>NW_026643080.1:6122235-7346682 GCF_028828015.1 Penicillium pulvis
ATCTTCGGCTCCTACTATATATTCGATCAGCCAATTCGAACACCTGCTGATATCGGCCACACCAACCTACAGCAAGACATGTGGGGTGCCTTTGCTCGCACGGGAAACCCCAATCCGCCTAAAGACTACTTGAAGGCGCGGGGTTATGAGGACTCTTTGGCTGTCTTTGAGAATTTTTCGTGGCATGGATACGATGGGCACTCTGCTATGAATATTGATTACCCTGATCCGTCCAATGGTGAGATGCCTTGGGCTGATAAGTGTAAGGTCGTGGAAGAGCTGTATCATCTTCCTTGAATAGTGGCTCTACTTTCAGCTGAATATTGATGTTTTCTTTGGGTCATTGTCTGTGCTGCGGACGGGTTAACTACGCATCGTCTCTTTAGAAAATTGTCAAAGGGCAGTCAAGCCAATTGATTCTTCCACGAAGTTCTAGCCTTCCCCTATCTCATAAGATAACATTTCTGATTCAAGATAATGCGCAAGTTTTCAGGTCATTCACACAAAATTTTCCTTAGTATATATAATTTTTATGGAGCGAAAGGAAAACCAGCTCGGTATATTGATGTCCCGAATTCCGTCTACATAAGTTAACCTTCTACCGAGGTTGGTTGGAGACCCTGCAGATCAACTTCTCTCATCTATATGTGGGTCTTCCTCCAATCTTCCTTGACATTCTCTGCAGAATCAAGCAGTTTGATTTGTGCAACAGACCGTGAAGGACATGTTGTAAACGCGTTTTCAGAGGAATTAAAGCCTTTCTAATGAGGCCGCAACTGGTAGATCTAGAATTCTGGTGCTTAATTAAATGCATGTACCCCCTACTTCATTGCTACTGTAGCACTAGATTAATATTTCCATGCCGATCTTTCTCCACCCCAGCTCGCCATGCACTAAAGTATGATCGGATAAAATGCGGGGAAGTATCGGAATTGATATGATTCGTACAGATGCATTTGCGAAGCTTTCCAGCCAGTGGACTTATAGTTTCGAATTCGCCGCGTAGTTCCCCTCCGGTCTCAATATGGACATTCCATATTACCCGCCAATGCCAAGGGTCCTGCAACGCCACGACAGGGATCGGCATTTCGTACCTCTTCATCGGTGATGCACGATTGTTCCGAAGTTGCAGATCCAGTGAAACATTCCCCGCACTTTGGAATTGTATAAATTCATTAGCTGTAAGGGACTAACCACACTGTTTGATCAAGTGTTTCTATAGTCGCTCCATGCTTCACATTGACCATGTTGACCTCTTTAACTTTAGCTGTGCTAGCAGCTGTTCTCCCCGCAAATGCTCTTGTGAGAAAGGATGGCGTGGTAGGTTCAAGTCGCTTCCATAACCTTCAGGAATCACGCTGAGGCTGACCTCACTGATTATAGGGGAGGCTACCTGCTTTGGGCTGGAACTCCTGGAATGCCTTTGGGTGTGATGTCAATGCTAGTGCTATTCTCACAGCAGCAAATGACATTGTCTCACTTGGGCTCAAGGATCTTGGATATGAATATGTCAACAGTGAGTTTATGAAAGGAGAATGCACAGGTGTTCGCAATTGACTTATATAAACTAGTTGACGACTGCTGGTCCGTCGAGGGAGTGCGCAACACCACAACTCAGCGAATCATTCCGAACCCTACCACATTCCCCGATGGAATCTCCGGTGTTGCCGCGCAAGTCCATGCTCTGGGATTGAAGATTGGCATTTACAGCAGCATGTCTTCCTTCTGCGTTGCTCACTTCTACCACAAACTGACCACTGCCTAGGTGCGGGTGAGACCACCTGCGCGGGATATCCAGCCAGTCTAGGATACGAGAAAGTCGACGCAGAGGCCTTTTCAGACTGGGGAATTGACTGTATGCTGCAAAAGCTCCATCTATAACCGTTCTCATTCTGACAAGACAGACTTGAAATATGACAACTGCGGCGTTCCAAGTAACTGGACTGACGAGTATAATGCTTGTGTGCCGGACGATGATATTGGGTCTAATCCTAATGGCACCTGTCCTGACCTTACAGATCCTGCTCCTCCTGAGTACGACTGGGCTAAGTCTAACACATCCATAAGATATGATCGTATGCGTGATGCGCTTCTCGAGCAGAGCCGGACGATCTTGTTCTCCCTGTGTGACTGGGGTAATGCTGCAGTTAACACCTGGGGAAAGGAGACTGGAAACTCATGGCGCATGTCAGGGGACATTACCGGTATGATAGTATCCCTTTTACCAACCTAGTCATGCATCTACTTGGGAAGGTAAAATAATATGGAGAGCTAATTGTTTCTTAGCTGAGTGGTCTCGTATTGCCCAAATAGCCAACGAGAACAGCTTCTTAATGAATTACGTTGAGTTCTGGGGTCATCCTGATCCAGATATGCTTGAGGTCGGAAACGGCAACCTCACAGTGGAAGAGAACCGAGCTCATTTTGCTCTGTGGGCGATCATGAAGTCTCCTTTGATCATTGGCACGACAGTATGCTCCTCAAAAGTCGAATTCCTCAAGACTCCAGGGTGATACTAACATAGCATCCAGCTCAACAAGCTCAGTGATGACAATTTGGCCACCATCAAGAACAAGTACCTACTCGCCTTTCACCAAGATCCTGTCTACGGTCGTTCTGCTTATCCCTACAAGTGGGGATACAACCCTGACTGGACTTTTGATCCAGAGCACCCTGCCGAGTATTGGTCTGGGCCTTCATCGACCATGAAGGGAACGCTAGTTCTCATGCTTAATACAGAAGACTCAACTGCTACTCGTACCGCGGTTTGGAATGAGATCCCGGAGTTGATGGGTCATGACTCGTACCGGGTTACAGATGCTTGGTCGGGTAAGGATTTGGGATGTGTTCACAAGAAGCATAGTGTTTCTCTGAAGAGCCACGATGTGTCTGTTCTGTTGGTCAAGGGCAAGTGCTAAGGTCACTGAGATTCACCTAATGGCCTCCCCATCATCATTCACATAACGAACATTCCTTGGTCAACTACAAGTTTTGATGACGCACCAACTCGCGGTCAAACTGTGGTATATTGGCCGAAAGTTTTAGTGATCAAACGTTAGATAATTATTAATGAAATCTAATCTCTATATGATAATTCGACCTTGTCTAAAGAGTCTAAAACAAGGTAATTCCGGTGTAGCATCCGTCATTACGCAACAATTCCGTCTTAAGCCCATCTTTCAATGAGACCGAGTACAGACTTCCTCCAAGATCAGCGACAAAAACAGCGTTATTCTCTTTATCCAGCTTCAGTCCAATCGGCTCGTGAAAGTGGCGCGCCAAGATAGTTTTCTGGATGTCCACAGCTTTCCCACCAACATAGGCATGATAAACTGCACATCCAGTGGGGTGCTCGCCACGGTCTGTCCAGTACAGTGTCTGAGTCTCCTGGTCAAGTTCAAGATCAATAGGCTCAGGAAGGTCTTCCATCAGACATCTGATATCGGTTCTGCTCTCTGCCGTCTCTCCTGCTGGTATGTCGATACCCGCGCAGAAGATGCGGCCGCGGGATGCTTTGCTAGGCCCCTTCTGAGTCCAATAAATCAAGCCACGCTCAGCATCGACGGCAATTCCGACGCACCATGATGTCATGGTATCTGCCATGGCGCTGCCGGGTTTCGCATGTCGCTGGACCAGAATATCGTGATTCTTGCCATCATAGTCGCAGCGGTGAACGCCTAGACCTTCGCGGTCACAGAAGTACACTTGCTTCCGTGCCTCACAAGTCACAAGCTGCTTTGGTGTGTGCACCTTTCCTGTTGGTACAAGACACTTCTTGTCACTACCGTCCGTGTTCGAAGACCAGACTGATCCGTCACAGGCGGCTGGACTGTGTCCCATATTTGTCCAGAATATCCGTTGGGTGGACTCGGACACATCTATCCCATCAGGCAGATTCTGTCCATCAATAATGGGTGTGACTCTGCGGGTGGCCTGATTGAATCGCAAGATTTTGCCATTCGTGCTGGACTTTGACACGTCGGACACATTGCCACCAAGGCCAACGTCAAGCAGGTAGATCGCCTTCTTGGTAGCCAGGTTGGTCTCGGAAGCGGATCTTGTTGGCGGATATAATCCACCCTTATCACTCTTGTTGCCGAGACGTCCTTGATCGAGGTATTCTTTCTTTAACCAATCAACCGTAGGCTCACGCTCAAGGCCACGTTCTTTGATATAGTTCTCCTCAATGAAGGCAACGGTATCCAATCCAACTTGGTCCATCAGCTGACAAGGCGACGGCCCATTTTTGAACATATACTCCCATAGAAAGTCAATTTCTGCAGGATCGCTGACGCCTTCGGACAGGATGTGGAGGA
The DNA here is from genome assembly GCF_028828015.1 of Penicillium pulvis. Classification (NCBI taxonomy): domain Eukaryota; kingdom Fungi; phylum Ascomycota; class Eurotiomycetes; order Eurotiales; family Aspergillaceae; genus Penicillium; species Penicillium pulvis. The sequence goes on from NW_026643080.1 coordinate 6,126,552, forward strand.
TTTCGCGCTTGATTGCTGCCCAGAGGCGATTAAAGATGAAACTATGTCACAAATAAATGGTCAGTCAGGTATTGGGATAAGCCAAAAAAAAAAAAAAAAAGGAAATCGAGGACATACCCTGTCGATTCTCGTCGAGCTATCACAGGTAATGTGCCACATTCCCCCAGTACATTCTTCAAATGAGTGAGTACATCCCAATCCGTCTGACCACATGTCATCAACTCCACGGTTAGAATATCAGGAGGCATAGTAAAGTGAATATTAAGCACCCGGTGCTGACGAGCAGCAGAGACCTTGGTCACCATTAAGCTGGACTTAAATGACGAGCTATTCGACCCGATAATACAGTCCGCTGGTGATTTAGCATCGACCTCGGCAAAGGTTTCGATCTTCAAATCGAGCTTCTCAGGAACAGCTTCGATAACGAGCCACGCATTGGAGACGGCAGGCCCGATATCGGCGAATGTCTTGTAGTCGCCGAAAGGAGGTTTGCTTTTCACCCCATTGGCGTATGTCACGTCTTCTTTCCCTTTGGTAATTCGAGGAAGAAGTGAGTATTCCTCCTTGTGTGTGTCGATGTAATCAATTGCGGCGTTGAGGGCTTCCGCTGACGGATCACGAATGTGAACATTGTAGCCTGCTGCAACGAAGATGCACCCAATGCGGCGGCCGAGGACACCAGCACCTAGGATAGTGACAGGTCGGTCAGTTCTGGGGGTGACCATCTTGGGTTCGTGGGGTATTTAGAGTACAAGGAAGGAATCGTGATGTTGTGGGTGATAAAAACAAACAACAGATAAACCGAAGAGACACTATCCAGTTTTATAGACCATCTCAGGGAATTTACGTTTATCCAGCGTACCATGGAAACTGACCTATGAGGTAGAAACATCCTGCTTCATCATCGGGATCCCGGCATCCATAATATGCCGTAATCCGATTTTGTGTAATAATGTTCTGGAAAGAAAGATCGACAAACCCTGAAACGGATGTGGTAACCTAATTATGACGAATCTGGCTACCTGTCGAATTACTCGGATATAACGGATAGGCCCCGCCTCCGAGAGGTCGCAGCACACCTGGCAGTCATAGCAAAATGCCTAGGTTATGGAAGACTAATTTCCCCCTTGTGCATTGTAAAGCTAACTACTAGGCTTGTATGCTCATTTTCTGGAAGCCTATAAGCGAGCCATTGCTAAAAGCTGCTAATTCATGTCTTTCTTTGAAATGAATATTTAGTCCCACAGAGGAGGGGTTGGGTATTGCCCATAACGAACATGAGAAATACGTATGTGTAACTCCCGGGTGAAGTGTATCATGGCTCAGAAAACCAGCTCTCATTTGGAGGAACTGCCAATCTCCTGCGAGCATAATTGATGGGGATCCACAGCCGTCGGGATCTGTACGGGTCAGCTCCATGTATACTCGGACTCGGTACGGAGACGGTTCGGATTCAGTTCGGAGACCGTGGATCCGAGCTTGGGTGTGGGGACCTGGGACTAAGATCGGCACAGTCTTCATAGCAGAAATTGATATGACGAGGCAATTGTTTATGCAGATGTTTCAGGGATAAATTACAATATGTCTTTGATCATGGATTGAGTGCTGGCATTCCCATATATGCATGTGGAGCGCGAAGATCACCTTCGCGCTCCACATGCATAATACACAAATAGTAAAACAAAGAGTTGGGGATGGCCTCGAACCATAACGAAGTATAAGTTTGAGGGTTGGATATGAAAGTGGGAGTGCCATAATGGCGAAAGCGAAAGGCAGGACAAACACATAGGGAGTAGCGTGAATAGCATCATAGAGAAGAAGCCCTGAAGGGAAAAGGGACGCGACATGTGAAACAAGCAGGAGAGTGTGAATAGCATCAAAAAGCGAAATACTTAGTGGATTTTCCATGGCCTGTTCAATTCCGAGGTCTCTATTTTAGCAAACCATATTGCTGGAAAATATTTGATGGAAGATACTTCGCAATTTTGCAATATAGATATACTAGCTTTGAAGACAAGATTGCAAGTCTAAATCTGTATTTCTTTAACACTGCAGCATTTGTACAGTATATCGAAGCATATTAAAACAAGAAAACTTGGTCTGTAGCCTTCGACAAAACACCCGGTTCTTTCCACCCAAGTCCGGCAAGGACCTTCTTCATAGCATTGATCATAGGCGGCGGCCCACAAAGCAGCACCTTACTGCTCTGATCCGCAGGTGCCAGATACTTCTGAATCAAATCTTGAGAAACGAATCCCTGATGACCCTTCCACCCCTCCGCAGCCTGTGAAAGGACATACTGAACCTGGAACTTTTTCGGATACTTCTTCGCAAAGGTATCCAGTTCATGTCGCAGCAAAATGTCCTCTTCGGTGTTGCTTGCATAAAGCAGACTGATTTGCGTGGAGTCTGTCTCATCATCACAGATTGCACGAATGAGCTGGTACATGGGTGTAATTCCAGTACCACCCGCAATCATGCCAATGTGCTTTGCATAGGAGGTGGTGTATTGCATTGCACCCTTAGGGCCCCGAATCTCAATCATGTCCCCAATTTTCATGCTCTCCAAATACTTGGTCATTTTGCCTTGCGGATAGACTTTCACTAGTAGCTCGATGCGGCCTAGGTCTGTGTTGTTCGAAACCGGTGTGTAGGAGCGTGAGACACTTTCGCCGTTGATTGTGGCACGAAGAGCGATGTGCTGACCGGTCGGCAGACCTAATATATCGTCTTTTTGGGGGAGGCCGAAGACGAAGCGGTAGACGTTGGGCGAGACCGTATCTTTGCGGACAAGTGGGAAGTTCCTCCAGGTGCGTGGCTCGAGAGGTGCAGAGCGTTGTATTTTTGGGAAGGCCTTGCCCTTGGCCGATAAGGGAAGTCGTTTACGGAGGATGATTTGGTTCATTCTCGTTGTGCGGCGAGGGGAGTAGTGCGTGAATTCTTGCTGGACATCCAGCTTGGTAGAAATCCACATTGTCAATCCGAGTGTCAGTGACAGCTGACCTATGCTGGCGATTCCAAACCCAGACCAGAACTGGCCACTCGAGTCTGAACGACTACAGAGAATTGCCACGGCGCGGTGGGATAGATGTTGTAGCGGTTGCAGCAATGGTCCCCATCCTTGGCGATAACCAGTCACAGCCACCGCTCCCAAAGCGCCAGTGAGGCCGAGCTTGACGACAGCGCGAATTAAAGTACCAAGTCGGCCTGATGAGGACTTTTTGACTGTTACAACAGCTTTCTGGGCAACTTTTTCAAAGTTCGGACGATAGATCTCCACAGTTTCGGCATGCTCCTGGGCTTATGTTAGCTTGAGGTACACTGGGCTGTTCCAGCTTCAAATTGTGACTTACTTCTGATGGCAAATCTCCAACATGATACCTGGCCAGCTCGTCTCGCGCCTCGTCCGAATGACCAGTCTCCTCAAAGGCCTCGGTGGCATCGGTGCCAGCGACTTCAATCAGAATTGCGCTACCACCGGGGTGGTCTTCGATGTATTTTGTGATGTCATAGATCTTGTTGTGCAATACGATCCAGAGGTCATCTGCTTTGTTGTGCTTCTGCACTTCCTCGAGGGTATACATGGTAAAGTGTGGCTTGGTTCGTTCGATGGCTGTCCTAACTTGTTGGGAGGTCGTGGGAATATATAGAAACAATGCAAATACACCAACTTCAACTGGGCCATTTCGGGCCCATCCGGGAGCCAAATCCACTGCATGTCCGGCCCGAAACCCACAGATCCTTGAGTAGAAGAGAGGAATGAGAAAAAAAAAAACAAGAGGGAGAGCCAACCAGCTTCGTCGCAAACGCATGCTCTGGTGTGAGACCCACCTGCCGTCTTTCGTACGGAGTTCGCCCGAGCCTCGGAAACCAGCTGCATTACTCGCAACACTCCAGAGTCGGTTCGATAGACTCCACAGTCTCTGGATAATCGGCAAGCCTCTGCACAAAACAAGCAACGACGAAGTCACAATGGATGTGCTGCGGATACTTAAGTGCAGTATGCCCAACAAGCAAAGATCTGTAGAGTCAGGATTCAGTCAGCCATCATGCCTATTCCGTTTGAATCATCACCAAGCTTCACCCCATTCTTCTACCTGCTTGGGGACAACCTCTCAACGGCACAGTCCGTTGACCTTGATGCCAGGTGGAAACTAGAGGATGTTAAGCGTGCCGTGGGAGCAGTGTTCCATGTGGTGCAAGCACTAGGTGTGGATTAATTCCAAGACGGTTGTGAATATTCCATCGCTGACTTCTTTCAGGTCTTACCTTCCACAATAGCAATGCTGACCAGGAGATTACCACGGTGGAAGAGTTGATCAAGACAACGTCCTCACTCGATTCACCTATCGGCCTCCGCGTCGACGGCAACGCAGTCCAAACCCCCCAGGGTCCCGAAGGCCTACCACTAGTGGGCAGCTATTACGAAATCTTCCCCGACCACCTTGGAAACCACTACCGCTTATTCCGCAAGTACGGCCATGTCATCAAGACGACCAACATGGGCAAGACAATCTATCTCACCGACAGCCCTGAGGTAGCAGCGGTAGCATTTTCGGAATCCGTATACATGACGAAGAAGATCAATGAGAACCATCCGCTCTGGGGTGTAAAAGACAACACAGCCATCTTCATCGGAGACACAGAAACAGAAAACTGGCGACTTGCACACAAATTCCTGCCACCGGCGATGGGTCCCAAGGCTCTGCGTCATTACACTCCGTTGATGCAGGATTGCGTTCGCAAGTCGTTCGCTGTCTTCGATGAGATTGATTCTCGCGACGAGTCCTGGAATGCCTATCAGTATATGGTGAAGCTAGCATCGCAGACCATTGGCAAGTTCTCTCTAGGTACTGACTTTGAACATTTCAAAGATATCGACACACCGTTGCATCCGATCGTCACAAATATCGCAAATCTTCTCTCACTCAATAAGAAGATCACTGCTAGAGGTGAATGGTATCGCCATCTTCCTTTTGGTGATCCAGCACGCCTGAAGACAGTCCAGCGCACTATCTATACTCTGATGCAAGAGCAAATTGACCGAGTTAAGGGCTCTGGTATCGATGGAATGCCTATGGCTGACGCAGCAGTCAAAGCTTCCTGTGTCATCGACTACCTTCTGAACAGCGTCGATGAAAGTGGAGATAAATTCCCTGAGGGGCTCGTCCTGGCCAACATGCTCATCGTCACTGGAGCCGGATTTACAACTACTTCCGCTCTAATGTCCTGGCTCCTTTACTGTCTCGTCAACTACGAGGGCACCCAAGATCGCCTATACGAGGAGCTGTGTGAGAAGGGTATTGCCAATTCAGACAAATCTGTTGACTGGACTCCCGAGCTCGCGCACAGTCTTCCGTACCTCGATTGTTTTGTGAAGGAGACACAGCGTCTACACAACGCCTCTTTCCAGCCCGGTCGCACGACCAAGACCGACGTCGTCCTACCGGGTGGTTACCGCCTACCTCCTGATAGCGTTATCATTCCGGCTTTATATGCCATCCATACGAACCCGGAGGTCTGGCGTGATCCATTCCGCTTTGATGCCGACCGCTGGGCTGGAGAGGAGACCAAGAACATGCATCGTTGCGCTTATATTCCTTTTGCACCTGGGCCGCGTGGCTGTATCGGATTCAATTTTGCGTTGCTGGAGGTTAAGATTCTTTTGTCGGAGCTTGTCTCTAGGTATGAGTTCTTCAGGGAAGGATTGGAGGCTGTTGATTATGATCCGGAGTTTCAGTTGATTCGGCCTTTGAATTTCTATGTTCGGGCCAAGAGAAGAACTCCAGCTGCTGTATAGAGGGAGATGTTCTATTTTTCGAATATCAACTGGATTGTATAGTAATTTTGATAGAAATAGAAGGAAAAGCTGATCAACTGTCTTGTATCACTCGTTATGCTCAAGATCCCACGGAGTATTTCAATTGAATTGTTTGACATGTACTTAGGTATTCTCCGGCACCCATAAAAGCCCTCCTATATTCAGTTGTTTTTCTTCAGTATCCAATCTACCATATATGTTCACTACTCCATGATATTATAAAGATCACAGATTTCAAAAGGTATGTCAAGTTCTACAGGAAGCTCTATGAAGTGCCCCTTTCTTTTGTGCGGGTGAAAATGCTATGGCGATATCCGCGGGGTGTAGATGCAACCCACGATGGGCACCAGTAGCCGCAAAAGACTTCGAAGGACTTGAACTTGGTTATCGAGGCATTAATATTAATGTCTTCTCGCCAAGAAATAAGTTTGCTTGCCGGAGGGCAATCAGTTAATACCATGATGAAGTAGTGTATAATAAATAAAATATTGATATGGAAGGAAGGAGAAGCAACTTGAAACCAGGTTGGACAGGATGCTCTTTTACAGATGCCGCGGTCACAGAGTATATATAAAACATAACATGTTACCATGGAGAATTTTAGCTAACAAATTCCTTCAAAGCCCTCAAAGCCCTCGAATAAGGCCCGTAATACCTGACATTAGTATCGCTATCCACCCACGAAGACAGACTCTCCTCACTCTCCAAGATACCAACAAACTTCGTAATAAGCAGTTCCGAGTCCAAAGCAAACATCCTAAGACTCTGCAACGTAAAAGCACAACTCACGGCGTTGTGGACAAATGCCCACGACCGACAAACCGTTGGTGCGAGCTGATGAACCTCCAGGAAAGCTTGAACCGCATCTGAGGCACGCATTGCACACTCCCTCTTTAAAACTGCATTATCCATGTTCGGTTCAGGACTTGAAGCATCCAGTGCTAATCGAAGGAGTCTCATAAGAACATATGAAGAGTGAATCCGGAATGCCAGTCGCTCAAGATGCTGCTGGGGGGTACGACAGCGGGCCTTGTTGCGCAGGAAAGGTGCAGCGAAGTCATCGTCTAGGATTGTCTCTACGCGGTGCTTGTAGCCCATTATCGCCGATATTGATTCGCTGTCTTCGTCTTTCCGTGACCGCCCGAGCATGATTTGACATAGTGTCATGACGCAGTCGGCGAATGAGTGATTGCCCCGTTCATTGCTTGAAGCGTCGTAGGGGATAGTTTCGCTTGACCTTATTGTATTTGGGGGTCTGTCATAGGTGAAGGAGAGGAACGTGTCTTGCCACAGGAGTACCCACCTAATTTTGTTAGTTAACGAGAGATGGGTAAGCGGGTTATGACAGATGGAGTGGATATACCAGAGTCGTTTTCTTTGGAATTGTTGGGTTGCAGTCGATGAGTCTGCTTGGATGGTTTCTTCGTGGAGTCCAATACTCTGCGCGAGACGCAATGTTGCACCTGCAATTTATAAGCATACTGAAATGTTGTCACTAGTGTCTGGTAAATACCTAATAGAATCCAAGCGCTATTTGTGTCCAAGTTGTTGCGGATACAGTGACCTATCAATGCCATAGCCTGGATCTGATCTATGTTGGTATTATTGAAAAAGTTTGAAATTCGAAGACACTGGAAAGCTGAACAAACTGTATTGTCGGTAATATTAGCGCATAGTCTCTGCTTCCCAGTGGACGAGTTTGAAGTTTGAAGGAACTTACTGAAGACCTTGGACTGCAGGTCTCTTTTTTTAATCGGGTCATCTGAGAATTGAACTCCACACGCTAGGACGGCGAACAGTAGTGCAAGCCATGAGGTATCTGTATTGTCTAGCTTTGATAACTGATTGCTCTGTTGAAGGTCTGCTCGGTAGTCAAGAAATTTCCAGAGCGAGGAATTGAATTGCTCGAGTGTTACTAGGGCCGAGTAGAAGGGGTAGACTGTCGTTTGATAGATTTGACAATACCTGCCACCATTGACCTTGCATTAGTATTCATCAAATGTCTCTCTAATATGAGATGATTTGGATGATTTTAATCGGCACATACCGAACAATATCAGAGTCGTCAGGCAAAGTCCAACAAATATCCGCAGCGCCGGCATCCGGTCCCCACATACTCGTAAATGGATACGCCCGGGGCGCAATATGATCCAAGAATAAGTCAGCAGAGAGGATTCCATCACCAGGTGCGTTTCGGCATCCCAATGCTGCTGGTGGATCAGAGTGGCTGCCTAGGAAGATGGTCGCCCCTGTGGCATCTTCGACGAAATTCTTTCCTGGCGACCTAGGAACTAGATTTCTGTTCAAGTGCGGGTTCAGCCGTAGATCTGACGATTGACTGTCGTTTGAATTATGATTGGCCTTTGTCATGGAGCTTGCGCGAGTTTTTTGAAGATCGGCTTTCAGAGAAGAAATTTGGTCTTCTATACTTTCTAAACGTTTGATCATCAGATCAATGCCAACTGTATGGTCTAGAGTAGACTCATTTTCATGTTCAAAAGGATTGAGTCCTGGTACAGCACTAGGAAGTGTATGAGTAAAGCTTAACCTTGGTGGTAATCACGCATGCCACTTACTTCCTGCTATGCTCTCTCAGTAGCCTGTCTCCATCCTCATCCCTGCCTGAGCCCCCTGTCACAGAACGACTCTCCCTCGATCCAACATGACTAGAACGAACAGGTGCCGCGCGTGCATTGTCACCTGATTCACTAGGCACGCAACAAAGTTCAGGATGCCCCCTTGAGACACAACTCTCGCAGGGTAGGTCACCGCTGCATTTTACTTTCCTATGTCGGCAAGGAAAACAGGATTTGATCCCACGAACACGACGTTTGCGTTTAAGCAGTTCACTCACACGTGCTGTGTCGTATGGGTATGGACTAGAGTGGTTATTGGAATCCATTTCATTGACGATGAAGTTCAAATATATAGTCCCTTACGGCCGAACTTGCTGCGATCGAGCTCCGTGAGTTGCCGAAAACTCTTATTATGTAATCATCCCCCGCTGTCAAGTCGGGTGATCATGACTAAGCCACTGTTTACAATGTTCTATCTCAGACTTGCTTAATTGGATATCCACATTCTTTGATTCATTCATTTGATTTTTTTGTTATTTTGCTTATTATAGATGTCTATCCATGTACTGCCGTTTCAAGTACCGACTTTGTTAGAATAAGCTCGATCTTTGTTCGGTTAATTATATCCGTTTCGCAATACAAAACAAGCTCGAATGCCAAGAGACTAGAAATAGTCTATGTCTAAAGTATCTTGGCTTTCTTCTGCGGCTATAAAGACCTGCAGTACCTGCAGATACTAGGCATGTTTCTAAGTACTGTCCGCACTTGTCAAGCTAGATATATCAAACCATGGATCCAAACAACTTATGGTTCCTCCACCACCGCGCGAACATCGTGAGCGCATTAGATGGATTCAGAGCAAACATATGGTATCATGAAAGAAGATTCTACCGGGAGATAGCAACTAGTCTAGAACCCGCCACAATCAATATTGCCCTGATTCTTGAATGCGACAGTATCAGTTTGAAGATGTCTCGCTGTGTCCGTGAACGAATATCACGTATCAGTGTTTGTTTAAACAGTCTTCGAAAAACCATGATCCTCCACCCTGATCAAGAACCCGGGGAAGTATCGGAAGTATTATTCATGATTGCTAGGCACGTGGGACGAATCAAGCTGGTGGGGGTATCTGATCCATATGCTGAGGCGATGAATAAGCAGTTACAAGAGCTGACTGTGTATGAAGCTAAGTGGCTGCGGAAGAATTCGCGGGCCTTAAATTTCAGTGACGCACGTTGTGTTTGTTCTTATTGCAAGCGATAAGCGTTCGGATGTTCGAGCATACCCGATGAGCTTAAGCGCAGAAAAAAAAAAAAAAAAACATACGACAAAGCATTATCTTCCTCGGTCGGCGCCACTGTATGCTTGATTGTGAAATGAAACTGCCTATCACTTGCGATCGGACAGATCGAGAAATGTTTTTTGTCGGTCAAAGTAACAAGTGGGTCCAGCCCCAGCGCTTAACCCGTCATTAGTGCGCCCCACACTTGTTACTGAACTTTATTGGCTATGTTTCAGGCACGATGGTCTCAAACCTGAATGTGGAACGCATCTGGACCCCTAAAAGCAGGAACAAATCGTGATGAGAGTGTCATTGTTGCATCTAGCCTCGGGTGGCGGTTACCGGGCGAGCTTAGCCATATCATCAATTCCACATTAAATACGAAGAACCGACCTGTCTACTTAGCGCGACACCGGCTATTGATGGGCTTGAGGCGGTGGTTTCACTATGATCGCTTCCAATCAAACCCGGCATGACCGCCTCGTGGCTATACCTGTCAACCGGAAGCGGCTCCTCAATCCGCAACCCAATCAAATGTATTTAATTATCTAAATCGTTCGTTCTTTGTATCCACTTTCTCAATCACATTTAGGCAACCTTTATCGCCTAAATTTCCTAAATCTCACATGGTATACAAGTAAAACATACGTAGATCCTGGTCAATCATATCCAATCCTGTCATCCACTAAAGGTCCCGCTTTCGTAGCCTCGCCATCAAAGGGTCTCGTAAAGGGTCCGCATTAGCTCATGGACCCGCAATCTCACTGCTTCCGGTCCCAACTCAGTTCCCCTCAACGTCAATCGCAACCCCGATTCCATTTCTCTTCCTTCAACCTCTTAATCATGCCCGGACCATGAGCTGGCTGAGTGTATTCCCTCGCCAACCCCGTGAGCCCGGATCAACCGGTAGCTCTAGGGTATTCCTTTACCTCGCTCTGGCAGTTATCTCCCTACTACTCTCTTATCAGCTGGTTCTGAATCACGATTCGTTGGGTTCCATCGCCTCGTGGAAAGTCGGATCAGACACTACGGGCCCTTATGATCCGGATGCCGATTATGATGGGGACGGCTGGGCTGCTGCGGCTATGAATGGATCGCATTCTAAGTCTACTGCTGTGCAACAATCGGTGCCGACTCCATATACTTCGAGACCGGTATCTACACCCGCGCACGAACCCGCGCCTCTTTCCACGCCGACTACGGCTCCGGTTGAGAAGGAGCTTGTTATTGCTGCAATGAGTAAAAGTGATATGTCCTGGGTGGAGGCGAATGTTCCTTCGGACTGGGTCTTTAATATCTATCGGGCTGATGTGCCAGAAGGGCAAGCCGAGTTGACGGTTCCGGATAATAAAGGGAATGAGGCAATGGTCTATCTGACGTGCGTATCACATGTCGTCACTGCCAAGTATCTACCTTCGAACCTTGCGCTAACAATACTTATCTAGACACATAATCGACCGATACGACACCCTCCCCGATGTAAACGTCTTCCTACACGGAGGCCGATATCAATGGCACAACGATAACCCACTATATGGTACCAACCCCACTCAACAATACACTTCCATATTCCTCATTCTAATCAAATACAGATTCCGTCATCTCAATAAAAGATCTCCAACTAAATCACGTCCGGAACACCGGCTATGTAAACCTCCGCTGCACGTGGGCAATCGGCTGCCCGGCCGAATTGGAACCCGCCCGCTATCTCCGCGACCGACCTGATGATCCGGGACACCCCACGGCCGTGGAATTTCCCGATAGTTTCATGGCACTATTCCCGGGAGAGCCAGTGCCCGAGATAATCGGTGTACCGTGTTGCAGTCAGTTTGCCGTCTCGCGGGAAGCAATTCGTGCGCGGGGGAAAGAGGAGTATGTGCGTATGCGAGAGTGGTTACTTACGTCACCGCTTGATGCTGGTACTAGTGGGAGGATATTTGAGTATTTATGGCATAGTATGTGGATCCTGCTCTGCTTTGTCAATCGTATGGTGAATGCTAATATGTGCTGCAGTTATGTTTGGAAAGACCGCGCAGTTCTGTCTTGATGCTGCGGAGTGTTATTGTAATACTTATGGGTATTGTAACATGACTGAAACTGACTTGCGAAATCAGTGGGTTTGGAAGGGAATGACTCTTCCGCCTGGATGGCCCGAACAAGGATGGCCGGAGGATCAGGCGTGATAAGCCTTGTGGTTGATGGAAAAGTACTAATGTGTAAAATATTGATCAAGATCTATCCTGATCGGGATCCCGATGATGTACAAATTGAAATATGCATTGCATATGCGTCATTAATTCATAGATACCATTTCCCATATGATTTTAATTTCCATAATCACCGCCACAAGTCCTGCCGACTTGATCGCTTGTACCCACTACTACTCATTGGTCGCTCGCCATCTTCCGGCACAGCTAGGAATCCGCCAAATCCATTTCCAACCAGTACACTCTTCCGAGAATCTCCACCCCAGGACCGACTCAGTTGAGCCTCCTGGAAACTCACCGGACGCGTTGTGGTACCTCTATTGCCGAGCGCGGAATCCGGTTCGTAGGGCGTGAAGTTCCATTCGAGCTCATCAAGGCCTTTACTGTATACATTCAAAGGTTGCGAGAGTCCGCCCATCATCTGAGGGCCATTTTCGCCACCGCCGAATAGTCGAGGCGGGGGAGCCAATAGCAGGGTATCGGGGAATTGGGCGTCGCGGACGTATAAATCGCGGAGGGCTGGGAGACAGCGCGACATGAGACAGGAAATCAAGTATGTGTAATAGGAGTTGGCAGCGGGAGGGAGCCCGTGAGTCTCTGTCTGTGAGGTGATCTCGTAGTGCAGGAGCTGGAGTGATCGTGATGCTAACGGAGGGATCTTCTCGGCGGGGAAAGATCGGGATACTTCCTGGATGATAGAAAGGCTGCGGAGATGTGGAGCTGCCTGTAGAACTTGGTACAGGGTTGATGGAAGTACACCAGTGCATGCGAGTGTCAATCCTTGTAGTGCAATGCGATTAGTTGCGGATGAGAAGAATGCGACCAGTCCATCCGCTGTTAGTTGTGGCGTATCCCGGATGGTGAGCTGTTCGAGGGCGGGGAAGGGAGGCAAAGTAGAATTCACTGCAAATGCCGAGTCATCGAGCCACGGAAGATCATCCAATGTTAAGTCCTTGAGCTTTGAGAATGCTGCCAAGCCGGTTCGAAGGATTCCAGCTTCTATATGCAAGCCCGATAGCTCCAGTTTTTCAAGATTGATCCAGCGTGGTGCTTCAGGTAGTCGTGCAAAACTCCCCTCTGCGCCATGTTTGTAGCTCATGCGCCGAAGATCGGGGCAGGAGGCCATCAACTCTTGCTTCAATGTCACACACGAGCCCTCGTCACTGAACAGACCAGTCGGGAGATCGACATAACGAAGGTGAGGAAGTACGGAAATCGTCCGGGCAATGGTGGCCTTGTTGGCCTCGCGAGTCATATACGGCATTCGGAGAGACAAGGTCAACTTCCCCAGGTGTCGCGATTCACGGACAGAGCGCATAAACAATTCGAGGCGGACCTGCGGGGCATCGATGGGATCGCCATTTCGGTCGAAAAAGGAGCGGCGCTTTCGTTTGGCAGCTAGTTGAACTTCGAGCTCGCAGTAATGCACAGGATCAATCCGAACATTCGTATATCTATTGAATACCAGATTAGCGGTTTGAACGAAAAATATGGTGGGGCGGCATACAAGAGCGCGTGTGCTTCGGAGAACCAGCGCCTGCAGACCGTAGTGCAGTTTGCGAGGTCTCGCATGTCACAGAGCATGCAGCCATCTGTCATAGAATCCTCCGAGGTATCATAGGAGTCGTCCAATGCGTGGGGGCAAACAAAGCTGAAGATGCGGACCAGCACAGCGCGGGGAAGCTTCCTGGTCGCATCGCGACCGGTAGAGTGGGGCGGCGTTGGCGGCTCGGTCGCAGGGGTCACACTGCGTCGACTACGCCGAGGACTGGCCTTGAGTTTGTCGAAAAGGCCCATCTTGTGTAGATGAGCGATGCAGAAGAGAGGAGAGATAGGAGAGATGGGGAGAAAGATCGGGCTTTGAACATGAAAGACGCCAATTAATGCAGGGCCCGCTGTTGAGCAGGGATGAAACGCCCAATGAACGCCCCGCGCTTTGTCTCGCCAATGTTTCGGTAACGGTCAACATGTCACTTAATTTGTATATAATATTAAATTTCAACGGATGAGTGGGCCCTTTCAGGTACATATTTAATGCAATATGATAGGTTACCCCAAAACTGTTCCCACTGGTGGAACCAGATACCAGGTCGATCTGGATCTCTCCGCCAAACCTGCCTGAAGCTTGGATTCACATCAATGACATCACTAACGAACGTGAAAAAAAAAGTGAGACGAATAAGGGTCAATCGTTAATATAAAGGGGCAAATTAACGAATCATAGTATGAGAATGAAAAAAAAGAAGAGATAGTCCAAAAGAAGGAGGATTGGCGAGTTTGCAGTCGAGTCACGTACCTTTTTTCCACCTCTGGCATAAACAACATCATAGTTGACCTTAAAAATTCCTATCCTTGGCAACTGACATCATGGAGCATTCGCCACATAAAGGAGTACAAAATAAAACCCATCTCCTCAATCCTGACTAGCCTAGTAACACCAGAACAACCTTCATCATGACTGAAATGGGCATTCATTCCACCGAGCTCCCGCTGCCTTCGCCAGCTTTCACCAATGTCTACCCCGAAAATACACTAGATGCCGAACATTGGAAGCATCGTCCACCATATCACATCCAAAGTCACGATGAATTCGGACCCATCAAGTGGACAGCCTCGTGCAAATGCGGAAAAATTACCTATTCTTTGAACCGCGAGCGACCATTAAACGCCAAGTTTTGCCATTGTCGAGGATGCCAGGTCATGCACGGTGCGCCTATGCAATGGGCAGCGATCTTTCATAAACAAGATCTCTCGTTCGCAAAGGGCTCCAGTGGCCTGTCATTCTTCTCCTCTTCTCTGAATTCTCAGAAATACGACATGCCCACCAAGGTTTCGTGCAGCTTCTGTCATACCCTCATTATGGATGAGGGACGTAACACCTGTTTGTTGTATCCGCAGTTGATCCAGTTTGAGGGTACGGCAGATGAGCGGCGGAAAATGTTGGAGCTTTTTAAGCCAACGTATGTATTTGCAGTGCACTTTGTACTTGAACTCGCTTGCTGATGATCTTAGGTGTCATATCTTTTACAAACAGCGAATGTTTGACATGCCCGACGGATTACCCAAATGGACTGAGATGGATGGAAAAAGTCAGCTGCTCGATGACTCTGGTAACCCAACCCAGTGAATGCATTCGACGTGACAGGAAAACGAAATCACGCGACGGACTTGCATACTTCTACCCCGAAAATATAACACATGGCGATCTTCACATTTTGTTGCATATATCATAGATCAATCGAACACGCACGTTGACTACATTATACTGGGATTGGAGGATCGTGTTTCGTATCCACCACACGCTGACTGGGCTAATGCAAATAATTAAAGCTGAGATTAGATCAGATGAGCTTCAAGTCTTGGCAACAGCGTTCCCGAACTTCCATTTGCCAATTCTCCTCCGACAGGGATGAGTCCGCCCCG
Organism: Penicillium pulvis; assembly: GCF_028828015.1. Lineage (NCBI taxonomy): Eukaryota > Fungi > Ascomycota > Eurotiomycetes > Eurotiales > Aspergillaceae > Penicillium > Penicillium pulvis. The sequence goes on from NW_026643080.1 coordinate 6,141,861, forward strand.
TCGGCCGCTCCGTGCTCATGCGCCACTCCTTCACGACGCGATGTGACCCTTAGCTCATCATCTCCTAAACAGGAAACACGTCCACTTTAGCTCCGCTGGGCATTCTCCATCTGCCTCGGGGTTCTTCAAGGAGGTCAGCTTTAAAGGCAACCCCTCCGCCGCGAAAAAATGGGTCTCTAACACACTAGATCGCCTTTCGGCCTGGTGGGTGATTTAAGATATGTGGCTTAAGTTTTGGGCCTGCATGGCCATATTGGCCGGCTCTGTCGCAGCCGTCACGCAGATCACCGACGATGAGATGACTTCGCTTCTCAGCGCCGGCGGCGCAGACCTAGCCAACCTTTACGCGCCCCTGTGGTTCTTCGCCCAAGCCGAGAATCAACCCCCCTTGCTATCCAACCTGGGCCTTTGGCGGGTCCCCAAACACGCCGGACACTTACGACGCCGCTCACAAGACCCCAGCCGCAGCCCAATGCCAGTACCCAAATGTAGGATGCAACTGCCGCAACCCTGGTGTTGCCACTGGGAATCCAGGGCCCGCCTTCCCAGTCTACTACACGTTTAAGCAGTGCAATGAGACTGAAGTGCGCGTTGTCTACAACCTCTTCTATGAAAAGGATGGCGCGACATTTGGTGTGATCCAGACTGGTCATAACTAGTAAGAATATAATCTCCCTATACATGAAGCCATCTAATCTTTGCAGTGATTGGGAACGGGTGGTTATCATTCACTCGCGCGATGACAATGACATGTGGGCGCCTTCGCGTGCATTGCTGTCCGCTCATAGCGGATACCATAATTTAGCTTGGGGTGATATTCAAAATACTTTGACGACGGATCAGATCAATGCTGGCGATGCTAAAGATCCGAATGGTGTGCAGGATGAAGATCATCCTAAGGTTTATGTGGCTTGGTCAAAACATCCTAACTTTGATACCCGTAACACGGGGTTCACCGATCCTATCAGCCAGTCCTTGGATGATGCTTATCGTAGTGATGATTGGTGGCACTATGTTGGCCCTCAGTACTATGTGTGTATGACATGTTTTGTATGAAGTCACTTGCTAATAAGTAGTAGATCCATTCCGACAACAGTACTGTGGCCGGTCAAGCTCTTGGATCTGCTGACTGGGGAAGTGCTACTAGTAACCCGCCCCTGGTGCAAGCCAGTGTTTGTGATGCATCTTAACTAGTTGAGAATTAATTGTACATGATGACATCAAGATCTGCTCTTGGTTTCTCGTCTCGCTCGCTTGGGTTCATGCCGATTCGTGTCAATAAAGTCCTCACATCAGCGTGGTGGGTCTCTTCTCGAGGTTCCTTGAGAAGGAGGGCTATTCGTACGCGCAAGAAAGTTTGCGCAAGAGGAGTAGGGCCGAGGTGGGGGATTGTATCGTCGGACCGACAAATTTGCGTCATGATAATCTGGCGTGGGATAATTTGTATGCCGACAAGCGTTGAGAGAGCGACACAAGTCGTCGAGAGTAAGTCTTCTTGGGATGGTGATGATGACGTTTCGATTCCATTCGGTGGCTTTGATGATATACTCAATTGGAAATGGTTGGTCTATCTCCGATTGAATAGATGGAGAGGGTCGTTGTGCCATTTCCAGCTCCCTTTCCAAATCAGCGGCATACTGAGTCAAAACAATCTCTCTCCAGGTTCGATTGAGATTTCGACGCGGTGGCATGGTGAAAAGTGAGACCTTGAGACTAGTCACGCATCAGTCTGCTTGTGTGTTTCCTGTGTCTTGACTTTCAAACCTTGATGATGATTGAGATATGTTGGAGGAAGAATGAAAGCACGGGGCCTTGGAAGATGGCGTGTATTGACTATCGCGAGTGAGAAGAGGAACGAAGAGGGCAAGACGGAGTTGTTCTATCATGGATTAAAGTCAGTTGCGTATCTACAAGCGAAAAACTGGTACCGGCCTGACTTGCCATGAATTCAGTCAAAAGGAACAGACAGTTGCTATTGATATGCCCGGAACGTCTCATATTTAAATCAGTTCCTCTACCCTTTGGTACCTTTTTTCCTCGTCTACTTCCAAACTGCGGTGTTGGGTCCCGATGACCTCCATACCCAAGGTTGACTGGATCAATGGCAGTCATGCATCAAGTGTGTCGTTTATTGAGCCAGCAAGTCCTAAGTTCAGCGCCGGATCTCCTTCAAATATCATGAGAACATTGAAACCTGTTAAATCTGTGATCTCCCGTCTGATAAAGATTCTGCGTTGTCCCACATCATTTGCTGGTCATAAATACTGAAGAAAAACATATGGTAGGCGGTAATCAATTTGATATATTGAAATTCGTTACTCTGAATCCTAATTGGGGAAGCGCGATAAGTACCGAAACGCTTAATATAACGAAGACTACCGGTTATTAAGCCCCTAACACTTCCTGCTCACGCAGAAGTTGGCGGTCAATCGATATTTTCTGACGATATTAGTTGAAAATTATTGGCTCATTCAGTAGCATTAAGTTCGAACATAAAAAGCATATGCATCATGCAAGCAAGGGAAAACTTTGATTGGCTCCGATACCAAGGATTAGATGTGCAGTAGGGTCAAAGAGTATCGGTGAAAAGCATAAAAGAATTGACGTCAGAAGGCGATTATTCCTCTATTTACAACATCTTTCCCTGACCGTAATTAATTTGCACAGCGAATATTTCGTGGTTACTCATGTTCAACGAGGGACGGATATTGCAACTCCGCCACAAAGCCAAGACTTGTTCCCCCTTGCGGCGAAAAAAGATTTGCAACTCATCCCACGCAACACTCGCAACACAACGAAACCTATGTGCGCGAATTTGAGTCTGCTCGTCAAAGCTCCTGAGCATGGGGCCTACGGTCTCCCCGGGGCGTGCCTACAGTGCCCTTGAAGAAAAACTGGGAACAGCAGAATCTGCCGGCGACACGCGTTACAGTTTTTTCAACTCCAATCTCGACACCGTGACCCACGCCAACGATTTCTCGCAGCTGCAATCAACTTGTGAACCCTTCAAGGACTTTAGGGAGACAGGTGTCCATAAAGGATTATGGTGGCTTCATGTTGCGTCGCCATCCGACGACGATATCGAATTTTTATCGCGGATGTTCGGGCTCCACCCTCTGACCACCGAAGATATTAAGGTCCGCGAACTTCGAGAGAAAGTTGAGCTCTTCGGATCTTATTACTTTGTATCTGTTCTTCCACCGCGGCAACTTGGACTCACAAATACTCCTAACTCCTCGGCGGCCAATTTCTACGGCATTGTGTTTCCCGAGGGAATTCTCAGCATCACGTTCGGCGACGGCCAAGACCCCGCCCACGTCTGGAAACGCATAAAGGACCATCAGAGCGATTTTTCGCCGACGAGTGATTGGATCTGCTATGCGCTCATGTATTTTCTCTTATCTCGCGCAAAATATAGGATCTAACTAACAGTATTAGTGACGATATCGTGGATGGCTTCGCCCCACTCATCGACCGTGTTCAAACCGGAGTCGAGATGATGGAAGATGGTCTATCTATCACGCGCCCCGATGAAATCGGTCTGGCTCTTCAGAATATCTCCAAGTGTCGCAAGGAGGTTACCCAGATCCGCCGACTTCTGCACGATAAAACCGATCTTATTCGTTGTTTTGCCCGCCACTGCGGTTACTCAGGGGCCACGGCTGCGGAGATCACAATTTATCTTCGCGATATTCAAGATCACGTCTTGACAATGATGTCTAACCTGACCAGTGCTGAGCAGATGCTCTCGCGGTCGCAATCTAAATATCTGGGCCGACTTGAATTTGACTCGACGTGCATGCGTAACAGCCTCGCGAGTACGCTGAGTCGGGTGACGATTATCGGTACGATTATCGTCACAATGCAGGTTATATCTGGTTCTTTTGGTATGAACATAAATGTACCTGGACAGTATGTGGAGGGGAATGTTAAATGGTGGCTTAGCATTCTAGCATTCATCTTGGGGTTTTCTGTGCTGTTTATAGCATTCGCGAAAAGGGCGCGAATCATCTAGCGACCTCGGGAGTCAGTTTCTAGATATTTCATTATCTCAACATTGGAAAGTGTCAAACATGATATGAGTAAGATGTCACGGGGTTGATTCAAAGAATTCGTATATATACTGATTAAGTGGTCAAGTCACGGTGTGTTTGAATGGGTGACCTTGTAAATCCATGGATTCTCCATTTAAATACACCAAACTCCAAAGCCAAATTATAATATCCCAAAGCAATAGTACCTAAAATTTGATTGGATTTGGATGCGTTGTTGCTCAGATATGAAATCGCATTTGCTAAGTGTTTTGGGGTGACTCTTTCGCTTGTGAAATACGTTAAAAGTTCTAAGGTTGCGTAGAGGTGGTGATGAGTCGGGCAGGACAAAGTACGTAGTGGTGGAGCTCGGTGGTCCGGAACAAATGCAATGCAGGGTAATATATATCATCACGCAAGACGAGATGTCAGGACTAGTGCCATAAGTCTAGTTACGTATAGGGCGTGGTTGTCCCGATCTTTCGTGCGTAACTAATTAAAGCTCGGCGGCTCTATCATGGGCGTAGAATCCTTGATTGCTAAATTTAGACAAAGGGATTGTTATCGTTAGCCTTGAAACGGGGAACAACAATAATCCGTGGAAGAGGGGACGGAAAGATAGGTCTCTGCACATGAGAAGCATCCCAGAGATAGCTAGGCTGTGAAGCGGTACTATTATAATAAGAAGATGATGACTTGAAACAAGGTGTGTCAGGTGCTAATATCGGCACTTAGCTACAGGAATGGCCCTTGGGCCGCCTGTCTTAGTGAAAATCCTCCAAGAAGATCAGTTCTAATGATCAGTTTTACTGACTACTTTTTGCTGTGGAGACATAAGTATTGGCTATCATGGCAACTTATAATTGGTTGATTTTTATAAATATCATGGCTGCAGGGCAACGTCACATATGTACAACGCACACAAATCGTGGCCACGGGCGTCTGTAAAGATAATATTTCTCCTGCGGCTAACCCAGATCAATTTGACTGCCTCTTCCATGACCAAATACCTACCAGGGCCTTTATAAACACTCAATATCATCAAATTCGCCGTCACCGAGCTGAGCCAGAGCCAGTCAGACTTGCCGACCCCCTCACGTCCCAATCTAAGCGCCCTCAAGATTCGCTCTCCCTGATTTACCCTCCCTAATATCCATTTCCCTCTGGAACGCCGCACTAGGAAGCCTTATTAAAACACTTACGGAAGACAACGAAGTATTCGCGTTAAACTAAAACATGCGTCTACTAAACACGCAAAATTCGGAAACGGGCGACTTTACAATCCAAGAATTCACGGACTATGAAATACCGCTATACGCTATTTTATCACATACTTGGTCAGAGGGGGAAGTTAGTTTTCAGGAAATTAACAAGGCCAGCGCAAAGCAAAAGAGCGGATACGAGAAAATCACGCAATGCTGCCTCTTAGCCAAATCACATGGCTATGAGTACGCTTGGATTGATACTTGTTGCATTGATAAGACAAGCAGTGCCGAACTGTCGGAGGCAATCAATTCCATGTACCTTTGGTACCAAAACGCCGAGGTGTGCTACACATATCTTGCGGACGTACAATCCAAAGACGATATCCCAAAGAGCAAGTGGCTTACTAGGGGCTGGACCCTTCAAGAGTTGATTGCTCCATCAAGAGTTATTTTTCTTAACAAGAATTGGGAAATACTAGGAGAAAAAGCAGATCTTCTAGATGAGATATCTAAATGCACAGGTATCCCTATTGGTATCCTATCGGGAGAAGAAGACCTTGAAACATCTAGCGTCGCTCAGAGAATGTCATGGGCTGCAAAAAGACAGACTTCTAGGATTGAGGACCGCGCCTATTCTCTAATGGGTATATTCAACGTCAACATGCCACTGATATACGGGGAAGGAGAAACCGCCTTTATTAGACTTCAGGAGGAGATCATGCGGATCTCGCATGATAATAGTATCTTCGCATGGTCGTCTCCCGATAACCGCGGCGGACTTCTTGCCACCTCCCCAACCGCGTTCGCCCACTGCCATAGTATCATCCGATCCAATGCATTCAGTGCTCTTGGCAGCTCTTTTACTATGAGTAATAGAGGGGTTCATTTGGACCTACCCTTCATAGGAATGGGAGGCAAAGGCCTAGGGCTCGCAATTCTCGACTGCAAAGAGAAAAGCGGGGGAGATAGGTTGATCGCCATCTATTTAAGAGACTATTTCTTAACCATGAGACAGTTCAAGAGGGTTCAAAGTGAAAGCATTGAACAACTTGATCTCAAAATGTTTATACCATCTCAATACCCCATGAGAAGTATTTGTGTCCAAGCTGGTCGCCCAACGCGTGCAAGAAAGCCAAATGGCGTGAGACTAGATAGCGTCTTTCCAGAACAGATCTGCCTTGATGACAGAATATCACGATTGGTCAAAAATCCAGCCGCAGCACTATCAAAAGCCGCGAAGACAGGGCAAGAGGACCTTGTATGGTTGCTATTGACACGAAGTGACGCTGGCATAGAAATGATCGATCAGCATGGCCGAACACCTTTATCGGGGGCCGCAGAGGACGGGCAGGAGGTTAGTGTCAAGCTGCTTCTTGATAGAGGTGCCATAATCGAGACAAAGGAAAACTTCGGCCAGACACCACTATCACAGGCCGCGGCGAATGGGCATATCCATATTGTCAAGCTGCTTCTTGACAGAGGTGCCACAATCGAGACACAAAATAATCACGGCCAGACACCGCTATTACGGGCCGCGGAAAACGGGCATAATGATACTGTCAAGCTACTTCTTGATCGAGGCGCTATAGTTGAGACACATGACAACTTCGGGCAGACACCACTATCAAGAGCCGCGGAAAATGGGTATCAGGATATTGTTAAGCTGCTTCTTGGTATAGGCGCCACATTTGAGACACAGAATAATTCTAGCCAGACACCGCTATCACAGGCCGCGGCGAATGGGCATACGAATGTTGTCAAGCTGCTTCTTGATAGAGGCGCCACAGTCGAGACACAGGATAAATCTGGTCAGACAGCGCTATTACAGGCCGCGGCGAACGGTCACATCCATATTGTCAAGCTGCTTCTTGATAGAAGCGCTATGGTCGAGACACGGGATAAGTCCGGTCAGACACCGCTATTACAGGCCGCGGCGAACGGACATACCGATACTGTCAATCTGCTTCTTGATAGAGGCGCCACAGTCGAGACACAGGATAAAACCGGTCAGACACCGCTATTACAGGCCGCGACGAACGGTCATATCCATATTGTCATGCTGCTTCTTGATAGAGGCAGCATAGTCGAGATACAGGATAACTTCGGGCAGACACCGCTATCACGGGCCATAGAGAGAGGACTTAAGGATGTTGTCAATATGCTTCTAAATAGAGGCGCTACAATCGAGACACAGAACAACTACGGCCAGACATCGCTATCACAGGCCGCAGCGAGCGGGCATAAGGATATTGTCAAGCTACTTCTTGATAGAGGTTCCACAGTCGAGATGCAGAACAAGTACGGCCAGACATCGCTATCACAGGCCGCGGCGAACGGGCATAAGGATGTTGTCAAGCTACTTCTAGATAGAAGCGCTATAATCGAGACAAGGGATCAGTCCGGTCAGACACCGCTATTACAGGCCACGGCGAACGGACATGAGGATATTGTTAAGCTGCTTCTAAATAGAGGCGCTATAATCGAGACAAAGGACAACTCCGGCCAGACACCGCTATCACGGGCCGCAGAGAATGGGCGTGAGAATATCATCAAGCTACTACTTGATAGAGGCGCCACGATCGACACACAGGACAAGTACGGCCAGACACCGCTGTCGTACGCGGCAGAGAAAGGGCTTGACGATATTGTCAAGCTGCTTCTTGATAGAGATTTCACAGTCGAGACACAAGACAAGTACGGCCAGACACCGCTATCACGGGTCGCGGAGAATGTGTCTTGTCAAGCTGCTTGAAGGGAAACAAATAAGTGAGACTACACATTGTCATGGGAAATACGATATGACCCATTGTAAGTATAACCAGACGCGTGCTTGTAGACGAAGGCTGATGAAAGAAGAACGTAGTTGAACAGAATGATGACTTACTTTTTTCGGATTGCGAGTAGTATTTGAGGGAATTCAACGATTCAAAGCGATGCGATAAATTGATAGGGGCTATAAGTATAGATTATTCTCCGATAGATACGGCATTAGATGTAGAATTGTGTAGTGAAGGAATGTTAGGGTAGTGGCAACGAGGTACGCTAATATCAGTGTGGCTGATTATAATTAAGTAACGTATAGTTAATGACGGCATGTAACGTTTGCGAGGCGAGGTCCTAGCTAGTTGTTATTCGGAGCTTGAAGAGGATCGTCTTCCAAGGTTGGTATAAGGGAACAACCAACTAATAAGCACGAGATCGAGACTCATGTATCCTGTATCAATTATTGGGAACAAGCCTTTGAAGTCCAGAAGGATAACTCATTCGAAAAAAATACTATACTTAAAAGCCTCACCACAGCTGAGAAATTTACTGCTGCCAACGTGATTCCCTACCGAGCCGGCCACCCCAAAACATATAGTAAATCTGATCAGTTACGGCTTTATTTCTCAGCATTCATAGCTTCTTTAAGATTCAATTTATAGACAGATATTCTTCATACTATCCAAAGCTTACCTCCGGGGTTTCATCAATGTCTATCAGTGGAGGGTTTGTCTGTCGAAACTCTTACGGTCCGAGATCATGCTAAACTGCTTTGGGTATGGGTAATATTAGTGAGAAGAGGGGCTATTTAATAGTCAGCCTCTCTATCACACATCACATCTGCATGTCCTTTCACCCCTCTAGACTATTCCAGGACTTCAGAACCTTGGCATAAAGGAATCTGCTTTCTGGCTCATATCTCGCTGCTCCTACAATTCAAGTTGCGAGACAAGCATGTCTTCGACAACCAAAGACAGAGGCTTCCCAGCTGAGAACCCTTTATCATCATACTGGCTCCAAAATCCCCATCAGCTGGCAGCTTTTCGTTCATCGGACAAAGTGCCAGATCAATGCGACATAGCCATCATTGGCACTGGCCTAGCTGGCGTAGCCACAGCATACCACATTCTTTCAGACCCAGACCTCAAAACCAAGCCGAGCATTGTCTTACTCGAGGCTCGTCAAGCTTGTACAGGAGCGACTGGGCGCAATGGTAAGAGCACCAATCTCTTTCGGTTTACTTGCTAATCGGCTATAAGGAGGTCATCTCAAATTGGCCCCTTGGGTCGCGCGGCGGGTTGGGGCCCAATACGGACCTAGTGCGGCGGCAGAGGTTGTTGCCTACCAACTTGATCAGCTTGCTGCTCTCAAAGGGGTGATTGAGAAGGAAATGATCGACTGTGAATTTAATCTGACGCGCTCTTTCGATGTCTTTTTTGATGAAGATCATTCCCGGGAGATGCAGGAGTTTGTGTCTACTCAGCAAGCGGAGGGGGCTCCATGGGCTCAGCATATGACATGGATTGACGCTTCCGAGTCGGAAAAGGTACATGTTCAGCTACCTGGTGAGCTAATGCATTGGTTCTAATATTCTATTTTCCAGGTCACTGGTATCAAAAACAGTAAAGGCGCGATAAGCGTGCCTGCTGTCTCTCTTTGGCCATACAAACTAGTCACGGCTTTGCTATCAAAAGTGGTAGAACTTGGCAGCACACTCTTCACCGAAACTTGTGTTACAGAAGTAGAAGAACTGCCCGGCCAAACAAGGTTGACCACCTCAAGGGGAGTACTAAACGCCAAAAAGACCATATTCGCGACCAATGCCTACACTACAGCTATATTACCGCAGTACAAGGGCGTCATTACCCCCTTCAAAGGCCAGAACTCGCATCTGTCTCCTTCGCCATCTTTCAAAGTGCCCAAGTTCCTTGACCATACCTATAACCTACACTTTGACAATAAGTATGCGGATTATCTCAATCCAAGGCCGGATCATACGATTATCCTTGGGGGTGCGAAGTGGACTTACGAAGATAAACTTGATCGGGCGAAATGGTGGAACTGCACTGATGATACAACATTAATCAACGATGCTGCCACAGAGCACTTTGACTCTGTCATGGCGGATCATTTCCTTGGATGGGAGAATGCTGAGGCACACCATGACTTCGTCTGGACTGGAAGTAAGAGACCTTCACTGTACCTGGCTGGTATGTGCTAATATGCCAATAGTCATGGGCGAGACCCCAGATGCTATGCCTCATGTGGGAATGGTCCCAGGCTCGAGAAACCAGTGGATCTTGGCTGGTTTCAATGGCGCTGGGATGACCATGATATTCACTACTGCAAAAGCCGTTTCTAAGATGATTTTGCATGAGGTTGTATATGAAGACACGGATCTACCACGCTTATTCAAGACGACGGCTGAACGGTTGACGGTCAAGAACCCTGGCTTCTAGGATAGAGATGCTTTTCAAGGCTAGGCCCGTACCAAATTGAAAACAAAAAATGTTTCCAAATGCCTGTGACTATTCGGCTGGTTTTCTGTGATAGAATACATGTCATTTATTGATATTTCGCTTCTATATTGTTATTTTTATCTATTCCCAGGCCCGTCGAGTCACAAGTCACCGTACGACATCGTCTATGCCCTTCGCAACGTACTTCACGTTGCTTTCGTTTACTTTGGATCTGGTCAGCAACTATTTTCGAGCAATGATTTCATATGTGAACAAGACTTACAGCCTGAGATTGAGATGCGGCCGGATCTCAGCATGTAGATATGATGCTTTGATCTGATTTTGGAGACCTGCTCTTCCGACAGTCCAACGTAGGTGAACATTCCAATCTGATATATGTCAGTTGTCGTAAAGCCAGCAGAGATTATAGTCAGTATAGCGACTAACCTGTTTCAGAATATGGGTCCAATCGCCAGGAGTTTGCAGCCTAATCAGCTCATCAAAAAGAGCCTGTCGCATCTGTCGAATTCTTTCGCTCATCGTCACGAGATCCTCATACCACTTTTCCCTGAGAGATTCATTCCCCAGAACAGTCCGCACAATCTCTGAGCCACCCCTCGGCGCCATAGAATATTCTCCCCGGACAAGGTGACAAAGGTTCGACAGAAGGTTCTGAGGAACATCCTCACTGGCAGTGGAAGTCACAACATGCAAAGCCCCGACACGTTGTCCATAAAGCCCAAAGTTCTTCGAGAATGACTGAGCCACACAGAACTCCAGTCGGGGATTATAGCTGAAGAAATGACGGATAGCCCACGCATCTTGCTCTAGATTTCCGGATGCAAAGCCTTGATAGGCGAGATCGAAGAAAGGTATCAGGCCCTTCGCCTTGCACAGTTCAGCTAATATCTTCCACTGTTCCTTCGTTGGATCTGCACCGGTAGGGTTATGAGCGCAGGCATGAAGAATGACAACATCATCTTTGTTGGCAGATGACAATGTCCGGAACGTTCCTTCGAAATCAAACGACTTGGTAGCGCTGTCGTAGTAAGGATAGCTCTTCCTTTGAACTCCAGCCAACTCCCAAATTGTATGATGATTTGCCCAAGTGGGATCAGGAACCCACACGCATCCTGGTCGTAAGTTTCGAGCTAGAAGCTCCGCGCCGAGTCTGTTTGCGCCTGTGCCTGAGACTGTCTGGATGGAAACGACACGGCTTTTGTTTTCTTCCGCCTGTGCTTGTTTTTCCAGGTCGAAGCCAAATACAAGATTGGAAGCTAATCGAAGAAATTCTCTGTCTCCTTGAATAGTGAGGTATTCGTGTCGGCTCACATCACTTGCTTGATGAAGTTGTTTTTCGGCTTCCTCGACCACTCGCAATGGCCATGGTGATCCGTCGGATGTACGGTAAACGCCGATACCCAAGTTGACTTTATCGGGATATGTATCTTGGATGTATGCTCCGTTCACTGCGAATGGTTCATCGGCAGGAGTTGGACAAAGGCTAGAGAATAGCGAGTCTCTTACACCGTTATCTTTGATGGCTGACGGGTCGGATATGGAGCCCATGGTCACACAGTATGAAGTTTTGTTTGTAAATCCTGTGAGTTAAAGATTTTGAGAAATAGTAAATGCCGAAAGTAATTTATAGTGATAGTTGGATCTGGCTGGGGCTTGTCCAAATAACCGTTGATTTCAAGATATCCGGTGATAGCCGTTTTGTTCCGGCCCACAATGATAGATGCCTTTCGTAACCATTTCAGTTATCCGTAAAAAAGACCTGTCTGATCGAATGCCTCTTGAGTCTTTTTTGATAAATCTTTGTGAGCGTCTGAGCTACAACTCTACCTTCTCATGAAAAAGCCCTTACGATCCGTTCCTGTGGTGGCTTCTTAGTGTAATGGCTTGTTTGTCTAGAAATTGCTCCTGAGGTCTCTGCATATTTGGAAAACCCGAGAGTTGCACCCGAAATTAGAGTCTTCTATATGACCCCGCTCTTGTGCTTTCGATGTCTTCCAAATAATTCGCCATTCAAATCGTGTGGTTGAAGATAAGACTACTTGAGTTGAGGGCGTTATGTGGTCTGGCTAGATTAAAGTTTAGCTGGCAGCCCTACGGCTCCTTGAGGGGTCCTAGAACATATTATTGTGATTCAGCCTGGAAAAAGATCTCACATTATTAGCCGAACTTTATTCTAGCATTCTACCACTCAAATTCTCCCGGCAAATTCTCTTTAACAGAAGAATGCGACGTGGTCCTGAGCTTATACTTGTGGCTTGAATAAGTTACCATACAAGAAAGTGTGCTTCTAAACTCTTGGCCAACAGCTTATCTATGTGCACCCAGTTTGGCATGAATAGCCGGGGTCATATGATCGAAGAAACTGCCGGGGTGATCTCACCAGGTATGGGGATAAAGGAGCAGCGGTGAATCAGATCGAAAAGTAAGATATGAACGCCAAAAGCAAGGAAATCACGGCTCATTCGAGATATACGTGCATAGCAATAAGATATTTTCATGGGTGGCACGGCGAATAGCCTATATTTATTGAAGATTATAACAACTAACCGGAGACTTGGAATACACTTAAGTACACTGTGCATGACAATCCAGGTTGCATCATGGTCCAAATGGTCGAAGTGCAGCCAGGCGCAAGATCTAAGGATACTCCTGGGCTTATTTTGGGTGCGTTTTTCTGTCTCCTCAAATAAGAACCCAAGGACTCCCCAGGTTGTCATAAGAGGCTCAAGGCGAGTATTTACTAAGCCGAGAGTTGGTGGAGTGGGTCAAGTTCGCGTTTCCTTTAACTTACCCCCAGCGCAGGAGTTCCTGATGTGCTGCAATACCATTGGTTTCCTCGATTCGTCATAACAAAATCCCCTGGTTAAACATATCAGGAGTCTATTGAGTATCATCATTTCAACCCAATTATGCTCTATTCTTGTTAAATCTAACTTCTGTTGGTAGAACCTGGAGGTTTTATATAGTGGGAAGAAGTAAATATGGATCCTCCATGCCCAGGTGTGTGAAGGGCGTTGAAGTGGAAGAGTTTGATCGTCGCATGCAAGAGATATATCTGAAAGTGGGCTTGGGCGTCGGATATTTCAATGAAGGCGCTATTGTTTTAGACTTTTTGTGCTAATTCATATGTATCACTTTCTACAGTAGGATACCTAACCTTCTTGACCAACTGCATCAACACAGCTTCAGTAATCATGTAAGCTAGAGTATACTCCATTCGGATTCGATCTTGCGCAAGTATATACAAAGACTTGACTCGGGGGTCTTCAGGTAATCCTCCTCGGGCTCTTCCTCCATTGTCGTTGCAGTACACTGGTGAGACGCTTCATAACTGATCCCAGAATCAATTCCGGCTTGCATAGGTGAGTGATTGCCGACATAGAGGAGCATATTTATCGGTAGCATTGCACGTCGTCAATGAGTGTCCAAAATTTGATTAGCCTCCTTAGCATTGGGATATATAATATTGAATGGAGGAGCCAAGCTTGGAATATATAATTGAATACCGCTATCAATAATTAGACCAAGCTTTGGACAAATACAATCCGTGAGCTTTCTACTCGAGACAATTTAGCTTCGCGCCTTGAATAAAGTGTCCTAAATCCATGAGGTCGGTGAAACTACTACCTTACAGCAGTGACATCAGACCCCACCAACCAAAACCATCTTATTCCGCTCCCCGCCCAAGCTCCAACCTTCAACCTTCCACAATCACCACCAAAATGTCCTGGACACAGAAAACCTTCACACTACCCAGTCGCAGTCGCGGCTCCTACCTCATTACCGATCATGTCTTATCTCAACTCCCCGAGATCCACGACTACAAAGTCGGCATGCTAAACCTGTTCGTGCAGCATACGAGCTGTGCGCTTTCGCTGAACGAAAACTGGGATGATGATGTTCGCGCTGATATGAGTGATGCGCTTGATCGCATTGCGCCCATGGACCGGAAGGGTGAACTTTATCGCCATTCTGCTGAGGGGGAGGATGATATGCCGGTGTGTATACCCCGCGGCTATGATTTATATGCATACGCACCTGAGCAGTAAAGATGGAGGGCTTGGTGGTGTTGATGTGATCCATGTGCTAATGTGCGATGCATTCTAGGCTCATATTAAATCAGCTCTTATTGGTGCTTCGGTGAATATTCCTATTTCAAACGGAGTTTTGGCGACCGGAACCTGGCAGGGTATCTGGTACCTGGAATTCCGGACAAGTCGCCATTCGCGTAAGGTTGTTGCGACTATTCAGGGTCAGAAGTCGTGAATCGATGGTCGGGAGCGTCTATAGTGGAGGGGTTTCCAAGGCTGTAACTGAAGATACGACTTGTGCTGTCATCACAAGTACTCATGACCCATTGCGAGTCCACGGAAATAGAAAACAATCCATCTTGAGCCCATGGGGATTGCTGATACAACTCGACACTTTCCAAGCTCGCATTTGGGCGAACGGCAGATCCATTGATCTATATTTCTGTACACGGCCTCAGGCCCAAAAGAAAAATGAAAATAGTGTAACACACGCGCAACAAAGTAATCAACGCCGACAAAAGGAATCGGATGCTAGTCGTCTACCGCTGCTCCAGACCGCCGGTAGCGGGGGCAACGCGCTGGGTTTCGTTCACCTCGGCAATATCACCGGTGGACTCGAGAGGGTAGCTGGTGGCGGGCAGAGACTTGAGGTAGGCTTTGTGCTTTTCTTGGGCCTGCGATTAATAAGTTAGCGGTGGCTCGGTGTGAGTCTTCTTTTTTCATTTGTCACGTACGAAGGGAAGGCCGCAGTATCCGCAAGTCGCAATCTCGGGCTTGTCAGTGTTGATGAAGACCTTGGGGTGGCCAAGGGGACCACCACCACCGTCACAGCTGACAACCTTGGACTTGGTCCACCGGACGGGTTGCTTGTGAATGAGCTCAATAGCAGCAAGGGGCCGGGGCTAGGTTAATGGTTAGTTTCTGGTTCTCGGACTTCGAAGGAACCGGCCCAATGGATTCAGTTCCACTTGGCCGCAGGTCTGCATACCTGAGTCTGCATGATAGTCTGCTCGAAGCGAGGTCCGGTCATGGCCTTCTCGCGAGGCTGCTGGCTAGACGCCCAAGTGGAAGAGCGGTTCGGGGCCTGGACGCTGCGGATCTGCTCGCCGACGGCGGGGTGCTCGCGGAAGTCGTGGGCCCGCATCTCGGTCAATTCAGCAATGGGAGCGGCATTGCCATCGGGGTCATTGGTAGCGGAGACATTGGGCTTGGGAGCTGGCGGGGAGGGGTCATTGGGTTGCATGCGGTTCTCGTGCAGACGGGGGACGGTCGAGGAGTAGGTACGAGCGGCGAAGCGCGGGACCGAGGAGGCCATAGATGTGAGGCGGCGACTGCAGGACATCATGCTGGGCAGATTGGGTCCTGAGGACGGAGTGGAGTGGGAGTAGACTAGGATGGGATTGCTCGAAGTCGGAGGTTGCAAACTGAATAGTGTAATCCGTGAGGTGTGGTTGGTGGAGTTTCACCGCCTGCCTTACAAAGTAATCTCGAACTGAGACTGGAGCTCGCGGTTTTTCTGCCGCCACATTTTATTCTGCGCTTTACAACAACCGCATCTCACTTTACAATTTTACAAGCTTGTCACCAGCAGCTTGTGCTGGTCTCTTGCTCCAAATTATGCCAGCCTCTATTGGATTGGCTGGAAAGCCAGAAAAGAGCAACATGTCGTCTCGCTTACTTACTATGAAGGTATGCATCGTCACTTTACGAGTTATGGACATAGCTAACGTACATACAGTTCATGCAACGCGCTGCAGCAACTGCTGCTTCGAAGGAAGCGCAGTCCACGTCATCAGATGAGAGCCCACACACCCCCAAGCGCCAACGCAAGTCAATGGAGCACCAAAGCCCTTCGACCCCGCAGGCCGATCTGGATGCTATTGCCGCCGCCATCGCTGCCGAGGAGCAAAAACGACAAGAGGTTATTGCGCGACAGGCTGCAGAGGCCGGTGAAACTCACTGGGTGCTGGATGTACCCGCTGCGAATTCCCCTCCTCCTCAACCCCAGTCCTACGTTATGGCGACTGAGTCTCTAGATATAGAGGATGACCTATCCTTTGGAGGTCGTCGGGGATTCGGCAACTTCAAACGCAAAGTGGTCAGTAAATCGTTCTGCATTCTTTTTTCTGCCATTGCTAATATTTTCCAGCCTGCACAAACTGAAGAGGAGAAAATTGCTGAACAACTCGAGCAATTGTCGCCCGATGATCCTCGCCGTGCTCAAGCTGAGAAAGCCATGGCTGATTTAAAGAGGGCTAAGGCCCAAGAGGCTAGAGCCCCTAAACTGTCTGAAATCACTAGTATTTCAGGCGCTGGTGGTAGGCCCCAACTAATGGGGGCACCCTCATCATCAAAGAAGAAGAAGAAGCGCAAGAGCGACCACTAAGCACATCTCATCAGATGTTTCTTCTCTTGGAGCTTTCAAAAATCAGATATCCTCGGTGTTGGTTGGCATTGGCGTTTTGCATACTCTCGGCGTTTGGGCATGAAAATCATGGGCATTAATTTCCCCAGACTCTCAGTACGAGTCGAAACGAACATATAGATCTTGAATAGCTATTCATTAGCAATAGAAAGAACTATACATATCTATCAGGCTAAAGAGCAACCATTCCGCACCATCTGGCAGTCTAGTATAATATGTAGTGACACAGAACCCCATGTAAAAGCTTTCTCCTACTCATTTCAACGTCCATGGAAACCATCTATAACTTAGCCTTCTCCTCATTCTTCTTCCTCTCCCACCCCTTCTGCGTCGCAAAATTCACAGCCAAATTCCAAACCGCAACACCAACACCCACAGGCGGCGCAACAAGCAAAGCCCAAGCCCACCACTTCGGACTCGAAGCCGCAACATTAGCCATAGCATTCTTGACTTCGCGCTCCAACTCCGTCTTATCAGCATCATTCCAGACAACAACTCCCCTCGCACCCTCCGTCCCCCGGAACTCCGCTTGGGCCGCCTTCAACCTCACATCACCCTGACTGCGCACCCGGTTCTCTGCGTCCTCAGCCGTAAGGTGCGCATCCCGCGCACGTAGACGCGCCATCTGTACAGCGGGGTCATGAACACCAACAACAATGACCGTTCCGCAAATAAGATCCATCCCGCTTTCGAATAAGAGGGGGACGTCTAGGACGACGGCCCATTGGCCGCGGATGTAGTGGTAAACTAGGGCTTTGTATATTTCCCATCGTACGGCTGGATGGATAATTCCATTTAGGACATTGCGGTCGCGTTTGCGTTCTTCTGTTGAACCGAAGACGCGGCGGCCCAGCGCTGGCCGGTTTAAGGGTTGACCATGGGGTGTGTCTGTTGCGGGATCTTGGAGGAGGAGGTCCGGTGTGTTTGGGCCGAAGTAGTTTACTATTGCTTTGTAGCCTGCTGTGCCTGGTTCGACTACCCTGCGGGCGAGGATGTCGGCATCGATTATGGGGAGGTTGTAGGGAGCTGTTGAGAGGAGTGTTGAGACTGTTGATTTGCCTGTGGCTATTGAGCCGGTGAGGCCGATTATGAGCATTTTGTCGTGTGTGAGGACAAAATGAGCTGAGGAGGCGGTTGTTGAGAGGAGAAAGGTTGGAAGCTGATTGCGGGGAGATCCACTACCTCGGTCCGCAAGTTTACGGATTCGGCCTATGATATTGAACTTGGGATCTGAAGGGATTTGAAACAACTTGTAAACACGCTAATATTCAGTTGATGACGTGGTGCTTTTTCCACCCGCTATATACTTCATGTCCTTTTCAAATAGCTTATGTTCCGAGAAGCGAAAACCCTCCACGTCTGTCATGTTACAGATAATCCTCCAACAACTTCCTCAGGCAAGCGCACCATTCTAGGTTCCAGTGCTTGCGGATGCTTGATTTCTGTCAAGGCAACAGGTATATAGAGCCAATTCTGCCGACTCTGCCAGAATACCGCAAATCTGCAGCTACAACATTCCGGTCTCAAACTGATTTTCAACGCCGCACGTTGTACAATATATGTAGCCAAAGGCAAAGTACTACTCATGTCTCAGGAAGGCCATAAGTCGGATCCTGTTCTTGACCCTTCCATCCAAGGAAAGGCCAGCCCTTCGGTAGTGAAGAGAAGGGCGGCAGCACATAGCGATTATCGCATACGGCATCATTAGGACAATTCAAATTGCACAGTCCGAAAACATTACAATAGCAATCACCAGCTGCGGGGCAATGAACAGGTGGTTTGCCGAAGATCACTGATGAAAATAATTGTAAGCGTATGAATACAATGCATGGATGAGCGAAAGAACTTACTGTGCCATGAATACTCCATGATCCGACCACTCAAATCATCCCCTAGACTTGTGTTCGAAAGCCAGACTCGGAATCGCTCATAATCGCTCTTCGGTTTTGCGAGGACTGTATCACGGGTAACACCGAACTGCGCGCAGCACGATACACCCACCTCGTTGGGTATAGGCTCACCCGGGAATAGCTCCGAGAATCCAGTCCTAAAGTACTCGCCCGCATGGACATCGTCACGGTGTGTATCTGTCAGAGGGTGGATTTCCACGGGACAACCGAGTGTCCAGACGCAGCGCAGATTGACGTATCCCATTTTCTGTAGATAGGGAACCTGGAAATTGCGGAGCATGGGGACTCCGTCGTAGTATGGGTCGTCGTTGTGCCATTGGTAGCGCAACGAGTGGATGAATAGCATGATGTCAGGGAGGTTCTCGTAGTTGTCGATGATGTACCTGGTTATTGGATATGATTTAGCACCTGCATTCGCACGGACCTAGATCGCAGTATACGCACGTCAAGTATACCATCGACTCCCGTCCCTTATTCTTAGCCACTGTCAACGGGGCCTTCTTGTCGTCTACCACGTAGATGCTCCGCGACCAGTCCGGGAAGTACTCAGCCAGCCAAGCCGTGTCGTCAGTTTTCATACTGGCCACGATCATATCCTTGCGTTTTCGAATTGCCGGACGAGCCTGCTCGTCTATGGAGTCGGCCTTGGGTTTGGGAGTAGGACGTTGCGCATAGCTCGGTCGGTCATTGTTGACAGCTTTGGTAGGCGACTCGGGGCCTGCGAAGAAGAGGAAGTATAGTGCAAGGACGATGCCGATTGTGATTAGGATAGCTTTGATGCGATTGCGACGGCGCGGACTCTGGGGTCCGCTAGGGGCGAACAACATGGTTGTGTTGAGGTCCAAGCATCTCAGATGTGCATCGTGTGAGTATTAAGGGTGAAAGCTGAAAACGGAATCCGGAGTTGTGTAGCCTAACCCGTATCTGCCTAGTGGGACCTCCCCAATATCTCATGTATTTGAGAAACAGAGGAATATTGGGAATACGAAGCAGAAAAAAAGAATAACATTGAATACGAATATCGATATCCACTCAATTGAAACGTGTTGACGCTAGTTACGCCACAAACTCCAGCCACAACTCGGCCGATCGGTGGGTCAACGGTGACATACAATCCATGTACATAACACTAATTAACCCAATATGTAAAGAATTGGGACACTAAGGACCTATTTTGATCATCCTTTTTAATCACATGCGGTAATCGCCATAAAGTACCACTTGTGAGCAGAGATGCTCTCTTCTGCTTCTCCCGCATTACCATCATTGGAGTTCACACCCACAACTTCCTCGATATCATCGTCAGTCACGGTAACTTCATCGGCGCTGGTAATCCAATATTCTGGACTGGCGTGAGCATAGCCAAGAATCTCTGGAGGAAGACGGGGAACAATGTCATCTGTGTGGGTAGTCCGCCAGAGACTACCTTGTGCGGTCATATACTCAGCCAAAGCATCGTTGCCTACACGAGGTTGGCCATAAGTGTACTAGAAATTATTAGTGGCTACAACTCCAGTGGTGAAACCAATTCACATACCAAGTCCAGTGAGTATCCAGCATTGCGAAGTGCCGTTCCTGCCAAGGCAGCAAGCGCAGCACCCAGACTGTGGCCCGTCACCACAAGCTGATAATCCGAGTATGTGCTCAGCGCAGAGTCGAGCTCGGCCGTTACATCATCTGCGACGGACTCCCAGGCCTTCCAGAAGCCGCTGTGTACATCGCATCCAGTGCAAAGCCCAGTGTCATCGTCGAAGACGAAGTCCAGATTAGCAATCCAGTTGCTGATATCTGTGCTGCCTCGGAAAGACAGCACAATAAGCTCATTGGTCTCGTCTACTGCGATGAATCCGGCAGAGTCTCCATAGTCGTTGGTGCTGCAGATAGTCAGTACTACGGCCTGAGATTGGGGGTTCCGTTACACTTACTCGTCAAATTCGTATAAAGTCGTAGTCGTCGCCGACTGCACGGTAGGACAGTTATCGGCCGAGCAAGTAATCGAATCGCCTGTGCTGGCAGAATCGACGTTGTTCGAACAGTATGCGGCGGCAGAGTACTGAGCAAACAGATAGAGATTATCGTACGTAGTAGAATCAACATCTATCTATGATCTTAGTACTATGTCGTACCGCAAAGAAACCATGTGGTTCCTATACTTACCTCGATTGGTGAACAAATTAGCCGGCATAGCAACAGCCAGTGTTGCAGCCGCACTAACCGCCCATAGACGTGCAAGAGACAACATCGTGAACCGAATATTTAACGGAACCCAAAGGTCAAAACCAGAGGACCAGAGCCGGAACCAGAGGGCGAAGAAGAAAAAACCACAAGGCGCCTGATCCTCTTCTCAACCTGCCCCCATGGATCCTTATATACCGAATGCAGGAACCAATCGCCCCCATCCGCACACACACATTTCCGAGAAAGATGCAACTCAAACCACGGGATCATGCGGACATACGGATGCTTGAGCGGGGTCACGGAGAACCTACGGACTCCTTTGAATCCACAGTTCGAATCAGGCTCGTCGCCCGTTCCTGAAGATATTCGCCATAGTATTGGCATGTGGGAGGCGCTTTTTGGTTGATCGACATTCATGCAGTTCTTCATGCGGTAAGCAGTCAGCATCCTCCCGCCCCCAAAACATGCGGGGAATCATGGCCACGTTTGTCATCTATTGGCTGATCTGTTTCTTTTTATGTACTTCGTAGAGGGGCTGAAGGACTCTCGTTCCTTTGGACGTTGCATACTAGAATCTTTCAAGTGGATCCGTTCATATACAAAATTCTCCGGTTGCCCGTCGTTCCATGGTCAGTCCACTGTTCCTGAGAGGATCATCACGTTTCCCACCCCGCTTTGGGGTAATATCCGAGATTTACACGGGATCATCTGCATGTTTAGTTGGTTGGCCTAGTGGAGTTATAGACGAATGGGAAGATCAAGGAAGCTCTTAGCGTGGAGGGGTATTTGTATACAACGGCGCCCAAACTCTGCCCGCGCGAACTTTATACCAGAAACAGTATTCATCTCCGGAGGCACGTGAGCTATACATCCAGTGAGATATGAACGTGAAGAAACAAGCGTGATCACAAATCTGTCAGTACATAGTATTCAAGGGCTGGTCATGGTTGGAACATTAGATTGAACTTTCTAAGCCTTGGCCCTACGCGGCCCCCCGCCCCAATTTCCGTATACCCGTCCATCGTCGCGACGATCACAAAAGTATGAGGGATTTGATTGGGAAGGGCGTAACTAGGCCACATTATCATTTCATCCACAAAGTTATTGCGCGGGATCAAATGCGGCCATGTTCGGCTTCTCCTCCCCAATATCCGTCATACCCGTATCCTGGCCGTCATCACCCCCAGCGAGTACCTTGGTACGAGGAATTTGGTGCTCCGGGAGGGGCGTACCCGGAGTCACAGCGACGACATTATCATTTTCATCCACGAACTCAAAGTTGTAGCGCGAGAGCAAATGCGGGATAGCCGAGAGCTGGGGGCCATATCGTGCGGTGTTGTCGTACAACTCGAACAGAGGCACCGCCAGCAGCTTCATGTTCTTGGGGACAGACAGGACCTCTGGAAATTTTGAGAAAACAATGGTCAGTGGAAGAATGGAAATGAACGACTTGGGTATGACTGACTCTTCTTGGGGAGCTGAATAAAATACAACTTCTTGCACTCTTTCGGCCGTGTAACATGGCCCGGTAGGAACGGGTACATGAATGTCTCAAAGTTTGGTCGCCACCATTGGGCAAGGGTGTCGCCAATTTCCCAGTCTTCGTTTACTCCTTCGCCGGAGAACTGCGATCCCACTGGAGCTAGGCGCTCGTTCAACCGCTTCTTGAACCCATTGATCTCCTCGTCCTCATGGGGCAGATAATCACCTGGCCTGGGAGAAGTTAGCGGACGGCGGCTTTGGTTCTTATTCTGGAGTAATCTTACAGCTTAAAGAAAGCATTGGCGATCTGCAGCATCAACACATGAGGGTGATTGTGTTCATGGCAGACGAGAATGCCCTCGCAGGTCCGTCGCATTCCATGTAGGTCATAATGTTCTTCCAGACGCTTCAGGCGAGCCAGCACCGATGGGTCCTCCTCAGGCTGTGTCTCCTTGGTTCCGAACGTATAGTTTGACAGGGGGTAGAGGCGAATGGTTTCGGGCTGCTGAGCGGAGAAATCTTTGGGGAGGATCGGACTGTAAGATGGAGATCAATGTTAGCGGTCAAGGGCTTCCTGAAGCTTTTAAGTTGGATTTATTGACTTACGGGCGGCTGCTTTGAATAGCCGTAGCTGTAGTGCTCGCCATGATGGAGGAGTGGTGTATCGGAGATGTGAAAGGGCGCGCGAAGCTCTACGTTGTTGCGCCGATCTGTTATCGCTATCGGGGTTTGCCTTATTGCCTGGGGTACCTGACCGCCTACTTGTGAACTACTCCGTCTATACGTATTGGCAACAGCATATGGATTGATGGGATATTGATGAATTCTATGACATGAGTGAATCCTAAGTTCATTTAGTGGCGCTATCAAAAAATGCTCTTCAAAGTTCATGCCCTTCCACGACTCCACAATCCTCTTCCCATATGACTTTATGCGCCCCAAACACCAACTCCTACTCACAGCTTGGCATCAAAATCCTCAAATACGGTAAGGTCTGTGACAGGCACAGGTCCAGTGCTGACAGGCAAACTGGCCTTGAAGACGGGGACATCGCTGATCACAGTGGCTTCCTGCTTAGGAGACGAGGTGCCGTTGGTCTTGCCGTTGACCTCGGGCTCTAAGCCCAACTGCTTCAATTCAATACCAATGTCGCGCTCCAGCTTTGTAATCACAGGGCTCATTTGCTCTTTAGACAGGCTAAGCTCGGTGACCAAGAAAGTCTTAACGATGTAGACGATCTGTGTGTAGTCAACCAGGGTCATGTCGAGCTCGTCGAACGCGGTGGCCAAGCGGACGCTGTCGACAGAGAAGCCAGCTTCGGTCAGCTGCTTGTTGACCATCTCAATGACACGAACACGCTTGTCGCTAATGCTGCTGGCATTTGGATCAGCAGTTACACTCTGCGCATTCAAGTGGATGGCCAACTTGGACCGAGTTGTCGATTCAGGGTCGATGTACTGGCGGTAGAAGGCAAGCAGATCAGACTTGGTCAGATTCCGCACATTGGCGGCATCGGTCTCATGCTGGAGGAAATCAAAGTACTCGGAGCCAACGTGAGACCAGTAGCGGCCAGTCTCGGAGCCCAAGTTCTTGAGCTTCTCCAGACGCTTGTTGATGACACTGCGCTTGTGGCCTTCGAACTCCTCATCCGGCATGTTCTCAAGCGTCGGGCCAAAGTCGCGCAGGAACGACTCGATGCGAGTCTCCAGGTACTGGGCAGTGCGCTCACTCTGGATGATCACACGGTAACCCATGGTGGTAGCGTTGTAGCGGGAACCACTCCATACCACGTAGCCGAGCTGCTCCTTACTACGCAGTTGGTCGAAAGCAGGCTCATCTGTAAGCTGGGAGAAAAGCTGCAGCTTCGATCGCAAAACGTCATCAGAGAAAAGACCAATGTACAGGTAGTACTCGATGCAGTGGTTCACATTCGCCGGATCCTTCAGCTCGCGAGGGTAGACAAGGTTGCTGCCCGGTGCCATAACCATGTTGCGGCGCAAGTACCACTGCGATCGAGGCAGGGCGCGGCCCTTGAGAATCTTTTCAACTGAATCGGTCATGCGCAGCGCATCCTCTTTGTACAGGTTGCCATGTGCGAGGGCTTCAATATGTGTTTGCGCCAAGAGCTGGGGGAAGAAGTTGATAACGTCCTCTGCTTGGACGTGCTCCAATTCTTCAATGTATTGCTCATTGAGCCAACTGCGCTCGGACAGCAGGTACCGAGTGTAATCACCAACCTGGTAGTAAGGCTGTTGGTACTCAGCGTTGCGGAACGCCCGAGTCAGGCGCTCCTTGATAATTTTAAAGCGTTCTTCGTTGACAACGAGATCGCGCATAGTCGTGAGAACCTTATCCAATAAAACTGACATCTTGTCATTGTAGCCACCCACAGAGATATCCAAACCAAGGATGTTTGCTGCAAGGTGATAGTCCAATCCGGCAAGCTCAGCATCGTACGAGTACTCATCTAAAGAGTCCTGCACCAACTCGCAATAGAGCTTTGTTTTGATCAGGTTAGCGGGGGTCGCCCACACAAGCGGATTGCGCAGAGTGACATATACTGTCGCCTTAGGAACCCAGAAACGGTCATCCTTTTTGAACCAAAGACGCACACGATCATCGTGGCGGATCAGCTTAGGTGTCTTGGTTGGCTCTGCAACTTCCTTCTTCTCCACTGACAAACGAGTCGGCACAAACTCGTTCTTGTGAGGCATGTGCACGGTGGATGTGCGAGTCGCCTCAGTGGAATCCAGAGCCTTCTGAATGCCAGCCAAGAAGTCCGCAGGGATCTTCTCCACCTTGTACTCAGTACCGTACCACTTCTCCTTCTGGTCCCAATCACCGGGGTACTCTTGAGAGACAATGATTAGTCGGAAGTTATCGGCACGTAGGTATGACATGGCCTTCTTGATCAATGCCGAGTCGAATCGACGCAGAAGCGATCCGCTGAGAAGCCACTCACGTGGCAGTTGCTTCTGCATGACGCTGCTCAAACGACTCGTGAAGCGACTAGCGGGAGTCTTCTGCTTGAATCGGAAGTCCACCTCTGCCAGGTTCTTCATTTCATCGAAAATCCACTGCTCTGGCTCACGCTCCTTGATCATGGCGATGTACTCAAAAATAACCTTGGCAACCTCCTGGTGCAGCTTCAGACCCTCTGGAGTCAAACGAACGGAAATTGTGAAGAAAGCAGATCCCGGGCAAATGGGCATGGCACCTGCAGAAAGGCCATTGGCCCAGCCCTTAGCTTTGAGGTAGGAAAGGACACTGCCTGGTCCTTCATGACCAATCAGGTGGCTAATGTACCGACTGGGCTGAGTGTCGTTCATGTTCTCCTCATCCAAGAACGGGAAGTACATGTCCATGGAACGCGAATCCATGACAGGCTTAGCAAAGACCTGAGTACACATGTCAGCCTCGGAAAAGGGCTGCACATCGTCCCAACGGTTCTGGGTCAAGCTTTTGTTTTCAACATCAGAAAAGAGCTCGGAAACCCATTGTTCCAAAGTGTCCAGGCTTTCTCGACCCAAAACTACCAGCTTAGCCCGATTTGCCGAATAGTGCTTCTCGTAGAACCGAATGAACTCGCTCCGGACTTCCAAACCGCGCTTCTGCGGGTCCTCCTTAAGAGTCTGCAAGTTTCCGGTAGAGAAATGGTGGTAGGGGTGCTTCGGGTTTGATAGAGATTTGTTCAGCTGCATCAACCGCCACAAATCACTCTGCAGATTCTTCTTGTTCTCGGAGTCCACCGCCCGCAGCTCGCGATCTAATGTTGACTCGAGGAAGAGAGGAGCAACAAAGAACTGGGCGAATCGATCCAAGGCCCCATAGAAGGGAGACTTGCCATTCACATCCCCGTTGGAAGTGGATGCACTCTCACTTGCTGTGCCGTTTGTCCCATTGGTCGAGTCAGTAGGGGTGTTCTGTCCGGTCGATTTCGCCTCACTTGACTCGCCGGTGGCTGCGATCTCGAAAAAGTAGTTTGTTTCAGTCGCGGCGGTGTATGCGTTGGATGAACCGGAGTGGGCGGCAAGGTATTGGTTGTATTCATTCTCCTTGGGGTACTAGATCCACAGACAAAGCACATCGGTCAGCACTACCCCCGCACGAGCAGGCTTGATAAGTGCCGCGGTAGAAAGTGAGGTAAGTCAATCCACATACCTTCTTTGTACCCATAAATAAGAGATGCTCTACAGCATGGGCCATTCCTGGCATGTCATCTTCATCGGAGAAGTTGCCAACATTGACGTTGACAGCGGCGCTCGCCTTGTCTGTATCAGGGTCGTGCACGAGGAACGCCTCCAGCTGATTTGGCAGGCGAATGACGCGATAGGTGCGATCATCTAACTCTGGCTTCTCCAGACATTCTGTAATGCGCTCAATCTGAGACATGGTTGGAGGATGGGGGACGGTAAGGTAAGAGGAAAAGGAAAAGGAGCGGGTCCAGCGATAGAGGGAAAATGAAAGCGGACTAGGGTGCGCCACGGGATTGATGGACGCCGGGGTTCGAAAATATGGTTGGGCAGTTGGATTGCAACTCAGACCTCTGTATCTTAACCACGATACTGCAGTAGGGAAGGACCTTGGGGGCATCAAGGGTTAAACGCCCAGGAAGTGATCAATTTCTTGAATCAATTTCACAGCATTCAATGCACTTGATTGTATTGATGACAGCACAAATATGATTAAAAGTATTCAAAGAAATAGGGTGACGAGAGCAGAGTCTCTGATTGCAAAGACAACCGGAGGGGAACTTGGTCCCGCAATTCCATAATTATGGGTCCTTGGGCGGTGTGGTTGTTGATGCGCACAGAGATACTGCCTCGGCGGCTATCAAGGCGGTGAATACGATAAACCAGCCAATGAGTGGCGTCATCTCGCCAAATCCTGCTCACAAGTCCAATGGCTGTGCCCTATAGAAGATGGCAATATGCCCGACCAGAGATCATGTGGGGCTCAAAACAAAGTAAATAAAAGCGAAAGGAGCGAATTGCATGCATACGTGGTCATAAAACATTAATTACACTAAAGTATTGCCTAGATAACCAATCCCCACGTTCCGTGGCTTGAGGCTCTACCTTCCCCCGCAAAATATACTGCTAGTCCTGGCACTGCCCCAGCCACCAACACCAACACTTCCAATAACAGCCAGCAGTCCAGGATTGCCTATTGACAATTTGATCTAGCACTTGGTTGAGCACAGAGTTAAGGTAATGCTCGACGTGGACGTGCAGTCATGAGTCTGGCTACCACTGGGCGAAACACCATTCGGCCAGCAGATATCAGGGCAAGTAGCAACTGAAGGGTCAACCGCCATACCCTTGCCAGAGAATGGGTCTCCGAAGACATCCGACAGATCATACCAGATCTGGCTACCATCCAAGGTGTAGGCAAAGTTGGTCTGGGGACTGCCGTCATACAGGCCGTTCGCGGTTTTGGTGATCTTGATCGCGATACCGCCAGAAACAGGGTCGTGGCGCAAGACCTCGGTGTATTTCTTGCCCGCGGCGATGGTCTGCTTAGGACCAACAGCGCTTCCGACGGACCACAGGTAGACGGGGTAGGGGCAGTTGTTCTTGACGACGGCGTTGCCGACAGCGCTGGCGAGAGGAGCCAGGAGGGCCACGGAGGCGACAATTGCAGTAGAGAAATGCATATTTCAGTTCTTCAAGAATCGATTGGAGAATGAAGGATAGAAAGTGGTATTGAAACCTTGATGATAATGCTGTAACTATTCATCCTTTAGTCTGGGAATCGAGGCCGCTTTTATAGTTTTCTTCCAGCACACCAGCATGGTACAAAAAACCTGATCGCCCTCTTTCCAATGAGTTTCTAGTCATTCGTTGGGGATTAGCGTCGTTCTACAAAATGAGACTCACATCAAGTTCAGATCGAGCAATCCGGTCCTTAGTTCTGAGACACTGTGCTGGACCAAGGAGAATACAGGATGATCATTTTCTACCAAATCCAGCCATACAGGGCCAGCACAGTGGTGGTTAGGTATAGCGCAGTTCCCCGCATCGGAAGTTGTCAAGATGACGCGGGGAAAAATTGTGTCCATGGTGAACATAAGCGACCAGTAGCGCGAGGTCATAGATACATTGTGTCTCAGAGTGCCCCGACCCGAATCTCGTATAGAATCCTCGCTTAGACCAGAAACCTTCGGAATTGCAGCGCTCGTCAATGGCAATGATTCTTGATGCCAAGGGTGGATCCGAGCCGAGCTCGTTTGGACCCTGAATACCTTGGCACGCCCAACTCTGGGGTAAGGTCTAAGACAGTTACATCCCAGGGACGACGTGCAGATCGGAGCCTAGGGCTGATATAATCGAACACTATTCACCGCTAGAACTTTAGGTCAGGTTATGGTTGGTTGTGTCTCACTTGCCGTATACTAAGCAAGCTAATGGGGCATAGACCCTACACACGGTCACTTGATCGAAGGGCTTGTTGGTATCTTGTGATATGAGGGCGCACTGTGTTTGTAATTGAGTTCTTTTCCAGGAGCGAAGCAGTGTGTACCCATAAGGGAAGATTGAACCACAAGATACTTTTGATAGAACATCTTAGGTATTGGGCACAAAAATGATCAGGAAGTTTAAAGCTAGCTTGAGCCTAATAAGTCTATACTAGTGCATCTTATCCACCATGGCTCATGTCATGCGACGCAACGCCACGCTATTTTTACGCTGCGGGGAAGTTTCCACACGAACTACGGTCTGATCAGGAGTAGATTGGATGAGAAGATCGATTCATTAGAATCAGATGAATAAGATGCTAAAAGATGAGCAAGAACTCAGGATGTCAGTCAGGCCCTTCTGATCTAATTATCCAGGCCGCCCTTGAGCAGGACGCCCCGCGATCAGAACAATCCTACCACCTCAACTGACTGTGACTAACAAGGCTAAAAAATAATCTGCCCCAGTCCTCTGCCGTCATTAGGGGGAGTGGTGCTTCTGTCGAAGCGGAATAAAGATGTCGAATGTTGCTTGTAATAGATGAAAACCGGGTAACTGTGTATGAAGAACGCCACACCCGCTGAAGTCTGAACGGACATGACCTAACCCTTCATTTCAGAGTCTTCGTTCTCCGATTCAGACTGAACCTTGATATGATCACGGATCCAGTCAAAGGTCTCCTCTTTGTGCTCGGCGAGCATGTCAGAGATGGTGACCTGGGGAGACTTGCGGAGATTTCCATAACGCTTGGATGGTTTGTGCTCCCAGACTCCGTGTTGGTGAGAAACGAAGACCAGCGAGTTCTGGATAATGTGTAAGCTTTGGAAACTGAATTCTCCCGGGCGAGTTTAATTTGCTTACCTCACGGTACCACTTCGACATCCAGGTCTGTGTAGCCGACGCAACCGCACGGACGGGATGATCCGAGACGAATGAGATTACACCATTAACGTTTTGGTAGAGGTTGTCTGCTGTCATGAGTAACATAGTCCATACATTAGCTAGATTCAACATACCTCGGTTGATGAGAAGGGAGGTAACGCCATAGAAAGCGGTACCGACACCCATAAAGAAAACGTCCGTAGCATTACTTGGGCTGTTATGTGCATTAGCATTCAATACTACATGTCTCAGAGAAATACTCATACTCGATATAGTTGTCCCACAGGTAAGCCGCCAGCTCCTCGGTTGCGTGGGGTCTGTTCACATCCTCATCCTCGAATTTGCCTGTAGTCTACGTTCGGTTAGAATATTGCGTTAGACATCGCAACGGCAGCACGAAAGAAAAAAACATGTGACCTACCTTATCTCGGCTGATATGCATGGGAACGTTAACATCGATCACCGCCCAGCCTTTCTCCACGGCCAATGCGACATATTCCTTTTGGACATCGGTATGCTTTTCAGTGTTAGCGGACTTTTTTTTACACTGACCCTGCAAGCACAGGAAACTTACAATCCAACAATTATGAGCCTCAAGCTTGTTGGTCAGAGGGTGGGTAGCTCCCATAATTTCGGGCCTGTATGAATTAGGCGTGCAATATCTCAGGTACCCATGACGTACTTACGGGTCGTGGAAAATAACTAGAAGGGGAACCCCTTGGTTGTAGTTCGGGCTAGTTCGAATGTTTGTTAGAAGAATCATCGATATGACTTGGCGACAATCCGCTTACCTTGCCAAAACCTGATGGTTAAATGACTTCGAAATGGCCGTCCGGTAGATCCAGAGTTCTGTCAGTTTGCAACTCTCATAAAGCTGCTTCGCCTGGAGCTCTCGAATGGAGTCTTGTAGAGTTGTAAGCCTTATGGAATTGCGAACATTGAAAAATTCGGTCTTACCATGTAGTCGATCGGTCAAAACAAGCCCATCGTGCTTGGCGATTGGTCTGGGGGTCATAGAACGCCAGTAATGGGATTGAATTCGCATGACCTCGGTAACGGTTTTGATCGCTCCTTCGCTAGGTGTGCTCTTTATCAGGCGTTCCGGAGGATCACCCATGAGGGTCTTGGTGACTGAGAGTGCCGACTTGGCAATGGACTCAAGGTTGTATCCGCCCTAGTTCGTCCCCAAAGGTCAGCAGGCCTATCTTTAATCAGGAGATGATGACAGACCTCCAGGCACACTGCGATTTTGCCTCTAGCAAGGCTCATGAGCATGTGCGTCATTTGAGCATAGCAAGCGGGGGTCACAAAACAACCACCCAGTATATCTCCCGCGGCAGCGTCGAATCCGGCGGCAACTATAACTGGTTAGAAGCATTTTCCAAACATCGGACAAAAGGCATCCTACCGATGACTAAATCCGGGTTGAATTCTCGTGCGATGGGCATCACAACTTGTTGGAAAGCATGCATGTAATCGCCGTCACCCATACCCTGCGACTCCCAGGGAATATTAATGTTCCTATAAGTATAGTAAGTGAATTGGATTCCAAAGGATAAAAGCGTGGCAAAACACTGGCGAGCTTACTTCCCAACCCCAGGTCCTTCACCACACATTTCCATATCACCGTAGTGGCCGCCAGGATAGAATGCACCACCCTGATGAACATGGATGGAAATGTAGAGGATGTTGGGATCATCATAAAACGCTTTTTGAATCCCGTTGCCTTGAGATTTGTTAGCGATTGTTTTTTTCCCAGTGATTCAGCTACTTCAACAGACCATGATGCACATCCCTGAAACACAGTTGGGTCAGTAATATTACTTAAAAGCAGAGATTACAATATGCTTACCAGTCAAGGATCATGATCTTCCGGCAACTTTCTCCTAACGTGTTTTGACAGACGCGCGCCGCGACTGAGACGTTATTGAATAAGCAGAAACCCATAGCTTTGTCGTGCTCTGCATGGTGACCAGGCGGACGAATAACTGCGATCGCGTTTTTAACATCATGCCTAGCGACCGCCAAACATGTCTCAATTGCACCACCCGCCGATAGGCGCGCGGCCTCAAAGGTTAACTGATTGAAATAAATCGAGTCTCGTTGTTGCTCCAAGAGCACGAGATCCTCATCGGACATATCTAGATCAGGTTTAGTCACCCGAACTCGAGATCTCAAATTTATCTCAAGACATACCCTTGGTGCCCTGTACAAACTCATAGTGATCCCCTGTGTGAACTGTGGATATCTGTTCCTGGGTCGCACGACGAGGCATGATTCGCTTCAAGGTCTGATGGACGAGTGGTCGAGCCGAGATTTCATCATCAACCAAGCCAGCTTGGCAAAGCGCTTTGTAGATGTAGTAAATGCGCCGTGGATCCTCTGGGTGAATATCAGACGTTGGGCGAATCTCACAATGATAACGCATCTCAGAATCGTAACAAAGGCCGCTTGGCATGGACGCCACTGGAAGACCAGCAGCAGCAGAACTGACACTGGCCGCCATCTCGTCGTCGGACCAATCAGACTTGGACTCAACCAAGCTGTCGGTCCGGAAAACTGAGTTCTCTGCCGAGTTGCTCTCGGAGGGGCTGGGCTTAATGAACTGATCTGGGGGAGTGATGCCCGTAGAAGCCGGGTGGTCTCGCAAAGAAGCGGGATCAGGCACAGAAGATGGAGACTTGGAGGGTGCTTGGGGAATCACTGAAGGGGCAATAACTGGGTCCTCTCTTCTGTGGGGGTTAAGGGAAACGGTTGTTTGTGTAAGGGAAGCATGTGGCGGTAATGCGGAGACATTTCGCGGGTCCGACATGACGGTATCTTCATCGCCGTCCATCGTGCACGAGATGGCGGTACAAAATGGTCAAACGACTCAAGAATACAATAGAACAAACGGCTCTATCCAACAGCTATTTGGTGCGTCTAGTCTTTCATGACAATGAAGACGATCAATGCCTCTTATTCAATGCAACCACTTGCGCGAAGATGATTGACCGTTTCACAAAACAGTAAAATGGCATAAATAATGCAAATATATGCCCCAAAGATGATCTGAATCCCTGGCAGAATTTCAATCTCTAAATGCTTTGATGCGGTTAGTAGCAAGACGTATAGAGCGTCGGCCTTTGTATTCCCGTGCAAGACAGAGATGGCCAGGGTGCAGTTGATGTTCTAAGCCGAAGTTAGCATGATCGCCGATTCATTGACAGATTTTAACTTAGGAACTTTGTAAATTTACTATTTAAACGTTGTTTCTCTCGAGACGCGACTGTAACGCAGGGTGGATGGAAGATCAGTGGATGCGCATGTTGGATCCCTTTTAGGCCATTCGCACATACTGCCGGACCTTATATGTTCTACCGCTTCTACACACCGCTTACTAGAATAAGGTTAGTGCGTCTCTGAACGGCCGGGCCGCCGGGTTTAGTCGCTGACTGATCGACTCCACTTGCAGCCAATTCCCTACTCTATGGCAACCTTTATTGCTTTGCATATGCATAGTAAGATCATTTCCCATGTTTCCACTCCTAGGTATTGATTACCCAGGTGATTGAACCTTGGATGATCATTCATTACCTTAGTTTAACTGCTGAAAAGAGTTAGTTGCTACATAAATATACAGTATCTTGTCCGAGATCGTAAACATTTAATGTTTCAACAGGTAAGTGGCATCTGGCAGTAAGTAGGAAATCATGTGCCTCAACCTTGGAACTGCCCCAACAACAGGTGTAAAGCCTAGGTAGCAGCCAGAGCTGTAGAGCGCAATTCATCGAGGAAACGTGCCCGCTGTTCCGCAGTCCACGGACCCCGCCGGGTCTTATCAGCCAGGATTGGCATACTATAATCAGTTATCCAGATATCTAGGCTTCAGGACTACCAATTGACCTAGGTAAACAAGAAGCATAATTGCGCCACCAAGGTTTTATAAACTTGGACAGTAATTCCAAGGTTGCAAGGACATCATGCATTCGAGCAGCACTAAGGTACCCAGGTGGATCATGCCATGTCCCAAGGTCCAAATGGACCCATGCAATGGTTTATGTACCAACTAGTCTTTTCTGTCTCCACACTTGGGCATGCCTACATATCCGCAACCTTGGAGAATGAGATTAGGTACACGACACACAGGAGGAACCATGAGATTATGTACCTGCCCGGGTGTGTGCATTTCTACGGATGAGAAGTTATAGGGACATCAAGTCAAGTACTCTTGGAACTGCTCAAAGATATTCATGAACATAAAAAGAATTGTATTTGTTTCATTAAAATGACGTTATCTGATGGTTTTTTCCTTACTCAGAATAGCAGCCCATTCAACTCAAGCCACATCGCAGATGCAGGCCATGGTTATGACAGACATGCCACCTCAGAGAAGACTCCTGATCCTAGGTCGTTCAGTAAAAATTTACTGGGAGTCAACCTTGGCGATGTAGGAGATGAGGTCAACAACACGGTGAGAGTAACCCCACTCGTTGTCGTACCAGGAGACGAGCTTGATGAAGTTGGAGTTCAGAGCAATACCGGCCTTGGCATCGAAGATGGAGGAGTGGTCATCACCGTTGAGGTCAGTGGAGACAATGTCATCCTCGGTGTATCCGAGGATGCCCTTGAGCTCGTTCTCGGAAGCGGCCTTGATAACGGCCTTGATCTCCTCGTAGGTGGCAGCCTTCTCAATGCGGCAGGTAAGGTCGACAACGGAGACGTTGGCGGTGGGGACACGCATGGACATACCGGTCAGCTTGCCGTTAAGGGCAGGGATGACCTTGCCGACAGCCTTGGCGGCACCGGTGGAGGAGGGGATGATGTTCTGGGCCGCAGTACGGCCACCACGCCAGTCCTTAGCGGAGGGACCGTCAACGGTCTTCTGGGTGGCGGTGTAGGAGTGGATGGTGGTCATGAGACCCTCAACGAGACCGAACTTGTCGTTGATAACCTTGGCGAGGGGAGCCAGGCAGTTGGTGGTGCAAGAGGCGTTGGAGAGGACGTTGATATCCTTGCTGTACTCAGAGTTGTTGACACCCATGACGAACATAGGGGCGTCACCGGAGGGAGCGGAGATGACGACCTTCTTGGCACCACCCTTCAAGTGAAGAGAGGCCTTCTCGGTGGTGGTGAAGACACCGGTGGACTCAACAACGTAGTCGGCACCGGACTTGCCCCAGGGGATGGAGGCGGGGTCACGCTCAGCGTAGAAGCGGATCTTCTTGCCGTTGACGATCAGGCCCTCGGTGCCATCGATCTCGATGGTACCCTTGAACTGACCGTGGGTGCTGTCGTAACGCAGCATGTAGGCCTAGGTAGTCCATTATTAGCAAAGAAATGTGGGGCAGAGATAGAGGGAGCTATCTTGAGACAGCTCCGTGGAGATGTACATACAGCGTAGTGGACCTCAATGAAGGGGTCGTTGACGGCGACAACGTCGACAGTGCCAGCGTTGATGCTGTGGAACCAGTTAGCTAGAAGTTCTGTACAGAGCGGGGTTCACAGGGGTTACTTACGCATTGCGCAGGACAATGCGGCCAATACGACCGAAACCGTTGATACCGACCTAGAAGGAATTATGAGTTGATGAACGAAAAGGATGTAGTGGAGGTCATTGGCGATAACGGATCGCGTACCTTGGGGACCATGTTTGCGGTAGATGTGATACTGGAGCTCTGTTAGCTTGGAGTGGGATGGTGGGGTGGGGTGATTCAAGGGATGGGAGATGGAGGGGTAAAGATAAAGCTCGAAGGATAGAGCTCTAAGGGAGGCTAATTGAAAACGAACCTTTTTAAAAAGATGGAAGATTGGGGAATTGGATGGGGAAGAGAAAGAAGAAAGAAAGAAAAAAAGATGGGAGATGGGATCAAGAAGTAGTAAGGCACTGACGCAACAAGCGGCTCACCCCTCCTTCTACACCGAGCAACAAGACGGGGCTAACCAAGTCACCCCAGATCCATCGGAGGCAAGATGACTGATTTCCCGACTGTTACCGTTGGTCCAGTTCCCCAGCAACCCTTTCCGGTTTCATACACCGGGCAAAGCAGGAAGAGCTACGGTATTTCCAGGCTGCTTGCCCCTCGGTAGCTCCCGTGCATCCAATAAGCTTCGTTCTATCCTCGTCGGCCGGGTCCCCATTACCTGCCTCGGAGCGATCTCGAGAATGTTTTCCCAGACTATGTCGGGTATTAGGAGTCTATCACGATAATTCTACGTTTTGCCGTGGGCGCAAACCCGGGGCCCGAAAGGCTATGACGAAGGGGTACATGTGGGATGAGGGGCAGTTAGGGAAAAGTGGATGATGCCACGACTGAGGGGCAACTATGGCCAAGACCACACCACCTGGTTCTGTTTATACTCAGTAGGATCTATCATAAAATGGATATGAATAGCTCTGGAAACCAGTCAAATCAATTAGCTTGAAAATATTTATTTATCATAGTATCTTATTCGTGAACCATGCCGCATGCGGTTACCTGCCGGCTGTTTCCAGCGTCTCGGTGGACCGATTCAGTAGTCACATATATAAAGAAGTGGCCCGCGCCCTGAAAAGATTCACCGGCGAATCTACCATGTCCAATAGCAACGACCACGGGATCATGCAGAATTTTTATCCAAAACTATATGATATGTAAGTTTATGCAGTTTCGGTGTGCTGGAGCTGTCTCAACAAAAACCATGTGGTGGCGGTGATGGATTATAAATGTGAACCCTCCCCACGCCACTGGTGGTGCGACATATGCACGTCTTTATTACTACATTACTATGTCCCTCATTACTAAGGAACCTAAGACTCATACTCAATGGTGGCAAGGGCTATGACATGATCCTGCGACTTCTCTGATAATCAATGGCTATGACCTGCGGTTGGGGCGCAACCGCGTGGAACACTATGGAATCCGATGGACTGGCCACCTCTAAATCACATCACAATTGACCACGTTGCCACGCAGATACCAGAAGCTAATACAACCCAAAACCGAGAAGGAATTGCAATAAGACAATATTGAATATACAAACGAGATATGCTAGGGATTTCGAAATTCACGATACGCTCTTCCCTACTACTATTCCCTTTACAGCGCCGAATCTACTTCGGGATAAAACTAGCGGCTCAGCGCATACTTCAGAGTCAATTCTCTAGGACCAGTTTCACGAAATATACGGATGAAGTCCATTCAAATTACTGTATTAGAGTATAGTAATTTCTCATGTCATCAAGTTCAATCCCTCTTAAATGCCATGGGAATCGGAGAATATAATACAATAAGAATAAAGTGAAGCAACATGGTCCTCAAGTCTAAAGCAAATGCATTCCATGAGCGCGACTCAATCCTCCACATTAAATCGTATCTCCAATTACTCCTCCTTGACACCACCGCGGTAGTTCTTCTCCGCATTCTCAATGGAGGCCTTGTCGCTCTTGGGCTGACCCTGGGACATGAAGCCACCACCGCTCTTGAAGGGGCGGGCCAAGTCACCGGTGGCGGGCTTGCCGAAAACGTGGATCTTGACCAGGTTGCTCTCAAAGGCGCCCTTGAGGGGAATGATGGACTGGATGAGGAGAGGGTTGGTGTACTTCATGTAGAAGTGCATGACGGCCATCATGCCGACACCCATCAACTGAGTGCGGAACAGCTGGCGCACCTGACCCTTGTCGTAGTCCATGTTGGTGGTGGTGACGGGCTTGCCCTCCTCGCCGGTGCCCATGGCAGCGGGCTCAACGTACTTGAGCGTGGTCATATCTAATGAAGATGAAGCAATCTTTGTTAGTCACTGATCTCCACAGTTGCACAGATAAGGATTTAGGGGCCACGCGACACCCGAACATTGACGTACCCTTCTTCGAACTGATCTTGGCCTGAGTGTACAGGTTGATGGCCAGGATGATCACGTTGGACAGAATGTACAGACCGCGCACAGCCATGAGCACATCTGGGTTCTCAAAGGGAACCTTCTTGGCCAGCTGCATCATCACCAAGATGATGGCCAGGTTGGTACTGCGGCAATCATCAGCATGCATATTTTATCATCATCATTTCATCATACGCACATTTGAGCGGAAACCATTTTGGCGGGTAGGAAGACGTGAAACCAGGGGGAAGCCGAAGAGGAGATGGGGGAGAGATAACAACAAAACTCGAACCTCTTCCGCAACGTTCGGCGAAAGTGGAAACCACGTATATTAAATGGAACGGATCATCTGTTCGTCCGGATCACGGGACCCCGCCCACTCCGCGTCCATCTCGAAATGCACACTCCCAGCTGGACCTGCATCAGGGCGATGTCAATACGCACCTCAATGCGCCTGAGCTGACCATCATCACTATAGGCATCTGCTTTGTGAACATACAGACCCCGACTTTTCCATCTGGGGAAAAAGGCCAAGAAAGAACCAAGATGAGCTGATACAGTGTGGAGGCCCGCAAGCGGGCTGTCTACTAAATGCCTATCCAACCATGATAGTATGTGGCTTTCAAACTGAGCCCATATTCAAGATACGACTTATCTTCGACCTCTCATTATGATTCACAGAGAACTACACATTATCTGCGGGGCTCATGATGTGTTGGTTGCTCCTGATGTACGCCAAACAACAGTGATGGAACGATTTGGACTGGCATCCTAATCCGGACTAGCGCCGGCCCGCGGTCGCAGTCTTTAGCGACCGGTCCCGGCTGCGACATTTCTGACTTCTCCATCCATCAACAACGCGCGTGCCTTCCATTTTTTGAATCGCCTTCCCATCCAACTTCGTCCCAGATCGCCTGCGACTTGCTATCTACGCGCTCTACACATCTTTGCGACCCATATTATCCAAAATGCCTGGTGGAAAGGGAAAGTCGATTGGTGGAAAGGGTGGTTCCAAGGACTCTGCGGGGAAGGCCCAGAAGTCTCACAGCGCAAAGGCTGGTCTGCAGGTTAGTTAGTGGTCTATCTGCTTGGATGCCTATGCAGGTCACCGTATGGAGAACATGCGACCAAGGGGGCTTTTAGCCGATGGAGCTCGATGCTCAGACGCGTCGATTGGGTTCCCCCTCACTGGCTTTGGGCTTCAGTCGTTAGGAGAGGGGCTGCTTGGCCTTTTCCCTCGCGGTCGCATGTTTTTCTTATTGGTTATTGCGAGGCAGTCGTGTTAGACTGTCAGACAAGCTAACATTGTTCTTCTTAGTTCCCCTGCGGTCGTGTTAAGCGTTTCTTGAAGAACAACACCCAAAACAAGATGCGTGTCGGTGCCAAGGGTATGTTCATTCTCCTATTGTTGTCAACAATCATCCATTGCAGTACTGACTTGCCTCTCCTCCAGCCGCCGTCTACGTTACCGCTGTCCTGGAGTACCTGACTGCTGAAGTTCTGGAACTTGCTGGCAACGCCGCCAAGGATCTCAAGGTCAAGCGTATCACCCCTCGTCACCTGCAACTCGCCATCCGTGGTGACGAAGAGCTGGACACCCTCATCCGCGCCACCATCGCCTTCGGTGGTGTCTTGCCCCGCATCAACCGCGCTCTGCTCCTGAAGGTGGAGCAGAAGAAGAAGGGCAAGCCAGAGCTGTAAAGAATAAAAGTCCTGTATGGAAGGCCACGCCTCCCCTGACCGGGCAAAACTCGCTCCCCTCCTGAGGTCTTTTTAATGTTTCTTCGTTCACGGCGTGTGACTTTGTGTTGTCTATTCCCCGGTCTATTTTTTTTTATTTCTATCTTTTTGTTTTGATCCATGATCTCGAGTTCACTGGGCGCTGTAATGGGAAAATGGGGGATATCCTGGTAGTGTGGGAAATTATTATTTGATTCTATTCTTCAAGTCTGTACAGTAGTGTTGACGATACTCTTTGATCCTGATTACCAATCCTCTACAAAAAAACAAAAACCGGACATTCTTGAGTCCCACAATGCGCCGACCACTGGTATTTGGGTCGGTTCTTGTATCACCTACAACAGTTGGAATTGGAATTTACATCAAATTTATCAGTGTGAGTTAAGTAAGACATCATGGTTTATTCTGAAACTTGAGTATAGCATGTGCTCACGATCGAGGGGTACCCCCACGTAGATGTTGTCTCTAGTCTAATCGCGACCTGCATGGGGCGATCGACAGGGACATGCCGGGAGCGACATTAACCGTGGAAAATGATCATAATAAACAAAGGTCCGCGCCTTGGCACTCCAACTTCTAGTATCTACATCATGCCATCGTCACATCATTTTCCCCGGTGGTTGTCGTAAAATATGGATCTCCATGAACTCACATTCTGATACTTTGATATCAATTTTCGTTGTTACAATCGATGTACCAAGCTCTCTGTATCAGGACTAGGGGAGTTACTAATTAATTGAAACCTTGCAACGACATGAGAGAGAAGATGTTGATCTACAGCTGACTACATAATGGACAAGATAAAACCAGAGAACCCATTGAAACAAAAATAAAAGGTACATTGATCGTGAAAATCCGAGTACAACATAGAGAAAAGCCCCTAGACTGCAAGAGATACTAAACATGAAGAGAAAAAACCCCCAATCAAGATGGAAGAGATGTGAAAAAGATCAACACCAGCCGGAAACCGAAATCTCCAGACAGTTGACACCATAAAACCGTCGTACATTCAGCTACAAAAGTAGTCAGATGTACCAGGTAACAAAATCAACGATGTGCAAAGATGGGAGAATCTAATTCGACTGCCCCGAATGTCATATGTCAGGCAACCATCCAGATCAAGAGTCAAATCACGCGGAAAGAAGAAAAAAAGAGGCGTATAAAGGCCATCTCCGAGGCCAAGCCAGTCAAAAGTGCTGACATGAGGTTGTATTAGGAGATCAGGCCATAAAAGAAAGAAAGAAGAAGGAAGGGCTAGAACAACATTAGATGCGAGTCGCCCATGTACAACACTAAACAGGCAAGAATATGCAGATGCTGATATTGTCGTTTCCTACCAGCGGCAGGGTCTTTTGGTCATTCTTCGTATGCGTCCCGTACCAAGCGGCGGGGTCATGATCCGCTCCAGCGTGGGAACACAAAACAAGCCATGGGATTTGCATGCAACGGCGCCCGCAAAACAGAATAAATAGAATAGAAAGAGCCAGAGTTTACTCGAAAAATGAAAAAAAACAGGAGGACCCATGGCGAGTTTCTGGGGGAAAAGTTCACATATCGTTCCAACGGTGTGGGTGATTGCTGGGCTGCCCCAAATAATAAGTCTAAACTTGGCTGGATCAGCGAAACAAAGGATTTTTTCTGGTCTTTTTTTTTGGTTGTCATCTCGTCATCCCTCATCGAATCGTAAGCCGGTAATTTCGCAGAAGGCCTCGTGATACAAGTTCGTATTCGTCTCGGCAAAGCAGTCGGATGGCAAAAAACAGGGTGGGGGATCGCCATTTCGTAAAAGAATTACTCCACGATGATCTCGACGCCGGAGCTGGCGCGTAGCTCATCACTGCCGCGAGCCTGGTGTCCTTGGCGACGGAAACCGGGCTTCTCGGGGGTCGGTCCACGAGGCTGGCGAATCGGCATGCGCTCCTGCTGAGCGGTGTCAAATCCGACTCCCATTCCACGGTTGCTACCAATGGCGCCTGTTGTAGAGGGCTGGCTGTCCTGGTCCCAGGAGAACATACCACGCAATCGTCGGGGGCTCGAGTTCGGGCCTCCGATGCCCGTACCCAGTGAAAGGCCGCCCAGACTGTTGACCAACAGATTATCGTCACGCTGCATGCCGAGAGAAGAGCCGGAAGGCGCGGAGGTGAGAGTAGGGGTGTTGGAGGCGCCGGTGGGGGTGCCGTCGTACTGGAGGCGAGTGCCGTTGGACTGCAACGCGGCGGGGAAGCTAGCGGAGGAAGGAACGGGGGAAGGGGTGTAGGAGCGCAAGTCGGCGAAAGACTTGGCGGCACGGAGGTTCTGGGTGTTGGCAAAGTTGCCGGGGGAGTCCAGCACACCGAGGAAACCCGATGTCTGCCCACGAAGGGTGTTAAAAGCCCCTTGACCGGCTTCGTTACGAGCCTCACTAAAATCAATGGTGGCGGCACGGTTCAGTCCGCGGCGAGAGCTGTCGGACTGTCCGGCGGGAGGAATAGGCTGCAACGGTGGGCTCACATTGGTGCCAGCAGCGACTTTCAGTACCTGGACCTGGCGT
The DNA here is from genome assembly GCF_028828015.1 of Penicillium pulvis. Classification (NCBI taxonomy): domain Eukaryota; kingdom Fungi; phylum Ascomycota; class Eurotiomycetes; order Eurotiales; family Aspergillaceae; genus Penicillium; species Penicillium pulvis. Next base: position 6,183,812 of record NW_026643080.1, read on the forward strand.
TGATCTCCACTTCCGCGGGAGGCATGGGCCAACCCCATGTTATGAGCCAGGGTGTGAACCGTGCGTCGCTGGGAAGGAGTCAAGTTCGAGGGGAACAACACGGAATCGCGGGTGGTGTCTTCCTTGAATAAAAGGAGCTGAGAGTAGTATTGAAGAGTTTGGCCATCATTCAAGTCGACGTCTGCATGATACCAGATGTTAATTAGCAACCAAATCAAGAAAAAAATTTTCTTCCTCCATCCAAGATGATCTACGTACCCAATTTCTGGCCGTGGCTAACACCACCACGCTGTGACACAGGTGAAGGCGAGGTAGCTGGAATGTGCGAGTTCAACGAAGTCATAGAACTCTGAGTGTGCAGTTGGGAAGGCATAGGACGGTGCTGCTCCTCCAGCTGGCCGCGACGCTCTCGCTTTTCCCGTTCAATCCGCTCGCGTTCCTGCAGTGGCAGCATCTTCTTGTACTCGACACGCAGTTTCCGGCCCTGGAGTTCAAAGTGGTTCAGCACGTCGATCACGGTGGCGGTCTCCTCGGCAGAAGTGAAGTTGGCGAAAGCCAGTCCACGGAACACCCCGTTATCAAAGTGGTAGTTGAAGGCATAGGGCAAGGGCAGATTCAACTCGGTCATCAGCTGCACCAACTGTTCCTTCTTCACGGCAAATGGGATGTTCTTGATGACGATCGCAGTCGGGATGAGTTCGTCATCGCCCTCGGATGAAGCCGATGCTTCCGGGCGCATCGCGCTGCTCTGGATGGGACCGGGGCCCAGGTTGGAGAAGGCATTAGGCATTCCCGGTTGCTGATCAAGCCAAGTCTATTATTTGCCATCTGATTAGTTCACCGCACAAAGGGAGAGAGGAGATCAGACGAAAGAGGAAAAAATCGATGGCAATTTCCGTATCCACGTACCGTAGGCAACGCAGTGCGTCCTCGAGCGGCAGGCTTCAGGCTGGCGGAAGCCGACCGAATGCCACCAAGGGTTTGAGCGTTGGCAAAGCCATTTGGGTTCCAGGTCTGCGATCCGGACAGATCGTAAGAGTAGGAGTTGTTGTTTTGCATGGGTGGGTTTAACCGCTCCAACCTAGCAGACTCGTACCGAGCCATCTGATCTTCATACAGGTTTACAGGCATAGCACCATAAGCATCAAACTGGCGCGAAGGCTGGCGGTGGAGGGGTTGTTGATGCCGCTGGGAGCCAGGGGAACGCGCGGAAGGATCGTGATACATGTCCGGTTGTTGATAACTCATTTGGAAGAATCCTTGGCGAGACCGGAGGAATGTGGGCACGTAAAATCCCTAAGATCGAACAGATACGCACGGAGCTATTCGGACATGGAGTGTGCGAGTCGGAAGAGAAGACACCACGGCAACGGGCGGTGTTCGGAGAAGAAAAATGCAAAATCGCTCACGGATGCAAAGTCGTGCACGTTATCATGAAAAGGGGGCTGATACTTTCCAAGGGTTTTAGGGGAAGCCGTCAATGCGTATAGGAATTTAATCAATGATTTTCAAGAAAGATCGACTTTTCCCCTTGTTGTGGGTGAAATTGGAAGGGAAGAGCGGGGGGAGAAAGGAAAAAAGGTTGGAAATTGGGACACGCAAGGCCGGATGTGGGAGTTGGTCCACTCTTGCCGCCAAGAACGGGGAGTAAGGAGTTTTGCCTTTCGAACTTGCAGCAAACTGCAAGAGAATTCCAGAATTAGGGGGGGGAAAAAGTAGTCAGTTGGGATCAATGTAGAAGAAGTCTCGAAATTCCACAAGAGAGAGAGAAGACGGGTTTTGTGGCGTGCGGAAGTTATATAGGGAAAAAAAAACTACACTAAAGCTAAGACTAACACTAAAACTAATCAAATCATATGAACTAGAGAGATCTCCAGTCCCTGCAATTTTTTGCCCCTGGATGTACCCGATGGATTATGGGGCTTAAACCAATAGGAGTGGTTTTCAATATACCTTGACATGGGTTCAACCTTCAGAGGAAGGTTTCCAACATTCTCTATAGAAGGGTCTAGTTCTCTGTTTGAAAATACGAACTGATCTGCCTGATACTATCAACATATGTAGACACATACCACACAATTTTTTTTATTCTAGGTCTCTTTCTCGATCCTTGAATTCTCCCAGATCGACCCCTAATGAGTTAGAGCCGGCTCCTTCTCCGTCTTCCACTTCACCGAATCAGAGTCCATGCTTCTCGAAGCTCCAGCGGTCGGCTCTCTCTGCCCGTCATTCCTTTCCGATTCCTTTACTGGGACCCATATGGCCAAGTGGATTATGTCTCCGCCTCAGTGGACATCGGGAAATTCAAATGCGTAGACTGCCAACGAGTCGCAAGAACAGATTGCCTGTTACAGGATGGAGCCCTTCCCAGTCCACGTTTCACTGTTAAAAACTCGTGGGGATCTTGCACGAGTCTCTTGCAGCTGACAGCTGATGGGTTCGCCCACTGCCTCGTGCTCCCGCGATACCTGCCCGACACTATACCTGATACAATATCTCGACCACCCCTGCAACTTCAGACCATGTCAAGATGGGTGTCGAGTATATGGAGTACAGTACGCTTGATGTTCTATAATTGGCATGACTCCATTCCTATTTCCCTAGCTCATTAACTAAAGTGCCTCCTTTTTCTTCTCTCTCTTTTTTTTATTTGATTTTTTTTTCTATTTTTTTTTTTTTTTTTTCTCGTGTTATCGAGTCAGGTATAGCGGATCATCTGCCACGATCTAACCTATAATAGCGCGTACTCGTTCGCCACCTAGTTTCTTGGAGTCTTGGACCTACACTACATAGCCCCCTTTCTTTTCTTTTTCTAATCCTTACAAATATTTCTAAACGTCACCTTGCCATGTAATCCGGCTCCAGCGGGACGGCCCAGCGATTCCCCGGCACTTATTCAAAGCTCTCCCTGATTGACGGCGCATGGAGCTATCTCACGCCAGGCCCACTTGGAGAAATTGAAACATGCGCCGGGCTCCACGATCCGCGCATCCCCCGTTCTAGCGGCCTCGCGGAAGCTCCTGAGAAGCTCAGCCCACAGCTAGAAACCCGCTAGAGGCGACTTAGAACCTTTTTGGTGGGCACGTCAGTTTCCGATGGTGTGCAGTTGGTGGAGTCGACTTGACCTGCTCCGGCGCTCCGGACTAGTGTCTAGCCTGACAATTGGGTCTCGGGATCTGGCGTTGTGAGGATGGGGAAAGTGTACGGAGTAAAGGGGGGAAAGCTCTCGGGGATCTCGTGAGCTCTTCCGAGACGCCCCTTTCTTTTGGTTGAGGGTGTTCTTGGCTAGATGGTTGGTTTACATTCAAAGTACGGTGGCTATGTACTTTCGTCACGAAGGCGATATAGCCAGGGTTGAGCTCGGAGAGCTTCATGTCTCTGAGGCCATTGATCATTGATTGCTTTTTCCTCGCCACTCCCCTCTTGTGGCATGAAGTCCTCTCCATGAATCCATTGATGAGCCTCCACCCCCTTTTTTGTTCTGGAACGACGATCCCTTCTAGCTGCCACCGATATACGAGCGTCGGCCGACCATTCCTGAAATGATCCAAGGCTCCGCTCAGAACAATTCCAGTTTCGTGTTACTATTATAGGACCTTGACCAAGTAAATAGCTTCAAGGCTTAGTGGGTAAGGCCGGACAATTGTGGTGGACTGAAGGTTCACGTCAGGAGAAAAAGGACGGCCAGGGGTAAAAAGCCCCGTGCTCGCCAAAGTGGAGTAGACGGCGATACTCAGTAGGCGACTAAGCTGTCTTCAGTTAATTTTCCAGAAAATTCGCCCGTTTGCTGGATGATCATCCTAAGCTTTGAGTCCAAAAGCTTTGGTCACTTCCAAATTTGAGTGCCAGCCTTGTCTGGTAGGTTTGGTGGCCCAGTAGTGGACTGGATTATCAGATCGATCCTGAGCAGCTGTATCGGTGGCTTGGTCGCCTTGTCGAGATCGAGGTCGAGGCTATAGAGTGGACAAATAGGCTTGTAGTTAAGAGGTTTGTAGTCCAAGGTGCTTGCACGGGTATAGGCCAATCGAGTTCAAGTCACGTTTTCCTGCAGGAAGTAGTCGGGTCCTGACTAATGACAAGTAAGAAAATGGATTAGTAGAGGGAGCATCACCCAACTGGCTTCTGGCAATAATTCCTTCGCAGACGGCGGGATGTGGCCTTGAGGAGAACTTGGTCATGAGAGATAGGAAGCGAGTCAAGTGTTCATATCTGCCAAGTATTTATTTCTATTGGAAACTGTACTTTAACCTTCATTAGCGTGAGTCGTCCAATAGGCCAGCCTCGTGGTGTAGATCAGCGCCATTATAGGCTCAATAAATGGATCGCTTATGCATGGTCTACGTATACCGGCATAACTTAAAGCGCCAATGCTATAGTGGTGACTAGTAAAGGCTTGGGGAAGCCACGGACTCCGGTCTAAAATCTTGTCATGATGCATAATGCATGATGTCAACCTGATGATTGCAAGTATTCCGTAGTAGAATTGCCTTTTGTTCCTGAGCGAAACAAAGTTTCGCCGATCGGACCAGAGCACGCGAACATCAAATTCCAGGCAGCTGTCAAGACAAATGTCTAATTCGCGGGGTCGCATCTCATCAATGCTTCATATCGATTGATATTGACGTCTGGACCCCAAAATAGCCGAAGAAGGGCCCAATACGGCAGATGGCCTACCAATAGCATGTCAGTTGTGACAGAGAAGAGGCCTGAAACGGGCCAGAAGAGTGACGCGCACGAATGGCTGACGAAGCTTGGCCCCACCCCACGTCGCAATGAGAACGGGGTCTAAAGACCCTGTACATATCCTTAAACTCCATTATTTCCATGACTTTATCATCTAGCTGACATACCGAGTGTCGCGAGTATCGTCACGATCTACCTCTGCATCTTTTTTCGCTATCCCGTGCAAGCCGAAATCATCGCAAACGATTATGTGCGGCTGAGGCGTCGGGATGCAGACGTAGTATAGTGGGGCCGATCCAAAGTGCCTAGAAAAGCGGCGCACCCTTTAAAGTACTCCGTTTCCCTCTTGGCTTTTCTAAAAGAACCCCAGTGTCGACATGAGGCTAACATTTCGCGTGGCCATCGCCGTCGCACTGGTCTTCACTATCTTCCTTGTGAAGAATCACCTCTCTTCAATCGACGAGCAATGGCAGACTGACCGCAGCGCAAGCCGCGTGCCGGTGCCTGAATTTATTCTCGACCGTGCGGGCACCCATATCGAGCTGGTCTCGGGCGACGACGTTGCGGCTGCGGAAGAAGCTACTTCTAGTTCCGTGGCTGTGTCGCGGGTTTCTTCAACGTCAATTAGTACTTCAAAGACCCAGAGATTTTTGGAACCAACTGGGCCGCCAGTCACACCGAAACAATTTGAACCGGAGACGATTCCCGTTGAGGTTCCTGGCTCATATTTCTATGATGATTTGTTTTCGGATGATTACCTAGATACATTGGATTATGAACTCGGTTCGAGATATGGACATAATCAACCACCGCCGAAGCCGAAAGCTACACCTAAACCGCCGGTACCGAAGTTGACGGATCGCATTGTTGTGTTGGGGAGAATGTCTTGGGAAGATTCCGATTGGTTGGAAGAGGAACTACCAGAGTAAGCACTAAAATTCGAATTGATCTCTATTTTGGCTTTGTGCGACAAAGCCTTTCGAGATCCTGCAACCTTCGGAGCAAAACTAATATTTGCAATGACAGGTGGCCGAACGCAGTCTATGTCATCGACGAACCCGAATCCGAATACCATGTCGCCGAAAATAAAGGCAAAGAGAGTAACGTCTATCTCACATATATCATAGACCATTACGACAACCTACCTCAATACATGGTCTTCCTACACGCCCATCGCTGGGCCGAGCACGTCGAATTCGATGAACAAGATAATTCCTTGACGGTGCAGCGATTACAACTTGACTACGTCCGCCGAGTCGGATATACCAACCTGCGTTGTGACTGGAGTCCAGGATGTCCAGATGAAGTCTACCCATTCCGACAATTAGCAGGACGGACAACGGAAATCGCCTTTGCAGGAGCTTGGATCAAGATTTTCAATAACACTGATATCCCAGAGGTGATTGGAACACCTTGTTGTGCGCAATTCGCTGTCACAAGAGAACAAGTGCTTGCTCGGCCGCTGAGCGACTATGAGCACTACTATCGCTGGTTGATGGACACGCAACTCGATGATGAGACCAGTGGCCGCGTGTTTGAGTATCTGTGGCATATTATTTTCGGGCAGGATCCCGTATCGTGAGTTATTTCTTGATTGAAATTACTGATGGAGTTGCTGACGGTTTCTGTAGATGCCCTAGCAAAGCACAGTGCTACTCGGATGTATATGATATGGAATATATAGAGCCGCTCATTCCTGATTACATCTCGGACAACCCGTTCAGGAACATGAAGAATGATGACGACTTCTTTGAAGGCTTTGACTTGCCCGGAGAGCCAGTTGATGATGACTGGGACGAAGGCTTCGACTTGCCTGGAGAGTCACTTGACGAGAATGAGGAAGGGGATGAGGAGAAAGAAGAAGACCAACAGCAAGACGTCAAAACGGAAAATTCCAAAGAGAACGTCAAACAGGACGCCAATGAGGATGAGAACGAAGACTCAACTTTTGAGGACTTTGACTTCGACGGTCCTTGGGACGACTCAGAACCCGACGACTTACCAGTGGCCGATCCCCAGAAGAATACAAAGGTCGAGAGGCCACCCGTCCACGGACTCACCTAAAGACGACATCTAATCCGCCACGGATAATATGCGATCTGTAAATATAATGTGACACTTTCTGTATTTAGACCATCGTGATGAACAAATATATATCCCTATGTACAAATGGGCATGGTTATTTTACACGGATGCTGACATGGCTTTCTATGTTAAATCACGACACAGAGATGCTCTGAGTCTTCTCCCCAACTTATCTTTCCTAGGGGCCTTAGCTATAGGAGTCCCTTAAAAAGCGACTGGGACACTAGCCCCAGGATGTCCTTTTAATGGCTGGACGTTCGTCATTCAAGACTGTAATCTCCGCGAGTGAGATGCTCTCAAGTCTTCCCATCGACGTCGCCTCTCATTCTCCTTTAATATAGCTTCGCTCCGCTGCTCGTCTGATAAAGTCACATCACGTATATGATCTCGTCTTGCGAGCTCGCGTTGAACCTTCTCTGGTCTGAACGCGTCCGTAGAATTAATCGATTCATGTTTTTAGAGCACATTTCCCTGGGGGCATAAGTCAACAAGGACTGACTATCACTCAGGTACTCCTCCTCTAGTTAACCTAAATTCTCTGCATATTGGACCAATGAGACGAATATTGCAAAGTTGTAATACTTTTATACACTTGCATCGGTGTCGGAAAAGGCATTGACGTCGAAGAGATGATCGTTGCTCAATATAACACAAGCGCAGAGTGAGTCGAGCAAATGAAAGTCGCATCAAATGTCTTTCCCTCTCACGCTCCATGGTACGTCTTGCACAACCCCCGGAGTCCACGCTGTGCTTCCGTCTCCCATTCAACGTGAAGTCGGATTTCCTAATAATGATTGATCTCCAAGGCAAGATGCCGAGCACATTTTATTGAGATCAGCATGATATCGGGATGATCTGGTGGTTCTTAAATGAATTACCGAAAGCTGTTTATTAGTCTATCCTTCTAAAACGACATTGTGGACCATCAGTGACAGTCTCACAGGAAGAGTTTCCTCGAGACGGCTTTCACCGTATCGGACGGTATAAAGAGGAATCGATCTCCAGTGCAGTCGCTATACTAAACATTCGACTCGCAGCTTCTCTTTTAATTGGCTCAAGTGTAGGTCTCTACTTTGCCACCAATGATGCTGTAAAGCTCGGCTTGATCGCGATGTTTACTGCTACGTTTGCCCTGAGTATTGGCTTGATGACGAATGCAGACCGAGAGGAGATATTTAACGCTACTGCTGCGTAAGTCATGTTCCACCATTCCCAAGGTTGTTTTACTTCCAGGGCCCTGATTAGCAAATTATATAAACATACGAACATGGCTGACTTCAAGGAAAAGATATGCTGCTGTCCTTGTGGTCTTTGCGAGTGGTAATATTTCGAGCGCGCAAATGTTGAGGCTCGAGGGGCAAGAAGAATAAAATATATCTCGCGGGACGAAAAATTCAATACATGATCTTTATAAGTCTCAACCACTATTCAATGTCATAGATAATCCCTTCCAGAATCAAGACCTCATACGAGTTCATTGATACTCGCCAGAATCTTTTAATACCTGTTCTGACATTTTCTCGACCTCGCGTTTCGTTTCTTCTTGATCATTGACCTTCACACCCCGTTTGACCATGTCCTCGAGAATGGCATTTGTGAACACCAACATCAGCTGTTTTGCCTGCTCAGGCGAGGAAGGTTTGCCTGTTATATATCAGCATCATCTCTTGTCTTGATCTTGGAAATAAATCTATACCTCGCTTATCGCAGACCTTTCCATATCCCAGGACTGCTTGGTATACAAGGTGCTTGGCAACCAATTTCGCATCAAGCTCAGTCTGTATATCTGAGTTCATCACTTCTGATGAGGCGGTTTCGTATTCGCCACCTTGGATGAAAGCTGCATGCAATGGTAAGACGGGTGACGTCAATAAGATGAGATGGGTTTTATTTACTAGCGAGACTCATTTTTGCGATTAACCGTAGAGTTGATATTGAACAAAGAAGGAGAAGTGAAGTATACTCCTGATGGAGGATTCTTCCAAGCTTGCCCCTCACCTCCCGAGCTCGGGTGTACTCGGTAAGCATGTTAGCCAGTTGGCCGCCAAAGCGGAACCGCAGTCTGGAATGATTGACCTTGGCAACATGGCGAATGTATACCAATCTTGCCCAGAATACAAAAACTGCTGCTGAAAGGAACATTTTCTAGCCTTACTCGGTTTACTCGGTTTTTGGAAGTTTGGTGCAGTTTAATGCAGATTGTTTTGCAACTTACCTATAGGCTAGCATAATGAACCCAACGGACTCTTTCTGCCTAGAGACCCTATTGGGGCCTATTTCTCCGGGTCTACTTGGCGATTTTGGTCTCCTTTGTCCACTACAGTTTGTCGTTAAACTCACTTCATCTTTCGGGTTAACTTGTATCACTCTAAAGGGGCTAAGGCACGTCGAGAGTCTCTTTTTGAGATCGATCCGATGGGGCGACGGATGGGTGAGTGGAGGACATTGATTTTACGCACCAGGATATCTGGAACTGTAGGCTGCGGTTAATGAGGCTGACCTGGCTACGACCATGCGCGACCGATTGACCCTGTAGACGCACATAACATCCGAACACGTCTCTACCAGGCGGGGATGAGCTGAGAAGGGTGTACATTCTCATTTCATTTATTGAAATCTACAAATTGGAAACAAAGTGGAAATGGAAAGGAAATGGGAGACATACTCCCTTCTTAATCTGATATCACGAAATGTAGATGAATTGTTGCAAATTTAAGGAGAGTCATTCAAAACACGTAAAAGCATGAAAACCAAATGTCATGTAACCCAAATTGTACCTTCTTGTCTTGATCTTGAAACCTCACTTTCAACAGAGCCGAGCAAGCAGTGAATGCTGCTTAAAGCCAAGCTAAAGGCAGCATTCCCATAAGACCGGCCAAGTACAAAGCTCCAGGTGCGTTGATGCCAGCAGCTGCGTCAGTTGTGGCAGTTGGAGAAGAAGCAGAGCCTCCAGAAGAGGTAGTAGAGGAGCCCTGAGAGCCACTTCCAGAGGCTGCACTATCTGTAGTGGTGGCAGCTGATGCAGCAGTTTCAGTGCTGGTGGCCGAAGCATTCAAGGTAGTGGCAGCAGCAGCATTGTAAGTCGTCGTGCTGAAGGAGCAAGAGCGGACGATATCGAGAGCATCTGATAGATATGAGTATGGGACTCAACTGTTACAATCAACGTTTCTACATACCATTGTCATCGTCATCATCATCATCGTCGTCGTCGTCGTCGTCGTCGTCATCGTCATCATGGTCGTGGTCGTGATCATCATCGTTTTCGTCCCTGTACTGGGTGATACAAGCCGCACAGAGTGGAATTTGCGTCTTCGCCGGTGCCCAATTGCAAATGCACTGCAACTCGGCAGAGTCATTGTCATGCTGTGCATCACAACTCTCTGAGATGCCCACAACAGGACCACAGGCATCCCAGCAGCGGTTGGGGACATCATCATGCTCCAATTTGGCCGCAATAGCGAGAGGGCTGGCAAGCACAAGGCCGCAGAGCGCAAGAAGTTGCTGAGAACGCATGGTGCCTGATTGAAGGGATACTGGGTTCGATATTTTGATTCTTCTTTGAATGAGATGTATTTTGTCTTGATGCTGGATTGATCGATATCGACAGGAAAAACTACATCTTTATATGTTGCTGCTGGTGTTGTCCAGTATAGATGCTTTTGTTTCTATAAATGACATCCTAGTTGGACCCTGTCGATCAGAAGAGCTCGCCAACGAGTCTGCTGCCCACTCACAGCAGCGGACTCTTCTCATCCATTCTGTAAGTGGGAATTGTATTCCCGAGCCCTGCAGGTCCTACAGATCTTCACCGTCAACTATGAAAGCGATATCTATAGAAGGAGATAACTCTCCACTGCCCAGAAGTAGAGAACCAATGTTGACAGAGGGAAAGGAGCTGCCTGTTCCAGAATGGCATCAGCCAAGACATCTCTGGAGATGGTTCATTGATATATGCGGGCCCTCAAGTATTCCGCTGTTGCATTCTGCACTAGTGACTAGCCTGCAGTGGCTGTGTCGAGTCACAATTCTAGGATTATAATGCTACCCAATCTTGATCTACTGACAGGCACCCAATCTATCCATCAGAGCATAGTTAATGACCTACAAAGGACCCTTCTGCCAAGCAACATGCCCAGAAAACATGCTGTCTAAGCCACGCTGCGGGGCTGCTAACTATTACTTGGCTTTGGCTCGCCAATTGTGAAGTTTTATTTTTGAATCCTACTGAGCGCCGCGACCTAGATTGTAGATTCTTGGAATTCCGTGAAATTGAAATGGTCTTTGGGGTTAGCTTGAGTCGGGAGATCATACAGCCAAAATAGCCTTGAAGAAGGGTGTGGGTATCCCTGCATAATGCCGGGAACCGAATCAATTTGCCCCACGATGAATGGCTATATAAATAGCAAAGGTGAAAGCACTTTCTAGGCTTCCGCGTTTCTTAAGGGTATACTAAGCTAGTGTAAATTCTACTGCATAGAGCGACCGACGTATCCAATGTGGGCCCAACATGTGCTCGTATTGGGGCTGAGTCCCCCGGCTAAATGAATCTTGCAGGGCTAGCGGTTTGTCTAATGAGATTTCTTTTTGTGGATCATAACAGAACAGAGCTTCATAGAATCTAAATTGGGTTCTACTCACTTGGTCTCTACACGCTTTCAAAATGACGAGGGCGTCACGTTGTCAATAGCAACATATCTTAGTAATAGCTGCGACCCCGCAACACCTTGCAAGTTAATTATAGATGTGATCTATTTCCACCCACTATGGCTCGAGCGATGACCAAAATGTGGGAAAAATATTGCCTACGTCCCGTCCAGTACTCCACTCCGACTTTCATCCCGGTTTTCCTCTATGGGACTGCCTGGAAGAAAGATCGGACAGCCGATCTCGTCTACACCGCGGTCAACGCCGGCTTCCGCGGCATCGACACAGCAGCTCAACCGCGACACTACCAGGAGCCATTAGTCGGCGATGGAATTCGCAGGGCAATCGCGGAAGGGGTGGTGCGACGAGAGGACCTCTATGTAAGTGGTGACCCCTTTTTCAATGTATTATTGTCTACATTGATGCTGATTCGATGCAGGTGCAAACCAAATTTAGTCCGGTCTCCGCTCAAGATCCGGATAACATGCCGTATGATGCCAATGCATCTCTGACGGAGCAGGTTCATGCATCAATCAAATCATCTTTATACAATCTTCGACCATCAGCTGATGCGAGTAGCGTGGACGAAGCCTACATTGACACAGTGGTCGTTCATAGCCCGTTGCGGACTATTGAGCAAACCGTCGAGGTATGGGAGGCTTTGGAGACCTATGTGCCCCATCGGATTCGCAACTTGGGAATATCCAACTGCCCTCTACCGGTGCTCCATGCTCTTTGTACCTTGCCTGTGGTCAAGGTGAAACCTGCAGTTGTGCAGAATCGATTTTACGAGGATACCCTTTATGATGTTCCGCTCCGGTCATTTTGTCGCGAGAAAGACATCATCTATCAAAGCTTCTGGACTTTGACTGCAAATCCAGAGCTTTTACGATCAGGACCTGTGCAGAAACTTGCTGCTTACGTGGAGATCAGCCCCGCAGCTGCGCTATATGCGCTCGTGATGGGACTTGGTAACATTACTATACTGAATGGCACCAAGAATGAGTCCCGCATGGCAGAGGACTTGGTTAGCCCGAAAAAGGTGGAAGAGTTTACACAGAACCAGCCAGCTGAGTGGCAGGCATTGCTGAAAAATTTCCAGGAACTCGTTGGCGATGATGCCACAAGCTAGGATGTAAGCTAAGCAGATCTGAAATTGGAAGAGAACGAGAAAACAGATATGCTTGGTACTGTACTCTGATAAGACAGAAACAGCTATAAAATAATTTACTCCTTTTGTTGGACATGGAAGTTTCTTCTTTTGATAGCCCGTGATGACTTAGCATGACCCACCAATCAGCGCTGACTCCGCTCTGGATTGACCTCATTGTCTAGCGAAAGATCGCAGCGCAAGATTTCTTGTCCTGCGCTCCTTTCCATCCTTCGCCCCGATCGCATTCGGATCACCGCTCATCCGTCACTGCTCTGACTGGAGCAGAGCGCCCTTCTTGCCCCCTTTGGTTGGTGCCTCGAATCGTCTTGAATGCCTATCTTTCACCCGCTGATTGTGGTCGCAAGGTAGGATTTAACTCAAATCTTCTTTCGCCGTGCCTAGGTCTGCCTCGGTCTGTCTACACGCAAGTACCGCATACGCTACATTCACTACCATTCATCCAATTCGCTCGGACGAATTTTGGGTTACGTTGTCGACCGTCGGCCGGATTTTTGCCCGATTCACTCCACCCTCAGACCTTTGGCGTGACTCAATCGCCTAGGACGATATTCACGCCCAATCAATTGAATTTGGAGCTTGAATTGCCCTCGAAACAAAAAAACCGAGATCCTTGAAATCTGATCCGCTTTTCTCGACGCGTTGCTCGCCAGTCGAAAGATTTACCAGCGACCCCACTCCTGCGATACCCTACCCATCAACAGCTTGGACCTATCGGTCCATCATGAGTTCTCAAGGCATGACGCGAAAACGGCCGGCCCCAGGAACGACTCCTGCAGTGCACCCACAGATGGGCACGGTCCCCAACTATTCTTCCGCGAATCCGAATTCTCAGCTATCCAACGACCAATTCTTACAGTGGGGGCAAAACCCCGCCGTTAATGCAGTAAATGCCTCCTCTTACGCCGAAAACCCTGCATATCACCAAGGAAATATAAATGCCCAGGATGTGCCCGCTGCAGCAACAGCCAACAATAGCCAACTTGCTCGTCGCCAGCAGGCGAATCAGCTTGTGAGTCGCAACCGTGGGTACGAGCAAACGCCCGTAGCCTATTCGGAACACAATCCGAGTGGAAATCCGGGAGAGTCGGGTGCATGGGGTGAAAGCCTCGAGGAGTTGTATGCGCGGGCCCAAGCCGCGAAGAGAGAGTCGCAAGCGAAGCGAAAACAGATTCCCCCTTTCGTGCAAAAACTCAGCAGGTCAGTCGCAGGAATTGATCTTACATATAATTTGAAGAAAGAGCTAATTCGTTCCAAAGTTTTCTTGATGAGTCCAAAAACACGGAGTTGATTCGATGGTCCGACGATGGCAATTCTTTTATTGTGCTAGACGAGGATGAGTTTGCGAGGACACTGATTCCCGAGCTTTTCAAACACAACAATTACGCATCATTTGTCCGACAGTTGAACATGTATGGATTCCACAAGAAGGTTGGCCTTTCCGACAACTCGATGCGCGCCAGCGAGCGAAAAAACAAGAGTCCGAGTGAATATGCGAACCCCTACTTCAAACGTGGCCACCCGGATTTGCTCTGGTTGATCCAGAAGCCGAAAAACACACCAGGTCACACTAGCAAGGGGAGTAAAGGTGGAACGCGGGTGAAGACAGAGGACGTGGATGAGAACGAGATAGAAGATTATGGGGAAGATGGCGTGCCTGCGTCTCGTGAGAGCCGGCCAAGACCTCAACAGCTTTCCCTCCTCACAGAAACTCCTATGCCATCAGATCAGTTGTCTGGAGTCTACCGAGAATTGCAAGCGATTCGTCAACAGCAACAGATCATTTCAAGTACCATAACCAGGCTACGGAAGGAGCATGAGCAGCTCTATGCACAAGCTGCCAATTTCCAGGAGCAACATACTCGGCACGAGAACTCAATCAACGCCATACTCACATTCCTCGCTACTGTTTATAACCGCAGTTTGCAAGGACAGGACACAAACCAAAATATCGCAAATTCTTTTGCTGGAGCCATTTCCGGGGACCAAGGAAACATTGTCGATGTGGGCGATGACTTTTCTTTGAGTTCTTTGGCTGGACTGGCTAGCCCTACTGGGCAAAGGACAATGAAGAAACAACCCCTGCTTTTGAAAGCCCCCCTATCGTCGATGACAACGACCGTGCCTCTACTATTTCCCCGGCGGTAACTGGAGCCTATGAGACAAGATCTCGGGGTCATGCTCGCCAGCCAAGTGCTGGCAAACCTGGTCATGTTGAGGAGGTTTTCGATAACAGCCCACGGCAGAGCAAATCTGATCATCCAGGGCAACCAAGTGACGCAAATTCCCCTCAGCAGGACATCATGTCCGTTATCCAAAATTCCAATGCAAGGAACGGCCTTGCGACGAACTTTTCGGACTTTCCCAATGTTCTATCCTCTCTCGAAACATCTGGCGGAAATGTGCCTCTTACTGCTCATCAGCGCGCCGATATGCTTCGTCTCATGGCCAATGAGGCCAACACGGCGGATCCCACTGCCTCGGGTTCTTCAAACAACGCTCTTATGACTCCGACCCCACCACCCATGCCTCCGAACTATTCGGGCCGCCTCGCGAACACTCGCCAAGAAATCGACAATTTAGTCAAGATGCAAGCCGAGCAGGATAGATCTGTCCAAAACCTCACCAACCTTCTTCAGCCATTGAGCCCAACTGGTGCCATACCAGGACTGGGACCAGATGGTAATGGAAACGTTCCACCTCCACCACTCGACCTTGATACGATATTCAACAATGACTACTTTACCGATATTGGAGACACAGAGCATGACAGGAAACTCTCAAATCTGGACCCCACTGCGCAAACTACCGATTTGGGAGGAAACCCACACGAACATTTGGGCCATGGCCAAGACGAGGGAGACACCAATGATCTGTTCGACTTCGGACACATTCCTGGTGATGGTGACCTCTTTGACGGCGGCCACGGGCCAGACCAGTACAGCTACGGCTTCGATGGTACTGGTTATGGTGGTGATACTGGATCTGGCAACATGGATTCAGGCCGAGTTATTGAGCAGTTGACTGATAGCGAAGCTACCAGTCCTGCAACAGCAGCGGAGACTCCTGGTGAATCTACCGAACATGGAAGCAGTACGAAGCGGCGCAGAAAGGCGTGATGAAGTAGATTTAGAGCCAAGGCTAAGGAAGGAAAAAAGAATGGGAGATAGCGAGATTTGAAGGCGATATCCCAGGTTATCACGGATGGCGTTTATTTTGTTCATACGGGCTGGCAATGTGTGGTTTGGGGGATCAGGCTGGATTTGAAAATCCGATATTCATATGATCCATATCGCACCCGCACCCTAGAGTGGGCCCTTACTTGCTCCGGTAATCTACTCGATGATCCTTGTATCCGATTATATTCTCTATGCGTAGATGCTCTTGACTTCTTCTCTAGACATATACTCTTGTAGTCTTGCTCTCACACTAACCCCATTCCACAACTCGGTGTCACCTTGATCTACCTTCTCCGGCATACCTATCTGCTCTAAAGCAAACGACGCAGCGACAGTCCCATAACAAGCTGCATGTACAGCGTCTCCCGTCTGAATATACCCCACACCATACCCACCCAAAAACGCATTGCCAGCTCCAGTCGGATCAACTACCGGAGAATTTTTTATTCCTCACAAAGCCAGAATCATAGAAAGGTGGCAGCCATTTAGGAGAAATGTTCCCCGATTGGACAAGACAGCCATGCTCACCAGCTCGGACAACGACCACGCCCGTTCCATCTGGACCAACCCCGCTATCCAAGAATTTCAATACCAACTCCTCGATCCCACTTTTGGAAAAAGCGGCACCTGGTGCCTGTGAAAACAGCTTCGCTAGCTCAAGATGATTGGGACTGAGAATATCCACGTATCGTGCTGCCTCTAGACAATCTTGGAGATTATCCGGACTGCACGCCAGGGGAGAGGGTTCCCATATTATTAGTGGTCGGTTTGATATACCGGCTTCATGCCGCATCGCAAGAAGAGTCGAGACACGGGATATGATATCCCGTGGTGTTGCAAGGTAGTGATAAACCCTCGATGCCAGGATACGGGAACCCTCTGCATGACTTTCATCGACAGCTAGGACAGGAGTTGTGTATTTGAAATCTTTGGCTGAATGTTAAATCCCCGTCAGCGATTATCATGGTATGCAGTTAGAATGAGGCGCATACGTCCAAAAGTAGTATCTTTATACTCCAATAAGCCTCGGGTCGAAGGCTGATCCAGTTCTTCCTTGATGACCAATGTAATTCCCCAGCTTTGTAGCAAGTCAGCAATGGAACCTGGGAAGTCATGCCCGATGTGAATTGGCCATGCTAGGGTACGGTTCAAAGGAGGAGCTAGAAATAGACGCGCTCCTAGAGTTGCTGTAACACTTGTTAGTTAGATACAATGGTGAGCAATGTAGTGCTGACCGTGTGCTCCTGAGCCTCCGAGTATATTTGTTAATGGTTTTTGATTTGGGATGCGGATCTCGTCGAGGACAACTAAGCCGAAGCTTGTGAAAGAGGTATCACCAGTATCCATTTAGAAGGTTTTGATTTCTCAGGCTGGCGTTTTCCTCCAAAGTGTGCTTTTATTCCAGTGTTTGTTGGGGACTGGCGGATGAAATACTGGGTTCTTGTGGTCAAGAAGTGGGGAGGGACTTGCAAGTGTGCGGGTATGGGGCTGATGAATCTTTTACTTTGCTCACCCTTGTTAGAAGTGACGGCATTCATTCCACAATTGTTCTATTCTGTTCTGTTCCTTCTCTTACAGGTGGAGATATCAAAATGACCGCTGCCTCGCAATGATTATTGTATACTGGAGCATGTTTTCATCAAGAAGCACGTAGATTATGTAATACCCGGACCTGTCAATCAACTACTGCGGACAGCTCCCCGCAATCCCTGACTTCATAAACACACGTGTGTTCTCTTATACTCCTGAAATTATATCCTCGCCAACTCCGACGAGAGCAGCCATACGGCAACGACTTCAAACCACGGAGGAGAAATGTATTTCAATAATAATATTAGTCTTCAATGGGTCTGTGCAAGACTCATCAGCATAGGGTAACGCGATGCTATTGGGTTATAGGCAGTGAGTGAGACAGCAGTCCCTCATTCGTACGGATAGTGGGATCAAATCGGATCTCTACCGATCAATCTGTGTACACAGTCATCAGGCGCCCTAGAAGATATCTCACTCAAGAGTAGCAACGCATTGTTCCCGGTGATGGAAGGCCGGGCCTGTGTTATCACTCAGCTCGACCGGATTCGAAGCTCTTTGGCTCCTGCCATCCGTTATTGTTTTCGTAACAATATGGGCACGCTAAACAACGGTTGTGTCGCGCTACTTTATGTTTCCGGTGAGCTTCAACTAGAGAGTGGGGAGAATAGAATGATAATAGATGAATATAAATGAGTTTCGCAAGCCATGTTGTGGTGACTTATAACCAACGAAGACAATGAGGTGTCCATTAACTGATGGATCCCCAAACCCTGGCTTCTTGACCTTACAATTTCATAATCGCAGATCTCCTGATTACTCCGAAATGATCATCCTCAACTGCCCCCACCATAAATAGATTATGTCCTCCATTATCAGGAATGATGAACTCCGTCTCAAATCCTTGCTTCTTGACTATGCCAACAGCTGTCATTGAGCGCGCGTGATTTCCGGTGTACAAAACATAATATTTGACATCAGTTGCGCCATTCCAAGTAACATAGCCTCGGGTCGCCGATGAGCCACACTCGATGCCATTCAACCCATGAGCGGGAGAACCACTTTGGCCGGGTTTCCTAATACGGAGAGAGGGCTTGCTCGCCGGTGTAGCTCTCCAAGGGGTTTTGTAGGTGCGATAACTAGCAGCGCCATTATCAAAGTCATATCGCGCTGACCAACGAACGTCGTGACCTTGAGGGTTTTGTGGCCCAAACTCTTTCATCACAGGCTGAATTCCATAGCCAAGGAAATGATTGCCATTGGAAAGGATATCGTGGGATCCCATTGCTAGCGATACCACTGGGTACAGTGGGTCTGAGAGATTCTTGAGTAGCTGGGGTGGGTGGTCAAGGGTTGGGGGAACGGTCAAGAGGAGTTCGAGACCGACTGATGCATTTGCGGTGGTTATGTCACCGTTGTTGTTTGCAAAGTACCTAAGCTGAAGTTGGGTATCAGAGGCGCGTTCGATCCGAGCAAAATGTTCCCAAGACTAACGAGCTTCATGGTCAGTCTAGCTTCAACGATCAAGAAGACGAGAGGAAAATTACGAAGCGACCCCCTTCAGGAAGACTTCCGAAGTCACCTCCCGTCTCACCATCAATTTGCCATATGATATTCCCATTTATATCAACCAAGTATGTGCTCCAGGTGCTGCGACTGTTAATGAGATAATTGCCCTCGAAGGGCTGAATCGAATTGGTGTGGAAAAAGTCGAATGGATTGCTGGAGTTCACTCCAGCGCCATTGAGTGGGAGGTTTGTATCATTTATTGGCACATGAGCAAGAGGGCTCCAAGAGAAAAGAATTTCGGATGTGCGGAGATCGATCTCCAGCACAAGAGGATCAAGAACCCACCCGTCTTCAGGGCCACCGATATCTCGTAGATCAGCTTTGGTTGTATTGTAAGCTGTGATGAGCATTGTATTGTTTTCGGTGATGAAAGATTCATGGACATCTGCCTGGCAGGGGGCAGATGTTCCGGGGGGAAGAGTCAAGTTTAACTTTGGACAAATAATCCCAATCTGGTCGTACGACGAGTTGTGGATAACAATATGACCATAACCATGTGATGCTGAGCTGGAGTCTGCAGCACCGCCACTACCGGCCCAGTAAGTGATAACTGGCTCCCCGTGCAAGCTTTGCACACGGAAGTTTGAAGCATCTGGGGTAATTGGCCCCGACCAAACGAGATCACCGGCGTCGGTCATAATAAAGGGAGCTTTATCAGGGATGTAGGATTGAGAATTGATTCCAGTCTGGGGATCGAAAAGTATCAGACCTGGTGCAAGCTCCTCGCCAGTGGCATTGATTTCCAAATATGGCGGTTGTGCGCTGGACGAAACAAATTCCTGCCATGGCCAAGCCGAGGACGAATTTTGAGCAATGGTGACTGAGTTCCGAGAACAGAGTTCCCGGAGTTCCTGCGTCAATGGCATTGACTCAACTCTTGGGATGCTAAAAAGCCACCCTGTTGCCATCAAACCATGATGTAGGCATCTAGGGATCTTCATAGTAGTTGATAGAGCAAGACAAGTTGGAGATTTTAAAAGTTATCCGACGAATTGAACGAAAATAGTTACGCAGGAATATCTCAATGGCAAGGGATCCCTTTAAAAACTAGTTTTAATCAAGGACTCGGAACTTCCGAGTATAGATCTACATTCTTGGTTTCCCGGCAGTTGAACCTCCACAGGATTTCCGATGCGAGATGTGGGCCCCATATTTTCCCCGCATTGAAGACGCCATGTAGTCAGAGCTCTGGACTTGTTACGGCAATCCCGCACTAAGATATTAGTTATCTAATGGTTGAAGATATTTACTAAAATAATAAGATTCCATCGGCGCTCACCAAGCGTTGCCCGAGAATCTAGTATAGTAAGACAGAAGCAAGAAAGTTATATAACGTATAGACTTCCGCAAAGCCTTACTTAAGCCTTAGAGCCTTAACCTAAAATATAACCTAGGCTAGGTGTAGGCCAAACTTTTCAATCCGAATATAACCTGGACCTAATGCTAGGCCATAAGGGTTGACTCTCCAGTTCGAAGGCTCTTCTTTCCAGCCTGGATCCTTGCTGGGAACTGAAACGCCATTCGAGCCCGAGAAAGACAAAGGGACTTCAGTCATGTAGTATTTATAGCCATGCAGCGAAAAATCAAGTAAAAAGGCAAACATGCGGGACGAGAATATCAGAAACCCGCCTCCTGAGATCCGGTGTGTGGTGCTGATCTGAAGCTAAATGAAGAGGTACTGCGAGTCACCATAGTGATGTGCACTTCATTCGAATATAATTTGACCTTTTACTCACACGGGCATACTAGTACTAAATTTGGGCAGATCCCGTGAAATCTTTGGCAAGAGTCTGAAGAATATACTATGGAGTGGATGCCTTTTTTGACTGGCATGAGAATGCTGACATTAATTCAAGTAATAGCGAGCGACTAATAGCTTACCAGCACAAATGTTATATTAATATAAATCATGTTTAGCATTGAGTTCTTAGCGAATCTCTGTACAGTGTTGATAAGCAACGATATTCATAACACATTCCATGGCCATAGTTTAGGCCTTCTTGTCTGCCTCCACACTAGAGGTAGTGACCATTTCCGGAACGCCCTTGTTTCGCTTAGCGATGCGGAATCCACCGACCAGGAAGAAGAGAGCCTGCAAGCCAAGAATAACAGCAAGAGTGACCATGGCGCCGATGACACCAGCCACTGCCCGGGAAATTCCACCAGAACTCTCAGTGCTCGAGGAGCTGGTAGTAGAGCTGGATGCGCTCGAAGTTGCACAGCTACCATCAGTGTTGCCGCACATATCACACCACTGGGTAGTGGAAGTAATAGCAACCTTCTTCATCTGCGTGCTGAAGTCAGAGTAGGAGAGAACATCGCTGGATTGACCAAACATAGGGTAGACGGTGGGCGTCTCCGAGCCAGTCATGGTTCCATTGTGGAATGCGAAGCGCACGCTGATTTCATCGCTCGAGGGGAAGTCGGTGCCAGTAGCATTGGTCACGAGCTCAAAGACCATAGACGAGGCATAGTCTGGGATGCCGTAGAATTCCGGCGAAGCAGCAGGCATCTGCATCAGACCGAAGAAGGACATTATAGTTCCGTATGATCCAAACTGGACGTTCAGAATAGACTTCGCGCCCTTCGAGTCGATGATCTCGTCAAAGCTGGACATGATCTCGCCGAGAATAACGGCACCGCTGATCGCGCGGACGGGGTCGGAGGCATTGTATGCCAGGTTCCACTCGTGGGTACCAGCCAGCGAAATGAGCTGCACGCGGTTGGCGTCGGTCATGTACTCTGACTTGCCAGGGAAGGTCGCAGATGTGTTATGGATGTAGCCCACATTCAGATAGTCGAAGATAGTGTAGGCATTCTCGAAGCTAATATCAGAAGCCGAGAAAGTCCGGTTCAAGACAGGAGTGAGAGAATCATAGAAGCTTGCGCTGGACTTGAGGACATCATTGTAAGCATCGGAGCTATAGTAGTTGTTGCTGCTCACAGTGGCCTTGGAGCAATCACTGGAGCCCTGCAGCCAGCTGGAGTCTTCGTTGCTGTTGCTCGTACCAGTGGTCTGTAGCTGGATGAGCTGATAACCATTCAATGGCGAGTCGACCACGGTACCATTTCCAAGGGTAGTGTTAGCCGCTGTTGAAGCGGGAGGATAGACACCCTGCAGGAAACCAGTGGCCGAGTTCTGCAGCACCGCATCTGAGGGAGCACTAGCATTGATCTGCTTGGCGTTCACGATGGGGTCACTGATTCCCTCGATCTGCTTATCCGAGCTCGAGTCAACATAGAGGTCATGATACACAGATCCAGCCGCGAAGACCTCGTAATAACCCAAATCAGTTAGTTGGGTATTGCCGAGAATTTTAGCAGTCCGATCACCATGACGCGCATAAATATAAGCACCCAGCACTCGCTCAGCAGACACAACAGGTGCAGTGAGGGAGGCCAAGAGCAGGCCGTGATGAATAGATGAACGCATGGTGAAGCCGAAAATTTTGGTACGGAAAAGAAAGCCGGGACCACCAAGATCAGTGGAGGACCCAGCAATGCTATATACTTTTCCTTAGTACGATTTTTGGCATTACCATGCAGGATTGGAGGGGAAGCGAATGCGGGTCAGGTTGAAGACTGTGCCGCATCGCAGTGTTGCGTAAAGTCTAATTGTCATTGTGAACGGCGACTCCCGGCTTCAACCACTCATGGACTATCCTGATCTGGTTCCAGTAAGCAGCTAATGCAGGCTACAAGCTAGGCCAAGTCCGAGGAAATGCAGTAACCTTTTAGGTAATTAATTTCAGTCGATAAGACGTCTAGATCCCGCGGTGGGGAAAGACCCTTGGACCCTGATTAGCCCTCTCGAATCTCAAACCCTGATGCTCAGGCCAATCTCCCCCGCTTTCGCCTTTTGTTGAAAGTTGGGAATTAGACACTGGAATCGGCAAGTTTTGCCGTCTTGGTGCCTCTACTTATCACAATGACCCTTCGGTTAACGCGCGACAGCAAGGCTGCATCTGCATCGCTCCAATGCACATGGACATGGTCTTATAACCAACAGATAAAAAGACTCATGCTTGAATTCGTTCTCGTGGTATTGTATTACTTTCATTCTTTACTTGCTAAATTCATTCAGGTCATTGCAACGCCCTTGTCGCCCATCAATTCACATCCATTGCGCACCACACCTACTAACCCACCGGTCTGAATAGACTCTGATCCACCGCCAGATAGTCGATATTCGATCTCGGCGAGACCCTCCAACCAGGTGATGCGGGTCTGCGCTGGCACCTCAAGCTGCTGCAGTTGATCGGCTAGAGCCGACAGGATATCGGCCAGGGCGAGACCCTTGGTAGCTTTGAGGGTATTGACAGTGTTGAGGCAAGATGTGACATCGCTAGTATTCAGAATGGTGGACATGATTTCTTGGATATCGCTCGGGTGGGGGGCCGCAATGCAATCGTAAATTGTCGTATTTGTGATGATTTCGGGTTCGGGCACGGGGGCATTTGGTGCATCGCGCATCGGAAGAGGTTTGCCTATCGCAGAATCAGTATACAACCAGTAGAAAAGCTAGGATAGTAAGCCACGCACTGCTTGCATGACAGGCCTGAAGAACGTTCAGCGCCCGACGCATATCTCCCTTGCTGAGGGTGACCAGACTATCCACTGCGTCAGGTTGGATCTTGATATCCTCCTTCTCAATAACTGTGTCCACAAGGGATCGAATATCGGCCTCCTTGAGAGGACTAAATCGGAATCGTGTACAACGTGACAACAACGCGGGCGAGAGCTTGTGTGTGTAGTTGGCAATGATACAGAATCGGGTGTTGGCTGTGTAGCGCTCCATAATGCGACGGAGAGCCATCTGTGCGGTGGATGTCATGGCATCTGCTTCGTCAAGAATAATCAATTTGAAACCGGCGAGAGATGCATTTGCGGATTGGGGTGCCATGGAGAAGATTTGTTTTGTGCCTGTACCTGTCAGCATATGGATCTGTGATTGACATGCTAGTCAACATACTGGCAAAGGTTTTAATCTGTTCTCGGACAACGTCGATACCACGGTCGTCACTGGCATTCAACTCCAATACCATCTGTCGCATGTTCTTGGTTCCGTATATCTTTCGAGCGAGGGCGAGAACAGTCGAGGTCTTTCCAGTTCCGGGAGGGCCATAGAGGAGGAGATGAGGGAGACGCTATTGTTGCTATTAGCATCCACCATTGAAAAAAATATCATAAGCCATGTGCGCAAGGTCATACATTGGCTTCGACAAAACGATTGATGGTTGCGAGGATGTCTTGGTGACCGGAGACTTCGTCCAGGCTCTCGGGGCGGTATTTTTCAACCCTGACACAGCAGTTAGACAGGTTTTTCAAAGTCAAGATTTCATTGCCTACCATGGAAGATTGTCCAGTGCTTCAACGGGCAGATCGGCCACTGTCCTCTTCTTTCCAGCAGCATTGTCGGAGCTGAACTGCACATCCTTGGACGTATCCACGTCCATCTCATCCTCGTAGTCAGACATTATGTGTAAAGATCGGTTTTCACCCCAAATAACTTGCGTTGTGGTTGCAAAGAAAAAAAGAGAGATCGCGAAAAGCCGAGCTGGACGCGTAGCGCGTAAAGAGACCCAGCAGCTTCGGGGCGGAAAATCAAGGAGAGCTGGGGTGTGTTCCGTGCTCCACTCCAATGACATCCTCACTGCCTAACCCAAACTCCGCATCAACTCCAATCCCAACGCTACCCACCCTCACAATGCCTGTATGTAGCTATGCGAACATTTGATAAACTCACAAGCTAATACCGTAATCACAGGCATACCACTCCATCTTCCTGGAGGACCGCGATGTCCCCGTGATAGGTACGAATGCCCCGCCAATAGCTGCATCCCCAAAACATCCCACATCTCCATGCGCGGTAGACCCAAGATTCCATAATTGACATATACGGCGCCAGGAAACTTCCCAATTTTGCCCCTGCGCACTCGCACCCGTGGTCCTGCATACACCTTGCCCGCGCTTCCCCCCAATACTGCCGATATCGATGTTGCCCCCGACAACGAATCCTACGACTGCGTTGATGAGATTCTGTCGCTCTTCCGTGCCAACGTCCTGTTCCGGAACTTCGAGATCAATGGTCCTGCCGATCGCATGCTCATCTATGGAACCCTCTTCGTCAGCGAGTGCCTCGGGAAGGTCAAGCCGACAATGAGCGCCCGCGAAGCCGAGAAGGTAGACACCAACGAATAGGGACTATGGAGTACAAGTACTGACTGCTTTGTTTACTGTTAGGCCCTGATTAATGTTTCGCTTGAAAACTTCGCTATCCCTGGTGATGTGTCCTTCCCGCTTAACCAGGCCTTTGAGCCCCCACGCGACCGCCAGGATGCGGAGAGTCTGCGGGCGTACGTCAACCCACATAATACATTTTGGTCCGAGACTGATGCTTTCGTGTTAGATACATTTCTCAGGTGCGACAGGAAATTGCTGTACGGCTACATGCGAGATTATACCCCGGTGGAGAGGGCCCGTCTAAGGTACGTCGGATCTCTATTTATATTTATGTCGAGATATGTCACTGACCGTATCTATACAGTTCTGGTTGAGCTTCACCAAGAGAAAGTTCATGGGCAAGAGCCTGTAGATGTTATGCTGGTTGTATATTGTTCTCATGAAATTCAGCGCATGAATCGACTATTTCCTTTTCTTGATACGTCACCGAGCATGGTGCTATCGTAGCTGCCAGAGCCGGATCTTGGGCAGCTTTGCTCAATAGCCTCAGATCAAATACGTTTTCAATAACTTTTTACTCCAGTAGAGCGACGTGTCTAAGTATATCCTTTACTCAATTGATTATAGATGATTTGTCTTGATCCAAAACGGATCATCATGGTACTCGTACATTTTATTTTGATCGGAAACCAACTTGGCTCTAGGAGCCAATGTAAAAGTCTAAAGAGTATCTTATGATAACATCACCACATCCTTGTCAATATCCTTATCACTGGTCGGTGTGGATGTTGATGTTGTTTCCAACTTGCGCTTCTTTCGGAATGTGCCAGCAGCCTGGATATGTTCCGCAGTGGGAATGACACGCACAGCGTGGAAGAGGTATCCCTCTGCACCACCACGACTTGTCATCAGGGGATGAGTCCGACCAGGCAGAACTTGCCAGGCTCGCACGCGGGAGCGGTGTAGTGTCGGTGGTAGAAGCTGGGTAGGGTCAACTTCGAATTCCTCTTTCAGCGGAGACAGGTCAGCCTCGCCGTCGGCATTTTTTTGTGATTCAAGTTCCCGTTTCCGGGTGATGAATGCTGTCCTCCGCGCAGTAGAGTAGAAATCCATCAGTTTGACAAGTGGCTCGACATAGGGCGAGTATATGGAGACTGCGGCTGAGCCGGAGAGGAGAGGGATGGCATGTTGCAAGACACTCTCCGGTTGAAGCAGAGTTCCAACGATAAGGCCATCGAAGCCGCCTGCACGAGCCTCATCCGTCACACTCTTGACTTTCTCCCATCGGTTTCGCTTGAAGTAGTATCCTGTGCGTTTGCTGGGTTTCATCTCAGCTAGCTCTGCAGCGGGCAAAGCGGTCGGTTCGTTGGAAAGGATTGGGTCGTGAGAGGGGTTCTTCAGCTGAAGCCATGAAACGGACTTCAGGTGGGTGTGAAGTGGGTGAGATTCGTCGGGAAGGTTGATATCGTAGCCAAAGTATTTTAAGAGTGACAGGTTAGGTTGCGCCTGGGCGTGGATGACGGTCAGAGTGTTCCCTGATGCGGACATTGGTCGAGTGCGACGACGACGAATCGGTGTGAAGCCCCGGGGCGCTGGATTGCCTGTAGCTGACGATTCCTCGGCAGCTGAATCCTCATCCTCGTCATTGTCATGAGGGTATAGAATTCCCATTCGCTCAGCCATTGCGGCCACAATCAAGCCGCCTGTCTCGTCCACCACGAAGTATCGTCCATTTGGTTTCACATCGGGAATTATCTCCGTTGTGGACTGTCCACCGTGGTGCACATTGCCCAAGCATCCAAGCAGGCCAATGTGCTCGTCGCGCAACTCCATGCCCTTCCCTGTATCCTTCTCGGAGAGCAAATAATTGGCGAGAGCGCTGACGTCTAGCGGGAGCACTGTGAATCTTTTGATATACTTCTTGCGCTTGCGCAATGTGTATTTGGCCAAAGAGAAAGCCGTCTTCTGGTCGATGGCCGAATGCGACTCAAGAAGTTTTGCGACAATCTCTTTGCCTGCCCCACCAGCCTCCTTCTTCAGCTCTTCAATCTCCTCCAGAGTTAACTTCTGTGTGGAGGCATCGTCGACGATCTTCTGGTTTGTGCGCATCGGTGTTCCTGCGCCAGATTCTCCTTCATCACCCTCGCCATCGGCCTCGGCCTCTTCGATGAGGGTTTCGGCATGCAGCTCGGTGGCTGAGACAACGCGCAATTGGTATCCATCCGGTTCAGGGGTATCTTGGATCTCGAATGTCAGGTAGAAGGGGCGGCCAATGATTTGGTTCGCGGCGAAGTTGCCATATTTGCCCAATGAAACTATGCTGTTAAGTGTTAGTGTGCTTGCTCCGAATAGTCTGATACGTGCTGGCGAACCTGTTTGGTACCGGCTTGATGATACGAATCTGATCCGAAGGCAGCTGCACAATGGCATGCTGGTTCGGCCGAATATAAGAATGCATGGTGAAGGCGCAAGACTGCCAAGTGAACTTGGACTTTATGAATCTCTAATCAGAAAAAAGATTCCGGGCAACTTTTCTAGCCTAAGGTGCACAGGCCAATCAGAGAGCACAGCGGGGGAGCTCTCGGATTAATAGTATCACCGGCAAATGCATACGGTACCGTACCGTGGACGTTACATAGGCATGCCAGTGCAGTAGGATCTACACCAAGCTCAATATAATACCTGTAATACCATTATCACCCTATTGATCGGCGGGGAATCTGGGTGCCTACCACTGTTTAGCTGGTCCCATAGTTAACGCATTGAACCACTTCCCTGATATCATCGCCGGAGCTCAGACTACTCCACATCCACCGGGCGCAGTTCCTGGGCACAAGGCAGTCTCGTTCTGATTTATTATTACATTGTTTTTATTCAAATCTCCATTGTTGCATAAATTGGAGCCTCTCTTTGTGTATGTGATACCCAACCAGCTCGTATCTGGGGAAGCCTTGCGACCCTAGGGAAGTACGTACGTACCACCCGGGCGCCCCATTAAACCGTTATTATTCCCCATCGCGGTGCTAAATATACACCCTCTATTTAGATCATCTTCATGGTGCTCCGCAAACAGCCTCCACCTCGCCTTGATAATCTTAATAAAGGGAATACTCGCCCGGCCACTCGTTCCCCAACCTCTCCGTCCTCAGCCTCCTCCCACCGTCGGCGCTTAAATCGGATTCCCTCCAAAGAGTCCATATACTCTCCCGATCTCAACACCTCACCTGCATTCGACCTAATGCCACTGGAAGAAGCTCAAAGGTCCCCGGTGGGCTCGCCAACTACCTACCCACCAAATTCTTGGCCAGAAGATAGGGAGGATCGAATTGTCCATAATATACCCAATTCAGAAACATATCCGGGGGGCACAATGCAGAAAGTAGAGGAAGTACCAGTGGCTCTCATGTCGGGCGCATCGCAGACGGCGCACGCCAGTGAAGTAGCGACTGGGGAGGTACCGGTACAACTACGGTCTAACAATCCATTCTTAAAACCAAGACCGCCGATACCCTCACAAAACACGTCGGAAGATTGGAATCGACATTCAAATGCAACCACCAATAGTGACCCTTTGAGTCAAAGTATGAACAGGCGTCTTCTTTTTCCATTAGCACTGATACTGACGCGTTGCAGCGGAGGGATATATCCCAATGACAGCCAGACTATCACTTCTGGACCAGGAGGATGAGTCCCCATGGGCTGATCACCAAGGATCTCACCCAGAAGCTCATTGTGCGGTGCCGAGCGACTTACCTCCTGATCAATCGCCATGGGGATCACAGCATTCAATTAAGATCTCAGCCGCTCAGGAGATTTATTTACAAGGGGGACAGGCCAATCCATACGCTCCAGCAGTAGTTGTGCAACCGTCTGATTCAACTGAAGATATCTATCATTCACAACAACCTTACTCACATGGTAGATTGGGCTCAGATGCTGGCGCTCACACTCCCTCTGCTTTCTCTAGCGCCACATCAGCAACGTCGCATGAATTGATCGACATCGATCCTCATGAAACTCTCGGGGTGGAGGCCGATTCACACAAAGCAGCATCTTCGGTTTACTCTGCTGATGGAGCCCACCCAAAGACCGAGACCGGACTGTTGGATAGACCATTACCAGCAATTCCATCATCCTCACAACAGGAGGATACGCCAACCCAGTCATTACCGACCCCGATCGTCAAGCTTTCTCCCGCCGAAGAAGCAAGGCAGCAGGAGCAGCGCTCGGAAACATACTCTATTCGACAAATCAATTGGAAGGATCGGACGGGCAATATGCAGCAGTCCCCTATCCTGGTTCAAAACAATAATGGGCCGTGTCCGCTGCTTGCGCTTATCAATGCGTTAGTGCTGCGAGCAGACCCAACGACACAACCGCCGATTGTCAAAGCTTTGCGGACCCGTGAACAAATTTCTCTTGGGCTGTTGATCGAGGCCTTATTTGAGGAATTGATTACTCGCCTGAGCCCCGATGATCGATTCCCAGACATTGAGTCACTTTCTCGGTTTCTTACAATGTTGCATACTGGCCTGAATGTGAACCCACGCCTGACAGTGGTAAGATCCAAGCTCTTTACACCTGGAAATTTGATCCATCTAACTAACATTTGATCAGGACACGGCGGATTCACTTGGCACATTCTTACAAACCCCCGATCTTCAGTTGTACAGTACATTCGGCGTGCCTTTGATTCACGGATGGCTTGCTTCGTGGTCAAGCGAAGCTCACGCGGCCATGACTCGGGTCGCTCAATACCATGAGGATATTCAATTGTTGCATTTCCGCAAGCAAGAACTGGAGGACTCGGTGATGCAAGGAAAGTCATTGACCCCGGAAGAAGAGCAAAAAATGGCAGACATACAAACCATTCAATACTTTGTGGACATTGAGAATGCGACACAGCTTAGCCCTTTTGGGTTGACACAGTTGAGTACACAGCTGGCCCCAGGCTCGGTCTCAATTTTCTTCCGCAATGATCATTTCTCCACACTCTACAAACATCCGGAATCCCACCAGCTTTTCATGCTAGTAACGGACGCTGGCTACGCAAACCATGCCGAAGTGGTCTGGGAATCTCTTGTTGACGTGACCGGGTTCAACTCCGAGTTCCTTGCCGGTGACTTCCGTGCTGTCGGCCACGGCCCATCAGGGTCTGCAGGCCCAGCTGGTCCGCGCACCTCAAGTGCTCCGCCAGCTAGTGAGCTTGCTCCAGCTACTGAGTCGTCCGGCAGGTTGTCACCACAGGAACAAGCTGATGCAGACTATGCCTACGCCCTTTCACTCCAGTTCCAAGAAGAGGAGCAGCGCGAGAGACGAAATAGTCAGCAAAGGAGCAACAGCCAACAAGGGAACAACCCTCCGCAAGGGAACAATCCTCCGCCGCAACCACCAAGGACCAACAACCGCAACTCAACACCTATCCGCTCACCTAACGCGTCGAGTATTCGCATGAATAATCCACCAAACCGGTCTTCAAGCACGGCAAATACCGTGGGTATTCGACCCGCACGGCCACAGACAGCGCCCCATACTGAGCCCGATCCGGATGATCCAAATGCGCCGCCGCCTCCTTACGAAGCCGTGAACCGGCGGCCACAGCCACAGTACTCGCCGCCAGCGAGGCAGTCCCCTTTCACGGAATTCCCTAGCGAGTATTCTTCAAATCAATACCCAGGAAATCGAAACCCACGGAATAATCGTTATCCCAGCTATGGGAACCGACCTGAACGATATAACCCTGACGAGAGAAAAGATTGCATTCTGATGTGAAATGTGAATTTTGGAGCGATAACTGAGCCGTTTCTGTTTCCTATATTTGAGGCTCACGATGGAATGATTTAATGATGACAATGTCAGGTATATACCCTATGAACAAACTCCAAGCCATCTCAATGCTAGGTATTGCTTGGTGGACCAGACTCAGTCTTGCCTAATATCACTTAACTTGAGACTTGGGATTTTTGCTACCCGGGTTGTCAAGCAACTTCATTAGACCACGAAACCTTTCGTAAACCATTATAATCTTATTCATTAAAATCATATCATTATTCTTGTGGTATCTATAAAACGAAAATATCCCTCCAGTACTAATACAAAATCTTCCGTTCTCTTAACGGAAGAGTCGGATCATACTTATCCCAAATAATCCTATTCTTCCCATCAAGATGCGCCCCCTCATCCGTGATACTAATAATCGAATCCGTCTCCATTACCTCATGCCGACTAAACCCAAACTTATCCCTTGGGATCCACAGCGTAGGCGCAGGAGATGCAATACAAGGCTCCCAATACGCCGTCCTCAACTCCTCAGGCGAATAAGAAACCTCGTCAAGATTCTTCCGCACTTTGCGTCTCAGCGCAGCGTAATCCTTGTAGATATTTGGATGGAACCATCTCCAAAACGCAAGACTGCGTGAGCGACGCTGTTCGTTGATCTCGTTCCGGATAATCTCTTTTTCCTGAAGATGTTCTTCCTCTGCGTCTAGAGATCGGGGAAGGAAGCTGTTCAATGGTGTTAAGGCTTCGTTTAGCGAGATGTGCGCTAGGATGTTGACGACGAGGAATATGGCCATTATGATAACTGGGCCAATTGCGCCTTTGATTGCGCAGAGACCAATCATGCATACCTCGGCTATGTAAAGGCCTGTTAGGAGGTGTTGGAGTGCCCGTGGGTAGACTAGGCCTTTTGTGTCGATTTCGATGTCGTAGACGAAGAAGAAGTTGTATCGGTAGGCTTGGTAGACCAGGTATAGGCCAATGAAAGAGAAACCGAGGATTAAGGGTGCGATGCATGAGTATGTTAATGCTGAGGGATTGTTAGCTTGGTACAGCATAGTGGAAAGGGACATGCGTACCGATTACACCCATATTGGTAAAAACAGGGAAGACACTTCCCCAGCTGAGAGTGGCAAGTTGCGCCCATTTATTGTACAATCGACGAGGAGAATGGGCGAAGAACTTGTTTACAATTCGGAAGATTAGGGCACTGGCGATCTGCACTAATGCCATTGAGCTCATGCTCAGTCCTTGAAGGAGGAAGTAGGAGATGTAGAAGTTTGTTGCCTTGGGCAAATTCTTTGCCAGGAGGTCCTTGATTGACAAGGGATTTTTGATGATCTGTGCCGTTGCTGCTGATGCTGCCGATGTCAAGGTCGTCACTAGGAATACCTGTACCACTTGGAACACGAAGACAGCACTTTGAGTGAATAATTCAACCCGTGACAGAGACGGGACACCGGATCGTCTGGCGCAGACTTGAAATAGGTTAGCTGAATTAGCTCGTAAAGAGTTGAAGAAAAGATACATACTTCTGCAGATAATTGGAACCAAGGACATCAACAGTGCAAGAGCTGCTGATGGTAGCAGACCTTCAATGGCACCCTTGACGAAACTAGGCAGTTTCAAGATGAATCCCAAGAACGGGATGATTTGGCAAAGATAAGTGATGTTTGAGATTGTTCC
Source organism: Penicillium pulvis (assembly GCF_028828015.1). Lineage (NCBI taxonomy): Eukaryota > Fungi > Ascomycota > Eurotiomycetes > Eurotiales > Aspergillaceae > Penicillium > Penicillium pulvis. The sequence continues at coordinate 6,216,320 of NW_026643080.1, forward strand.
CACGATAGCAGCAGGGAACGACCAGAAGATGACCATCACTGCTAGGAAGCCCTGAACGGCGAATCTGCGAACTACACGTTGTTTCCAGCTGATATTTAACGCCGACCAGACGACTTCTGAGGGAGAGACTCCAATATAGCGTGGAGTCATGTGGTACGGCTGGTGATGAGATAGAGTCTGCAAGGCAACCTGGGCATCATTTTGCGTGTTGAATTCAATGAAAACCGCAGAGAGCTGTTTAGCATCGCCTTCCTGATGTTTTAGCTGAAGAGAGAGAACCTCCTCTGAGACTCTAGCCAGTTCCTCACGGTAATAGTGGATGGAATCAACCTTCTTGCCGAAAAGTATCTTCAGCTTGTGCGTAGGCCGCTTGACCTTCTGGGACCATGCAGGGTTACTGGACTCGCAGTCCAAGCAAGTCTCGGCAGAAAACTCGCCCTTTTTGATAGCTTGCATGCGCGCCTTGTTTGCGCGTCGAATTAGTTTTGTTTCAGCAGCCTCCAATTTGTAGGCGTATTTGTCACGCTTATCGACCAAGTCGGCCAATTCCTTGCAATTGGACGTGATCCAAATTTGTTGGATCGCGTTACCAAAGACGCTTCGAAGCTTCTTTTCGTTCCTGTAATCTGGTGGCACGTTCATGAAGAGCACAGTCCGTGATGACATCCGGGAGGCGTATGCCGGGGAGTTCAGATAGACCTGGCGCAGATTTGCGTAGTATAAACTCTCCCGCACAACGACGTAAAAAACAAAGGCTGTTGCGGTTAGTAAATTGCTAGGACAAGGAACACGCGAGCACTAACTGAAGTAGACACATGCGACGATAACATTGGCGTAGTATTTAGTCGGATTTTTAACATTGCTGAAACTGAGAACGTCCAGCTGCGTGTTACCATTCCCGCCGGTAGCGTGGATTGGAAACAGAATGGGCCATGTAAGCACACAACCCATGAAACATATAGCACATAAAACCCGCAGAAATCGTAAAAACAGATAGCCATCAAGAGATGAGTGGTGCAAAACATGATTGTCTTCGATTTTCAAAAAGTCACCCACCCAGTTGACCCAACCTGAGGGTAATTCGGGACTCCTTTGGTGGTCATGTAAATCGGGTATATGAGATCTTGGTGCGTACCACCGTCGTTGCGTTCGTCGAAAAATCAAAAATAGACCAACCCAGAAGAGTGCGTATATGAAAGCAGGAAGGAAAGTCATTAATAGCGCCGAGGACGACGAACTTCCACTGCCAGTGAGACCGCTGGCGATATCGCCCGAGGTTGACGACGAATCCCCTCGCGAGGAACCGACATTTGGGTCATTGTTTGGGTCCTGGGTTCATCGTTAGCTATGCAATTGGCCTATAGGGCTGACCAGGTATTTACGGTGAGACTCGACATTGTAGCGTTGATGCCTGTCAACACCCGGCTGAGAGGGGCCGGGGATTATTTGAAGTGCACTTGAAAAATAGTGCAAATTAGCTGGACCCATAATTTCTCCGTTAAAGAAAAAAAACATGTCGGCCGGGCCTGCGGGTCTCGCTTTTGACCTGTCAACCGAGATCAGATTGGCATGTACTGGGACGATCGCTGATAGGTCGGTCGTATTGCACCAAGCCCTCGGGGCATGATAGTCTGTCGATCCCACAGTTCGCCGGTTCGCGTACGCAATGCTGCATCTCCAGGAGCAAAGGCCAGAACTTTCTGACCAGTGAATTCTGTTCTTTTATGTCCCACACACCCGTGCATTGATCTTTGAGTAACTAACAATGCGAAAAAGAAAAAAGAGAACCAGGGCAAAAGCCGAAGTGGGTCCTGGAGGAATCAAACTATCGATAGGGGTGGAGCTATGCCGATCGCTGATCGTGGGTCGTGGATCGCTCCCCCTGAGTGCATAGACCAAGTTTTTGCTTCCACGCCATTCGCAGACCAATGGTTCTGACGTGACGCACATTGGCACGCCGGGCTGGACAAAATATGTCAGCTGCATGAGATAGCGATACGCGCTAATGGGCGGGGCCTTTGGGCCGGGGCGTCATTCCTTAGCAGATAATCCTCTTTTGTGCAACAATAGCCTGTCTTATCCTCCAATAAGGCTGATGTGGTGTGGGAGAAGCTTTCTTGACAGCGTCATGGCCCTCGTTCTGGGCAGGCTGTCATATTTTTCAGCGGAGCACGCAAGGGATGCCTCTGGACCTGTACATTATATGTAGGTTTTGGCGGTGATGGTCTGGAAGGGGACTTGGGTTACAGTGCATACGAATGTTTGGTGAGCGCTGCATGTTTATGAACGTGCGCGTCAAGAAACGCCTCCTAGGGCTGCAGCGAGAAGTCGTGTTCCAATCCTCGGTTCTTGATTTCCTAGGTTTGGTTCTCCACTCGCGTGTAACTGTGAGGGATCACCCCTGATTTTGCTACGGTGTGACAAGATACGCACGGGTCGATCCCGGTGGGGATCCGGTTCGAAGGGGTGGATGTGCGGGCTGGTTCATGCAGCTAAGTGTCATGTCTGCAGGTCTTAAACTCTATAGACCTCGAGAGAACCCCACAGAATGACGAGGCGTGGTAATATGAACAAACTTGGAACTTGATTTCATGCAGACATTCATTTTTGAACAGCTGCCAATTCCACGGTTAGCGATGTTGTATAATCTGTAAAACAATGCGATCAAAATATTCGGAATACATGTATTTAAGCACAAATGGGGGGATAGAAAAACAAAGTAGCCAAGCTTATTCAAACTATGGCGCTAATTTCCTTCCTTGCTCAAATACCGCTGCTGCCTTGAGAACCATCGCATCTTCCCATCTCCTTCCGACGAGCTGCATACCAATCGGCAGTTTCACCTCAACATGATTTGAATCCCAACCGAATCCACAGGGCACATTCAGAGCCGGATGTCCAGTGACATTGAATGGTGCTGTATTGGTAGTCACCCCAACAGCGACCGACACCTTATCCATCACGCTGGAACTAGACCCTTCGGCATCAGCCTGCATTTTCGGATGCGGCATAGCAACAGTCGGGGCACAAGGCGTGATGAGAATATCCACCTCGGTCAAAGCTCGATCATAAGCCGCCCGCAGCTCAAACACTTTACGGTGGGCCTTGGCTTCAACGCTCGGACCAAATTGTTCCTTTAGAAACTGACCGCTAAGCATCATATTCATTGCTGCCGGGTTCGTCGCTGTCATCAATTCGTACATTTTCTGGTCCGGAGGCCAGCGAGCTTGAATATGTGGCGGGAGGAATGATAGGAAGCCCGATGTCTTGCCTTGACATGCCCATTCGGACATTGACATCCTGGTCGAAGCTGTCCAAATGAGTGCTCCCTGTCGATGCATGGGGACCGAAACGTCTATTACTTCGGCTCCGGCTGCGGTGAAGCACCGCCGGGCTGCCTCAAGTACCGTGTCGCGAACCTGATCTGACAATCCCATGACCTCAAAGGATTCGACGAGCAAACCAATCTTCAAACCAGAAACAAATCCCTGCCCATCTTCAAGGATTCTTGTTTTGATGTTCCCTAAGATTTTAGGGTAATTTGGCACCTGGTCTCGCAGCGGTGATTCAGGAGTCATGCGTGGGTCTATTCCGTCATACCCTGCCATCACCTGTAGTAACATAGCAATGTCTTCAAGATTCCCCGCCATCGGCCCCAAATGATCAATCATCGGCGCTAAAGGCACAGCTCCTGTATATGGGACCAAGCCATACGTGGGTTTCAATCCATAAATCCCGCTATAGGAAGCAGGTATCCGGACAGAACCAGCCTGATCACCGCCAATCGCAATATCGACCGTTTCTCCACAAGGACCTTGATCTTCCCCGTGCAAGAGCCTTGCCGCAACAAGCGCTGCTGAGCCACTACTACTTCCGCCCGCGGTATATCCTCGAAGCCGGGGATTATGCACCGGACCCGTCGCAGCACTATAAGACAGCGGCGACGCGCAATAATTCTCGCAAGTCGAGGACCCTTTGATGGTAGCGCCGGCTAACAGAACTCGGGATACCACTAATGCATCGATTGGAGAAACAGGCAGATGACCATCTGCACATAATAGCTCTGTAAATGTCCCGACTGTTGTCGGGATACCGCCGATGGAGATGTTGTCTTTAATGGCGATGGTCTTTCCGTGGAGGGTCGTGCTGGTCGGGTTTTGAGCAACGAGCTCAAAGCGATGTCGCCATGCATTCAGAGGATTCTCCTCCTTTTCTGGCTCTGAGAATACTCGAGGCGTAGTTGTTGCCACAGGAGATAGACTGGGGTGGACGTAATCATCTTCTACTTGGATTTGTCTCATGACTGCTTCTGCGGATTGTAGCAGATGTAGATAATCTTCTGCTTCTTGGGCATCTCGTATCTGGATACCAAGACTTGATGCCGCATTTTGTAAGTCTCGTATAGAGATTTTGGATCTGATCGGTGTTAGGAATTTGGCTCGAAGGGCTTCGAGGTTCGTACGTACTGCGTCTTATCGGCTAAGAAGGCCACGGACATTGTGCAAATGTAAAACCTTGACGCTTTTAGTGTGTAATATAATGGAACTTTGAAATTATTGCCGGATTGGTCAAGGTTATGTTGTTTTCTAATGTATAAAGACATCTGCTTGGAGAGCAATTACTCCAACAGCCCCAGTCGGACATGCCGCCGCTAGTTCGCAGCGCCCGCCGCTCATATCAGCTTCCCCACTTTACATAACAGAGCATCGCATATAAACCCGAGCCTCACTTACTTATACAATTTCTAAGTCTCAACTACGTATATGGATAATGGCTTCCCTTAGTGTTTTGGATTTGTTCAATGTGAAGGGGCGCGTTGCGGTTGTGACCGGTGGGAGCAGTGGAATAGGATTGATGATTTCCAAGGTGCGAAACCAATGCAAGACCAACGAACAAAACTAACGATCAGTATTTCGTTAGGGACTGGTTCAAAATGGAGCTAAGGTTTATCTGGTCGCACTACCAAGTGACCCCATCGCGGAGGTAGTCGAGGAACTCAACATATTGGGACAGGAAACGGGTGGACAAGCCGAAGGGTTAGTGACTTTCAAATGTTTTTTTCATGTTGCTCAGACTGATATCTTTTTAGGATACCCTGCGATATCTCATCAAAGAACTCCATTAAAGAGCTTGGCGAGAAAATCTCTCAAAAAGAAAAAACACTAGATATGCTCATCTCCAACGCTGGAATCCGCCGCGATCCCCCACAATCCTGCAATGTTCTTACCGCGCCACTGGAAGAACTCCAAGCCTCAATGTGGTCTCTCCCACAAGAAGACTGGGAAAATACTTTCCGTGTCAACACCACCGCCCATTATTTCCTCAGTATTGCTCTTCTGCCACTACTTGCCGCAGCTGCCGACCAGCCGATAGGCGATGGACGCAAGGGTCGAGATGAAGGCCGAGGAGTGATTGTTGTTACAAGTTCTTGTGCGAGTATGCACAATGTGACAAATGTGGATTTGACAAGCTATGCGACAAGCAAGGCAGCCACCGACCACCTGGTCAAGTTGCTGGCAGCGAAATATAATCGATTTTACGTGCGTGTTGTCGGCATTAACCCTGGATGTAAGTTTATTTCCTCTCTCTTTTCTGTTTTCCACATTGACTAGATGTGCTACTAGTTGTTCCGAGTAATATGAATCCCGTTGGCGCGGAAGGGAATGTCTTCAGCTCCTTGTTTGATAAGGTTCCGGCGAAGAGGGCGGGTTGTTCTGAAGATATTGCGGGGACGGTATTATATTTAGTGAGCAAGGCGGGGGTAAGTCAATACCCATTTTGGCCTCGGCTACCACTAACAGGTCGGACTAGGCATATGTTGATGGGGTCTCACTCTGTGTGGACGGTGGTCGAATCTTGCTAGCGAATGGGCAGGAGTGATGGTGTAGATAGTCCGATAAGAAAGGAAAATCATGGTCATACTTCAATCACTAAGTCTCACAGTTAGAGCACCCATGGAATGATCAACATCATCTGAGATAGATACAGTCAGTTACTTTCATGGGCTCTCACTGTCCACGTGATATACCCGTGAGGATGACTGGACCCGCTTCGGACCGACCCGCGGGGAAACAAGAGTTGTATGACCCTTCGCATAGTAGAGAGAGATTCGTAAAATATTGAGGGGCTATCGAAGTATTAGGAACAGCACATGACCGGATACCTACTGGGCCTCGGGAGAACTCCATCACAGTAGTGTTAGGAACATGATTCACTAAATTAATTAGCAAAACCTTGGAAGTCGAGCCGGATGTCCATCGGTGTCACCCTTTCCCCGCCTTAGGCCCCACTAGCAATGTGACCACGTCCAATTCCGATTCATGAGATCGCTGTGCCCTGCCAAGCCCGGCACTCCTGAAGAAATAAATGGCGTTCGCCACAAGCAAAAAGGAAGAGCCGTGATTCCAGGGGCTCAAACTAGTCCACAAATGGGATGGCAATATTCTCCTCAGGGCAAGGCGAATGTGCCGATGGATGGTAGGGCCTGGGGCCCCGCATCTTCAGGAACATTAAGTTCGGGCGCCACATTTTACTCCGGTTAAGCTTGTCTACTTCCAGTTTAGATACGTTTGATGCTTCGGTTAAATGCTCCCCCGCTGAGGAGAAATGGGAAAAAGCCCGGTGGGACAAATCACTTTGTTCCAAAAGGTTAGTTAACTTTGAACTCGTGAGCAGCAGGGGTGGAACAACATGACCCGTTCAAGCCAGGAAACGTCGGTCAAAACCCCTGATTTGCAATTTTTCCGCGATTGTTCAGTTTCAATTCGTTGAATAGAGGACTCATTATATAATATAGTTCTCGAAGTAGTGTGGCTGGAATTTAATTTATAGCAGGTATTAACCGAGCTCTTAAAAGCTAGAGCTCGCTTATACTAGTGAGCAAGTAATGTATACCCGATCTGTGATCATTGGCGGAGAAATGCAGCCTTGGAACCACTATAGCAACGCGTGACATTCTTCAAGAAAATAAGTATCTTGGCATATAAAATAAAATATATAAATAAGCTAGTTACTTCACAGTAGATTCTGTTAGATGTACCTATTCTCCAGTGACCGAGTATCCAGTCGCTGAATTCAAAAGGTCCATAGGTGTGCCCATTCCATAGCACCCAAGCCAGCATAATCAAACATGCTCTCACGACCGAGCATCGTCCAGCGCGCCTGGGCACTTGCCCTAGGAGTTATCGCTGGGAGCACCCTTGTGCTAGCCGGACCTTGTGATCTCTACGCGTCTGGCGACACGCCTTGCATTGCCGCACATAGTACCACTCGCGCTCTATACAGCGCATACTCCGGCAGCCTTTACCAGGTTAAACGCGGCTCAGACAGTGCCACAACTGCCATCGTGCCGCTCACCGCTGGAGGTGTCGCAAATGCCGCTGCCCAAGACACATTCTGTGCCAACACAACCTGCCTTATCACGATCATCTATGATCAGTCCGGTAATGGAAACCACCTCACCCAAGCTCCACCTGGCGGCTTTGATGGTCCTGAATCCAATGGCTATGATAACCTGGCCAGCGCAATTGGTGCACCGGTTACGCTGAATGGCAACAAGGCTTATGGCGTCTTTGTTTCGCCCGGCACGGGCTACAGAAACAACGAGGCCTCCAACACGGCTACGGGAGATGAGCCAGAGGGCATGTATGCTGTTCTTGACGGTACTCACTACAACGGTGCTTGCTGCTTCGACTATGGTAATGCCGAGACTAGCAGCACTGATACTGGTAACGGTCATATGGAGGCTATCTACTATGGCGACAGTACCTCTTGGGGCTATGGCTCTGGCGACGGTCCTTGGATCATGGCCGATCTGGAGAATGGCCTTTTCTCTGGCTACAGCGCTACAGAGAACAGTGCTGACCCGTCGATCTCCTATCGATTCGTTAGCACGATCGTCAAGGGCGAGCCAGACCAGTGGGCCATCCGTGGTGGAAACGCTGCATCCGGCTCTCTATCAACGTACTACAGCGGCGTGCGCCCATCTGCATCGGGCTACAACCCGATGAGCAAAGAGGGTGCCATCATTCTTGGAATTGGCGGTGACAACAGCAACGGCGCCCAGGGTACTTTCTACGAGGGTGTGATGACCTCCGGGTACCCCACTGATGCAGTCGAGAACTCGGTTCAGGCTAACATTGTGGCTGCGAAATACGCTGTGACTTCACTTGTCGGCGGCAAAGCTCTTACCGTTGGCTCTACCATCTCGCTGCGGGCTACCACATCTGGATATACCACCCGCTACATCGCGCACACCGACACTACTGTCAATACCCAGGTTGTCACTTCCTCCAGCAGCACCACCCTCAAGGAGCAGGCTAGCTGGAAGGTTGTCACTGGCCTTGGTAACAGCGGTTGCTACTCGTTCGAGTCTGTCGATACACCCGGTAGCTACATTCGTCACTACAACTTCGCGCTGCTGCTCGCCGCCGATGACAGCACGAAGCAGTTCTATGAGGATGCGACTTTCTGCCCTCTTGCTTCTCTTAACTCGGCTGGTACTAACTCTATTCGATCATGGAGTTATCCTACCCGCTATTTCCGTCACTACGAGGATGTGCTCTACGTTGCAAGCAACGGCGGCGTTGACACCTTTGATTCGACCACCTCATTCAACGATGATGTGAGCTGGGTGGTTACTACTGCCTGGGCCTCTTAGGTACTGGTCAATGCTCAAAACTCTATGGAGTTCTAGTTTTTTAGTTGTACAGGGTCGACCCTGTAGATACCTTACGAGTCAAAATGTTGTAAATGCATCGACGAAGTCTAGTACATAAGCGTTATCTATGTGATTTACAGTTATGCCAATGTTGGAAATGAACAAACTTCTTGCTACGAATGACTTCCTAGTAATGCAAAGGGAACATAAACCGTGCCATGCTGAAAGCTTACTCCTTATAGTGCTCCTTGGTCCTCTGTTCCGCCAAATTCAAACACTCCGAGGTAACTGTGTCATCCCTAGGAATCAACCGAACCTTGAAGTCTTTTGGAATAGCAACTAAAGCCGTCTTGAACTGGTTGTACTCCACGTAATCCGTGTTAGGTGGGTTATCCTCACTTGCCACGATCTTGTATGAAGCAAGTAGACGGACCAGAGCACAATAAAGTAATCTGGATGCAATGAATTGACCGGAGCAAGCACGAGATCCAGAGCCAAAACTCAAATGCGGTAGACCGCTGACCTCTTTTTCTTCTGGTGGGTTCACGGACTTGAGCCATCTCTCCGGATCGAACTTGCCCCCGTCGGCACCGAAATGATCCACATCTAAATAGAAGGTTAGTATTTGCACTAGTAAGTTGATATTTGAGAGACATACCGTGGTTTCCAGCTTGAGCATTAATCAAAATCATCGTCTTGGGCGGGATGATCGCACCGTTCCAATTTACCTCCGTCACAGTCTTCCGGGGCAAACTCATCGAGCTGACAGTGTAGTAACGACCGGCCTCCTTGATGATAGCATTGACGTAGGGCACCTTCTCCTCTGAGATACAGCTAGTCCAAGCCTCCTTCACATCAGGATAGTATCGCTTAATATCCTCGTAGGCGCGATCTTGCCAGATCTGTCCTTCGGGAGTAGATAGCGAGCCGATAGCCGAAGTAAGGGTACCAGGAATTGTCTCAAACCCACCAGAAACCAGTGACAAACAGATGGAAGATACTTCCACACCGGTGAGCTTTGTTTCCTCATCCTTAAGGATAGCTGCAGAGATACACGGCTTGTCTGTTCCTTTTTTGATCATCTCGCGCACTTTATCAAGGAGGAGATTCAAGTAAGCATCACGGCGATCACGCAGCTCCTTCGACCGAGCCGTTTTCTCGTTGTTCGGCATGTAACGGAGAACAGGGATGTAATCTTGCAGATTCTCCGATGCGCTCCGGAGAAGGGAGATGGCGGACCCCACGTGAAGAATCTCACGCAAGAGATCGTCGTAGACAGCATCCATACGAATACCATAGCACAGCGTGAGAGTTGTGTTCAGAGCGTATCGCTGGATGTAGGGCCGCACACTAAGCTCGATTGCACCGTTTTTGCTGTCCAGGTGGAGATCACGGAGAATACAGTAGCTTTCCAAATCAAACATGGGGTAATAGTTGCGTAGAGCGGGTCTCCCCAAGGCCGTTCCGGCTGCCTTTCTCTTCTTTTTGCAAGAGTCATCCCAAGGAGAGGAGCCGATGGTAAATCCTTGCGTACTGCTTACCACGCCATGGAATGTGTATAGCTTTGGGCGGTCGATGATGGCATTTTGGTGTCCGAGAAGCATCTTGCGGCAGTCTTCGAAGGAGTTGACTACCACTGCACGCGTGTTGCCTAGCTTGATCTGGAAGACAGAGTGGCCGTATTGGCGCCACCATTTCTCACAGATACTTGCGTGGTCATCTCCTAGTTTGAGGAGGTGGCCGAAGACGGGTACTGAGCCGGGGATCTCTGGCAGGCCTTTGATGTGAGGAATGTCGGTCGCCAGGGTGCACTTTCGGCTGTTAGTGCAGTCTATGTGAAGGAGGACCTATCGGACTTACTTTATAGACCAAGTAGATGACTAGTGGGATTAATGCGATTGAGTAGCTCCAGGGCAGGACCGCCGGGAGGCTTAAATGATCCTCCAATTTTAATTCGATCATTATGTACCAGCACAAAAGGATGATTGTAGTCGATATTGAGGGTCAGTATGCAGGACCGTAGTCCTTAAATAAGCCCTCGATAATAGGATTCAAATGTTGAACCAAATGTACTGACAGTCGAGTGTCGGACGGTCCGACAGTCAATGCTATCTACTATGTCCGCTTACCCCACTATCGCATTCGGGCAGCTCTACTTACGTCAACGAAATCCAAATTGTTTGATTCATTCGACTGACCTTCATTACTTGTCTTGAAATATCTGGAATCATCTTCTCAACTCAGTTTATCTCTGTGCGCTTTGATATCCATGGAATAGTTCACTTTCGGAATGGTTCCAGGCATATGATCTGGTACATATTTTGATGAGATAAGGAAACAACCATGGATATTCACTTATGTCAGCTAGTGAGTGTGGCTAATAAAGAAATAAACATATGGAAGTATCCAGCAAAGTCTTGCTCATCAATATTGAGAAGCCAAGAATGCAGCAATCTTTAGATCCATCCACTCAGTATCGATCGGATTGGCACCCCCTCCCCCAATATGACCCCAAATCGACGGAATCACCGCCAATTCTCCACATTTAATAGACTGAAGCTCTCTCTCATTAGCCTCCCACTTGAAGTACTGGTCAGTCCGGCAGGGCATCAGAAGGATCCTAGCTGTCAAACTACCAAGAACATCCTCAAGAGTCCTCTTTCCATCCCCGATGAGACTTATATCTGATCGCTGCCACATCCCCAGCATGACCAAAAGGTCATCAGGATGCCAATCATCGTAGCCCTTCGCACCAGCCTCAGCCCAGTCATCAAGTATCTCGAAGCCAAACTTTCGAAAAAGTCGTTCCTCAAACCATTCAGCACTCGTCAACCACGCAGAGTAAGCTCTGCCAAAGGCATGCAGGCCTCGGAGCGGCGCGATATTTTTCGCACGGATATTCTTGTCATTGTAGTCAACTGAATGTAGCAATGCAGCCTTGGGGCCTTCTAGAAACTGGTAATTGTGCAGACTGGTTCTCGCCGATGAACATATAATCACCGCATTGCGGATCATTTCGGGATACATTGCAGTCCAGTGATAGGTACATTGACCTCCCATGGAAAAGCCGAGCATCACATCTAACGAAGGAATTCGCAGGTGCTCTGTGACCAAGGCATGCTGAGCTCTGACGCAGTCTCCATATTCGAGGGTATCAGGGAAATTTTCGGTGTTGGATGGACTTGAGGATTCTCCGTTGCCCAATAGCGCGACCACAATGACTCGATGACTTTTTAACACGCCATTGGTAAAGTTCAGAGTTTGATTAACTCTTCCCCGAAAGCACGTAGGAATCAGGGCAGCTTTTTGTCCTGTTGGATTGAACTCGCGATAAGCGACTCGGACTTTTGGCAGAGTGGTGCCGTTCTGGAAGGTGAAGTTCTCCAATTCGTAGTATTGGATTCCCTCTGAATCGATTGGAGAGGACATTATGGGTATATGAATTGTTGACGCTCAGTCGAAATGAAAACAGTATTCCATTGACATGTACGAGAAGAATCGGAAAGCCCGATAAGGAGAAAATTGCACAAGTGGCCCCATGCCCGCTAGTTGACCTTTAATTACACTGCGAGCCTTGTTATGACTCACCCCGCTTATGTTCTACATTTACAAGTCATTTTAATCCCTCTCAGTGGTACATCCCATCTGAAATTGTCATCTTTGGATAGATAGAAGATAAGATTTATGCTTCAAAGATAGCTGTAGCCTTAATCTCAACCATAAAACGAGGATCCGGCAACTCCTTAACTCCGATCGTTGCCCGGCTAGGCGCGCTCGCCCGATCCGCCCAAATCTTGTTCCACTCCTCATTCATCCCAGTATACTGGGTCTTCATATCCAAAATGTAAACAGTCGCGTCGACGATGTTATAGAGATTCGCTTTGCCGTTGGATGCACCTTGAATAATGCTTTCGATCCGACGCAAGACCGCAGCAGTTTGTTCTCTCACATCGGCTGTGAAGGTCCCGTCAGGGTTCTCGACAACTCCTTCGTATGTTCCATCTGGCTTGACGGCGGCAATTCCCGAGACATAGATGGTGTGGTGGGTGGAGGGTTGGACTACCCGTGCGTGGGAGTATCGGGTGGGCCCGGCTTGTTTCTCGGGGTCTAGAAGGAAGGATTGGCCGTTTGAGGACATTTTGGAGTCGAAAAGGAAGTTGATTTTGGGAAATCACTGGCTGTAGAATATGGCGGTCATTGTATCTGACCGGTCTTTATACAATTGATGCGACATTTGGAGTTGTTGCGCATGGCCCGATTAAGGGCTAGTGATAGCGGCATGACCGAAGCACCACTTGTGAGCTGTTTAGCCTGTGAATTCAGGCAACTCTACTCCAACGGCATTTAACATCCCCCTCAAACCTTGCTTGTTGCAATATGGGGACCTAGGTTGCTAAGGTCAAGATGAGAGGTTTTGCAGTATGTAATGGAAATGCATTGCATCCATCTTTCTCCACATCAGATAAGGCACGCTCCACCATGATAAATATCCATGATCCCATTGGCTACTAGACACCCATCCCCTTCCCCCGCACGAGACCAGGAAGGGCAGGTCTTCCAGATATGCACTGGAGAGGTGTCACGCATCACATCAAGCTTTATGTGGGAATGAGGAGTATTGAGAGAATAGAGAGAATCTGAAAGAGTTGCCTCTGGTTATTTCCAATCATATTAGTGCAGGTAGTGCAGATCTGACGCCAAACCGCCAAGGCGAAAACGGCAATTGCTAATCTAATGAATCTGAGCCTTATCTTCAACTTCCCCACTATCTTCCTGCCTCTCACTGTCTCGCCTCATGCCAAAAATGATGCTGGAGCCAGCCGCACGATCTGAAAACTCATGCAAGCGGTGCCACCGAAGAAAGAAACGTTGTGACAAGACCCTGCCACAGTGCCACGCGTGTCAACATGCCAAAGTCGCGTGTAGCTTCCTCGACGACGAAGCTCAAGTAGCTTCATACCCTATCGCGTATGACTCAATCTCAAATGGTCTTAGAGTAAAAGAAGACTGATTCAAATAGTTACGTACGGCAGTTAGAACGACGAGTCAAGGACCTTGAGCAGAGACTCGCATCCGCTCTAACAACCCAAGCATCCCACAATGAGCCATCGGCATATGCTTGGGATCACGATACAGAAGCTCATTTGAGTGATCTGGGCACCGCCTTCTTGCATTCCGACAGCGTCACAAATCATTCCCCCACACTACCATGCGATGCGAATCCGGTTCTAAATTTCGACCCTTTACCTGTTTCACCCAACAAGACGCGTGTCTCCGCCCCACGAACAGACAGCCTCGCCGAAGAGCTCAGGCTACTCTCGCTAGAAGCCGCAGCCGAACGATATCTAGGATCTTCCTCTGGGTTGTCATTGGCCAAACTCACTCAGACAGTTCTCCAGCGTTTATCACCAGATCAAGATGGATTCGTGTTTGATGGAGAAAGCGACGACAACCAACAGAGCCACGAGTCCGAACCAGATACATCCTCAAATTTGAATCCAATATTTTTCGAAATGCATCCTTCATTAGCCAGTCCGCTACCTTTGAATTCCTTATTGGGCAACACCGCCGAGGACTTTGAAGACTCAATGGCTCTCTCATTACTGGATGCTTCGCATATCAGCTATATTTTGGAATTTTATTTTGCTCATTCTCACACTCTATACCCGATGATTAGGAAAGGCGAATTCGAGGCTGTATTGTGGGGAACATATGCCGATCCACTGGATCCACTTGCTCAGTCTCCACTCTGGCAATTTAGAATCTGGATGGTTTTAGCAATAGGGTCTACAACTTACTGCTCTGTCTCCTTGATGGATGAGACTGAATCAGTTCAGTTTTTTAACAAGGCGATGACTTATTTTGAGTCAGCTATGGGATGTGGGGATTTGGTGAGAATTGAAGCCTATGAATCTGGACAAGATACTGTTACTGATGCATCATGAAACAGGCTGGCCTAGAAGTTTTGATGCTTCAAGTGTCATATTCATTTTTCAATAAGATTGGACCCAGTATGTGTGAAGGCTCACGGGTACTCTTGTTATCTCATCTCTAATAATCGATAGACACTTGGTTTTTAGTAGGGGTTGCTGCTCGAATGGCAACCGGAATGGGTCTCCATACAGCAGAAGTATATCAATCCCTGGCTGTAGATGCAGCAGAGCAACAAAAGCGAATATTCTTTTGTCTCTACATGATGGACCGGTATGTCTAGCTATCCTTCATTCGGATTTACCCGCAACTGACACTATTCCCAGCGTTGTGTCATTAGCGCTTGGTCGCCCTTTCGCAATCCAGGATGATGATATTACTGTGGAGGTCCGAGCCATATTCCAAAATTGAGGAACCCTTACTAATTCAATTTAGCCCTTTTCCGACGTCGACGACGAAAACATCAAACCGGACGGGATAACCTCTACGATAAATCTCGAGCCATCCACAATGGCCGTCCCACTCCACATCCTAGCACTCAGAAGAATCGCCAGCGACATCGGCACTCAGGTCCATTCTCCAAAATTTAGCCGACAACAAAGTCCCGAAGCCCGAGAAGAAACGCTCCAATCCCTCCACAAACGCTTGCTCGACTGGCGTCGCAGCATGCCATTCCCTCTGCCAGATCTTCAATCAAAGGTCCCGCATTTGTGTACAAGCTGGTTTGACCTGAACTATTATACTCACGTCATCATGCTCTACCGTCCCTCCCCTTTGAGCCCCAGCTTGGATCTTGCGAAAATGAAGATCTTGGCTGAGGCGTCAGGGATGGCAATACGGCAGGCTATTAATATGCATAGACAACGTCGTTTTGCGTATAATTGGCTAAATCTTGTGGCTATCTTTAACTCGGCTTTGTCTCTTATGTATACTTCTACTGCCCAGACGGACGACATTTCGTTGGTTTTGGATCATGCGAGGGCGATTGATGATCTGGAGCTGGTTGTTGAACTTCTGGAGGCTTTTTCGACGAAGTTCTCTTCTGCGAAGAAGATACAGGGGATGGTTCAGACTGTCTCGGCCAAGCTTAAAGTATATATGGTACCTGCTGTAGGTTATTGATAGGACATATTTGGATATGTTTGGATATGCGGTGAAGATTAAGAATACCCAGTGGAATTTATCTTCAATTTAGCATAGCACTATTGATATACCTCCCAAGCGAGCTGTCACCGCAAGGAAAACCCTCTAGCCGCTCTCATTTGTCTCATTCCTCCCACTTTATATGATCATCAAATTATTCAGTGAGACGGATAGAACACTATCACACAAATGTAAAAGAAGCAAGGCGAAGAAGCTGTCTAGCCTGCCATCGCTCCCTCGCGAGATCCAGAAGTCAATCCTAGACCTCAATCAGTTGTAATGTTGTAGACTCATAGCTTCCAACATCAAGTAACACATGCAACCCGTCTAGCTTCCGGGGCCGAATCTCGATGCATGCATCATGCCATCTGTATACTGTTTGTTTCGATCATGATAACCAGAGAACCCGCATTGAGTAGCTCAACATCTCAAGGGCTTCGTGGTAAAAAGGCGCGAAGTAGTGAACTTGAGACAATCTGATTTGTTTATTCTGCGCCGTAAAAGCGACCAATATAGTCATTATTCTCTCACTTCGTTAGCTCACCGGAATAGTGCCCAATGTACGAGATGAGTAGATAAAGCGTGTAATAGAGAATGAGAAGAAAATTGCGTGGCTCGTTGTCTATTCACACTATGATGTGAAAGGGCTAGGTGAAGAAAGTCGACGAAATGGCGCTGATAGATTTATCGGGTTGGGTGTGCGGGGTTGAAGGAAGAGAAAACGCCGAAGGAAAGAAACCGAATGCTTCAAGACGGCATCCGTCAAGAAAGTTGAAAGCACCAAAAGACGTAAAGATAGCTTCCAAGGTCTTTTGTGAAGATAAAGGCATATTTTGGACCGCATCAATATAGTCGTACTGCTACTTGGCGGTTCTCTCTCGGCACATGATCCGCGAGTTACCTACGCCCAGAAATCCGTCCAACGTTTCAATCCAAGAGTGTGGCACTCGGCATACAAGGCTGAATGGTATTGGCCTCACACAGTTTCTGAGTATGTTGTCAGAGCCTGGAGATCAATTGAGCGAGTCCTGTAGGTAGATCGGCGCTTCTTCCCCTTGTTATCCCCTTCATTCCTCTATTCAGCCACAATACCATCGGATTTCTCCATGTAGTAGCAAGCTGTCAGCCTGTGCTTCCATTTCTCCTCTGATCCTTAGCCAGCACCGCGTGCTGACATATGTCAAGCTACGGTCCCGAGGTCTACTAGGGCTTTGGACAGGCGAGCAAACTTGTTTCTATGGCCGTAAGCTATCTCCTCAGGGGTGAAAGCCCCAAATCCTTTCTTTGATGTCTGCATCGCTTCAAAAATACCTAATTTTATGCATATATTATACTCCTCCGCAAGTGTGGCAACGGGTATGATTACACGTAGCACATCTTTCTGGGCTTAAAGCCTCATGACACGCTTCGCCGCAACAACACTAATCTTAAGTTAGTGAAAAATATATCATCCTATCTTTGAAAGGACTTACACATAGCCAAACCCCCCTCATACCTGTCATCCCCTGAAATATATGAGTTGAGCCGATCCAATTATCTACTATGTCTGGTTGTTGGTGTGCTTGACCTCCTTCCTGATTGTTTTGTCCAATATCTCGGTTCGCATCGAGCTCTATGTTGCTTTCTTCCTTCAAGACAGCACGTGAGTATTAAGCAAAACTCATGAGTAATGACCACCTACTATATCGACTTCAGCATGAACCTCCTCTAGGGAAGAAAGCGATGGTTCTTCTTCGATCTCTAATTCCGGCACACCCCACCTGTGGGGTTCAAATAAGCTTCGTGGAACGGCGAAGAGAGACAGATTCTCCAAATGCCTTGAAAGGTGTCGATCAAAGGCAGTACCTCGAGTAAGTAATCTCTGACATAGATGACAGCGGGCATCTGTATCGAGTGGGAGATCAAATGAAGGCTGGTGGTGAAATTTAACATGTTCCACCCATTGGTGCCTTCTTTCATAGAGCCGATCAGGGGTCTTGCAGCGTGGGAATGTGCACACATAGGGCAGTAAGTCACTGTATATATGGCGCAACCAGGATTTTCTGTCACTGATTTGTACAATATGATAGCATAACTCGCATTCAAAGGGCTGGCCGGCCATGGCATCTTCTGGCGGGTTGAGTTGGGCAATCTCTCGATCACCCTCCATTGTCGATATTCCGTACGATGTCATAGATTGCTGCGATTCTGATTGTGCACCCCAAGAGTACAAATTTGGGTCTTTGTACTCAGTTTCCATGGTCTCCGAAGGAGCTGATGCCCTTTTGCCTTCCCCGGCAGCCCCATATCCGAACTTCTGGCGATGCCTTTCGCGGTACTTCAACAGTGCTCGCCGCTTGGAGATGGCAACTCCGAGTCGATTCAAAATACCATGATCTGCATAAGGAAATTTGGCATAGACGTGCTGTCGATCATTAGGTTCAAAGTTGGAGTAATCGGAGATTTTGATTTGCTGTAAGCGGTCATGCGAAGATGGGCACCGAATAAGTATAGACATTTCGTAAAGTTGGGTAATTACCTGAAGCATATCAGAGTAGATAAGATGGACTTCTTCTGCCGGATCAACTTCGAGTTCACTTTCTGCCATCGCTATGTCGGATGCCACCTCTGCAAGATCTTGCAAGTCCATAAATAAACGACGGAGCCGGCCGAGCTGCCTCATTACTTGACTTGTAATGTGGGATGCATCCCGCAATCGGTACTCCAAAGAGGATTGACATGTCTGGTGAGCACCTATGTTCGATACCCAAACCCGGAACCGTCCAAGTTCATCTTTCCATTGCGAAAGTCTGACTTCCGACTGGAATCTTTGTAGAATTCCGGACTCTAAAATGCATTCAAATTGGCCTTGGCATATCCCGACCTCAGATGATAATGTATTTTGGGTATCCATGTTCTATACTGACCTTACAATTTCTGAAGAAAAATGGTAAAACCCTCTGAAAAGACATTGTTACCCCGCTCTTGTCAGCTGGTATGTTTGAGGCTCTGGTTGGGCCGAATTTCAAGGCGGGGTCAGTGAATTGGCCAAGTATCAACACAAATTCATATAACTACTTCGATACCCCAATAGTTGCGTTGAAAAGGAAAAGACAACATGGTTACAGGTATTGAGACTACTGGATTGGTCCTAGCCATCCTTCCACTCATTATAAATCAGCTTGATAGCTATGTCCAGGGTGTGGAAACGATCAAGTCCTTCCGAACCAAGAGATATCGCCGGTATCTAGATGAACACGCAGCGATGCTCGGCGGACAGCATGCAATCCTGCTTAATTGTCTGGAAACAATTTTGGAAGATGTTGTTCCAGAGTATCAGATTTCGATACTCCTGGCAGATACGCAGGATCCACTGTGGGCGGATCCAATCCTTCAGAGAGATCTTAAACAAAGGCTAGGCCGGAGCTATACACCATTCTGTGACATCATGAGCCAGGTGTCCCACGTCTTAGAGGAACTTGCAATCAAAATGGGGCTCTCTTTGGGTACGGCAGTGAGTTGGCCTACTTATCACAGTCGTTTGGTGGGGTTTCCTAAACACATAGAGCTGACAAGACCTTTCCAGACCACAAAAACTCAGCCTTTCGGTGCATCCCAAGGATTTCAAAGAATCAAGGATATATTTTCGAAAAATATATGTAAAGAGCTTTTTCAAGATTTGGAGTATATGAACAACATCATCAGAACGCTTGTCGAGCAGTCTGTGACCCGAAGTACGCAGCGAAGACTTAAGACCAGATCGAAAGAATCGACGAGAAGGTACAAAGCAATTCGGCAAACAACAGCTAGCCTTTACGAGGCAATAATGAACAAAGCATATTGGCAATGTGCTTGTTTTGACACCCACACTCTTCATTTTTTTCTCAACAAGGATATCAACGTTTGCGAGCGGTTGGAACCGGACGGGGTTCGTTTGGTTTTCATGACGTCTCCAACCACCACAGCTTCTACTAAATGGCACGAGATACAAGCAAAGACAGCGGAAAATTGTTCTACAAGTGTCAATTTACCCCCGCCAATTATGACGCGATCGCGTACTTTACGCTCTGCTCCACCGCCAGCCAATTCAACCATCTATGCGACCCCTGGCACATCCAGCAATGCCCCTTCCTCCCAAATCTCAAACATATGTGAAGCAATTTATGGCTGTTTGACTCCCACCGACCAAGGACTACCCATTGGTTATTTATCTGACGGGAACTATACCCATAATTTCCAAGTTTTGAAAGCGGGAGCTGGAAAGTTCGAAGTGCACTCACTTGAAGACTTGCTTCTAGCATCACTGACGATCTCTGGAAACTTCCGCACACCTTTCATATTTCCCAAACGGGATCGTCGGTTTCTAGCAGCGAAACTGGCGAGTACCGTTCTTGAATGTCACGGCAGCTGGCTTCCATCCCGGTGGTCGTCTCGCAATATCATTTTTACCGGAAATATTACCTCCACGAATCTCGAAAAGTCGATTCAGACCCCTGTTATAGCTCGAAAATTATCTGATTACACAGAGTTTGAAGGTTATTCCCTCTCCGGGGCAGGATACAATGATATTCTTTTCCCTTTGGGGCTAGTTTTGATTGAGCTTTCACTTGGCCGCACAATCACCTCCCTTCATACCCCCGGCGATGGAGGCCAAGATGGGTCTACCGCACAGTTTGAACAGGTCAGAAGTTGGATATATGATGTTTGCTGCGAGTGTGGCCCAAATTACGGGGACGTTGTTCAGCAGTGCCTAATTTGGACCAAGACTCGTGAAGTGAACATTGAGAATGAGGAATTCCAGGCCGCAGTGTTTCAATATATCATAAAGCCTCTTGTTGAAGACTACAGACAATTCAATGACCCATGAGGCACGGGTGCAATACTTAGCTCTTGAATTCTCAACTCATCATTGTCAAAATCAAAATATGCCTCCATCTTAGGCTTCAATTTCGTTTCATTTAAGTAAGCGACTTAGAGCACCTCTTGCCGGCTCAAATCTGGTAGGCGCAAGTGGTGATCTTTTGAGATTATGAGCACTAAAATAAGTACAGTCACTGCATACTGACCCGACACCCCCGACCAACGTACAGGCGCCCATCACCAGATGTGGGTGGAGTCTATGATTGAACCAGCATTTTGGCGTGCCCCGCCCTCGTCGGAATGGCCGACAATAACTTATTCGAGATTGTCATGCCCCACGTTCTTCAAAGTAAATTGAAATTAAAGCAAGTGGCTACGGAAATTTGATTCTATTTGGTTATTTGTATTTAGAAGAGGAAGAAAGGCCAATTGAGTTCATCATATGCCTTACCCCGACATGTCTCCGGACCCTTCAATCAACAACGAATACAAATCAAACGCCAGCCATCATTTGACTCGGAATCTCTCACTCTCGGAGAAAGTTGAGAATCAAGAGGTTTCCGAATACGATGCGCCTAGGGATCAGTCTTCCGATTCTTCAGACGAGGGAGATTCCACACCGCAGTCGCATGAAAGCGATCCCGACTTCTATCCCGAGGGAGGATGGAACGCCTGGAGTGTTGTCCTTGGAAGCTGGATGGCCAGCTTCAGCACCATCGGAATGATGAACAGTCTAGGAATCTTCCAAACCTACCTGGAAGAGCATCAATTACGGGAATATTCATTCGGCAAAATTGGGTGGATCCTCGGCGTTTTCTCGTTTCTCGCTTTCTTCTGCGGGATTCAGGTCGGCCCAATATTCGACGCGAAGGGCCCTCGTATTCTCGTCACCTGCGGTGGGATCGGGACCGTCCTATCAATGATCCTAATAGGATTCTGCACCCGTTACTGGCATTTCATGCTAGTCTTCGGAGTTCTGGGAGGTGTCAGTGTGTCACTTGCTTTCAACCCCGCAATTTCTATTGTCGCGCATTACTTCCGTCGAAGACGAGGCCTTGCAACGGGCGTTGCATCTTCTGGTGCGTCGTGCGGTGGCGTGGTATTTCCACTGCTTTTCCAAAGCGTGGCGAGTCGGATCGGATTTGCATGGGCCACACGCGTTATTGCGCTTGTGGACTTGGTCGCTTTCAGTATTGCTATAATGCTTATTCGATCTAGGCTTCCGCCTAGAACAACGGGTGTAAGAGCAATGCTTCCTGACCTCTCTTTGTTCTGTAATGGTACGCTCATGCTCGCGAGTATGGGAATATTCTTTATGGAGTGGGGCTTGTTTGTCCCTCTTACTTATTTGACATCTTACGCCCTGCTCCATGGGCAATCTTCGCAGTTTTCCTTTTTGTTGCTGTCCTTGGTCAATGCGGGCTCGGTCTTTGGTCGGTGGATCCCGGGTTACTGTGCTGATCGCATTGGTCGATTCAATACTTTGATCATCACTATATTTGGCTGTCTGCTCTGTGTTACCTGTCTGTGGATCCCGGCCGGGTCTAGTAAAGCTGTGATCACGGTCTTTGCATTGCTATTTGGATTCACCAGTGGCAGTAATGTAAGTTTGGCCCCAGTGTGCATTGGGCAACTATGCAAACTTGAACAGTATGGCCGCTACTATGCTACAGCCTACGTTATTGTCAGTATAAGGTATGTAAAGAAGAGAAACAATGTCTCTATTTCTCTGTCCTTGAAAGCTTCGCCTTGCGCATACGAAATCACTGACGCAAAAAGTACTCTCACTGGGATTCCAATAGCCGGCCAGATCCTAACTGCGTGTGGTGGCGAATATAAAGGTTTGATCTCCTTTGCGGCCGCCAGTTATGCAGCAAGTTTTGTATGTCTGGTTGTCACAAAGTTTGTCTGCTGTGGCTGGTCTCAGCCATGGGCAATCTTTTAGCCATGCTGCGCGAGCAAATTTGGTATTTTGGAAGATATGTAGAGTAATGAAACCTTAGCATCTAGATTGTTCGCACTCGGTGAGAACACCATAAGGAACCAATTGATTCTTGATGAGGGAAAGAAGGACTGTCGGTTCCCAAGCCGGAGATCCCAGACATTTTGCCTTGTCAATGAAATGATTGATTGGATTTTTTTTTCTTTCTCAATAATCTCTGCATACTCCGTGGACATCTTTACTTACTCTTGGCGACATGGAATGACTTGGCACTCAAGAGTACTATGGCCGCTGTGGGGAATGACCCACTTTTGCCCACGCAGTAAAGAGCATGACTTTGAAACCTGGAACTTCAGGGAAATAACCACATGGCTCATCTAGATTCGTGTAAAATAGACAAATGCGGCGTTCGATCGGTGGTTCCCTAACAGGCCTTTTCTGGGAGTCGGGCTGAACAGCCTGCCTCAGGACAAGAACGGCGTGGTGGGGCTTTACGTGGTGCACGAACCACTTTCCGCCCTGGTGGAGCCGCAGAACTGGTCTGGCCTGGACAATCGATCGCCAAGACCCCCACTGGGAACCATCAGATCTTGTCATTGACTAGCAGTCTAACATGTTTGCTTGGCAGATGCCGGTAGAAAACTCCGGTGCTCGGTCGATTGGTCTAGGCTGTCGTATTCTGGTGCAATGACAGGTTCCAAACCCGGGGTACGAACCGGTTCCCGTGGGAGTGGTCAAGTTACTTGGTACCGTGGTTGATTAGATAACCTTATTCGTGCTGGAAAACATATCTTGGGCATTTTCGAAACGTGAACCTGAAGCTGGGACCCATGGCTGCTGAAGTAATCGGCACGAACTCATCTATCTCGAGAACTTTTGACTTACAGGACTTATTGGTCGGCTCTATTTCTTGTCCGGCACGCCCGTACCTAGGCGCGGATACGAGATGCGGGATCGTAAGTGGCGGCCGAATTAGGTTATTTGATGATGCCAAGGTTCCTAGATTTTTGTAGAGTTCAGCTCTTAATAGTCACTTGTAATGGGATGAATGGAGTGGAGCAGAGAGAGAGTGGGAGAGAGCTCAGGCTTCCTCTAAGTATAACTTTTGTTCAATAAAGCTCAACAAGCTCTTTATGGATCTAAAAAGCCTCGATCCCTAGAGCCTCACCGAAACAACCAGTCGAAGCGGCCTCATTTGGTTAGCATTCAGTTATCCACTTTAAAGTTAATTTACCGTCGGATACTTTCTCTGGCTGAATATAATCTATACTAGGTTGGGGTTTTGCTGTTCAATTGAACTCTTCACCCATGGATCTACATTGGCTTTCCCCTCGTTATCTCCGCATTTGGATCTTTTGATGGCTCTGAGTTCTAGACAGACTATTGACTGGAGTGTTATCTGCCGACATCTTGAATCCAGACCTGAGTACGGGGTGTACACACTGGTACCACAATCATCATCACGGCGGGACGCTCGACCAAATGAAAGCTTTCTTCAACTTCAACCTTCTGACCACTGATCTAGATCCAATGTTCGCATGGACCGTAGGTTAATCTTCGTATTCCCCCCACGAACGGGACGTCAATGCAAGCGTTCCTACGGGTATTCTCTAAGATTACCTCTACAGTTGGACACCTAGAGGTGATAGGATCATCTGTCTGAGTTTGATCTAGACCGACCAGCAGCAGCAGATCAATGATTCATTGATGGCCACCAACATCTGGCAAGAATTCCTATCACACAGCTTGTGAGGTGGGAGGAAAACTACTTAAAGACTCAAGATTTCCGCCAGTGTTTGTCCCATTCCAACTCACACTTCACTGACTACAACAATACAAAGAAAGACTTCACTCTCCAACCAACCTTCAACATGCTCTTGAAGAACTTCCTTGCTCTCTTCGCCATCGCTGGAATGGCCGCCGCTCTTCCAGCTGAGGAGTTTGAAGCTAGGGAGTTTGAAGTTGATGCGCGAGCCAAGCCCCCTCCCCCGCCCCCTCCTCCCCCTCCTCCCCCGCCTAAGTGCCCTCCCGGTAATCAATTGTGCTGCTCTATCGTCCTGGGCAATAACATCGGAGTCTTCTGCCAGAAGGGTGAGATTTTTGTTCTGTCTGATATCCATATCTGATAGCACTTCTGCTGACATCAATATTAGCTCCGGGGGATGGCAAATGCACGCACGGTAGTTCCCTTTGCTGCACGAAGGGAATCAAGGTCGATGTAAGCTCTTCTTTATTTTCATTCAGACGTGCAAGGAAAAAGTGCTAAAGCCAATAAGGTGTTCGGAAACACAATCTGTGTCCAGTAAGAGAAGTACAAGTACTTCAACCTTCGCCCACGACACATGGCAACCTTGGAAGAGTACTTTCAATAGTCTCTCCATATTCTGACTGCTGGACTCCGACTGGTGGATGGTCGACCACATTCTTTACCAAGGACGGCTCGCTTATTGGTATGTTGGAATTTTGATTTGAATTATAATAATAATAATAACTAGCAAAAACAATGCTATAATAAATGTTGTTGAAAGGGTTGAAAATTGTGGAGCCATTGTAGTTTAACGTACAATAAGTGGTGGCCTGTGGTATGACGATGCTGCTTGTTGAGATTTTCAATTGCTATCTATCTGAAAACTGGTCTGCTATCATGCTAGCTACCATGTAGCACGATCTTGTAAGCAATCTACCTTCCATTGTCAACTAGCATACGAGGATTGATATTAGAATATTTGGCCAAAATGAACTAAAAGTGACAAACTGAAACGACGAACTGAAACACCGATAGCTCAGTATATCAAGCTGGGCTCACAATTCTGGTGTCAACACCGTGGGGGAACTTGCAAGTCGGAATTGTACAATCTTTTGGACACCGATGACCCTGCACACAACTTTGATCATCACATCGCAAGCCCCTCGGACAGGCAGACAGGCGAGCGACACACATCAAATTAATCACATCTCGCTCATCAAGCCTTGGCTCATGCTTATGAGTACAGCCTCTTTCTTCATATGAACAGGTTCCCAATATATGAAACTGATTGCAGAACTTTTGCTGCTTGAGAACCTCAAGTTTTCCCTTCGTGGAATAGTGCAAAGGGCTATCAACCCGTTCTCCGTTAGCATTCCTACAGACAACCAGCCTAGAAATGCTAGCTCTGGTCGCTCTCATAGGTAAATTTGCAGGTGTGGAGTTGTCCACAGGTAACCCTGGTACTGCAGGTGCTGCTCTTGCCACAGAGGCGTAGTTTTCAGTGGGTGTTCGCGGTGGTGTGATTGCCGGCGGGGTAATTGTACCACCGAACGAAACCCTTCTAGACAGCTGGCTTGATCGAAAAACACCGGGGAACGATGTCGTCTCGAAGTCAGGTACCAGCTCTCTTAGTTCGCGACCGAATGGTGGACCCTCCACCATGGAAATACGCTTGGATCCACGGTAGGGCCCCAATACACGCGCATAACCATTGTCTGCAGATCCACAGAAGACGATGTGCTGGCAATGTACGTCGTCAAAGTAGTGTTCAAAGAGAGCTACAAGTCTAATTAGCAAATGCCCGCAACGCTGGAGATAAGAAACATCGTAAAATCACCTCGGATCTTCACATCGGAGCATTCCTTCCCGTTGCCAGCATCCACAAAGTCGCACAGAGGATTTTCCATGTTGAATCCTTGGATGAAGGATCCCAAGGCATATTCTGAGCTCAAGACTTCCGTATTACGATACGTCTTTGCTAAGCCAGCCACATTCGCAAACACCCGAATCTTGTACTGAATGTTGGCGTCGACATCGGGTGCAACCTTTCGGACATGATTCCGTACAGCTTCCATGAGAGCCTTTGCTGCGGAACCACCGCCTGTTCGTCCGTCTCGAACGAACTCGTTCAAGAACTACGATTATACATTGTTAGCTAGGTACCAAGAATAGACGATGTACTCACGTTCATATGGTCACCATCCACAAGTACTGATGCAAATCTCATTTTTGCCTGTTATCATGTGGTCAACAACATATTTGTACTGGTAGATAAGATCAATCGCCGAGCATACTTCCTTATCAGTCTTTTCTCTCAGCTCACTCTCTATGTTCTTGACATCTTTCCTATACATTTCGACCAACTTTTTCTGGTCTTGGTAATCATTTTTCTCTCGTTGAAGATCATTTTGGAGGCGTTCAACACAGCACAGGAGGTCCTGCATACAAAAGATCAGTTAGTGGAGTTCAGCCGGGGGCCATATGTACTGAGCACACCTCGATAATCTTGTCCTTGCTGTCTTCAGTAACCCTCACCGTTTCGAATCTTGTCTTCAACTGTATCAAATCCGCCATATTGATCAATTCCCAACAGAGTGAAGACTCAAACTTGACATAGGAGAGAAAGGGATAAGAAGAAACCGGAAGAGCTTCGGTATTTCTATTTCATTTCTCGTGGAAGATTCCAGCTTCCTACTAACTTGTGGCCACGATTTCATTCGACGCGTCATGTT
This sequence comes from Penicillium pulvis, assembly GCF_028828015.1. NCBI lineage: Eukaryota > Fungi > Ascomycota > Eurotiomycetes > Eurotiales > Aspergillaceae > Penicillium > Penicillium pulvis. Next base: position 6,243,313 of record NW_026643080.1, read on the forward strand.
GGATATTCCAGTTGCATGAAGTCTTGTGTCTAACTGGCTATTCTAGGTAAGAGACGGTTGTTGGCTGCATACCATTGGTGCGGCCTTGGCAGCGCCGCCTCCGCCCCAATTTGACGAGTGGTTGTTGCAGGGTTTATGGCGAAGCGCCGACAGAAAACAAAAGCTGCGGCAAGGCGCATTTTTCCCTTCCCTTACCACGAAAACAGCCTGTTATTATGGTCGCCAAACGTACTGGATTCCAACTCTTCTCTTCAATAAGAATGATGTCAAGGGTAGAACTTGCATATTGAGCGGGGCAGTCTGGGCACCTATTTTTGTATCGCTATGTATGTTGATTAGCAGCCGTAGTTGGAGTTCAGTTGCGGTCGGCTTCTTTCTCTTATCTCAGTTTGAAACCATTTTTGGTCAGGGTCTCCTCTCACGATGAACATTCGTCGTACGTAATCTTGGGTAAATGAGTAAATCCATGATGAAATCGCATTGGCAATAAGGTTTCCCTTTTGGCCTTTCAGACGCATTAGGCTTCGTTTTGTGGATGTTATATTGACAGAGCCTATCAAGGGTAATAGCAGTACTACGGGTAATGGTAACAGTAAGAAAATCGCAGAGTTCTCACACTTTCAGGGCATTGGCTTGAGCATTTTGAATCGCAACAATAGAGGCCTGTACAAGATTCACTCTCAGGTCGTCTTGGTCACGCTAATGATAGTTGAAGAAAATCAATAACGATAGCATTATCTCTTGCAGTCCTCCAGTTGATACTTGTAAACCCTGCACCAGAATGAACAGGCAAAGAACCCGCTAGCTTCCATCAGTTGATATAAGTATCTAATTGAACCTATATACTCCCTGTCAAAGCATATAAAACTCACTTTTCTATTTTGTCCAGCATGGACCTGTCCATAAATCAGTCACGCGCGATGATGACGTTGTTCTCATCCGATTTAATGACTGTTAAATTGAAAAAGAGTAAGATAGTGGCTAGTGCCCATATATAGCCAGCAGTATGTGGCACTGGTTTTGTCATTATAGAACTAGAGGAAAAGGCTTCTCCGGATCTTTTATAGGTGATGACGGATTGCTATTTGCTTGCTTATGACTGAAGATTGAGTCTACTTTAATGCCCAAGCTGTGCCCCACGCCTTATCCCTGCAATCATGAATAGCTGTGATATCTTTCTGCGGTCTTCGCTCTCAGCTGCTTACCGAAATACATGAAGACCAGTGTACCAGGGCCTAATATCGTGATCATGTACACTGCAAGTGTCAAGAACACACTCTGTAAGCCGACAGCTGTTTCCCAAGGTGTGATCGCAAAAACAAATATTGTCGCGAGGAGGTTTCTAACAAACGTCACGCCAACAAGGGAATCTGCCACAATCTGGGAAAAGCAACAAGCAACAGAGTCAGCTCATGAAATTCACTCTCCTCTAACTTTTCAACCATTTGCCAGAGACTTGTCTGTGTCGGAACTTACGTTCGTGTATGCATCTGTCAGATACGTCAAGGAAGCGCTGCTCACAGGCGCCATGGCGAGCCCAAAGATAGCGTATCCAGCTGCAACAATAATCCATCTATCGCCATTGCCAAGGCTATATCCGAAGAGAAGGATGCCAGCTGGGACGAGTGGCGCAAATGCCAACACAATCCAGAGACGCATTTCGGGCTCAAACAGGCCACCGTTCCTCTTTGCTAATAAGAGAATCAGTCGATCGCTCAGCGGCCCTGTGATCAAGCTTCCCAGTGTTGTTCCGATGAGTGGAGCCAAGGACATAAGACCGATCTGTGATGCAGTAAAGTTATATGGCGCTTCCGGCATGACAGAAGCGATCACGGTAATCATAACCTGCCATGTAGCAGTTATGACGCCGTAAAGAACTGCAACGTAAAAAACCGCAGGAAACGCAACGGTAACAACCAAGGGTTGATATATATGCCGAGTGAAGAAGCCCAGCGAACCTGGAGTAATAGACCACAGAGCGAGACGCCGCACGTAAGGTGTGCGAAGGATAGAAAGGTCAATGTCAGGCCTGCATGTATGATTTGTTGTGGGTTGTACTTTGGCCAACTCAATATCATGATCATTCTCGTAGTCATCCTTTCCCGTTTCTTGTTTCTGTTGGGCAGTAGAATCTATTTCCTCGGTTGTGTTGCTCGGAGATAACCCATCAATGCAGTCAAAAAATTTGGTCTCTTCGTACAAAAAGAGGAACAACACAAAGCAAACTCCGAACAGAATCGCCATCCACCACCATACCCATCGCCACCCCTGTGAGTCAGTGATGTATCCTGCTACCAGAGGCGCGAGGGCAGAACCGATGATCATAACCCATATATAGAGGGAATTCATCTGGCCTCTTTGGTGAACGAAAAACATATCAGCTACTGTCATTTGAACGATCACTTCGGCCAGTGCCCCAAGAAGGCATGAAAGGCCATTCACGAGCATGAGGTCCGCAATTGTTTGTGCTTTTGCAAACCAAATACATATGGCAACCTGCAAAAGCGCGCTGAGAAGATAAATAGGGCGTCGGCCAAACTTGAGAGCAACTGGGATGAAAATCAGGGCTCCAATACATAGAGTGGCTGAGCCGGTTGCGTAGCTATCGTTTAGTATTTCATAGCTAAACCCCAGCTGTTCATTCATTGGTGCCCATGTCGGCGTTGCAGCCCCAATACTTTCATAACAGGACGTTAGTATTCACTGTTTTTCAGCAAGGTATCTGGAATGGCACTTACACAGCAAACATCAGTAAGGAGTAAAGTAGGACCAGGCCATAGTTTAGATATTTCTCCCATGGTTTCCAGTTCTAGTCAAATGTCAGTATCAGTAGATTACTATAGTTCATCATTATTACCAAAGGATCATTTGGGTTCCGTGATGGTGTAGGTTGCAGAATAATGGCATCCCCTGAAACACTTCGCTGGAGGTCTGATGCAAATATCGTCAGCAAAGTTCATTTTTCGCAGCGCATCGCTTATTTACCTTCTAGTGGAACAGTTCCAGGAGGTTGCGATGGTTCTCGGGTGTTCATATCAGGAGGCATCGGGATGTGAGCCGAGATCAATGGTTTCAGACATGCAAAGCAGAATAAAATCTACTGTAACATGAGATCTGGCGAGGACTTTATTATCAAAGCGTCTACAGCAGGTCATTTTAAGTATCGGTTCGGTCGCCTGTCGTGGCTAGTCGGGAAACAGATTGTGTTGTCATGATCGTGATGCAAATTGCTCGTTATTGGGTGCTAGCTGCGGAAGATGACCCCTACGTCGGAAATATTGTACTGAACCTTCCGTTTGGCATGCAAAATTCCCTAGTTGGTCCAATAAACTTCTGCTGAATACGGATGTGTAGGTTTATTTCAAGGTAACAATCGGATCGGCCGACCCGCTTGGATAAATGCTGCGGGTCTACCGAAGCATAATGTTCATCAATCGTACGCCAGATCCAGCGTCAAGCTCAAGATGCCTCTACATGAGCATCATCAGTCCATGCATTCAATAATGTCGCGCGTCACTATTTTCAAGAACTGTCGAGCTTTTTGCCCAGAAAATGGCCTTTCTGATGATGAGTTCTTAGGCTGCTTTGTGGTTAAAGGCAACAAATTCACCCATGTCGGATACGACACAGATGAGGAAGTTCAAGCTGCAAAGCTTCAAGGTGCTCAAATCATTGATCTTAAGAACCAAGTGGTCGTTCCCGGGTTTATTGACAGTCACACGCACTTTCTGCTCTTTGGACTGGCCCTACAAAAGTTAGACCTGAGCGGCTGCAAATGCTTCCAGGATATCGAAAGAGCCATCATTGGCTATGCTAAGGAACACCCAGAGCTTCCTCGGATCCTTTGTCGTGGTTGGCATCAGCCCTCAACAAACAGCGAAGCATTTGCCAGTATGATAGATCATATTGATGCTCGACCTATTTTTATCGAAGCGTTGGACCTTCATTCAACGTGGTGTAACACCCGTGCGTTAAAAGAGATGGGCGTTGAAACCATTCCAGATCCACCTGGAGGAAAGATCCATCGAACTGAGGATGGATCACCCTCAGGACTAATGGAAGAGAGCGCTCAAACTGGAATTGTCTGGCCACATCTGATGAATATCAGCACTGTGGAAGAAAGATTGACGGCTTTAAAGGATGCTTTAGCGGCGTATCTAGAGTCCGGTTACACTGGCCTGGTCGATATGGCCATGGATAGCACTGCGTGGGAGGCATTAAGGCTCTTGCGAGAAAGCCAGCATGTTCCTATACATGTTGCTGCTCATTGGTACATTCCCTTCACCGACGACAAAGATGAGCTATCAGAGTACATTGACGAAGCGATCGCCAAGCATTCCGAATTCCACCCAACTACCTCTCCGGAGTTCTGTGTAGTTGGCATCAAAATAATCGCTGATGGGGTAGTGGACGGCTGTACAGCTGCTCTAAGTCACCCATATTCCGGCGTTAGCCCTGGAACGGTTGATCCAATTTGGCCCTTGGAAAGTATGAAATGGGTGGTAAAGCGAGCCGCAGATGCTGGTCTGCAGGTTGCAATCCATGCCATTGGTGACGTCACAATAAAAAACGCAATCGACAGCATCGAAGCTGCTTCCAGCCCTCGGGGACGACATCGCATTGAGCACCTGGAGCTCGCTTCGGTGGTTGATGCGAAACGACTTGGAGAACTCGGCATTACCGCATCCATTCAGCCAGTCCATTCCGATCCGGTATTGACTAAGGCTTATCCCAAGATTCTTCAGCCTCGCTTGTGGGATCGAGTGTTCCCATATCGCGAATATCTTGACGGACATGCCTGTGTTGCGATCGGGACGGACGCGCCGACTGCGAAACACCTTCCATTGCCAAACCTTTACAATGCTACAACACGGAAGTCAGCTTTGGATCCGAGCTCATCTCAGACGACCAACCCTGTCGGTGCTATTTCGCTGATTCAGGCTGCAATTGCAGCAACCTCAGGAGCGGCATATTCCCGGTTTGCTGAAGGGTGGACTGGGAGCATAGCTAAAGGCCATCGGGCGGATTTTGTGGTGCTAGAGACTGAGTGGACGTCTGAAACATTGCTTAACACTATTGTCCAGCAGACATGGGCCTTGGGAGAAAAGGTCTTTGATCAGAGAATGGCAAGGTAGTTGGTTGTAGTCAAATCAGGGCCCTCAATCATATAAACTTGATCCACCGAGGCCCACCTTCAACGTCTTGGCAGCACGTAGAGCTTCTATGATGGAAGTGATTTCCTATCTCAAGGCGTGACTTCTTTCACGTTAAGAGCTACTAAGATGATAGAAGAAGACAGAGAGCTAGTACTATGCACGACAAGATTCATGAAGAAATTCCTTCCATTGAAAATGGTGGAACTTCCTTCTAGATGGAGAGAGCGGTGGAGTTCATATGCGGGCAGAAAAAGGTCCCGCGACGCAGTCAACTAAACAGCTAATCGGGTCAACACCCTCTTTTTTGGCATCCAAATGGAGGAAAACCGGACTTCGGAAGGTACAGGCTTCAAGCCCTCCTTCGAGTCAAAACAACCTTTCCCGCCCTTAATGGACGAGCTTGTCTCGCCCACGGATGCACAAGGAGCTTTTCCTGAAGATGAAAGCATCACCTCGCCCGGCTACGACGAGATCGAGGTAGAGGACGATGCCGATTTCCAGTCTCACTATTCCCTCGATCCTCAATCATTATCCGATTCAGAATCAGAAGAATCAGAAGAAGAAATTGGGCGCGATCACCCATTCCGACAATCCTCCAGCTCCCTCCACGGACCCAATGCCTTTGCACCCCCCTTTTACAATCGACCGCCAACGCCTCTGCCACCGTCTCCTTCCCTGACATCCTTGCTACGGCCGCCTTTCTCAACTACCACTTCACGTCCTACGACACCAGACAGCTCTGATGTGGAGACTCCGAACGATACGGAGGCTGCCGTGGCGAAGTCTGCCCGTCGTGCAACTACTGTCCCCCGCGCGAGTCCTAAGGTCCCTACATATGAGTACTATGGGTTCGTGCTCTATTTGGCCTCGTCACTTGCCTTCTGTGAGTATTCCTGGAGTAACGCCACTATGGTGGCGCTGTTTCCAACGCCTATTGGCCTTTGCTGTTCATTTGCTAATATTTGGTGCTCGCAGTGTTCTACTTGCTATGGTCATATCTCCCGTCACCTTTCCTTCACCAGCTTGGAATCTATTACTACCCTAATCGCTGGTGGGCTCTGGCCATCCCGTCTTGGTTGGTAATTTCGATCGTTTATATCTACGTCGCGCTCGCCTCATACAACACCGGGTATCTCACCTTGCCCATGAACAGCATTGAAAATATCGTCGATGAAGTTGCCAATGTCGCAGTCATTGATGGAAAGGCGCGACGACGACCAGGTGGAGCGACCAAGATGAAGCCAGGTGCCACATCTTTCCAGATTATGGGTCCGCAAAATCGCAAGGTCAATTGGTGGGAGATCTGGAGTGAGGGAACAGATGCGGTTATGGATATTCCGGTTGGTGGTGTATGTGAGGTTTTATATGGACAGGATCGTGACGAGGATGGTTTCGACTCGTAGCGATCGATCGATCAATGCATTAACCAATGACGTGTGACCCACTTTACGCGCGGTCACGTGTAGACGTGTCTCGCCGCCTGGCAGTCTTACCAAGGTTCTAACTCCGCGGATTTCCTCATATTATTCCTGTATCTCACCATATTCTGTGACGACCTGGTTTTGGCAAAGATGTCAGCAGAGCGGCCTTCAACACCTCCGCGGCAGAGCCCTGCGGGGCCTGGGCAACTCCCTCGAGGCCCCATTACTCCCGAGCAGCAGCGGAAGATTGTAAGTGCTTTTATTCTGGAAAGCGCCTCGACTCTAAGAGTCTTTGAATCTTACGAATTTCACCTCTAGGAAGAGAATCGCATGAAAGCCAAAGCACTGCGGGAGCTGCGAGAAGCTGGGCGCTCGTCACCCGCCACTACAGGACCCCGAACCTTACAAGCCACCCAAGGAGTTAAACGCTCGTTCAACTCGATGACTGCATCCAACCCTGCATCGATGCGTGATGCGCGCTCAGATGCGCCCTCGGCTAATCGTCCGCTGGATACGATTAAACCTGCCCGCAACTTCACTTCCTCATATGTTGACTTTGATTTCAGTAAGATGACTGATACGAAGGGTGGATTCCTGAGCCATGAAGATGATCCATTCAATAAGGCGCTACATGTCCCCGATGGGAAGGAACAAAAGCCAGCGCATATGACACAGAAGGAATGGGAGCGTCATCAACTACTATTGGCCTTAAAGCGGAACCATGAAGGGCCTTTTGAGCCCGGCTTGAGTGTACTGGATGACAAGACCAAGCAAAAGGTCTGTCGCGAATGTGGTAGTCTAGAAATTGACTGGAAATGGGAAGAGGAGCTCCGATGCCGTATCTGTCATGCATGCAAAGACAAATACCCGGAGAAGTACAGCCTCCTCACCAAGACCGAGGCGAAAGAAGACTATCTTCTTACTGATCGTGAGTCATCTCTACCACTCATCTCATCCTATCTCCATCGCATTGCTGATCAATCCCAACAGCTGAGTTGCGAGATGAAGAGCTTCTCCCCCGTCTCGAAAAACCCAATCCGCACAAGTCAACTTGGAATAACATGATGCTGTATCTTCGGTACCAAGTCGAGGAATATGCGCTATCGGATAAGAAATGGGGCTCCGCTGAGGCGCTGGATGCCGAATTCGAACGGCGCGAAACTGATAAAAAGAAACGACGTGAAGCCAAGTTCAAGACCAAGCTGCAAGACCTAAAGAAACGCACCCGAGTTGAAGCCTACCGTCGCAATCGACAAGGGGCTTCTGGTGGTGAGTTTGGGGATGACCTCAGTAGTAACCGGAAACATGTGCACGAATGGGGTCGACCCATCGATAATCCTGAGACGGGCATGCCGGTTAAGACGTGTGTTGGCTGTGGCATGGAGGTCGAAGAATTGGAGTTTTGAATTCCACCTGGGCAATGGTGTACCATAGCATTTTAGCTTGCCTTCCAAGCTTATCTTATTAGCATAATTTATGAGACCATGAGCATTCCAAGCAGAACCTTGAACCTTAGCGAAACCCAAAAATCTTTATACAGTCAAAGCCCGCTTATAGTACACCCTACCATCAAAGGAACACTGTGTATAATTAAGTATATTGTACAGTCGGTATACTTAGTTTCGTATAGCAAGTACATCGATCCTAATGTAGATGCGAACAGGGCGAATCGGCCTAGGTGCCTACCTATCTTATATTGACAGACGAGAGTCAGCACGGTGCGACTATACCTTAGGCAGCTAGATAGTGGCATATACATATCCTACTTGAGTGCCCGTTATACTAAGAGGAGCGCGACGAGATGCGGAGTGCCTTGTCCGAACGGGGGATCACGCCCCGTTAAGACGAACTCTTAACGCGACTGTGCACTACTAGGAAACAAGAGAGGTAGTATGTGTATGTCTCGGAATATTAAGTGCAGTGGTCTTGAAAAGATACAGGGGGAAAAAAGGGTCCTCGAAACAGTACAACTTATCTCGACGAATCTTAATGGTCTATCACAAGCACTCCGTTCGGGCCCGGGCCCTGGAATCTCCACTGAAAGCATGCCGGCCCAACTTCCCAATATGGCTAATAAAGACCATAACCCATTGCTTGCAGTGCATCTGCACTAGGTATACCTTTCTCGCCGAGATATCCAGTTAGCTTTGATTCATCTGTTCCTCCCGTGAAATCCCCAGGAGGGCGTCCTGCCAAGAAATTCTGGAGCTGCGACTTGATATAATGGACATTGGTTGGCGTGGTTGGCGTTGCTGCGATATAAACCACACTAGCATCATCCTTGCCAGAATGTTCAGTTTCAACTGCATGGATCATCTTCGACAGAATGACAAATCAGTATAGTACTTAATGGGAAAGCAGCATACTCCTTACATCGCAGTGCCACCATATTGTATCCCCGGGTCGCATATCCGGAATGTAAAGCAAACATTGTTCTAATCGTAGATGGGGATGCGACTCTCGGCTGACATATTGACTATCCTCCTCATGTGTGCCGGGAAACCACCCGTTTTCCGCATTGAAGACCCATCGAGACGCGTCCATGATATCCCCTTGAGCCGGAGGAGTAAAGAATGGTCGGAGTAATAGGTAGGCCATTGCTACGCTAACGTATGGGTAAAGCAGGAGGCTGCCTTCGCGTGGTTTTGCGGCTGTCATGGCTGTCCATCCTTGAAAAGCTCGAAAGACAGTGGAGTGCGCGCTGCCTTCGAATGCTGCTTGGTTGGCATCTTTTCTCAAATTAAGATCATAAGGATCGTGATTTTCGGGTGAGCCAGAGAATATGTTCTCATAGACCTTGCGGTAGAAAGGATCTGTCCATCGACAGAGGCTGCCAGCATCAATATGAGGTCCGAGGCCGTAAAACTCCTTGCCTGGTGGGCGAATGCGCAAAGCATCTGCGTATGTTAACGGATCAGATGAGGTGACTTGTGAGCTATCATGCCAGAATTCATTCAAGAACTTTTGAACACGGAGATGACGCAAGTGGCCGCGGAATGCCTGCTGAGTAGGTGTCCAAAAGATTCTGTAGACTGCTGGATTGGCCTCCGGCCATGCTGTAGTGTCTTAAATTAGAGGCCTGATAAATGATGACGGATAGGTGGCTGCACGCACCCGAGATCGACTCCTTATTTGAAGCAATATACCCTTTGAGGCTCTTGTATTGCGGAGAGACTTCTTCTTGGGGGATCACTCCTCTGATAACAAAACAACCGAGCTCTTTCATGCGCTGTTTCTCGTTGTCGTCGAGATTTTCCAAGTTCTCATACTCAAGGACTGGAATGATTGACGAGCCTTCGATGATTAGCTGTTGAGTAATTTGCTCAAGACGCTCACATGTTTTAATCCATGCGTCACGGAGGTTTTGCTCGCCATGCTCTGCAACTATCGCTTTTTTGTAACCTTGCATTCGTTCCTCGGACTGGACTGGTACATCTGACAATGTAAACTCAGGCCATTGAGGCCACTTATTCAGGACGGGCATATTACTGAACAATATCGGATAGATAAGGTTGAGCAGGTGAAAGTGCTTGCTCAGTTTGGTTCAGCACGGGTGTCTTTGTAGGCTTATCAGTAGCAAGCTCGTTTTCTGTCGGTGTTGAGTTTGCTTTAAACCATTCACTCGCCGCGATTTCGTTCGAAAGGGATTTGAACCGTTCCCCGCACGACTGAAAAGTGATAGCTCAAGAATCTAGCCACTCAAGATAGGTCGGGTCGCCCGAAGACTATCGGACTAGTCTACAGAATGTGAGTATCTATCTTTGATGAGCTACTTATCTATTGGCTCTCATGACGTGCGAGAAATCTTCGCCGCGCAATAGCGCGGATTCTGACTTTGAGACGTTTAATTATACTCTAGTAGATAACCACCTTTAAGATTTATGATCCTCAATATATGGATTTCTATCGGACTCACCGATCTACAATCAGGGGATTAACTGTATCTATCCATATAGACACTCGAGATAGTCTAGATATGACAAGTCTAGACTGCTCAGCGGGCCAGATATGTTTTCTTTTTTCAATTTGTACGTCTCTCGCAGGGACATTACTTATAGTGTGAAGCGAATTCGTTGTTTCTATAATCTCATTCTCTTTTGGTATTGTATCTAATAAGCAATATGCCGACATCTGAGAATGACCCGCATGTCTCGGTGAACTTCTTTCACTCATCAAGATTTCTCACGGCTCTTCTCATACTAGTGTGCATGGTACAATCAGCCGTACGTCTTCTATACTCCAAGTTCGAGTATCTACCTGAGTGAGCAATAGAGGCTGATAAACTAACAGACATACGGTTATGACGGTTCCATGATGTAGGGCCAGGACGTTCTTTATCCTTTCTAACTAAATCCTAATTAACTTCCTCAGGAACGGGCTCAACATCCTGCCTTCCTATACAGGTTATTTTAGTCTCAACACCGTGAACACCGCATTGAACACTTCCGCCGTCGGCATTGGAAACTGCGTCGCTGGCTTTTTCAATGGCATGATGTGTGACTATTTTGGCCGGCGTCTCACACTGTTCTACGCCTCTTGCATAGCCTTAGTGGGTATTATCATACAATCTGCAGCTCAGAATACTGGGATGTTCATTGCTGGCCGTATAATTATCGGCTTCGGCGTTGGGGTATCTTCCGCAGCATCACCCACTTACCTATCTGAAGTGGTACCCAGCAAATGGCGTGCATTCACCCTCGGCCTCTACTATGACTGCTGGTACGTTGGTAAGTGGTTGATTGATATTGTATAGATTCCGCGATGAACCTGGGCTTATTCGAATTTCTCTAGGCGCTCTCATTGCAGCGGGGGTTACATATGGCACCGCAAAATTGGATTCAACATGGGCATGGAGAGCTCCATCCATCCTGCAGGGCTTGTTCAGTGTAGTTTGTATTATTCTTTTACCTTTTGTTCCTGAGTCTCCACGTTGGTTGGTCTACCAGGGCCGTAGCCAGGAAGCTCTTGAGGCCCTTGCAGCCGCAAACTCTGATGGGGACACTTCTCATGAAGAAGTTCTGATTCAATTCAGCGAGATCACAGCTGCTATCCAGTGGGAGAAAAGCCAAGGAGAGAAATTGACACTTGTAGAGACGGTCAAGACCCCTTCTAATCGCAAACGGATGATGCTGTCTATCTCAGTTGCGATATTTTCAATGATTTCAGGTAAGAAGCCACATTGAACAAAATTACTTGATGATAGCAAATGCTCACAGGCGCGACAACCAGGGAACAATATCATTTCGTATTATTTAGGTGACATGCTGGATAATTCGGGAATAACAAACACCACCACCCAACTGGAAATCAATATCATTCTCAATTGCTTCTGTCTTCTCATCAGCATCATGGGCACCGCGTATGCCGATCGTCTGGGTCGTCGTACTCTGGCGATTAGTAGCACTGCGCTGCTCACGCTCTTCATTTTCATCATGGGCGGATTGACCAAGCTCTACGGTACCACGTCAAACATGTCAGGCATATACGCGACAGTGGCATCTATCTTCCTCTTTCAGGGGAGCTATAGCTTTGGCTGGACGCCTCTGAGTGTGATATACCCACCGGAAGTATTGCATTATTCAATTCGAGCTAACGGGATGGGTGTATACACGTTCTTTGCTTCTGGGTTCGGGTATGTTATCTTCTCTGTCTCCCAAAGTTGAGATAACATTATTGACACAATCAAAGGCTCTTGGCTACCTTCGCTTTCCCCATTGGGCTTGAGAAGATTGGCTGGAAGATCTATATGATCAATGGTGCTTGGGATGTATTGGAACTGCTTTTCGTGATTTTCTTCTGGGTTGAGACGAAAGGGAAAACGTTGGAGGAGATTGATGAGTTGTTGGATGATGCAAAGCGTAATGCTGTTCGTGATCTGGCCTTCCTTGAAAAGAATGCTGGTGAGGTTATTATCGGCCAAGAGGTAGTTGAGACTCAGAAAATTGCCCCCAAGAATTCCAAGGACAAGTAGTCAACACTTTTGACCAGTCTCTGCATTAGTACCTAGGTGTACAATGTTCATGGCGAAATTTTGAATTCATCACATTTTCACTCCAATGAAGTTCTTCTCATAGGCTGTGTACTTAAATTTGTGAATCGTTGGGCATTAGACAAGCAGATGGCTACCTATTACTAACGTATTTAGCTAGCCTTGGGATGAAAATTGGTCTGAATGTGACCTAGTCTGGTACCAAGCCGCGGTAGCGAAAAGGGACTGTATACGCTTTCGACTGGATAGGAATCCATCCTATATGTCGTAGTATCGTGAGCGACGCGAGAAAACAAAAATGTCGGGACGGGCCAAGACGCGAACCTGAACACCGCCCGACCGCGACGAACACGAAGATTTACCGCCACGATTAGCGAGACCGGAACGCACTACGAGACCACCGAATAACATGCCCGAGGGCGAGAGATCGGCACTGGGTAGATAAACACGCGCTCCTAGCGGAGGAAGAAGAACTAGGGTAAGCTAGTAGCTTAACGTGAAGTGCTAACGTTGGATTCCTCGATAGAGAGCGAGGACCCGAACGCCTTAGAACTTATACGAGGGCTCATTAAGCTTAAGAAAGAGATGAGACTATGAGATAAACTATAAAAGGAAGCCGCCCTCATAGAACTTTATTGTACACCCAGGTGTCCTGGACCTCGGGTGGCATCCATGGATTTGGGTGTCCAAACCTTGGTCAAGCTCTTGAGGAAGATTGGATAAATTAACGACCAGTCAATGTATGCGCACCCTTAGAAAGACCTACTTCTATCTAGTCATGTTGCAAGAGTCGAGCACACAGGACACCTAGGTTGTGGCTTGCCAAGGTGATGTGGTACGTTCCAAGGTTGTGGTGGGTATACACCGGGGTGCGGGTCCACGGGTGGTTTTATATATCCCTAAGCTCTCGAGGTCGGACCCCGGCGTCTAAGGTAAGATTGAAGTGCAACCATTCAATGCGTTTCGAAATGGAAACCTAGGGCAAAGTTTGTAGCACTGGAAGTGTATGATGCTAAGTACGAATTGGGATACAAATTACTTAGGCAGATAATCAAATGAATCAAAGGATCTTTGTCTTCCAACTAGCCCGCGAATTGAAAACATGCATCTTTTGGTCCACTTTTCCTGTATTTATAGGTTAGTATCATGGACGAGCATCTGCCCTTGAAGTTAATATTTACTAGTATTACAGTGTTCCAATCCAGGGTCAAGTCCTAAAGAGGCCGGTCAGACGGCACCTACGAGCTCCAAGCCAACATAAGGGAAGATTCAAAGATTGCGGCATATGGGTAATGGGATGAGATGACCGATAACTCATTATGTTATTTTCAATAGACAAGAGGTTTCCTGGCTTCACTGGCTTGAGGCCCATGCATCTTTGAATAGTGCTCTTAACCGCTTTGCTTCCTCCTCGTCCTTCAATCGTTGTTCCAGGAAGCCCTGTAGGTCATTCCAGAAAGCCTCCGTCCGCACCACCTCCTCACCGCTCGGTCCAACTGCTGCCTTGGGCGGAGAGACATCCCGTGCCTCTGTTGCTGGTTGTGCCTCCGATACATCAATGGTCTTGGCGCCTCCCATGATCATCACCTTAAATTCGACCTCTTTGCCCCCGACCAGCATCCCAGGCTCGTCTGCCAGAATCTCAGCGATGGTCTTATTAGTTCCAGCGACAGGCTTCTTGTTGCAGAGAATCTTAATCTTGTCAAGCGCCACGGGGTTGCCTTGCGTATCGGTAACACGCTGTTGGACAGCATCCCTCAGATCCTGCACAGTGGTGGTGGAGAGAGGAGAGTTGGGCAAAGAGAATTCGAGAACGGGATTGCGAGCAGATTTCACGTGGATGGTAATTGATTTCGACGAGCCTGGTGCTTGGGTCTGCTTGACTTTCTTGGGCATCTCCGGGTGCGGGGCGCGGAGGCGGGGAAGAGTGTACTATTGGCAATAAAATTAGACCCATCTCGTTATAACATGCATAATAGAATGCATGATGCGTAGAAGTATGAGGAGATGAGCTTACTGGTCCTTGCAGCCCAACTTGCTGCGGATCCACGACATGATCAGCACGCAGCTTGATGGGACGGGAGTCCAGAGTGGAAAGGAAGGCTTTGGCAAAAGTGAGTTCCGACATTATGAAGTCCAGGGAGAACAAGTCCCAAAATGATGGATCAGAAGAGGAAGAAGAACAAGAATGTTCCAGGTAAAAAGGATGGGCTTGCAATGTTGAAAGTGCCGTTGTCTCTATTCGTTCTGCCAGCGGGAGCAACTAGTGGCCTTGTGTTTGCGGCAGAAATAGATTATCAGATCTTCTGACCGCCTTCCCAATTATAGTTTCGTAGACGTAGTTAATATTGACGAATAAACTTGATTTATTAGCTGACCTTCTATGATATGTATGTTCTGGAAGCCATGCCCTTTGCTACAGTCCTTCCATGACTCCCTTCACCGTTCGCCTCTTATTTTAATTGAAAATCCCTTCTATTCTGAGCTGTTACAACACTGCAATTGAGTAGTGTATAACTAAACACCGGTCTGGACTCCGTGTCGGATTTCCCGTGAAAGAAAGCGGTGAACATCTCGTGAGGGTCCCCCCGAAAAGCCACTCTCAACCCGTCCATAACAAATGAATCCTCGAATCTTCTACGCACGATAATTGGGCTACTTCCCTCTAAGTCTTGTTTGGGTTTATTCCCTGTCTATTTCCGTCTGACACGGTGTGGAACGCGGTCTCCCTGCCGTCGTCGCCCCCTGGAGGATTGAATTTCGCTTACTGGTGGAGACTACGGGGGTCAGGAGAACACCAGAAGCTCCACGCCTGACGCTTTGACGCCCTCGGTCACCCGCCGGCTTCACTCCCCAGTAAATCAGCTATTCAGCCCGGCCTCGTCGCGCGCTGATATCATTACATGTCCATGGCCTGGCAATCCCAATCGCCCGTGGCTGGAATTGGAATGCCCGCATCAATGGGCGACGGCCCTTCCAATGGCGGTCACCCACAAGGGACTGAATACACGTTACAGGGTAAGAATGCATTGAAAGTATTGTGAAGTGGCCATGAGCTAATATGATTTATCAGGTGTGATGCGATTCTTGCAGACGGAATGGCACCGACACGAGCGCGACCGAAACGCCTGGGAGATTGAGCGCGCAGAGATGAAGTCTCGCATTGGTCAGCTAGAGGGAGAGCTGCGGACTAGCAGGCGTCTTCAAGAGTCACTGGGCAAGCATGTTCGGTTGATGGAGACAGCGCTGAAGAAAGAACGAGAGAAGTCAAAGAAACTCGCCAACAACGAGAGCATCGAGGATATGAAAGACCCCAAGGAGATCGCGCGTGAGAATGTGGAGTTCTTGAAAGGTATGTGAATCTCCATCATCGTATTCGGTCGTGTATGTTTCTTTTTGCTGATCATGATTGTGTACAGAGCAACGATCCAACCCCGACCCCAATGAGAACCCAGAGGACCCCAACTCAAGTGAATTCCGCCAAGAAGACGAACGAGAGAAATCGCGAGTTTATCTAGCCAAATGTGCACAGGAGATCGCATATCATGTCATCCCAACATCTCATCCACCTCCGGATCTCAGCGACCCGGATCTCTCAAGCCACCTCTACGCGAACCAACAGCTATCCCAGCAGAACCTGGAGGAGGCATACATTCAACAGCAACGACAGAAGGCCAATCATATGATGGGACGGGAGGAGATGCTCCAAAACCATCAATCAGCGGGTAATCAGTATGCAGAGAATGCCCCTCAAGCCCGCGCACATCACCAGTACGGTCAGGGTTCAGTGCCTCGAGATGCCATGGACCGACGACCGGTCGATGCTCAACAACATTCTGTGACAGCGTCTGATAATCGAAAGCCGGCATATGAACAGGCATTGGTTGATGAACGTGCTGTGGATTCTCAATCTTCATACGAGGCTCAAGGGCCTCAGGTGGCGGTTAAGGAGGAGTTACCGTCGCAACGGGCGAATGACGAGAGAGGAGAGGATATGGATGGATGGAACTTTGATGAACCAACAGAGAACGAACAAGTTAGCGAGCCCATGCCTCCCCACCGTCCGGATACCGATGCTTTCCCGAATGCCAACTTCGTCGTTGGCGCCAAATCACCCTCCCGGGGTGGGTCGCTCTCACATCGACGAAAGAGCTCTGGCTCTCGACGAAAGAGTGAGGGTGCATCGGATGCTCGGGATTTTGCCGCTGGATACGGCCAACAGGATACGAACTTCAAGGTTCGATTTGCTCTTCGCGGACACCTGGATGTGATCCGCTCTGTGATATTCACCGGCGGTGGCAGTCCATCAGAGCCGGAAATCTGTACATGCAGTGATGATGGAACGATCAAGCGATGGATTATCCCAGCAACCTACGGTACATTTGGAGCTCATGGACCTAGCTCCAGCAATGACTTAGACATCACCAGCTACTTTACACACCGTGGTCATGTGGGTGCAGTCACCTCGTTGGCTGCCTGTTCACCCGGCCAAAACATCTCTAATGGGGGCCGTGCTCTGGGTGATGGATGGGTCTTCTCAGGTGGACAAGATGCTAGCGTTCGGGTGTGGGAGCGTGGTCGGGTTGATCCTAAAGCGACCTTGGACGGTCACACAGACGCCGTGTGGGGACTGTGTGTGCTTCCCGGGACGGCAGGTTCTGTCTTCGGAGACTCATGCACCCACTATGGCGGGGCGGATCGTATCCTACTGGCATCCGGTGCGGCAGATGGCCGCATTCTGATCTGGGCTGTCAGCGCCCCTCCCATCGCACCTCAGGCAGCATCACGACGCCAAGGTGGAAGCCGACGCGCCAACTCGATCTCGTCTGGATCCAATTTCCCATCCTCTCCACAGCCTAGTGTTGCTTCATCAACGCCATTCTATCACACCCTTGTTCATCACATCGTGCGCACTGATTCCCCATCTCCAACATGTATCAGCCCCTTATCTCTAGCGGGCGTCAACTTCGTGGTTTCCTACACCGATGCCTCCATTCTCGTCTACGATACACGCACTGGCGAGGAAATCGTGGGCATGGCCAGCCTTGAAACATATGATGGGACGCCTTCGACTGGCGTGAACTCTGTTGTCGCTACCACCATAGGTTTTGACGGGTCTGCCAGTCTGGAGCCCAACCGTACCATGGAGGATGAGGAAGTTGTCCACGGAGCCACTGGCTCAAGCAGCGTTGAAGGTGTTATTATTAGCGGTTACGAGGATCGATACATTCGCTTCTTTGACGCGAACAGCGGTAAATAACTGTCTTGCCCCTCATAATTCGAATCCTGTTCTAACAATATCATCTCTAGGTCAATGCACGTACACTATGCTAGCTCACCCAGCTGCAATCGCTTCTCTTTCCTTGTCTCCCGATGGGCGTGAACTGGTTTCAGCTGGACACGACGCGAGCCTGCGGTTTTGGAACCTTGAGAAACGCAGTTGCACTCAAGAACTGACCAGCCACCGCTTAATGCGCGGTGAAGGTGTCTGCGCCGTTGTCTGGAGCCGCGACGGACGCTGGGTCGTCAGCGGCGGTGGAGATGGCGTGGTTAAAGTCTTCTCAAGATGACCTGGACGACGAGATGACAGCCTTGTATGAACTCTTTTCTTCTTCTCCTGTTTTCTACTGTCGGGTAACTTTCTTCGGTTCTCACCGTGTTATGATCCCATGAATCGGATGAGCGATTGGCCGGACCAGTTCTTTTTGAGCATTTTCAAAGGTGTCCCGTGCAGCTGCCTGGCATATGGTACTCTTCTATGTGGTTTTTTTTCTTCTTCTACATGTGTACTTTTGACCCCGAAGCTGATAATAAGCCTTGTTCGCGATGATTCCCTGGCGTACATTTCTGATCATGTTTTTCTTTCCATCTCTCTTCCCATATCTTAGCTGCCCTTTGCTTTGGTGCATACTTTGGTGTCCATGTGAATGGCCCTCTTCCTTCAGACTACATTGCCCTTGCTTTCTGTTTGATTGGCTTTCCCTGGACATTGCACTCCGGCGTTACGTATCTTCTGGTTTGATATCCTAGGAACCTTGGGACCGAGCCCTGTTTTCTGAGCTCTCTATTGGTCTTCCCCATGGACAACTCTTGTGTGTATAACATTGAAATCCATATCCATAGTCTTGAACGGAGTCTAGATGAGACATCGTATATTACCCACCTAGAGGTCATGGGGCATCACCATGTAGATTCTTTGACAAACGAAATTTCGTAAGATGAAAAATTGTAACATCAATGGCCGTGAGGCGCCCTAGGTGGCTGATCCCACCTTTGACGCTCCATCCTATAGAGCATCGGAGATCATACCACTTCCCAAGGTCGCTCCAGTGACCAGATCTTCAAGGTCTTCAAGAGCTTCGAAACTGTACTATGATATATAGTTTCATTTCCATAACATGGAAAGTTCCAAGTCAATACTTATACTATAGTAAATGGAGAAACTCGTATGTAAAGAGTATAGCTACTGTGAATATTCAACATCTAACTTAGAGAAGGCTGGATCGAAATGGTCAAGCGAAAAATTTATGCATGACACTTAAAAAACGAAAAAGAAAAAAAAGTCACGAATCATTTTGGGAAATGAATTATGATGGTCGAGATAACCAACAATAGTAATGTTATGTGGGTGATTAGATAGCCAAATTGCAGTGAGGGAAAAGTTATCTTCGACCGCCTTCTGATTTTTATTTACTGCCATACCTGACCGCTGCCCAGGAAAAAAGCCCGAAAAAAAAGTTTCAGACACAACTATCCACTCAATCAAACACATCAATCACAATGGGTGTAGGACGTCGCATGAAGAAGCAGGGGCCCCCGCCCCCGCTCGATGAATCGAGAATCACAATGCTGAAGAAGCGCAAGGCCGCTGCGGCAGAACCGCCAGCTAAAACCGCTGATCCTAAGAAGCGCCGCAGAGGTGCCGACGAAGAAGAGGTTGTCGCCAAGAAAGTTGCTCCCAAGAAGGCCAAGGTCAATGGCGCTGCCGCTAAGGCTGCCGCAAAGGCTGAGCCCAAGAAGGAGACTTCCAGCAAGAAGAAGGCTGTCCCTGTTCCTATGTCGGACTCGGAAGATGAAGATATGGAGGGTATGGAGGACGACGAATTCGACGATCTCGATGGAGTCAGCGATGGATCATTGGATAGCCAGGACGATGTTGTGGGACTTTCTGACCTCGAGGACGACGACGGTGCCGAAGATGACTCTGTTATGGACTCTGACGAAGAGAATTACACCCGCAAAGCCATGTTCTCCGACGACGAGGACATGTCCGACGCCGAGGAGAGACTGACCGCTGCCAACATCGAAGGCCTTTCTCGGAAACTCGATGCCCAGAAACAGTTGGAGGATGAGGAGGCCGAGCAGGAGTTGCAGGATGCTGCCATGCAGACCAACATCGCTGGCGACCGCCCCGATGTCTTCAACGACCAGGCTCAGGCCGGACTCGCACCGGATCTGCAGCTCCTCCGCCAGCGTATTACTGATACTATCCGCATTCTGGGTGACCTCAAGACTCTCGGTCAGGCTGACAAGTCCCGCGCTGACTACGTCGACCTCGTGCTCAACGACATTTGCACATACTACGGCTACACCCGGTACCTCGCCGAGAAGCTTTGGAACCTGTTCACCCCCATGGAGGCCTTTGCTTTCTTCGAGGCTAACGAAACTCCTCGCCCTGTCGTCATCCGTACCAACACCCTCCGCACTAACCGTCGTTCTCTCGCCCAGGCCCTGATCAACCGTGGTGTTGTTCTTGAGCCCGTCGGCAAGTGGTCCAAGGTTGGCTTGCAGGTCTTCGAGTCTCCCGTTCCCCTTGGTGCAACCCCCGAGTACCTCGCCGGTCACTACATTCTCCAGGCTGCATCTTCCTTCCTCCCCGTCATGGCGCTCGCACCCCAGCCCAACGAGCGTGTTCTCGATATGGCCGCCGCCCCCGGTGGTAAGACTACCTACATGTCTGCTTTGATGCGCAACACTGGCTGTGTCATCGCAAACGATGCCAGCAAGCCCCGTGCCAAGGGTTTGATTGGTAACATCCACCGTCTCGGCTGCAAGAACACCATTGTCACCAACCTGGATGGTCGTACCGGTTTCCCCAAGGCCATGGGTGGCTTTGACCGTGTCCTGCTCGATGCCCCTTGCACCGGTACCGGTGTTATCTCCAAGGATGCTGGTGTTAAGACCTCCAAGAACGAGCGTGATTTCCTGGCCATTCCCCACATGCAACGCCAGCTGCTCCTCGCCGCCATCGAGTCTGTCGACCACGCCTCCAAGACCGGTGGATACATCGTCTACTCCACTTGCAGTGTTACTGTGGAAGAGAACGAGGCCGTCGTGCAGTACGTTCTGCGTAAGTGCCCTAATGTCAAGATTGTCGACACTGGCCTGGGCGGCTTCGGTAGCCCCGGTTTCACCAGCTACATGGGAAAGAAGTTCGATGCCAAGATGGCCCTTACCCGCCGTTATTTCCCTCACCGTGAGAACGTCGATGGTTTCTACGTCTGCAAGCTGAAGAAGACCGGACCCACTCCCGCTGCCCAGACTGACGGCACCACCTCCAAGGACCGTCACTCGCACAAGCGTGCCACCTCCCAGGGTGCTTCCACTGACGATGATGAGGTCATCGACAGGACACCCATTAGGGACGAGGATGGCGAATATGCAGACCTTGACGGTGGTGCTTTCGGTCCCTTCGAGGCTGATGATGATTCGGAGCGCATTGAGCGTGCCGAGCGTAACCGTCTTCGTCGCAAGGGTCTCAACCCCAAGGGTGTTCTGAACAAGCCCAAGCGTGTCAAGGGAGAGAACAAGCCCAAGGCCGCTGAGTCGACTGAGTCGACTGAGGAGCCCAAGGAGGAGCAGAAGCCCGAGGCCAAGAAGGCCAAGTCTCCCAAGAAGGCTGAGACCGAGTCTGAAAAGAAGCCCGAGGCCGCTAAGAAGGCTGAATCCAAGAAGACCGCGGCCAAGAAGGCCGAGTCTAAGAAGGCCGATAAGTCGCCCAAGTCTCCCAAGTCTCCTCAGGGCGAGAACAAGCAATCGGTTGTGCAGGGAAAGCTGAAGGAGAAGAAGCCCAAGAAGGCATTTAAATGATCTGTTTGACACCCGAGCATCTATTGTGTATCTATAGCTCTGGCATTGCCAAGTTTGAAAAGCATCTTCATTTGTGGGTGGACGGCGCACTGGACATATACCTTGTTTTAATGTTATCTCAATCTCAATGTCAAAAAATGATTCAGCGTTAAATGAAATCCAAATTGTAGTTTCTATCTCCCTGAGTGCATGACATGCAAAGCCTAAAATGTATAAAAGAGCAAGAATGTAAATAACGCAAAGCCTTGTATAAGTAATCTCCTCCATCCAAACCCCCGCTAGAAACGAAAGAATGACAATCCCATAAGGACCCAATGTATGAACATCCATAAACCACACCAAATCAAAAATGCAAAAATCTAAACTCCGCCGTGCTGGACATTTCATGTCCTATAAATCTTGATAACACTCTTGATACTCTTCCGACAGATAGGGCAAAGATCCACCTGCTTAGCGCAAGTCACGCAAGAGCAGACATGGCCACAATCAATGAAGACAGCATCCTGTTCTTCTGAGTAACAGATCTGACACAAATCCGCTTCCTCATCAGCAACTTCCCAGTAGCTGATACCCTTGCCGTACTTCTTGCCATCCTTGTACCCGCCAACATACGAGTTGCCAGTCTTCTTCTCAACATATGTTCCCTGTCCATGACGAACATCTTCAACCCAGTCGCCGTCGTAGGTGTCGCCGGTGGGGTACTCCATCTTTCCTTGGCCGTGGCGTCGACCGAAGATGAAGTCACCTTCATAGACTGTTCCGCTAGCGGAGAGGTGTTTGCCTCGTCCGTGGTAGTAGCCCTTGAGGAACTCGCCACTGTAGAAGTCACTAGTAAATGTGGCTTCGATTGTCTTGGTACCAGTGAATCCTTGAACAGGGTGGTTTCGGGATGCGGCCCAGAGGTACTGGACTAGGCGATCTGGGCTGGAGAATAGACCTGATAGTCCGAGTTTGGAACGTTTGTCCTTTGTCAGCTTGTCCCCGACGATGATGCAGGATCCGTGGGGGACGACGACGTCCATGAAGTTCTCGGCTGGGGATACGGTGGTAACGGTTGTTCCGTCCACGCGCTTCCACATGAGGAAGTCTTGTCGGATGGTCCGCTTGAGGTGCTTCCGGATCGATGCCTTGACGTTTGCCTCGAGCTTGGAGAAGAATGAGCCCACTGTGCGGAGGACCTGATTGTCCTCGTCAAAAATCTGGATGAAGTAATAGGCGTGGCCAACGGGTAGAGTAACTTCAGGCTCTGTCGGTGTCACCGGCGAGGACTCTGCAGGAGCAGAAATAGGAGCAGCTGGCTGAGGGGTGGACAAGTTTACATCGTTGGCTGCCGCAATAGCCAGAATGGCATCGTGCTCAGCTCGCTCTTCAGCCATCGCATCGGCTTCTGGGGATGAGGTTGCCAGTGGTGGTAAGGAGCTCTCAATAGGGCTCGTGTCACCTCGAGAAGAGCTGGCAACCGCGTCTCCAGTGTTAACTAAAGGCAGTGAACTACTGCTTTCAGAACTGAGTTGCTCAACGATGGACTCTTCAAGCTTGTCCTCGGTAGTAGTAGCCGAAGGAGGATCGGGGATAGCGAATAATTTCGCATCGTCTAGATTGATGTTAGTAAGAGATTTTTTGCAACAAGCGCGATTTTTGGTTACTCACCCTCTGAAATTGCCTCCATCCAGAATCGCATAGTGCCCGCAGCCGCTGAAGCATCCAGGGTAGTGTTCAAGTCGGTGATGTGTTCAAAGGCTAGAGTAGGTCCACACTGAGCACGAGTGTGGCCAATGTGCCACAAGCGAACCCGTTCGGCTCCAATAACCTCCTCGCCGGCTGATTTCCATTGGGCAATTTTCTTGCGTAGCTCGGCTAAGCGAGATGAACGAGGCAGAGTCATATACATGACCCCATTGTTCGACTTAGCATTCGACATGAGGTCGTATGTATCGAAAAGGCTGTCTAGGTGATCATACTCGGGCAGAGAATATACTTCAACCTGGACTTCCCCGTTCAATGACTTGTCATTGGCATCAGAGCTGGGGCTGTAAACGCCCGTCTCGTAGTACTCCTTCAGACTGTCTGGCACTTCCCACGGTCCCTGAGGACCGGGCAGAAGCTCTGAAACCATGTCGCTGCGCACGTACATCGCAACAACCGGGATATCGTGGCCCTTCTTGTGGTCCACGGTCTGGGACGGATCAAGACCAAGATGAGCGCCCATGGCAGTCTTCTGGGTCAAGCATTCGACGCGGTTATCACTGCCATCATCGAATGCCAGCCACTTAGTCCCTGGACCAGCAGGGCGAAGGATACTGAAAAACTTGCTGGAAGTGCGACGACCGCGGTGAACCACATATCCATAGAGAACATATTTGCTGCCTTGACCATCAACCACCCACGGTCTGAGATCCAGCTCCTCATCTAGATCCACCCTGCTGAAGTTCAATTGCCAGCGCATGGTCTTATCGAGGGTTTGGCGACCAAGTTCCACGTGCAAGATCGGAGGGAGTGACCAGCGACCAGGCTTGGCACCCAGGTAGCCTTTCATAGCTTCTCCTGTCGACTTGACTTGGTCGGACTGCACACAGATGCGAGAATTGAAATCAGTCGGCAAAGTGTTAATGATCTCTGCATCGTTCATGGCTGGCAGAGACTTGGGCGACGGGCTATCAAACAACTTGGCAAGTTCTTTGCCAGCATCTGTGCCTGCGAGTTCCAGCTCCAAAGTACGGCGTAACCGCTCCCAGAACTCTGACACATCACCCGAGAACTCACGCAGGTTGCGCAAGGTGGAGGTAATGCCATCAGTGTCCACGTATTGAAGCGACTTGGTGCGACACCTCAGCTGCCACAACAACTTCTGCATAGCATCGCACAAGGGCTTCGGCTTCGCATCGCAGTTCGTGAGATGTTCCAGGACATCGACACTCTGAATGATCTTACAGAAAGGCGCAATGTGCAACCAGGAGGCAAGTCCCGCAACCTCGGCGCTGTGGTTAATGACCGAGTCTCCAAGTGGCCGGTAGCCAGTCAGTGCAAGACTGTCCCATGTTGGCTCGGAGTCACTGGGATGCCACCATAAGGACTTCGTGGGATCATCAACTACTCGAATATAAGCATCAAACGCCAGCGTATCGTTGTTGAGCAGAGCGCGATGCTGGCCGCGTCGACGGCTGTGAATTTGATCCCAAGGGCCATGGAAGTAAGTCCAGCCCCAATCCAGGTTGTTTGGGTTGAATTGGTGGCACGAGGACTGCATCCATCCAGTTCTTGGCTCATCGGGGTTGTAGACGATGACACCGATCTGTGCCGATACCCGCCATGGATCGGACGCTGGTTCGGTACTTCCCTGAGGAGCAGATGCTGCAGCAGGATAACACGACCTGAAATTATCTAGCCATGCAGCAGAGTCGGCTGTGGCGGGTGTTTGCACATATGCATCGGGTAGGGTCTCATTGAGGTTAGTGCCAGGTTCGCCTCGACGAATCGTAAATTCAGTTGCCGGAAGCTCGTCGTCTGGGCCGGGCATTGTAGGCGAGCACTCGAGGTAGATACTCAGCGAACCCACATTGTTGCCGCGGGGAAAGAACTTGATTCGCCACCAATATCCACCAATGAAAGCTGGCGGAGAGCGCATAACCTTTGCACGGTTGGGGGCCTCGGGTGTGCCTCGAACGCCCTTGAACTTCCATGTCAGGCGGGCCTTCTCTCTAGGCTTGTATTCTGGGTCATCCAACTCCCGAAAGAAATTGCTCTCCCAGTATGTGTCTACTGAGTGTTAGTAAACCTGAACCTTCCTCGGGGTTTCTCTTCTCCCTAGGGTTTGGAATTGACACCTACGGTCACAAGCACTGTAGTCCGCTTCGGCACCATCGATCTCCTTCAATTCCTCCTCATCCGGTGTGGATGTATCCTCTTGGAGTTCGGCCCAGTAGGCATGTTCGGTCTCCTCGGTCTCTCTTGTAGGCGGTGGCGTCGGAGCCCGGGGACTCGGCTCTGATTCGGTTTGGGGTGGCACAGAGTGCTCGGATGTAGGACTCGGCACGAGATTGGGTTCCGAGACGTTTGGCGGGGAGAGAGATCCGACATCGCTGCCAGTCCCTGACTCATTGGGCCGTAAATTTGGGGAGTTCTGAGAGGAATCCATTCTGCAGGAAAAATTTCAAGAAAAAAACCAACAAGAGGGAATAGGATCGATCAAAGCAAGCGATTCATCCAGATTCCCAATTGGAGTTGAAGAACACTGCTTTGTGGCACTCTTTTTGTTTCTCAATTTCTCTCTGGGTGTAGCGAATGGAGAGAGAGATAAGCCTTATCGGTGGCAATGGGAATTGGAACGATGTAAAAAGACCGTGTATGTGCGAGTAGAGAATGTGAAAAGAGGAATGATGCAGAAAGAGCGAAGAGATTAAAGAAAAAAGGAGAGGAAAGAAAAAAAAAGAGAAGTAAGAAAGCGATAAGAAGTCCGGGGGACTCGCGGGATTCGGCCAAAATCAAGTGGGGAGAGTCAAACTCGGGTGGATAAGCCACGCGGTGATTTCTATCTTTGGTCCCAAGAAATCTATTACTGATAGTTTCTTTTTTATGATCATTCGCCCCCACTCAATATTGATCTAGGAGATCATTCGGCACTTTTCAATGGATTCATTTCATGAATTTTATCTTAGATTGTGTTGAGTTATCTGACACAAATCGCGGTGAGGCCCCCCCTCTTGATCGGCAGTGGATCCGACCCAAAGGATCCACTTCAGGGCAGCCAACGGATCCCAACCTTAAATACTGCGGGTATTCTTTCTGTAGCGAATTTTCTTTTCTTTGCCACTCCGGTCGGCTCCCATTTTTATGCATGTTGCCACTGTGAATCTTTGTGGTTATGAAACATGTCTCCCCCGACTCTTGTGGAGATTTGTGGGACTGGAAATGGAGAAAGAACCGGAGACAGGCTGACAGGCTGCATCCCGATGGTCGTGGGTCGCCAGACATGGTCAGAATCAACTCAGCGGGGGGTTGACCATGTCTGGTGCACTCAGAGACACCCGAATTACTAAAATAAAAAGGGTTCAAACCAGGGAAATTCATCAGCAGGATATCCCTGCTGGGAGGCGAGTGGACCAGGGTCCTCTCTGATTGGTGACCCTCGTCCGCGGACACGGGACCCTGCAGTGTGCGGCAAACTATCGGTACGCAGCAGGCGCCCTCAGTTTTGTGCTGGGGCCGCCCGTGCAAACGAGGCTGCAACGATCAGAGGGAATGCCACAGTGGCCTCGGCGTAGACTTTAACAGCGTGAGCATCGCTTTTAATCTTTCCCCAGCTTACGGCTTCGTCAGGCCGGGCACCCGCATCACTGCCATCGAATTCCTGGGCAGTATTGACATACACAGCATGCTCGGCACCGTTCCGCATCAGACACGCGTTAGCAATGTGGTGTTTGACCACACCGCCACCCAAAATAATCATACCCGCCCGCGCGGCCCGAACTGCCATAGTGTTGATGCGGCGCACATCCTCCACAATGTCAACCCGGATTTGCTGGGGTGAGGATTTGAAGGTGTGAAAGTAGAGCATATCTCCGAGCGATCCGTCAGTCAGGGCAGGGCAGAAGATGGGAATCTTATTGCGCGCGGCCCAGTACAGCACCGAGTCCTCATTGTTGATCTCCAGGCCCAGTCGCTCGGTAATGCGGCTCGGAGTCCAGTGGAGCTCGTCTTCTACATCCCCGGTCTCCTGGGCCTTCCGCTTGGATGCCTCTTGCTCCTCCAGCATACGATCCAAAATGGGGACCAGCCAATCCTCAAAAGCACAGTAGTTGTTATTAGGCACCACCAAGTTGCCAATGCGATTCAGGCCCTTGGCACGTAGTCCGGCACCGGGGGTAGCAAAAGCGCCCATGTAAGTGGGAGCCAAGCATTTAATCAAATCCTCCTCCACACCACCGGCGGTAGTGACGATGGCCGATACATGGTTATGCTTCACGAGGTAGCGGAGGGTGTCACGCAGACCGGAGGAAATTAAATTCGAGGTATATCCAAGGAAAATGGTAGTCTTTGCACCGGTTTCGGGGTCTCGGAAGGCACGCTTAGACGGAGGTAATTATGTTAGCGGAGGTCATGATCGTGGAGTTGAATGACCTACCATCTCATTGATGATGCGGGCAGCCTCGGCAACCGCACTGCCCTGGAAGCCCATGTTGGTCATATTGTCGACCATTTCGGCCACCGTAATATCCCGACCCTGGAACTTGTCGAAGTCGATTCCGCTCACTTGCTGGGTTCCTTCGGGAACCGGTTGAGATTCCACCAGGACCGCATTGCTTGCGGAGGTAGGGGGTGCGGCAGTTGGCTGGCTCATGATGGTTGCTAAACAATTGTCCAAAGTATTTTGGAGGAGGGAAAGAGACGGAAATAACTGAATTCGGGCCTTCAGTGGTAGATATAATCAGCACCCTGAGGAAAGTAATGCGTAAGTGTGTTCGTAGTGGGGTGCTCTGGTATCTGCGGCACAATATTTTTTTTTTTTTGGCGGGGGAATCATTATCGCCCCGAGTGAACACCTGAGGCACCAATAGCCACATATCTCAGGCACCATGTGACAAAAGGACATCCACGCATCTGGGCATCACTCAAAAAATTCCACAAGCATGAAGGACAATCTTCTTGACCATGTAAAGTACAGAAAGTTCCAAGCCAAACTGGAAATCTAGATACGCTGTAAAGGTGATCGCCTGCTTCAGGATGAACCCCTGTCGTTTCATGTCGATCTGCGGCGTTTCGGGCCCAGCACTAGCTAGGCACCATGCTCCTGTGGCATATGCAGAGGACCAGTGGTATGTAGTATATCTGCCAAACAAAGTACGGGTTTATGTAGTGACAAGTATAACCTTGAAACCCGATACCAAGGATCTGAGATAATGCTTTAGATATATCTAGGTAGCTAGTTCTAGTCATTACATGGGGATTCATCATGAATCGAAATTGAGTTCGCTTGAGCTGTCTGGCTAGTTCATTGATGGCGGCTCCACAATGTGCACGGGCACTCTTGATTCCTTCGCGACCCTCAAATCCTGTATTGACAGCGATGAGTATATTGCAGGGGACAATTTGTATGTGAGATGATAGCCCGCAGAGCTCATATCTGCTCCTAGCACTTATCAAGCTGGTGCTTCTCAGCGTCGTTGTGAAGATCATAAAATGTCTCCACGATCAGATCGAATGGTTCCCTCGTGGTGGTCCGTGCAGTGGCACGTGACTCAAGCCCCCCAAAGTCGGGTCCAGTGCGGGTTCTGGATTCTGCATTCCCGGACCCTGTTTCGTCTTCAATACAACCCTTTGCTCGACTGCTTTCCAGGTCATCTCATGGTAGCATGACCTGGTAATGTCGTCCAGATTCCCCCCATCGTCCGGGTTTAATTCCCGCGACCGTTCCCCCCGCTTCGGGGACCGTCGTACGGCTGCCGGTCCCCGTGGCCCTGACGACGGCAACGTTCCATTCGGCAGGGAGCCCCCAAGTGCCCCGCGCGCTCTACGTGGCCTGGTTGATTCCCCTCGAGGCCATTTTGGTGGACGAGGTCGTGGATATGGCCGAGGCGAATTCCGAGATCGAGATCGAGACCACAGGGACCGCGATCGCGAATTTCGAGATTCTCGCGATGCGCCGCCATTCCGTCGTGACATGGACCGTGATTGGGGTCGCCGCGATCGCGACTTTGATCCCCGAGACAACCGCATGGGCTTCGGACGTGGCCGTTCCAGATCCCCAACACGCGACTTTCGTGACGTGAGAGAACCCCCCAGCCGCGATTTCGACGTGGTTCGCATGCGCCGCAACTCCAGAGACAGCATCTTGTCCGCATCTTCTGGTGGCCCTGATGGCCCACCATCTAATGGGGGTCATCCCCGAGGTGGCTCTATGCGTGGCCGAGGAAGAGGAGACTGGGAAGGTGGTCGCGGACGGGGTCGCCCATCTTTCTTCGATGACCGTGAGCAATTCCGCCGACGAAGTCGATCTCGTGATACATGGCGAGACCGCGGCAGAGACCGTATGATGGATCGGGACCGTGATCGTGATAGAGACATGAACATGGACCGAGATCGCCCTCCTCTAGACCGCCCACCTATGGACCGACCTCTCCTTGATAGACCTCTCGATCGACCCCCTCTCGACCGTCCCCCACTTGATCGTCCGCCTATGGACCGTCAGTCTATCGATCGTCAGCCTATGGATCGTCCCCCTATGGATCGTCCCCCCATGGATCGCCCCATTTTGGACCACCCTATGTTGGACCGCGCCCTCTCAGACCGCATTCCTCTGGACCGCGATCGTGGATTAGACCGAGACCGTGATATTATGCGAGACCGTGAACGTGATCGTAATATTGATCGACGCGAACGCTTTGATCGGCGTGAAGATTGGCAGATGCGTGGACCGGACCGAGAGTATCGGGACCGTTCTGTCGAGCCATGGAAAAGAGAACATCCCCCAAACCGTGCAGACAACCGTGCCGGCTCAATTGCCCATGGGGCGCCTTCATCCGTAGGCGCGCCTGTTCCGGAGCGTATGCCTGATCAAGGTCCCCAAGATCAGGCTCGCAAGGCTTCCATCATTTCTAGTGCCGGCGGACATGAAGCTAGACGCGAGAGTGATCGATCTGAAATCCCTCCCCTACGCTCTGAACCCCCTAAGGATTTAGGACCATCCAACCAGCACTCACCTCCCCCGTCAGCACCACAGGTCCCCGCATTTGGCTCAATGACTGCTCCAATACCTTCAGTACCACCAATGAAAGGGCCCTCCGAAGGGCGCACTTTAAGCGACGCATCGACCCAAGCGGAGAAGTCTCAGAACGAAAAGCCTAAGGCGTTACCCCAAGCTCCCACAGGCCCCAAAGCAGGACGCAATGACTCAACAGCACAACCTTCAGATATCTCAAGCCAGCTCTCCGACAGCCGCCCACCTCAGGAAGCCCAGAGGACATTCGCGCAGACATCGGACCGATCCCCACCGACTGCACCAGCTGCAATGGCGAAGCGGGATTCATTGAATGGCCAAATAGAGTCACAGGGACCACAAAAGCCGCACACCGTATCCACATCTCCCACTATCTCTCGCTTGCCTCCTCCACCAAGGTCACTTTCACGCGATCGCTCAATTTCCCCTCGAATGCAGGCATCCAACATTCCTACTGGCCCACGAGGATATCCACGATCAGGCTCATCACCGCGAGGAGGGAGCAAAGGAAACAAGCCTTGGGGTCGTTCCGGATACAATCGTGCACCATCTGTATCTACCGGGCCACCGAAGAAAGAACCCGACGAGCAAGAGTCCATGCGTCCGCCCATCGAAAAACCCACAGAGGAGAATCGGCAGACATCGTCAGGCTCGAGGGATGATTCTCAAAAAGAAGCCACCATTACTGCTGAACCTAATCATGCCACATCTCCAAGCTCACCGTCTATGAAACTTACCATCCGCAGCAGCCCGCCACCGGCACCAATGATTCAGTCCCCACCTAAGGACGATGAGCAGGCGCGGAAGCTAGAGCACAGGCTAGAGAGGCCAGACCAGAAGCCGGAGCAGAAGCTGGAGCAGAAGCTGGAGCAGAAGCTGGAGCAGAAGCCAGAGAAGAAGCCCGACCCGGCACCGGGTCCAGATGTCGAGCCGAAGCAACAGAATCAGCTAGAGCAGATCCCATATCAGGAACCGAGCAAACAACCGCAACCAGTTCCTGCGCAAGAAGAAAATCAGCCCGTGCTACAAGAGCAGCCAAAGCTGAAACAATCGGAACAACAGCATGATGAGTCGGAACCAGCAGAGAAAGGCGAATCTGCCCTTATCCCTGGGTTTGGACAGTCCAGTGATGAAGATGACGAGGAAAACGAGGTCTTCAGTCACGAATACTTAGAAGAACGGAAGCGCAGTTTCGAAAGGGATATGGAGCTCCTTCGAGCCGAGATACCCCCTTCTCCTTTGGAAGATCCCCATATTGTCTCTCTCCTTTTGAGAATACAACTACTGGGTAAGATTGCCCAAGAAGAGACAGCGGATCCAGCCCCAGCAGAGCCTTTGCCCTCTCTTGAAGAAAATGCTGTGCCTGCCGTGTCCACTGTGGAGCGAGTTGTCACGTTTGCTCCAACCACAGCTGAAGGCATAATTGAGCCGGTATCTCAAGCTGCCATCCCACCCGCTGTGGTGCATTCCGAAATCACTGTCGATGGGCTGCCCTTCTTAAGTGATGGGCCCCCAACTCCACTCTCTGATATGGAAATATGCCAGGACAATGACTCCACGAAAATACAGCTCAAGGAGGCGTTTCTCAACGAGCTCTCCAAGCAACAAAAGGAGATTGCGAAGAAGAATGCTGCGCTCAGAGCAGAGTACATGGCTCATTACAAGCCTTGGCGGTTGCACGTCTGGGAGCTAGATCGTCTCAAAAACAAGAAGCCTATGACTCCTGGTCCGGCCTCTCCACCACCATCCACAGTCCCTGTTACTCCAACTGTGATGCCAGAAGGTCGTGAAGGTCGACGATACAAGGGCAATAGCGAGTTGGATTTCCTCAATGCTTTGAAGGCATCCGAGATCTCTGCACAGGAAGAGTTGGAGCGACGGAAAACAAAAATGGTCACCGCTCGTCCTGACTTGTCCCGTGAGGCCATCATCCCGGAAATGCTGGAGCCACAAGAGGCAAAGGCCCGAATTTACAAGGATGTCAATAATGCCGTGGAAACTGATAATGCCATGGATGTATTCGGCTTCCTGCCACCACCCAACGATTTTACTAAGGAAGAGCACACGATGTTCACCGATGCTTTCATGGCCTATCCCAAAAAATGGGGCAAGATCGCCGAGGCCTTGCCTGGCCGAGATTTCCAGCAGTGCATTGTCCACTACTATCTCACAAAAGAGGAAATCAAGTACAAGGCGAAGCTCAACAAGCGGTGGAGCAAGCGAGGCAAGAACAAGACCAGGTCCGCTCGGCCTAAATCCAATGCTCTCATTGCTGATTTGGGTGTGGTCAAGCCTGACTTCGACGGGGAGGAGGAGGTTCCAGCTGTCACTGACACCGGACGTCCTCGGCGCGCTGCTGCTCCAACTTTCGGAGATTCAAATGATGGTCAAAGTGCGAAGGAAACTGAGCCGATTGAAAAGCCTGCCTCTCGACGTGGTGGCCGACTTGGCGGCGCTCGTGCCCCAAAGCGCAACAAGACGACCGAGAAGGAACAGCGATCTCAGGGACCAGCACTTCCACCACCGCCGCCTCCGCCACCGCCGCCGCAAAGCAATCCTCCCCTCGCTGCAATTCCGAAAATGGAATTCGGTATGGATGGAACGATGGACGCTGTTATGCCTCCAGATCGAGAAATGAGCGACAGAGAGGCCCAGATGCCCGCTTCACGACCCAGGGCTGGACGTGGGAGAGCAAAGGAGGGCGTGTATGTCTTTGAATCTACAGAAACTGATCCAGCTATGACACCTAAACAGCTGGAGACTGGATATGGATCGTTACAACCGACAAGTTACTGGTCTGTTCCTGAGCAACGCGATTTCCCTCGATTGCTTGCGCACTTTGGTCGTGATTTTGAAGGCATTTCGAACTTCATGAAGACTAAGACGACGGTGATGGTAGGGCTTGGTTCATAATTCTAAACATGACTTCCAGCTAATGTGATCGATACAGGTAAAAAACTACTATCAGCGCCGACTCGATTCAGGACAGAAAGACTTCGAAGAGCTTTTGTTGATGGCGGAGGATAAGAAATCTCGCGGCGAGCCGACTGGACCTCTTCCCGTGCCTAGCGTTGCTCCTAAGCGACGTTATGAGGCAACCCCGTCCACCATTGTTCCTCGCCCTCTTGCTCCTCATGGGGATTTGATGACCGAGGCAGATGAGATGAGGTTTTCCTCCAAGGGCAAACCCCTTGCCATGTCTCCTCAGCCGATGCCACTCCACGGTCGCCCCCTGTCCGAGAGTGAGCGAGGTCCTAATCGTTACCCGACATTGGCACAAGCATCTACTGCGGCTTCGGTGCCCACGGGTTCCACGAATCTTGGTGACGAGACCCGTGCCATGCGGGGACATCCAAATCGGATGTCGGGCCCACGGTTAGGATATTTTACTGAGGATCGTCGGGATTCTTCAATGCTACCTCACTCGAGCTCGCGCGGCCAAGACATGCAAATACCGTCACGGCATACTCCTTCATCATCTACTCCCTCGGAAATGGCACGGATGGATCCTCTGTCCGGGCAGGCCTACATGGCTGCCCAGGCCCCGCCTTCTCTTCTCCCCCCTACCCATTCACGCCATACCAGCCTCACCCAAGCCCCTGGCTCGCCAACGCAATTGCCTCGACCCGAGCTTGACATTTCTTCTGTTCATCGTGATCCCTTCGGACAGCGACAGTACTACTCGCTTTCAGGTCAGCCCGGGGGTCTTCAGTCGCCGCGCCCTGTTCTGTCTCCTACTAAAGATGTCCCACGGCTGAGCGGTACTCCGGCCCCTGACTCCAAGGTGCCCGCTAAACGTTCCAATATCATGAGCATTCTCAATAACGAGCCAGAGGAACCTCAGCCTCGGAAGCGGTTCGCGAGTGAAGCTCCATCTGCCCCAGCTTCTGTGGCATCGGTTCCGCGCTCTGTTTACCAAGGCATGGGCGCGACTCGGGTAGATGAGACTGCCATGTCCGGTGCGACGACGAACTCTGGCTACGGGCAGCCGGGCCAGTATCAAACCTCATCCCGTGGATATCAGGAATACTCTAGCTATGGACCTCCTCCTGGTAGCTCTGGAACATCGGCAACCAGCGACTGGATGGCGCGTTTCGATCCTCGGGCACAGCAAGCAGGCTCACAATCACAACCGCCACCCCCTTCGCAGCAGAATAGTCGCTCAGCCGGATCGCTGGCCTCCCAGAATGCATACTCACACTATGCTACTGCTCCGTCCCAGTCGGCCGGTCAATTGAGCGGCCTTGCCGTCCCATCCCCTGCGCCAACGCCGCCACCAGGTTCTCAACGGCCTGCTTACCCAAGTGTGTTTTCTCAACCATCCGCTGGCCAGGGACATGCGTCATCGAGTTCCCGGGACTTGACTTCCCAACCTCAAGCCTATCGACCTGTATCTCCATCTTCAAGGGCAAGCAGCGTCGCTTTTGGCTCTCGACAGGACCCTCCTACCCCGGGTCAGCCTTCGGCAAACTTGTATGGTATTCCGCCCCGTCCGTCCGGCGCATATTCCCCTGCCACCCCGTCTACACCGGCCTCCGCACAACCACTCAGTCAAAGCTACCAGCAACACGTACAGACCTTTGTGAACGGAACACACCGCTCTACCCCTGTTAGCTTAACTGGCGGTTCTTCAGCGTATGGACATAGCACCCCTCCTCCGCAAAGTCAAAACGGTCGATCCATGCCATCACTCTCGGGTCTTGCACGATCGTACACTCCGCCATCAGGAATGCATCCTTCGATGAGCGGCAGTAGTATGGGCTATGCGCCACCTCAAGCGTCGGCTGCGGGAACGATGCAGTCTCTTCACCAACGGCCTGCAGGACCAGGTTCGTTGGGTGAACCGACATCTACACCAAACCATCATCGCGTTTACAGTCAAGGTTCAATGCAAGGCGGTATACCACCATTGCATCCGCCATCGCAGCCACCTCGCTAATTGCTCCCTTGCTTTACCGAGCCACTCGTGATTTGCTACCTTTATTCATACCAAACCATTATCTTTACAGTCAGGGTTCGATCTAAGGTGGATTGCTACCATTGCAACCACCCCTCTTACCGCTTACTTCATTAATTTCCCGCATTCTATGCCGAGCCACTCACAATCTTCTACATTTCTTGATTTTCAAGTCGACACGAGGAATTTCCTGCTATGTATTTGAATGCGTGAAACGCATAGGAATCTGGTTTGTACATTAGGGGCGTCATTTCTATGTGTTATCACGGTTTGGCCATGACCACGGTCATGGCGGAGGTGAAATTCTCATTTGTTTTTCCTTCAAATGTACAGTTAAAGAAATGACTTGATGTATGAAATATCACACTTTTTATTATTATGTTCTCCCAGTCATGAAGTAGTAGTATCAATACGTATGACTCCTTTGTAAGAAATCCTGAGGTCAACGATCAAGCTGGTTCATATGGCTTGGAAGGTTCCACTCGTCATAATCCAAATGAACAAAGGCTCGATCCACGGTCGGCACACTCTCCAGAATGTATTGCAGGCTCTCTCCTACATCATGGCTATCCCGAAGGCTAGTCCGCTCATCGACGACCAAGTCTACCTCGACATTGAGCTTATCGCCAGCGTAGTAAGCCTTGAGATCTTGCACTTTTTGAATTACTCGCGAGAAACGCATAGTCATGTACAGCAGGATACTGTGATCGGTGGCTGAGGCGGCTGCACCCGTCAAACGGCGAATATACTCGCCGGCCGTCTCGCCCCAGTTCCACATGATATAGATGGAGAGGAAAACACCTCCTAGTGAATCCAGGTACCAAAGACGTGCGAATGCGCCAACTGTAATCATGCATGCATTAGTATATTTCCACGATGAAATAAAACACAGGATTGGGAAGGACGTACTCAATGGGAAGATAATACTAAAAGTATTGAATATGACATCTGTCATGGCATCTTGCGCAAGCACCTGCACACTCGGACTAGGGATCGAACGACACCATATCC
Source organism: Penicillium pulvis (assembly GCF_028828015.1). Lineage (NCBI taxonomy): Eukaryota > Fungi > Ascomycota > Eurotiomycetes > Eurotiales > Aspergillaceae > Penicillium > Penicillium pulvis. Next base: position 6,279,650 of record NW_026643080.1, read on the forward strand.
AACAAAGCAACTTTATAATGACCGTCGCAGCCATAAGCACGATGGACGGCATCGTTAGCTCAACAATAGCATGATCCTCCCCAATCAGCCTATTGATGGACGAGAGTGCAACCTGAAAGAAGGACGTGACCATAATAACCGAGAACACCAACACACTCAACGGTTCCAATCTGCGTCGACTAATCGGGTACCGGTTGCGATCCTGCGTCTGAATCAGGGTGATAGTAACCCAGACGATCACCGTACTGAGAAAATCAAGTGCTCCATCGACAAGACCTGCCAGAACGGACATGGAGCTTGTCAAGGCCATGACACCGATCTTGGAACCGAGGAGGACGACATTCGCCACGAAGTTGACGCGGACAGCTAGGTTAATCAGCTTTTCTTCTTTTTCTGGCGACATGCTGCCGTGTGACTCGATATCTGGTATGGAATTGTAGATACTTGGCTCCTCCTCTGGTGGTGAGAGTAACGGCGCAGTTTCATCGGGGATCCGGTATAGATTGTGAGGCGTGCGCTTGATTCTGGATTCTTTGGTGGATTTACCAGGTCGTTGATCTATCGGATTGGCATCTGGCTCGAGAAAGTCCTGTTCTGCTGGCGCATGGTGATGACATCCATTGTAGTCTTCGATCAGGTTGTGGGGTAGAGAAGAATCCAGTAGGCGATCGATGTAGAGATATTGGGAGATTAGGGTATTGTTCTTCTCGTAGTATTCTCGCCTGTAAAGGAATGAGCATTACATCAAATATTTACAAGATATGTCAACTTACAGTGGTTTTCGCAGACCCTTTAATGACTCGGGCGATCGGTAGTAGCGTTGCCTATGCGCATGGAAGCGGTTAGGTAAGGGCCAAAGTTGCATGAGCTTGGCTTGTGCGACGTACCATTCATAGCGGGCATTTTTCTGTCCAATAAGCAAGGGGCCTCGGTGTACCGAGTTTGGTGGTTCGGACCCTTCGCTGAGGTCTTGTAGAGCTGGGCTGGATGTGCGACTGGGTAGGAATGTCCATATGCGTTGACCGCGGGTCGTAAGGATCTCGCGGTCGGGTTCTAGACTGGGGCGCCGGGGTAGTAGGAGACTGGGTGAATCGGGTGGAGAAGACAATGGAAGGAAGGAAGAGTGTGAACTCATTTTGAATCAAATGAGGTACTCTTGTCCCTGTCGCGTCTTTCTTTGAAGCTTTTCAAGGTCGGTGGAGGATTAATAGGGAACGCAAACCTTGCTGACGGCACCGTTCCGCCTTGGATGCCTTGATTATCAAGCGTGAATTATACCTTCTTGGCACCGAATGGCATGATAGCAATATATTAAAGTTCGATAATGCCTTATAGGAATCCTTTAGGTTAGGAACAAGCTTGCATCTTTGAAACTGAGTGGAGGTTTGGTGGGGAAAGCTAACCTTGGTGACGGCACCGTTCGGCCCCTGGATGCCTCGTCAATCAGGCATGACCCCTGTTTCCTTGGCCCCGAATGGCCTTTATGATAGCATTGTGTCTATGTTTTATAATGCATTGTAGGAGCTCTTAAGGAACAGACCTAGAGCTGTGCAGATTATAGATCTCATGAACTACACCAATAGCGTACCGTAAGCTCAAGCCTTCTCCCTAAAGAGGCATAGCGCGCACAACCACGAGCACGAGGCTGATGTTTATCGCCTCCCTCGATATGGTTAAAACGACATCCCCCCAAGCTCCACGATGCAAAATCCAGAAATCGCATTTATTTCCGGTCCTATCGATACTGGACCACACGAATCGTACTTCACTCACTACGTCCCACTCATCAATCAGGCAATCTCTCGCGGCGACGACTTTGTGCTCGGCCCCATCCCAACAGGAGTCGACGCAGATGCCCTATCCTATCTACTTGCATACCCCGTGTCACCCACTCGCATTACCATATGTGTGACCCCCGCCGAAGACGGGATGTGGGGTGCTCGCTTCCGCGAATCTGGAGTCAATGTTCGGGTTGTGGATGGTCATATAAGTCGCGAGCGGGACGCGACAATGACTAGTATCAGTACCTACGATATTCTACGCGTGCGCACTGAGGCAGAGGCACGGGCGTTCTATGGTTGTTTTTGGCGGGATGGGCATGTAACGAATACAGAGCGCAACTGGAAGCGTCGAAGGGGTATTGAGGAGAATGTTGTAGTAGATGCGAAGGAGATCAATCAATCTGTGGGGATGAAATGTGTGGATGAGGAACCTTTGGAAGAACATCCTAGCTCGGGATGCTTAAGTTTGTTGTCAAGGTTTTGGCGTTAACCAGGGGTAACAGGAGTTCGTTTCGGTGAATATATAATCGTGGGATCATGTATTTAGGCATATTTACTACCCTCTCCGGTGTGATCCATATATGGTCGGCATTTATGAGCCGAGGTCGCCCTGTATATACCCCAATATCGACTCAATTGTTTAGACATATTCTGGGACATATTGCGGAAGATAGTGAATTAACATATTTGTTTGAAACTCCGGACCGGAATGACAGATATTGTGCGGCTTAACGTGTCTCCACCGCGGGAGTTGCGGAATGATCAGCGCGTCGTCCACTCACAGAGTCGATCCCGTACTAAAGTGGGGACAATTTAGGTCAAGACCGAGGGAATCCGCGGAGTATGGAAAGCGCGTCATCACTTCTATAACCCGCACTCTTATGGCGCTATAGCTTGTCGATGACGTGAACTTGATAGGATCAAATCAAAGATAATGTGCATAGTGGTATATTTACAGAACGGCTACAATTCACATGCTTGTCTACATAAAGCGTTTGGCGTTGATGTAATTTTATGCCGAAATGCGGGATTGCGGGGAAGAGCTACCAGGTAGTCAGGCATCGCGGAATGAACATTCCCCAATCCCGAGTCAGTCCCAAACCCGCTGGTGGGTACTAATGAGAATTCCAGTCGCTCTGACTGGCTCTACTACCGTACAACCGAACGTCAATGTTCACCGATAATAGCCATTCGTGCGTCAGTAGTCGGAAATGTACCGCGCCCAAGAGCACAGGGTGCTATAAGAGATGCACGACCCGTCTGACTCTCCATTCGAATTAACTTCAGGTTTATGAGGATCACAAGTCACCATGACGCTTCAAACAGTCGCTCTCGCCGTTGTAGCGGTCGTATACTTTATCATCCGCTATTTGAACCGCACCGATACGCCTAAGATCAAGGGTCTCCCCGAGATTCCAGGTGTACCCCTCTTCGGTAACCTACTACAGTTAGGCGACCAGCATGCAACAGTAGCCGCCAAGTGGGCAAAGAAATTTGGCCCCGTCTTCCAGGTTCGCATGGGAAACAAGGTACAATTTGGGTTCTTTGGGTTCTTGTCCTAATCAGGAGACTCCTCCAGCTAACTTTAATCTTTGTTCCAGCGTATTGTCTTCGCGAATAGCTTCGACTCCGTGCGCCAGCTCTGGATCAAGGACCAGTCCGCTCTCATCTCCCGACCTACTTTCCACACTTTCCACAGCGTCGTTTCAAGCTCGCAAGGATTCACAATCGGTACGTCGCCGTGGGATGAGTCCTGCAAGCGCCGTCGCAAGGCCGCAGCCACTGCCCTGAACCGACCCGCCACACAGTCCTATATGCCTATCATCGATCTCGAGTCCAACACCAGTATCAAGGAGCTCTACCGGGATAGCAAGAATGGTACTTGCGATATCAACCCTACGGCATACTTCCAGCGATTTGCGCTCAACACTAGTTTGACACTCAACTACGGACTCCGCATCGAGGGCAATGTCGACGATGAACTTCTTCACGAGATCGTGGATGTCGAGCGTGGTGTTTCCAATTTCCGCAGTACATCAAACAACTGGCAAGACTACATTCCTTTGCTGCGCATCTTCCCTAAGATGAACCACGAGGCCGTAGAATTCCGTGCTCGCCGCGACAAGTACCTGACCCACCTCTTGAATATGCTGAAGGACCGCATTGCCAAGGGCACTGATAAGCCTTGCATCACTGGAAATATCCTCAAGGACCCTGAGGCCAAGCTTAACGAGGGTAAGATTTACCAGAGAAGATTACTCCGAGCCCGAACAGTGAACTAACATGCATTCCAGCTGAGGTGAAGTCGATCTGTCTGACTATGGTTTCTGCGGGACTTGACACCGTTCCTGGCAATCTGATCATGGGTATCGCCTACTTGGCATCGGAAGACGGACAGCGCATCCAGAAGAAGGCATACGATGAAATTATGGCCGTGTATCCCGATGGCGATGCCTGGGAGAAGTGCCTGATCGAAGAGAAGGTTCCTTACGTCACAGCCTTAGTCAAGGAGATCTTGCGATTCTGGACCGTCATCCCCATCTGCCTGCCCCGTGAATCAACCAAGGATATCGTTTGGCAAGGCGCCACAATCCCCGCTGGCACAACATTCTTCATGGTGAATACTTCCACCATATCCTACTTTGGCTCTTTTACTAACTGTAATCTAGAACGCTTATGCTGCCGATTACGACGAAGACCACTTCAAGGATGCCTCCAAATTCATCCCCGAGCGCTACCTCGAGATCGGCGAGGGATCTGGTACACCCCACTATGGCTACGGAGCCGGTTCCCGGATGTGTGCTGGTTCGCACCTGGCGAACCGCGAACTCTTCACTGCTTTTATCCGCCTGATCACTGCTTTTGAGATGAAGCCTTCAAAGGAGATCAGTGACCGGCCTGTTCTAGATTGCATTGATTGCAACTCTATTCCCACTGCTTTGACCACAGAGCCTAAGCCATTTAAGGTCGGATTCGTTGCTCGTGATCCCAAGCTGTTGGAGAAGTGGATTGCGGAGAGCGATGAGCGGACAAAGGACCTGTAATAGGTTACTTATATCTTTTCTTATATGTTTGCACGAGCATTCCAGGTTGCATTTTAGATGTGTGATTGGATATGATTATATGTATATAGTTTTGCACAGAAGTTGGCTTGTAGAGGCACTTGGACAATTGGAGTGTTGGTTTTTATGACTATGCTCGGCGCTGGAATATCCCGAGGCCTCAAATACCCGTACAATCGAATATTCATGTGTTCAATTACTTTTTAGATCTTGACTTTTTTTACTTCTTCTCCAACTTCTCCATAAAAATTAGATACTGTTGCTCAAGGAACATCGCATCATGTGATGTGTCTCGACCCCTGGCCCTAGAACTTTCTAGAGACTCCTTGCCATTGAATGATCTTTCAGTAAGTTCTGGTGGGATCTAATGATTTTTAGCTGTACTTGTCGTGCCACTTTCCTCAAGCGAAGCAACCGATCTCGCCGAAGCTCATCGTCATTCGTAGACACTTCTATTGCATTTATTCGGGCGTCCTCATGATCATGTAACGCGTTTCACGCCGTGTTTCTTGTACGATTTGCCGGATGCCACGTTTTAAATCTCGCATGATTATCTCATACTTAGCCAAACCTGCCTTATAGTTAGCCAAAGCTATCCCTTGGTCATCATAGCTGGTCGGCAATGTTATTCGTAGTGGGAGTGTGATAACGGAGAGAGAATTGGGTGGGATGCGTGGTTTGACAAAGCGCGCGTTGGTCATCACGTGATGAGGAACAACCCAATGCTTGTAATCCACTGTAGGATGTAATCAGCCTTCACAGTCCATTGTTGATAGTGTTGCCTTCATGGACCCATAGATCAAATAACGAGATTTGGAATATCCAGTTACATAAGTCGATCCTATGACCAAACTCGTGGCTGCCATTGGGTGGATGTGTGGATCCTTCCCCACCAATCTGGGGGCGCCTCCTTTCGTCGCGGAACCAACCCCCGCACTTTCTCTTTCTCATTACACTCCTCCGACCCCGGACCCTATAGTTAAAAGTACTTCGGTCTACTGAAACTGCCGAGATGGACCACCTACAGGACTCTATGCATGACTGGGAGAAACCTGCGTCAATAGACGAGGGACAAGATGATCGACCACGGAAGAAACGCCGCAAGTACATTGCACGTGCTTGGTATGTCTTCCTTTTGTTACTTTGCTCGTGAAATGATCTCTAATATCCGCCTAACAGTAATGAATGCAAGCGCCGCAAGATCAAATGCAATGGTGAGACGCCATGCCATCGATGTGGGCGACAGCGCATTGAATGTGTTTACGTGGAGAACGCGCCCCAAGAAAGTGTTGGCGACCAAGAGTACGCAAATCGCCCAAATCAAATTGCGAAACCTCTCAATTGCATAAAATTCGACTCGGAGCTGATGTTTGAAATATAGAAATTTTGACCGACTGTTTGAACAAATGCGATCCATGCAGGACCAAATTATCTCGCTATCTGCAGCCGTTCGCTCAGTGACGCATAGCGAGGCGTCTCCTCTTAGTGGGGCTCGACCCAGCGTGGTTGGACATTCATCCGGGTCGTACGGGCCCATACCTGCTCAGAGATCCATACGACGTGTCTCGACCGCTCGCGAGACGCCATTCCAGGGCCCAACTACCTCAGCATTTAGTTTCGACCTTGCCAAGTCCAGCCTGCAGCAGCGTGGAATTGTCGAGCGCAACGAGGCGGGCGACGAGGGCGATGTTACCCAGGAACCATCACCGTTGGCGTCACCGTCTGCCCCAAATCGTGAATTGGAGGTCCGACAAGCGGTGGACCCCCTCTGGAATATTTCCAAGGAAGAAGCATTGCGACTTTGTCGGGTTTATGAAGAGGAAATGGGCATGATGTACCCAGTCTTGGAACTATCGGAGCTATTGGATCAAGTGCATCGACTGTATGGTTTGATGAGTCGCTCCACGAATTCGACAAACTTTACTGGCACGCTAGACCGGGAAGATATCTCCATCCTCCGACTGGTATTTGCCTGTGCTTTAACTGCTGAAGCTAGTGGTCGTAGTGAACAGGCTACTGCGCTTTTCGATAGTGTGCGTGAGGTGCAGGACAACTGTGTCTGGGGCCCCCCGAGATTAAGAGCATCATATTTTTGACACTGGTGGTACGTACATTCAGCCCCCCAGAAAGACTTTCCTCTGACCAATATGTTCATAGTCCATTTTTTACTTCCAAGGGGACGAAGAGACTCTTGCTTGGCGTACCATTGGAATCGTCGAGCGCATGTGTCTAGAGAAAGGACTCCATCGCCGCGAGACATTGAATCAACCAGCTATTGAGGCGGAGGGGAGGGACCGGGTGCTTCGGCTGTTTTGGTCTATCTATATCCTTGATATGCGATGGAGCTTTGGAACAGGCATGCCCTTCGCCCTTGAAGATACCGATATTGACCCCTGGCTTCCAGAGCCTGAAGAGAAAACACCATACTTGCGCGTCATGATTCGCTACAGCCGCATCGCCGCTAAGGTATGGAAATTCATATCTGCTTTCAATAATACCAATGAGATCAAGAAGGAGGAAATGAACTATCTGGATTGGCAAGTCCTAAGTTGGGCTCAGAATATTCCGGATGCGTTACGACTGGATCATCCCAGCACTCCAGATTCAGGACCCGCTTTTGAAGGCCCACGAAGTCTGCGACGACTCCGCGCATTGTTATACCTCCGCGCTAATCAACTCCGAATGCTCATTCATCGCCCTGTACTACATACGGCGGGCCATATTGTACGATACCCCAGCGAGTCGGAGACAGTAGTCAGAATCGCCAAGGACACCATCCGCTTCATCACCCGTCTCAATGAAACGTCGGATATCTATCAGCTACAGCAGGTGACGTTCAACTGGTTCTTGGTCTCTGCCCTGGCTGTACTGTTTCTTGCCGTTTCCCAAGCACCAACACAATTTAGCGGATCGTGCAAGGAGGAGTTCTATTTTGCACTGGAGCTGGTCAAGGGATTCTCTACTCGATCCTACATCTCACGAAGATTATGGAAGTCCATCCGCAGCCTGCGCAAGCTCGGCCCTCAAGTAGGATTGGGAGGGCATAGATCCCGCCCAGATCATACCACCGATGACAAAGAATATGCCCCTGGAATGCTGGATGCCGACAAATCGCCAGTTCCACCACCAGGCTCGAGCATTAACAGCCAGACACCCTTGGACGGAGCACAGATGACGCAAGAACTTATGGAGTGGTTCGAAGCGGTCGGAAACCTTGAGGATCAAATTATGGGAGTAGGAACTGGGCCGATACCAGAGGAAGGACCTTGGCAGCAAATGCCGAATGGGGCTTTTATGTTTGACTATGGGGGAGAGCTGTCTAGTGTGATGAAGGATTGTTTCTAAACTTGTACATTATATTAATACTCGTCAAGGCTAGACAAATACATTGCAATTGCTATTCCTATGAATTGGGATACTCTATCTTGTCGATGCCATAATTTTTGAGACTTGGTCTGGTTACGTTAGCAATCTTCTCCCTCCGCTACCTTTGTCAAAGTTGCGCAAAGGTGCAGATGCCCATTCGCTGTATGTGCCGGAATTGGGGCGCGTATTCAAACTATTCGGTTGTTCAAGACCCTGATACCAAACTAAACTCATCTAAATTCTCGGGATATCAAGCTTGCCGTGTTCTGGTTATACGGTGTTTTACTATACTGACATTGCAATACATTGTCTCGTAGATGTGTCATTCGCTGGAACCTTCCATATCAATACGCATAGTATAGGGTCTGCTTGTACCCCTGTTGAATTCATCACCTGATAGCGGGGTATATGACAACCTGATGGCCCAACCTGATGTTTACCAACTTAGTCAAAGCCAACAGAACGCAACACTAAAAATGGAATCGCGACAACAAAGGCATCACTTCATTCCTCGATTTATACTTCGAAGTTTCAAACCGAAAGGCCAACCACCGGCAGGGCCACTTCTGCAGTATCCCAAGAATAGCAATGCGAAGCCTTCAAAAAGGCGGGATTTCCTCGTGAACAAGGTCGACCTTGAAAAGGCTATTTTAACTCAACGGCCTGTCTCAACGGAATTTGCACTTGTGGATATGTATCGGGATCCCGGTTTTGACCAAAATCATTACCATCTTGAGGAAAAGCTTTCAAAACTTGAAAACCAGGCGAGTGACATTATCATGCGTGCGCACAGCGTATTTTCTCAAGGATTGACTCTACAACTTTCAAGAACTGAGCTCAACAACCTCCGCAAATTTCTGTTTCTCATGAAATATAGAAACAAAGGAATGTACGATCGTTACAACTATGATCACATTGAGGACTATCAGGCAGACGATCGGATAAAAATGTCCGAGTATATGAGATCGCGAAGCTTTAAAAAGCCCCGTGATGTGTGGTTCGACAACCTGGGACAATTCCTGGATCTCGAGATGGATCCCGCGAGATGCTGGGTAAAAGTTCTTGAAACTACAGTGTATCCTGACGATGCTTCGATGATGCGATTGCATATTGACTTCAGCTTTATCGCTTTTTGCGAGCCTGTGTCTCCGTCGGATGAGTTTCTTCTTACTCAAAATGCGTACTCTATATTTGAAGGTCCGTCAACCGAAAGGATCAACTATCTTACTCGACAGACAGAGAGCGTGACATACGTCGAGTACCACAATTTTGCCCCTCTATCCCCTAAGCTTATGATTGTTCTACGGAGCCATTTACTCGAATCGCAATGCCAGCAAGATCAGCAAAACCAGGAAAGTAATAATCCAAGGATGCTTTGGAATTCTCTTGCAGCGGCTATTCGATCTCAACATCTCTACCCCGAAAACGCAGGGTCAGTCCTACAAGACCTTCCAGTTCAGAGATGCAAGAATCTATATGTCCAACCGCATTTTGTCTCCTTCCAGTCCTTTGACAAGAACGACAAATTCTGCTTTGAATGCTTCAAGATCTCCCCGAAGCATGTGACAATTATCAACAATATCCTTTTGGAAGAAGCGAAGTCAACCACCTCAATCGTGTATCATTCACAAACCTCACTCAAGACTAGCATCGAAAACTATCTCAAAGACGACACACCTGGCATGAAGAACCTTTGGGTCAATCCATTCAATGAGCGCCGTCTCTATCTAAAAAATCTGGAAAGAATCGTGCGTGCTCTCGGCGGGTCCACTACTTCCACGTCTTACGACCTGCCCCCTGGCATTGCATTTCCTCGGATGGAATTGTCACGAGTAGTTGCAATAAAGCTTGCAATAGAGATCTTAGAAAGTGATGAAACAGAAGGCGCCCCTTTTCAGATTTATTTACTGTTAAAGTTGGGTATGACAGTCACTTCATTCAACAATATTCGCTATATTGATTTTCTGATGCGCAGATGCGAGTCGAACAAGCCTTTGGAACGATATGTACCAAGCCAGTCTCATGGTAGTGTTGAGAACAACAATTGAGAAAGCTCTCGAGAATTCAAACTTGAATGATAAGGAAAAGTGCTCTACTCGACTCTCGCTGCAAGCTTTCTTCATGAAGTTCCCCGTTGAGAGGTCTTGGCTATATCTCAAGATCTCACGAAACTTGTCAAAATTCAATATTGATGCTTTAAATAACCAGATTACCGATCTTGATTCAGTCGGCAAAGAGGATAAATTCGCTAAATGTGAGTTTTAAATCATACTCGATGTTTATCACCTAGTACCCCCTTTTGACAATTTATCAGTCTTGGCCTACTTCCCTGGAGAACAAAAGTACCTCGTAACGACCATGTACCTTCGAGCCATGTCATAAGAGCAACCATAGGTTCAATACAGCGAAGTACAGCATGATTCGAAAACATTTCCCTCACTTCACTGTCATGAAGTTATTTTCAAACTCCTATTTTGGCACGCTGTATCTCTTAGAGTCAAGATGAAGTCGAATACGAATTGAAGAGATCGTTCTTCGGGGCTTTGATGGGGGCTGCTACATATGAAAATATCTATATAAATTCGTAGAGATTCTCAGTGTCATAATATCTAGCTGGGGACAGTTGTCCGACGACCATTACCTCAAATTTTTATCATTTGTCACCATGCATCAGCTTTGGACATTAAGCTATGTCACGGAGGGCTAGACTAAAGCTTTTATAGATCAGCAGCCGTCCAATCAGTCACTAGCATGTGACCAGGCTCATGGGCAAAGACAAGTCCATCAATACGATCTCCAGCAGCTTCCACTGCCATCTGAGGAGTCACACCGCAGGCCTAAGATGATATGAGCCAGGCACATTGGGAACTTGTGGAGATTTAAATTGATTCTTACCCAAAAGACAGGCACGTCGCCATCCTCAAATACCTGCGCATCACCAAAGTCCGGACTGTCAACATCAAGAATACCAAGTCCTTTAGCACCATCCCAGCCCCAAGCGACAGGCTCGCCATGAGTCGAAAGATACGGACGCGTGACTTCTCGAACGCGGTCAATCTGCTCGGGCCGATATGGACGCATAGAAACAATACAGCGGCCACCAGTGAAGATGCCCGCTGGTAGCAACGGGATGTTAGACTTATACATAGCCACAATGGAACCTGTTTGTTGATGTCGAGGCTGAAGGCCTGCAGCGGTCAAAGCATCTTCAAATGAGAATGAACACCCGATCAGAAAGGCGACATGGTCCTCCTTCCATAGATCGAGAATATCGCAGTGACCGCTTAGGTATCTCCCATCCTTGTAGACCCTATATTTTGGAAAATCCGTTCGAACGTCAAAATCGGTGGACTGGATGCAGGCCGGTGGTTTGATTGTATGCGGATCGCCTGGCTTGGAGCTTATCCCTAGAAGTGGACATGCGACTGGATTGCGTAAACATAGATTGTGGAAGTCAGATGCATGCTTCGCGGGTAAGACTAGTAAGTTTGCTTGCAGATAGCCTGGGGCTACACCAGAGGTGTTTGTCAAACGGTTCTGTCGACATAGTAACCGTGCCTCCAGAGATGTCGTCGCAATGCTGCCCATATTGATAACGGGAACTCGAACCGATAGAAACTTAAGCACAAACAAAAACAACGATGTGAGTGTTGCGATATACTTTATCTATTTCCTTCGGTCAATGGCCGCAGGTGGGTTCCCTTATCATCGGGATCCACAACCCGATCTGGGGAAAGCTCGGCCTTGCTCCGCACCAGCAAGGTTCAGTGGCACCAATCAACAGCACAGACGCTGCTGCCTGCCTTTTTGGGCAGGGATATGCAGAGTAGAAAACACACAGGGTAAGTGGCGAAGCTCGCGCTCAGGTTTCCCCCTGCCCCTCTTATCAGGCTTTCGCCGGCCCGAGATGTACCTCCTCGGTGGAGCAGACCGATGTAACGAATGGAGAGAGGGGAGATAAGCCTTCATATCCACTGCTATCTCGCATGGCTGGACTTCGCATACCTTCCTTTCACACTTGGTCTTATGGATCTGTAGGATATATCTCCGACTTGATCTCTTCAATTATCTCCGATTCCACCTACTTTGATAACCTTCTAATTAACTTTGTCATTTCATACCTGGAGCTTGACTCCGAGCATTGAGCTCTCATGTCCGTCCACGACCATAATGACCAGGGCCCTGCCTTGGAACAGAGCCAGTCTGTGGTGAAAAAGGCCGACGAGAAGATGATGGTGACTGATGAAGCTTCGAATGGAGAGTCACTCGACGTGGAGCTGGACCCCAAAATGGAAAAAAAGTTACTTTTCAAGTTGGATCTTTTCTTTGTGCCAATCATCATGCTCACGTATCTTTCCTGCTTTCTGGATCGATCTAATATTGGTAAATTTAAAACCCCGGCTTTTTATTTGGTTTGATACTGACTATCATTTAGGAAATGTCAAGGTTGCTGGTATGCCTGCAGACATTCATGCGTCTGATAGCGAGTTTTCAACGGCCGTGTCAATCTTTTATGCGACTTATGTAGTGTTTGAGTCTCCATGGGCAGTGCTCATGAAGAAGCTTACACCGCGAAATATTCTGACTGGATTGTGTATTGTGTGGTCCCTTACCACAACTTTCACCGGCTTCATTGAAAGTGTCGGCTCGTTGTACGCTACCAGACTCATTTTGGGTGCCTGCGAGGCTGGTTTGTTCCCTTGTTTGAACCTTTACTTGACGATGGTTTATCGACGCGAGGAGCAGGCCAAGCGCGTCTCTTATCTGATGAGCTGCGCCGCCATTTCTGGTGCCGTGGGTGGTCTTTTGGCATATGGGCTGCTCCAGATGGATGGAATTGGTGGGAAGGCTGGATGGAGGTATGAATTTTTGAGCTGCCCTACTGACGAGAATAAGTTCACTAACAGTTCTGTTCATTTTCAGATGGGTATACATCATTGAAGGCCTCTTCAGTTTCATCATCGCCATTCTAATTTGGTTTGGGCTACCAAACAACCCTGAAGAGGCATATTTCCTCACCGAAGAAGAGCGTTGGATGATGCGCGTGCGCAATGAGCAACGCAGAAAGTACATGGGCAGTGAAGAGTTCAGCTGGGAGGAAATGCGCATTGCCGTGACCGATCCAAAGCTGCTATTCTCTGCGATCGTCCAGTTCTGCCAGGATATTCTTCTCTACGGGTTCAGTACTTTCCTGCCAACAATCCTGGAGAGCATGGGCTATGATTCTCTCATGAGCAATATTTTGACTGTACCAGTCTATATTTGGGCTGCCGCTATCTTCATTGCGATAGCTGTGTGTGCCGATCGGTACTCCAAGTTTGCATCTGTAAGTGCATCTTCTACACGTGGCAAATCTGCGGATCGCTCATACTGACTTGAATATAGTTTATATTTACAGTGAATATTTTCGGGATAGTCGGGTATATATTACTCCTGACAGTCAGTAACACCGCTGTCAAATACTTCGCATGTTTCCTGATCGGAATCCCGACATATACTGCTGTCGGCCTCAACCTTGCGTGGCTCAACGTCAATGTGGCGCCTCAGTACAGACGTGCTCTGGCAATTGGATTACAACAGACTATAGGTAACTGCGCAGGTATTGTTGCTGGTCAAGTATATCGGACTTCTCCGTACGTCCTCGGAAATTCATTCTCCTTGGGGTCGATAGTTGTTTCACAGATTGTTGTCGCTTGTCATGGACTATATCTTCGACGCCAGAACAAATTGAAGGCACAGATCGAGAGTGGAGAGAAGGAAGATAATCGACGTATCCATACGGGTGACGGTGCCGTGGACTTTAAATACCATTATTGAGCTTATAGGACTGTATGCCAATATCACTGGAATTTCTTCGATTTTCATTGTTCGACATGTTCGCCAAAGTGAGCTTTGACATTCCCTTTGAATGCGACAAGTTTCAGAGGTCTTCGGGAATGCATCTCAAAGACAAAGAGTTGTTTCATGGCCATTAGCACTCGTGTAGCACGAGATTGTAGAAAAGTTCTGTCAGGTTCCTACTCAGTATCGTCAGCTTTCTCGCGGATGCTAGCATAAGTGCTAAATCCAGACAATTGGTATTCGTCCCACCCCACTCCCTTAAAAGTCGCAGCATGAGCGAAGCCAGACATCAAAAGTAGTGAGGATATCATTAGTTGGTTAGTCATCCTTTTGATATTTCCCTTTTGGACGTATCTTAAAGTTAAACTGCCTGGTCGGGATGTTGCGAGGGAGAAGCAGGGTCAACCTGACCACGAATCCCGCACAATCACCGCAAAAAAGAATCGAATTTTCAGACCTTTGGATTAACAAAATTAAGATTTCCAGGTTCCTCAACTTGTCGGTTGCCTGAACCTGAATAATGAATGTGGCGAGGGAATAGGAGAACCCATGCCTCTCCTTCCACATCTCTGGATCCGGCGGGACCAGCCCGATCAATGACGCAGACGACCCGATCAAGTATATATGTTCCTGTCCAAGACCTAGTTTCATTTAAACAGTCTCACAAGTCTATCTCGATAGAAAACAAATTACCACTGCTTTGCTACAACTTCAGAGCATTTTCCAAAATCACATACTCTACGACTGCAAGTCATCACCCGTTTTAAGACCCACCCATACTACCTGAGGCCTACATCATGGGCCTTTGCATGTCTTTCCCACGTCATCGTCGCTTCGCACCTATGCCTATGGGAATGGGAATGGGTGGAGGATTCGGTCCACCACCCCGACGACATTATCACAGTGGAGGAATGGGAATGGGAGGAATGGGAGGCGGTTACGGATACGGTGGTGGATGGGGTGGACCTCCCGGTGGTGGTTGGGGCCCTGGTCCAGGATTTGGGGGTCGCCGATCTGGCTTTGGCCCCGGAGGTGGATTTGGGGGGCCCCGAGGTGGACGAAGAGGTCGACGCTGTTGAAGGAATTACCTTGAGTAGTGTGCGACTGCTTGCATGATAGTTGATGGGATATATGTGTCGAATGCGGCAAGACGGGATACGGTGGGTATTTTTCGAATTCAATTGTTTATAATGAATATTATTAAGACCTGATGGGATTATGACCATCATGATCAACTTTGCAATGCCACTAGGTCTCCAGGCTACGGATTGAGAAGATATTTGCAATGACCCGTAAATCCCGACCGAACTGGAGAATCCCGGATGCTCTAGAAGGTGAAAGTGACGGTCATTAGCAATTCCTAAATTCAGCTCCCCACGGCCCACAACTTTGATGAATGATCCACTTGGGCAGTTTGTTCGCATTCAAAAAACACCCATGGAATAGTTGATTGGGAATCAGTTATAGTATTATGCTGGGATGTGTATGGTTGTTGGAGACTTTATTTTCTGTCATCCGCAATTACTTGAAGCCAGTCTCTTATCAGTATTTCTAGTCATCTAATCCAAAACAGAATAAACGTATCTTCGCTTACGCCAAAGGATAGGGATCGATATTCGCAATTCACCACTCCCGACTGCCGAGACTGCGTCTCGGCAGTCGACCATAAGGATCGGCTAAATGATGTAGATCCTAAACCGTGATGATAGCTGGTCTCGAACCCCCCCACAAAGCCAATCCTTGCATTCTCTAAGGGAATCATGTCTATATAAGTAGCCAGCAACTTTTTTTGGCTAATATCAAGAATGAATCTATTGTAGAGGGCTTCCTGGAGAAATTTCCAGCGTCTCAATGATGTTCTCGCGTTGAAGGCAGTCTCGGCAAATGACCTTGTATCTCGGCTTGTTCCTCTACAACACTTCTTTCGGCAAACCGATAAACCCCTTTTCTCATTTTAAAACCCTTTGAAAATCTTCATTTTCCTTCTCACTTACGCCTAAGAAGTAAAATGGAGGGTACCGTCATTATCACCGGTGCATCTGGTTCGGTGGCTATTGAAGCAGTGCAGCAGCTTCTCTCCTCCCATCCGCACTTGACCGTCGTCGGCACCGTTCGAAATGCAAACAAGTGCCCGAAAAGTCCCCAGTTACTCCGCTTGGAATCGATCAGGCGGCAGTACCCGGAGAGCAGACTCATCCTCGAGAATGTCGACCTCAACTCGCTCAAAGATGTACGATCCTTCGCGGATAGGATGTCCGGCCAAGTGAAAGCGGGAGAGCTCCCTGCAATCTCCGCCATCATTTGCAACGCATTCACCTGGTCATTGGAACGTGGTCAGCAGTTTTCCACAGATGATTATGAATCAACATTCCAAGTCAATCACCTTGCGCATTACCTACTGGTGCTGAAGCTTCTGCCCAGCATGAATCGAAAGTCTGGTCGGATCATCATGCTTAGCTCGGAGATTCATGATCCACAACATCATAATCCTCTATCAGGGATGGGAGCAAGTCTCCCCCCGACGGAAGCCTTGAAGAGTTGATCAAACCTGGCCCAGACTCACCGGGGACAGAGCATGATATGGGCTGGCGGCGATACGCGAACAGCAAGTTAGCCAATGTGATGTTCATGCATAGTCTGAATCAACGATTGCAAAATGTATGAAAAGACCGTCGCTTGGGATCGTCAAAGCAACCTTGCTTACAAGAAATAGGGCAAATTATCCAATCCAATAACCGCCGTCGCAATGGATCCGGGTGCAGTTGTCGATTCCCGAGCACATCAAATTCACCGCCGCTTCATCAACAGACTGGTGTTCGCCATGATGAAATTCTTACATCCTGTACTAGCGCTGTTCACTCATCGGTTCCGATCGACTACAGAGTCGGCAAGAGACCTTACTGCTCTGGCTACGGATCCAAAGTATCATTCCGCTCGAGGGTACTTTGATGGACAAAAGGCGATGGCGCCTGCGGCGGTTGTAACGGAGACGGAAATATCCGAGGTGCTGTGGTCAGAATGCTGGGATTGGGCAAAGATGGAAGATTCTGAGACTTGTTTACCCAAGCATTACAAGCACATTCTGTGACAGCAACTGGTAATGGTGAAATTGCGCACCGTGTATGTATTAAGAAAGCTTGGATGAAAATCGAACCTTACAGGTTGCATGTCAAGTCATGACAATTCAACGCATAGCTCACGGACTGAAGTTGTGCCGTATATCTTTTCACCTAGTTACTACAAAAGGCATTATACGATTATACCGTATTCTCCATACTCCCACTTCCAATAGCTTTTTCAAACGTCGTATAATATTCAGTAGAACAAATATTCCAGCTAACAGGGTAAGGTATTGCGCAGGAAATGCAGACGACCCGGGATGTAGCCGTGAAGTTGGCTGTTGCCAATGGGAGAGCAAATGCAATATTAATGATGTTTCCAAATCAAGGTCAAGGTGTATTTGAAAGCGGCAAGTGTTTTATAGTCGGCGCATCTGTTCCAAAGGGTAGCATAGCACCACCATCAAAAAACTCAGTATAGGCGAAGGCTCATACGTAGTGATATTTTTCAGGAAGCTGAAACCATCAATTGCAAGTTGTGCAATTGAGTGAGCTTACTGCACTGAAGGCTGTGATTTCCTGTTCAAGTTACTCAGCATCCTCCTAAGTCGTCAGCTTAAAATCCCCAATGCAATGTCGAGATGCTGGCAGGCTCGGTATGCGAGATAGACAAACATTCACTTCCTGTACCGTTTTATCTCAAAAGAGAATGGAGGGCAGCTCTCAGGTAGGCCTCCAGCGGTAGCCTGGAAAATGACGGATGAAAATATGGGTCTGGCCAACCACGCTTGACAGTCTGCACTTTGTTGATGTCCTGATTAGGACTAGTGCCTTCCATCTGGCACTTAAACTTCGCATGTCATGGATCTTCTTCTTCATTCCCCGCCGCTCTTCACAATATAATTTCATGTGATAACTCGTGCTTGACCGCTGCCAGCGCTATTAGCTAGTCCATACACCCTGGGTTACTGTATGACTTCAAAGTCTAGCTGGCCAGCTGTAAAGTCATTCTGCATGGTCCTCACGAGCAATGTGGCTTATATACACAGACAGATAGCCCTAAGCCTTGGCTACCATATCGTTATTATGGTCTCTGGTGGTGGAGCTCAGGCGAACGGAGCGGCATAAACCTTCAAATCCTACCCGTTGGAAGGGCAAACCTTGACAGAGCGGGCTCGCTATCAACCGCTCAGTTGTATTTGTTCTAGTATCTTATACAACCTAGGTACGAGACCGCGAAGATATTCTCTTTCAATCCATACGGCTACTCGAAAATTGAACAGGATTTGGCCTCCTGATTGGTTGATCAGTCTGTCTGCTTTATCTCTGAATATTCCCCTTGAACATGGTAAGGCACTAAGGACGCGGAGCATGGGATCGCGCGCCTATCTGTGAATTTATTCGAGATTGAAGTAATGGTTTTGATACATATGCCCTTAAAGATGTTGCCCACTAGTTGTTTTGTCGTGGACTGCCACCTGGCATGACCTGAAGTACAAAATATAGATACCTAGTGTAGTAGGGGACCCCCTGTTACTTGATATTACAGGATATTATAGGATATTACAGGATAGACCGGAAGAGGTTTTTTCCGACCTGTATTATGACGCCCGGTTCTCAGTACAATGGTATGCTGGGCACGGGTAGTATATCTAGCAGCTTGGAGATAGTACTGAACAACACGCTTCTACACCTCTGTCTATGTGCACATACTGGTGCTGACCACGAATCTCTCGTATAACCTGCGTTTGCTGGTGTTATTGTGTTGTCAAGCTGAATCGACCCGCACACCTCGAGTGTGCTGCCTTCGAGCGTTCCCCTCTTCACTAGGTAGAAACCTATTACTTACAAGATCACTAAGCCTTTGTAATGCCCCTGATTTGAATTAACCTCAAGTATGCTTCTTGCCGAAGATGCTGATACTGCTGGTCAAATAAGTGTTTGTCGATCTCAAAATACTACAGTACCTCAGGTACATGTACTCACACATCCATATGAATAAATCTTATAACTTCTCACAATACTTGACCATATTTTGACCAACGTCTGGTCGCTCATATACACTCAAGTGAATCTGACAGAGAAAGCTATCGATATCCCACCTGAATATCTTTGCACGGATACTTCACAGGTTCAACAAAATCTGTCGGATTGAGAGACGATGACTAGGTACAGTTGCCACTCACTGGAGTACCTAATTTCTGACTATCTGCCTTGCAAGCACTTCAAACCTACGCTCTACTTTAGATTTTAATGGATCTTCATTGCATTTTCAATCCTCTGTCAGGGCTATTGTTTGTTCCCTGCGCAGGTATTCTGCCACCTCGCTATTGCTCTTGGATAGAGCGGCATTGATTGCACTGCCAAACTGACCAACTTGAAGCGGAAGATTCACATCTGCTCCTTGTTGCACGAGATATCTCACTGTATCCAGGTTGTCAAATGCCCAGGAAGCAGCAGCAAGTGCGC
This sequence comes from Penicillium pulvis, assembly GCF_028828015.1. Classification (NCBI taxonomy): domain Eukaryota; kingdom Fungi; phylum Ascomycota; class Eurotiomycetes; order Eurotiales; family Aspergillaceae; genus Penicillium; species Penicillium pulvis. The sequence continues at coordinate 6,299,228 of NW_026643080.1, forward strand.
TGCCATAGTGCCCAGCTTGAAGCAGAGAATTAACATCTGCTCCTTGTTCCACGAGATATCTCACTGTATCCAGGTTTTTGGAACTGCAGGCAGCAGCAGCAAGTGCACTGCCAAAACCTCCAACTTGAAGCGTCACATCTGCTCCTTGTTCCACTAGATATCTCACTGTATCCAGGTTGTCAAATGCCCAGGAAGCAGCAGCAAGTGCGCTGCCATAGTGCCCAGCTTGAAGCGCAAGGTTCACATCTGCACCCTGGTCCACGAGGTATCTCACTGTATCCAGGTTGTCGGATGCCCTGGAAGCAGCAGCAAGTGCACTACCATAATCCCCAGCTTGAAGCGGAAGGTTCACATCTGCACCCTGGTCCACGAGATATCTCACTGTATCCAGGTTGTTCGATACCCTGGAAGCAGCAGCAAGTGCACTACCATAATCTCCAGCTTGAAGCGGAAGGTTCACATCTGCTCCATGCTCAACAAGATATCTCACTGTATCCAGGTTTTTCGATACCCAGGAAGCAGCAGCAAGTGCACTGCCGTAGTCTCCAACTTGAAGCGGAAGGTTGACATCTGCACCCTGCTCAACAAGATATCTCACTGTATCCAGGTTGTCGGATGCCCAGGAAGCAGCAGCAAGTGTACTACCATAGTCTCCAGCTTGAAGCGGAAGGTTCACATCTGCTCCCTGCTCAATAAGATATCTCACTGTATCTAGGTTTTTCGATACCCAGGAAGCAGCAGCAAGCGCACTGCCAAAACCTCCAACTTGAAGCGGAAGGTTCACATCAGCGCCTTGCTCCACAAGATATCTCACTATATCTAGGTTATCGAATGTCCAGGAAGCAGCAGCAAGTGCACTGCCGTAGTCTCCAACTTGAAGCGGAAGGTTCACATCTGCTCCGTGCTCCACGAGATATCTCGCTGTATCCAGGTTGTCGGATGCCCTGGAAGCAGCAGCAAGTGCACTACCATAGTGCCCAGCTTGAAGCGGAAGGTTCACATCTGCACCCTGGTCCACGAGATATCTCACTGTATCCAGGTTGTCGGATGCCCTGGAAGCAGCAGCAAGTGCACTGCCACAGTCTCCAAACTGAAGCGGAAGGTTCACATCTGCCCCGTGCTCAACAAGATATCTCACTGTATCCAGGTTGTTCGATACCCAGGAAGCAGCAGCAAGTGCACTGCCATGATCTCCAGCTTGAAGCGGAAGATTCACATCTGCTCCCTGATCAATAAGATATCTCACTGTATCTAGGTTTTTCGATACCCAGGAAGCAGCAGCAAGCGCACTGCCAAAACCTCCAACTTGAAGCGGAAGATTTACATCAGCGCCTTGCTCCACAAGATATCTCACTACATCTAGGTTATCGGATGTCCAGGAAGCAGCAGCAAGTGCACTACCGTAGTCTCCAACTTGAAGCGGAAGGTTCACATCTGCTCCGTGCTCCACGAGATATCTCGCTGTATCCAGGTTGTCGGATGCCCTGGAAGCAGCAGCAAGTGCACTACCAGAATATCCAGCTTGAAGCGGAAGGTTCACATCTGCACCCTGGTCCACGAGATATCTCACTGTATCCAGGTTGTCGGATGCCCTGGAAGCAGCAGCAAGTGCACTGCCATAATATCCAGCTTGAAGCGGAAGGTTCACATCTGCTCCCTGCTCAATAAGATATCTCACTGTATCCAGGTTATCGGTTGCCCAGTAAGCAGCAGCAGCAAGTGCACTGCCATGATCTCCTGCTTGAAGCGGAAGGTTCACATCTGCTCCTTGCTCAACGAGATATTCGAGTGCATTTAAGCTTTCAGATCTGGAAGCAGCGCTAGCTGCCATAGAATAAGCTTTGTCGAGGAGAACCTTTTCGATGGCAACATTATTCGATACGAGGGTTCTCAAAATTGGCATGCAGGCACTCCTGGCAGCTATGTAAAACAAATTCTCTCCCTTGTTGTTAAATTGGAGAGGGTCGAGAACACAGTTTTCGTAAAATTTAGAGAAGATTTCGCACAACGAGAAGTATGTTATAGCGAAAATCGGTGTCCCACAGGGTGCAATTTCAGATCTGGTCATATACAGAACTTTCAAGGATCGGAAGATAACGAATTCTTGATCCTCAAAGATGTAATCAAACCATCGTAAAAAGAAGGGGCTGCTCCTGTCGGCTGATCCAAGAAACCTTTCCAGAGAAACGAACGGCACATCATTCTCAGTCAATTCAGAAGCGTAGAATGGCCAGCATATCTGAATATGCCGAGAAAATGCATTGGTGACATTGAACGGATCCATGAAGTGCTCGGAAGACGGGTTTGAATCGATTTTGTCTGGCAAGAAATCAGTTGTCGTATTGCCAAAGGTCCTCATCAGAGATAGAAAGCAGACTTGAGCACAACGGTGACGTTCTTGTTGGTTGAAATCAGGGATCTTCTGAAGATACTCGCGGACAGAAAGGTGAAAAAATCTCCATTGACCATTGGAATCAACGATTAGAAGATTTTCACAGATGGATAGCAAAACGTCTTGCTCAATAAAATCTTTCAGCGTGATGGCATCATTTTCAATCTGTATGCGAACGGCAGAGAGGAGCTCTTCGCTGGTGAGCGGGTGAGGTGCAGTCATGACCCACTGAATCGTGCGGTGAGCTATCTCCATCTCGGGGACAGGACGACTCTGAATCTTTCGATTGATGCGATCGTACGATTCGCTCAAATCTTTCGGAAGCTGTTCGAGTGCACGATCAAGCGATTCAAGCATTTTACATTTCAATATTTCCTTGACTTGGAGAGCAGCCCACAAGAACCTCATTCCACATTAGTATTCGACTCTTCTTGCTGGGCTTGTATTCGCTCACATATTGTCACATTTATCAAGGATGTCTTCAGTGATCTTCTCCTTTCTCAAATTGACGACAGATTTTGGATGTGTTCTTCCAAATTTGTCCAACTCATTGGTCACAAACTTCTCAATGTCGTTTCTGTTATCGGTGGCTTGGATGGTGACAGTTGGGCCCGAGTTAAAGGCCACTTCGACCTCTTCATCAGGCCGACTGGAGACAAATATCTTAACATTGGTTCTATCTCGAGTGTCTGATATAATATTATTGATCTCCTTGATCAATAAAACAAGTTCTTCGTTCACCATCTCGTCCAGTGCATCAAGAATAACGATAGTTTCTAGATACGAGTTGAATGAGTCCAAGAGCTGATGACGGCACTCTGAGAGACCGAGACCTGATCCTTTGTCGGTAGCTCGTTTTCGTGCTTCTCGAAGGCCTCTTCTGGCGGCATGGGTGTTGCTCTTCGGTGCAGCAAGCTGACGAACCAAGCTTCGAAGCACCGGGAGGGCTTCACGCCGATCTTTTTCGGCGTGGTTGCAGAAGAAAAAAGCCAGCCCGTGCATCTGGGACCCTACATTGTGTATGGCATTTCTCACCACGCCTGACGTCAAAAAAGTCTTTCCTGTGCCGGCTATAAATTGATCAGCAATTGTTGGACCCTATTATGTATTGAAGTGGAGAGAACACACGGGATCCTTGAAGCCATAAGATACTAGATGAAGATGAATCCATCCATGTCCGAAACTTTTCATGCTGAAGAAGCCAGTCACCTGTATCGAGGCTTCGGCGGTCTTCGATCTCCTCATGATGTAGACCATACGGGACATTAGAGACCCATTCGAGCAGTTCTCGGCGTTCCTCTTCATTGACCCACTGAATGACCTGATCCAGTGAGCTCTGAGCTGCCTGAAGATATACCTTCAAAGTTTCATCTGAGAGAGCGTCGGCTGTGATCTCGCACCTTTCCGCGGCCACCCGGAGAGCTTTTTCTTTCGCTTCCAAACTCGTCAGCATTTCAGACGGCTTACTGGGATCAAAAATAGCTCGGCAAAATTGCACCGCAGTGTTTGACGAAAGATCCAATGATTTGACCAAAAGTCCCAATACGCAGCTGTATAGGTCCACCAGCGTGTCGTGAAGCTTGGTTACGACGTCCGCTCTTCCAGTACGCTCGAGTGTGTATATTTTGTAGTAAAGCTCGCCGCAGAAGATGGCCTCCGCCACCTTCTCAACAACAGAAAGGAGAGCGGACTTTTCGGTATCGAAGGTATCGAGTCCCTATAATCCCACCATTTCAGCGTAATTCTTTGCCCCGATGAGACCTTACTAACGCCGAGGAGAAACTTCGCGATAGCCCAGACACCGGCGCCGGGTGACGGCGCAAACTGGATGGCAATATCTCCGATCTTGTTGGCCCAATCCAGGATCTGAACAGCCGTTTGTCTAATTGGGAGCTCATGGCTTCCTATCTGAACCTTCCATTCCCTTTCTTGACTTTTGTCTCGCACCTTTTCTGCTTCCTTTCGGAATTCTTCAATTGTAGCTGCAGTTTTCTGGTTCATCCCTCGGCTTTCAAGTTCTTGTTTGGAGTTCTGAGGTAATTTATCAAAGGCCTCATGCCACAGGTTGCGCTGGCCTTTTCCTAATATCGGCGACTGAAAGCTTGTATGAGAGTCATTTGAGGTGATTTGGGGGCCATTGGAAGACGTTTGTGATGAGATTATTTCGCTGTCGCTTGCGAGATTCTGTTCTAGCTGACCGGTAGGCTTCTCCGTACCGCGTATACGGCCTTTCCATCTTGAAACGCGGTCCTTGAGCGGCATTGCCTTGCTCTTTCTGCAATAATCAGACAAAATGCCCCGCGCGCTGATACTTTTCCGATAAAAACACAGAGTCTCAACAAATGAGTTTTCATGCAAGTGAGGAATGGGAGCTACATAATTTCAATGTTATGTACGATGCTGCAAAAGTTGGGCACTAAAACAGTGACCCCGCCGAGCTGAATCCCATCCTAACCGAGCGACTATCATGATTCATTCTACGCAGTAACCGTAGAATCTAGAACAACGTGCCTCCAAACACGGCATTCGGTTCCCACGTCAAAACTTTCTGTAAATCGAAAACACGGGACTTTAAGATAACAAAATCCAACATAAAGCCAAGTCCAACTTCGAGAAAGCATCTACACTATCTTGTGCGGATCATGAACAGTCAGCGAATCAGAACGCACAGATTATATTCTATTCTAATTAAGTGGCAGAAGTGATCAGACTAGGTTTTGGCTCGGGACAGACACCATGAGCGGGTGCGACCGGTCGCATATGTGCAAAATCAATATTAAACTAGGTATACAGATGGTCAATTGCGAATACATCTCCGCATCTTGTGTAAGCTCTGCACGTGAAAGACAGTCGACTTTTCACTACCCAAAGTAAGAGAATTACTCTCGCTAGTTGAGTATAGACCTTTCTATACTACATGTCAACATGCATAGTGTGGGTCCCGGGAAATCCCGTTGCTCCACCATTCTCCCCCTTTCAAACCCCCCCCATTATTTGGCACTTGAGGGCACCAGGCGACCCCCACTATGGACTCAGGCAGGGTGTAATGTTAGTCCCGAGACACTTAGATTTAAATTATCATGGGGGCTTCCGAGGGCCTATCGCTGGATCCAAGACCGTCCAAGACTTACCGCCGACCTCGGCGTCGACCGGCTCACTTGCGCACCAAGACCGGATGCTTAACATGTAAGTCAGCCTTCAACGAATCACCCATTGTAGCAATACAAATCCCAATGGTCACTTTCAATCTTCAATCATTCATGAAAGCTTACGGTTTTACAGGTCGAAGGCGGAAGAAGAAATGCGACGAAACCCGCTTGCAATGCTTGAATTGCAAAAAGCAAAATATGAACTGTGTTTGGAAAATATCTGAGTCTCAGCTAGAAGTCTCAGTTCCTAAAGATCAAAAATTTGCTTCGGTCAGTGAAATAATCAAGGGGGCGCTGGACCAAGTGCCATTCTCTTCGACAACAGCGAGCTCACCGAAGCAGGCTGCGAAAGCCGTTGGAGCATCCCAGCTTTGGCAACAGAAATTTCGCCACAAAAAGGACCTGATATCTCTTAGTGGACCTTCAGACATTGAATATTTGACTCTGAAATCAGTCCCTCCATGCACATACTCATCCGCTATCACCCCAGAAAGTCGCCATCTCTTCCATTTTTTGAAATGGAAGTTTCTCCCTGAACTGATTCGACCAGCCGCGGACAGTCGAGTGATAGATGTATTGAGCAGACACACTTTGGCTCTAGCACTGCAACAACCATTTTGCATGCATGCATTGCTAGCTTGCTGTGGAGCTGAGATTCCCACCCATGACCCAACGGTTCGGGAATTAGCACGTTTCCACTACACTCACGCGGTTGCCGCACTCCGAAGAAACCTCAATGACGGGAATGTTCAAACACAGTGGGTGGTTACGATGCTTACTGTAATGATGCTATGCATATATGAGGTGAGTTCTTATGGCTTCAATTTTGAAGAGAGCTCTCTAACATGTGATGTTTAGCGATCTCAGGTGCATAGATCCTCTGGTGTAGAGGTCCACCTTGCAGGGGCTGCAAGATTGATTCGACTTTGCTCCCAAAATTATTCCAGGGACTTAGAACCCTCTGGCATACAGCAGTCGATGCATCGCCTCGTTCGGGAGTCCTTCATATTCCATGTTGCTACTAGCCTTCCTTTTCAGGATGATCATATGCACCAAATGGAAATCGAGGCAGCTTTTAGGCAGGCCGAGGAAGCCATCTATCCACACTTCCTGTCCAACGACTCCTCTCACTCAGATTCTCCAGTGCTCGGGTTCCCGCCGAAGCTGTTCCGCTGTATTTATATGGTATGGCGCCTGTACCAAACATCGCAATGGAGCTCTGTGGATTTACAGACGTGCCAGGATCTTGGTCAAGACCTCATTCAATGGGATCATCAAATCACCGCATCTACAGTTGACAATCTACTAGACCATCAAAACGATGCAATGAGCCCAAACGGTTCCATTGACCTCACCATCTCAAAGTTTGAGAGCCCATTCCACCTTGCGCCTCTAGGCCCAGCACTATATATACTTGGTTGTCGAATTTTACTCCATCGCATGTCTTCCGTATGTGCTGGCTCAGAGCCCGACCTGGAACAACTGTTGCAAGAGGGAATTGCAGCGGTACGACAATTGCAGCCCAAGCAGGATTACTTCGCAGAATATTACTGCTGGCCACTGCTTATAATTGGCATGCATTTAGAACACCAACCCGACCGGGACTTGCTTATGAGCCAAGTCCATGCTTTCTGGGTGGCCACAAACAATGGCACAATGCGGCGACTTGCTGATAAGCTCCTTGGCCTGTGGAATGTTGAGATTGAGACTGATTCCTTTCGTTGATGGTGTTTGACGTGATCGTGTGTAGGAATACGGCGCTGATTGATTATTAACCGGTTTCTGCGGATACGATGCCCCACTAACACTCCATTTGCCACATCTGATGTTGCGAAGTGCCGAACCGAAGTGTATATTTGGATTTGTCAGCCCAAGGAAAACCCCCCTGGAAATACCCCAATTCCATTCCCCAATTCCCCAATTCCCAAGGTTTCTGGAGTATAAGTTGTTAGCGTGAAATCCTGTCAACATCGGAATACCCCTCAATTGCCTTTCTTGCTTTCAATTGACATTCGCCGACCATGGGATCTATCGCGTTCAAATCGCCTCGGGTACTGCAGGCCCCGGGTCTTCCTTATTTCACTCCAGCCAACAATGGCGGCGCCGCTTTGAACCCTCATGACCCCAGCACCCCAACTTTGTTCCGGCCGCTGCGGATTCGGGATGTCACTTTCAAGAACAGAGTGATGGTCGCACCTATGTGCATGTACTCGGCCAACCCAAACCCTTCTTCCCCGGCAGTTGGAGCCCCTACTGATTATCACATCGCACATCTCGGTCATCTAGCCACTAAAGGAGCCGGCCTTGTGATCATCGAAGCAACTGCTGTTCAGCCGAATGGCAGAATTTCTCCCAATGATCTCGGTCTCTGGCAAGAAGGAACAGAGTCCGAGCAATTCAAAGGATTGCAACGCGTTGTGAATTTTGCTCATAGTCAAGGAGCCAAGATTGGAATTCAGTTGGCTCATGCCGGTCGAAAGGCAAGCACTGTCGCACCCTGGTTGTCATCCGAGGGCAAGAGAAGCAGCATCAAAGCTGATGAATCCGTCGGAGGCTGGCCGACGAATGTAGTCGGCCCCTCTGGAGGTGATGAGCACATTTGGGCCCCAGGAGATGTCAAGTATTGGGCTCCCCGAGAACTTAGCACAACTGAGGTTGAAGAGGTTGTGCAGGCCTTCGTTCGCAGTGCCAAACTGGCCATTGAAGCCGGTGTAGATATGATTGAGATCCACGGTGCTCATGGATACCTACTGAACCAATTTATGAGTCCGGTCACGAACCGTCGCACTGATAAGTACGGCGGAAGCTTTGAGAACCGCATCCGAATTGTACGGGAGGTCTGCACTGCAGTCCGTGCTGCCATCCCTGCTGGAACTCCCCTCTTCCTTCGCATCAGTGCTACCGAATGGTTGGAAGAGCAACCGGTCGCAGCAGAGACCGGCAGCTGGGACATGTCTGCATCCAGCCAATTGGTGACACTGTTGCCGGAATTCGGCGTTGACCTTTTGGATGTCAGTTCGGGTGGTAACCACATGGATCAAAAGCTCCAGCCCCACACCAACTATCAGATTGATCTTGCGGGTCAGTTACGCAAAGTGATCCACAAGGCGGGCCAAAAGACCCTGGTCGGTGCAGTCGGTCTTATCACGGAGGCCGAGGCAGCTCGTCAGATCGTGCAAGGCGCGGACGAAGCGGTGGCTACTGAGGAAATGCTGTCTGGCCCAGAGCCTAAGGCTGATGCAGTTCTCATGGCTCGCCAGTTCCTTCGGGAGCCCGAATGGGTGTTGACGGCAGCAAAGAAATTGGGTGTTCCGGTCTCGGTCCCACTCCAATTCGCCCGGGGACTGCTGTAAATACATACATTATGCTTAGAGCGATACACATATGAATTCATTAGATGTGAATGTCTCCAACAATTTGTTTTTAAGACCACAGATCCCTTTCCCACGTGCAAGACCCTGAAATAGCAGTTACGAGCTGTATTGCGCTCCCATCCCTGCATTTTCTTTCTTCAGCGCGCTTGGCGCAACCCCTTGGCCCACTGGGAATGCTCATTCAGCTCACGTAGCCCTTGCAATTTCAGCGGCTCGATTGCGGTTATCAAAGACTGTGTATTTGCCCAATGGTGAGACGAGATGTGCTCAACGTGCAACGCCAAGGACATAGCCAAGACATGGGCGGAGTTGATGTTACAGTGCATGTAAACCCAAATATCATCTACCAGTACGAACTAGGACCTCAGTGAATAAACAATAAAAGAGTATTTCCCTTGATAAGGCAGCCAAATCCCCTCCACCGAGCTCTGTGGACGGTCTTCCCGCATTCCTTTCCGTGGCTATCGCATCTCCACCCCCTCGGCCACTAGTCAGTCAGGATCGACCCGATCACAAAGAGACGCAAACATGATGCGCAGTTGGCTTCTGGCTGGTTATGTGGGCATTATACTGCTAAGCCCTGCACTTATCGCGGCGCTTCCTGCTCCAACGCCCCCAGGCATTCCAACAGCTTCCACAGCTCAGAATGAACTATCCGGGTTGACAGTTGCGGCACAGGGCTCCGAAGATGGCTATTCTAGGGACAAGTTCCCCCACTGGATTACTCAAAGCGGGTATGATCTGCTTGGTTTACTATCTAGTGATTTCATCTAACATGCTGCAGAACCTGTGATACCCGTGAGGTAGTCTTAAAGCGAGATGGATCGAGCGTAGTACAGAGTTCCAGCTGCGCTGCCACTAGTGGAACATGGTACTCCCCATATGACGGAGCGACATGGACTCAGGCGAGCGATGTTGATATCGATCACCTTGTACCGCTGGCTAATGCGTGGAAGGTAAGTGTACCCTTTCTTCTGCATATGCTAGATACCTTCGCTAACTGTTGGTCTGTAGTCTGGTGCATCTGAGTGGTCGACCGCTGACCGGCAAGCGTTTGCTAATGATCTTACCCATCCGCAATTACTGGCTGTGACAGATAATGTTAATTCTGCTAAGGGCGATAGAGGGCCGGAGGAGTGGAAGCCCCCTCTTAGTAAGTTACTGCACTTTCTTGGGATTGGATATGAGCTAACGATTTGCTAGCCTCTTACTATTGCACTTATGCGGAGATGTGGGTTAAGGTTAAATCGGTCTATAAGCTGACCATTACCGATGATGAGAAATCAGCTCTTGCTAGCATGCTAGATACTTGCTAGGCTAATTTGAATGTTTTGCACATTCTGCTATCATTTCTTGGGAGTGTCCAGCTGGTCCATATCAGCCCCGCCGAGGCTCATTATAGTATATTTGAGAATATGAGGCTTCTAGATTCTTTCCGCTCTATTCTAGTCCGGCGATTTCATTGCGACCATCAAGAAGTGCTTGGAGCCCCAGAGACTTCTTTTGAAGAGAAGGAATAAGCCCCGATTCAGGAAGAGAAGACCAAATACATTCTAACCTCCTAAGAATCCATGCTGCTTGTCCTCCCAATGACGATGTGACTAGAAGAGACATAAAGTTTTGCACAGCTACCCTCTCACACGGCAGGATAGCAGCCGAGCCTAAGATAGCCAATGGCCAAACAAGAGAGCTCGTAAAGTAATGATTTCGATCGACCAGAGGTAGCAATGCAATACTTCTGGTGACACATTTACCGATTTTCCAATCGATCTCATCTGGTGGTAAATATGGATGTGCCTTGAAGAGCAGAATCCAAAGAACAAGGACATATAAATCAGCTGAAATATCGTCACTCTTCTGCATTACCTGAGTCCATTGCAAAAGTTGTTGTTTTAGGTGCTTCCATGTATGAATTTCCGCTTCTGTTAACGGCCGCAAGAGGCGAGAAAGCTTCGTAGCATCGGCAATCAATAAAAAGAATTCATATGAGGTATGAAGAATTGGCTGACTCCCGACCGCATGCCCCTGCTCTTGTTGGGCACCATGCACCGGATCCGAAAAATAATTTGATAATTCGATGCGTAGATCGGGCTGCGAAAGCGAGTCAAGGGATGGATCGAAAAGCATCATCAATGATGCGTGGTAGACAAATGACTCAACGCAAATTCTGTCAAATACTGCGCTCGCTTGCGGGCAATTTACCCATCGAGCGCGCCGTTGTTTGAGCATGACCCCTGATGCCATAACATGGGGCGCTACTTTGAGCGTTGTATCTAAGCGAGAGCTCTGGCTAACGATCAGCACTGTATCTCCTATCATGATCGATGGTCAGAAAAGCAGATATTCTTTTCCCTCCGTACCTCAAACACAGAAAGAGTGATAACAGTAGCAAGGAGGGCATCGTTTGATCCGCTGTCAGTCGTTCGACTAAGAGCCCTCCGTAATCCATTCAATGACTGTGTATAGCTTTGAACTGCGCAGTATATTGATCCGCCATTGAAAGAAGCTAGCTTCATTCCAGCGATCGAGATCAACACGCCCATAAGTGGAGGAAATTCGAGAGCAAGTCGCAACATATATGACTGATCCGCATATCTGGCAAGTGAGTTCCGTCGCACCATCTGTGGCAAAACAACAGAGCCAAAATACCGGTACAGATAACAATGCTCCTCGAGCTGGAACGGTGATGGCATCTGGACTGGCGGGTGGAGTCCATTACGTAGAGTCGGCGAGTCGACCGGCGACAGTCCGTCTTCACTTTTATTTGAGGTCGATTCCACCCCCGATGATAGTCGTCGTGTCCGTCCATCTTTTCGTTGCTTATCAAATGGCCAAACACATTGGAGCCGATTGCGGTTGCACCCCGCACATTGGGGCCGTGCTTCGTTGCACTTCTTGCGGCGCTTCCGACCTGCATGAGATTTTTAGCATCGATAGAGCTGATTGCATTTCTTGAAAGCTCACATTGTAGGCAGCCAGTCCGAGTTCGAAGCTTGGCTGAAGAGATCGGCGTCATGGTGGTTGTTCATTGCAGAAGCTAGAGTGCGGGGTGTTATGGCGGTTTCGATCCGATCTCGGGATGGGGAATGCCATCAGACTCGGCAATCGTGTTATCAAACACTCAGGTCCGAGGCGGGTTACTTGAGTGAGATAGAAATTTCCTTGACACTTACACTTCCAAATGAGTGCATCAGAAGCTACACAGATAGGGCAGAAAGCTTCAGACACTAACCGTGGGTTACAGTGATCAGCTTTCAATATCATCACCTGACTAGGCAGTCGGCATTTCATGTACAAGGCCAGGATATGAAAAGGCTGAATTTGGCTGAGAGCAGATGAGCAATGCTAGAGATAGGTAAATTGATGAAGCTGAGTGGGAACGATCCTAATCTTTGAGCTCACGCTCCTCCCACCCCTTTTGTAATCTCTCATCTACTTCCTCCACCTCACCCGGATCTAAAAACTTCGCCAGAGAGATTTCAGAGCATTACATTGACATGGTAGATGTCCGCTGGGGCCCTTTGATTGAGAGGGACCAGACCGATCGCTTGGATCCTCTCCTGACACCAAAGAGCCATCCCTAACCGGCGATAGGAGTCAAACTTGACCGTGCACAAGGGCGAGAGCGGGAGCCATGACACCTATTCCCAGTGTCGCACGCCAGATAAAATGCGGTTAATCTTTAGTGTCTCTGTATTAGGGCCTTGCCGGCTTTGGCCACCTTTGTTCGACAGGGTGCTGGAGATATAGCAGTCGCCGAGGGTTTCCATTATAGCTGCCACTGCTGCTGTCACTGGGGTTACTCCAAATCAACAGAACATTGTCGCCATATATGCTTAGCTATCCAGGCGGGCAAATCATCTCTCTGTAAGCTTAGACATTACTATGTGCGACGGTTCATTAACATTTTCTGCCTGCAGGATGACGTCCTCGGGTGGATTCACCCCGAAGGCTCGGTAAAACCCCGGATTTCTGAAGTGACCAGCGCAAAAATAAGCTTACGGCTTTCTCACCGGATCCACACCTTGGTGCTTGTAATCAATCAATGCTACTAATGAATCGTCACGAATTTACCCCGGATTGGACTGATCAGCATGGATGTAACCAGGGTTTCTCACTTCAATCCCCCGCATGTTGCTCTTTACACGCTCCGCTTGGACTCAGCTCACCAAATCTGAAAGCTTTGTGAGAAATTTTCAGAAGACTACAAGGTGCTCAGAAGCGCATAGCACTGCAGAAGTACATACAGCATGGAGAAGTCTCAAGTCGACCACGTTGAAGGCCTTGAGCCCCAGGTTTGCCGTGGTATGGACTGTAATAACGCTAAGAGTTTCCTCTGCTAATAATTTACTTCACAGAGGAAGCGTCATGGGCAAAACTAATCCCAGGTGGATACTCCCCTTCTCGATGCATGAAGCTTCGTGGCCGACCCATGATAAATGCCATTTTGCTTCTCGCCGGCACCTCGATCATGTTCTTTGGTTACGACTCCTCATGCATGAGCCAAGTCGATACAAATGCCAACTACTTGCGATATATGGGGACCGACTCGGGCTCGGCACGCGATTCTGCTGCGGTAGGAAGATTGGTCAGTCTTTGGTTCGGGGGGTTTGGCATAGGTATGAACTGCAATAGAGGACATAATGATATGGCCAGTTTTCTGAATCTGTTGTGTTTTGATTCTAGGTGCAATTCTTGTCGGTTGCCTTGCAGATGAAATCGGTCGGCTGAAGTGCATACAACTCGGTTGTATTTGGGCTATTGTTGGTTGTGCGCTTCAGGCATCTGCGCAGAACTTTACTTGGATGGCCTTCGCACGTATCATTGGAGGTGTTGGGTGTGGACATTTGAATACCATTGTGCCAATTTGGACATCGGAGTTAGCCGACTCTCGTGATCGCGGTGCATTTGTCGCTGTGCAGTTTACTTTGGCTCTTACAGGAGGTACTATGTGAGTTTGCCGACGCTTAACCGGCGTACAGCAGTTGACAACTCGGAGCTATTCTAACTGGCATAAAGTGTGTATTGGACAGAATATGCATGTCTCAAGACGCAAAGTCTTGCATTCGCATGGCGCTTTCCCCTCGCCTTACAACTCATTTTCCTGTTCTTCATCCTCTTCGCAACCCCGTTCTACCCCGAGTCGCCTCGTCATTTAGTCAGAATAGGTCGAGTCTCAGAAGCACGGGATATAATGACAAGGACACGCAGACACACAGTGGAAACAGAGATCGAGCGCGAGTTGGCAGAGATCGTTGCAGCGATTCGCCTCGAAGCCAATGAGCCCCCACCTTCGATGTGGAAAACATTCACCACTCGCGATAAACTGCATACGCGACGCCGGATCATGCTAGGTGCAGGTGTTCAAATTATGCAGAAGTTTACTGGCATTGACTTTATCTCTACCTATGCGCCGGAAATGTTTTCCTTGGCCGGCTACACGGGTGATAAGCCTGCTTTACTGGCTGGAGGCAACTTCTTTGGTTACACGGCTAGCTTGGCGCTAGCGATCTATCTTTGCGACCGACTGGGTCGTCGTCGGCTGATGTTGATAGGGTCCTCTTCCATGTTTGTGGTGTTGATTGCAGGCGGGATCTTGGCCCATGAAGTAATTTCCAAGGCTGACACGGACCCCGACTTATCCTCACGATGTGGCGCCGGCGTTGCAGCTGTGCTTTATCTGTACTCTTTCATATATGGAAGCACCTGGCTTACGACTTGGTAAGTTCAACGCAATTCTAGAAAGAGGTATCACTAATCAAGCATTTCATAGCTGGGTTTATCCAACAGAAATTTTCCCGCTAGTCAGTCGAGCGAAAGGGACTGCGGCAGCTACAGTGGCATTTTCTTTGGCGGGTGGAATAATCAATGAGATTGTTCCGTACCTCATTAATGCTGTTTCATATTGGGTCTTTATCATCTTTGCTCTTTTGAACTTGGTGATGCTTGTCCCCATATATTTGTTCTATATTGGTGAGTCCCTACTTCTCTCCATTGGTATTCCAAAAGCTAATCCATACGTCGGCGCGAAGAAACGGCCAACCGGCACTTGGAAGACCTCGACTTTCTGTTTGCCCATGACAGTCCATTTTTCTGGCATGCTGAACGTGCTTTCGCGAGTAGAAAGATCCAGGAAGCTGCCGCCGACGAGAAATTCAACCAAGGGGGCATTATTGCTGAAGGTGATTTGAAAGTTTAATTTGACATTGAGCTTTGAAGATATGTCTGGAGCCGTGATCACGTTTCCTGCCCAAGCTATGCCCCTTTAGTATAGCTAGACGCAAAAGGTATGTCAAGAAACTGGGGCTGCCATTGAATTTGCGTCAAATCTTGAGACTTGATATTGCTGCATCGGTTTAAGAGCACAGGAACATCAGCGCGGTGCCAAATTTTGTCATCAGGCGGCTTGGCATGAGATGCAAAGCAATAGGAGTTGTCTTGCAGAATTTATATCAAGTCAGACTGGTAACAAAGTTTGATAGAAATAAGCACAATATATTTTCATTGAACACTCAATATACTCCAAGCAAAAGCTCTCTTGTGATCACCACTAAGACAAGTGGCTAACAATCATATCCAAATAAGCGCCGGCACGAGGTGTAGTAGCCTCAATGCCAACCAACTTAGCCCGATCATCCCACAGACGCATCGAAACCATCTCATCCTTCAAAGGATCTTCCTCAAACTCTCGTAGCTCATCCCCTTGGAATGGACCACCCTGGAAAGCCAGAGACTTCTGCGACGCAGAGGACAAAGAATCATAGTACTCACGGTTCACAGCCGTCAGATACCTATCCTCGTATAAGTATTTGTATATGCTAAGGACTTGCATGTGGCTTACCGCTTTGCAGCGACATGACTGTTGACCAACCGACAAACTGTCTCGCTGAAGCCCAGAGACTTCAAGTAGGCAGCGCCGATGGCCTCGTGACCAACGCGGCCGACGTTTTCGCTGCTTTCTTTGAGATTCATGCGCACTTCCTTGGTCGATTCTAAGGGAATGATCTGGCCGATATCATGGAGCAGGGTCGCAATTACCAGTTCATCTCGTGCTCCTTCTCGCGCTGAATTAGCTGGCTTTCTTGAGGACATGGTTAAGCACTCACCTGCTTCGCGGGCCTGATTTGCGGCTTGCAGACAGTGTTCTAGCTGACTGATAGATTCGCCAATGTAATCTCCTTGTCCGTACTGCTCGAGTGAAGCGATCAGCGCTTCGGCCTTTGTGGATGATGAATTTGTGTTCATTGTGGTGGATGAAATTGCGTGAGAAGAGAAATATGAAAGTTGGGGGCAGTGGGTGGGGAGGGAGGCCTTTAAATAATTTTCACGGAATTCGTAAGGGCATGCGTAACATGGCCCTCTTATAGACTTGAAAAGTCTAATTTAGTCATATACGCCACCTAAATCACCAGTCTATAGCTTATTAACGCATTCAACAGTATTAAAGGCTTGCAAGTGGTGTGTAGCATCTACAGGAATTTGCTTATTTCTCTTTTTCTACTTTCACCCTGTTTTATACCGAAATTAATATTATTTCTACATTGATAACCAAGGTTCAGTGTGGTATTCAGAGCCTATCACTGCCTTTAACAAACCATGCCTACTCTAGCCTTCTTTTTTACAATACACCTGTCTTCAAGCCGAAACACCATTCGGTTCCACTGTCAACATCGGTGAGCCGAAAGCATAGCGCACGCGACCCTCCTCGTAATCAACACCCTCTTTACGCATGTGCGTCGCAGGCCAGAGGTTCCGGCGATCGGAATAGTACTGATCATGGAGGTTTCCCTCAGTCGCGCAGTTGTAAGTGGCGTAGATAGCCCGTCGGTCCTTGGTACTAGTGTTGGCGCCACTGCGGTGAGCCAAGTAGGAGCCGAAGACCAGAATGTCACCTATTTGGAAGTTTAGACTCATCACATGTGAGTACCAGGTTCTCTCATCTTTGCTGTCACTTACCAGGCAACAAGTCGCATGAAGTCCAGGTGTTGCTTTGCACCCATTCGGGTTCAATGCAACGGTCACTACCCAGAGGAATTTGCATACGGTGGCTGCCGTTGACAACTTCCAGACCTCCATTCTCAGATGTCATCTCATCAACTGCGGCGAGAATCGTGAGATGCTTAATGTTCTTCACGTGGGTGTACGCGTTGGCATCAATGTGGGGGTCAAAGCCGCCTGAAGCGTTGCTAGGTGATCAGTCTCCTGATCAGACTTAGGCTTAATGGTAAACTTACCACTTCCAGCAAGCTTGTAGTTGATCTTCTCCTTGAAAAGAAGCATCTCCTCACCCGCCAACTGCTGTAACATGCTCGCCGCCCGCTCTCCGCGCAGGAAGCTGTCGAAACCTGCGTGGGAGTTCGCGAAGTTCTCCGTGCGACACAACACACGGTCACCCTTGCCGTTCACTTCCTCGTAAGGCATCCAAGGAACATCGGCAGTGCGGGGCAAGTCATGCACTTCCTGTGCCCATTGCTGGAGTGTCTTGGCCTCGGGCTCGGAGAAGAAACCGCGAACCAGCAGGTATCCATTTCTCTGGAAGCTTTGAAGCTGCTCTGGTGTCAGGGGGTACTTGAAGTTATCCATGATGATTGGCTGATTTTGCAATGGATCACGAGAGACTAGAGAGCGTAAAACGTGCGATCAGGATTGGCGACGAACGGGCTACACGCGATTATATACATCATGGGCCTTCGGTGGCGGCTGTTTCTTGCACATGTGTTAGAGGATCCATAGACTCATACTGCGACACCGCGCTTCGCACCGAGACCAAGGTCCACCTTTTCGTATGGGGCGCTTAATCCACATGGACCTAGATTCGATGGGGAAGGAACAAGGAAGGTAAGTAATCGTGGTTTTACGGTTGGTGACTGATAACGTGGGCGGAAATGGCCAATCACATGTGATCTGGTAAGCCACATGTGTGAATAGATAACAATGATTGGACAATGTGAGTTGCCCGCGGCCCCATCTTCACGTGCGTAATTGGTGGCCTGCAACAAGGCACGTAGTATCCGTAAGAAGCTCGGACCTTCCACGTTCTGTCCCTGTCACTTCTAAACACCGCACTTCGTACCGACTCTAATCTTCAGATCTACATGTGCCTGCAAGAAAGCCTACCATTGGGTCTCCAATCGTAAAGACGCACGCCAAAGTTGCATCAATGACTATAATAGGTAAATGGCATGTGGAACATGTACAAGAACCAGTAGTGAACATTAGATGAGAGTAGAGAGTTCAGCTATTAAGACATCTTCCATCCTTCGTTGCTGTCTTTCTCCTGCCTCTCTTTCTCAGAGTCTTCTTTTCATTCACTTCCACTTCTCGTACTTGATTCAATCAGCAAGGACTCCCCAACTGCTGAATCAAGAAGTCCATCGAATTTTTTCAACAATGGAGAACTCTCCCGCCGACTCGATCATGAAGATCAAAGACAAGCACAATGAGATCCGCAATGACACCTGGGATTTGGAGGAGCGCGAGACCAAGAAGAAGTCCTCCGGCATTCTGAATGTCATGGTCGCCGGATTGGCTCTTTTCAGCGACGGCTACAATGCTCAGATCAGTATGTAATCTGTGGTGTCTACGGCTCACAAATACTAATCCCCCTTGCAGTCGGCTACATGGAGCCTCTTTTCTCCACTCTGTAAGGTTCACAAAAGGCCCCCTCAACGGCGATTCGGGAGCTAACACGCCTTATTACAGTTACAAGTCTGGCATGTCTTCAACCATCAAGGCGCGCTTGTCTAACTCCTACCTGATCGGAGAGATTTTTGGCATGCTCTTCTTTGGTGTCCTCATCGACCGCATGGGTCGTCGCACCGGTATCATTGCGGCCACATTGTTCCTTGTCCTTGGTGTGGTTCTGGCGACGGCCGCTCATGGCACCACGCAGCTGGGGTACGACCCGTCTCCCATTTTCCAACGTCTGAAAACAGAGCAAGCTGACATTAATTAACACAGGATGTTCTGGATGATGATTGTGGCACGCGGCGTTGCCGGATTCGGTGCTGGAGGAGAATACCCAGTCTGTGCTACCAGTGCCACCGAGGCTGCTGACGAGACTGATAAGCTTCGCAAACGACGAGGAATCTTGGTTGCGGCTACCACTGATTTCGCCGTTGATCTAGTAAGTTTTTGTGTAATTTAAAATGAAAGCACTACTGATTGCCGCTTAGGGTTTCGTTGTTGCTGGTGTGGTCGCTATCATCGTCCTTGCTTGCTATGGCCAGCGCTCTTCCGAAGGAGTCTGGCGAGTTTGCTTTGGTCTGGGCTTTGTTGTAAGTTGCGCAACCTACCTATCTTTCATGAAAGTGTATTGACCGAGACAGCTGCCTGTTGTGATCTGCTTCTTTCGGGTTCGCATGGTCAACTCTACCCAGTACAAGAAGCATGCAATCAAGTCTAGCTACCCATATCTTCTGGTCATCAAGCGCTACTGGAAGCCCATGCTTGGAACTTGTACGTCCCAATCCTCATCGTGTTTATTGTCTTCTAGCTAACTTTAAATTCCTAGCTCTGGCCTGGTTCTGCTATGACTTTGTCACCTATCCATTCGGTCTGTTCTCCTCGACAATCGTTGAACAATTGATGACCAATAACACAACCACTCAGAATATCGGATATGGCGTAAGTCATTTTAGAATCCGAGAAAATATTCCATTCAGGCTAACGTGCTATCTCTAGACGGTGATCAACTGCTTCTACCTGCCTGGGTGCATCGTCGGTGGATTGCTGATGGACCGCATCGGCCGTAAGCAGACCATGACCCTAGGGTTCTTCCTCTGGGGTATCTGGGGCTTCATTTTGGGAGGCGCTCTTGGCCCTATTCAAACCATCTTTCCCCTATTCGTTGTCATGTACGGCATTTTCCAAGCTCTCGGTGAGATGGGCCCTGGCGTTGCTACATTCCTGTGCGCCTCAGAGTCCTTCCCCACCCCATTGCGCGGCCACTTCCTCGGTTTTGCTGCTGCATTCGGAAAGGCAGGAGCCTCTATCGGAACCCAGGTTTTCACCCCGATCCAGAACTGCTTCTCCACCACCGAAAAGGGCCAACAGGCAGTCTTCCTCATTGGAGCTGCCTTCACAATTGTCGGAGGACTTATCTCGTGGTTCTTGATTCCCGATATGTCTCGGGAGCTTGAGACCGAGGATGCCCGCTTCAAGGCCTATCTGGAGGAGAATGGTTACGATGTCAGCGAGTATGGTGAAGCTCTCGTTATCAATCAGCGTGGTTGAGAGTCCAGCCCTGACGACCATGATGACTGTTTGCTATCATTAGCACAGAGCGGACGAATTCCACCACCTAATTTTCAATTTGCGGATATCTCTGATAGTAGAAGTTCAGTTGCAAAAGTGATGTTAATGTTAATGAGTCTTGAGTTGATTCGCCAATATGGCCTCCTTCCCATTATGGCATTATAATGTGTAATTCTCTAGACAGTAGGTGAAAAATGCAAAATTACGTGATTTAGCCCTTCGGCTATAGACACACTTCTGTCTGATTGTCGAAGCTCTTCCGAGGGTACTTCTCATTGCTACTAAAAGCGGGTCTAGCAACCCGCGTGGAGCTCAAAACGCAAGATATTGAGTGGAGATTGAAATTTCCTGGTTATTCTAGCTCTAATCCCTCAACGGGAAGAGGAATCCATCGGCGTCGGTGCTCTCAACCAAGCTTATCGGGCGCTGAGATATGGCGTTCGCTAATTCTTCCAAGTCGAAGGTCAGCGGGTCAAATTTGCTCTCCCAGGCCACATTCCCATGTTCGTCGAGCCAGAGAATTCTAATCACCCCGGACTTGATGGAATCCTCATCCAGCAGGTAAATACCAGCTTGCATTTGCAATTCCGCCAAAGCAAGGTCGCTCAGTTCTTCTGCTCTTTCGATCAAATCCTCGTCGTTCTGTCCTGATTTGTAATACAGGTCACTCCCATCTCCATTCTCATCAGTAAGCCCGGAAAAGTCCGTGATACCAGGCATACGGATCAAAACTTGGCGCCAGAAGTCCTTGTCCCTAGTATCGAAATCATAGCGTGTGGAGTCATCCAGAACCCGGATATAGCTTGTGACATTAGCTCCAGACGCTTCAAAAAGTGACTGGTATTTCGCCTCGAAACGTGGATCGTAGCATGTGCGTAGCCAGACAGTCTGTAAGCCCTCTGTGTTAGCTATGGTCATGTTGCGCTCGTGCATTGTTTGATTGTCGACGAATATGCGCTGGATGTCTGCGTCGCTGACTTTCCGGGTTACTTTCCGGGTTGAAGCTTTGCAGTCCGCGCGACATTGATATGGCTTTAGAGCGCGTTAGTAAGTCCTATAGGGACCAATCAGAATCATTCATGAATTACATACCCAACGCTCAATCAGGGTCAGTTCCTGGTACTTCCAGACTAGGCGATCCCACTGTTCTTGGCTTGTCTCCGAAGAGTCGTGAGTCCAGTGGTCCTAGACAAAAGTTAGAAAGGGGGCTTAAGGTGAGTAGGAATGGGGAGGCGGCCAAACCAGAGCATAGATGTCGAAAGCAAAACGGCCATACTTGGCGTCGTCCTTCAGTCTGGGGAACATGCTGGGAGTGGAGCTCTGAATCCTCTAGGGTGTAGGTGAGATCAGGAGCAGGTGAAATGAGACGTGAGAGGACGTGGAATACAGATATGATAGAAGGAGGAAGAAATAAATTACTATTCGTGTACGCTCATGAGACGCTAGTCTGATGTTGTGCGTGGGTCCGAAGATATGAAGAAGACGAGAGTAAGGATTGGATGTGACTCAATGAAAAGACAAAGATCTAGATTTTAAAAGTATGAAATGTTAGGTGCCTAAGAAATCATGCGACGACAGGTCAAACAGTTCTTCTATCTCACTTCAAGGCCACCCTTCCAAGTCAAGTATATATGCACTATGGGCAGCTCCAAGATTGTGAAATTGGGAATACGCTTAGGTAGTTGTAAACGTGAAATATATTCTATCAGGCAAATTGACTATTCAAAAGGTTTCGATGATATCGACATTGTGACTCTCAAAAAGTGATTTCCCAGTTGGGTATGGCTCATTCTGACAGCAATGCACTGCCATTCATAAAATAACACGATCAAGCCCCCAGAGATTCTCCGTTTATGTACGAAAACTATGATATAGTCTATGATTTATCTTCAATATGAAATCACACCACAACCATGATCTCAGACTAAAGTCAGTAACTGGAATAGGACTGAAGAATAGTCACTGTTAATCTAATTCTTCTGAAGCTTGTTTATGAGCTGATAGGTGAGATTCAACAAATCCACAGTTAAAGAGTTCTTAGAAAAGAGGCGACTGCTTTCTGAACGCCCTGCTCGTATCTGGCTGTGACGTCGTCACCGGTCAGAAGTGATCTTGGTGAAATTCTGTTAAGGCTTGGAGTAATTGTGCCTGTCCGGTCTTCCAGTGACAATTTAAGTCCGTAGCACTGGATACTCGTCTAAAAAGATCCATCTTTACTAAATCTAATACTGTACTATCCAAGTACCATTCTCAGGCAAATACTTTGCGTTCCAAGGCCATAGGAGGCTTAATGAGAATTTTCTGTTTCTTCTTGCAGTTCTAGAATCTCGATTTTATAAAATACGTTGAAGTGTCTCATAGTACGGATCTTTAGATGTATAGATAGTAAGACATCTGTAGCTATCGTCGGGATTCCGACGGGCTACCTATAATACTAGCGAGCTTGATTGTTCTACTTTCGGGGACGACCGCGTCGCTTTCATGATTCAGTGATGCCTAGCGTACTAGCGTTTTGCCGTAATTACTAGTGCTTATTATTTGGACATGCCCGAAATCAGACGCCATTTTTAGGAGCTTCGTATTGAAGACTAGCTTAACGTAAAGGATTGCTGTTGGAGCTAATTTAGATTATTCACCTTTACGAGGGTTTTCAACAATTTTGGCGCCCTTGGGAACTGTAGTTGAAGGATGAAGGAAATAAAAATGGTAGTTATTGATAAGAACCCGAAAGTGAGGTGGGTGGGTCAACTTGATCCACAAGCTTTGTCGAGTGCTGTAAATAAGCAAAGTGATCCACAGGGTCTGACGGCTAGATTGGAACCCTTCCGGTTAACCTGGTAGCCTAGAGCATCTGGACCCCTGCAGGGTTCGGTCCTGATCCGACCAGCCAATAGACGGCAAAGGTGAAGTTGTCACTGGACGATACCGTCCTTTTTTCAGCCTCCATGGCTGGGCGAAGTGGTTCTGTTAGGGTATTTTACAGTCTGGGCCAATTTCGTCGTGCATCTTGGGGCGTTTCAATACTCATTGTTCAAAAGCTGACTCACCAAAATAAATTCATCGTTGATCCTCTTTCGCTGTCACTGCGTTAGAATGATCCTCTTGGATCGCTTAGCTACATAAATCACTCAAGGAAAAGCTTACAGTCGTCAGTTTTCACATTATACGCGGCTTTTTCCAGTGCTAAGGCTTTCAATCATCTACCTGTCCGAAGGAACCAGGAAATGAGGCTTCCGAAAATACACAAGCCACGATTACTATATTGGCTCACCCTAAGGAGGGCTGTCACAGGCTGTTCCGCATTGACTTTGTGCCAAGTCACTTTTCTGCTCCTCCAAGGTCCGTTAATCATAATCCAGGGCGCTAGCTACTCCCACAAGATCCAAGTCCCTTTGACCTTTTTGACAAGTGAAATAGGTTTCAATACGTCTTCTCGCCAGGCTGCTCAGCAGCTTGCCCATTTTACGGATGCATACACGCCTGATGCTGTTAATTCGAGTGTCGGCCTTGTTCTCGCATCTATTCGTACTGATGATTTGACTTGGCTGCTGGATTATTGCCGCGAAAGGTGAGTTTGTCTTTGAATGTTCAGTTCAACAACTAAGCATACATCAGTGGTAGCACACCTTTCGTTTATACTACCGAGAAAACACCTGAGCCCGGATTGATGATCCCTTTCACCCGCCGCGGCCGAGAAGCAGCGGCCTACCTTTCGTATATTGTTGACTTCTACGACCGCCTCCCTGCTTACTCGATCTTCATACACGCGTACCCGGAGCAGTGGCACAATGATTTGTTTGGACCATACACGTACAAAACATTACGAAATATCCGTTTTCAATCAGTCGATGCTCATGGGTACGTCAATCTTCGGTGTCAGCACGACCCAGGCTGCCCGGTGGGTGTACTTCCCCTTAGTCCTAGTCAGAGTGATATAAAGAACCACGACATCCGCGCATACTTTTCAGAGGCGTACCAACAAATCTTTGATGTGCCTGCTGACGAAGTACCTACCGAAATCGGAAATGTGTGTTGCGGACAGTTTGCTGTAAGTCGAGAACATGTTAGAGCACGGACGAGGAAAGATTATGAACGGGTACTGGAGTGGGCGGCGACCACCACTTTGACAGATGATTTTGGAGTTGGCTGGGTGCTGGAAAAGTTATGGCATATCATTTTTGGGATGGACGCCATTTAGTGAGTCTGATTTTGATCTCAGAGGCCTTTCGCTTCGTTAAAAAAATTTCAGATTTACTGACGACTCTTTTATTAGCTGTCCTCGTTTCGAGCAATGCCGCTGCGACATATATGGATGGTGTGGGCCCTTGCCCTCAGGTGAAGTGTTACAACCTATAGGTATATAAAAACCAATTCCTTGGCTTGGTAATATCCTACTCTCGCTCAGTCAAACGGTGCTCTTCTTAGACCCAACACAGCTCGCGCCGCTGCAGGGCATGGGTTGTCAAAATTCCGACACCTCAGAAGCAACTGGCGAAAATATTGCCCCGGGCTTTGTGTTGAGAGCGCTCACTTTGACGAAGCAATTGTCAAAGATGCAATCATTGAAGCTACTGAAATTAAACTCGGTGTCATTAATCACTTTGCCGAAGAGGCGATTATGGTAATGTGCTTGCTGGCGCTGTTCAATGTAGAGAGTCTGTTGTGAGATACCTCGTGAAAAGGCTAAAGTAGATGTGAATATTCTACTCCAATATGGGCATCCCAATGCGCCGGCTACTGCTAAGAAAGGGAGTTATTCTGCCTGTCCAAAGATCGTGGAATATCTTCTTAGTAGAAAGAAACTGCATTCCTGATCTTTACTCTACTGACGAATGAAAGTTGTCTCTATTTTTCATCTCACCTGACATTTCTGTGCTATGAAGCGTATGTACCCAATTCCCCGCTTTACTTCCCCGCACTCAACGTCGCTTTTGTTGTTCACCTTGCAAATCAATGCCATATTCAGCATATTGAGTCAATGGTATGATAGCCAACTGACTTTGGAAGATTGTTGATCTTTCAATACCACGGTTACTCCGAGGCAGCATGGCTCGCTCTTCGGTGACATCCACCCCACACACTAACGATAACGTCCCCATTTAGGCTAATATAGAGGTCTTCAAATATTTAAACAAGTTTTAATCTTGATGTTATATTTACTCTTCACTATGTGACCCTGGTTATTTGCCACATACCGGTAGAGGTCAATGAAGAAGCTGCCATGATTTTGCTCAACCTCGCTTATCGAATTATCGTCCTGCTATTGCCCTTCTTATCCTTTCATATACACAATGTTGAAGCCTTTGCGAATGTCGAATTCAACAATTATCAGCACCGGTCGACAAATGTTCCGTCCTGGGATCCAGTAAAGTTGGCATTTCTGGATAAACTTGTAATGAATATGACTATTCCAGAACTTGGTACGTGACATGAGCCTTTTTCTTCCCATTCTGTCTTTCTTTTCAAGACTAAACACATACAATAGTTCTACAAATGCACCTTATGTTTGCCGATAACATAATTGGACCAAACTCGGATAATGCTCTTTATGGTAATTAGCCAGCCACGGAATTGGGTACCGTGACTAGCATAACTCACCCTGATTTACAGATCAGGCAATGGAGCCAGCTCCAGGCGCACCTATCGGCATAATGCATGACTGGTACCCCACCAACAAATCCCAATACAACGACCTCCAGGAATTAAACGCCAAGAAATCGCGTATTAACATACCATTCATGCAGACAGGGGAGTGCCTTCACGGTGTAGGATCGTTCAAGCAATCGATGTTTCCTCAAGTGATCGGCATGGCAGCATCTTTCGATACCAACTTAGTGCATCGAGTTGGGCGAGCTATTGCGACCGAGGCACGCTCGATCGGAATACACGCTTGCTTTGCACCAGTGCTTGATCTTGCAAAGGAGCCACGGTGGGGTCGGGTGCAAGGTCAGTAGTGGTTCGCTTTAATTTTAATGAACATTAACTGATTTACTATGAAAAAGAGGATTGGGGTGAGGATATGGTTCTTACCTCCCACATGGGTGTCGCATTTGCTTCCGGTCTATCGAAAAATAGTACTTGGTCAGATTCGGATGCTGTCATTCCCGTGATGAAGGTATGCGTTATATTTTCTTTTGTGACTCATTCTAAATTTCTTTTTCTGTTCTGTGCTTACGTCGTCTTTTAATTTTAGCATTTTGCAGCTCACGGAAGTCCTCAAGGCGGTCATAATGCAGCGCCTTTCATGGGTTACGGAACCCGTGAGGTCCTCCAGGAGATGCTTGTTCCCTTCAAGGCAGCTGTGGATTTGGGTGGAGTCAAAGGTGTGATGATGTAGGTCAAGTCTCTTCATATTTCCTATCCGGCTCTCACAATTCGAAAAGGGCATACAGCGAGTTTGACGACGTTCCTTGCTCGGTAAACCCCCTCCTATACCAGGCATTGGAAGACTGGGGATATGATGGTACGTTGGCCATTACGGGATTGAAACATCACATTGCTAATAGGGCTACAGGTTTTGTAACTGCAGACGACACGGGTAAGTCCGCGCATATAGCTTTCGCTCGCTTTTCCAAACATCACGATCGTTGATGAAAATCCTTCCTCAGGGATCTCCGAGCTATTGTACACACATCTTGTCACTAGCTCGGTGGCGGATACGATCGCTCAATGGCACAACGCAGGTGGAATCATCCAGTATTATGATTTTCCACTAAGCGAATATGTTAATGTTTGTGTCCCGATATTTGAACTGACATAGAGATTCAGATTACTAAAGATTATCTAGGCAACGGTTGATCTAGTCGCCAATGGCAAAATCGCATTATCGGAGCTACAATCACTTGCAAAACGTGTCCTGGGTGTCAAATACGATTTGAATCTTTTTAACGACCCATATATTGCCGAAGATATCGACTCGCAAGTAATCACTGCATCTCATGTTCCCCTTACGTTAGAGGCCGCCCAGAAAAGTATTGTTCTTCTCGAAAACAACAACTCCACGCTTCCTTTGCAACCCGATAAGCAGAACATCAACACGATTGCTCTGGTAGGGCCTTTCAGCGATACATTCAATTTTGGAGATTACTCAGGTCAATTTGGAGGCTATCCGGTGAAAAATGCAAGCACAATCCGTCAAGGTATCACCGAACACCTGGCAAGCAACTTCCCGGACACGAAATTGCTCACAAGTTGGGGTGCCAATTCTTGGAGTTACAACGGACAGTACAACGTACCTCCATACTTGCTTTCTGTGAACGGGACCTCTGGTGGATTGATGGCAACATATTTTGCAGATACAAATTTCACTGATGCGAGAGTACAGAAGCTGGAGACACCAAGTCTTGACTGGGGGCTTTATCCACCTGATGGCCTGCCCTCGAACAATTTCAGCGTCATTTGGGAAGGCGACGTTGAGATACCTGTGGACATCACGACTGATGGGTGGTTTGGTGTTGCAGTTTATGCTAATACGTCTGCTAAGCTCTATATCGATGGCAAGCTGCATGTGAGCGTTGAGCCCACCACGGCTGGCAATATACTCTCAGATATCCCTGGCATCTCCTATACCTCAGTCAACTCGACAATCGCACCACCAGGCTCGGCAGCTTTTTCTTTTGGGAAACAGGCCAAGCATCAAATCAGACTGGAATATCAAGCCTGGAACTACGTACAGAAATTTGAAAACGTCAATTCGCTTAATGCTCAGGTTATCCTGTTTTGGAATTTGGTTGATCCGGTTCATGCTGTCGATCAAGTAAATATTCCCCAGTTAACTCGACCGATAGATAATGATTTATTGACGTTGGTTTAAAACAGGCAGTCGAAATTGCTCGAAAGTCCGATGTGGTCGTTCTAACCCTTGGCGCTAATTGGAACAGTGATGGCGAGTCCGGAGATCGAGCCACTCTGGGATTCTCTCCAAATCAGAGTAAGTTTTTCAAAGCTCACAACAAGAACTGAAAAGCGTTGCTAAGTTGAGGATTAGCTTTGCTTGCGGACGCAATCTATGTTGTTGGGAAACCTGTCATCCTTATCTTGCAAGGAGGTCGTCCTTTCGCCGCTCCAGAGTATTACAATAAATCTGCAGCAGTGCTGAACACTGTCAGCTAAATCCGTGCCCATGCTTTTGGGTGTACAAATTTCGACTAACGAATTGCAGTTTTTCCCTGGACAATCAGGTGGACAGGCCATTTCTGATGTTCTATTTGGCACTATGAATCCGGGCGGCAGAGTTCCAATCAGCGTTCCGTACAATGCTGGCACATTGCCTGCCTTTTACAAGTAAGAAAAGGGTTCTACTCGATTTTTGATGGATTGCTGACTCCTCCAGCTATAAACCCTCATTTCCCCGGGACTATACAGATATTTCGTACAAGCCTTTAGTGAGCTTTATCCCCGTTTCACATCGAAATCGCCACTAATACCCACTAGTATCCCTTTGGCTATGGGCTATCATACACGAGCTTCACCGTGGCGAAGTTCCGCTCCACGGTGGACAGCAGTAACGGTACTGAGAATAATACTAGATTTGGAAGCAAGTCAAACATTACATTCTCAGTCGAGGTAACCAATTCTGGCAATGTTGCAGGAAGCTATGTCCCACAGGTTTACCTTCTTGGTCGCATCTCGTCGATTGTACGTCCGGTCAAGCAGCTTGTCGCTTTCACCCGGGTGTACCTGTCGGCCGGGGAGTCGAGAGAAGTTACTTTAGACCTCGAAGTAAGCCGATATCTTCCAATTTTGGATCGGAAATATGAGTGGACAGTGGAACTGGGTGATTACACTTTTGCCCTGCTGGAACATGGAGGGAGCGACGCTGACACTTCGACAAACGTCACATTGACTTGTGTGGAGTGACATACGAAGGAGAACCCTGCAAAATGATTCACCAGAATATATATTCTTTTTTCAAATGCATCACAACTCACGTGTGACAACCTCTGTGCAACATGATAACATAACCATCACTGTGATGTATCAGTTGCTATTTTTCCAGTATGAAGTAGGATTTCAATAGAAAAATTTGTTGCAACCTTTGATCGCTCCTTCGCGCTGTACTTCACATTTTTCACTCTGTGCCCCTTCCCTTTACAACTATTTGTTCGCCCGCAGCAACCGCAGCCCTTCATCTGTTGCACTGAGGTCCGCACCCCACAAAGCCACATGGTCAACTCTCGAACCGTCGGATGGCGGCGATAAGCGTCTATTTCAAGCCTTTTGTCGCTGACCATAAGCAATATTACAGAACGCAAATTGAAAGTTGAATATAAATGCCCAAAGTTACCAAGCGCCCAATACAAACGCCAAATTGTTTCCTATCTCCACATACCAAGTGCAAGTACCTGCGATGGACCTGAATGCCAATTTTCAGCGGCTATACACATTACAAGATGTTGCGAGCCACAATAGAGATGGAGATATATGGGTTGTTATTAATGGCAAGGTCTTTGACCTGACAACGTATATGGACACACACCCCGGTGGTAAACAAGGTATACCCACTCTGGCTTCCCACACTCTAGACTTTATTCATCATTCTGTCTTTCTACTTTGAGCCTCATGTACTAAGTTTTGCCTTATTCAGTGCTTCTCAACCATGGAGGCTTGGATGCAACCAAGAAATTCCAGAAATACCACAAGCCTCAAACTTTGGCTCGCTACGGAGATGATCTGTGTATTGGCACTGTTAGAAAGACTGGATCGCATGGGACGCGAATATGGAATAGAGCGCTGTCGAAAGTCTTCGACCGGGGCCGTGCTTGATATGAAAATTCCTGTGTCCAGTCGGATATAAACCTAGGTATCTAGTTCACTTGCAGTCTCGGCCGATAGGTAGCGAATGGGTCCTTATCTACGTTTTATCACTCGGAATATATAATGCTACTGTACTGTTCTTCGAGAGAGTTTTCAAAACAAAAGCCACTAATCTTCGGTGGATTAAACTTCATGACCCTAGTATTTTAAAAAATCGGCTAAACGGCCTGTTTCTCAATTTGCCGGTCGGATAAGTCGGGGGTTACTACGCAGCTTCCCGGCCGCGCAAAGGCATGCCGAGGTCGGTGATGTCACACCTGCCCAGGAACTTCTAAAGAAGCCAATCTCTTTGTATCGGCAACTCGGGATGGTCTGAATGCAAGGTGAGAGTTCGGGTCATAACGGCCCCCATCCATGGACTCTGTGCACAAGTATAAATCATACCAGCACCTTTGAATAAGCTCTGGCTAAACTGATTTTTGTTCTGGAATCAGACTGGCTGGGGACTCCATGTGCGGGGCCTGGTATATGGGGAGGTCTATTTACCCGGACCCAGAGGACCCAGATATCACGTAAAAACACCCCTGGCTACGACACCTATACGAGGCCTTGATCATGCGACTCATATGCCTGAGCCATGGATGGGATCCAATCCTGCAAATCATGTCTGCCTTCCTTTTTTAGGGTCCAGTGAAAGTATGTTCGATGCGACCATTATGTAATACAGCGCCTTAGGCCGTCAGTTCCCCAAACGGAGAAGCCCCGAAGTCCCCCACTGGGGAGAGTTCTCATGCATTCCCCCATGGAGTCACGCTGGAAATGTTGGGGGCGATCGACACTTCTCATTTTCGTGTCCTGATTGTTTCACTTTCCAAGGCTGAGTGATTATCATTATGTAACATTGGCTAAGGAATAACCAAAATATTAAGGAGTATCAAAATTCATTGTTGGATCGGATTAGGGTTTTCTGGGCGCACCTCCAAGCTTTTTCCAGGGTGTGGCTTGGCCCAGCCTCAAAGCTTGGGAGTTTTGCTCCCAGGGTACCTTGAAACGTCTTCTGTAGAGTGATCACGGCCCTTCAAGCTCACCGAAATAGCAAACTCTGATATTACCAGCCGTTAATTTCTCAAATGACACACAAAAAATGCGAATCACCCCCATACCTTATGAGTAATCTGTTCACCGAGAGCGGATGGGATTGACAAAGTGGGGAGCGTATCCCACCTTCTAACCAAGCATTTACGGCCTATTGCTGCTTTTCGGCACGCCGACCCGCCGACCCGCCGAAATCCTTCCCAGTCCCCGCCTCGGTGAAAAAAAGCAAAGGTTCGGGGAAATTATTTTGGAGAAGCGGGTTCCCCGGGGGAAGAAGGCCTCCGATCGGGGGAGTGTTCGTCAGTGGCTCTCGCGGTCCCAGGTTTTGTTTTTTTTTGCCACTAATCTTTATAAACCATCGCCCCCTCGCTCCTCTCGCGTGCTTCTGCATACCTCTACCTCTCCCCTCCATTTATAATAGTGATAGTCACAGTCATGGCGTCACCGGAGGTAGAACCTCACCTCGGTGAGACTCACGACATCGAGAAGGTTAGCGATGCTTTCCAGGAGTCTGCGTCATCCCTTGTTATGAACGAAGAACAAGCTTTCGCCAAAGCGAGGGCCAATCCCAACGAGGCATTGCCCATTCTTATTACCTACTCATCTCATGACCATGATAACCCTCGCAACTGGTCTAAATTGCGCAAATGGTATATCAGTATCTTTGTTAGCATGCTGAATGTCTTCACGTACGTTGATTTACCTTAAGCCGTGGCTCTATCGCATCCCATCCTAACTGATCCTTTATAGTTGCTGGTGTGCCGGTTCTATCTCATCGGGTGCGACAGGCATCCAGGAAGAGTTTGGAGTCTCATCTGAAATTACGACATTGGCTCTGTCGCTGTACGTTCTAGGCTACGCCATTGGTCCCGTTATGCTCGCCCCGCTATCTGAGTACTTCGGTCGCCAGCCAGTATACGTCGTATCATGGTTCCTCCTCTTTATCTTCCAGCTTCCACTTGCCCTAGCACCCAACATTGGCACAATTCTAGTCTGTCGTTTCATCGCTGGCTGCGCAGGCGGAGCCCCCTTGACGAACACTGGAGGCAGTATCAGTGATTTGTGGGAACGAAATGAGAGCGGTGCCGCTATGGCTGTCTACGGTCTCAGCAGTACCTTCGGACCCCCAACAGCGCTGGTTATGTCTGGCTACATCGGCCTCAATTTGGGATGGCGATGGATCTTCTGGATCCTCATGGCTATCTCTGGTGGAGTCTGGCTGGTCCTTGTATTCACCATTCCTGAAACTCGACACACGGCAATTTTGCAGAAGAAGGTCGCTCGCCTCCGCAAGCAGATGAAGAAGGAGAACTTGGCTACTGCGGACTCTATTGATGATATTCATGCCCATGAGCGCAAGGGTCTGCATCAGCTATTTGCTATCACTCTTACGCGCCCGATCCGCTTTCTGTTTTCCGAACCTATCACTACCTTCTCTGCCATCTACAACGGCTTTTTGTACGGATTGGTCTACTTGTTCAACGAGGCCTTCCCATTGGTCTTCGGTGCGCCAAAGGGTCACCCCTTCAATGTTGGTCAACAGGGTCTTTGCTTCCTCGGTATGGCCATTGGTCCCGTCGTCGCATTCTGCCTGTACCCGCTTCAGGAGCGTTACTACCTTCGTCGCGTTGCAGAGAACGGTGGAAAAGGTGTTCCCGAAGCACGTATGTGGATGGCCCGCGGCGGTGCCATTCTGATCCCTATCAGTCTGTTCTGGTTCGGATGGACTAGCTATGCATCCGTGCACTGGATCGTTCCTATCATCGCCTCCGGTTTCTTCGGTGCTGGTATCTACATCGTTATTCTCAGTATCCTGAACTACGTCGTCGACAGCTACCAGACATACTCTGCTTCTGCGCTTGCCGGTGTGATCCTGTGTCGCAACGTGGTCGGTGCTGGATTTCCCTTGTTCGCTACCCAGATGTACGAGAAACTGGATTATGAGTGGGCCTCGAGTTTGCTGGGATTCATTTCCATTTTGTTGGTTCCTATTCCGTTCATCTTTTTCTACAAGGGTGAGGCTATTCGCCTTCGCAGCCCGTGGGCACGTGAACACTTCGATCAGACTGAGGATAACCCGCACTGATCTTGCTATGTTGATGACTAAATCCTGCATCTGAGCGCTCTGATTATAATGTACACACATGTTAGACATACGTGACTCGCAAAGCGAAGTCAATGAACAAATTCTAAATATTTCGATGTCATCCTTGCGCATACTTAGTGCTTAAGTAGTCTGAATACCCGCTATCTACAGGTAAGTCGCAGCTAGTCTGGCCTGCAAATGCTCACCTGCAGTAAGTCTGCGCCCACCAACATTGAGCTCACTAGCCCCACCTCCATACCCAACAGTCGGATTTCCATCCTCTTTCTGCTTTTCGCGATGCGCAGCAACCACACCACTAGGAACCGGAATAAGCTCCGTAGTCCCGAGAGGTGAACAAAAGAACGCAATACTATATCGATCTGCACCCTCGCCCCCCTCAGGAAAAACAACGCGATGCACAGTCGATTTTAGAAGCCCATCAGTCCAATAACTCAACGCATCCCCGATATTAACCAAAATGGGAGGAAACGGGTATTCATCCTGGTTGGGGTATACAGGCACAGGTGCCCACTCTTGCTCTGGTGTTTGCATCTCCAGTCCCGGTTGACCAGGCCGTTGAAATAAAAGGGTGATGCTGCCGTAATCGGAATGCGCGCCTGCACGGATATCCTTTCCAGCACAGTATCCTGGGACGTCAGATGGATAGTAGAGAAGTCGGACTGAGTTCCCTGTATATCCCTTGGATGAGTCGTGTCGGGAAGTAAAGAAATCGTCTGACATCTGGAGGCGGTTATGTCAATAACTGTGAAACGTGCATCGATGAAAGCTCATACCTCGAGTCCGTGTGCAAGAAGGTTTAATATCTGGATACAGGTTTGATTGCAGAGATCGGAGAAGCGAGCAATCTCTGCCTCGCGGTTCATGGTGCTTGGTGGTAATGGTTGCATGATCTTTCCATTTTTCGTTTCGAGGATGTTCAGGGCTCTGCAGATATCAGTACATGCGACTAAGAAGTTTGTATGAGATTGCCTACTCTTTGAAATCGCCTCTCTAGGTTACATTGTGTACACTGTTAGTTTGCCGATTTAAAGTAATTGGAGCAACAGGAATATACCTTGTGGTGCTCTGGATCCAGGGTTTCGACATGCATACCAACCCAGCCGACATTCTAGGATTGATCGTATTAGCGAATACTCGCGATTGTTGACGAATGTTCAAATAACCCACATCTGGTCCTCGTTTGTAAGGGGCTTTTTCTGAGACTGGTAGATCGAAGAACTCTTTTGACTGTAGATTATTAGGAGATATTCCGAAACTTCAACTTTTGAGCTTATTCAGGAATGACTGACCAGATCGAATGCGCTTTCTACATCTGCTTCCGTAAAAGCGGTTGTCCTGCTGTCGATGTATAGGAAGCCATATTCTACGGCGGCGTTTAACATGGCCTTGCCGGCGGCCTTGTAGTCAGGTTTTGAGATATCCACCAACGGTAGATCTATCGGGCTTGTCATTTTGGAATCCTGGTTGTGCATGTTTTCGAGTCTGCGGTGGTTGGGGCACAATCAGTGGTGAGGTGATTCGGAGCAGGGAACGAGCAGCCGCAAACGATCAAATGGTACTTGACGCTGGAAAATACGATATTTCTATACTTGGAATCAGTTCACGGAGCTCCCCGATAAAGTTTTGGATGACAATGAACAAGAAACGGATTGAATGATAGGAAGACGGGTGAGAACCCCGCTTATCTGCTATCTAGACCCCTGCAACTGTCAAGTCTTGGTAATCACTGTATCACTGGATCAGTTCATATGATCGATTATACCTTCCTGGTCCATTGTGCTTTTAGTGGCATTGGTCTGCTCTAGAGAATTTTGCGACTTATTTTCTCCTTTCTCGCTTCATCGCAGACAATACTGGTAACTATCCAAACCTTCGAAATCTACGTGCCGCCGTGCGATGGACAGTTCCCTCTTCATCATGAGCTGTTCCCTTTGCGCCATAACACACAGAAATCCAGCCCTTGGGGGCGGAGGGACACAATGAAAGCATGATATTGTTCTTCAACTCCCCGTAGTGAGTCCATAGACATAAATCTTCACGCGCATGAAGCAGGTGTATAGCGCGTCTTTAGGTATTGGCTAGTCATACCCAATCTCAGGACATCGCCCATCGATCATAGCGACGAAGCGCTAGAGCTAAATTCTCTGGGCATTTTTCCTCCGAGCTAGGGCTGAGGTCGGGGTAACAAAGCCTTGACGTGGGTTCAATTGGTTGAATCAAACTTCAATCTTAGCTCGGCAAGTGGGCTCCGTAGTAGTTTTGATCAAAGTGACAAAAGTTGTTCCATTTTTGTTACTCAATCCCTGAGTTCAATACCACCACTCCACGCCTTTAAGAAAGTGGAGGCTATAAAGGGAAGACCAAAGTCACTGGCTAGAGGGCCAAGATTCCCAGGCCCATCCACTTGTCCCACATCCCATCTATGAGCAATCGATTTTACCCCACAAACCACATCCTCGGGACATGCATTCATCAAATCTCCATATGATAGCCCCATGATCGACTCAGAGATGGGTCTCGGCGCTCTCCGTCCCAATCGTGCCTCGAGTTACCCAACTTGGCCCAACCCCGCATGTGTACCTTGACTTTGGTAGTGGGACCGCAGCTGTGGAGACTGCGCCGGCTGGACCAGACCGATCGGGTAAGGTGATAAAGTTTATATAACCGATATGACACCGAAAAACACTGCAAGGGTCTAGCGATTATGAATATCTCCGCTTGTGTTTGTTATGCACGGTCTCTTACTGGACCGACCAAGGCTTGAATACGATACTTACTATTAGCGGAACATGATTGGTGAATCCTAACCCCTTCATACTATTCAAGTAGCTGCTATAGTACAGCACGGACACAACTACCTTTCGTGCAGGTGGATCACGATCGGAATCCCCCGTGGGCCCCTGCGCCAAGTCAAGAACCAAGTATTAAAAGGGCACTTCCACGCAGTTCAAACACTGTCTGTGAACTTGTTTGAGAGAATGATGGACCCAATGCATAACCATGATGTTGAAAAGCGAGCTGGAGCGGTAGATCCGCCCCTCGTCGATGAGAACGGTGCCGTGCCCGCAACAAGCTTCGAATATGGGAACTCAGTCTACGCGAAGCTGCAAAGACTCGGTGGGAAGATCAAGGTGGAACAACGAGGAATTGAGCGCGTCCCGGACGATGAGAGAACTGATAACTCTTACTGGAATATTGGCTCAATGGTATTTCCATCCTAATCTCGTACAAGATGTCTCTAATTTCTTGGTATAAAAAATTCCCAGTGGCTCGCTGCGAACATGGTTGTTCCCTCTTTCACTATCGGGGTCCTTGGTAGACCACTGTTTGCTTTGGGATTCGTGGATTCAGTCCTGGTTATCATCTTCTTCAACTTCATTGGCGTGTTGACAGTTTGCTTTTTCTCCACGTTTGGTGCAGCTTTTGGATTGAGGCAGATGGTGCTTTCGCGCTTTTGGTTTGGCTGGTGGGGAGTTAAGCTAAGTATGATTGATAATCTTTTTATCAACAAGAATGGAGGCTGACACCGTACCTACTTCTCTAGTTGCTCTTTTCAACGTCTTGGCATGTATCGGATGGGCTGCAGCCAACATCATTGTCGGAGCCCAATTAATCAACGCAGTAAACCCAGATGTCCCAGGCTACGCAGGAATCCTGATTATCGCATTCTGCACCCTGCTCGTGGTATTCTTCGGCTACCAAGTCGTGCACGCATACGAATACTGGAGTTGGATCCCGACGTTCATCGTCTTCCTGGTCGTTATCGGTGTCTTCGCCCACTCAGGAGATTTTGTCAATATTCCGATGGGAGTCGGAAAAGCAGAAATGGGGGCTATCCTTTCCTATGGATCCACGGTCTTCGGCTTCGGCACCGGCTATACCAGTTTCGCAGCTGATTACACTGTCTACCAACCAAGCGACCGTTCACGTCGCAAGGTCTTCCTCGCAACATGGCTGGGTATCTTCCCAACCCTGCTTTTCACAGAGCTACTAGGAGCCGCCCTCGCGACCGCGATGGCAATTGACGGAGGCGACAATGCCTATCAGCACGGATACAACGAATCAGGGATTGGTGGTTTGTTGGGAGCTCTTCTTTTCCCTCGTATCGGGGGCTTTGGAAAGTTCTGTGTCATCATTCTGGCTTTGTCTATTGTTGCCAATAACTGTCCGAATATCTACTCTGTCTCTCTGACGCTCATGGTTATGGGAAGATGGACTCGCCATGTGCCGCGCTTCGTGTGGACCATTGTTGCGACAGCGGTTTATATTGCTATCGCAATTCCGGGATACAGTCACTTCGAAGCTGTTCTGGAGAACTTTATGCACTTCATTGGTTACTGGTTGGCGATCTATGAGGGAATTGCGCTAACAGAGCACTTCGTGTTCCGGCGTGGTTTCTCTGGGTATCGTCCAGAGGACTATGATACTCGTGAGAATCTTCCGCCGGGTATTGCGGCGCTCTTGGCATTCTGTTGTGGTGTTGTTGGAATGGTGACTGGGATGAGTCAATCATGGTATGTTGGGCCTATTTCACGGAGCGCGGGAATCCCATCTATTGGAGGCGATGTTGGGTTTGAATTGGGCTTTGCATTTGCTGCTGTTTCTTATGCTGTCCTAAGGACCGCTGAGAAGAGTTTCTTCAAGAGATGATCAGGTATGATGGTCATTGTTGAATGAGCTTCCACTCCAGGTTGGAGCATTCAAAGCATGGAAGGTCGTAGTTGGGTGGTGTACCCGTCTCGGTAGTAGACTCCTACTATATCACTTACTTGCTAACTTTTCAATTGCTATTGATCAAATGGAATATGTTTCGTATATGCTTTATATCTATTATTCATATTGAACGTTGAATTAGTCTGCCTAAAGGGACTTCTTGCTGTCGAAAACCCATCGTTCTGTTGTTGTGAGATATTTTGTGATGGAGCGTGCGCGCAAAACGCTCCACAGTGGCCCATCTTGGGGGGAAAAAGGGATGTTCCACCCAATTTAAGCAATCCAGAACCAGATCCGTTCTATTGAAGTTAGTGCAGCTCAAAAAATCGATCGTCGGCGACATACCGAGAAAATTGCGTGGCTTGGGCTCTTCCCACGTTGATTCCAGCTCGTCAGCCTCCTCTTTACCAGACCACAGATCCATGTCTTCCACCTTCACAAATTTTGTCTTGTACAAAATCTTGTACCCGAGGAACAGGCCGGCGAAAATTGGAATATCGATGTAAGGAGGAATGAAGCTCTTCGCACTGAAATGACCGGGGAAAAAAGCATCGAATCCATTAAAAAATGCCACAGTTGACGAAAAGATTGCTGCAAAGTATGCGAGGTATGGTTGGAATGGTGCTTTGAAAGGAAGTGATGATCTCGGGATACCATGATGCTTTAGCCCTTGGTTGAAACGGATGTAAGTGATTGAGATGGACGTCCACACAATGAGCGTGCTGACAGAGCTCAGGTTGCTAATCCAGAAAAAGACATCTGCAGAGCTGGCTGAGACGTTAAGATAAACAAGGAGACTCAAGGCAGCCGTGACGCCTACGCAGGCATATGGAACGCCAAACTTTTCGTAGCGAAGGAATCGTGGTGCTTTCCCGTCGAGGGCTGTGGAGTATAGAATTCGAGTCGATGCGTAGAAGAAAGAATTCCCTGCAGACAACGCTGAAGTGAGGACGACTGCATTGATGATAGATGGCAGTACTTTGATCCCCCCGTTTTCAATTGCAATAACGAAAGGACTGGCTCCGACACCTGATGCTCCAGAGTCAATAGCATTTAGTAGCCGATGGTCCCGAGATGAGACGCATAGAGTAACCAGGAAAATACTGCCAACGTAGAATATGGCGATTCGCCAAAATACACGACGTACAGCCTTGGGAATGTTCCTTCTTGGGTTTTCGGTCTCTCCGGCCGCAACAACTACCATCTCGCTACCTCCATAGCTGAAGGTCGCCTGGATGAATACTTTCCAAAACGCCAAAAACCGTCCAAGTGATCCCGTCTCCAAGTACTCGTTCATAGGTCCAGGTTGCTGCCAATATCGGAATCCAATGCGATCATGTGTCGGTGTGCCACCCAGCGTGATGATAAACATGAGTAGCATCAAGCCTATGATGGTCGTGAGCTTGATAGATCCGAGGACGAATTCTAGCTCACCGTAGACGCGAACCGGCAGATAATTGACCACGAAAATGGCGACGAATAGAACCGTAATCCAGACGGCAGAAGATACAGCGTTGGGCCAGTAGTCAATCACCAGAGCTGCAGCGCTAATTTCGATCGGAACACCAATTGCAAATTGATACCAGTAGTTCCAGCCAAGTGTGAAGCCTAGGGCTTCGTCGACAAATCGGGCAGCATATACAGGAACGGCACCGGGTAGTGGAAGCCAAGTCGCCATTTCACCCATGCTGTTTATCACTGCGTATAGGTTGAATCCAGTAATGAAGTAGGCAAGCACGGCGGATAATGGCCCTGCCAACGAGATGACCTGACCAGTACCCACGAAGAGGCCCGTCCCAATAGCGCCTGATAGAGCAAGGAATTGAATATGTCGTGATTTGAGTCTTCGTTGCAAGGTTCCAACGTTCTTTGCTATCTCCTCTTTTTTCAAATCGAAGTGTGTGTCGGGCTGCGAATCGAGCCTTCTGGCATCACCCTCCTCTATATCATCTTTGTGGTCGGTTCCGACGGGAGGCTGCATGTTTTCGAGGGACAATAACTCACACTCTGAAAAGTGAGAACCTGCTTTGACTGGTCGAAACTTGGAATATGCCCATTAAGTATTGCACGGTAACATGGGGTTGAAAAGTACTACGTACCTTCTTGTATGGGCGCACGGACTCACCGGACCAGGACCCTTTAACTAATACGGGGAAAGCGTGGGGAAGCTTGCACACGATCCGTTGCCGATAGCCGGAGTTGTTGTCTCTAGTCCGGGCTCTTAGATTGCTCTGGTCGGCAAATCTCTGGTTCGGCCACTCAACGCTTCAAAATACTTATCTCACCTATTGATCGGCAAAGTCGCAAAATGTCCGAGGCCCACTGCAGGGTCCAAGCCCCCATTAAGTTCAACAAAGTTGTACCACATGGTCGTATTAAGATGTTCAGCAGCGAGATGCGGGGTGAGCAAACAAGGAAGGTGAATAAGGAACGAAAAAGCTGGGGATAAAATAACAATCTGTGCTCGTCATATTAATTCTTCTACTTCCGCCTCACGTTCCAATTGCCCATCATGCGGTCCCAATCATGGTCGCCAACACCTTTTGGCCATGAGATGCGACAGTATTTTTCCTTCGCGCCAGGATATAGGAACATGAACCATGGTGTGTTGAGTCTTATTATAGTCTCTGCGTGCCCTTATTGACGATTCCTAGGCTCTTTCGGAGCATCGCCTCGTGCCATCCGCGATAAAGCAGATGAATTGAGAGACGAATGCGAGGCAAATCCATGTCCTTTCATCAAATACCGATTTCCACAACTCCTCGACGAGTCCCGGGCTGCTATAGGCAAATTTCTGTCTGTTCCTGAGTCCACAATCGTCCTCGTTCCCAATGCCACAACGGGCGTTAACACAGTACTGAACAATATCACATGGAACGAAGATGGCAAAGACGAAATTCTTCAATTGGATGTGATATACGGCGCATGTGCAAAAATGGCCAGTTATATCTGTGAATCCCATCAGGATAAGGTTCACACCCGCGAAGTTGGCTTCACATACCCTCTTGAGCCCTCCGAAATGGTTGCAATTTTTCAAAAGGCGATTTCAGCCTCCAGAGCTGAGGGGTATCGCCCCCGGGTTGCAATTTTTGATACCATTTCATCCAATCCCGGACTTCGACTTCCATTCGAGGCGTTGGCAGCTACTTGTCGCTCGGAGGGCATACTGAGTTTGGTTGATGCTGCACATGGAATTGGTCAGATCGACCTCCACATTTCATCTTGGGATCCTGACTTTCTGGTCACCAATTGTCATAAGTGGCTGTTTACTCCACGCACATGTGCTGTTTTCTATGTCCCCGAGCGAAACCAGGGCATCATGCGGAGCACATTGCCTACGAGCCACGGCTTTGTTCCACGGCCCATTGCTAATGGGTCAAGCAATGAGCCCGGTTTTCCAGAAAAATCATACTTTGTCTCCAACTTTGAATTCACGGGTACTGCTGAAAATGCTGCGTTCTTGGTGGTTGGTGAAGCCATTAAATGGCGTCAGAAAGTATGTGGCGGAGAAAGCCAAATACGAGACTATTGCATCGGCCTGGCTCGAAGAGGTGGACAGAGGGTGGCGGATATCCTAGGGACCAAAATCCTGGATAACACTAGTCACAGCTTCACTGACTGCTGTATGGTCAATATTCTGCTTCCTCTGCAGCAACCCACAACTGGTAGTGGGTCCCTGGTTAAAGGCAAGGCTGGTGTTGAGACTATCACAGAGTGGATGCAACAGGCTATGATCAAGAATTGGAAGACATTTATGCCTGTCTTTCCTTTCAAGGGAAACTGGTGGGTCCGGCTTAGCGGGCAGATATATCTTGAAGAAAATGATTTTGAATGGGCTGGTTGGACGCTGAAGACACTCTGCGAGGAGATTCAAAAAGAGAAATTTGTATAGGGAAACCAATTTTGGAGAGCTGGTTTGAATTGTGGATCAGAAGATATCAATATAATATATAGAATGGCGAAGATGTCAACATCCATATGGCCTCCCACAGGATCGTAAAGTCGGCCCAATGAACGGACTCGCCATGAAAGTTGTATGGAGCGAACATTCACAGGTAGTTCAAGTCAC
Source organism: Penicillium pulvis (assembly GCF_028828015.1). NCBI lineage: Eukaryota > Fungi > Ascomycota > Eurotiomycetes > Eurotiales > Aspergillaceae > Penicillium > Penicillium pulvis. The sequence goes on from NW_026643080.1 coordinate 6,341,139, forward strand.
GATAAGGCTTTTAAAGGTTAGGGGTCGGGCGCTCGGGCAGGGTATCTTGCTCCGGGGCTTCAAATATTCAAACGTAAGCACATTTCAAAGGATGTCCCCATTCCATCTCCACTTCCGAAGAGACACTTTGAAATACCTGATTTGAAATTACTTTGAATTTTTTTTATTGAATCGATACAGGCTTTGAGGTGGACCCTGTGGAGTAAGTACCACCTGATTATGGTATATCACCAGAGGGACAGCACTGATACGGATAACCGGTGCCCACTCTAGGTACAAATGTTCAAAATGCGTAGAAATCTTACAAGAAGATCACACGGAAATATGAAACGCAATCGTAAGCACATTCCTTCTCCCAATCCAACCGCAAACTCCAAAATAGATGCACGTTCAGTTCATTCATGAAATTTCCATTCCTTCGTCATCTCCATCAGCCTCGGACATCTCGTCTGCCACAGACCCTAACCTCAGGCGAGACCCTTTCCCGTCACCAGAGGTGTCATCCCCAAGGGAAGTGACCATTTCCAGTTCTGGGCCTGCGATAATGCGGCCTTCGGTGTCCACTACCTCGCAGAGTTCGATCAAGCTCTGGTGGCTTAAGGACTTGAAGCCATCTGTGCGCACTATGCGACCCCAGTGGGTGAGACAAAACTGGGCCGCCCGCCGCATCAGCCAGTGCTCATTTGTTCTTCCAGCTCGCTCCCAAACGATGGCAGCATTGTCCACATCGAGCTCACGACTAAGCCGGTTCACGCAAAGGAGACGAAGCTTAGGCATATCATAAAGGTTAGCCATGACCAGCATACCAGCCACGTCAACCACACTGGAGCTGAAATCGGGATGCCCGGAAATGCTATCCGTGTAAAGGTAATATAGAAACGCACGAACGACCGAGTATGGCTCGGGTATGTGCATGCGCTTTGTGTGGTACTCCGCCATTTGTGCGGCATATAGGCGCTTAAAGTGTGGCCACCGCAGTTGCAAAATAATCTTGTGTACGTGTATCGGTGCTGATGTGGATGGGTTGGGTTCTACGAAGGTTGGCTGGGACTGAGCTGGAGATCCAGCGGGCGTGTCGTGATAATCATCTGAGCTCATGAAGTCATCATCATCGCGGATAGCAGTGATGGTGAAATCAGCACCACTGCCTGATTCGGGAGACTGGTCGAAGACAGAGGCAATGTCTGCTCCCAGGCCCGAGACTGGAGAGTGGCCAGATCGGTCAGGCCAAGAGGAGTCTTGCTCAGGTGCCTCTGCAGACAGATCATTCCCCAGCAAGCCATACTTTTCCAGGTCAATGGAGAGTATTTCACTCATGTGGTTCTCGTCGCTAGCCCCGGGGGTATTCGCCAAGTCGAGGCTGCATCCTAAGAGCCAGGCCTTTGTGCCCGCTTCGTTGACAGTGCAATAGTGCCACCGATAGCCCGGTCGGAAAAGCTCATGGCCGTCGGCCAGTCGTTGCCAACGTAATGAATTGAGCTCCAGAGCTGCCAGATTACAGTCATGCGACCGGACAGTCTCAGACGGGGTGATCAAGTCAAGAAGAACCCCCGAGGCAAAGGATTGGAAGTGGGTGCCGGAGAACAACGCGGGGACATTGGGTCCAGAGTGAAATCGGAGACACGAGATAGCGCCTGGAGCAAGGGGCTTGCGTCGACCAAAGTTGCGCACCTGGACACTAGCTGAGTTTGCAGCATAGCTGCCAGAGCGGGGAGACATCTGCGTAGAGGGACTAGAAATAGAGTCTGGATAATGAGCTATCGGCAATCGTTCGTCCAGGGAGTCCACGGTACCTTGGGGTGTGGTGATTCCAGCCAGGGAGGGAGAGCCTTTGAGGTCGAGCCACCAGATATCAGTCGTCCGTTCCATGTTGGGGCCCAATCCTCCAAATATCCAAAGGCGGTTGCTCCAGACCCATGCCGTGTGGTCAAATCTAGCGGTGAAGCTCCATGTTCGAGACCAAGTCCAGGTTTGAAGGTCCAAGTAGGTGAGATCATCCAAGATAACGTTATTTTCTCCGGTCACGCCACCAACGATGAACAATTTATCGTCATGGATAACGGCAGCATGGCGTGCTCTGCCACGCGGAATTAAGCCACGAATTTCAGGTAGGGCCCAGGTGAAGGTTTGAAGATCGAGGATGACAACGTCGGAAAGATATTCGCGATGCTCGTTCTCACCGCCAAAGACAATCAATTTGTTGCCCTGGTAAAGAGTGGCGGTGTGTCCTGGGGAAAATATGTTAGAGAGACAAATCCAATGAGAAGGGGTTTGGGTGGTCAAGTACCCATGCGAACGCCCGGTATATCGCCATAGTTGTCGACCAGTTCCCAGCGGAGAGTGTTCAGGTCCAATCGGAGCACGTGATTGTACACTGGAGCAAGTAGGTTAGCATTGTGGTAAAATCGGGGAGATCTGCAACAGTTGGATGGCGGACCTTCATCGGTGTATTGATCGAATCCTCCGAAGGCGTAGATTTGATCGTTGCTGCAGTACGTCACTGAGGCGTTGACTAGACATGCGGGGACATGACCTTGGGCCTTTTTGACACTGGGGCGGTAGTCAGTTGCCGGACGTCCACCCGCGGGACTGGCCGGCAACAGGTATGCGTCCTGTTGCTGCATCGAAAGTACCGAGCGCGCACTTCTTGGGGTAGGCGGATTGGGGAATCTCGAAGATCCAGTCCAGGCTGATGGAAGTCGTGTGGGTGGGTCCAGGTGGAACGGAGGGAGGTGGGGAGTCGTAACTCCGGCCATCAGGCAGGAAAACGAGAAAGTTGAGTGTTAAGGGTCAACAAAGACAACTAAAATCGGCGATCGATATGCGCATCGTGGGAAAACCCAACCAGTGACGCCATTCGAGTACCACAATGAACCTCTTTAGTCCATCGAAGTTTCCCCGCCAAGGAACACGATGAAAAGCGATCGACGCCAAACGGGAAACCACCGGCATGTCATGTGCGGCTGCCGCTAGTCCCAGAACGGGCTAGCTCAGCCGTACCTGAGGTAACGGTTGCCCCGGCGAACATGGTCCATACTCAATGTAGAATTCTATTTATTCGGTTCTACTCTAATCCTCCTCCATTTCTTCCACACCTATCTCCTATTCCACACATCCTACATTACTGCATTGCTCATCTGCATTGAACTATCTGTTTGGTGGCTGGATCCATCCTCTTCTAACCCTTCCTAAATAGCTCATTTACATTGTCAGTATGGCGACTGCTTCGGTGACTACTCCGAAGAAGAGCCACCATGGTCTCTTTTCCTCCAAGACCGCAGGAGGTCGAATGCCCTTGACCCCTTCTCCTCACACTCGTCCTACTGCCGTCACTCCGCAGGGACAGGGCAACGAATCGCCATTCACTCCTGTTCGTGGTTCCGAAGCAAACCGCAGCCAGTCTAAATCAGTCTATGGTGGAAACCTGTCCTCGCTCTTCGCCAAATCCTCTACTGCCAAGTCCGCAACCACCAAGACTTCTACTGCCAAGTCTTCGACAGTCAAGTCTTCGACAGCCAAGTCAAGCTCTTCTGCCAAGTCTTCTACTACCGTCAAGTCATCTCGGTCGACCTATCGCGACTCTCCGAAGTCCAATATTGCACGACGAAAGTCACCAAAGCACCTAGAGCTTGGTGTTTCCGACTGGTCCCTGACTGGTACTGGCCCTTCGTCTGCCCAATCACCGGCCAAGGAGCGTTCTCGACGAGAAATTCCTACTCGGTCCCGCACTGGCAAGACTACTGTGCGGATTCCTCACAACACCGGTGATCGGTTCATTCCCAACCGAACCGCCAGCGAAGGCCTTGTTACTTCTGGTGCTGCGAAGCCTGACGAAAGCCAGCGTCCCAAGACAAGCAGTGGAGAGGCATCTGGATCGAACGTTCTTGCCTCGGCTGCTAGTGCTTTTGACATCAGCGGCCGCGCGGCGGAAGACGACTTGACCTCTGCTTTGGAAAACATGGGTCTTGAAGACAATGAATCAACCAGCTACACTCGGCCAGCACCCGACAAGGTTGCTTACGAGTCCTCCCTGGCTAACGCCTGCGATATCAATTTGAACACTCGTATTCTCGCCTTCAAGCCGCCTCCACCAGAGTCATCGAAGCCCATCGATCTCCGTGCTCAGTACAACCGCCCTTTGCGTCCTGCCAAGTCAAACGCTGCTCAGTTCCGTCGCCGTGTGCAAACTGCCCCAGAGCGAGTGCTGGATGCCCCAGGCCTTTTGGATGATTACTACCTGAACCTTCTGGACTGGAGCTCGGGCAATCAAGTTGCTATTGGTCTGGAGCGCAATGTCTACGTCTGGTCTGCCGAGTCAGGAACTGTCAACTGTCTTCTGGAGACTTCTCCTGACACTTATGTGAGCAGCGTCAAGTGGAGTGGCGATGGTGCTTATGTCGGTGTTGGCTTGGGCACTGGTGAGGTTCAGATCTGGGATGTTGAGGAGGGTAGCAAGCTGCGCAGCATGCACGGGCACGACACTCGCGTCGGAGTCATGGGCTGGTCCAAGCACACATTGTCCACCGGTGCCCGAAGTGGCCTTGTTTTCAACCACGATGTTCGCATCGCGGACCACAAAGTTGCCGAGCTTGTCTCCCACACTTCAGAGGTCTGCGGATTGGAGTGGCGTTCGGATGGTGCTCAACTTGCGACTGGTGGTAACGATAACCTTGTCAACATCTGGGACGCTCGTTCTCTCAGTGCTCCCAAGTTCACCAAGACCAACCACCGTGCTGCCGTTAAGGCACTGAGCTGGTGTCCCTGGCAACTCAACCTGCTGGCCACTGGTGGTGGTTCCTACGATCGTCACATTCACTTCTGGAACACCACAACCGGTGCCCGCACCAACAGCATCGATACCGGCTCCCAGGTCACCAGCCTTCGGTGGAGCAACCACTACCGCGAGATTGTTAGCTCCAGTGGTTTCCCTGATAACTCTCTCAGCATCTGGAGCTACCCAACTCTGGTGCGCAATGTGGAAATTCCTGCGCACGAAACCCGGGTTCTGCACAGCGCTCTGAGCCCTGATGGTCAGATGCTGGCTACTACAGCTGCAGACGAGAGCTTGAAGTTCTGGAAGGTCTTTGAACGCAAGGCTGGTAGCAGTGCTTCCGCATCTCGGGAAGGTAGCGTTGGCAGCAAGGCCCAACTTACCAAGGCTATGACCATCCGCTAATGTACCAGTTTGGATCTGGTTTTGGTTGCATTTCATGTTTTATACCCCCGGTTTCATGGTGATCTGTTGAGCATTGATGGGCTGGGATATTCATTTCTTTCGGTGTAATGGTGGTTCCTACAGAGCTTTATTGGGGAGTTTCTTGGGCGTTGTATCTAAATTGCCAAAGGCGCATTCTGGACAAATATCACTCTTCCTGCTACGATTTATAAACTTCCCGAAATATCTCATTTAATGATAGAACGTCTCGGTGAGGCTCATTCTTTGTGGTCAACTTTCGAGCGCCTCGGGATGACTAAGCACCGGGAACTGGAGGGATTTCGACCGCAGAAGCCCGACTTTCACCTTCAGTAACTCATCGCCAAATCTCCCCGTCTACCTCAAACCCCTTGTTTTGTTTAGTCTGGGTTTGCTCTCAGATTCGATTTCCTTCATTGATCTGCCAGGAGGATTACGGTCTGCCTCATTCTCACCTCGTTGTGTGATTCCTCGGAGCTGTGACCGATCACCGCTCCAACGGTCCCATCCGTTGCGACGACGGAAGCCTACTTGCTCTGTTCGAATCAACCAAGCTTTACTGTACCTCAGTATTCCTTCGCCTTCGGTTTAAACACCTCCGCCTTTCTTCCACATTCACCGCAAACGTCGCTCAAACATGTCGAACCAGCAAGTGGTAAGTCCTGTCACGAGGGCATCTCACCCCATACGGTCGCGAAGGCGAATCCATGGCCCCCCTTGCATGTTGGACATCATAGATCTTCTTGCTCGGAATATGCTGTTCAACGGCGATTCTGGCTAACATTAGCTGTGTCATAGGGCCCGGTGTTCGAGCGCGTCATCCAGGAAGTCTGCGACGCTTCTCAAGTCGACTTTGAGGAGAGCGGTGTGGATCAAAAGACGCTGCTAGACTTGCGTGAGGTGAGTGATAAAATGCAGAATCTTCCCCTGTTTGTTTGGATGACCTTTGGTTGTATTTGATGGCATATGGTGTCGTGGTTCTGGGGTGGCGGCCAAAAGCGGGGGTCCCGAAATGGTGCGGGAAGCGCTGCTTATGGGGGAACCCGGGCTTTTGAGGCTCTCTTTATATGTGGCCGCCTGTACCCGCTTAGACCGCCAAGCCAATCCCCGTCGTTGACCACCCGATCTATATATATACCTACCCTGCCAATGTACCATGCATACTAACACTTTTCTATAATAATAGACCTGGCAAGCCAAGCTCACTTCTCTCAGCGTCGCCCATTTCCCCTGGGATCCTACACCACAGCCTACCCCGCAAGCTCCTGTCCTGCCGCCTCAAGCTACTGTTCCATCAAACGCACCGCGTCCTCCCCAGCCACAACATGTTGCCCCTCCTGTCTCTATGCAGCAATCTGTTCCTCCTCCAGTTTCTGCTCCTCATCCGGTTCATGCACAAGCCCCGGTCGCTCCCATGGGAGGGCCTCCTCGGATCAAGACAGAACCCGGATTCAATGGCCAGCCCGGTCTGCCTAACATGAACAATCCCATGCAAGTCCCTACTAATCCTCAGGCAGCTCGCGATCGCGCCATTAGTGCGATGCAGCAGAAATACGGTGCCAATGCGGCCAGCTCCGTTCATCAAATGCATCAAATGCAAGCTCAGGGCCCAGGCCAGCACACATACCAACAGTATGCCGCAAATGGACAGATGCCTCAGATCAAGCAGGAGCCTGGCTACCCGTCAATGGGCCCTAGTCAAACCGATGGTGGTGGTGATGACCCCATGGCGGACTGGAAAGCTGAGGTCGCACGTCGTCGAGAGGCTGCTGCGAACGGCCAAGGCGACCGCATGCTCCGTGAGCACCTTAAGTCACAGATGCTTGGATTAGAGGCCGGCGGTCTCCTCCGCCCTCTTAGTGAGCACGAGTCCCCGGCTGTGCTGGCACGACGCGCTGCTATCGAGACACGCCTCAACCCCACTCAGTCGACACCTGCTACTCCACGAATTCCCGGGCAGGTCGATGGAGAGGAGGCAGATGAAGACGCGATCAACTCAGACCTTGACGACCCTGAAGACCAGTTCGCAGAGGATGGAGATGATGATGAATCTGAAGGTCAGGTCATGCTTTGCACCTACGATAAGGTTCAGCGCGTCAAGAATAAGTGGAAGTGCACATTGAAGGACGGCATTCTGACCAGTGGAGGCAGGGAGTAAGTCTATCCTTTCTTCCAATGTTATTTGTGGCTATTACTAACGTTTACCAGATACGTTTTCCACAAAGGCCAAGGCGAGTTTGAGTGGTAAACTTGTCTTACCAATTTTCCTCTTAACTGCCTTTCCTGCTCCGTCTGTAATACATCTTCTTGTTTTGTGCTTCATCTGCACCCATGAAAATCAGTGATCAGTGCTTTCGTTCCTCATGCTCTTGAAACGGTTGGTGCAAGCGAAATTCTTTTCCCCTTTACGATTTATTTCCCCCCTTTTCCTCCTTTCCGGTTCATGCTCAAGGCCAATCAAAGAGCTGTACTTGACGCGTCATTTTATCACTATTATCTTCACATATGAGTCTTTTATGCTCATGGCGCCTACACCAAGGATGGGTTCTTGCTTTACATGGGTTCCACCAATCATGCCTCCTGCTTATGTACTAGAATGAAATGGCAAAGCCCATCCAGATAACCAAATACGAAACCAATTTGATGATTCAAGTTTATATCTATACCGAGGGGCCCACGGACCAATGTCCTTGATTAAGCTTATCTTACCAGATACGAGATAAGGATGGATGAAGTAGAGAAGATGATAAGAAATAGAGCGAAGACGATAGAGACAAGAAGCTCAAGTGTATCAAAACGGAAATCAAATCAAACCAAAACCATATCTACACGTTCTGACGCCGGAGAACCGCACTTTTGTTTGTAATTTCCAAGTCCAGTTCCAGTCCCGCAGGAAGAAAGAGAACATCAAGTACAGGGTGGGAGCCATGCTCACGCACCCTTGCAAAACAGTAAAAGAAAAAAGAAAATTCCCCACGCACCCCAGCCCGAGCTCCGATGGAATCATATCCTGTGGGTATATTTCTATACCCGGGTATAGTCAAGACGGAGCTCGTATGGTCACAAAGGAGGGGAAATTGTCGGCCGATAAGAAAGCCATAAAACCACCGTGCAGAACGCAGCAAACATGCATAAACGCACGAATCGCAACCCTTGTTAACTTTCCTTTCCTTTCACATAAAATCCCAGTATGTCGATGCCGTAACGAAAATAAACAGAATGCTCTTCTAGGCAGATCTTGCTGAGTTGATCGCTCAGAGGATGGGGGCTCTATCACCAGGCCCGGAATAGTACGGGAATGGCGAGGGATATCGAGCAGAAAGACAGAAAATGTCATTAAGACATTGTATCAAATGGCAGAGGAAAGCAGAAAAACATAGACTTCCCAAAGAAACAGGTGCAAAACCCAAACACAAACAATCAAACTCCTAAGTCACCGGACCAGTCATGACATCATGTGTGGGAGGTTAGATAGCCGTCGAGATCATTGTCAAATGGCAAATAGCACGGAGGATATTATTTAAGCAAAAAAATCACAGGAGGCCTTCTTCGCCGATACCGGGGAGGCCAGCTCCAGCAACGTTGATGTTCTGTCCCTGCATGACACCGCCGCCCAAAGCCAAATTGCGACCTGCAAGCTGGAAATCTGGATTACAGGGCGGGGAGTGCGATTTGTGGTATTTCAGGCCGTTAAGGTTCTTGTATCGCTTGCCGCACACTTCACAGCGATATGGCTTCTCCTTCTCCATTCCAAGGGTGCCAGGATAAGGTGCTGATGTTTCGGGGTTCACTATCGAGAATGTTCCGTCTGCGTTGTCATGGAGTTGTTGATTGTTGTGGCCGTGCTGTTTGGAGAAACACTATTGTTAGACTCGAATAATGAATGCACTGAGATGTTCAGAACTTACAGCTTTATGGTATTTCAACCCATTCTGGTTCTTATATGCCTTCTCACAACCGATGACAGGGCATCGGAATGGCTTCGGCTCTTCGTTGGGAAGAATCGAAGTGGTATCCGGGACCCCAGCGAGAAGCTGCTGCTCACGAATCCGTCGAGCAATATCGCTATTAGGACCGTACTGAGCTCCACTGAGTTTGAAATGGGCGTTTGTTGGGCCTCCCATGCCCCCTGTAGGACTAAACAGACGCTTGGCTGGCTCATCGATGCATAGATCGACCATATCGTTATTGCCACCCGAGAAGTGTCCAAACTGACCCTGGTTCTGGCCCATGGCGTTATGCTGCATAGTAAGATCGCCGAACCCGCCTACCACACTCTCATCGATTTCGGCTGGTGTTCCAGGTGCTGACGAATCCGGGGTATTTCGGAACTGGGAGGTTTGGAGTGGGTTGGCCATTAAAGTGGGAGTATTAACAGATGAAACGGTGGGATTGTTCTGCAGGGAGAGAGGACGTCCAGATCCGATCGGAGTACCGGGTTGAGAGGGTGTGTTGAAGCCCTGGTGGCTTGGAAGCATGCCCAGGTTTAATTGCGAGCTCTGGTTGGAGCTTCCAAAGCCTTGACCCCCTTCGCGTAACTGCGGGGAGAACAGCTGGGAAGTGGTATCGTCGTCATCTACCATAGGCTCGTCCAACTCCATATCATCGATTGTGTCTAGATCCACGTGGTGGGATGTGGTGGTGGTCTGGCCCAATTTCCGCTGCATATCTAAAGTGCGATCGGGCTGCAGGCCGCGCCCTTGGTTGCCATGCTGCTGGCTCTGTTGCTGTGCGATCGCGGCCGCGGCCATGGCCGCTCGATTGTCACCCTGACTCGGGCGATGTCCTTGGTTGGGCGACTTGGTGGCGTGAGCTTCTTCGTAGTGCTGTAATAGGTCATGGAGGGTCGGTAACGTCACACCGCAGCACGAGAAGTCCCGCATGAAGTTGGCCTCCAGCTTCGGGAGATATGATGAAGAATGGAAAGAAGGCGACTGGAAAGTGAAGGGGGACGTGCCAGTCATAATGATGCTGTGTAGAAAAAAGATGGTCAGTTTTGACGCTGTGCGACAATGCCGCAGCGCACAGGATTTCTCTCCGCGCGCTGCGCGCCTCGATTGTAGAATTTCCCGCCACTCACTCATCACGAATCCAACTTCCGACTGAAATACCACCCCAGCTCATGCCGCCTACCAAACTACCAGCCAACGACTCCCGGCGCCCTTTGTCGCGGGCGGATCCTGACATGGAAATGGGCTTTGTCCCATTTCCCCATTGTGCATTTGCGGCGCCGATCGAATCCTTACGAGGCGGCGGAGCCTTGAACACCCCGAGGCCTCCGCTCTGGTGATGCGATATACTCCCGGTGCGTTCGCCAGTACCGGCTCTTTGCAGGGCCGATGTAAGATTGGAGGCCTGCTGCCCCGGCGGTGAGACCGAGGTCGACTGTCGCGTGGCGATGTCTATCGGAGCGGCGCCAGTCATGGTGAGGGGTCGATATGTAGGCGTTTAGGTTTTAAGATGGGCGGGCGAGGGAAAAAAGAAAAGAAAACAACCACAGCTAATCGGGAGTGTTTTCAAATTGGTTTCGAAACTTTTTTTCCGGAAATCCTGGTCCCTGTCTGGTCTGCGCGAAGGGCACGCCAAACCCGAGGGGTTGGGAGATGTAACAGGGTATCAAGGGTTCCCGCGTTGAAGCGTGAATCGAAGGTACCCAACAGTTTTGAAGAAGTTGCAAGACGATGGTGAGAAACAGTCGTATGAATGCCCCTCGATGGGTGTGGACTTTTGGGTGGATGGCGGTTTTGGGCGGGTTCGAGGGGAGTCCACCCTCGGATGAAGTCCCGCTCTTGTATTGGGCCCGGAACGCTGAGCCTTGTAGTGGCGATGAATTCGCCGGAGAAATTTGAATAGTGAAGAACGACTATAGGGGGATAGCAGACTCCTTTAAACGCACTTCTAGATAACCCAGGACCAAGAGGAGAGAAGATTAATGGGGACTGAGTAGTATGATCGGAAGTGCCCTTCTACTATGACTGGTGGCCCCGCTTTGGGTCTAGCGCGGTTATTGTATTACACGGCACGTGATGGTCCCATGCAACCGGCATTTGCCATTGTTACCATACGAATTCCCCAAAGTTCCGATCTTCCCAAGACTCAGAGTCTAACAGGCTGAAAAGATCGGATCTGTACTCCCTTAATTGTCCGGTTTGATCAGTAGAGTTCACGGGTATGAATGTCCGCTCTGGGGAAAGAACGGGCATCAATGACGGGGTCGGATCGCCGATCGCTACCATGATGACACGACACACCGCTTGCAGGGACGTCATGATCTTTACCATCGAAGCTGAAACACGGACTGTGACTAGCGTGTTATGACTAACGAATCTTGCCCGATTGATCTATACAGGTTTAGCAGCATTAATCATTATTAAGTCAGTCTGATTTTTAGGTCCATACAAGTCAGAGCTATTGTTACAACCCCTTAACCCTGAGGGAGCTGAGAGCAAAGCTATGGGTCTGAGGATATTCATGTACTGTAAACTCGTTGCCGAAAGGTGGAGCCTGCTACCAGTAATTTTGCTATACTGAGACAGCCGCCTATACGCACCTACAGCCCTACCTCCCATGGTTCAGACCTGAAGATGCGGACTTCCACCTTTATTCTATACCGAGGATTTTTCCGTAAGTCTTGTAGATCAGCTGGGAATGCAGACTCAGATCGAGTAGATCTGGGGTCATGCAAGGGGCAAAGGAGATAAAACGGGGTGGCAAACTCTCGGGATCCGCTGGAAGGACTTCGGGCAGTATTGTGCACCGGGATTTCTCCGGAACACTATATCGACATTATTCCAGGAGTATGCTTGCTTCCTCTGAATGATTCCTTATCTTCCCCTCGTTATTGATCGGCATAATGCTATATTATGGTTTACTTAGTGCAAATAGTCCTTGGATAAAACTATCGGTAACGGAGCCCAAAGTTTCAGTCGGGAGACAACGGGTCTTGGCTTTGGCGCTAGAAACGCGGCAGAAGCATTCGGTCAATCTTCGATCAATTAGCGTCGTCTGGATTCATTACGCCCTACTTTTAGTGTGTCTTAGTGAAGTTACCAACGAATACATGCACACTCTGCCCCGCTTTCTACTGTAATTTGGACCCTCGGGCGGTCCGGCTGTCGTCTCAGATCATCTCGCAAATGCGCCCGCGTACTCCGTTGATCTGTTGATCGTTGGATTGCGTGCACCTTCCCCTTACCCGCCACAAATTAGCATTGCACTTGCCCCCTCTCGCGCTCTAGAAAGTAACTGTGCCGCGCGGATTCTCCACGGGGACGAGTCGGTCTTGACTCAATTAGGCATGTGGGCTATTCCCAATGGGCCGACTCGCTTGTGAATGCCCTGTTAATGCGATCGGTACTGTTTTCCGACCAATCTGTCCCTTCTTGGCGAAATCAACCATCGTCGCTACGCATTAGCCTGTCGATCAAAATCACGCCAACGGAACATGATTCATAGTTATTTCATAGTTATTTCTGGTGCGAATACGAGTCGAAACAAGATTTACGTGTTCCAAAAGTCTCCGGCAGACTTTCTTTGTTCCTGCAACTTGAAACAATCGTTTTGTCGCGACCTGTGTTCTTCACCGATTATAGTAGAATACCCCTGTCAGATGGCTTTCCTGGTGGGGCGACTTCCCCGGTGGCGTCAAGCTATTGAACGATTGAGCGTTGGAGAAGGCTATGTAGGTGTACCATTTGCATAGTCACATGAACTGTATGATCGGGCAGCAAACTATCAACATGGCGGTGTTGAGATGAAGGGAAGCTACAGTAGCGAGCAGACTTATCACGGACCAAGACAGAGGGTCCAAAGACAATTTTGGAGGAACCATGCGACCCAAAACTCAAATGGAGTAAAACATAATAGGAGCCAAGCCGCTACTATAGAATAGGCAGAACCCTACTAAGCTAGGGGAACTACCACGTGGAGAGGCTTATAGGTGCAAGCTGGAAAATGACTTGTTTGTGTCTTCTCTTCTCTCCTCTGTGTCTCTTGGGTGTGGCTTTGGCCAGACATACGAAAGTTACACGCCGCTCTTGAGTATTTTTATCGCTAGCAAAAACCGCTGTGTGATATGTTAGATTCCCAAGTCATAATACTGGGTACTCCTATATCATATATGCTGAGCAAATATCCATATGGCATCTAAAAGAAGCAAATTCCACAGAGGTTCAGATAAGTCAATATGTACATGGAGCACCTCGGCCGACCTAGGATAACCTTGAAACCTTATGGACGGGGCACTATACTTCGGAATAGCCTCTCACATAGCACCCAAATATAGAATCAAGCCACCACCTTTCCATTCCAGGGTTCCAAGGTTCATCCCATCATAGATTGAGTCTAGCAGACCTGAAAGTCTGATCGCCTCAAAAATAGATATCACCCCCTGAAAGCCGTAAGCTCCAACTCCGCAGTGAAGCTAACATTCATCAGCTCAAAATCATTTAGCCTGTGCGGTGTCTCATGATCGCAAAAACGCGAAGTCATTACATGTCTTTCCCCGCATCTAACCTTTTTCTCCAACGCGATGCCGAAGTCTCAAGCCACGGCTTCATCCCTTGCCGATTTCTCCCGATGATCAAACTTCCCCACTTGTAATGAGGTCAGTTGTGGGGAAACCATGTGCCCAGGCAAGCCTCAAGGATCTAGAACGGCGTCTATGAACGTATGGGGGTTTCTTATTGTCTAGGTGCATGATTGATGTGAGTTTGTTTTGACAGGCGGGTTTTCAGGATCCGCTTCCTGTCGTCAACTGGTCTATTTTGATAACGGTCTTTTATGGTGAATGCTCCCCTCTAGAAGCGATTGACTTTCATTTAATGTGTCAATGCTCTAAATGGGCTTCTCTAATTATCGTCATTTAAAAAGTTCAGAATTTGGTAAGGAATCCTGTGTTGCGACGTGCGCATATATATTCGTTATCATGGAAGCATATAAGTTGTCTCACCGACTAGAAATTATTTATTTCAAGCCACTGAAAGCTATTTAGCCTTCAATTATCCATCTCAAGTCTTTTATGGGATTTAAACTAGAGGACAGGCACGTTGGAAATAAATTTCAAGAGTGAATCTAAGTTCAATTCTTGGATTATGTCCAGCAACCTAGGGGTTCATGTGCATCCCCCGGGCGGGAGCTTCACAAAATAATTCGTCCCGGTTCCCGGTCGATTACGCCTGAAACCAACATGTGTGCATCTATGATACAATCCTCTATGTTCAACAAACAAAAAGGTCAAGTAATCAATAGGGAGGGTGAGCTACGGCAATACCCATCTATGGTGGGTAGAACGCGAGAGATACAAAGTATCCAGGTGAGTTGCCAAGTAAGTTGCGGATTGTTCGACTGCCTAATAATACCCCAATCCAGAGAGATCGAGACTTCTAGAATTTGAAAGGCTTCAGTAGTATACACGAACTACCTAAGGGATTCGTTCGAGCTTCCTCACATCACAAGGCATGAGTTGCCCCGCTGACGTAAATAAGAGCTTATCCTGGAATGTAGGGGGGAACATCGGAATCTTACAGGACGCGATAAGTTTAAATTTGAGATCACCAAACTTTGATAAGGTGAACCATCAATTGTCCAGATAGTGCACCTGTTTGAACTCTTTTTTTTTTTTTTTTTTTTTTTACAATCACCGCGAAGTTGAGCCGAGACGCGCCACGGGTATATTCAATTTTTAAAATGATAATACAGGCAACACAGGCCCCTGATCGGCTTATCAACCAATGCTTATAAAAACCAGAGGACTGCAACCCTACATGATAAGACACTGCAGCCCAGAATCTTGGAATTTCCCAGTTGACGAAATAAGCGACATAAATTGATATCGAACGCGCAAAAATCAAGATGGGAGGCCTCGAATACCACCTAAGATACGAGATACTATCATATCCCAGATTCTACAGACATGCATGCACTTACTCTAGGCCTGATAGAAGCCACCCTGCATCAGTCCTAAAACCGGGATGGCAATTCCGATGTACGCCCATATTGCAGGATCATATCCGCTGCCCCGAACACCGGGCCGGAGATAAGCGTGCGACCTACCGAAGGGGTCGTAGGCCCCTCTTATCCTAAACAGGGATCACAAAATATAATTGGGCACAGATACCAAAGAATGCAGTAAGAATTGACCGAGGGGACTGAAAGCAGTAAACATCTTTCGCACATCATCTGCAGACCTTCACCGGGGTGCGGGGGCGGAAAGGGGGACAAGATCCACGGGGACGGGGGGGTGTTTTGTACCCCACCGGGATCTCACCGGGGCACCAACACAGTAGGGAGGTATAGAGAATATTGAATAACCTCTCGGCCACGGGCCAATCTGATTAGCGGAAAAACCAACGTGGACGACCGTCAGCCGGAATGAAAGAGATTCGCCAGAAAGGGAGGATATGTTTTGGGCTGGGCGGTGCATGTAAGGTTGCTGATGAATGACTTGGCGGAGGATTGGCAAGACCAAAAAAAAAACATCTTGAGATCGTCAGCATGTAGGTGTGCTCTTGGCTGTGGAACGTGATGTGCGATAGGCGGGATTCCTAGGCTCAGGGCCAAGACTGGAATATCAAACAGTAGTCTTGGCGGATCACCATCGCATCACCTTGGCGCCACTTGGCAGGTATTTTGGGATTACCCCTAGCATACGGTGGCTAATATTGTCTGGGCATTGGGAGGAAGGCCGTGTCAGGCATGTGGGCTTATTTGGGGTACGGGAACGGAGAGTTGGGTTGGAAAGAAGCACGTTGAATTGCTAATTGGCCCGAAAGGCTATGTATTCAATCTGAGGATATGATATGGATGAAGAAAAAAAGAAAATGAACATGTTGCCCTATGGCCCAGATCTGATAGCGCCTGAAACACCCCAGTTGCTTTCCTGCCGTTTGTATCCAGATGGTCGATGACCTCGAGTTCCTTGATTGGGGTGCTCGGGGTGAGCCAGGAGGAGTCAATGAATAACCGGATCCATTGTTAAAATGAAATGCATCTGTCGCTCATGTAAAAGGGAAAAAAGTCAAATGTGAATAGATCACTCAGAGAATCGTCGAGCCGTGTGGCCGAGGTACAAGAAGCCGCTCATGGAATCCTGGGACGAGGTAGATGATGTGCTGTCAGAGCGGTGCGACTTGGGAACCGCGGTAAGGCTCTCTTCAGTGGAAGGCGAGTCAGTCACGACCTGCTCAAAGGCGCGAGGGTCTGGGCCAGACTCGGTCGGCGACAAGACAAGAAACTTGTTGGCCGGGTTGAAGGGGACCGAGTCGGCAGCAGAGAGGACGAGGAAACGGTGAGTGGGAGTGTAGGTGTACATTTTGAACGTTTTTTTTCGAGAAATGTTTTTGTGTGGAAGTGACTTTGTTGTGAAGTAGTGGGGGTACTTTGGGTAGTAGTGATTTGGAACCTTTTCAGAGAGCAGTTTGGGATAGTAGAAAACAGAGTGAGAGACGGGTGAAATCGGTCAGACTTTATACCCCGGGCACCCGTGGACCTTGTGGAAGGAGGGGCAATTATGCGTATCTGATGTGCTAGACACAGCGTCGATCCAGGACATCTCAGCCGGGGGCAAGTGGATACCCGATGGTCATGCAGACCAAGCCTCCCCGCGATTGTCGCCCATAATGGACAATCCCAAACATACTAGGCATTCTCACAAGTCTTGGCTCGCAGAAAAAAAAAAGAAAAGATAACCAAAAAGGGGGCGATTAATCTCACTCAGAGAGCCAAGACGTCACTATTGGGTGACTATCACCCCTTCTGCTTTTCAATTCTTCGAACATCGCCCTCTTGGCTTTGGTATTTGCGTCACACCGTCCCTGGACAGGGCTCGCTAGTCATTCCCAGCAGCCATGGCAAATATGCATAACCTTGGCGAGGCCCCCCGATTGCTAATCGCTAATTGCGCAATTCGGCTGGATTTCTTTTTGTCTCTTCAGGTATGGGGCGGGCCCCGTGGCGAGCCGAGAGTCAAAGGAACCTCGGAAGATCTGCCGTCAGGATGATATGAGGGGCCAAGAACATCCAGCGTGGGAAGGCTATTGGATTTCACAGGCTAGCTCATCCACCGCCTTCCACTATTCGCGTCGAGTGCGGAGGTATCAGGCATAGGCTCCAATATGTTTCGTCGACTCCGTTGCTCATCTCCGATTATATCCGCGTAGTTTTCGCGTTTGCATGCGCTGATAGCTCCGATCGATTTTCATTATCGTAATGCGCGAGTCTTTCCTCTTTGTAGAAATAATGAGCGCATATGACATCATCCGCTTATCGTTCATAAGATCTGCTTTAACCGAAGTCCGGAGGACTCGGTTGTTTATTTATCAGTTGTGGGGAAGGTGTTTCCGACATGTGAGAAGGCAGAATCGAGACCGCTCTTTTGAGTAGTAATCAGAATCATCACAGCTCAAGAATCACGTGGTGGAAATCTCCTGCGAGAAACAGAACCCTAATAATTTCATTTAATTTTATTTTCTTGGTTTCTTTTGAGTTTATGTCCAAGTAGCATATCCACAAACCAACAGCGCCAAAATTTGGAGTCCATGTGAGCTTTCTCTGCCTTGCCGCCCACTCGGACGTATCATTGTCGCTCGGAGTCGATCTCCCGGGCATGGGCGCTTGGGTGAGAGCCTCAGTGACAGTTCCATTATCAGCGCTACTGCGCCACCGCTGAGGACAATCATTCTTCGCCAGTCATTTTGGCCCTAGAAACACACTAGAAATAATCTATAGGCCCAGAGTGAATCTTAATCTTATTACATCCCGTCAAATACTACCACTAGCCCCGAAGAGCCCACCGCCATCACACTACATCCAACATCTATCTTGCAATAATTCATGATTTTGGCCCTCAACATGAGTCGATTTTTCCATCGGCGAACCTTGTCACCGGGAAAATCTCGTCACCTTGCAGATTTTTGATTTCATGGTCACTATCACCAACTGCGCCATTGTAGCAAGCTCTATTTACCTACGAAATTGGAAATGGGGGCCATGATATGGAGACACTGAACATTGCCCATAATCTAGACCAGCAATTATCGGAATTGCCGTGCATGAAATGCATTTCTAGCAATGGCTAAGCTTGGTATTTTCCATCTCAGCGGGAAATTATTAGCTCTCGTGGCTCTATACTTGCTTGCCTTTGGTGACGGCCCTGACGGGTATACCCTCCCGCACTCCACTGGACATCACGAATGACATACTTTTCAAAATGTCATGAGAATTTCCCTTTCCCAACGAATCAGAATTATTGACAGACAACAATTATCGCGAACAAAAGCCTCATCCGCCCCGATGTGCTATGCCTTGCATGTCCATTTCCCTGTCTTTGACACCGCTGTGTCCGCCTCGGTCTCCACAACCTTCCATGACAGTGGCAGGTGGTATGTGCACTGACGCAAAGAAAAATTAACTCCTTCCAATGAGGTGCAGAATTTTTTGCGAATGAGCTCAACACTGTGCCTGGCGCAAGTCCCCAGCATAGTGTTGGTGTGATGCGCAGCCTCATTTGCGGATGGGGCAACGCACTGGTGCTGGACGTGGGGAATTACGGGATGATGTCAAGTGCACTTTGCAGCTGCGGAACTCTAATAGAGATTGGGGGTGTGGGAGTGGATCGACAGTTCGCCCGTCCTGATACTATCTCCTTGTTTTTCGCTATTCGCCATTGGTGTACACTGAACCGAACACCCTCATCAGGCGCAATTCACTAGTATGCCCCTCTCTGATGATCCACATAACCGCCAACCTTGGAATCCGCTGTTGGTGATGCCCGCATAGTGTTATGTCCCATCCTTATTTGTGCCTTCCAGTTGGTCCGGCTTTCGTCGCCGAGCGAGTGACCACTAAATCATTAGATGCATACGGCGCATCTGTATATTCCCTGCGCAGCGCCTGTGAGGCAGATAGCACGTTCGATTTTGGTCTTCTGTTGACTCAGAGTGTATCTGTTAGTCCGACAAGGCGGCGCAGTTGTTCTTCTGGGAAGCTATATGGAATCTTATAAAGGCGGCCGTTAATCCTCCTCGATATCTCATCCAAGCTATCAATCCTCACAAGCCTTCATAGCTATCTTTCTGATCCTTCTTGACTTCTTTCTACAAAGACCTTCGTCCTCTTCATCTTCCTCCGCAACCATGTGTTCCGTCTACATCTTCCTCTACGATTGCGGCTGCTCTGTCCAAGAAGGCGGCGTTGTCGCCTGTGCAAAGAAGGGAACTCCCTCCTGCCATGGTGTGAAGGAGCACTTCCGGAAGCGTCAGGGCTATAACTGCCCAAAGCACGGTGGTAGCTAAGGCACCTACCAATAGTTAGTGGGACTTGTTCTACCCACTTGGGTACTCGCTTGATAGGGTTTGTTCCGCTAACGCAATCTCTACAGATGATCTGACCACGCCGACCTAGACTGGAGGATCATTTCGACAAGTTGATCAGCACCTTCGCGGGTAATCACCAGATCAACCAACACCACCAAAAGGAGGGATAATTTGGATTTTATCATCCTCTATCACATTGTGGCTTGGAGGATTGTTTTTGTTTTTGTTTTCTTTTGCCATATGTGTTTGGTATTTCTGTTGTCCAGAATAAGTTTTATTTTGTATGCTATACCTGTCGGGTGAAGTATTTTGATTGTTTTTCTCTTATTCTGCGGTTTTCTGGACAACGTTCGTCTTCGTCCTAACTTTCCATGGTTCAAACATTCGCCCAGGAGACGAATCGGAAACGCCACCAAATTTTATTTCTTCTCAGCTTTCTTCCTTTAGTTCTTCATTCCCAAGATTTTTTTATATTTATTTCTTGTTAGTTCATGTTATAAGCTGAATGTATCTCATGGTGTAGATTTCTATAAATCACACCCTGTTTGTTCACTAAAACAAGAAAGCTGACCGGAGAGACCGATGATGACGAGTCATACGTTGTAGCCCTGTGTAAAAAGTCTTTGTTCTCGAAGTTTCGTGATTTGGAATTATGTTCCGGCCAAGGCCTTAGAGTGGGCTTGGATCCTTTCGCGCTTATCAGGCTGCAGCGAGCCACATACAAGATCCCTCACGTGTATGGTTAATAAAACCCCCGAGAGGCATGACTGGACATTAACTCATGGCGAAAAGGCTGATCAAGACTTGTGGCGGGAGCTAGCAGGGGGCATGGGCCGAGAGTGCTAGACGAGGGCATGGCCACGTTGGCGCTTACAGGGATGGGAAGAAGCAAAGGCCGTTGCAAAGCAGGTTGTAGAGGTGACTTATCGTTCGAAAAGATGATGGATGGATGAGAGATACTGGAGGGTCATCTCGAGATTTACCTTGATCATTTCTGGCGTCAAGAGATCAGCCTGTCCGGGATACCCAAGACTTTCGGGTGGCTCGGGTGCTATCCTGACGCCCCCCCTTCGAGGCGAGAAACGGTTATGGGACTGCAGATCAGATACAGCCACGCACGCATTGACCATATCAGGGTAGGCCACGTTAGTATGCATGGGGAAGGGAAGGGCCATTTCATGCATGTTTTCATTTCCGATACGGCACGGGGAGGACGATGGAGGACGAGGACACCCACTCACAGGGCCCATCACATCCGCGGAAAGCGTTCAAAAAGCGCGTGGCCCTTGGAATCCACACCTGCCTAAGCTTAGGTCCAACGAAGGAGGGTTTTCCATTGCTAATCCATGGCGAACGGCTCGAACGTTCCACGAGAGCTGCCCGAAATTCGATATTCCGCTGGAGAAGCCGACAGCCTTGCCACGGCCCAACAATGAAGCAGATTTATTACATAGAGCCCATTGAGGCAGCGGGGGAAAAGAGGAAAGGACGTGCGAGAGATGGCTGCCCAGTCATTGGCGTATCGGTTACTGGCCCAGAGAATCGCAAAGCCACCGGAGTTTGCCATCCAGCGAATAAACCAGTGATATTAAACGCGGCAGTGGACCCCGTGGGTATCGATAGGTTGGCAGCCGCGGGAGACCAGTTGTGGATTGCATTAGACCCGCATAGTCTTTTTATCAGCTGATTTGGGCGCAAATTGCCCGTTGATATCTCGTTCACGGCAAGAGAATATATCTTATGACATAGAGGATCTATGGTGTTCGTCCTCCCTCAGAAGGGATAATGATTGTCATGGGTGGGTGACTTAACAGGGAATTGGGTACGTAGTAAACAGGGGGCTGGCCGTGGATCTGTTGCCGCAATCACGCTACCAGGGACAACCCCCAGCCTAAAGGCTAGAAGAGTGGCGGGCCTCAGGATTGGGCTGTGCCAAAGCCCGGAGGCACTACCGTACGGAGTACAGTGGGAGCTCATATCCGGTTGATTTGGGACCTTGCCTGAACGAGTATAGGCGGATCAGAGCAAGCTGGGGGCCATAGACATTTCGGGGATCTCGGCCACTTCGCCAAGGTAGGCGCCGATCTCCAGTCCCACCTCACCAGCTAGCTCTGAGCCATTCAGGTTCGAATGCGTCATTGTTGGGGTTATGCCGGACAAGATGATCCTGATCGAATTCTTGTCATAAACGGTTTTCGGCAATCTCAAAGGCTTGGTCTGAGAAATTTTCCTCCCTTGCGTATCATGAACCAATTACTGTGGCTCAACGTATTGGGTGAATACGAAGCCCCGCTAAAATCGATAGCTGAACGATCGCTTTAGACGGAACCAGACTTCGGTACGTGAACCGCTGCTCTGGGAACGATCAGTCAGGCTTCTAAAAGGCATCATCGACGAGCTCAGACACCTGGAAAGGGATATAGTTTAACTGAAAGACATTCGTTCATCTATAGATCTTTTTTAGCTCATATCATCATCCAGGAACGAGAACTTTCAGCTTGTCGATCCACAATGTCGTTTGCGGGTCACGTGGCACCGCGTCAAGAGGCGGGTTTCCTTAGCTTTGCCCCGTTCCGCGCTTCCATGAGCTTGTCAGCAAAAGCCTCATATTGCATATGTAATGTCTATCGAAGTCGACTGGGCGACAGCCACTTCCGGCCCGGATGGGGAAGCTCTCGCGGAGCGCATCCGCGCATTTGTCCACGATAAGTTCCAGGAGGTGGCCCTACCACGCTTCATTCGCTCGGTTCAGGTGCATTCTTTTGACTTCGGCAACATTGGACCCGATCTCGAGATCAAGGATTTCTGCGAACCTTTCTCAGACTTTTACGAGGAGGACGATGATGACACCTCAGCGACATCTGAGGAGCTTGTCGAACAATGGTCGGACTACGATGACGAAATGCCAATGAACCATGCAGCTGCCCACAGCCCTCACAGCTTCAGTCACCACCCATACCCCGGCGAACAATTCCAACCATCCGCGCTTCGTTCCCCGCTGCCCCTGGGTGATCACCTTAACCCGCACTTCCTGCCCCGCTCAGGAACCCCCGGCATTCCCGGCGGCACTTCAACATTGGGCTACCACCTTATGTCGCTAGGTGGCCTATCCGGAACACAAACCCCTCTCGCAGCTGTCGCGGGCGGCACACAATTCGCAAGCGGCTGGTCCGACTCCGGCTTAGGAGTTCATGGAGGAAGACAAGCACGCCCGTCACGTCCATCCGTACACCAGCGCCCAGAACCAGATCTCGACACTACACATTCTGCCTCCCGGCCCTCCACAGCTTCACACCCATCTATTGGGCAC
Source organism: Penicillium pulvis (assembly GCF_028828015.1). Lineage (NCBI taxonomy): Eukaryota > Fungi > Ascomycota > Eurotiomycetes > Eurotiales > Aspergillaceae > Penicillium > Penicillium pulvis. The sequence continues at coordinate 6,363,955 of NW_026643080.1, forward strand.
ACAGGCAGTAGTGGATCGAATCGCAACAGCGCCGATAACCCCGCCGATATCCCTGAAGCGATTGCAGACGACCCCTCGATCCCGATCCCACCTCGCATGCGCGAGCGACGACCAGATGACTTCCAAATCCTATGCCATGCGAAATACGCTGGAGATGTGCGTATGTCGCTGACAGCGGAGATTCTGCTTGATTACCCCATGCCTAGCTTCGTTGGGCTTCCGCTAAAACTCAATGTGACTGGTATCACGTTCGACGGGGTGGCGGTAGTCGCGTATATTCGCAAGCGCGTGCACTTCTGTTTCCTGTCTGCCGAGGATGCGGATGCGCTCCTTGGTTCTGAAAATGGCCAAGGTACTCAAAATCCCGGTGAGGAAGGACGGTCGAAGTCGGGTGCGGAGCGTGAACAGAAGCGTCAAGGTGGATTGTTGCAGGAGATTCGAGTAGAAAGTGAGATCGGACGCAAGGAGGATGGAAAGCAGGTACTGAAGAATGTGGGTAAAGTAGAGAGATTTGTACTTGCGCAAGTTCGCCGCATTTTCGAGGAGGAGTTGGTTTACCCCAGCTTCTGGACTTTCTTGATCTGATCTACAACCGACGCTGCTTTCGTGCTAGAATATGTACCATTACGAATTCACGAAATTTTAAGATGATTTTATGACTGAGAGGTATATCCCTATCTGCAATAACGCGTACCAGTTAAAAAATATTGTAAATGACCAAACTTGACAGGTTTCCAGACGTAAGCACTATGAACTGTTGACCGTTCCACATAAACGTAGAAGTATCTGCTAGCAACAACAAGGGAGGTGACGAATCGGAGCTTCCCCTTCCCGAACTGCAGAGGTAGCCCGGGGGACAAATTTATGAACATTAGAGGATTTGAGTAACGGTGCTGAGAAGAAAGTCTTCCGTGGCGCATGATCATTCGGGCAAAAGCCAACCACGAACACAGGGTACCAGTAGCGAGCGGGCGTGCAAAAAGCTACCTCACGCTATAATTTGACACCGACTTCCTTGGCTGAGGTTGGTACCCAGGCAAAAGACCCATTTACAGGTCCTTCTTCACGTTGATATCGCCTTTGCCAGAGGAGACCTCATCGCCGAGCTTGTGGTACTCAGCAGTCAGGCCCTCACACTGCTTCTTGAGGGTCTCGATATCGCGATCCTTGGCGGCAATCTCCTCCTTCAGGCGACCAATCTCACCAACGGAGCCAGCCTCGGCCAGGCGAGCAGAGTCCTTACCTCCAGCCTTCTTGTCGCCTTCGAGCAGCTTGACGCGGTCCTCAAGGCGAAGAACGTCCAGGATCATGGTGTAGGTGCGGTTGAGGATCAGGGAGAGGAAGAGAGTGAAGCCGCAAAGGTACATGTTGCGCTGCGAGTAGAACTTGCGGGCCTGCACCTCCATGCGATCAGTGCCCAGGTGTGCAGCTCTGTTATGGGATTTGGTTAGACATTGCATCACTATAATTGCGGGATTCAAAGATCTTACCCGATGCCAGCTCCGTCGCGGGAGAAAGCAGCCAGTTCCTGCTGCACCCGGAACACCCGGTTGACGCTGTCAAGGAACAAAATCAGGATGAAAATGAAGGTAATCTGGGAAGTGTGTTAATTGGTGTTGGATCTGGGAGTTCCCGACAATGATTACCTTCAAGCCATACTGTAACTTGGCGATGATCGGGCTTTCCGAGATGAAGGTAAAGAGCTTGCGCTTGATGACAAATGGCAGAGGGACGATGAGGGCCAGGAAGACGCCCATCTCAAACACCAGGAGCATAAAAACCTAATGAGAGTTCCCATGTTAGCTTCAATGGTTCTAGGTGGCATGTCGGTTGCTGTTTCGGACGTGGGCATTTCGGGTGAGCTGTTCGCTCAGCCCGCTAGGCTCCAGCCATGCCTCGGCAGGGTCGGTCGCAGAAGGGCAACTAAAAGATTGAACAGTGAGGACGTACGAGACTGTAGTAGAGAGTCATTTTGGCGGATTTATTCAATCAAACAGCTTTCGGTGTCGATTATCGGAGCTGGTCAAAAGGGGAGTGGGGGGATTGAGAGCTCCGTGCAATCTGGTTGGATAAACAAAGACCAGGGAAACAGAAAAGATAGAGTGTGGGGATTTTGAGGAGATATAGACGCAAATTCTGAAAAGCAGACGTGTTCAAATTGGGCAGCAGAAGAAATTGAGGAGCCGCCGGTGCTTGAGGGGAAGTTTCCAGGTTGGCAGACGTCTTTTATGGGGGGAGATTTCTCCGGCACAGACGTCATCGGTTCTCGTCCACGTGATCAGTGGGCCCTGGGGCTTGTAGGCTTCAACCTCTGTGTAAATCTGGCCATGTAATTCGGAAAAACATTGAAATTAATAGGAAATGTTCGGTGAAAATGGAGCACTTGCATATGATCTCTAGAGACATCCTGTACTATATTAAAATCTCAAGAAAACGATATTGTGAGAGGCTAGATCTAAGTACCACTGTCCATTTCAAGTATGCGCAGGGGCCAAACATAACAAACTAGGATCGGCATCTAGAATTCCACCTCGGCCTGTCTCTACTCGCAGCATTCGTTTGCCTCTTCATCTTCCTCATCTTCTGCGACCTGAAATGGATTGCCTCTCAGAATACAGCGATACTCTTACTCTGCCCTCTGGGCGCATCCTAGCATGGAAATTATATGGAGGTACTCTTCAAGAAAAAGGCGCTGAAAAGCCAGCTATTGTCTTCTACTTCCACGGATATCCAGGCTGTTCCGTTGAAGCCACTCTCATCCCAGTGGAACTTCTCCAAAAAAGCAATATACGCTGCATCGCCCCTGACCGACCGGGCATGAATATGTCAACACACTACGACGAACGCCGAATCTTAGATTGGCCCACAGATGTTCTCGCAATCGCAGATCATTTGGGCGTATCTCGCTTCTTTGTGCTCGGTGTCTCGGGAGGAGGTCCCTACGCCCTTGCTTGCGCCTATTCCGTACCCCGGGATCGTCTTCAAGGTGTGGCAGTAGTCAGCAGTATGTACCCGACTACTTTCAGTACTGAAGGAATGCTTCCCGAGTTGAAGGTGCTACTTGCAGCTGGGGCTTGGCTGCCGAGAATTGTGACCAGTGCAGTGTTAGATTTGTGCATGGGTCGTGCGGGAAGAAACAAGGACCCGAAAGTCTTGGAAGCGGCAGTTGACAAAGCGATGGAAGGGAGGCCAGAGGCAGAACGTACGGCTTGGAAAAACGAGAGAGTCAGAGTAGCAGCTATTGAATCTGTACGTGGCGCATTTCGGCAAGGCGGAAGGCCCTCAGCCACAGAGTTGATGATTCTTTGCGACTGGGGATTTCACCTCAATGACATAGCTGGGGAGAGGGTGCGAATATGGCATGGCAAGCTTGACAGGAATGTGCCAGTTCGTATGGCCGAGCAGGCTGCGGAACTGATGCCTGAAGCAAAGACTCATTTCTTTGAGAACGAAGGTCATCTAAGCTCGTCAGCTAATCACATCTCTGAAGTACTAGCTGATCTTATTAGCCAGTGAGAAAAGCTTAGTTGTATAACGAGTTGCTGCTTAGGTGAACCTTGAAATTGGAAAACCGAGAAGTGGCTCGTGAAAGCTTTCGGGAGGTTAAAGCTGTTCTCATCGTACTAGCAAATGATGAAGATGAAAGATAATTATTCATAAAACCATGGCCGTATCAAGAGGTGGAGAGGACGAAGTGCATCGCTCGCTATGCTTATTCTTCTCTGCTTCGAGCGATGCAGGTAACATATGATAATGTATTTACCTCATACAATGCAAACCCGTGTTCAAGGGTGTTAGCCTACATCTCCGCGACAGGCGGCCATGACATCAGTCGATGTTTCTCCTCAGGTGAAATTTTTGCTGGAAATTGAAGGGCCCTGTTCCAGAGGGGTCTCCAATTGAGCGAATATTTCCAGAGTAGTTGCCATATCCTGAAGATGAGGGCAATTTGCTTAGAAATCAAAATTTTGCTCGAATGTCGGACCGAATTAAAACAGGTGAAACACATTCAGTTTTGAGCTCCAGAGCCAAAATGAGAAGCTATACAAGTAGGTGCAGCCACTGTAGACGCAGATCGAAGGTGACTGCGCCGCCCGCGACGCAACCATGGGCGATCCTAGCGGCTGACACGAACCAATCCGAACCACTGGGGACGGCATACCGACCAATACTGAACCAATTAAGGGTTCCATCAATCACCGAAAAATCAATCCCCGGTGGATCCCCCGCAATGCAAACGAGTAAGCCCGAGCATTCAAACACCGAACTGATCGCCAATTTGAATCTAGACTCTGGTTTGGTTAGTTTGATCAATTTGCACTCACAATTACTGGCAAATAATAATGAATCATCATACGCGCAAACACGGGGAATGAACGTGGTTAGAAATCAATATGGCCATGGATATTGAAATTGGTCATCCCTACATCATCAGCTGCAGACCTCGTATAACATAAAAGGCCAAGGGAACCCTCGAAGTTATGTTTCTATCTGCAGATACTTCCACAGCTCCATCCGCAGCTTCTATACTTTTCAAACATCAAGGACTCTAAGTCATCATGGCTGAAACACAAAACAAATATATTTCGCTGCCAAAGTCCGGGGTTAAGGTCTTCTACCGTGAGCAGAAAGCCGCACCCGATGCACCGGTCATACTTCTACTCCACGGCTTTCCCTCATCCTCTCATCAATACCGCAACCTGATCCCACTGCTCGCAGCAAAGTACCGAGTCATTGCCCCAGATCTCCCTGGATTCGGCTTCACAGAGACACCCTCCGACTTCAAGTTCACATTTGCAAACTTAGCAACCACCATCGGAGAATTTGTCGACCAACTCTCACTCACCCGCTTCGCCATATATATCTTCGACTATGGCGCACCCGTTGGCTTAAGACTAGCTCTGCAGCGTCCTGAAGCAATCACAGCAATAGTCAGCCAAAACGGAAACGCCTATGTGGAGGGCTTTGGTGACATCTGGGGTCCCATCAAAGAGCTCTGGGCAAGCAATAACGCACCGACGAATCGGACCGAGGTCGCGAAAGTTATGCTGACACTTGACGCAACTAAGTTTCAGTATGAAGACGGTGCCCCTGATCTCAGTCGCATTGCGCCCGAGTCATACTTCCTTGATCAAGCTTTGTTGGAGCGTCCTGGAAACAAAGATATTCAATTGGACTTGTTCTATGATTACCAGAATAATGTCCCTCTTTATGATGATTTCCATGCCTACTTTCGGAAATCAAAGGTCCCGCTACTGGCGATCTGGGGGAAGAATGACAAATTCTTTATTCCGCCCGGGGCGGAGGCGTTCACGAGAGATCTGCCTGCAGCTGAGGTGCAATTGATTAATGCGGGTCATTTTGCGGTTGAGAGTGACACGCTGTATATTGCACAGGAAATCTTGAGATTCTTTAACAAGATTAATCTTTAATTATAACATCATTTATTTTGTGTTTGAAAACATGCATTTTGACGTAGTATAAGCTCAAACAAGAGTAATGGCGGTGCGCTCCTTGTTGCCAATAACAGAAAATGCACCTTGTTCCCCTAATTGATATACACCTAGCCTTCGATATTTCCCCTCAGGTACCTTCTCCACGACCAAAAATCTGTTAACTGAAGCACCATAGGCTTCTCTTCCTAAAGTGATTGGAATACATTCTCCCTCGATAAGTACCTTGTCCTTGAAATCCTGAACCAATTCATGTGTATCCAATTTCAGGTTCGTTCCCCAAATGCGACCTCCATTGAACGCGGGTTCGGTCCTTGGCTCATCGGCAAAGAGTTCCAAGCTTTGTGAATTCCCATTCCACCGGTAATAGAGAAGGACACATTCAATTTCGAGCTCTGCCCGTCCAAGTAACCCCATAATGTCACCGCCGGGTCTCTCCGCCTCCAATCTCGAGGTGATGTATTTGATTTGAGAAGCGGGATCGCCACCAAAGCGGGTATATCCATATAGCCTGACATTCCCTCCAAAAACTGACGCCCAACTCCAGGACGGAACGTGAAGGGTGTAACGATGCACCACACCACCCTCAGAGGCATTCGATTCCCAAAGGAGATCTGTGTGTAGACTATGCGCCCACAGCCCAGCAAAGTATGTCGATAAAGTGACCTTTTGGAAGGCTTTGGCAATACCAGCCATGGCAATGAGTCGGTCTGATTGATTTGAGAGGTTACAAGCAGTATAGATACTGATCATCTGTCTCCAGAGAACTCGCTCAGTATAAAAATTGTGTTGGTCGTCGCTACCGCGATTCCAGTCGACTTTGGTACGATCCCGGCTCGATTTGAGGAAAAACGAAGATAATCCCGCCAGCTCTTTGAGGGCATCCTTATAAGCTGTCACTTTGAGTCTCGCATGGCTGATATCTGGGTCATTGATTATTCCAATGTGATCATCCGGGTCGGCCTCGCATCTTGCATTCTCTAGGCACTCCCAGAATACTTGGTTCTGAGCGAAGTGAATGATTCTGGGAGCGAGGAATCTCTCTTGTACAACCCAACCACGCGTACTTAGAGGTGACCTTTCGATTTCATCTTTCCACAGATTCTTCTTTTTGATAACATATGTTTGTGGGCCATCAGAAAAGAGGTTCACGGAAAAGGGGAATAAGAGTCGAGGGCTTCGCTCGCTAGCGAAGAGCGTACTAGTTGGCTCGTATGAGGATAATATTGCTGAGATATTACAGAATGAGTTTCGGTAAATGTGAGATACTTTGTCTGCTTCCTTTTGCCAGTCTTCAATCGAGTCTTGAAAAATGCAAAAGGAATCGATCCAGATATATCTGTATTTCAGACGGTGTATTGCCCACATTGCATCCTGAAAGGTTTTTGGTACACTTCCAGTAGTCAAAGACAGCCCCTGTTTGAATTGATCTTCGTTGCCATGCAGCAATTTTAGAATTTTGTCCGGGTCACCCCATCGGTGAGACAGAGTCCAGTACACAGGATAGTGACCCTGGAACTCCTCTGAGGTCTCTGTTCCCGCATCAGTCCGCAGTCCTTCTTGTGCTATAACTTCTTGTCGGTCTCGGAGGTGGACTTTGCCGCTTTCGATTTCCTTCACGTCTATCACGCGAGTTGGAAAGAATAGTGTTGAGTCACGGTCGCGACAGAATTCATGAGTTCTATCGCAGTGAGATAGCCAAGCTTCTATCCGATTCATAGACTGATCAGAGCCCGTTGATACGTCGATCCTTTCCCAAGGCTTTGACTCTAAGGCCTGTGAGACCTCCGGTTGAGACTTGATCGATACTAGCAGCCCGTACAGAATTATTAATCTTAATGCAATTAATTCAGCTTTTTAACATAGCTCACTAACCTTGCAAAGTGAAGTCGGCAGCCCATGGAACGACAACTTGAAACGAAATAGATTCTTCGTGCTCATATTTGGTAGAAGTGACGCAAAATCCCTTCGTCTCATTCTGTTGGGTGCCTCCATTTTGCATTATATACTCGTTCCATAACCAAGTGCACAAAATACAACCTTGTTTTTTGCTTGCTATCAAGTCATCAAACCGCTGGTGGTGTAATTGAGCATTGTGGTTTTTTCCTATAGAGGCTTGAAAGACACTCTTGCAAGTCTTGCATACTTCGGAGCCCATATTGCTTAACGTTTTTGACGCGAATCAGCCGAATTTTAATTCACGTTGATCTAATCTCTGAAATACGGCGCGGTTGAACGAACAAGATGTGGCCCGCGGTGATAGAGTGGGCATTTGCTTACTATTCTCTGTGAAGAGCAACGTGTTAGATAGGCCATAAGCGAGCTGACCACGTAGGCCACGTAGCCAGCCAGCCACATAATGCGAAACGCGCCAAATACTAAGTACTGCTCTGTAAAAGTGGCGTAGGGTACATGTATAAGGACGTATTCGGGCACCGACAAAACTAACCCTATAGTGCAATTCGTAATCTTGGAGATTTACGTATTGTAAGTCAGTAGTTTAATGTTGATACAGTCTTCTTCGAATATACATACCATAAAGTGAAATTCAAGGAAATATGGCCTGGTAGTGCAAAGAAACCTTGGCAAAACGGGCTGACAATCCGAATAGAGCAATCATAATAATATTGGCAGCCGCATGCTCCAGACCTCTTTCTCTGACATTAGTGGTAAAACAAGGGGTCCCTTTTTCGTCTCGATGCCACGTGACCGGGCTTTCAGAAGACGCGCATACAGTAAGCTAGAGTGCCCCGCTCTGACCCAATCGTATATTTCCCTTTTTTCTTCCCTTTTATCTTTTTTAACAACGTTTATCAGGCCCAAGGGCTATTGTTATCGACTGCAAGGATTGCCTGTGACGTAGCCCAAATGTAAGATGTTTTCCCTGCCCGAATGTCTAGACAGCGTCCATTATCACAGTGGTCTTCCATGATCAATCCACCTTGTGAGCCATTTTTAAGGCGTACCTGACCGTCTAGAAATCCTTGAGACCGTGCGTCTTGATTCCACATCTTCCCATTGCACCATGGCATCTTTCTTGGAGTAGACATACAGTACTGTACTATAGAGTCTTTTCGGGTCAGCTCCAAAGGTGATTGGATAATTAATCAATCCTCTCAAGTCTTGAATCGAGCGTACCAGTCGATCATGATGTAAATCTTAGATCACTGCCATGGTGGGGTAGATAAAGGTATTTCCCAGTAGCCGGGCCATTGAGGTTTAGGGTCGTCCGCCGCGTTTGTTCTTTCAAGACCATCATCGCCCGGACACCTGCAGCATTGCATGATGATTGCCTTGGGATTGGAGAAAAATGGGGACCCTTACTTGTACTGTAGTTCATTTCTTCTTTCAGGGAAATTGCGAGCTAGACAGCGATGTTGCCACCACGATTGGACAACAAATGAGGCAATATGCCGCCATGGCCATTCACGTTCCGCGGTTCAAAGCCGATCGCTTGAGCGATCTGGCAAATTGCAATGCGAGCTGGCTTGAGGCTTGCACGGATGTATCCTAATGGTCAGAGCAGGTCAGTGGAGAAAACCGGCTGTGATAAGATGTGAGGTAGACTTGTCGATATTGGGACACGTATTAATTGATTCGCGGGGGCTTTGACCCCCCTACCCGTATACATAAGCCGACCAGGGACAGACAAGCGGAATCATAGACGCTGTTTCCTTGGGACTCATAAAAGTATATATAGTCACCAATGGGTTGAAGGGGCTCAAAAATAGTTTCCGGGGTCATTGCAGGGTACCTGGCATGAGGGGATGAGGACCACGATCCCCGCTCTGGGGAAAAACCTGTTGAGTTCATCTTCCCCAACGTCTGTCAAGTGCTTACATTGCTCTACGCAGTACACAGTGTCAGCCCTATATTTGGCAAGCTATCAAATATAATTCTGACGTGTGAAAACGCATGGACTTTATGGTGCCATAGAACGGGTAATAGTGGAGAGGGGAGAGTTGCGTCAACGACTCGGAAGTCCCCGATAGCAAATTCACCACAGTGGAAATCCGGATCTTAGGAAAAGGTTTCCGGGGTATCCTGTATTCAGTAGGTGACTGAGGCAAATGAGTACACAGTATGAGTTCATACTGTGCAGATTGCAAACCGGTTGATTGACAGGGATGACAGGGATGGTGAGAGCTTCCCCCCGAGTGACCGAGTGGCTTTTATGATCAGAACGCAATCCAACAAACAGCTGGTATTCCAAGATTCGGCAGTAGTTCTCTTGAAACCCAATACAGCCACATGAAACACGGCAGGAAGAGGCGAACAATGTGCGACTCCGCGGTGTCAAAACCTGCTTTTCGGCCGATGGCAGATGCTGATTGGCTGGTTTGTTAGCCCGGTTGGTGATATGAATCTGATCTGAGCAATGATGCTCTTGTATCAATGCATTTGGATGTACTTTTGATTTAAATTGTACTTGAAGATGTGATAAAAAGGAATAAATGGAATAAAAGATGGGAGGACAGAAAACAAAAAATCGGTACTTTTGAATTTCAAGGAATTGAGGAAGTACGATGTCGTCTTGTCTCCCCCCACTTTATATTATCTTTCCCTGTTCAACGGGTGACTTCACCTCACGGAAAAAAAGTTCCTTCTGCCATTCACCTTTTAAAACCTTCACCCCACCTTCCCTCTGCCTTTCTTGGATACAGCACCGATTCCCGGTGCCCAACTCCCAAGACGGCCTCGCTGCAACTACATCGGCCCCTATCGTCGGGCTCTTTCGCCCTCCGTAAACCCCGCGATAATCATGAGCGACCGCGAACCCACCGTGGAGACCCCTCCGACCGATGACGACCAAAGCACAGGCTCCGGAGGCTTATCCCCCGTATCGCCAGGTATCGCGCCTGTCCATCACGCATCAACGCCATCACTTCCGATCCCGGCTGGTAATGTAGGCATGTCCGCGCCGTCAGGGTCCATAGCCCAGGTCAACGCCGCACGGCGGGGTCCCGGGGCATCACCACACCCGGCCTCGATGAGTACACCAGGAAGTGGAGGATTAAATCCGGACATTATGGCCAAAATGAAGGCGTTCTCTCTTTCACGACAAGGCATGCCGCATGTCGCATCCACGGGGCAAATCCCCACATCCAACGAAGCTGGTGCAGGCGGGGCTTTGGCTGGGCGGTTACCTCCTGCGCGACCTAATCAGAGCCACTGGTCCTCATCGCCTGCGGTTCCGTCACTTACGAGCCCAACCTCATCCCCCCGGCCTAGCGGCCTGGCTGCTAAGCGAATGAAGCCGGGTCTCAAGTTGTCGGACGTGACGGGCGGAACGCCACCATCGAATGGAACCGAGACCAAACCGGAAAAGGAGAACGGTAGTGAGTCGGCTTTTAGCAAATACTCCGAGTTTATCGATACCAAGTCCGGAACCTTGAACTTCAAGAACAAGGCCATCCTGCATGGTGGGGGTGTGGAGTTCTCCTCTGGTCACAGTTTCAAGATCTCCTTGGATGAAGTTGATCGCCTAGATGAGCTGGGCAAAGGAAACTACGGTACCGTCTACAAAGTCCGACACAGCCGGCCTCACCTTCGAAAACCCGGCCTGGGATTGAGTGGCATTGTAAGCCGGTCAACTGGCTCCGAGGATGCCGACCACGCGGGCCAAGATAATCTGTCCGGCGTGATCATGGCGATGAAGGAAATTCGACTGGAGCTGGATGAGGCCAAGTTCGCCCAGATCATCATGGAATTGGATATCCTGCACCGATGTGTTTCCCCCTTTATCATCGATTTCTACGGCGCATTTTTCCAAGAAGGCGCTGTATACATGTGTGTTGAGTATATGGATGGTGGTTCGATCGACAAGATCTACGAAGGAGGCTTGCCTGAGAATATTCTGCGAAAGATGACATTATCCACTATCATGGGATTGAAATCACTCAAGGATGAGCACAACATCATCCACCGCGATGTAAAGCCGACCAATATTCTGGTCAATAGCAAGGGTCAGATCAAGATTTGTGACTTTGGTGTGAGCGGGAACTTGGTGGCCAGTATCGCCAAGACCAACATTGGATGCCAGAGTTACATGGCGCCAGAGCGCATTGCAGGTGGAGGTATGCAGCAGTCGGGAGCGACCAGCGGTGGAACATATAGTGTGCAGAGCGACGTTTGGAGTTTGGGATTGTCGATCATCGAGTGCGCCATGGGACGATACCCGTATCCACCAGAGACATTCACCAACATCTTCAGCCAGTTACACGTGAGTATTTCTTCCAGAAACCACCCGCGAGGTCCTTAGTTAACATTCGATTCTCAGGCTATCGTCCATGGCGATCCCCCTACTCTTCCTGCGGATGGTTATTCCGAGGAGGCACACGCATTCGTTGAGGCCTGTCTAGATAAGAGCCCCAAGAACCGACCAACATACAATATGCTGCTTCGTCACGTTTGGCTCAAGCCCCTCATGCAACCCCCCACCGAGGCTGAGAGCGAGGCTGTTGCCCAAGCCGAAGCATCGGCACCTGGCAAGGGCCTTCCATCCTCTGTCACCGAGGACAAGGAAGTCGCTGACTGGGTCAAAAAGCAACTGGAGATGAAGAGCAAAGGACTTCTTCCCACCAGTGAGAAGCCTGCGCTACACACCGTGGCTCTGGACAAAGTAGCCACCAGTCCCATTCCTGATGACGCTGCTGCTCCTTCAATTGAGGCGTGAAGCTGATGGATATTTCCAATATTTGAACTTTTGCATCTCTCTCTACAATATTACCGTCATCCCTCAGATATTTATCACAGGGCATTTACAACGGCGCCGGCGCCGTCTTCATTGACGACATGATCTTTGTCGACATACTGGTTTGACCCTGTCTAGCGCCCAATTGCCTCTCGCCGCACCATGCAAACGCGCTGATAATCAAAAATCCGACTTGATATCTTATCTCTCGCAACCAACTTGATCTTGAATCTATGAGTTTCGGGTCATTGTTAGCGAGCAGCTATTTGCCTAAGTGAGGTGCACCAGCGTCCGGCGTACCAGTCGTCTTTTATTATCCATAAATGATGTTATTACGATGGTTCCGAATACATTTAAATGATACTCCAATATAAATTTAACTGTACTTCTCGTGTCATGATGCATCCTCCGTGTAATGTGCTTTCTAGACTTTTTTCAGACGGTCTTTAGGATGCCACCGAAGCATAGGTTCACCCGCTTTGCTCCTGCTGGTTTCAATAGGCCCATGCTGCAATATGTCGAAATAAATGCCCATGAAAGTTGCTAGCGGATTTCAGCTTTAGCAGTTGATTTATTGAATGCTGGTGTCATCCACATTCTGCAGAGTCAGTGGATATACAGGAAGGGGAAGGGAAGAATAGGCAAGGGGAAGAAGCCCAAACTCAGAAACTCACTAGGTACGCGATTTAGGGAGACAGCAACAACTTCATGGAAGATATCAAGTGATTGCCTCCTCTTCCATTGGCTGAAACCTCCCTGACTGAGGTATTAGCGGTATTCTCTGAGGTATAAATACCCTCAATCTTTCTCTTTGTTCCAACTCTCTTCTTCAACTCCCCACTTGCCTCTTCTTCATTTGGCTTTGGGCCTTGATAATCCACCATCTTTTGTTGATCATGCCTCCTCCAACATACCGTTGTCTTTCGTCTTTCATCTACGCGGCGTCTCATTCTTCCTTCATGATTTTATGACCCCAACAAAACAGCATCTGTTCACGTTTCTTCTTCCTTCATGTCTTCATGAACATGATCTTCCACATCATTGCTTGACGAGGCTCACCCTCCATGACCTCGACCTTCAAGACTTCCTCATGAATACTAAGCTTCATGACCCAATTCCTCCGTGACTCTTTGATCCACAAACACAAACAACAACTTTCGACATTTCTTCTTTCTTCCTTCATAAATTTCTTCCTTCTTTCATCAACATGTTCATCTACCAACAACATGTTGTATCATCGCGTGTTTTACATCAATTCCATGACTTCATTCCTTGCTTGATCCAAGTCTTCTCTGAATAAGCGACACTCAGCCACAAACAATGAAGCTGAATGTCCGGAAAAATTCAGTCAAGCCTTCGAACATGATCAATCGACATAAAATGGCAAGCAACCAACTAACCGATCTTTCCACGACTTGGTCCTTGAGCCCTTCCGGGTCTTTTCTGAACAGACGTCACTCAGCTGCAAATCATCAAATTGAGTGTCAGGACAAATTCAGTAAAGACTTGGAACGTGACCAGCAGCATCACCCATCAACACAACATTCTTACTCACACTGATCATGTTGTTCCAACTGACCTTTATGACATCATCTACAACAAGTATGATCTCCAACCGTTTTTTGTCTTTGTCTTCGTCATCATTATTTTACACAACACACCAAAACCCAACACAAAAATCAAATCAAACAAATTCAAGCTCAAATCAAATCACACAAATCACACCAAAACTAAACACCAAAACGTCAAGTGGCATGGGGGAGTAAGCCACAGGCTTTCAACAACGGCATGGAGTTGAAGAAGCACCCATCCGAAGCATCTTGCCCAAACTACTTTGCTATTTACTAGTGGCTGGGGGCAAGTGGCAGCAGTGAAGAAGCACTGGTCCCCAAAAAAGACCTTGATCATACTGCTTTACATTCATGCTGGTACAATTTGACATTTTTAAGTATGCCATTGAAATTCTATCCCCACTTTCCACTTTACATTCCTCTTGTATAAGTAAAAGCCTGACTTCCTGACTTGTAGCTTATTGTATATGTAGAGGAAAAACGAAAATCCCTAATGTTCATTATTATAGACTAACAGCCAATGCCGTTACTGTGAGGCATCATGTCAATTGCCACTCCATGCGGGACTTAACTCATTAAATTTTCTACCATCTATGGTGAGCCTCCTTAATCACAAAGCCAGGTGGCTGATCACACTCCAAGATAGCGTCTTATACAAGGGAAAAAATTGAGAAGTCTGTTCGTATTCACCCACAGTTCAAAGGAAAGATTCGTGATTAGAGCAGGAAACAATCTAAACTCAGGTTTTCAATATTCTGAAAAAAGCGCATCACTCAATTTTGGGTTGTTGCATCCGATCTAACTTCCTGTGGAGAAGGTTGATGACGAAGTACTTTAGGCTCCAGCAATTCATTCCAAAATCCCAAATCATATGCAAGGTTGTGTCATTATTTGTACTGTGTTTTCAGGCATACATGTGATGATGCCTTGAAGCATAAAACCGTCCCCACACTGTATAAGCATAAGTGGAAAAAGGGGCCAAATTATGTAACATTTCGAAACCTTGTTATTGGGCCGTCCTTTGTTCCAAACTTCCAAAGTTCCAGGACAAATAACCCAAACAATTCACTGGAAATCCCACGTATACCAATCATTTCCTCTACAAATTCCAAATCAAAACCAAAATACCAGAATTCCGCTCAAAAGCCAGTCTAGGTGGACAAATTGCTAGCTCCACAGTAAGCAAACATCAACATGGGGCAGAAACCATCTGTCCCACAGCCAGGAACAACAATCCAAGTCATCGGAGCTGGACTCCCCCGCACTGGAACCGCATCGTTCAGTAAAGCCCTGGAAATCCTTTTAGAAGGTCCAACCTTCCATTGTGGAACACAGGCAACGCTAGGCCCCCCTATCCAAATCAAAACATGGATACAAGCACTCAAGCACTGGGCTGCAGGAGGTGACACCGACAAAAAAGCCCTCCTTGAGCTTCTGGCACGCCAGTACGATGGCTATGCTGCGACGACTGATTCCCCAGGCGGCCAACTCGTCCCTGAGCTCATGGCGCTGTACCCGGATGCCAAGGTTATCTGTACAGTCCGGGACCCGGTGTCCTGGGAGAAATCCATGAACCAAGTGATGCATTATACGTTCCTTTGGTTCTTGCGTGGCGTTCTATTCCCACTGCCAGGCATGAGGCATTTTATAGATTACCTTACTCTACTCAGTGTACAGTGGAAAAGGCTCTATGATGAGGATGTTCCCACGCGGAAAACGTATTACCGGCATATCGAGTGGTTGAAGGAAGTTGTTCCTGAGCACCGGCTTGTGTTTTATGATGTTAGGGATGGATGGGAGCCTTTGTGTAAGGCGCTTGGGAAGGAGGTTCCGAAGGATATACCGTTTCCGCATATTAATGATGGGGAGGCGATCGAGAAGATTGCCAAGTTGCATATTCGGAGGGGTTTGACGCGGTGGGCTTTTATTTTTGCGGTTGGTGCGACTGGGTTGGCTTGGGTTTTGTATCGGTAGATTGTGCGTTGAGCACATAGAGGGCACATGCGAGATTACATTCTAGATGAAGATATGCACTCTCATGTTGATACAAACTGCATTTAAAGAGACGATGCCACACGGATCGAATAACCCCGTATCCAACTGAATGACATACAAGGCTTTCCCCGCAGTATCCTAATGTGGACTATATGTCTTAGGACTCGTTTGTGTGGGGTAGCAGCGCATTGATCGGCGTGGGGGTTCTACATATACAATGTCGGCTAATGATGGAGCAAGCCTTTTGCATTACCCGAATTTCTCTATAAACCCCTCAGTTTGCTGGATTTGAAGTGGAGACTCAGTCAATAATCTCCCAGAGCGTCGTAACTATGACTATCACCAACAGCACCAACTTCTCGCATATATCGGTCAAACCTCTCCATCCAACATTCACTGCAGAGGTCAGCGGCGTGGATTTCTCATCTCCGATCCCAGATGATGTGTTCAGCGAGGTTCTAGCTGCTTTGACGAAGGTAAACGTGCCCCTTCATACAAGACCTATCTACGGCCTAACAAACGTATCAGTATGGCGTTTTAGTCTTCCGTAAGACAGGCCTCACGGACGAATCCCACATCGCATTTTCCAAACAACTCGGAGAACTAGACGATGTTACGCCATACATAAAAGCAGGTCGACCAAATAGACTCAAGCACGTGGAACTCTTCGACGTGAGCAATATCGAGCTGGACGGGTCGATACTAGATCCTTCTAGCCCGCGAGCCCAGGCGAACAAGGTATGTCACCGACTTGAATACCAAAACGAATTGGTTGCATCATACTGAGCCAGGACTAGGGAAATAGTCTCTTCCACGTAGACTCTAGTTTCAACCCCCGTCGAGCGGGCTACTCGCTACTCCTAGCGCATGAACTCCCTCCACCCGGGATGGGCGGTTCCACCGAGTTCGCAGACACACGAGCTGCATTCGATAACCTCCCGAGGGAACTCAGAAACGGGCTTTTGGCTAATGATTACGTGGCTTGTCACTCGATGCATCATTCGAAGAAAGTAGCTGCGCCTGAGGCGTATGCTGATATCGAGCCGCTTGATTATCCGATGGGTCGGCATAAGATTGTTCAACGGCATGAAGCGTCGGGCCGGATGAATTTGTATATTGCTGCGCATGTGCACCATATCGAGGGTCTGGATCCCGGGAGATCGGACGAGCTTTTCCAGAAACTATTTCGGCATGCTACGAGGGAAGAGAATATCGTGCGTGTTAAAAGGACCGAACCTGGGGATTTGATTGTTTGGGATAATACCTGTGTTATGCATCGGGCTGTTGGAGGGCAATTTGTGAATAAGTTTAGGCGGGATATGAGACGGTGTACGGTTCATGATTCAAGTTCGATGGCTTGGGGGTTGAATGAGCATACGGACGTTAGACAGGGATTGCCCTGATTTACTGCCAAGTCTTGAGATTGGAAAGACATGCGGTTGACAATGTTTCATGTAGTTGAAATGTACGAAATTTTGCTCTAAATTGGGGGTTTATATTATATACTTCATATTTACCGCATGGTAACCAACTCCTCGGAGCTGGTAGGGTGGATAGCAACACAGCTGTCGAAGTCGGCCTTGGTAGCGCCCATCTTGACAGCAACACCAAAGCCTTGCAGCATCTCGCCGACGCCAAGACCAAGGATGTGCAGACCAACGACCTTCTCCTGGGGACCGGCGCAGATGATCTTCATCTCGGTGGGGTTCTTGGCCTTCTCCTCAGCGGGCATGAGGCTGTAGTACATGTCGGTGAACTTGGTGTGGTAGGTCTTGATCTTGTCATCGCCGTACTGCTGGCGGGCTTCGGGCTCAGTGAGACCGATGGAGCCGACCTCGGGGTGCGAGAAAACGACAGTGGGGATGTTCTCGTAGGAAAGCTTGGCGGTCTTGAACTCGGAGGGGCCGAAGAGACGGCTACCCAGCTGGCGACCAGCAGCAATTGCAACTATAAAACTTGTTAGTGGTTTATCTTGTAACTTCGATGCAGTGTTACTTACCAGGAGTCAACTCGGCCTGGCCAGTCACATCACCAAGGGCGTAAACACCCTCGACCGAAGTGTTCTGGAACTCGTCGACAACAACATGGCCACTGGAGCTAAGTGTCACGCCGGGGATGTTGAGTTGCAGATCCTCAACCTCTGGGACACGACCAACGGCCCACAGAAGCTCGTTGACCTCCATCTCGGTACCGTCATTGCTAATAAGCTTGATCAAGCGGTCGGCACCCTTTCCGTCGCGGATAAGCTTAATCTCCTTGAAGCCGGAGTGGTGTTTGTGCATCTTGACACCAGCCGCCTCATACCGATCTGTCATGGTCTTCTGGACCATAGGGTCGAACTTGCGCAGGAATTGCTCGCCACGGATGAACATGTGAGTCTCAACATCCATGGCATTCAAAACACCAGCAAGCTCGACAGCAATGTAGCCAGCACCGACGACGGCAATCTTAGGCGGGAGCTCTTCGATCTCGAAGAAACCGTCGCTGGTGATACCGTGCTCGGCACCAGGGACAGTGGGAATATTGGGTCGGCCACCGGTGGCGATCAGAATATGCTTTCCAGCGTAACGGGCAGTGGTGCCATCCTCGAGGTTAACCTCGATAACCTTGGGCTCGACGAAGCGGGCGCGGCCGTGGATAAGATCGATGCCTTCCTTGCCCCAGTTGCGCTCGTAGATGCCGTTCAGGCGCTTAATCTCGGCATCACGAGTCTCCTTGAAATACTTGTAGTTGAACTTGGTACCCTCAGGGACATCGTATCCGTAGTACTTGCTGAGGTGAATTGTCTCGTTGACAGTTCCGGCGTTCCAGGTCATCTTCTTGGGGACACAACTAGTTTTTCGGTCAGCACTGAACTTGCGCGCCATGCCATTATGCCCAAATGGCAATGATTTTATATGGTTTGAACATACCCAACGTTCACACAGGTACCGCCGGACCGACCGCTCTCTACGATCAGAGTCTTTGCGTTGTACCAGCCAGCTGCGCGACGGGCGCTACCGCTGCCGCCGCTACCACCTCCAAGGACAATGTAGTCATACTGTTGCTCGGTAGGGGCCATTGTGGAAGATTTGCTCTCGAGTGGAGCGGAAGAGGAAAGGTGTCGGGTGATAGAAGAAAGGCGCGAGGCAGGAGCAATTGCGGTAATCGGGTGGTTAATGGACGCCAGGGTTCGGTTGACGGTCGGGCGGAGACCAGTATGGATATTCTTAGCGGAAAACCGAGTCAAGGAGGAGCGAAAGCTGATCCGAGAAGTGTGGGTGGGGAGAGAGCGGGAGAGCATGGAGAGGATGGAGGGGTATGTACAGGAAATGCAGCTAATAAAAAGTGACGATGCTCCGGCGGTGATTGATAATGGCTTTGAGCCCAGAACCAACGGATTCTCCTGCAGTCAGCCCCACACCGCCTTGACGCCATGCGATGAATAATCGAGTAGAAACTGCGTAAGTATAACTAGCGCTCTTTTCAAATCATGAGAATTTGTCAGGTATATTGCTTCCGTTGTACCTAGGTTCTAAACCAAGGAACTTCCCCTCGCCACAAGTTTATTCGCTTTTAATTCGTTGAGTTTTTTTTTTTTTTACAAGATCCGGATCCGCGGGTAAATGTTAGAGAAAAAATGGAAACGCAATCGCTTCTCACCTAAGCTGGCAAAAAATTGGGGTTTAAGTGGTGCCGCGTATAGTTTTGTCAATGCAATGCGAATTTATCCTTTCTTTAATTTAACCGTGTACATGCTCCCTTAGGAAGTCTCATAGGTTCGAAAACGAGGGGTCGTGAATGTGATGGTCGGAGTACCGTTGGTAGTCCATTGAAGGCGGAAGTCGGCCTTTCCCGATCCCAAACCAAATACTCTCCTCCTTATCCCTTGGAATGGCCTTCAGGTCTCGGAGATGAGCTCACTTGAAACAGAATCCTCGACCAAGAATCTAACTTCTTACCCTTGGCTAAGCAAAACAGGCACGAGCTCCCCCTGTTTACACGCGCACTCACATTCATGGGGAAACAAGAATGCAAGGGGATGAACCAACCACCCTCCCTTCCAATCAACATCCCAGGATTTACCTTCATACCTCCGTAGAAACCAGGAAATTACCTTGCTAGCCAATGGAGCAAGGCATTTTTGACACTGGCGAACTCCTTCGTAGCCTGGCCGCCTCTTTGATAACGCGACTACTACCTATACTTCAACAGATCCCCCCGGCTACCTGGTTTACGACTGCCTTTTCCCAATTATACCTTAATCCACCGCCAATATGCGTTTCTCATCCGTCGTCTTCGTCGCCATGACTCTGGCTCTCGGCTCAGCTAAAAAGATCAACATGAGCTGCGAATTCGCACAAGACAAGACCGGCATGGTCCAGAGCCCCTACTGCTGCCGCGACTTGGTTTCTGCTAGAGGAAACCCCAAGGCCAATACGGCTACCGACTGTATGTATTTGGCACATTGGGCTGTGTATAGTAAATGAATGTCCAGTCAGCTGACCAATATCGCTGCAGGTGTGCTTCTAAAGACCCCTCAGCTGTGCGAGGACAAGTCTCGACCTGCATGCTGCTATGAGATTGTGAGTGGCTCTTCAATTGAGTATAACATTTGAGTTGGGCGGGTGCTAATTCGTATTATCCTATAGGGCAAGGAGAAGATCTGTACTTCGCACGCTATTTTCCAGGATGCGGCAAATGTTTAGTGTCGCAGAAGTGATGGGGCGGGTCATGTTGATACCTGGGTATGGGTGATCACGACCGGAGGGATACTTCTTGCGAACTTTTTTCAGTGTCGATAACCTTTGAAATGTCCTTTGAATAAAGATTGGTTTACATATACTTTACTTCTACATGCCTTCGGTAAAATACACTGTGGACTTGTAGAAGTGCAATGATGATTGGTATGTTTGGGTAGCTGGAATTATTATGGCAAGTAGAAGCTGGTGTATTTGATTCAATGGAACGGGGATCTTCATGATCAACCCAGGGATATATTAACGCTCGATATCAAAACGCCAAAATGCAATGCAAAGGCTGTGAGAAAAATTTGAAAGTATCAAAGGGTCCATCAGCTGGACTCCACACTCAGCATCCGCTCGGTATTCCTCCGAAACAGTTTCTCTGCCAGCCCCGGCACACCCGAGCAAAGATCCAAACACCACTCAGTGAAAGGATTGATGTCAATGCCGGTGAAGCGAGTATGAGGCCAGTCGGTAGCATAGACGGTGCGATCCGGGGCAGTCGCTAGGAACTCGCGGGCCATAGCTTTAAGTTGGTGTTGAGTTTGGTCACTGGTAAGTCGGTATGGTGCGGAAACTTTGATATAAGTGTTTCCCAAATGGAGAAGAGAAATCAGAGATCGGAAACCGGGGAGTGTGTATGGGTCGAAGGGAAGCCCGTCTTCTCCCTTTGGAAGGGATAGCTCGGGACTGCCAAAGTGGTCGATGCAAACAGTAATGTCGAGGCGAGGCACAATGGACTCGAGGACAGGCATCATCTTGAGAGGAAGGTATAGTTCAATGATCCAGTTCCGAGGGCGTGCAATATCGGCATGTCGAAGTAGAGTCTCCTCCAATTCAGCTTGCTCCATCACCTTCCCGACAGACTGGAGGTTGACCCGCAGACCACGAACGCCGATTGTGTGCCACTCGTCCAAGATCTCGGATTCGGGCCTGGTAGTAAGCGGGTCGACAACAACCACGCCACGACCTCGAGATGGACCGAGTTTAGTTAGAGCAGCCAGCAGGCACGAGTTGTCTGTGCCATAAATAGAGGGCTGGACGAGCACGAGGTTCTCAACACCGACAGACGACTCGAAGGCGAGAGCATCGGCAAGTGTGTGTACAGATGGTTGATATACTGCTGCCTTAGAGACAGGGAACCGCTGGGGTTCCACGACATGCATGTGGCTATCCCATGATTTCGCGGGGAGTCTTTGTTTGCCTGTTGTGGCATGGCTCAGGCGTCGCTCAGCACACGGCGAAGAAAACGCCGTTAGTGATAGACGTGGTGAGGTCAAGATATTAGAGGGGGGCTGCGTGGAGATCAGCATGCTGGCGACGAGGAACTGGGGTTTGTAGCATGAAGATCCAGGAAAAAGAGGAAGAGCATAAGAAAAGAGCTGAAACAAGGGTGCCAACTCACCGATGAGCAGGATTTGATGCTCGTCACCCTTACGGCGGCCCTGGCCGGCAACATGCCGTCTGTCGGTCAACCTCCGTGACTGTCAAACTAACTGGTGGAAAAGCAGGGAAATCGTTCACAATAAAATTTTGCCGAACCCCATGTAAGAATCCACTATATGGATCTTTTCAGATCGGAGCTCACTTTCGGTTTATAACAATTTAGCAATAATGGTGAGGTGAGATGTCAAAGGGCCATTGAGGGAGTTCGCGGAAGTCGACCGAGTTGATGCTACCCACTTTGATGGCGAGCGGAGGTTTGGCGAGCGGAAAAAAGATTTGTAGGAAACATTCCCACCCCCTTCCTCGGTTGACGGCCTGTCATCTAAGCCACCCACGGTTGTGGATATTGAAAAAAAAATCTTTCCGATAAAGGTATTCAGGGGTGAAGTTCTAGCGGGGTCTGTGGATTGCAATGCGGTGCGATCCGACCTGAAGAAATAATATGGAGCCGAGCCGCTTGCCGATAACACGGGTCCCTAGGCGAACGTGCTGCAGAGCACTGGACACTGCCTGGTCTGCGCTATACTTATGAACGACCCACTGCACTATCCTGCACTATTTTAATAAACCCATTAAAAATCACGTCATTTGGCAATGATGTAGAGGTTTAGTGTCGATTTGACCTACTAAGGGCCTATAGCTGCAAAGGCCTCACTAGATTTTGATCAACGTCGAAACAATCCCACAACCACCGCGATTGTTGTGTCTGACTCGAATGCCCCATCGAGCGGTTTATTCCCTGCTCACATCATGTTTTCTATTTCAAGAATTCTTCGATCTTGCGGGGTAAACGTGCACATGTGCACAATTCCGGTAACCTCGGCATGCCGATTGGTCGATATTACATAGTGTAACCCGAACTACGCACTATGTTTCAACAATATTTGAATAACAACAAAACATATCCCTACTGGGGATTTCAAGGCTCGGGCTCACCGAGATACCAGTCTTTTATAGTATATGCGGTTAATGATGATTCCAAGAAGAATTCTTCCGATCTATGGTTATGCCATCATATGGATATGGTCTGTTTAGAGAACCATAGACTTCTTGCTGTGCTGATCACCGCTGGAGCGATACATTTTGAAGTCTCGAGGCGTAGATTATCTGGCCAGAAAATTGAAGAACCTTTCCATCACTTGCTAACATTTTTCATTATAGGTGGTAGCCACGAAATAACCTGTCACTAGGTAACGATATGCTATCGAACATTTGGTCTTTGTTGTCGTCGGTAGGGGGCCTGACTAGGTTTGAGAGTGTAACAGAGAGCAAGAGCTTCCATAAAGATCTTGTTTTTCAAGATTCAATGCCTCTCCATTTCATATACCAATCTGCATATCGTGGGTAGCCAAGTTCTTGAAGTTTGGTTCTCAGCAACCTCCGCCACTCAAAATCCTCGACGCCTGGAGTTGGTGGGTCAAAATCAAAGCCCGGAGAGACGGATGGTTTGGTGGAAATCCAAAAGTGAGGGTAGAAGCCAGCCGACTCCCAGTCAATGATTGCCGATACTCTGTTATTGTGCACCATGATGTTGCCAGGCCCAAGATCAGAGTGATAAAAGTGAAACGAATTACCAATCTTCGGGTTTTGCTGAAAGTCATCCCGAAAGAAGTATTTCTTGCTCTCGCTTGCAGTCAGAGGTCCTAACAAGTCGCACGGGTGTTCTGCTAGGTAAGGTTCTCGAATCGCACCACCCTGTACACTCTCGATGCGCTCTGATTGTAGGGAGGCCATGATATCGCAATAGCCAGCTACTTCGTCCACCATGGACTTTTGCTGATTGAATGTCATGGTTTCCCAGGCATCCCTCAGCGTCGTACCCTCGACTCGTCTCAAAACCAGGAAGCTTCGATCCCCATCGACCCAGGAATGAATCACTTCGGGAATCGGTATGTCAGGCGCATTTTCTCGAATAAACTGGATGATCTCACTCTCCTGGGTCATGTTCGCAACCCAAGGGTGGACTTTGCAGATGGCGTTATTTCCGATAGCCCACACAGCGGACTGGTTCCCCGTCTTGTGAATCAGGGGAAAGTCGTTGGCTTCTGCGCGAGCAAGAATAGATTCTGCGGTCGCGGGGCCAATGTGGTACCACGAGTCCCCATCTTTCCATTTCGCGGTGTATGACTTGTCGGGTGTTGTGACCCGATGGCATTCCATCATGGAACCTAGTCGCCAGTGGCATGAAGACTGCTGTATGATAGATTCTTGGAGGGGAATTTCCTTTTGCATGGCTGTATTATGAGGTATAACATTGGCGTGGAAAGTGACTCGCGATGTAATTCGATGGGATGATTAAAAGAAGATTGAATAGATGAGGCTCAAAAGAGGCAGGGATCAAGCACGTGCGGTCCGCTAAGCGACAATCCAAGTCACCCAGACCGCTACTCAGACAAATATCGAATTGTGCGTTTGATTGGAAATACATAGTTTGCTTGATACCGAATTCCAATAAGGGTCACGGGTTTACTGAATGGAAACGATAACAAATATCGGTTTTATTCCCTTTTGTTGATCATCTCTCAGTATGGTTATTATCAAAGACAGCTTAGACATTTTGACATGACCCATTCCTCGATGATTAAATAATATCGTTGCGACTTTAATTGACTACTCTACAATCATAATTCGGAAGGGTAGGTAGAACATAATCAATCACTAGAAATATTAGGTATGCTATAAGACATGGAATGTTCCCAGGTGCCATGAAAAAGGAATTGAAAAAAAATTGACGGACTGAGGTATCAAATTGCACAAGCGACCGGGATTAACGCCCATATCGTCATATGATCAGTCATAACACTGTATCCATGGATACACATTTGCTCCGAAACTTGAGAAACGCTCCACTGATGAGATATTTGGTCTTCGGATTACTGAGAACACTGCCCAGGCACCGAAGTGGGTCTCATAGGCGACTACAGACGATAAAATCACAGGAGACTTATGAGAAGTAAGCAAAGTGCGAGGTTTGGTAATGAATGATGAGGCTCAAGGATTTCAAAAAAGCAGCAATGACAGACTCTTATATGTGATTGGAGATTCTCGCTGTTGCCCAATAGCTAGGCCCTAGAGATATCACTGACTTGTTTATATCTTCTGGTCCATAACTTGAGTGGGGAAGAAGTCCCGTATAAATGTCCACGTTAATAGTATATTTGTAGCCAGTTTCGCCACAGTGGCTTCGCGAAAGTGTCATATCATGTAGGCACTGGACTTGAAAGACAAAATGAGACTGAAAACCTTTTTCAAGATCGCAGCCACGAAGAGGAAGAGATTCGTACAAAAAGAATGGAAATACGCATTTTTTTTCTTGATAATGACGCGGAATTGCATAATAATGGGGATTGTGACGAACAACGCGAAGATATCGTCTGTGATAGAGAGATCCCTGAACTAATTCAGCATATCGACGACATACATCCTGTTGATGGGGCCTTCATCCTTTACGAAAGATTGACGAACTAGATACTATCGTGGGACAATCCCTTCCCTATGTACATGTTAACATGACCATGCCGAGTATCATTTTGTCAGAAGTGTATAGATACACCATAGAAGACGATAGCTTGCAATGCCAAAACGAAGGGCGGTAGCTTGTTAGTCTGATTATTACTTGATGGTGGCCTCCTGGATAATCAATCTAAAGGGGCTGAGCTTCAATCGTAAATTGAGCGTATGAATCTAGAATATGCAGACTTCTGTATCCGACTATAGAGATCCACTGCGTAGAAAGGCTATAAGTGTACTATGGAAACCAAGCATGGGGCTGTCTTTGCCGCTACGCTTCTGTCATTAGCCAAGAATATAGTGTAGATCTTAGACGTTAGGACACAAAAGGCTCTTGCAAGTGCCTTGGCATACCTTTATATTACTAATAAGGTTAAGGTTCACCCCCGCAGATCGAGGTTTCTGCAGAATATAAGGTTTAGGTTAGTTAGGCTGTGCATTCGGATTTCGCTTGCCATGTTTGCCCTAAAATCTCGACCTAGCTCAGACGGACGGTCGATCCTAATCGATCCTAAGAGATCTTAACGTCGATATCACCTCTTAACAATGGCCTGGACTCTCGCTACGCTCGCGTTTGAGGTTTGCCCCTATGGCTTGGAGATTTGAGATATTCGTTTGATGCAAACTTCAATGCTTCTACATAAAACAGTGGTGGGCCTATAAATTTGAAATCCGGCTCTATGTTGTATCTGAACAGTAGAATTCGGCAGTGGTTGCCCTCAAACCCCGCAGGCTGTCAATGCTGCAGCCTGTTTCATTGTAACTAATGAAAGCTGCCTTTCTGGGTTTTGCTCCACGGTTTTCCTAGATTTAAATGATGATAAGAATTGTCAATGTTGAGTGAGGATAAGGTTCAGGTCACTACTGCCTAGAACAGTTGACCGTACGAAGATATGGTCACCGGTGGGATAATTAGCTCGAGGCTTCACTGTGACATTCGTGGCAGCCCGAAGATATGACCGCATAATGATTGTTCTGATTGATTTTACTTCTGTAAATATGAGGGTCCCCCGAACACAACAGGTGATTGTGACAAATAGAAAACTATGCAGAGACCCAATTCTTAGATGATAAAAAAAATTAATTTCAAGATGTCAGTGCCATGCAAATTTATGAATAAAAGGGACCCATGGTGCTGAGATGATTAATGCTAAAGCATGAGGTTAAGATACGATATACGAGGGTGATCCACTGCACCCGGATGTCGGAACTGATGCACTCCGGGCCGGAGGCTGGAACAAGTCCTTTCCGGCTGACGAACCTCTTCCTGTAGATTGGTAATCCGGTATTCAATTCCGTGTACATTATCTACAACTCAAATACGAGATACATTTAAGCTTTGTCAATCAAGCAGTCACAATCATGGCCCCAATTCGTGTCGGTATCATCGGCCTTACACCAGGTCAGTGGGCAGCCTCGGCTCACCTACCATACCTGCAAAGCCCCGAGTCGAATTTCGAAATTGTTGCTGTTTGCAACTCATCGGTTGAGAGTGCCGCAAAGAGTGTCAAGGAACTCAAGCTTGCAGAGAGTACCAGGACCTATGGAGATCCTCAAGGTCAGTATCAAATGACATCATCGACCAACGCGGGTAAGAAATGTTTCTAAAATCTATAACTCAGACATCGCCAATGATAAAGACATTGACCTCGTTGTCTGCACCACCCGGGTTGACCGTCACTATAAAACTATCAGTCCTTCTCTCAAAGCTGGCAAGGATGTTTACGTTGAATGGCCGTTGGGGAAGAACCTACAGGAAGCACAGGACCTTCTCAACATCGCCAGGCAGAACAATGTTAAGCTCAATGCAGTTGGCCTCCAAGGCCGATTTGACCCTGTCGTTGAGACTCTGAAGGAGATCCTAGCTGAAGGAAAAATTGGAAAGGTTCTCAGTACTTCAATCAGTGCCCAAGGAATGATTGGCGGACCAACAGAGATGGCGAAATACGAGTATCTTATCGACCAACAAATCGGTGGTAACTTGTTCTCAATTCCAGCCTCCCATTTACTTGATACTGTCCGGGAAGGTTTGTTTTGAGATCCAAATGTCCGTGTCATAGAAATGAGCTGATTGATTGCAGTCCTTGGCGAGCTTTCGAGTTTCCAATCTCTCCTCTCAAACCAGCTTCCAGTTGTCAAGCTTGTGGACACGGATGGCTCTACAGTTAGGGAGAACGTCAAGAAGACCACCCCTGACCACATCTTGATTCAAGGTACACTGAACTCCGGCGCAGTACTATCTGCTACAATTCGGTGCGGAATGCCATTCAAGAATGCACCTGGATTAGAATGGAGCATCTACGGCGAGAAAGGAGAGATCAGGATCAAAGGCCCCAGTGCCCATATCCAGATGTCTGGTACAACCAGGATTGAACTTCACGACTTCGAGAGCGACAAGGTTGAGAAAATTGAGCCTAGGAAGGCTACTTTTGCTGATGCGCACCCAGCTCCGAGGAATGTGGCCCGTGTTTATGAGGCAATTGCTGCACATGATAACAGTGTTCTCTGTGACTTTGAGGGCGCCGTGAAGAGGCATGAGTTTATTGAGGAGGTCTACAAGCAGAACCCCGGGGTTGTTTGAATTGAACTTGCACGGTCATTATTGCCCTTTTAAGCAGCATTTTAGCCCAGTTTGTCTTAGAGCCAGAGCATGGTAAATTGAAATAAAAGTCATTGAAACGCCATCTTCATAAGTTTTATCAAAGTGTAGCCCGAATACTAAGAATATGTGAGTGTTACCCTCAAATAAATACGGAAAATGACGTGTGCATAAGACTCACGAGTGAATCTTTCCGTACCATCTGTGTATGTATTATATTTTTTGATTTTTTGATATTTACCCGACCCACTACGTCAAATGGTACAACCCACTACACAAGGCGTGACTTAGCGTAAATGAGCCACCTTGGTTCAGGCCATCAGGCCCCATGGAATAAACAGAGTATAGCATATCAACAACTGTTTTGAACCTCCTGGAGAGCGAAAATAGCATCTTGGTACAAAGTCATGCCAGGACTTCGTGTATGGATTGTCTTGATTTACCGACGCGGCCAATCCACGATACGTCTTGAGCAGTAAAGTCGCCGTTGGCTAAAGCTGTATTGCTTGCTTAAAATGACAATTCAGGTCGAATGGGCTTGTCTATGAGGCGGCTGCAGTAGATTTCGACAAGGCCCGGTCTTGCAGGTGTTTCCATTGAGCAGTGTAAATATCTCGATTGCTTCCGGGTTGCCAATTTACAGTCTAGCATTGAGAAACTACGCAAGACCCTATCTCTATATTGTTATGCGATAAATCTGAGTGCAATTATCTCGGTCTTGAAGCCGGTTCCAATACAGAGAAGAATCTAGCTTCATTCTATTCTGCCAACGCATGACAACAGGTGAATTCATATAAAATTGGATTCCCCATTTCCCAAATGCTTTTGCAAAAGCGTCTTAGCTCAACAGAAATTTGTACATGAAAGAGGTGAACTACGTGTAAGCGACATTGTGAGACATCTTAAGACTAAATAGCACTAGTTAATAGACCCTAGATTCAGGGACCATGGTGTCCGGGTTGGTCTAGCCAGGAATAGTTTAGCGGTCCACCTCGGTTCATGCCGGCGCGACCCTGGTGGCCCCCCTAACCCTCATTAAGCCAGATAAAATTTCTGCTTTCTTAGTTCAATTTAGTTAGCCTGTTATAACGCAACAACAAAACGCCTGGTTAATTAGCAGATCTTGGCAATTAATTGCGGCCGTACCTGAGGGTTGTTTTTGCCTTGGATTGCTCCTGACTGGGTATATTTGATTGAAGTGGAACCCTACCATCAAGCTCGTGTGGAATCTCCGGACTTTTGTCTCGATTCGAGTAAGGCGAATGCAACATGGGGGTGAGCTCAGACACATAAAATCTTGCACTATCTTACGCTGTCTTTTGGCGTAGGAGCACTGAAGTTATGAGATTCCTGACATCACTAGCTGATGGTCCATTTTTAGTCGGATCTTTGTCGGAGCGACTTGTTAATCTAGTGCTTTTTCCCATCTCGTTCTGAATCATCTCCCTGCATTCTCTACGTACTTTTCTCTTCCTCTTTCGTATTTTGATGCTTGATCCTTGTCGGTCCCAGCAGTGATCGCACAGTATGCTGTTGAATATTATCAGCTTGTTCGTATTTTACTGTGAATCCAGAACAGCGAAACTGCCAGAAAAACTAACAGAAGAGTAGCCTTGTCCTTGTTGTGGTCTTCGCCTCCTTTGTCCCTCATATACGTCAGGCTTGGCTAGGCAAGGGCGCTGGAGACATCTCATTGCTTTACCTACTGTTCAATGTGATTTGTTCTACAGAGCATTTATTCTTCGCTTTCTTTTTCACAATCAACGTTCGACTCGACGAACTCCCGGAAGATCTCCCTCCCGACATCCGTATCGAGCCCTACTGGACTCACTTTCCGCGCAATGCACTTGACTGGATTAACTTCTCCCAAGTGATGGGTGTATGGGCATTGTTTAATATCCTGTGAGTTCAGAAAGTTTCACTTCCTGGCAATTAAAAGCAATCAGAGACTTACCACCATTTATAGGCTGGGGCTGAACCTCTACCACAGACTGACCAGTCGCCTTCGCAAGACCTTACTAATGGTCATTTACATCGGCTTTCTCATTTTTACCCTAGGGCCTCTGATAACAGATGCAGTATCAGACACCTTCTGTCCTTTAGACCATCCGAACTGCCCTTGGCATGAGCGCGACGCTATCGCTCTCTTTGAGGGCCTTCATTCCTTTATTCTCCTACCATTCTTATCGACTATACCTCTGGTCATAGGAATGTACAAACAAGTCCGCAGCCCCCTACAAACTCAAAGTCTGATGGGGCTGAAGCTTCAAATAGCGGCCTTCATGCTCTCGGCAGTCTTCTGGATCCCCAGACTCTCTGCTCCATGGGATTTAATCCTGGAATACCTGAAAGAGGGACACCCTATTGGTATCTTTATTTTGGGATGGTACCGAACGGTGGGGTTCGAGACTTTCAATGATGCGGTATTTGCTTTGGGGCAGGGGATATTGCTGTGGTTGACTTTGCGACAGAACAGACGTGCCGAGGAGGGAGAAAGACAGCCGCTTTTGGCGTGATACACCATATTCACTACCTTGAACCAAAGCAAATGAACAATCTCAGTGATATGTATTTTACCATAATGGCATCAGCTTCTTTTTACTATTCTTTTCCTAGTACATTTAAACCATTATTTTACACGTGCCAAGTCTGGGATTACAAGAGTAGGCGCCACGCGCGGTGCACTTGGTATGTGGAAGAGAAAGATGTTACGAGGTAGAATAAACACGATCTTGGGGGACTGTGGGTCCAGAAATTCGCTAGTGAAATTCAGAGCAATTAGTAGCCAGGCTTCCAGGAAAAACCACAGACCATGTAGATAGATTAGGGGCCTAAGAAGGCTTTCTACCGTAGTCCACCCCACCTATTACTTTTTCTCTTCCCCCAATATTTCTCTTTTCTCTGACTTCCCCATCTCTTAAGGAAGAGGGAAAATCCGCCATGGATCCTGAACTTGCATCAAATATCAGATTTTTTGAGCATGACAGACCGTAAGATCCTCCCTACCTGTACGTCGCTCATAACTAACAAATCCCAAAGTCCAAATACGCCTAGGCTCTCCATGGAGATAGGACCCAGCAGAGCTATATCTGTGGAAAATCCAATAGGGGGGATAGTTATCACTATCCGTCGCGCAGAAGATGACTGCAGCACACCTTGTATCCTTCGCTGGAGCTGTCAACTTGATGGATGGACTCCTTCTGGCTTTATGCTCTTTAAACACACGCCAGACGGTCTAAAAGAAGTTGAAGGAAACAACAAGTCGACACCTCCCCAAACCTTGAAGCTTACAGGATATGGAGGCGAGACCGAACAGCTTCTTCCTGGTCAAACTCTCCAAAGAAATATTGGCTTCCCGAATAAATTCGAGGACCATTTGGTCGCTGGTGAGAGATATGAAGTTTTCTGGCCTGGGGCTGAATATGCCTTGTGGGCTTGGGGCACTTTGAGTGAGCACTGGGATCAAGAAATTGGGGTTAACCTGGGGCTACCCCGTGTCATCATCCCTGGAGGAGCCTGTTGTTCCCTCACCTGCGTAGAAAAAGAAGACATCCCGGTCTCTGAGCCTGAAGACTTTCGTGTGGAGAAGTCTAGACGAATGTGAGGAAGCTTCAAAGTGAACTTCGTCTTCTTCGTGACTGATGTTCTCTCTTTACAGCCCTGGAACCCCTTTTATAAGTGTGTTTCTGGAAGGTCCATCGGCAATCTCCAAAGCAGAAGGGATTTGTATCACGGCAAAGATTACCTATGATGGTCTGACAAACGATGATTATGAGGCTGTCCTTGCTGGTGCAACACCGATCATCATACACGATCTCACTTTTGGTCACGACAACTTTCGACTACAACGTCGCTGCCCCGAGTACGATCCGTTGAGGAATTCAAAGGAAGGTCCCCCACAGTGGAAGACTTATTTTGACGAAGAAAGAGATGCAAATAGGGGTTGGATTATAGTAGATGAACCTGACATTGAGGTCAACGTCACGGATTCTGAGTGGTTCCGCAGCCTCCAACCAGGGGAAACCTTTACTAGCGAATTTTCTATTGACTATCTGGATTTACACCCCGATACGGTGGTCGGTGACACATATCGATGGCAGTACTGGGGTGGCTGCATTGACTGGTGGACTTGGGGCGATCGCGAAGAACATGCAAACACAGTTGTGAAATTACCATGCTGGATGTATGCGCATGTCGTTGACCCTGCTGATAATGATGGGAGACCAGAGATAATCATCCTCTCATCCAATGCTCTCGAGTTTACTGTTGTTGATTGATTTGAAATCCATATTTTTCCCGAGTATTCTCGACCTTAATTCTAGGAATTAATTTGTGGACATACATTTAAATTACCCGGGCGCGTGGAGCACGAATGAAAGAGCAAGGGAGGTGCCCGAGGAGCTAAAATATTCATTTTTCAATTCACTTTGCCTGATCATAAGATTATTTAAATTTTTTATTTGTAAATAAAAAGTTAACTTATTATAAGAATTCTTTCACAATTATATAAAATCAACGGAAAGAAGATAAATCATTATGTATTTTTGTTTACGCATGTTTTTATGAATTTCATACTTCTGTTTAGATCAATGTATCCAAAAACTTCAGTGGCGGTTTCGGTCCCCACCAGACACCGCCCACGATGAATCATCGCTCCCGAATTTTCTTGCCAATACCAAGTCATCTTTGTCACTAATGTCCGTGGGGAATTTTTCCCGTGTATTCTCAGTTGGGAGCATATTCCATTCATTCGAGCTCTCGCTTACTGAATGATTGCTTCCTTATGACTGCAAATACGCTAAACAAATGAAAGCAAGAGGGGTTGAACATGGCGGACCCGCGCCGAGACTCGCAATGTATGCAGGTCGTATCTAATTGCTACTGCTAAGATCAAGGCGCTAATTCATGTTTAGATCTTTCCGACAATTATGAATTGAGTCAAAATGACGCGGTTTTCAACTACCCTGAATACGTGCATGACTCATATACACCAATGCTTCAATCCTCGTTGAATCCGCTGCAATTCGGAAATGATCTGAATTATAATTCCGCTAATGGATCCATCTCTAATACGGCCAACTTTCCAATTGATACGACTCACGACTACCTCACAGAATACGGGTTTGAAGGTTTTCTTGCTGAAGAGCAAATTTCCTCCGTCTGGACGGGTCACGACTTCTTACAGCCGTTGCCTTCAGAGCAACTAAGCCAATACAATCAACTTGACCCAAGTAACGCGCCATCGGTAGCCTCATTGAACTATCAGGATCGGCGTAATGGAAAACCAATATCAAAGCCAGCGTTACCAGTTCTTCCAGCACAAGCTAACAAGGGGCTCCCTCGGCGAAAAAGCAGGTATATGATACAAAATACTGACCAGCAACCGAATGCTATCTTCATACCAACTACCACTGGTTCCAGTCCAGCAGACCCTTTGGAGCGCTGGAAGGAATCTCCCCCCAAGCTGAGGCAGCCAGTTTATCGGCCATCCAGAATGCGCTTCACAATCCATCGACATATTCTGGAAGAAATCAAACGCACAGCCCACTCGACATTTCCGTAGATGACTTGTTCAAAAAACATCGTCGTCCATTATCTCGAGCAGCTTCCACTGCGAGTGGAGAAAGCGGTACTAGTGCGTCTTCTCGGCGTTCTAATCGATCTGGTTTGTCTGGGTGGTCTAATGGTAGCCAGGCCCCTTTGGACAAGACAGCTGCAGGGGTCCGAAAGAATCATCCCAGCACAACCAGACAGAAGCGAAGTTATGCCAGCAAACCTCGCATGTTTTGCTGCACCTTTTGCTGTGATAAATTCAAAAGCAAGTATGACTGGGCGCGTCATGAGAAGTCGCTTCATCTCAATCTGGAAAGTTGGACTTGCGCGCCATATGGAGGATCCGTCATCTTACCATCTACTGGTCGCACCCACTGTGCCTATTGCAATCAACTAGATCCAACACCCGACCACCTTGAGCAACACAATCATGGAAACTGTCAACAGGAAATACGCTCGTTTCGGCGAAAGGATCATCTGCTTCAGCACTTACGCCTTTTTCACCGTCTTGATACCATGCCACTCATCGATAATTGGAAAACTGCTGTCACGGAATTTCCTTCCCGATGTGGATTCTGCGACAACCGGATGGAAACGTGGACCAAACGAGCCGATCATTTGTCGGCTCACTTCCGCAAAGGCTGTACCATGGCCCAGTGGGAAGGTGACCATGAGTTTCCGCCCGAAATCGCCGCGCAAGTCAGATACAGTGTCCCGCCATATCTACTTGACTTTGAATCGAGAACATTTGTACCTTTCTCCGCCACTGACGGGGCTGTTAATGACCATCTTTCTCAGATGCTGTCCCGAGCCAGTTTCCTGGAGGCACGAGGCGAATCTCAAGCGCTCCCTGAACCTCCCGAGGCAGAGCTGCAATCAGTCCCAGAGCCTCCTTTAGAGACTTATACCGAAGTGCTAACCCGACACTTGAGCCATTATGCGCAACAAATGATGGGGAATGGTATCATTCCTACCGATGAGATGTTTCAATTGGAGGCGAGACGACTCTTATTCGATTCAGAGGACCAATGGAATCAAACGATGGCCGATAATCATGAATTGCTGGCTAAAGTTCGAGGCGAGCAAAGTAGTTGTGGTTCTTTTCAGACTCCAGATCAAGCCTCTCAAGATCAACAATCAACAATTCATATAAAGTAAAGAATGTACACATTGGCCTAAATCTTACTAGGTCTGTTGCTTCCGCCCTAACACTTTGCCGCTTTTGTACATTGCGTCTCGACAAGGTTCATATCAACATGTAAAATAGATTAGTCCTGTTTCCCGTCCTAGATCAAGTCAGAAGCAAGCAATAGGCAGCTTTGACCTGAAGAGACCATTATGCAATTTCAAGAAATGGCATGGCGATCGGCCCCGTCGGCCCCGTCGGCTCCACCGGCCTCAAAGTGAACCACATCGGCCGTGGGATCTCTCGGTGATTTCCAAAGATGAATCGACCCGCTGAGTAAGCGGCTATATACATCAGGGTGTCGATCAAACTATAATATTAGAATTCTTATTTCAGCACTTTGAAAAATTTCTCCCAGCGTGTTCCTGAATTTAGGACAAAGATCACAGCAGCCTATTTGAATCCCATTGATTCCGAGTCCGCAGCGTTTTACAGCAATTTGGCGCACACAATATGCCAAAAAAGTCACCGGCACCGAAGTCTTCCCATACAGGGGCATGGAAGGAGATGCAGACGCGCTTCATCACTGCTGTTGGGACGAGTCTCGCCCTCCTACAGCTTCTTTTCCTGGGAAACATGTGCTATTTGTACGCAACCCAGTTCCACGATTCGAGTAGGGTTCACAACATGAAAATGCTTTACGTCGACTATGATGGCGGTGTGGTTGGTCAAGCTGTCACGGAGGCTTACCTATCATTGAAAGGCGACAACTTCCCAACTTTATATACCAAGTCCATCAGCCAATATTCTACAATCGAGGATGTCCGGGGTGCTGTATGCAGTGGTGATTACTGGGCCGCTATATATACTGCTCCTGACGCGTCAACCCACCTTGCTGCTACACTCGCTAATGGCACTGCATTCAATGCCTCTGCTATCACCTACATTTGGAATGGTGCGCGTTATCCGGCCTTTGCTCAAAGTGAGATATATTCAAACATCTTGGTCATTATTGAGGCTGCCCGCTCAACCTACTACGCTAGCAGCGCTTCAAAGGTGGTCGCTTCCACCAATCTATCAAATTCTATCGCACTTGAAACCTTCCTCGATCCCATCCAAGCCACAGGGATCAACATCAAAGCAACTACTCAAGGCACGAGAGTTCTTTATAATACCGTGTCCCTCGTCATGCCGATAATCCAGCAATTCTTCTTCATGATGGCACTAAATGGAATCTCTGCCCAATTCCAACTGTTCACGAAGTTGGGCACTCTGACCAACGGTCTCATTCGCATGGTCACTTCCATCATTTATACCTTCATTGGATCCCTATGTATGGCTGGCTATATTTGGGCTTACAAGGAGTCGTGGGATGTAAACGGCAATCAGTTTGTTCTGACCTGGATGGTCACCTGGCTTTACATGCACATCAACTTCCTGATTGTCGACACTCTCACTGCTTTCATACCAATGCAATTCTTGCCTTTCTGCATTCTCACCTGGGTCATTCTGAATGTTGCCAGCACTATCAGTCCATTTGAGTTGAACCCTGGGTTTTTCCGCTGGGGCTATGCACTTCCAGCTCATGAGGCCTATCAAATGCTTGTTCAGATCTGGAGTGATGGATGCCAAGATCAGTCGTACCGGGCGCTGCCAATTCTTTTTTCGTGGTGGATTGCTGCACTTCTGAACACTGTTTACGCTACTTATAGTCGGTGTCAAGCGGCTGTGAAAGCACATAATGCGCTGGAGGCACCTGAGAGCACGAAGAAGCCTTCTCTGAGACCATCATCCAGCACTGATGATATACTGGCGCGGCAAAGGCGGGATACGACTGAGTCTATTCGGCTTGAGAACATGGCCTACGGACCCAGCTATCCCACACCAGGCGTGCACGGAGAGGAATAGCTAATTGCCTTTTTTTCATAATTGCGATGTAGAAGGATCCGGATTGAATGCTATTAATATCATGTATTTGGACTTGCTGGCATTAATAATGCTTACTCGAACTCTTGAAATATGGCACTATATTGCTGGAAGGTGCACACGTGGCGTGCAAAGTTTGGGAAGGCAACTGAAGGGCCTAGGCTCTAAGAACAGGCCTACTTGAGTAGGTGGGTGAATCCCTAGTCAAAAGCCTTGTTGGTATATTTCCAATGTACAGTAATTCCTTTGACGAGCCGTTCTGAAACTTTCTGCCGTCTGAGCGCTCTAACACCGCTCAGTGAGCATAGGTGGCTGATCTCGTGATCCTGTCCTGTTACTCCTTGCTGGGATTCGGCTCGCCCTCATCTTTCTTTACAAGGTGTAGGCAAAGTGGGTTCGTAACATTGTACTAGCCTAACAAATCACGATTATCACGAACGAGATATAAGTGGAAACAAGGTCGACCTAGGTATGTTTGATCTAAAGGCTTGATTGTAGCTAAGCTTGAAAAATTGGCTCAAATTGCCATAAGTCCTAGATCGCTCTCAAGATACCGAGTCAACCGGTCAATCACATGCTCCAGTATCACGACCTCGAGCGTCGCTAACGTGCTCGGAATGCGCAATTTGAGGGCATAACAAAACGCATTACCTAACATGGTGAGATCGCTCATGTTTTGAATAACAGCGGGGGTTCCCCTAAATGTATGCAAACGCTAGTATATTTGTGGGTAAGGACCGTAGTATTTTGTGGCATGATCAGAGACTCATGCTGTTATTCACGGTAGACTAATTACAGGCCACTTGCTGGCATAAATCCACGCCTCACCCGAGGGAAGACTAATCTTCCATGGGAAACAATCATGTTCTGGCCCTCAAATCTAGCAGCAAGTCTGTCTCCACCCTCATGACGCATAGGAGGGATGGTGGTTGCAGTGTTCACCGAGCCTATCTCCAGCGTGAAAGCCTGGCCTTTGTCAAATAGGTAGGCTGCCGGATACAAAGGAACAAGCACGGTATAAAGCTGTCCTGGAACGACTTCCGACTTGGGAACAACAGGCTGACTGATCACTTTTTCTTTTTTAAAATTCTTTGCAGCTTCATCACGGTGTGAAAGACGGAAGTAGCCTCTTGCAAAACTGTCCATTGGTTCACCGTGATTGCCAAGCAGCGTGATGCTACTGCCGTTGGTATCGATAGCCCGAAGATAGATGAAAAGATCAAGATCCTGGGTCTTGGTACTGACCTCAATCTCGAGGTATGGAGATCCCAGAAGCTCGAAAGATTCAGAAAAAGGAGAGTCAAGTGAGAAGTGGAGATTTTCTCGGTGTCCCTGAAAGGTAAAGGTGGTTTTTGCGGTAGCCGGCTTGTTCAACGAGAGCTCCTTGTTGGGCGTCAAGTAGAAGCTGACATCTTCCGCGTCATGGGGAGGAAAAGACAGCTCATTTTCGCGGTAAAAAGTCTCCACGCCATGGTGCTGCAGTAATCTTATCTGGGGAACGTCGAGCATTCCGTTCTCCGTCTTGCCTAATAGGAAATAGTCCAAGAACTTTTTCTGGAGCTTAATATGCTCGGGGTCGTAGAAAGCCCCCAGATGATTACCAGTGTGCATCTCTAACCATTTATGCTCAGATGATACAGCGTTGAAGGCCCGGATATTTCCCGGCAAGTGAAGCTCCGGATCCGTCCAGTTACCTGCGAGATAGATTGGGACCTCAATATCCGACAATTTGCGGACTTTTTCCAAGACAGCCCAGGCGCCGTCAGTGGGATATTCGGTTGTCGTCAAAAGCTTGGGATAGTCCACTCGGTTGGCGACTAGCGCTTTGTCTCCAAGCGAATCATCTGCATTTCCGCCCTGGTAGGGGACAACGATGTTGTGGTACCAATGGGACTGAAAGTTGTTACTGTATATACCTCCTCTTCTCGCTGCTTGATACATGCTGCAAGCAGACTCGTAAGACATGACGCAGGTCAGGTGAGGTGGTTTCTGCATCGCGGCCCAGTACCCCACCATTCCAAAGTAGCTGATACCAGAAAATGCAACTTTGCCCGTTGACCAGTCTTGTGTAGCAGCCCATTCAACCACGTCGTATAGGTCTGACAAATATGAAATTAGTTTCATTGCCGCTTTGTATTGAGCTCAGGGAGGAACAAAAGTTACCTTGTCCTTCAGCATCTGTTTGAATCTCCACAGACCTTTCCAGGCCAAAGGGATCCAGCTTTCCTTGACTACCTCCAATTCCACGGGCGTCAACGCGGAGAAGGGCATATCCGTAATCTCTGCACTGTTCATGATGTGAGCCAACATATGTGAGGAATGGAGTGGCATCTTTTTTCTATTCCAAATTTACATACCCAAATGGTTGGCTCGCATAGCTCAAAGCATGCATCGGGGCCCAGTGGCTTGATATGCTTGTACATTTCAGCATAGATAGGCGTCTTAGGAAGTCCAAAAGTGGAAGCATGTATGTCCTTGCCGTAAGGGCCCATGCTGCAAAGCACAGGAACATCACCTCCATCATTAGATGCCGAAAAGGGGAGAAAAAGATCAGCACATAGCTCAATACCATCCCGCATCGGAATATAAATATGCTTGATTCGCGTATATCCTTCGACATCAGACTGAGTAGTCTGGTACTTAGGACGATTGTTCGGAGTTATCATTATGACGAGAACAAAGAAGACGTGCGTAAACTTGGATTCGGATAATTTCTGTGCTCCTTGTGTCGCTCAGATCAATAGGAAAATATCAGTCGAAAAGTGATCCTCTGCGCTATTTAAGTATCAGGGTTGGAAGACTTCGCCAAGGAGGTTCTACATGTGCGGACGGGCCCTGATTTCACAGCATTACAT
Organism: Penicillium pulvis; assembly: GCF_028828015.1. Taxonomy (NCBI): domain Eukaryota; kingdom Fungi; phylum Ascomycota; class Eurotiomycetes; order Eurotiales; family Aspergillaceae; genus Penicillium; species Penicillium pulvis. Next base: position 6,403,407 of record NW_026643080.1, read on the forward strand.
AAGAAGTCTTGGCTTCAAGTTAGTAGATCATGCTAGTAAAACACCAAACGGAAAGTGGCAAGTCTTTGACAGACAACGCTCTGGGCCGATGGAGCCGATGGAGCCGATGGAGCCGACGGAGCCGCTGTGTGGGGAGTAGATTTTGACTCACACTGCGACACGGTATTGACACGGGCGGTGCAAACTGCATGAACTAAGCTGGGGGATCCAATTCATAACTAACGTAATTCCCGGTCTGCCCGGCCGCCCCAAAACACATAGTAAAAGCGATTAATTACATATTAATATTCCAACAACCATAGATCCTAATGCTTTTCCTTCGGCTGACGTACATACATATTTACCTCGCTGTATTTTAGGTATCTGCCATTTTTCCACAAAAAGACCTTGCGGGTTCCACCCTCTACTATTTCAGCTACAGGCTCTTTTATCAAAGCTGGTTTGAAAAGAAATTGAATTTATTCTACCCCATAGATTGTAAGGTACGACTGAAGGAAGCGCGTTACAAGTGACTCCTTACCACAAATCCATTGTGATCTCGATGAGAAGGCGAAGACTATTTAATGACTGGAAATAGTTCCTTGATTTAGCAGCAGTGAGAAGCCACAACAGTCTTATAAAATAATTGAGTCTCTTAGAAGTCACCGAGCCTTGAAAGGCTGGCGACTAGAGTCAAACTTAGAATTGATTGTTAGAAATTTATTATCCCTTCATTTTGTGCTTTGGGACACTTACTTTAATATCATTCGTTTGGTCAAACACGACAGCGCGCTCACCAAATCCTATCCATGTAGCTGGTAGAGCTAACAGGGAAGTGTGCTTCGCCTCAAAATCCTCTTGAGCTGCGCGGATAGCATGAACTGACTGTCTTCCGTTGATTGTGATTGTCAACACGGATTGGCAGTGATGCGAACTTTCCCCTCTGAAGTATGCACCGAGGTCAAATCCAGCTTTGATGGGGGTATTGACAGTCAGCCTCTTGACTTCGTTTGAAGCATGCTCCTGAAGGCTCGATACGAAATCAGGGATCAGCGGCTCGAAATGAGCCGTCTGATCTTGCAAGGCAACAAAATAGATAGCCACAAAGACATTTTCTTCAGGCTTCTCGGTCTGAGGCTCGTTATTGTTCACCAAGGAAATCACTTCCTCTTTGACAAACATTGGAGAAACCGCGCTGAAGTCTGAAAAATTAGCCCCATCGGGGCCAACCTTTTCGGCAACCCATCTGGATTTGAAAACTCGTTCTAGATGCTCCGGGGAGTCAAAGTAGAGCTCTGTGATGTCGTCGCTGAAGGCCCATACTGGATGAGCATTGGCCGCATCCTGGGAGGTATCCGCATGGTATGCTGCATCGATGAAGTGCGTCTGAAAATATTTCCTACATGATGTGAGTCCGGTTATACACATCAAGACGGAGAAGGTACTCACATAGGTGTATCTGCTGGCTCAGGTCCAGTGCTGAGTGCGCCATGCTTCTGGTAGTGGTAATCGAAAAATTCCTCCCTGGTCAACCCTGCCTTGCGCCGCACAGCGACTAGCTGTTTTATGGGAGTCATTCTTCGTATTGCGTGAATTCAGCCAGTCTGCATTCCGGACGAAGCTTGAACTGTGGGCTTAATTTATAGATAAGGTTGTGATACAGTACATCCCGTCAGATTGCCCATTATTTGTTTGAAACCCCCCAGACAGAATAGTTAACGATGACGATTACATCATTACTTTCTTTACCTTCAACCCCACTGTTCCCGACGGGGCCGCAGTGACTACCCGGTGGCGGTATCAACCATGACCCCACTACCGAGCGGTGGCTGCACTGTGACAAGTTTCCCTACATCCAATACTAATGAGCGACTGAGGAGCCCAAATAGTATCTCAACTCTCTGTGTTTATGTGATTCGGGTATCCGTTTATTCTATACGCTGTGATTCCACTTCTGCCGTACTTGAAAAGATTTGATTATGCCATAGGCTCATGCCTTCATCTCTTCCACAGCGCCGCTGTTGAGCCTCCTCGATATATAGCTTTCAAATTGTATCTAATCTTAAGCCTAATCTTTCATGGCGCGCAGATTATGGTCTTCTTCAAAAGAATAGCGGCGGTATTACTTGAGCTCATAGCTTCGATATGTCACTCTAGGGCCTTGGAAGCTTTTGGAAGCCTGGGGGGGACACTTTTTAAAGCATCGGTTAGCGTCATATTCTTAGTAGACTGTAATGTAAAAGGCGGCTCTGACATTCGACAAAAAAAACTTGTTGCTTAGTGCTAGAATGATGACACGTAAGTATACTACCATGTATCCAATTATACTAGTATCCTCCCTCATATCACGCACATCAAATTATTGCAGGGGATGCTCGAGCACTAACTTTCCCAAGCCACGGCCATGACTAGCTAGCTCTAGCAATTTGTTCATAGCCTCTTCTGCACTCCCATTGAATATCTCCACGGAAGGGAGCTGGAAGTGTGAGCCATATTGTGCGACAGCCCACTGGAGTGCCTTCCATGCTCGCTCATAATCCGCTTTCCGTGCAGGAATAGTGATCGGATGAGGGACCTCCTTCACTTTAATCGTCGCGTCTCTGTTGGGAGTAGCGAATGGCATTTTGTACCGGGGATCCTTTTGCACAACCACAGATACAAGTGTCGCATCTTTGGAAACACATTCCGCCATTAACTGCGCCGAGCCTGGGCCTGAGCCTGTTTCGACACTTCCAACTGTATCAAATCCCTGCAAGACCGGACCCCACCGCTCCTGCTCCAATGCTGATAGAATATTCGAGGCGACGTGGGGACATCTGTAATCAAAGCAACGTGTGGCACCCAGACGTAACAAGAGTGGATGATGTTTCGGCGATGCAGTCACAAGGATGGGGTATATCCCACTAGCCCGGGCTAGTTGAACAGCCGAGAGTCCGACGCTGCTGGATGCACCCCAGATAACAAGTGGGCTAACTTTGTTGGCTCCCGCATTCTTCGCTGGCAGGGGGAACTTGAAGATATTGTAGAGTGCGTCACAAGCCGTCATTGTCACAACGCCTAAGCATGCCGCATGATGTGGTGGGAGATTCGAGGGCACGGAAAACAACATGTCCTCCGGACACACCAAACTTTTTTGATGTGTTCCATATTTTGCCGGTCTGCCGACACCGGTGGGCGTGTATCCTGCAACAAGGTCTCCGAGCTGGAACTTGGAGCCTGTCGGGGCTTTGAGTACTCTGCCACAAAAATCATAACCAAGAATAGCCGGATAGATTCCGAGTAGCGTAGCATGCTTCGCATCTGCTGGATTGACTCCCGAGTAGATTGTCTCGATAAGGACCTCTCCATCGCCGGGAACATGGCTTTCCTTTAATTGACGAACGACAAAGGAAAGGTTTTCATCGCAATACAGCGCTGTGTTGTTCATGGAGCTCATCGTAAATATTGGAAAGGTGTTGGGAGTTGAATGGATCCTTTGGAGCTTATGGGTGCGACAATAACGGGATTGTATCACACAATGAAGTTGATCAATATCAGATACGGTAGGTCTGTACTCAGCCGTCGGCTTGCGGTCAGCTCCCTACGCCGCTGACTGGAATGCCTGGGCCCTTAATCCGGTGGCAGATCCAAGAAAGTCGATGGGGCCGATGGGGCCGATGGGGCCGATGGGGCCGACGGGGCCGACGGGGAAATGGGGAGATGGAACATACTCGTCATCCAAAGTGATTTGGCACCGCCCCGTCGCTTCGTGGAAAGGGTCTCGACGTCAAAGACGTGGATACTTCCCGGCGGTAAACGTGTGGGTGCGCCGAACCTCTGTCAACCAATTGAACACGACTCTGTACATTCCTATAGAACACTGTCATACGCCGTACGGGTATCTATGGGCGATTCCGATCATAGTTTTCTAACCCCTTTATCGCCCAAGTGATGCCATTTGCAGTATCCTAAGCTGAGCACGGATATTTGACCCTAAAATCAGGACACTTCATATTTTTTTCTGTTTCCCCTGCCTTCAAACTGTCCATTCAAGAGAGAATCTCTCACCAGTTCCCAGACACCGTTTATACAGCCTTAATTCGTCCGGAGCAACACCTGGAATACAAGTATACAGGTTTCCACCCCGGAGAACTCAAGAGAAACTTCCCTGGGGCCATGTTAAATACCCTGGTTTTCAGCCCTTTCCGGTGGACGTGATCTGGGAACAAGACCTGGAAATTTGTATGCGGGACGAAATCAAACTCTATGCGGACATTTCCCAACGAGCAAACGAGGAAGAGCAGGTGCCCGCAATCGTTCCATAGGGTCCGTATTGAAAAGTGGGAACCAGCACGGTGTTCTATGACAGTTTGTGGCCATGGCGTATTGGAATGCCATACGAAAATCTCTGTGGATACGAGACATTTGAAGTACGTGCACACTGGAGTACCTCGATTACTTTGGCCACATTTTCTCACACTCATTGTAGAGCCCGAACCCGGCGGAATGGTGCTCTAGGGGTTATGCTGTCGTCGATATCGACGCCAGAGGATGCGGTGATTCAGGGGGTGATTTTATGTTCTGGGGAGAACAAGTCAGTTGGAGGATCGTTGCTCAAAGAGAGATTATGCTAATTTGTGTATTGAGTGATCAAATTTACATCCCGTACTTTCGTACCCGTTGTGCTACGGCTGAGCAGTCGTATAACTGTTCTAGCAAGTTTGTATCTTTTTCAACCCTCTCTTTTAGGCCCTTTGCCTCGCTAGGGTAGACACGACATCTGGAGCAGCAGGCGATCCCGATGAAGAATACTGGCTCAAAGGTATCAAAAATGTGCAGGGCACGAAGTGGTTGTTGCTTCATCTGCATGAGAGACCTATATCAAGTTGTCAAGATCGCCACTAATCATATACTTTCCAGATCTCGGTATGTGCGTAATTTCAGCGAGTGGCATTCTCCGCAAGTGAGAATATATCTTAGAGGCAACAAATGCGATGAGAGTAAACCGTCCTGTCTGCGACTCTGCGCTGCGTCCAGACAAGTAGGATTTGTGAAGGCTACTCAGCCCCTCTCCATCAGTCGTTCTCTCTTAATTCTTTCAAAAACAAAGAACAAATAGCATTTGAGTTTTTCTGAAACCGAACAGCTCGCCGGATCTGTGGTCACCGTGATTCAAGCAGCTGTCTTTCCAGTCTCCGTCAACTCGGGCACAGTGAAGCGCCAATTAAGCATGCTATCACAGCACTGGTCTCACTGCATGAGAGTCTCGAATACAGTGGATGCTTGTGCCACTATCCTATTGTGAAACGTGGTCATTGCACAGATTGTCTATCTCCACGCAGAGTGCTGATACCGTCCTGCGGCAATGGAAGGCGGCCTTGAAGTCTTCTGACTTTTCAGAGGAACCTCCAGTATTGAAGGACTGTACACGAAAGCTTATAGAGCTCTACTATTATGCTTCCACTATCATCATTTAAACATATGCGGCCCAGTCTGAAGCCGTCTTTGACAACCATGCCGACCAATTTCAAGCTGTTGTTGATCTTGCCGATAGTGTGACCGAGACTTGGAGAAATGAGCCGCAAGAGTTCAATTCCCTTTTCAGCTTCGACCTCGGAATCACTCCCCCATTGTTTCTCGTTGCATCTCGCTATCGCCATCCCTTGATACGCCGAAAGGCTGTCGACCTCATTCTCCGATCACCATTTTACCACGGTGCCTGGCAGGATTAGTACTCTGGCCTTTGCGCCCAGCGAATAGTCGAAATTGAAGAAGAAAATGCCGGAATCATTGTGGATCCAATCGACGTGCTGGAAATTTGTCGCATTCGAAAGATTTCTGCTGACATACAAGAGGAAGGGCCACAGATCATGATGCAGTTCACCCACTGGCCGTTCTACCCACCCTCTCCGATCCACGTAACTTTCATTTCCTTGACACAATAAAGGATGAGCTTCTCAGATAGATAAAGCCTGCGAGGCGGGGGCACAACTATCACTAAATTTGTGAAAACTTGGTAAAACATCGGCAGTTCACAAGGCATGCATGAGCTCCCGGAACAATCGAAACAGGCTAGGCTTTAATTCAAATTATGGTCAAGTGGCCAAGCGGACATTCGCCTTATACTATATATTTCTACTTATATCTGGTTCTGAGACAGCGGGATCCCAAGGCCATAACTACGTACTCCAGGCTGGGGGCCCAATGATCCTTATTAACAGACTTCGACCTCTGGATATTGCAAAAAGAGAAAGAACCCTGGAACATCTTTACTGCAAGCACGGATAAACCCAGGTACACGTACAGGGATGACAGTGGACCTACAATACATAATCCACGACAGCCAACAAGCAGTACATGACTGACCCGCTGCAGACTTTTACGAACCAAAAAAGAGATGGCACAAATTACTTCGTAAAGAAAAAAGAAAAAAGAACCGAACGCGGGGGTCGAACCCGCAACCTTGAGATTAAGAGTCTCACGCTCTACCGATTGAGCTAGCCCGGCTGGGCTTGTTGAAGTGGTTTGAGATTAGTGCTCTATAAAGGAATGTTCAACTGAAACTCCTGAATTGTGGTTCACATGCAGATCTAGCAGGTGTGCTAGATCTAGCGTCTAAATAAATCTTGCTTGACTTTCTCCTGCACTATTTTATAAGCTTGGCTTACGTAATTGTGGAATATCGCAAAGAAATGTTGGTAAAGAAACAAATTGCCACTCGTTTCCATGGTATAACCCAGCTGCTACCGATTACAAGATGGTGGGTAAGCCTTGGCACAACCCGCGCTTCGGTCTCGGATCCCTAACTGGTCCGCGGACCGAGCCCCTTCAAGCTACAGGGTTCACTTCTTTCTTCTCCCATTTAGCGCTACAGTTAAAAAAATATTACCACGGCCATGCAGGGAAATGAATCTCAAAGGATCCGAAGTTGTACAAAAAGTTGCACAGAATGTGAGTGGTGACCCCACCCGAAGAAAAAGCAAATGAACAACCTCCTTATCTTCTGCACCTCTTGAAACAGGCAGACGTCGCAAAGTTCGCTGTATTCGAGCTTCTGAAGATGCCTTGGCTTGCCGGAGATGCGAAGAGCGGGGCTCAGAATGTACGCCCCAAGAATCTAGACCCACCGCGTCGCGGGGGGTGTCATCCCGCAAACGAATATCCCAACTAGAATCCCAGGTATCTAGCTTGATCAGAGTGGTGCAACGAATTGAGTCTAAGCTCGGCGTTCAGCCCGACTCGGCTTCGGAGCTGGCTGTCAGCCACCCGAGCGCTGAGATGGACACATCGGATGACGACTCCAACATGTCGGACATTCTTACATCCGAAAGACCGTCGCATTTGCAGTCGCTCTTCCAAAATGATTGGCTCAGCTTAGATAGCCGCCACAAAAATGGCCAACTACAGGAACGCCGGGAGAGAGCATCTGCAAATTTGCTGGATACTGCGAGAGAGGCTCTTCAAGTGTTGATTCCGCCGAAAGATGAAGTAGTTCAAATCTATGAAACCGCATTCGAGTGGCTGAGGATTCTTCAAGCTTTGCTTCCTCAACCACTCACTGTTCGGTCTGAGAAAGAAGCACTGGACAATTATGAGAAGATGAAAGAGCCAAATGTGGATGCTATGGCACTCGCCTCGTGGATGCTCACACTAGCACTCACTGCTCAGCAAACGCCTCAAGAACGTATACTTACACCGGGCCGGCCTGGAGAGTCTACGAGGCGGTTTGAGCTTTCTCGCGTCATATCAGACACCGTGGAGAGGACCATTATCTCTCATGATCGGCTGATAGGCACGACATCTGGGATTATGCTATGCATGCACTGGACTCGGCTGTAAGTGATCGCCTTTCCTTTTCTGTTGCCACGGCTGCTAATTTCCGAGTCAAATTAGTCAACTGCCACAAGGGAATTTCCAAAAAGCATGGGTTCGGCTACGGCACCTTGGCGCAATTGCCGAGTTGATGGGACTACCGAGCGCATCCCTAGCTGCCCATCGCAATGGATTACCCGCAACAAATGATGATAATGCCCAATTTGGAAAAGCTCAATTATGGGAGATGATATGTGCTGCAGAGAGACTTTTAGGAATGATTCTTAATCTTCCTCCAGACATGCGTTGGCACAAACATATAAAGAACGAAGCATTGACAGTCAACGGCGTGGTTCAACCTCGTTTATATTTCGCGAAGATCGTGAGTCTTGCTGGCAAGGTTCAATCTTTGGATGAATTGAACACGACACGCGGAAGTACTGCTGAACTTTCACGGGCCACCTTTGAGCTGGTCGAAGAGCTCAGGTCGCTTGCCTCTCAAACTCCAGAATCCTGGTGGACAAAGCAAATTGAAGTGGACCGCGTCGAACCCGATGATATAGTTCAAGCTATTCACTATTACTTGCTCTTGAGGGCTTATATGCCATTGACCCTGCGTCAAGACTCAAGTGAAGAGCCTTTCAACACCCAGGTCGCTTGTTTTAAGGCATGCGAATCAGCAATACAGCGGTACACGGTTCTTCTCGAGGCGATGCCTCCAGGCTTCTTCCTGTACACTATGATGGAGCTGCACAGTTTCACCGCCACGGTGGTTCTTATTCTGCTTTCTCATACACCAAGAACCAATCAACAGTTCAGTCTGTATGTCGACAAGGCAAGGACTGAAAAGGAAGTGGAAAAGGTCATTGATATTATGCGCAGAAGAATTACTAATACTCCCACTTCACGTATTGCCGAAAGTGCGGTTGATACCTTGACTTCTTTGACCAGTCTCCTCAAGGAAGAGGAACACGCCACTCAAGGGCGCAAATTGATGCTGGACGTCCCTCTCTTGGGGAAAGTGCACATTCAGCGGAACACCCGTACACCTCAGCTAGCTCAAATGGAAGACATGCAGCCACCGCAGATCACATTGAGATCGACCTCGAGGATGTCGAGTCAACAACTACTTCCTTCTCTTGGTGTGAATCCAACCCCCTCGAGCGTGCAGGACGTTCAGCAATGGGATGACCTCTCGTGGTTTATTGAAGAGGACCCTGCCTACTTTCTAATGTCAGATGCCTTTGATCATAATTCCGTCATGTACAATGGGATTGGCGAATTTTCATCATATCGTTAGATACTAATATTAATATTGAGATGAAGAAAGCAGAGCTTGTCAGAAATACTATCTCGCCTTGAATCACTAAGGTTACCTAATTGAATACTGGAGTCCAGCGTTGCCGGTGTAATAATAATGAGTATTTACAGGTTGAGGTCCTCTTTTTTATAATATTTCGCACAAAACAATATAGTGCACTATCTCTGGCACTGTGAATGATCGTTGAATGCTTCCTCTCGATTTTATGCTAAAACCTGTAAAATGATATCAGAAAATGATTAGATCTAGCATCGGTATCGGTTCGACCCACAGTTCCAAGGCTGCGGGACACGAATGATGTATTGATATCATCACGTTGATGTAGAGTTGACTCACCTGAAATTAGCCAATGAGGAATGAGATAACGAAGATGGTGAAAATCATCTTAGTTTAGGTTCCGTAGATCTGGTAGATCCGTGGCAAAAGAATGAATGTGGGGCTCGGCATGCGCACAAGATCGGGTCCGCGGACAATCTTAGTGACCGAGGCCGAACGTGATGATATACCGAGAGTGACGAGGCCCCCTTGATGAGAATTTTGCTAATCTCACTGATAGGCTGAAAAAGTTTTTACCTATAAGGGGGCTACGGCCGCTTTTCGAACTCAAATACCTGCGCTTCCGACCACCTGCTCTGTGTTGCAGTCCTCCGCACACATATCTTCCTACCTTCATTTCGCGTCTCGGAAACTATACAAGATCAACATCACTCGTCTGCAGCTTCTCATAAATAGACATCCACAATCCTTTAACCATGACAAATCACTTACAGGCCCGAGGCGGCCCTTATGCCTCAGATACGGCTTCAATGGGCGGCCTTCCAACAACAATCCCTGATGTTCCAGTCTGCGCTGTTTTTATCGTTCTCTACATGTGCTTCGCCGCAACAAACATGACCATCTTCCAGCTCAACCGTCGGAAAGGCCACAAATTTATTCCCTCTGCTATGATGTTTGGTTTCTGCATGTCAAGACTTATCACCATGGCCCTGCGCATCGCCTGGTCGCAAAATCCAACGAATGTCCGACTTGCGCTAGCCGCCCAGATTTTTGTTAATGCCGGCGTGTTGATCATTTACATCATCAATCTCATTCTCGCCCAACGCATCCTCCGCGCAAAGCAGCCACAAATTGGGTGGAATCCGATCTTGCGCAAAGGATTCAAGGTCGTCTATGCGCTGATTGGAGGCGCCTTGATTATGGTTATCACAGCTGTCGTTTTGATGGTGTATACATTAAATCCCACCGTCCAGGAGAGATGTCGGGATGTCGAGCTTGCGGCTCTCACCTATCTTCTTGTCTTCAACTGCCTCCCAGCTCTGCATATTGCCGCGGCAGTGTTCCTTCCCAAGTCACAACACGAGGAGAGATTTGGACAAGGAAGCTCACGGAGCCAGGTTCTCATTGTAACAACGTCTGCTTGTTTCTGCATGATGATTGCTGGGTTCAAGACTGGCGTCAACTGGAGTCCTGTGCGTCTTGCCACAAACGCAGCCTGGTATGATTCCAAGGCTTGTTTCTACGTCTTCAACTTCACCTTCGAGATCATTGCCCTCAGTGTCTTGACTTTCAGTCGCATTGACAAGCGATTCTGGATTCCCAATGGGTCAACGAAGCCGGGAGATTATACGGACCTTGGAAAGTCTACCCCGGCTGGTGTTGACGCTGAATCGCTTGAAGATCTCTCAACTATACATGAGAAGAATGGCCAAGCGGCTTGAGAAGGGCCTGATTCTTAATCACATGGTCTCTTATATCGGAAGATAGAAGATAAAACAGAGCTTGGTGATAAGACCTAGAGGTATAAGGGGACAGCATGGGCTCGAGGTCAGGGGAATACATAAAATAACCAATAGAGTACATTATCAACGCCAGTGGGATGGCCAATGTACATAATAATGTTTAAAGCAATTGAAGTCACGATCCTCAAATTTAAGTATGCATGCATAACAACCTTGGAACACTCAGAATCTAGACATCTAGAGCGGGAGTCTAACTGTACCCGACCCACCACGCGAACTCCGCTTCTCTCTCCACAACCGGAGACCCGTGTATGCAGCCAAACCCACATATGCAACCCTGAATTATCCCAATTAGTGCGGAGACAGTACTCAAAAGCGACAAACTTACATAGAAACGAAGAGCAGGATATCCGCAAACAAGAACCACCAGCTCTCGGTCACTCCCGCATGAATTAAAATCCAGAAACCATGGTAGCCGATATAACCAACGGAGAGGATATCAAATATGATACTGGTAATCGGATTGACTGTGGATTTCCCAAGACCAAGCACTATAGCTATAGCACACCAGATACATGGGAGGAGGAGCTAGAGGCAGTGAGTCACTGACACAGAGTAAGCGATATGGCATTATCCGACTTACTGAGAATCCATATGCTGGAATTGGCATGCACATCAGAGAAGCTATGAGACATCCGAATAATGCCGCGTATCTCAATCTTATCGATAGTTGGTCCGCCTCTCCCAGGTCGTTGTATGCCTCTTTCACCCTGGCGTGTGCATCTCGCATGCTCTTATATGCGGCAGACATTCTCTATTTTAGTACCGAATATAAGATGAAGCAATGGAGGTGGTATTATGTGGTTGTGAGGTGTCGCAAGATAGGGGCAAGAGTGGCTGGTAGAACGACGCGGCAGTCACATGGTGCTAGGCCCAAAACATGAACGCCTTTCTCAATGCAGTAATTTTGACCAAATCATTAAAGGCAACAGGCAATTTCGATATGACATTGAAATTATATTCATGCCTTGTTAAAAATGATTAGCCACAAAATAATGGATCGGCGACTATAGTAAGAAATTCACGTTTTTGTGGGTTCCAGGGTCCCGAACCCAACCTTATTACCACGCTTATCTACCAGGTCCTCACAATTTCAGCCCCACGTACGATCGCTGCCTTGAAAACAGCCTCTTTGTTTGCGAAGGGCTTGCCTAGAGTTGATTTTGCTTTTTTATTTGCATTGATGGAGTTTGACAGATTGTCTTCCACTATAGGACCCGACAATCCAAGTCTTTTTCTTTTTCTTTTTTTTTGTCTACAAAAAAACTTGTTCCAATCTACGCTCATGCAGCAATCATGTACTTTTCGAAAATCTGAGCGTTGGGAGAAATATGATATGGGAAGACCCATAGAAAATGAGCAATGGAGGGCCAAGATACGAAGTAACATCGTGGCAACCAAAGAGTGGAGCATAGAAAGAATATGCCTCAAAAAGAGGCCTTTATATGTCAGAAGGCACTAGACCTAAAAAATTATAAACGACGGTCGCGAATTTGGCACCCGAAACACTAGCTTCTCCTGCATTTTCTCATCAGCAAAAACTTATTCAGGGTGATGAGAGTATTAAGTGAGCTTTTGTGAGAAGAGGATTTCCAGCCATCGTTACCAAGGTGAACTCATTTTTGAGAAGGACTGCGGGGATTACTGCCTTCCAAGGTTGTCCTGGTCGCGCTAGTTTATTCTCCTGTGGATTCCCATGGAAAGTGGTAAATGTCTCGCTTGATGTTCAATACTATGATTTGAGATGCCGTCCCAACAAAATGGAATATAGTAAATCCAAGGTCCATAATCCACACTATCTTTACCTCGGGTAGCGCAAGTATGGGTGGTAGTCGAGCACCGACGTCTTGGCCGCACCAACAGCTCCACCGTGGTGCATCACCAAGCCAGAGTTCCTTGATATTGCCCTGGTAATATTTCTGTTAGTACTAGCTATAAAAGTCTCCACTAGCGGTCCTCCCGTAGTTCTGCTGCGGGTATTTGTTGTCGCGTTGAGTTTGCCCTGTTTGGCCAATCCACGAACCAGGAAAATATACCCGCCACCTTGAATATCAACAAGAATCGCGATATACTCGGCAAAAGGCGGGAGAAGGGAGCACTAACTCGAAAAAGGCAAGCGAAGACGTGCCTATATGCAGCTAATTCCATGAGTGCGCAGCACATGCAGATTGAGGGGCGGCGGGGAAGGCACAAAGCCGGCCTAGATCCCTGCAAGGCCCACTAGCCTTCCCGCACTTTCATCCTTTTAAGCGTACTTGTAAGATTTATATTAACTCTTTCTATACGTACAAGATTCACTTAATTAGCTACTATAAATACGACCAACATACAGAGTATCTTATATAGACTTCCTCAATGATATCAGTACCCCCGTGGTTTCTCCGTAGTGGATAGTGGGTCCATGGTACGCATGTGGATCCGTGGGCCTGTCCGAGATTTCATCGAGGGGCGTCTCGGGGTTCGAGCATCGAAAAACTTAACTGAACGGACGTTGACCGAAACCTAAATGCGGGATCTCCATGTACAACTGAGGCCTTTCCCTTTTCTATCCACTCTCCCTAATATCTTTTAACGTCCCACTCCTTGCCGCCCCTTCCGTCTTACAGCTTTATCTTCCCCAGATTTTGTACACTCCACAGTCGTTCGATCCCTTTTGCTGGGAACACAGTACATACCACGCCATCATGCAATGGCTGGACCGGTCCCGATGGACTACCGCTCCATACTATGCCTTTGTTATTGTCGTTATCGCATGCGGAACCATGCCAAAAGGTACGTGGCGCGGTTTTGATCGCGGGTCCAGCTTATCCTCTCTGGGGTTGGGCTCGCAGGGGCGGTTTTGGCTAATTCTGATCTATTCTAGGTTACGATGAGGGAGGTTTCAGTTCTAGCATGTCCTTGCCATCCTTTGAAGAGGACTACAACCTTCTGAAGAGTAACTGGGTGGGCAATTCTGCGGGATTAACAAACAGGAAGGCGAATATCTCCTCGTTCTTGACACTGGGCGCGGCATTCGGTGCTCTGAGTTCTCTATACTTGAACGATAGGCTAGGTCGTATCCTGTCATTCCGTCTTGCGATTATTGTCTGGGGAATTGGTACATTCATTCAAGTTTTTTCCTCTGGCATCTATGGCCTGCTGCTATTTTCTCGCATCTTCGCTGGTTTGGGTGCCGGTCTGCTTACAGTTACATCGCCCATGTACCTGTCAGAGGTGGCGCCCAAGGCAACACGCGGTCTGGCAGTTGGCTTGGCAATGGTGACTCTACTCACCATTCTAACAATGGGTGAGTTTTTCTTCTATGTTCCAGAACGCTTATCTCAGGTCCTCCCCTTATCGGTTCCAGGGTCCTTACTAACCCCGTTTTCCCCCGATAGGCTTCTTCATTAATTATGGCGCGAATCTCCACATGGCCGCCACCCGTACCCAATACCGACTAGTCCAAGCCATACCTCTAATTCCTGTCGGCATCGTCTTCATCCTTTCGTTCTGGTGTCCTGAGACACCCCGCTACCTCGCCTCCAAGCAGCGCCACGATGAAGCCAAGCAAGTCCTCGCCCGCCTCCGTGGCACAACGCCAGACGACGAGAGCATCCTGGCCGAGTTCGAGGAAATCGACGCTTACAACAAGCAGCATACGGAGCTGGCTTCTATCTCAAATTGGCAGGCTCTGAAGGAATCCCAGATAAACCCGAATTACCGCCAGCGCTTCTGGCTCCTGATGGCCATCCAGACGATCGCCCAATGGTCCGGCGGTAACGGTATCACATACTATATCTCGACTATCTTCCAGTACGCAGGTGTCACCGGGAGCAATGCGTCGCTCATCTCATCCGGTGCTTATGGAATCGTCAAGCTGGTCTTCACTATGGCGTTCACCTGGGGTCTCATTGATTACTTCGGTCGTCGTCGCTGCGCTCTTACTGGTCTCTCCCTACAACTGTTGGCTCATATCTACATGGGCGCTTATATGGGTCTTCAGCCTGGTTCTGCAGATAACACGAATGCCTCGAACGCGGCTATTGCTTCTGTCTTCATTTACGCTGTTGGCTGGTCCATCGGTCTTTGCACTATTCCCTACCTATACGGCTCGGAGATCTTCCCCACTCGCATCCGGAATGTCTGCTACGGTACCTCTATGGGCTTGCACTGGTTCTTCCAGTTCGCCGTCGTCCGTGTTACGCCTAACATGTTCGCGCTGGACGTCTGGGGCGCGTACCTGTTCTGGGCGCTGATCTGTTTCTGTGGTCTTCTCATTCTCGGTATCTGGATGCCGGAGACTAAGGGCGTGCCTATGGAGCAGATGGATGAGCTCTTCGGTGGTCCGTGGTATATGCGCTGGAATGCGCGTGTCAAGGATGTGGATCATTCTATTACCTCTTTTGAGGACGTTGAGTCGCGTGACCAGCAGCCTAAATCTACTCTGTAATTGCGGAGTTTCAAATGGTGCCTGCAAAGGATGGATGTCATTGCTTATGTCCGCTTTCTATGCTCGGTGCCTTCTTCATATACCCCCAGCCTTCATCCGCTGTTTCCCAGTGGCTCGCATACCCTTTTCAGTTTTCTTCTTGCGTGTCCGTGAGGTGTATAATGTCTTTTACTTTACTCTTGTACTTAATTCTTCTCTTTGCGGGTGATCCCCTTACTTACATACCCATTGGTTGGCATTATTTGTTCACATATATGGTGGACTTAATGTCTGTCAAGCTTGTTCGCTTTTATAGATTTGGCGTCCCAAATACACTTTCACGGTAAAAAAAGACCGTGATATCTATACTCATTCTTCCGAGCAGTTGCCAGTGGTGATATTGACATACGTAAAAAACGGACACGAACCATTCTTAGATCATTTTAGATCCTTTCCAACCATTTGGAGACATGACAGCACGCATGAGGTATTCATTACGAAGCATGACAACGGCAATCCTGAGATTTAGGTCTACAGTTCTAAGCTGGAAGCTCACGTCGATAACATTCTAGATAGAAGTATATTCATAAGGAAATCTTAACTGTAATAGAGTAGAGTAGGTATATGCACCAGTCTGATCCATAAGAAAAGAATCCGCTAACTTTTGACAAAATTTGCATCGCTACTTAAACCAATTGGGAATCATTTTCAATTCATCACACGTCGCATCACCCAATCACTGACTTTGGTTATGCCAGTTTGTTTCAAAGGGAGAAGTCATATTAGTTGTGATGGGCTGCGCATACGAGAATGCCTCGAACACTTCGGGTGTGATTTCGTATGATCGCGGGTCATCGACAGTCATGACTGCGTTCGGCATGCCTCCTAGTAAATGTGTGGAGGGCATTTGTGGCATTTCACCCATCTGTGAGAGATCAAAGCCCGAGACGGGTTGTTGGAAAGCGTAGCTTGACATCATTGGCGCGGTTGTGTTCGGAGCTGGGGTACCGGGTGTACCTATTGCTCTACTTTGTTGGCGTTGATGGTGCTGCGGGTGGCTTGGGGAGACGTGACGGGAGGGGTTACTGCTGACGGATGGAGATTGGCTGTGGGTTGTTGAGTGGGGTCGCGGTTGGGGTGGTGGATGGTGTGGCTTTTCGGGATTCGGTGGGGCGTGGATATCGATCTGCAATTTTTGAAGTTCTTGGTACACAAGGCTTAATGCGGTTGCCATGACTGGGTTGGTGACTTTGACACGCTCCAGAGCGAGGATGCAGAACTTGAGCTTGTCGAGGGTTCCTGGCGCGGCGTACTTCAAGGCCTGGATCTCGAGAAGGAAAATCGAAGCGGCAGTGTAAATGCTGTAGGAGAGTGAGAGGACGACGTGGCTGTCTCCGAATGTTCTGCGGTATAGATCGAAGAGAGACAAAATCGACGTTGCGGAAGCCATGCATTGAACTAAATGGCTTGTGTCGTATGGTTCTTGGCGCGTCTGTAGCAGAGCGCGAGAACATAGTATTGGGCGGTGGAGCAGAATATTGATTGTGTGGTATAAGCAGCTGAACGGGGTTAGCATAAAATCCGGGACCAAAGCAGAGTAACGTACTTCAATGTCATGATGTGACTCGGTGGGCAGTACGGGGGCAGATCAGTAGCCACCAGCTTCAAGTAGTCTGGTAATTCGTCCCACCACTCGCCGAGATTTCTAGCTTGCTCTTGGACACACTCAAAGAATTCTGCCTCGGTACTTTGCCGCATTGGATCATAGATATGGACGAGGATCTGGTTCAAAATTTCTGCGAGTCCACACATTCTCATGAAGCATGAGGTGGAATGCGCTTGCGTCGGCGGATAGTGTGCTCCATCGGGGAAGGTCACGCCATGAGGTGTCCAAATTTCAATCTCCGAAGTGTCGTCCACTTAAACAGGTCAGCATGTCCAGCAAGAAATTTCAGTAGAGCTGGAGACTCACATATCATTCGTGGGGGGCTAACACGCGAATGTTGCATTACTGGAGCCCGACCGAAATACAGCGATACAATCTTGTCCCAGAAGTAACAGCTCCAAAAGAGTCGATTCCGGATTTCAATATCCTCATCCGACAACTGAGCTGTTCCGGGATATTTGCGACTATCGATGGAAATTCCTAAATCGTCTAGCAATCGGAATGCCATTCCACTGTATAACCATGCTTGTGTTCGATTTCCACGGCCACATTCCTGTGCACTGAGAAGGAGGAGTGTTTGGATGGTGGGAATCTCTGCGTAGCCAATCTGAAGTGTCTCGAAGAGTCCGAGTCGTGCACGTTGATAAAATTGTGCTCCACCTTCGAAGGCATCGAGAAGAGGACCGATCTGAGGTTCTTCTTTGCACCATCGTACGGAATGGGATAGGATCGCGTTCAGTAGGGCGTCCGAATAATAAGGGCCATTCAGTTTCATATCACCTGCTAGCTGGTCAGTCACTTTCGAGTCGCATGGCGGGGTAGACGAACGAGTAAATGCTGGGCGATAGACAAAATTGAACAACGGTTGGATCCAGCACCAATGCGAGTCGATGAGGTATTGAAATGGTTCCTATAAAAGCCGTGTCAGCCCAAATCACAGCTTCCTCTAAGCAGGAGAGACCTACCGGCATCGTTGCCATCTGCTCAAACGCCCGCTCACGCCACGCATTATTGACCAAGCGTTCCTTGCGAGCTTCCATCTCTTGCGCAAAATGCAAAGTCGATGCCGTCTCACTTACAGCCCCGCTGGGCAGCTGAAACAGACTGGTCGGTCCATGAAAAGAGATGCGACCGTCATTTTCCACATTTAACCCATCGAACTCTCTAGCAAGATCGCCCGTCTCATCATGCTCGATCTTAACCCTGCGGCCAGCGCTGGAGCTCGATTCCGCCACCGAAGCCGGCGAGCTCACCTTCTTCGCGTCCGCATCGACACTCTGATTCCGAAGCTTCGCCAACGCCTCCTCCAACTGTGTAACCCTCGTTTCAAGCTGTTTGGTGTAAGATAAGGTCGGCGCCCTGTACGATATTAGAAAAAGAAAAAGAAAACAAGAAGTAGAAATAAGGTCAAAAAGCGGGGGATCAGCCAAGCGGAACTTGGCCGGTCGCGTTTACTCACAAGCTGTAGACGCAGACCTCCCCACGGGCGGCGCATCGTGAACACGACGGAGAAGATCCGTTACACTTGACCTATAGCTCGATTGATCAGCCTATGAGAATCCTTCGGAACTTGTCCGATCATGAGATTATGCGCCCACCTTGCGCTTGCGACACGCTTCACATGAGAAAGCGCTCTTTCGTGGCAGACTAGTCTTCAGAGGCACATCGCTCTGACTTGATGAGCCCTCGACCCCCATGACGCAACCTTCACGAGGTTTCGCGGCACGCGACCCCCATTGGCATTCAACAAAGGGAAAGAAAATGACGCGTATGCAAATATGGCACTTGCGGGATAATGGCTGACGAGTATGGAAAACAGAGAGAGGAAGGTCGAATGAAGGTACGGAGGGGAATCGGCGAAATTTTGGGCCCAAGACTGTAATAGCGTGGGGCTTTTACCCTTTAGGAACGATATCGCGGGGGTTGGGTTTGGGTTGGGTTTGGTATAGAAAACTCTTTTTTGGAATTGTTTCTGGTTGGAGAGATTGCGCATATGCGGTATATTATAGAGAGACCAAGACCTGGTTTAGCTTGGAATAAAGCTTTTAGTCCAATTTCAATGAGCCAATGGACGGTGATGATGTACCGGTTCCGCATGCGTTGGGGGCGTTCACCTTCCCGATTATCGTTGGTTTGCATGCAGGGCGTTTTAGAACTAACTTTTCTAGTAACTTTGTTCAACTCGGAGAAATTCTCATGGAATTTACTGGAACTTATGACGATCAGATATGGAATATGCCCTGTACCTGTCTCCAAAAACTAGAGTTAAACTAAGGAAGTAGAGGTCGATCGTCAATACCATTGAAGTATAGATTGTTTCCCCACTGGAATCCACTGCCTTACGAAAAAAGGCGCATCCCCCTCGTAATCGTAAGTTTTAAACAACGTGGGGTGATCATATCTGTGCGATTTGAAAAATCTATACAATTGATTTTACAGTACTTATGCGCCTGGTATCCAATGAATTATCTCCTTCCCTTGCCCTTGGGCTTACCCTGAGGCTTGCCCTTACCCTTGCCCTTGGTCGGAGGCGCCTCTCGCTCCGCTTTGCCCTTTTTCCATCCAATGTTGCCATCGTGGCGCATCTCCGCGTCGTCCAATCGCTTCTTATCCTTGTTACTGAGCTTGACCTTCTTAGATTGAGCATTGGGACCATTCAAGGCCTCGGCGCCAGCCTGTTTGGCCGTCCGTTTTTGTTGCTCAGACTCGAACCAAGTACGCTTGGGTCGGGACATGATTTCCGCTCCGTGCTTCATCAGGTTATCACCCTTGTTCACTTGCATCTCGGCTTGCGACAATTGCTTCTCGAGCTTCTCCTCTTGAAGGACTTCCTCGATCTCGCTCTCAAGATCCTCCGCCTTTTTGGCCCACGCGTCGGCGACTGCGATCTCAACCACTCGGCTGACAATCTTGGCACCCTGGGCCTTACCGGCCTTCACGGCTGCCTTGACAACCTTACGGTCGGGTTCAGCGGCGATTGTGCAGGAGCGACCGGTGCGACCGGCACGAGCGGTACGACCGACACGATGCAGATAGATTTCGTGGCTCTGTGGGGCTTCGTAGTTGATAACGGTCTCCACACCCTTGATATCTAGACCACGGGAAGCGACATCGGTCGCGAGCAAATAAGCGACTTTGCCGTCTCGGAAGTTCTCAACACTTTTGATACGCTAGATAAGAGAATAATTAGCATAGGATCCGATGAAACACGGAATGTAAAAAATTGCCGTCGGAGACATACCTGTTCTTGGCTCAGACTACCGTGCAATTCGGCGGCCTTCAAACCCAAAAGAGCAAAGATAATGCGCACCCGATGCGCCTCTTTCTTTTGTCGGAAAAACACAATCACACGCCCAGTGTAGATCTCCTTGCACAAATGCAACAGGTATCCAAGACGCTTATCCTCGCGACCAGGACGTAACCGGACGAATTCCTGGGTCAAAGTTACGACAGTCTGCTTCTTAGCATCCACCATTAATCGCATGGGACGGTTCATGCCAACACGGATGAGCTTGTCAATGGTTTCGGTCATCGTAGCGGAGAACAGCATGGTCTGACGAGACTTGGGAATGGTGGTCAAAATTTCGTTCAATTCGTCAGCGAATCCATCTTCAAGCATGCGATCGGCTTCATCAAGAACAAGAATCTCAAGAGTATCGACAGTAAAGCTGGGGGAGTTGCGCATGTGATCAATGAAACGACCGGGGGTAGCGATAATGACATCGGGTCGCTTCTTAAGGATGTTCTCCTGTTCGCGGAGACTGAAACCACCGATAAGTTGACAGAAGGTGACGTCGGTAAAGGTAGCCAGCTTGACGGCAACATTGTAACATTGCACCGCCAGCTCACGAGTGGGCATGAGAATAACGACACGAGAAGTAGGAGTTTTGCGAGGACGGAAGAGTAGACGTTCGAGGATGGGAACAATGAAAGCACCAGTCTTTCCGGAACCAGTCACGGCACTACCGACAATATCCTTACCCAGAAGTGCGACGGGAATAGCCTTGCGCTGAATGGGAGTCGGGTCTGTGAAACCAACGGAGGCGAGACCGCGGAGAATAGGTCGAGAAAGGTTGAAGTCCTGGAATGTGCTTTTGTCTCCGGCTTTATTGTCGGTCTTCTCTTCGGGAGCGAAGAACGCTTTGCGCTTCGCTGCCTCCTCGTCGTCAACCTCGCTCTCGGCATCAGAATCCTCCTCCCGATCAGAGACATCGTCGGGGTGGTTGACCGGTGTAGCGACAGAGTCATTGTCGGATGCAGCATCGTCGTCATCATCGTCAGTGTCGCTTCCCTCCTCGTCGTCGTCTTCGGCACCAGATCCAGGTTCAGGGCCCTCGGCTTCGCTCTCCTCCTCACCATCGGCACCCATACCAAAGCCATCTTCGGCCATCAATTCATCGTCTTCGAAATCGACCTCCACACCAGCATCTTCGTTGTCGCTTTCCACGCCCTCAAATTCAGGCTCGACAGGGCCATTCTTCTTCAGCTTCTTCGCAGCAGCAGCATCCTTCTTGAGCTGTCTCCGCGAAATAATATCGTCAATGTCAACGGCCTTCTTATCTCCACCCGGAGCAGTCTTCTTGGAATCATCGAGACCCCATCCGTCAAAGCCTTCGGTGACGCCTTGATTCGCCAAGCCGGCAACATCGAACTCGAAATCGGGGTTCAAGGCACCGTCATCGTTACCAACGGGACCTTCCTCCTCTTCTTCCTCCTCTTCCTCGTCCTCCTCAACAGGCGCAGCCTTGCCCTTGCCCTTCTTCTTGTCCTTGTTCTGCTGCTTCAGCTTCTTGTTCTTTCCCTTCGATGCTTCAGCCTCGCGCTTGCGCTTCTTGTTGTCGCTCGAATCGGCCGCGCCGTTCATTTCGTCTCCCTCCTCTTCATCATCGTCGAAACGGGGGACATCCTCCTCATCGGACAGCGTAAAGACGAAGTCGTCGTCCTTGGCGGGAGCCATGGTGGAGGCAATTGGCGAGGAACGTAGTCACTCGGGTAGATACTCGGGAGTATCACTTGCCTCAATGGGGTATTTTCCAATAAATAAAATGAATGAACGATTGAATCCCCAGATACTCAACCCGCAATCTCTCGAGAAGAAATCAACAGGCGGTGAGCGGAGAAAAAAATTGGTTCACTGCAGAAAAAATATTGGGCGGTGAGAGGATCACGTAACATGGACTGTCGTTCTGTTTACTGTAAGATTTAAGCTTCTTGATCTTCATCATGTATCCCACAAAAGTCTGATCTGTCCCCAAAATCTGCGAGGGGAAAACATGACTATACTATTCGAGAGAATCTACTATCGTCTGCCATATAACTTGGAGCCCCTGAGCAATCAATAATGTAAAATTGCTACTGGTAAACATAGTTTGGAACTATGTATATCCTCACTCGCTTCATTCCCCACCAACTAGCGGGGTCGGGAGACCTCGCATGCGTGCGTTGACCCTTGAACCTTCTTTGATGTGTTTTCCTTTCGAGCTGATGCCATGGGGATAGGCGGTGCCACGGTGGGTTCCAGCCCGACTCCTCCCTTCAAGTCTGATCTAGAAACCCTTCAATGCTTGCGCCAATTTCAGGCCTTGACTTTGATGTTGTTTTTCCTTTCGGAATGACTCCATGGGGTTGGTCGGTGGGAGCCCATGAGGTCGAGTAGGAGTTCTTTGTCCTCCCCAGCTCCAATACCCTCGGCTTTCACAGTAGACCTTGTTGTTCATTACTTCATAGTGCCACGGAGTTAGCGGTGGGTTTCAGGCCGACTCCCAAGCTGACTCTGGAAACCCTTCCAAGCTTCGGCAAACTCGTCAATAATCCCGTCGTATCTGAGAATTTCCTTTCTATCTTTTGTATGGTACAACGGTCAATATGCGAGGGTTGGTAGGGATTGAAAAGAACTTTTATATGGACCAACCTTGGAAGTGCTTCGGAGATGAACTCGGGACGGTGTCTCCTATTTTTCTCTGATGGGCTTTGTAGCACCACTATCTTAGATGTAGGGAATCTCTGAAGGCAGACTTTGTGGATCTCCCAACTCAGCATTCAAATACTGGAATTTGGTGAAAGAAGAATGGAAGGAGATAAGAAAAGACGAGAGAAGGAAAGATAAGAGAAGGAATGCCCAGCTAAGTATTCAAATACTAGAGCTTGGTAATAGAAGGAGAGAAGCAAAGATGAGAGAAGAAATGCCCTATTATATCTTCGTTGCTGCCCAGGCCAATGAAGTACGGGTACATATTTCACGGCCTCTTTTTGAGATTTGTATTATTTTGTGATCCTCGTCGAGGGACCGAGTATAAGCAAATCAGGTCAGTATTCACTTTCATGGTGAGCCTACCCAAAATTGATTACTTGAAGCAAGGATCTACGAAGAGATGGAAAAATTTAACAATAACTTTTTTTTTTTTGTTTTTCTAATTATTTTTTCACCTCCTGGTTGCGCCCATGGGGAATGGGCGGTGCCGCGGTGGGTTCCAGCCCAGCTCCTCCCAAAAGCCAGGCTGGAGACCCTTCCATGCTTCCGCCACATTCGGGCATTGCCTTGATGTTATTCCTTTGACTCGACCCCAATGGGAGGGACGTCCACACGCCTATGAGGTCGAGTCGGAGCTCTTTGTCCTCCCCAGCTCCAATACCCTCGACTTTGACAAAAGACCTTGTTGTGCATTTCTTCATGTTGCCATGGGCTTAGCGGTGGTTTCAGGCCGACTCCTCCCTACAAGCCGGGTCTAGAAACCTTTTCGTGCTCCGCTAACTTCAGGCCTTGACTTGACACCATGGGGTTAGGCGGTGGGAGCCCATGGTGTCACTTTGGGCTTTTAATGCAGCCCAGCTTCTCTCTCACTAGAGACTCTTCCAGGTTTCCGCGAACTCATCGATAATTCGGTCGTACCTGTCCACATCTCGCTGGATAGACCAGAGCTTCTTCATCATGCTCATGTTGGTAGCATGACCAGCTGCTGTCTCGTGCCAGCGAAGGCGAGTCTCGTCATCAGACATATCCCGTGGTGCTTCGAGGTGCTGGATCCCCTGGATCATGAATCCATGGCCACCATCGGCACTGGCAGTTCCGTCGTAGAACGCAAGATGGTGAATGTCCTGCGGTTTCGCTGTTTCCGGAAGACGAGATAGATAGCGATGAAATAGCCATTCTCTTTCATGTCCTTCGAACTTTTCGGGAATTCGATAATTCCAGTTCGGAGAGAAGACTTTTTGGTAGCATCGCATGGGATTGCGAATGATTGCGGGAAATGGCATTGTTTCCTCTGGGTCAAACACAGGACGGGGAGAATTCACAAGATTGGGAATCTTGGGATAAATGATTCGGTCTTGCATGGTGACATGCCAGGCCACAGGAGATTCGTTGTATTTTTTCCACTGGTTCAAGTATTCGGGAGTACCTTGTCTCTGTGTTCTGATGTTCACTTCCGGGTCAAGCTCTTCATACCCATTGTCGGGAATAAAAGAAGGCGGATTGACAGAGCACTTCTCTGGCTGCTCGACACCCTCAGCAGTGCGGTCCACAGTAATATCAATGTACTCGTAGGTACCAATATTGTTAGCTGGGCCGTTTCTGATGAAATCCAGATATTCAAGGCCTGCCGTAATTGGTCCTTCATCGGAATACACCAGGGTTGCCAAGTTTTCAAGTTCATTCAAACTCTTGGCTTTCAAATGCTTTACTTCCAAGTGATCATCCAGCCTGAGATCCGATAGATAGTTCTCAAGGGTGGCGTCAGATTCCGGCACAAGGCCGGTTTCGATGGGTTCGGGCCCTTCGGGGCATGGAACCATATCATCTGGGCAGCGTTGTGTTTCATTGAATTGCTTCGCGATCTTGTAGAGATTTGCAACCATGGAATTCTCTTCAAACCAGTGGATTGAAGGTGTGTAGATGCTCGGTATCAGATGGTATCTGAACAAGTCCTCAGGGGGCTCGGGATCGGAGCAAAGAGCAAAGAGGTTGCCCAGTGAACCGCCTGTGTGTCCCCGCATATCAACATAGTTATCAGGCCATTCGAGCCAAGTAAACTTGTGGTAGAAATTTGGGTCCTTCAGATAAAAAAGGTAGTCGCGCTCGTCTTCGAATACGAGCGGTGGATCAGCAGTCTGAAGATTGAAAATGATCATCTCCAGAAGCTCTTGGTAGGTGAGTGTGCCGTGAACGCCATCACTTGGATGGAATGAGTCAGGCATGTTGATTATGCTGCTAGGCCAACGATTATTAGTGCTTGTAAACTACAAATTTCTTGAGGTAAAAACACACCGAATGCCCCAGGAAGGCAAAATAGGATCGTAGGATGTGGATTTTCACGATGATGGAAGCCCTGTCGAGAACGGACCTGTCTATAAAGATCAGATATTAGTATCATCATTAACGAGACAGATATTATCGCTGTTACTGATCTCTACTCACATTAGGGCTTGGATACCTTACCTTGAAAACGATAATCCACGTGTCCTTGGCTGACTTCTCGTCGATTTGGTTCGACCTCGTTGTTGATTTTCGATCGAGCCGGGTTCACGCAATTCGCGGTCAAATCAGCTCGGGGAAACGGCAATCGATAGCGTAGAGTAAGGGGGTTCGAGGTTTGAGAGATGGGGGGAATTGATGGAAAGATGAGAGGTGGGGAGAGGAAGAAAGAGAAAGGTTGAAAGTTGGGCGAGCAGATTATCAAGAGGTGAAGTGCACCCTCTCCTTCCCTCAGCAAATTCACCAACACCCCATATTCAACGGATATAGCTTTTTTATTTCCTGAACTTTTACTATAGGTACTGTCTATATTAGCGAAATACAAGCTACGAGCATCTGTGAATTTTTTTCTGACGTGGTCGGGATGATGTTCCAATATACTGTAGACTACGACGTGTAGAGCGGGAGCGGAAGCCAAGCGAAAGCCATAATCCACACCTCCGCAGCTCAATTTTGCTCTTATCGCCTAGTGAACACCACAACAACATGTTGTCAATTTTACGCAAAGCTCGTCTGAAGGACAAGGAAATGCGGGTCCTCATGCTGTAAATTTTGATCTTCATCCTTATACTTCGGCGTGATTAACACTGAGTACAGGGGACTGGATAATGCCGGCAAGACCACCATTGTGAAGAGAATCATGGGCGAGGATGTCACAACAGTCAGCCCAACACTGGGGTTCATTATTAAGACAATTGAATTTATGGGGTAGGTTATCCATCTACACTTTCAATAAGGATTTTTACTGATAAATGCCAGATACAAATTGAACATCTGTGAGTCGCACTCCGGGTGATATCTGCAGTGTTAACGTGAAGCAGGGGATGTTGGAGGACAAAAGACACTGCGGTCCTATTGGAAGAACTACTTTGAAAAGACAGACACTTTGATTTGGGTCGTGGATGCGACTGATCGACTCCGGGTGGATGATTGCCGTGAAGAGCTAGCTGGGCTGTTGTTAGAAGAGGTTCGGACCCCACTCAGACCTTGGAATTCGGGAGCTTGCGCTAATGTCAGATGACAGCGATTGATGGGTGCCAGCCTCTTGGTATTTTTAAACAAAACTGACGTGGAACACTGTATGAGTGAAGAGGAGGTTCGACAGGTACGTGGTCTGAAAATCTTCTCTTCCTAAGACTACCAACTGGGTAGAATTGGACTGATGAATGCCCGTAAACAGCGGCTTGGGCTGGATTTAATCAAAACACATAAGTGGACTATTCTCCCGTGCAGTGCTATGACGGGAAAGAACTTGAATGAGGGGTTGGATTGGGTAGTACAGGATGCAAAAGACCGATTATTCCTTTATTAGTCTTGACATTGGAGATAAAATGTATCGGGAATATGATCCTGTGTTATTGGCCACATGACTAGTCTATTTGAGCCGGGAGTCGGAAAGTTCCATGCGGTGCCCAGGTGTAGCCATAAGCATTATTTGCAAGCAGGATTCTAATCCCAATGCATGTGGTCAAACCTAATTGTCAACCTTTACTAGCGGTCCTGCCCAACGGCCAGCCGCATATGCCCGAAATATATCCATGGATGTTCAACCATCATAGCAAATACAATTCTCCGATCTGAACATGACAAGGTTAAGGCCGTTGCATGCAGAATATGCATTAAAGCGCCAAAATGGATGCAAGGTACTAAACTGATAGATACTAAACTAGTGGCCCCCTTTTTGGAAAGAAAATTTGGTGATTTCGTCATTGCGGCAATTCCATGGGACTAAAATCGAAGCCGAACAACCAGCGGGGCGCGAACCTGGGATCCGCTCCACAAAACCTTGTAAACAAACAAACTTGATTCTCGAGATTCAAGAACAAAGCCATGTAGTACCTGGACATGATTGTAAGAGTAGTTCCTATATGTACTGCTAGTTAATTCTCAAACTAGACTTTATAAGAATTTGGTTCTCGAGCCAAGGGATGGCAATGAAGATCGGACGAGCCAATGACTTGCGATGAATCGCGCGCATCCCCATTTAATTTAAGCAGGGCGGAGTCACACCTCAGCCCTTGGGTCTTCCTCTTCCTCCCACTCTCTTCCCCTCCCCATTCAACTCTCCCCTCTCTCAAATTTTACTAGGAGAGATTCCCGTTCTGCGGAGACGCGCAACGGGACCATGACGACCACCAAGACTCCTGATGGTCCAGAAGACGTGAACGATTTCCTGTTGCGCATTCGGGAACTCGGTGAACGTCGTGATAAAGAAGATGATGAGCGCACCAAACGCCTGGAAGATGAGATATTGCAAGGCCGGAAAGAAAGACAGGCCCGTCGAGCTGGTACATTGTCCGCCCCTCCCTTGGGCCGTTGGCCTCGTCATGCTTGCGGGCGTAGCTAGAACCCCGCGCTATTTTGGCGTGATGACCCACCTTTCCCATGAGATGCTGACGCGATGATGCTAGAACGAGCACGATCGATTGCCGGTTCCCCTATCCTGAATCCCTCAAGACTGAGCGTTTCCTCCATTGGCCAGTCTTCCATCGATCCCCCGGAGCACCTCGAACCGACGGTACAGACACCAGACCCCGAGCCATTCAGCGGAGGAAAATCGAGTCAAGAATCGGAGCCTCTCTACACCACACATTCCAGACGAGGTTCGGTTCAAGAGACGGAACCTGAATCTCCACGAACAGTGCCCGCTCTGTCGCGGAGTCGGGCGGGGACGTTATCTTGGCAGCAACGCCCGTCCTCGCGGGACTTTGCAAACCGTTCGCCAGGCTCGACATCGCCGACACGATCCAGCCATTTGCGAAATGCCTCCACGGCGTCGGATGACAACCAAATGTCACGTGCTTCTATCGCCCTATCACTTTCCTCGAAAGATCCGTCGTGGTTTCGACAAACAGCAGATCGAGGGCTGGGATCACCAGCATATCTCAAGTCGGAAGACCGGTCGGAGAGCCAGGTGGAGTTGGGCCCAAGTCGTCAGCTGCCAGGCATGAGCCATGAGTCAACAGTCGAACCAGAGAAGATGGAGCGAACAGAGGAAAAGCCACCATCACGGCCACAGACGGCGTCAACCGTTGGCGAGAGCAACATGAGCAATCGGTATTCGAGCGTCTCGTCGATCTCACAAGTCACTGGCCTAGGCTCGCCAGTGACGATTACGGAGGCCCCAAAGCTGGATCCTTCTGCGCAAACTGAGACTTTGGCAGACGAACCAGCCCTACCACCGTCTCCTACTCAGCGGCGAATGTCACCAGAGCGAGCTCGTTCAACATCGCCCACCAAAGGCCTCGGTGGATTTGTCCAGAGTGCTATGATGAGGCGATCAGACAGTGTCTCAAAACGATGGAGTGCCCAACTGCCCCAGGGCTTGAGCAGAAGCAACTCTATTGTTAGCAATCGAAACAGTGTTGCTGCTCCTAGTCTCACAGGCAGCTTTAGCGACATGACCTCTACAACTACTTCTCGAATCAATCGGGAGACAGCGCCTACAGAGCGACCTAGCTCGAGCCATACCGAAGCCTCCTTCCAACCATCGGAAACAACTGACAGACCGACCACTCCTTCTTTCTCGGGCAACCGCGAGACCATGCGCTCTGAAGGCAGTCCCAGCCGACCCGCCCTGTATGGCCACACTAGATCGGCCAGCTCTGTGACTGCAGATAGTTTCGGTGGTGATGGTTCATCGAGCCCATTTACATCAAGAACTATGGACCCCAGGCGATGGAGCCCGACCAAATCGACTTGGCTGGAAAGTGCACTCAACCGGCCCGAATCTCGTCAGTCAAAGCCGCCTCCACCACAGCCCTCCTGGCAGCAAGCACGACAATCCAGAGGCAGTGTGGACATGGGTCGAGCGAGTCCCTTCAAAGAAGTAACACCTGTGGGCTTGATGCGAACACCCCCGCCAGGCGGCCATTTCAAGAAACCCAGCCTTTCTGGAACTCCATCAGTACTTAGCAGTCCCACTTTCACCAGAAGGGCGACAGTGCCAGACTCCCCATCGTCTTTCTTGAAATCCGAACCACTGCCTGCGCAGCCCATTTCAGAACCAGAACCTCCCATGCCCAAGGCTGTGAAAGAAGAAGAACCAAAAACTCTCGAGCCCGAGGTTGGGGAGGAAGAAATAGAAGACGAAGAAGAAGAAGAAGAAGAACTCAAACCTTCGATCGTACCGGAAGACTCTCCGGAAGACTCTCCAGAGAAGCCGCCAGTGGAGGAGCCACAGAACAGTCCAAAGCCTGAGTCAATTCGCAAACCGCCTGCGCTGAGCACCAGACCGAATTTCTCACTTCCTAATCGAGAGCCGCTTTCGCCAAAACCCAAGCCCCAGTCTCCAGTGGTTGATTTCCGCGCCAATCTGCGCAAGCGGGATGTTGCCCAAGACAAGGGGAAGCAAGCAGAACCGGAATTCAAGAATGTTTTTGGAAAACTCAAGAAGACCGAGACCCGCAACTATGTGGCTCCAGATGAACTAAAGGATAACATTCTTCGCGGTAAATCTGCCTTGAACAATACCGGTGGCCCTAAGAAGACCCCACGAGTCGATGAATTCAGGCAAAGTTTGGTGATTACAAAAGAGGCAATGAAGGCTGGGGGAGGCTCTATTCGACGAAACACTGCAGGGGAACAGGATGCACCGGCGAAGCCAGCCGAACCTATCCCGGAGGCTCTTGCGAAGCGTAACCTCATGACGAAGACGAATAATGACCGGAAAACGAACCCCGATATTCAGAGCCCCACGGCCGTTCCAGAGCTAAGCCCTACACGATCTTTCCGGGCGCCAGAAGCACCTGTATCCCCCCTTGCTTCGGAGGAGGCGGCATCCCCGGTCGCGAGCAAGCAGGAATCTGCAGACATGGAACCCAAGTTCAGCCCAAGTCTGGACTTGGACCGCAATGATGTAGTGTCGACCGAAAAAGAGCTCCCAAACGAGGAGATCCGCTCAATTCGTAGCTTGCGGTCGTCAGTGAGCTCGGAAACCTCAAGCATGCCTACTACTCAAGTTTCAGCCGCTAAAGGGAAACTTGCAGGCCGAATCAATCCCGCATTAGCAGGTCTTCTCTCTCGGGGTCCGCCGGGTCCAGCCGAGGGACTTAAGAAGGAGCTGTCTGTGCCAGCCTCCGGAGATGCCTCTCCTGCCTTGCCCTCTGCGCCTCTTACCCACGCGACGAAGGGTCGTGCTCGGGGTCCCAAGCGACGGGCGCCCCAAGGGGATTCTGCTCCCGCTGTTTCACCTGCGGAGGATATTAAGGAGGTTGGTGCCATCTTATCTCCTGAAGTCGAAACATCTCAGACTATTCCCGAGCCTGCTGCTTCTCCGGAAGCCATCTCGGACAATACGTCAACAGACAAAGTGGTTGTCGATACTGAAACCGCACAAATAGGGAGCCCCTACCTCAAGCAATTTCCGGGAGTAAAGACAACCTTCCAGGATGTTCTCAACGGCGGACTGCAACGACTGAGAAGTTTTTCGCCCACTTCTCCCCGAGAGTCTACCGCCCTTAGCCCAATCGAGCACGCCCCTCGAGAGTCTGAATCATCAAGAGACGCCAGCCCATCAAGCAGACCCCCTGTCCCGCCAAAGCCCTCATCGCCTTCGCCCTCCCCGTCACCATCCACTCCCTCGTCGCGATTCCAGTGGGGCCAAGCACGATTCATTTCACCATCGCCTTCACCTCTCAGAATGAGCTCCCGAGAACTTCAGAAAGACTTGCCCTCAACCCCTTCCCCAAAAAGTGTCCCAGGAGTGACGGTTGCCGATTCCTCACCGCAGAGTAAGAGCAGTGCGTCACCACCAGTGCCGCGTAAAAGACCCGACGTGTCTCTCGCACGGCCTATTGATCCTCGCAACAGACTCTCACGCAAGATGTCCGCGCCGTCTCTAGTGGCGCAGGCCGCGGAAGCCCGGGAGGTGATCGGTGAATTCTTCAAGTCATTTCCCAATCCACGCGACAGGATGGACATCGACCCTCAATTGGTGCTAGCAGGCAAACTGGATGACACCAAGATTCGTACTGTGAAGCGCCAGATCTGGGAAATGACAGGCGATGGAAAGAAGCAGGAACTGCCCATCAACCAAGAGTACGTTTTGTACGAGGGCAGCATGTATGTTTGCGTTCATTTGTTCGAGGCAGGTGGTAGCAACCATGCTGAAGTTTACCTGTGGTGTGGTGACGACGTGTCAGAAGCAGCTTTGGACGACGCACAACTGTTTGCCCGTAAAGTTGCGCGCGAAAACAGCTGCAAGTTACAAGTGATTCGCCAGGGCAAAGAGCGCCTGCGGTTCATCCAAGCCCTTGGTGGAATCATCATCACCCGTCGCGGATCTAGTTCTCGCTCTACTTCATCTTCCCTGTACATGCTCTGTGGCCGCAAGCATCTGGGACAAATGGCCTTCGATGAAGTCGACTACTCACTTCGCAACCTGTGCTCTGGTTTCCCATTCGTGATTTCGGCACCCTTTGGCAAGCTTTACCTATGGAAGGGTAAGGGCAGTGGCCCCGAGGAAACCGGCGCCGCCCGGTTGATCAGCATGGATCTCGGGTTGACCGGTGAATTTGAAGAAGTGACCGAGGGTGAAGAGCCTGAGAGCTTCTTTGATGACTTTGCAGGTTCCAATGAAGCCAACGCGCTTCTGACTTCCGATTACTGGCAACTGAAGCCCAAATTCGACCATTACCGAACCCGTCTTCTCCGGATTGACCACGAGCTGGGCCAACCACCCCGTTTCTGGATGCGCCGTCCTGGCTCTGGATCCCCGACTGTCCGACCCAATGACACTGTCCAGGAGATCGAACCCTTCTGCTACAGAGACTTGACAGATAAGGATGTCTACGTCCTCGATACTTTCTTCGAGATCTACGTGATTGTCGGCGAACAAGCTTCACAAAAATCCGCCGACTTCACGTCGGCCGTGGTCTTCGCACACGAGTACGGCATCCTCGCTGCCTCGCTCCAAGATCGACCCTTTATCCCGAAGAGTTTCGTCGCGCTCGGTGGTATCCCGGATCGATGCCAAAGCGCCTTCAGAAAATGGCACGTTGATTCTCTCCACGCTCCTTGCGTGTTCCCTCTTGACGTGGCGATCGAAGCGATTCGTTCTCCGGCTGAGTAAGAACGTCCTGTGTCTGTACTGCCTATCTACTTGCATTTCTTTTTCCTTTTCACTATCTGTGTCTTCTTCATATTTTTTATTTCGTTTTGTTCTCTGTGCATATTTCGACCCTGTAAAGAGAGCATTTATGGGTGGCTGGAGTCTTTACCATTACTGTGTCCCTAGAGGAGCATCGGGAGCATCTAGGTTGTATATGTGTCACATTTGCGAGCATTTCATCGGTATATGCAAAACCATGTAAAAAAGACTGGATCTTACTTTTAAATTATGAGCTTCTACTTATTTTTTCAGCCTCAGTAAGTTGGTATTGGTGTCTAAAGTGCTGGTGCATTATTGGATGGCTGCCTATCCGTAGTGGCGGTACACACCTATTCCGAGCCGTGGCTTATCGAGAGATTGCAAGGCTGCAAGTAAATGATAGATGATGAGATGATTAAAGTAATTGATCTTGACATGCATGATACATAGCAGTTGTAAAAATTCTCGAGTACTGTGAAACGTTGAAGTGAACCTTAGAAGCATGACCCGTGGACAGCGAGATCGAAAAAGAAAAGTGGGGGAACGGAGATAACAAAGTAAAGTGGGCCGATCCATATCCATGTCGCCATCAAATATATATTTTTCCTAGCGCCGTTCCTTCCCCTTTCTCCCCCCACCAAATCCCGACTGGACAGACAATGTGATCGTGCCCTACAGCATGCCGTGATCATTTCATCTACTCACATCATGGACCCTACTATCACTCGTGAGCTGTCGAAGCTCGACTCCGCGGTTCCCTTCCGCGCCTCAACCGATCACCTTCACCACACCTGGGCCAAAACATTCTACTCTCGCCCCGAGCTCTATATCCGCCCACAGACCATCCCGGAGATTCAGCAGCTAGTCACCCTCGCCCGTCGATGTCGCCGCCGCATCGTGACCGTCGGCAGCGGTCACTCCCCCTCCGATCTGACCTGCACCTCGTCCTGGCTCGTTAACCTCGATGATTTCAATCGCATTCTACACATCGACCCTGAAACCCGGATGGTCACCGTTGAGGCCGGTATCCGATTGCACGACCTGGGCCCTCAGCTGGAAGAACAAGGGTTAACATTGGAGAATCTGGGAAGTATCGATAGTCAGTCAATCGCGGGAGTTATTGCGACAGGTACCCATGGAAGTTCTCTGCGCCACGGACTACTCTCAGAATGCATTGAAGCACTGAGTCTCGTTCTACCCAATGGCCAGTTAGTGCGTTGCAGTGCCACAAACAATGAGTCACTCTTCCGCGCCGCCCTTGTTTCCCTTGGCGCGCTCGGAATCGTCGTCGAGGTGACCTTCAAGGCGCGGCCGGCGTTCAAGATCGCCTGGCGCCAAGAGCGATATTCGCTGTCGCAAGTCATCAGTGAGTGGACGACTGGACTGTGGACGTCTCATGAATTCGTCCGTGTCTGGTGGATGCCATATGAGAAGGGCGCGATCGTCTGGCACGCCGACGAGACTGATCTCCCACTGCGCGCAGCCCCTAAGAACTTCTACGGCGAGTCGCTCGGGTACCACATCTACCACAACTTGCTAGCGCTATCCTCGTATTTCCCCCGGGTTCTGCCGTGGGTGGAATGGTTCGTCTTCGGTATGCAGTACGGCTTCCGACCAGGCAGCACGGTCACGGAAGCGGTTGATCCAGCACGAGCTGGTCTTCTGATGAATTGTCTGTACTCGCAATTTGTCAACGAATGGGCACTCCCATTAGAAAAGGGGCCCGAAGCTATCATCCGTCTCTCCGCCTGGTTGCACGGCGACAGCAAGACTGCCGGCATCCCATTCTCTAGCAAAGGTCTCTATGTGCATTGTCCGATCGAAGTGCGCGTATCAGATTCAACTAAGAATCCTCGCCCTCGTCCCTACTTGGACCCGACATGTCGCGATGGTCCGACGCTCTACTTGAACGCGACGCTCTATCGGCCTTATCTTCGGGATCCGCCGTGCCGAAAACGCTACTACGAGGCCTTTGAATGGCTCATGCGGGACATGGATGCCAAACCTCACTGGGCTAAGAACTTCAATGTCCTCGGGCCCACGGAGCTTCACGGGTTGTACGGGGAGGACATGGAAGAATGGATGAAGGTGCGGCAAGAAGTCGACCCGGAAGGGATGTTCTTAGGCGAGTGGCACCATCGTCATCTGCCGCTCCTTACCTGGGGGGAGACTACACAAAACGAGTTGTCTCTCCTCGAGCGTGAGGTTGAGAGTCGCCCGGTTGGCACCCGTGATGCGGGGGATGGAATTGAATGGATAGGGGATCGCCGGTGGCAAGGTCAGACTCAGAACAAGTCAGAGTCGGAGGGCAATGTATACGACTTGCCGCCTGACCACCCGGCGTCTAGTTCGCCGACGAGCGAGGAGAGTTTTGATTTGCTTGCGAAGGGAGAAGCTAGTATTCTACTCCCCAATGTGAAACTCGGAGAATGAGAAAGGAAAAGCGTTAGGCTCCAATGGGCAAACGTCCCTCTGTGAGAAAGCTGACGGTCTCCTGTTTCGGTGGATGGACGGACCGCCGTACCTCGCAGAAAAAAAGCGCAAGAAACTACGTTGTCCTGCTGATCTGACTCGCATTTCCCCCGAGGTAATCGGGTAATGATGGAGTATGCATGTTGAATCACCTTTTCCCAACAGTAGGGGTCCCACTAGCTCCAGTCTGACAGGTTTCGGCGACGAAAGGGGTAGAAACGGAA
This sequence comes from Penicillium pulvis, assembly GCF_028828015.1. Lineage (NCBI taxonomy): Eukaryota > Fungi > Ascomycota > Eurotiomycetes > Eurotiales > Aspergillaceae > Penicillium > Penicillium pulvis. The sequence continues at coordinate 6,438,627 of NW_026643080.1, forward strand.
AAGACACCATTTGACCAGGGGGCCACTCGGGCTGTGCCCCTCCCCAACGGTACTAAATTGTATAGATCTAGTTAGATAGATGCAGATATGAATTTGAGTTTCCATTTCTTTCTGTGTGGTTGGGCGCCTCGTGGCCCGTAGGATTGAAATCCATCGAAGCTCCCGCACTAATTGTAGACGTGCAGCTGGATCCACAGCTACGCAGCACAGTTGATCACCGTTGCTTTCGGACAGGGCGTGACGGACATAAGGACCGGAGGACGGATGACGGATACTGCATTTACCGATTCAATAATCGGGTAGTCTCGCAAGGTCACCGGGTTCAACTTGCCCTTTCTGCTTTCTTTTTTTTTTTTTTTTAACCGGTGAATCCTGAATTCGCAGAGGGGCTCAGGGCTCAGATCCTAGATCAATATGACCAAAACACCACATCCCTGTTGGGGTTCAGAACGTATTGCATGTGCATTAAATAGAATGTCCAGTTCACCGTCACACCGTTTGCCCTATACCAAGGGAAGAAATAAATTCAAAAGAGATTGCAATCTCCACCATCGATCTCAGAGTCCGTTCTGATTAGGGCCACAGCCTTGCCAATGTCAGCGCGGGATCTGATCGTACACCTCGTTGCGCTTGTGTTGCCCACTTACCGAATAGGTAGGAGTTAGGGGAACGAGTCCAACGAGGGGGAATAGAAGGAAGAACCATGAACGTAACGGGCAACATATAGACTGGCATTTATTCTCTCGAGGCAGTCGGTCCAAGTGTTCATTGTTCTCTAGCTGTAAGCCACAGGTATGGCACTGCAGACCAGATAACAACCTCCGGGATTACCCATGGTCAAGGGCATATCACGCCGTACCACGTTTCGGTGCATGGACAACCAGGATGTCACCTGATATGTACACGCATTGACCTTCGCCTCTGTATGGTAATCTGCCACACGTGTCGATCTTGATCGTGTATCAGTGCGACAAGCCGTTACTCTCTGCTGCCCAAAAGACCGGGTTTCCATACTGCAGAGAAAGTGAAATCTCCACTCGCGGCTCGGACCGTGTGGGTAAATACTGTATGAGTAGACTGGGTACAGTATGGAATCATCCCTGTACGCACTCGAGTTGACTTTCTGACCGCTCCACGTCACCTTCACCGCGGGGCATGCGGGGAGTGTTTGGCCCCGGTTTTGCATGATATTAAGGTCTATGCAGGCGGCTGAAGTCCATATCATCCACCCCACCTGCTCGATTGATTTTTCTTTTTTTTTTGCTTTTTGCATATCTTTCAGGCTATAGTTTCCTGGTCCACTTCCACTAAGACTAGGTTCCAATTTCTATATTTTGATCTGTATCCTGCTTCATTCCTCTCCCATCCTACCCGCGCATCCGTGATATGTCGTGGCAACCGAAGTTACGCCCCAAGGGCTTCCCACATAGCATTGACGACTTTGCTGTCGCTTCATTATCGGAATTAGAACATCGCTCACGAGGTGATGAGAAGCGGGATCAACGTGTTTTTCGGGTTAAACGGAAGCATGTTCTGAAAGCGTGTGATCGATGTCGAGTTAAGAAGACTAAGGTGTGTATAACCACTATGTGTGCAATGGGACATAGGGCACTAAAAGATATTGAAGTGCGATGGGAAGCAACCTTGCAATCGCTGCTCCGTCTACAACCACCCATGTCTATTCCGCGAGCGAAAAGCTACTCAGACCAAAGTCTATTCTCGAGGGTAAGCTGTACCGAACCCAGTATGTAACAAACCAAACTAATCAATCACATCCAGATTCGTCGAGATGCTCGAATCCCACCACTCATTAGTCGTCAAAGCTCTCCAGAAATTATACAAATTCTGCATCACAAACGAAGGCTTCCCAGGCGACCCGCTCGAAGAAGCACCAGATGGCCATCCCTTAACCCACGCCATCCTCGACAGATTAGGACTTATCAAACAAGCCGAAGAAAACGCCGACGAGCCAGACGAAGACTCAGAAGATCTCCGCTACCTCCGTCTCCTCTCAACCTCAACAGAATGTAGCGCGACAGCAGAACCGTCTCCGGAACCAACGACACCCCCAGAGCCATCCCCGACAAGAATGTCCCGTCCATCCCTCTGCACAAATCCGACCCCTACACCCCCGATGAACCGCAATCCACCTAATTGGGGCTGGGATATACAATCCATGCCGCAAGGTAGCACGGGGTATAACAACTACACAGACCCGGGATACCAGAATCTCATGAACCTCCCACGGTCAGCGGGTATGACTTCTTTGGATCTGGGACCAGCAGAAATCTCACCTCATCATGTTGATATTGCGGGGTCTTCGCTTCCGCATGGCAATCGTCATGAGCAGGGGTATTATTATCTTGATGGGTGTGCTGAGACGCAGGATGTGAAACCGGCGGCTAGGATGCATACGGGGATTATGCGGCCGATGCAGCACCAAATGGGGGTTTCTGGGGATTTGTTGGGTGATTTTCCGTTTCAGGCGCAGGATTCGCCTTATTTTCCGGGTTTTACGCCGGGTTGGTCTTTTCCGTCAACATAGAGTGCGATGAGGCTTTTCTCGTCCTTTCTTTTCTCTTTTTGATTGGGGTGGGCTGCTGAGCAGCGGGATCACTTTTATGTTCCTTTTACTTTCTTTTCTTATCTATATCTTCCATACTTGGCCTTTTTCTCTCGTTTCTCTGGCTTATACTCCATTCGCTTACGCTTTGCCTATGAAGTCCCGAGACGAGATTGAAGAGATCAATTTTCATACCCCTTTTGCCATTCTTTATCGCATGCATCAGAACTCAGGCAAGCTTGCAAATTGATCGGTGTTTTTGGAGGATCTCGTGCATTGAATATGTCTGGAACATTTCTTCACTTTCGGAGTTTACGACCTTTTTCATTTTGACTTCTCTTTCCTCTTCTATTTCTGGTATCTAGATTGGGATACGAGACTCGACCATCAATTCAGGTGTTTCAAGCTCCCCTGTACAATGACCGGTAGATTGTGTGTACGATGAATACAAGGCTCCGATGGACTGGGGTACATGTGGCATGTACATTGTGATACTTGACTGACTTGGACATATGCTTACGGTTAAGACATTTAGGCTACACATTTAGGGTATTGCTTAACAATAGAAACTTGATATTTTGTTTTGGTCTGTTGATAGATCTTGTTGATCGGGGCTTTCTCTTTTAGCTGCCGCCTGTGAGGGTGACCGTGCACTTATACCACTGGTTGCAGATATTATTTATCTAAGGAAAAGGATATTAGCTTACTTGCTGAGTATAACATGTAGATCTCGTCATGGAGACTCCATTTACTGCTTGGGTATGCTGACACAGACGGTGGTCATTTCTTCTGCACATCGTCCAGCACATCACCATCCATGGATACCCTAGTTTGGCGAAGTGATCAAACCCACTCAAATAGTTGACTAAAAACTGACTAATTCAATGATTGTAACCATTTATGAAACTAGTAAGTTATCACATCAGCTCCATGTTCCTGGTTTAATGGCGGCTTCCTAGCTCGCGTTGTTAAACTTTTGTCATCGGATTCACGAAGCGAGGATCTATAAAACCTGTTGCCACCTAGAACTTAGAATGGCTCACTAGGTAGGTACCGAAGTACAAGTCGATACCAGGGTCAGCGAGGTCCAGATTATCAAGGTAATCATAATAACTAAAGCCTAAATATGCTCGCTTAATTTCAGACTGAGAGCAAAGGAACGGGAAGGGTGTGGCATTGACATACTGTATCAATACATGTAGAGGGAATAACATCTGTATATGAAGACCTGCAAATTTTTTTAGCTACAATTCCCCCAATACCCATCCTCAAACCAAGTTCAAGTCAATGGCAATCATTTCAGAGGTCTGAACGCAACCAAAATCTAGACCCATCCTAGAACTACGGTGAAGAAAACAGATCCACCACACAAGATGTCTCGAAAGCTGCCAGCATAAACCCAGGATCCTGATAATCTCGATCGAGGCGTACAGGTACAAGCGCACAGACAACCCCGGAAGATCGGTGCTGTTCGTCTACGTGCGACGCCTCATAGCTCGCCCCCGCTCCTCTGCTTAACTATTACCAGCAGCCCCAGGTATCCGTGCGAGAAAGCACGTAGTACAGACACGCAAGGACGCTGTGGATATGCAAGCGGCGAGCTCGATCCTAGGCAATACAGCTTCAACAAGTGGATATGTTTGATTGATTCACGGACTTGGTTGTAGGTAATTTTGTATTTTGTATTTCCCCCGTCTATTTCTGACGGATGATGAAGTAGATGAACATGAGGGGGGGAGGCATAGGCAAAATACCAGCCTTGGAGCCAAGTTGCAAAGAGAAAAAGAAATACCCCGACTATACCCGGTGGGAAAACATGAGAAAAAAAAACGGTACAAATGGTTGTTGGAAAAAAGTGTAAAGACCCAGATCGAACCTAATCAATCGGAATGGGAAGCGTAATGTAACACCAGTCCTGGGTACAATCGTTCAATGAATGCAAATCAAATGCGATCAGTCCTCATCTTCCGTTTCTGTGTTGGTGTCGCTGGTATCGCCTGCGTCGCCGTCGGTGTCACTCTCCTCCTCGCTGGAGGAATCGGAAGGCTTCCGTGTCTTCTTTTTCGGGGCTTGGCCGGTCTTGAGCGCCTGCATCTGGCCCGCGATAGAGTCTGTCAAATGGTTAGTATCAGTGGTAAAGGACACAGACTGCAAATAAAACTTACCCTCGTCCGGTTCACTAATGTCGTCCTCTTCTTCCAAGGCTGCTGCCTTGGCGGGATCTTCGACGTGTAGGGTAATTGGCAGCTGGGTGTCTAGACCCAGATAACTGTCGCAAATCATGTTCAGAATGAATGTGAAGGCGCCAACTTGCGGAGGAGCTTGGAACTGCATCTTGAGGGTCTGAACGTTGAAGGTGGGCTGGCCGGCCTCGTTGAGGATCGGCTTGTCGAATGTTGTGAATGTGAATGGTGGAACGGCCATCTTGCCCTGCTTAGCATCGGCGAGGAAAATGTTCCAGCGAGGGGAGTGGTCGCGGGCGAGGAAGGGTGCGTGGGCGAGTGGCGGTTGGACCTTTTCAACTTTGACCTCAACCTTCTTGCCATCAACCATCTTGGTAGCGCGGTTCTTAGCCGGCTTGCGGCCCATCAGAGCATCCAGATCATCCTCATCGGGGTCAATGTCCTCGAGATCTAACTGGTTGACGGCGGGAATATCCTTGCAGCCCGGGGGAATGAATCGAGCCTTCACAACCAGCTGTACCAGACTGCTAGGCGTAACGGACTTCTCTCCCATGACCTTGAAAAATGCCTTGGAGACTTCCAGGGCAGGTAATTGCTCTGCAACGGAGATAGCTTCAGTGTACTGCTTCTCAGTGAGAAGGCCAGCTCCTACAGCACGGCTGCGTCGCTCGCTGTCTGAGAGGTGCATGAACTTTTGAACTGTGAGGTGGGTCTTGGAGTCTGCTCCCTCAACGGCCTTGACAACTTCATCGGTAAAGTTTGGCAATTGCAGGAGAGGAGAGGAGGTCGCAGGCACAGCCTGGATCAAGCTCTGAGAAGCCTTGAAAGCACCAATAATCGGTCGGAGGTTACCAAACGCAAGAGCAATGGCCGTGAATGCCTCCGTGAGAGCTAGCGCAACGGGTGCAGCCTCGTATTTTTCCGCATTCAAAGCCGCATCGCCCAGATCAACCCGGCCAATGTAAGCCCAAAGCAAAGCCAGAGCCTTCCGACGGGTAACGCTATCCAGTGTCTTCAGAGATTCGCGATCCTTTGCAGACAAGAAGGAGGATTCCCCAGCTAAAACCTTGTTCTCCAGCTTAGCAAGCCCTGACTCGGCCTTGTCGCCTTTGAGCATGTCTTTGAACTCTTCGCCCGAAGCCAAGGCACCAATGATGCCGTTATCAGTGATGTCGTCCTTGTACTCGCGGAAGATGTTTCCAGCACTAGCCACAAGAACACGCTCCTTGGTGTAGCGTTGAGAACCATACCACCATTTGCCAACGATGTACGGCAAGAGAACACCCAAAAGGGCACCATATACTAGCAATACGTATTTTCCATTGCCGTCCATAACAATAAGCTTAGGAAGCGCAATACCAATGCTGAAGCTTTGCTTGCCGTCGGGGTGGCCATACTGGAGGTAGTTGTTCCGGATCTCTTCATCGGTGAGCGCCTTGTAAGCCTTGGTCAGTTCGACGAAGCGGTCGTTCAGCATCTCAACAGTTTCATTCTTGGCGGGGTCGGGGCGGATTTTGTCTGGGTGGTAGACGAGGGAGAGACGCTTGTAGTGGCGGGAGATGGCTTTTTCGTCGGCACTCTATATTGGAGTATTCTGTCAGCATGAAATTCTTAGAAGCCTACAGCTGCTCTCCAGTATAGCACTCACCCTTGAGACGCCCAAAATATCATATGGGTCGTATGACTTTGTGGTTGTGCGGGCCGTGACGAGAATAAGGTAAACCATCCACGCCATAACGATATATCCTAGGATAACTGTGATAATGCGCTTGATACGGCGCTCTTTGCGCAGACGCTTGCGCTTCTGCGCCTCGACGAGGTCCGCATGTTCGGGCTTGAAATCGGATTTGATGCGGGGTGCGGTGTTTTCAAGATCTTTCAAACGATCATAATCAATATCATACAACAACGCCTCTGAAATTGACCATCAGACGCACCTTTGCTTGGTCGAAGAAGGTTGTAGGTAAGAGGGAGCGTGACCAGGCCGCTCAAGGTCAAGATGAAGAAGGGGAAGAATTGGCCCTGCAAGAGCACCAAGCCCTCGTTAGTAAACTTGAAAGCACTCGGTCTTATTGTGTCTGCCTTTTGCCTACCTGCTCATCGTAAGTGTAGTCTGATGACATCCTGCGGCGATTTCAGGGCGATAGCGCCGCCGCGGAATTTAAAGATCGTGTTTATGCAAATCTGGCGGGTCACTCAGGACAGGAAATGTAGAAGAAGCTCGAGAATATTAAAAAGAAGTAGTAATCAGCGGAACCTCTATCATGGCCCGTAGCGAAACAAAGGAGCGATGAAGGGAGAGTTATTGGCCCTTCCTGATCTGGTGATGACCGTGTCCTTAAGCATCTCACCGCCTACCCAATAACAAGTGCGCTTGTCTTTGTGCCTTTGTGTGGCGTGGGCGGTGAGCAAAGGACAACATTGCACCAAAGGATCGACTCGACTAACTACATCTAGTAATTCTACGTCTCACATAGGAACTATTGAAAGATACTCCGTAGTTGAATTTTGTTTTATTTTGAATAATTTTGAATAATTTTGAATAAATTCGATTTTGTGCATATGCTCAGGTAAAAGGCCAAGCTGCTGACATGTACAAGTATCGTCATGAGAATCGAATATTTTTCACCGACTGTATGCGGCTGCCCAAACAACTGCCTCCAAAATTCATGATATGAAGTGGGATAGAACAGAAATACACTCTGAGATGCAAAAAGTCAAAGCTAGTTCCTGCATGACTCAGTGGGAACTCAAGCGTCAACGACCCGTGAGGGTCGGTCGCGAACTCAACCAATGAATCAAGCGGAGTCTTGCTCGTGACTCATCCAAGTCGGTGCAAAATCGTGATCCAGGATCCACATGGCCGGGTCAAAAGGGACCAATCCGGTACCTGAGGTACCATCATTGCTACGAGTCGGGGACCCGGGTGTGCCCATGTGGTCTGGTGTTCTTTGGTAGAAGTGGGCGCGCTGTAGGCGGAGGATGGTTGTCCTCTGGCCAAGCTCGGCGGGTTTTTTTTTGGTGTTGTCGGATGAAAAACCATAAAATCACCGCAATAAAAAGTCGTGGTCGTTATTTTCATTTTGCTTTTTCTGGGAAATACCAGCTGAAAAAAAAAAAGAAATTGGAAAGTCCTGGATCTTCAATCTCCGATGGTCCTGTGTCGTGCTCTATATCGAGATGAGTCAGATATAGTTTCGTAAAAATAATCGATATCGAACTTGACTCACGAGTCGATGTAGTCGAGACCACCAAAATACTCCAGCATACGGTAACAAAGGTTCACATCGTCACCTGGTTCACCACCGAATAGACGATACTGCTCGGCCTGGAGTCCACCAGTTTCCTGCGGTTTGGTTTCACGGATCTGCCATGCTGAATACCCATAGTGCCAGGTAGGGGCGGGTACTAGGACCGGAGATCCACGACGAATGCATGCAGTCGAATAGCTGGCCGCTGGTGATCCGGATGGACTGGGTTGCGGGCACCAAATGGAAGATGGAGCCAATATAGGAGAACCCGAGGCGTACTTGGCGGCAGTTGTGTCTTGGTTGATTGTTCGGTGTGATGAACGACGAGTGCGGCGTCGATTGTGCCTCTGGCCCATCCTCGACAGGATGTAGAAGAAAATCGGGGGAGGACTTCCCCAGCCGGGAGAATGGAATGGGGGATGCAAAGAACTTTTATAGACAGAGAGGAGTGACCATCACCCCCTTTGGGAAAGGATGAGATGAGGTGCAGGAGAAAAGAAAACGATCGACTACAGGGGTTGAGGAGCTTTTAAAATAGCTGCAGCTGCAGTCCCCATAGTATGAGTCGTTAGGTGAGTCACGCAGGGGAGAAAAAGGCAAAATGGCCCCACTTCTTCGATGGTGGAACCACCACAACCCGGCAGATCACCAAATTGCTCTAAAAAATGGCGCCAAACCCTGACACTAGCTTACGCAAAAGGCGTGCTCCGATGCGTCAGTCAGTTGACGACATTCTCATCGCGTGATTTTGACTTGGGATTGATGAGCAATTCATCAATCTCATCAATTCTGAGCAGCTTTGCGGCATTTCCCTTTGACAAACAGGATGTTTCGGCAGAGTTTTACACCTGGTCTGGAATGTGTGAAACACCGTCGGGCCACAAAATGACGAAAGAGCAAAATAGATCGGCCACTCGGGTCCCTGACAGCTAAAATCCTGGACTCCGATGCCGGGCGGATCCAGACCATTCCAGTCATAGGCTGCAGAGTACCTTTAAGGCGTAAGTGCCGTACGGTCCGAACGGAGATCACATCAGGCAACGGAAATCAAGCCTGTTACACCCGACTTTTTCACCCTTTTCACCCCCTTTGTTACTGCAGCGAGAAAAAAAACTTTGAAAAAAAGCATAGACCATTTCTTTCGGAGAGAAAATGTCAGCTCTCCGAGACTAAAGCTACGCTATGAACAGCTCAGACCAACATGAAAATTTTTTCAGTCTACTAATAGTAGCATTTTAGTCACTCGAAACTTGTTTCGGAGTTTGTGCAGACTCCGTATTTCATGGACCAAATTACTCAATAAAATCCATTTACGCCCCCATGTGTGTCGATGCGGGAAAAGTCATGACCAAGCATTCCTGTAGTACATGTAAGGTCTCTTCGCTACAGACCCTAGAACAATCTGCGCAATGCCAAAAATGCCGCATTCCCACAACCACGCCGACCACGCATTCTTGGAAAATTGTCTCATTGGCACACGTGGGTAACGTCAGAAAAGGCAAACATCTTGATCTCGATGCTCTCCCTTGCAGGCCCGTCGGCCGAATCCGGATCCACAAATGCCGTGTGAGGTAGACTCATGCCCCCTTTATCTGCCTTACGGCTGTCGAATTGCCTGAAAATCAACGCTTCTTGTGGCTGCTGCGAGCTGAGATAGCACCATTTTTGCGATGGATTGAAGACATATTTCCCGAGCTCATTCCAGCCAGTTGGCAAGACAAGCCGATGACGGATAATATCGTTCTGGTCGAGCGTGGTCCAGTCGCACACCGCTAAGGGATCCCTTTCCACTTTCTTCAATGGTCGCCAGACATTGATGATCTCCACACGTCCTTTCAGTAATTGTTGTCTCTCCTCTGGGTCGGGAATGATTGTCTCGAGCATGCGGAAGGCTCCTGGGACACTGAAGTCCGAATGCACACTATGGGCTGGAGCGCGGTTATTGGCAAGGAGGTTTTCATCCGCCGCAAGACATCGCACACGGTGAGCAAAGGTGATGGTTTTGGTCGCGCCAGTTCTAGTGGGGTTAGCTGCCCTGGCTCTCGTATATCACTCCAGATGCTCACTGACATATTCCGAACTAACTCCTCTGTTTGAGGGATGATGACAGTTTCCACGTGTGTAGGATCCTCGGCTCTATCCATCCCTGGAATGTCGTGCTGCGCATACTGAAACCCATTTCCGTCAAGGGTGAATTGTGACTCCTGTCCACGAACATCATGCACTGTGACCATATGCTTCTCTTCCTCCTGCTTCATGGCAGCCATGCACACCTCCGGCTTCTCCTTGGTAAAGTCCGAGACGAAGGGCTGGTTTTCGGGGCGGGCCCAGAAAACCAATTCTGATACAACGTCTCTACGCATGATTGCCTTAATGATGAATACCACTCGCTGGACTCTCACCACGGGGCGAGGTCCCAACTTTATGAAAGACCACGTTGCGGGGCTGAATGTCTATTCTAGGGAGGATCGACATCGAAATAGTGAGTCGGCATCTTGAGCAGCCGATTTTAGTGCATAAATTCGGGATTCTGGGGACATTTCTTGGTTAAGGGGTCGTGTTAGAATTCATTCAATTCTGATACGCGCAATAATGTACTTCAATTTCCTAAACCAGGCCCACAATACGAGTACGAAGCCGAAGCCGACAAAAGTCGGCAAATAATGCGACGATCTGGAGATAAAAGCGGGTAATTGATCTAAAGTTATGTCATATCCATCGTGCACCTTTCCTTATGCATCAATAGCACAATTCTGGCTTAATTTGCTTCAATATTGCTATTCTAGATCCAGATAACATATAACTAAGCTTACAGAAGGCTGCCTCTTATCTAGATCTGTACTGACCCCGCTTACGTCGGAGCCCCGACGGTCTAGCCTTGTAAGCATGGGGAAAAAGGCAGCAGCAGTTCTCTTAATGATTTCACTTTCATCTTCTGTGATAGCATCTTCATAGCCAATCCCTTCTAATGCGGCTCCTCTCACTTGCTAGTTATTTCAGCTTAGGCTATGCAGCCTCTCAACAGGTCCTCCGCCCTGAGAACATCGATGGGTTTCGCGTGTTCCAGAGTCAACATAGCGACCATGCAATCCGTATTCGCCAGCAAGATGAAACAATCTGTGCAGCTGGCTCAGCACAATACACCGGTTGGCTGGATATCGGGCCCGTACATCTTTTCTTCTGGTATTTTGAAAGTCAGAACGACCCTGTCAATGACCCATTAACCCTATGGATGACAGGTGGGCCTGGCGGGTCCAGCATGATCGGCCTCTTCGAAGAGGTTGGACCCTGTCTCATCAACAAAGACGGCAACAGTACCAGGTACAACCCCTTTGGATGGTCTCGAAATTCATCAATGCTATTTGTTGATCAGCCCGTGGATGTTGGCTTTTCCTATCTTGATGAGGGTTTTGAATTACCCGGCGATTCTGCGACTGCTGCTGTGGATATGCATCGATTCTTGCAGCTCTTCATTTCAGAAGTCTTCCCCCAGCATCTGAACAGTTCTTTCCATTTGTCTGGTGAATCTTATGCAGTAAGAAATGATCTCCTCTTTCGATGAATATTCAGGCTCCTTCGTCATCATCTGTTTGTGCTAAATCGTGGAACATAGGGAAAATATATTCCGGCTCTTGGCACTCAAATTGTCAAGCAAAACAAGCTCTATCCAAATGAACCCCAAGTTCAGCTTCGATCGTGTCTGGTGGGAGATGGGTACATGTCTCCAAAAGACTCGGCGTTTGGATACTGGGAAACCCTGTGCACTACCAACCCGGGAGTTGCAGAGCCTGTATTCAACAAGACAAGATGCGATTTTATGGCTGCCAATATGCCCCGCTGCATGGAAGTCATGGATATTTGCATTCGTAACCCTGATCCTGCCATCTGCAATGTCGCAAGCAAAGTCTGCTGGGACGGTGTTGTTAGTCTGTATGACAACGAGGCCGAATTCAAGGGCGGCCGCAATAGGTTCGATAGTAAGTCCATTCGCCACAGAACAGGCAGAAACTCGTTTGGGTTCGGAGGCAGGCTCAAAACTTTGCTTACATACCATAGTCACCCATCCCTGCGAATATGACAACATTTGCTATGTCGAAGCTTCATGGATTCAGGAATATCTGAACACCCCGAAAATCTGGGATGCGCTCTTGCCGCCGAAACAGATAAAACATTACAACATTACCTCTGACAGAATTTCAAATTCATTCCAAAAGACCGCGGATCTAGAGACATCTACTGATGACCAAGTCACTTATTTGCTGCAGAACCAGGTTCATTATCTAGCTTACCAAGGCAATCTTGACCTTGCATGCAACACTGCTGGAAACCTCCGCTGGGCGAATTCGCTGGTCTGGAAAGGACAAGCTGAATTTGCATCCAAGTCGCTCAAGCCGTGGAAATCGGTTGTTGCTGCGACTGGCACGGAAGAGGTAGTCGGAACGATGAAGGAGGTCAGGGTTCGCACGAGCGATGACGTTGAAATTGAATCGCGATTTGCTATTGTCACTGTTGATAATGCTGGTCACTTCGTAAGGCTCCCTATTGTTTGATGATTAATGTTACTAATGGGATTCATTCTGGCAGCTTCCTCAAGATCGTCCTGATATTGCGGTGGATTTGATGACTCGGTGGATCACAGGTGCGTCCTTTGATTAGGCAAGCGCTGGTGAACTTTTTGCGAAAGGTCATTGCAAAGCTCAGGGACAAAGGAATCACCAATTCTGCTCTACATATGCTGTAATGGAAAATCATATTGCCCAAGTTTCAAGCATTTTGTAAACAAGCGCGGTCCAGGGAGGCAGAGCGGAGTAATCAAGGAAGAACACAAAGTTTACCATGGTCCTGTCCACTTTGTATAAAGCATAGTCGAATTTGATTTTAAATCTCCAATTCAGGGAAGTATGTCAATAATGCCCCCGCAGAGTTGCATTTGTGTATATTAGAAGTCTTCAAACAAGCCTATGAAGATCCCCGAATAATGGCTAGCATTTCCTCTCCTTTCGGTGCAGTAGTAAGGTTCTCATAACCATTCGCCGTGACGAGGATATCATCTTCAATACGCACACCACCGATATGAACGTATTTGTTCGCAACCTCAAAATCGATATACTTAGCCAAGGGTTGCTTACGGGCATTGGCAAGAGCCAAGGGCGAGAAGTAAAGTCCCGGCTCAATGGTTACCACCATGCCCTCTTCCAACAATGGGGCAGAAACTGTGCAAGGGGACCGACAAACTCCATAATTCATGACCGGGCCATAATGAGATTGGTCAAGGCCAGGGTGCATGGCCATGATCTCTGACTCAGAAACATCATGGACCTCGAGTCCAACGTGGTGGCCCAGTCCATGAGGGAGGAAAACCTTCGATGCACCTGATTCACGAATCTCGGCGTGTGAGCCACCCTTCAAGACGCCGAGAGCCAACAGGCCATCAATCGCGATATCATGGGCTAAGTCATGTAGATTGAGAAAGCGTGTGCCTCGTCGGATCCCCTTGATGCACTCTTCTTGCATGCGCTCGACCAGCTTATAGATATCTGCTACGTATTTGCTGGGCCATTCGCCTTTGAGGGGAAATGTCCGAGTTACGTCACTAGCATAGCACTCCCACTCAGCACCGGCATCAAGGCACACAAGAGGTTTCCCAGACAGAGACTCGTTGTTCCGAGAATAGTGGAGAACGGCTGCGTTCGGTCCCGATCCTGCAATGATCTGGTATGACTGATTCCGAGCACCATGAGAAATGCACGTATCAAGGAAAAGTCCCTCAATCTGTGACTCATTCGTCATCTTCTGGATGCCTTCAAGGACTTTCCGGTGCGCCAGCGCAGATACTTCGTTCGCCTTGCGAATCATTCGGATCTCGTACTCGTCCTTGATTCCTCGAGCTGCATTCATGGCTTGCTGGAGCTGTGATGAGTCCAGCGGCAGCTCAGCCGGTAAGCCCTTCGGAAGCTCCGAAGCATGTACCGTATACAACAAGCTGCTCTGAGCTCGCTTGTTTAGCCATGATCCTATCTCTTGTTGGAGCGATGATTGATAAAGCACGCGGTCGACATCGTAGTTATCCATTGCCTCCTCTCGGTCCAGAGTCGGACCCATCCATATGGCCCGATGAAGGTCAAAGTCCGGCACATAGAGCGTCAGGAGGTCTGAACCGATATCGTATGTCAGGGCGCATTCCGGCTCCACTACACCACTCAGATAGTAGAAGTATCGCCGCTGTCGGAACGGGCGCTCTTGATCGGAGTCGCGCAATAAGGCTGTGGGTTCTCCGGCGATAAAAATGAGGCCGTGGGAGGTGCCGAGTCTGCGGGCGACGTTGCGCGCATGCTGTTTGGCTGGGACTCGTGTTAGCTCGGCGTCGGCATGATCACCGGTCGGGATCCGGTGGGAGGTGGAAGGGAGGTCGCAAGGTCATCAGGAGGCATGTTAGAGCATGTTGTAGTCCTTTGCGTGACTCCTGGTTCCCTACGAGAGAAGTGATGCTCACCTGGGTATTTATCGCAGGAGGTGCCTGTCACGGCAAGGCGGATTTGGTAGGCGTCGACTGAGTTTATGATGACATCTGGGCCCGCCAAGGGAGTACCTCGAGTGATGGCGCCCATCCTGTGATTCTGAAGTCTGTGCGGAGAATGAATGAGAGGGATCACTTCTCCTTTACGTTCCTCTGCAAGTAAGGAGCCACGCGAGAGGGGAAGAGGAGAAGAGGGAGGCTTATCCTGAGTAGGGATGGCTCCGCCTTTTGGCGTACTGTACGCAGTGCCACCCTATCAACGGTACTGCCATTCCTGACACAGCGAAAGTATAGGAGTTTATAGGGATTGAGGAAGGGAGGTTTAAAAGTATAAAATAACAGGTTTTAGTCTTTATGATAGATTACATATTGAAAACAGCCTTCGCTACTGTGACTGTAACTTGCGCCCGAAAGCGTGTTAGATAAACCAAGCAATTAGATCCGCTTTCGCCCACTTATCATTCCACTTTCCTCCAACTCCGCCTAATTCCTCCCTCTTCGTTCTCACCAATCCCCCCACACATACGACCATCTTGCGCTTTCTATTTTAGCGTTTCTTTGATTTCCCTCAGTTTTCTCCGCTAGTCAATGCACCATGCAGGGCCATGAGGCATCGGGCCCCGGTGCGCTCGCAGGCCTGCCATCTACGCTGAGAACGGTGATAGGCAGCCCGACGACGTCACCGCTCGGGTTCATTTCGTCGACCGTTCCATCTATACAGACCCCGTCGTCCTTGTCGCGACAACAAATCGAAGCGAACCTGCAATATGTTCTCAAGTCGCTCTCATCGGAAATTGCCAGTGGGCGCGTGGTTGCATCGGGTGGCAACTCGTCCGGCTCAACCGGCTCAACCACCAAAGGCGTTCTCATTGGGCTTTTCTCAGCCTTTGGTTCCGCTGCGATCGCATTAACGATTCTAGCGATCTTCTTTTTCTTCAAATATACCAACCGGGGCCGGATTATGCTCGATCGGATGGGCCGCCCGGGCGAGTATGACGATGAACAAGCATTTGCGCGGGAGGAGGAAACCGCTCTGGAGGGTATGGATGATCTATCACGATCGGAATATCTACGAGCAAAAGGTACGGATGAGGATCTTTTACTTAATTTATTTATTGAATCGTCGTGCTGACTGAATCGTGTAGCTTTCGTTCAAGCCAATCCACCCGAATCGATGCAAACCGACATTTCCCTGTCACAATTCTTGGCCATTCAAGAAAAGGGTGTCTCAGCATGGGAATTTCAGGCTGAGCTGGAGATTGCCAACTGTTTTGTGGAAGGTCGCACAGAGATTGAGTTCTTTGACTCAGAGTGCAGTGTCCAGACCAATCTGCCTGTTCCCAAGCAGAATGAGGTTTATTATTGGGAAGCCAAAATTTACGACAAACCAGAGTCGACCATGATTGGTGTCGGCTTCACCACCAAGCCTTACCCTCTTTTCCGAATGCCCGGTATGGATTTTGTTGTGCCCATTTTCTGAAGTTTGCCACTAATTGGTTCTCCAGGCTTCCACAAAACCTCGGTTGCCTACCAATCTACCGGCCACCGTAGGCATAATCAGCCTTTCGAACCATCTCCATACGGACCCCCGCTCCTTCAAGGCGACGTTATCGGTGTTGGTTACCGTCCCAGGTCTGGTACGATCTTCTTTACCCGAAATGGCAAGAAATTGGAGGACGTGGCCCACAACTATCGCAACCAGAACCTATTTCCGACCGTTGGGGCGAACGGCCCCTGCAGCGTGCATGTTAATTTTGGCCAGATGGGGTTCGTATTTATCGAAGCTAATGTCAAAAAATGGGGTTTGGCCCCCATGACCGGCAGCCTCGCGCCGCCCCCACCATACGGTAGCGAACACGGCAGCATCTTGCTTGAGTCCGGGCGAGAGAGCGCTGCCACAATTTCCCAGCGCGTTTACCAAGCCCACTCGGCGAGACGGTCCAGCATGGGCTTCCCACAGGCAGTCAGTCCTGGCCCAATCCGCTCTCCCACTGATATTTCCCTTGCTCAGTTGACCCACATCCCTTCCAATGAGGATGCTGGTGAGGGGTCCAGTCGAATTGCCGATGGCGAAG
Organism: Penicillium pulvis; assembly: GCF_028828015.1. Lineage (NCBI taxonomy): Eukaryota > Fungi > Ascomycota > Eurotiomycetes > Eurotiales > Aspergillaceae > Penicillium > Penicillium pulvis. The sequence goes on from NW_026643080.1 coordinate 6,455,216, forward strand.
AAAGTGTCACTGTTGATCATCCTTTGCCCGGAGTTCCTGACGAAGACGGAATTCTTCCTCCTGAGTACTCGAGTCCTGGGAGCAGTCGCAGAGGCAGCGATGCCTCCTTGGAATTTCCACCTCAAGGCCCCGGTGTCTTGAGTCCTCCGGTGGATACTGATGCGCATGAATATCAAAACTTACCGAGCTACCAAGCGGCAACAGATCGGGACTCCAACAATCACCATGAGTAAAGGTGACTTGACCGACAAGCCGCTATACCACTTTTTCATCATACGTCTCTCGTCTGCAAGCATACCCCCGGTGTTCTCCTTTCCTTTTCACGGTCCACAATTTCGAGCAGTATCGACCCTTCATTCTCTCTGTTTCATTTAGCGATTACTCAGGCGGCGTTTCAAGTCTTGGGAGGACTAGTGCACCAACTTTTTCTGCTCGGTCTATGTTTGGGGATTTCGTCAATGTGTTTATCTGTTACTGGGACCATGATCCCCCAACGAAGTCATGTATAGGGGAGCTCAGTCATCTCGCCTCTCTTTCGCTCTTTCCACTGCGTTTTGTTTTGATATCCTTTGGCAGCAGGTCTGTACATTTTGTCATCTAGCATCAGCCCAGGAATCCTGCTGTCGATGCATTGTCCGATAGCGCATCTCAATCTGGCTATTTCGTGCTCTATAAAATTCCAATTCTATCACGTACAGTAGCTATACGGAAGTGTCAACGTCATTCTGCGGGCAGTTATCGGGAAATGGATATCATCCATAGCTTTATCAGCTCCACTTTTATGAGTTCCATCAAATGTATTGCCGCCACAACGAACACCAAGGCAACAAACTGCATTGGCGCATAGAACAGGTTAAAGGAGACCAGAATATCGTGAAATGTAGGGAGAAGCGACAAGCTACTACGCCAGACGCAGTCTCCGCAGTCCATACTAAGTTCAGATCGCAAAAAGTGGATTCAATGGGTTGCCGCCCCCCACAATCTTCTCCGCGTGTAAATCCTCTTCTCCGCCCCTTATCAATTGCCCCAGGTAAGCCTACGCTGAAGGCCAGTGATCTCAGTTTCCTGGTTCTAAACCACGACTCACCAGGTCGAGATCTGCGCAGTCCCGCAGTCTCGTTACTATCGATCAGTTTGCCCCACAAGCCCGTGCATCGCTTCCAATTACTCTCCGCCAGCTTTGCGACGCGATACATTACACGACCGGCCCCGCAGGTGCAGGTAGCCAGAGCCAATAGTCTTCCATTGCTAGTCGGTGTCTCCGTATTTGCAGGTTTCGCGTGCATTAGCGCCTGCCCGACCCTGCACCAGGCTCCCTGTCGCGGTTGCGCAAACTAGGAAGTCCACTCCCGAAGAGAGTTTCCCTGGCGACAACTGGCTCTGGCTCTTACCCGCAGGTGCATTTTACAACTTTACTTTGCTGCGGAGACTGTATCGCACGGACATTTCTGGCTTGGCCTGCTCTCCGTGCGCTGTGGCTTTGCTCGGCGCTTGACCGCAAATTCCTTATCCCTGCGCCTATACAACTTGCGCATTGCGCCTGCGCACCTTGCGGTGGTCTGGATTTCAACGTTTGTCGCTCGGCTCGACTCAGTTAGGTCACACAAGCTGTCTGTTAGCCGCGCTACGGATTTGGCTTGACTGTGGTCGTCCAAATTGCCTGAGCTTTCCGGTGAAACAGTCGCTTTTTGAAACAAAGATCAATTGTCTACGTCATCATTATCCATCTCCTTGGAAGATTGGCCTTGAGCTGGTGTGTTTCGCTGCACTGGGAGTCCCCACATCAGGACCACAATGGCAGACAGTCCGTCGTTTGAGGTCATTGTTTTGGTAGGTCGATTCCACTTCTGGACCTTCCAACAAGAATCACGTGTTGTAAACACGGGTGTTTCGAAGACATCCGGCATGTTTCTTATTAATTTCTTCTCGGGATGTCTTTGCAGATCCTCTCGGGTTCTGGCATATGAAACACTGCCATTTGCTGAACAGAAGGCTAACCAGACCACATCACACATTAGGGCCCCACTGGTGGACCATGCGAAGACCGAACTACCGGCCTTCTCGTGCGAACAAAGTCCACAAATTGGTCTCCCGGATCAATTGTAGCTGTCGATGCGGGGACTATGCTAGCGGGAATCATTCGCATACTTAAACCACATGTCCCAAGTTCGAATTTGAAGACTAGCCGCGCCAAACCTGTCTTGAAAGAAGGACCTTTAAAGGGTCTAAAATTACCTTTTGTGACCGCCGAGGCTAATGCGGCCTATGTCTTCCAGGAAATCATTGGCGCGTTTCTTATCACTCATCCCCACCTGGACCATGTTTCCGGCCTGGCAATCAACACGCCGATCATTGAGGCGGGAAGTGGGCCAAAACCCGTTGCGGCTCTGCCGTCTGTGCTAGCTGCTATTAAAAACCACGTGTTCAATGATGTGATCTGGCCCAATTTGTCGGATGAAGATGGTGGTGCTGGTCTCTTGACATACCAGCGGTTGGTTGAGGGTGGAAACCCGCGATTCGGCAATGGAGAAAGCAGAGGATACGTTCGTGCATGCCAAGGAATCGTGACTAAATGTTTGAGTGTCAGTCATGGCCGGTGCAAGCAGAGATATCATCCAGAAAGCGGAGTTCATCATCGTGTTGGAAGTGCTGTATTCAATCACGGAGAGCCAAGACTTCTGCGTCCAAGAGCGATATCTGTGGACCAGTCTACAGAGGGGTAAGCTTTCACAAAACCATACCTCTGTCAATCACGCTAACATCTGCTTAGATACTATTCTCCAGCTCGATCGCCTCGTCTCATCCCTGGTGAGCCCATGCTAGCAACTGTTGAAAGCTCTGCTTTCTTCCTCCGCGACCATGAAAACGGAAATGAAATCATCGTCTTCGGGGACGTTGAACCGGATTCGATTTCCCTTGAGCCACGGAACCGACGTGTCTGGGAAACAGCTGCCCCAAAGATCGCTAATGGAAAACTCCGCACTATCTTCATCGAGTGCTCTTACACCGACAGCATCGATGACGTATATCTTTATGGTCATTTATGTCCGCGCCACCTCGTTGCAGAGCTCACCGTTCTAGCTGACTTGGTCATGTATTCGCGAGACAATCACTACGGTGGAACTGACCGAAAGCGAAAGCGGCCAATATTGGGTGAAAGTCTCTTGGATGAAAATAGTCCTCGCAACAAGCGTACTCTAAGTTCCTCGAGCGGCAAAGCACGTTCGTCCTCGTCGAGGGGCCCATATAACGAACCTCTTGATGGACTTGGCGATCTTTACACTTTTGAAGAGTTTGATCCCCCGGACCCAACCCGCTGGGCTACTGTCGAAAACCCTCCCTTAGCTGGATTGTCTGTTTATATCATCCATATCAAGGAGACACTCAAAGATGACGGTAGTCCTGGCCCGCGCATTATACAGGAGCTGAACGACCACAGCGTTGCAGTCAGGTTGGGGTGTAGCTTCTTTCTCCCCGATACATCAGTGGCTATCTCCTGTTGAATAAGCTGGGATTTGGGCTCGGGTTTGGCTTGGTTGGTGCGATGTTGGTTTTTTCAATTCTGTATATTTTCATATAAATTACTACAATATTTCGCACCAAAACTAAAAATTAATTTATCAACAGATTTATCGACAGTCATTACCTTACAGAATTCTATTTAAGGCCAGGTATCGCAACTCCTTCCGAGCTGCGGTCCACTCTTGCGTGCTCATTCCCCATGATGGTCTCATTGAATTCACATATCTACTTGGCCCAAATTCAATTCTTTCGCCCCTAGAAGGATCCCGAGTCTAATTAAACACCTAATACGATGTGGATTCCAGTGGCTGAATTACGTGAGATACTTAATTTAACCTAGTCGCATAACACAGGCTCTTAGTGCCATATAAGCTAGTTTCAAGCTTTAGCAGGATACAGGGATTAGGGGCTACCTCTTACTATCCTATGAACTACTATTAGGTATGACATCGAAGGCGTTTTAGTCAGTTTGACGGCTAGTCACATATATAGACAGCAACACTAGCAAACTTGAAGCTATCCGTCAACTTAGCTATGAGGCAAAGTTCAAATGTCGTGGATGGCTATCAGGCTTTTCGAAATCAGACAAAAGAAACTCGACTTCCCTCGTCATCACTGACAAGAGATCTTTAGTAATGTTCTCCTAATAAATATGTTCAGTCCTGACCTTATTTCAAGAAAAGTACTCGTACTCGTACTTGTAATTTGGAACTCGGAACTATCATCTTGCATGCACGCTGGTTCCGAAGTCGGGACACTCAGATCGCAAAAATTGAATTTGATATCTTTTGGAAGTCTCGATGAATTGCCTTTTCCAAGTCCCCATATAGTGGCGAGGTAAATTTAAAACCGGTATACGTTTTTCTCATGGTCAAAATCTTTTGTTAAGTTCGAAAACCCGTAGAGGTCATCAACATCCTTGCAAGCCTCTTGTGAAGGAATCGCTCCGCTGCGGGTTTCAACGCAACATGCACATTCAATAGAGCAATGGCCAATAGCAAGTTTACCAACAGAGCTGGTCAGACGTTCAGGACTTTCGCAGCATCCACATCCACGTGCACAGCATCCACCTCGGAATACACAATCTTCGACTAGTACTCGATGCATATACCATCGCTCATTTGATCGCCACGTTTCAAATCCCCGTTGAAGAAAGGCAGACCTTGATAGCATACGATCTTTCCACCACCAATATCGCCGTTGCTGTTCCCATGAACTAGCCACTGTTTCTTCCAGTTCCTTTTTCTGAGACTCGGTCTGTGCTTCTTTTTTCAGCCGCATCTCCCTTTGGGAGCTCATCCGCAAGCTCGCTTCGAGGTTCAGGATCGCAAGAACTTCTTCCGTATATGGACACATAAGGGTACCACGTAGCCAAAATCCTCGATAATTCCTGTGCCGAAATCTTTGGAGCTCCCGTATGTCTCCGCTGTTTTGAAGAAATTCTTCTCGGAGTTGTCTTGTCCTAGCCCTCCGCTTCAAAATTATGCAACACATCATGAGAGGGCTGAACTTGAATATCACAAGATTATTGACAGGTAGATTATAGAAACACGGTGAAGTTCTTTGGAGGCTGCCGGTTGGAGAATAGGCTAAGGGCTAGTATGTAGCAATTCTAAATCTTGACTTCAACTTGAAAGGTCCGAGTCTTTTATTTCAGCGGATCATGATGACGATACCCCACTTAGGTACCTCCAGGGCTGAGGCCAGGATTTCTACCAGTATATAGTGGCGTTGCATGAGTTTGAAACCCCCTCCACTCCTTACATAATATTCTGCCAGTTTCCTGCCAGCCAAAACCTCACATGCTTAGCTAAATCAACTCAGAATAACTATAGAACTTGCAAGCTGAGCATCACTGAGAACATTCCTAATAATGTACCACATATGACTTAAGAACCGTGTGGTGACCGGTGTTCTATTCTGGGTCAGCGCGCTGGTTGATAGGCGGTAAGCTATACATAGTAGGCGGTCTGAAAGGCTGGTTTCAAACCCATGCAACACCACTGTACACTTCGGCCGTATCAATTGGTAAAAATACTCATACACGTCCTAGGAGCAACTACGACAGGCCAATCAATTTCTTTGAGTCAGCAAATAGTTTAGTTGTAGCGAGTGGCCTCTGGGAGAAAAAATTTACGCAGAGTCTGATAGGCCAGGCGTCCTGATTTTACACTGCCGATTCTCATGATGAGACGGGCAATCTCTTTCTAGATGGGAGAATGATTACAAAGTAGGCTCATTCATTTGCACTAGCGCCGTGCGTTTTATTCGGTGCTTAACTCATACTCTTGGCTCTCTTTGGTGCGATTGGTGGGTGAAGCACAGGAGTAAGTAAGCCGATCAATGAGCTCACTGAGCGTGCGCCGGACCTTACATAAGGCTCAGTGAGCCGGAAGCTGTGCTTAGATCTACTCAGTGCTTTTATCTTATATCTGGCACCGGCTTATATGCTTCAAGGTGTTGCGGATTATCTGGTCATGGGGAATAAATGATAGATCCCCCCTCTATCAAAAGCATTAATGTTCATAGAAATTAGTATAATCATATTCCAGGGATAACCCATCTATATCTACTATTCTAAAGAATCTATATGCATAACAGCTCGAGACAGCTCCTAAAAATGACACCAGAACTCTTCAATGAGGCCAGCGACCTCCGGCACCCTTTGCCTAACAACACCGTGTCCAACCTGCGGAACAACAGCAACATTGTCCATCCCAACATCAGCCAGATCCTGCACACTACACAGACCATCCAACTCTCCCAAGATACACAAACCCGGTGTATCAGTTCCCACCGCCTCAACGAAAGCGGCATGTTTATCCATAACACCCCCATCCCGTACAATTCCCACAACACTAGGCATATGCCCCTCATGCACTCTAACCTCCCAATCCCGGACAGCTTCAGCAACAATCTCTCCCCTCGCAACCCTCTCTTTCCAATCACTAGGAACAACCAACTCACCCCCTTCCAACCATTCAGTAATCCATTCCCGCGCCTGCCCCTCCACTCCCTCCCCACCCCGCAAATACCCCTGCTGCACCTCATCGAACTGCGCCGAACGCACCAACCCAGCAGGCGCGACTAGCACCATTGAACTCACGCGCTCAGCATGCTTTGCAACAAACGACGCAGTCGTCGATCCACCAAAGGAATATCCCACAAAATGCGCATCGTCCCATTCCAATTTCTGCATTAGGGCCAGTAGCAGATCGTGGAATAGTTCTGGTGTATGTGGGAGAACAGGTGTATCTGTTAGTCCATGGCCCCATAGGTCTACCAACACGCAGTGCGCGGATGGGAAGCGCGCTGATAGCGTTGTTGCTAGTGGTTGGAGACCGAGTGCGGGTGTTTGGACTCCGTGGATGAACAACACACGGGAAACTTTGCTTGAGCTTGAAATGGAGTTTGGCTCTAGAGAGTAGTAGGCGATAGTCCCGTTTACAGTCTCTAGGTATGAGGCCTTTGGTAGTAGGTTGCCGAATGTCGTGGTGAAAGCCGCTTCGGACGGGGCCTTGATTACTTGTGGTGTGGTGGATTTTTCTGCCCCCGGACGGGGGAGAACAAGGTTGCTGCTTGCCATTGTTTTAACTTTATGGCCTGAAGAGTTTGGATATTTTGGGGAAGTAAGAATTGCCCACGTATACACGGGTTTTAGGCCACGCGAGATGGCTTTCCCCTTTCCGGTTTGATGCTTATCTGCTGCCGCTTATTGGTCACGCTAATCTGTGTAAGATAAGCAACACACTCTGACTGAGCAGCCAATTCATCAGCCATAAGCTAATTAATCCGCTTCATATAGCTATAGCTTTGATAATGGGTCTCCAGGGCTTCAGTGAACCGCAAATCATCAAGGTATTCGAGGAAATTATGCACAGGGGCGAGCCTAGGTAATACACAAGGTTCTATCCACCCAAGCCCTTTTTACTTTTAGAGTATCCACAGGGGGGCCTAAACATATATCACCTGGAGGTAGCCATAGATCAGTATCAAAATTAGCCCCGCAAAGCACCATGTCTAGGTTCTATCTTGCGCATGACCGGCAGTGGGTTTTGGGATGAGCCAATGTAAAGCCCTGACTTAGACATTTGATACAATATTCCCATTAGCTCATTGTGATTTATCACCTCAACTCAGTGCTGAAAGGATTTACCTGTATCACGAGGCGGATATTAACAAAAAGTGGAGAAATATTGCATCTCGACAGGGTTCTCGTCACATGCAGGGTCGATCTATCTAGAGTGCAGTCCCGCATAACACCTCAACCTCGTGAATTCGAGTCTATAGCTCGACCCTTTCGCGCTTTCTCCTGGTGACTGGCTTGCATGAATTATCTCAACCAAACAGAGTCGTATGGCTCCTTATGCCGAGAGCCTGTATGGTTTGTGATCAGTATTATGGGCCACTCAAACTCGTGCTTCGCTCCAGGCTTTAATTCCAGTAACCTAAGAGGGCTCAACTCAATTTTATGCATGAGGTGGTACGTATATGATGTCAGTGGGCGATCAGTACTCCGTAGATTTACCAGGAGCCCTTAGGCCATGACGGCCAGCAAACCAGCATAAAATCCATTGAATGACTTACGTAGCCTCTAGCTAGAGTTGATTAAAATCGCCCAACGACATCTATAGCCCCTCGGAAGACTGTGTACTATTTAGCTTCGATATTTCGCGACTTTGTGCTCTGTCAATCGGGAAACAGCGTCGCTGCGGAAAAGTCACTGAGCAATCATTTTTTGGATCGTGATCCTATTATTGGCAGGTCGAAGATAGAATAAATTGCACACCTCGTAACTTCTAAAATATCTGCCAAGGATCGTGGAATGACGCATTTTCCCACGAAGTACTATCTTCAGGCTCAGGCTCTCTTTCGTAGTAACCAATCGTCACTGAAGAATCTGAGTCATAATCCTCGAGTTCAATCTGGGTACCGTTGGTATGGATACCGAGAAGTAAGAAAAGAAGCCAAATATTGATAAGAAAAAAAAGAAAAAAACAAATGAACAAAAGCAATTGGCGCACTAGAATGAGAACTCTGAGATCTTCATAGATCAGCTCTCATAAGGTTACATCATCGGCTCATCTAGCCTTCATAGCATACCACCGCTAAGCAATAAAAGTCCCTCGAGGGACTAGCCCCTTACATGTCAGTGTATATGCGTGCTCCCCAGCATAGTCACGGGATATCGTCATGCTCGTCCTGTCGATCTCCAGAGGGAGGTATATGAACTTCATCACCACGGTTCTTACCCCTATCCTTCGTCACTTGAACCATCTCAATCTCAAGTTCAAATAAGCACAGTTCCTTCCACCTCCCATAACCTCAGTTGCTTAGCCTCTCTACCATCTACACAGGTACAAAGGCCAAAATGAAGGCTATTTTTGCACTCGGTGCTTTAGCAGCCTTCTACAAGTCTGCATACGGCCGTTTTGCAGATGGACCTCATCTGATCGGCGGGGGGGGGGGAAGCTGGCTCTGATCTATATCTAACGGCGCCAAATCCACCTGGTCCCCCTATATTTTCGAAGCCAGAATCAGATAACATGGACAATCAGACGTGGCAAATCAGAGCGAGTGATGATGGTAGTGGATTCTATTCCATTGCGACTTTTGACGGAAAACTCTTCATAAACTGCGCAAATGATGAAAATTCCATTTGCCAGGAATCGGCCAGCATTCAGTACTTCTTAATCAATGAACTGGGTGACGAAACCGATAATTATGAAATTCTCACTGAAGCTGGTGAACATTTGTCCGCGACAGACGAAAGTCGACTGGAGGTGAATCCTTCCCACGAGGGGATTGATATATTCGTAATTAGAGACTAGGACTCCTATTTGGGTAAGTCATCAAATTGCTGTTCCACAAACCACTAATTCATGTTAACCTGACGCCTAGTATGAGTACCTAGTTTTCCGTGACTGGCTACCATGAATAAGCCCCTACTGCGAATAACAAGGCAGAACTCTTCCTCTTCAGGCTAGATTGTTGCAATCTTCTGTCCTTGGGAATAAGAAGTCCATTCTATGTCCACACCACGCGCAGCTTAATCACACTTTCGATCTCCTTTCCCTGTGTTTTCCGGGCTTCTTCCCTGATGTTTTCTCGTTCTCTCTCTGTAGCTTAGGAAGTAGAAGGAGATATAAACAAACCCCCAGGGTTAAACCCTGATCACAGAATAAATCACCATACAGTTCATTGATTCGAAGATGACACTCCAAGATAACAGAAAGCTTAGTGAGACTTGTTCTTTTCCTTCCAGAGGCGCAATAGCTCTTTCCCATAATCATTCCCGTTCGGAGTTCTCACAACACTATGCACATGGAACCTTCCTGGCGCCGAGTTTGATAAATACATTCCGCACTCATGGTCGAATTCGCAAATGAGAACTGGACTATTGATTCGGAAGTGGAATGGGTCCTCGTCTGTATAATTGCCCATCCACATAAGCCAAGTATCATCCAAATGAGCTTTGATATCGCCCAATTTAGCATTCAAAGACCCATTCGGAATGAAATCGATGAAGGTTTTAATGAGTTGCATCAATATATCTTTAGAGGATTCGGACAATTCAGAAACCCGGATACCACTTTCAGGAATCACCCGATTGTCCTCATAGGCGCCAGCCAAGTTGCGTCCATCTGCAGGGTGTGGGAAACCATCAGGCATATCCGGATGATCAAGTTGGTCGTATACAATCGCCTTCTTTCTGTTTACATCAGAAAGACTCCGCATCAAGCGCACGGCGAGCTGCATCTCCAGTGCAAACACCTCAGTTCCTGCATGTTCTCCTTCGTCGATTTGATTTGGCTCACATCCGAAAAACACGGGTGAAACGACCATTTGATCCTCCAATGCAAAGCAACACAATGATAGATGGTGTCCCCATATACACCACCCCCAGGGCTCAGTCATAGATGGCTCTCCAAAAAGGATAAAATTGTAACTCCCCTCGTTCATGATCTTGGAAGCACCAATGATATCGCCGAGAAAGCCATTGATTCTCATACAATCAATAGTCTTCTGATACCCACGAGAAGATAGTGAAGATTGAATAAGCCGCAAGATAGCCGACGAGACTTCTTTTGGATGTTCCTCCATTCTTATTCCGCACTTCGCGAGATAGAATTCAGGATTCATCCAGCACCTCCACTCGTCAGCTTCAACGGCATACCGCATCTTGTCGGCAATTAAATGTTCCTCGGCTACGGATACAAGTGCTTGTGCCGCTTCTGCCATCGCTTCAATGGGTGCATCTTCACGTCGCAGATGGAAGAGATTCGGCTTCACCTTTCCGTCGGTGGTTACTCCACGGAATGGCTCGTTGTATAGCTTCTGCCAGCCCTCCCACAGTTCCTGGACCATAGACTGATTCAGACCCCACTGTGCCCAGGAATGTGCATCGAACTTGCTGAAATCAATGTCACCAAGCCTCGGGTGCTGCTTGGGCGGAGGAACGAAATCTCTAAATGAACATGGCATATTGAATCACGATGGTTCTGTTTGAGGTGTTGTAGTGGATCGATGTCAGGTGAAACAAATGGGCACGTAAGATCTAAGTGTTGATTCTTAAAGATAGAAATGCACAATTTGCCCCGCGTTTTCATTCATAAACTCATAAACAGAGTGGGCTAGAAGGGTGAAACGCCGACGTGCGTGGGGTGCCGACTGTGGAGATGCCGAGTCAATGACTGCTGGGACAAAATGATTATCATTCAGTTCATGTTTTCTGGGGAGGTTTAGGAAGATATGACATTTCAAAAACTTGGTCTTCATAACTCAACATATATGATCTCCCCATATTGGCTCCCCACGCGGCCCCACGCGGCCCCGCGGAATTTTCCATAAGTCGTGTCTTCCATATAGCGTGTTTACATGCGAAACTATGGGATCCCCAATCACAGGAGCTTGTTTGGAACATGTCGACGCCGGGTGCAATCGTTTCAATCACAATTTGAATTGCGGGCCGCGGCATATTTGATTCGAAGCACTCTTAAGTTATTACAGTGGGAAGGTATTGACAACAAGAATAAGGCGGAAACTGATAGCAGATTACGCAGACTGGGCCTCCATAGCTTTACCAATAACATCCTCCCAGATTGAGTCGGCCGCCGCTGGGATGTGCAGCCCATCCAGCCCCGCATCTGTCCCGCTAGCAGCGGGTGGTCTGTTGGCGGGAATATCTAGGATGGCCTCTCCATCGCGCGCAAAGTCAATCAAATCCTCTTCGGTACCCCAGTCGCTCATCGCCATAATGCCGATAGGCACTCCTGTCTCACGGTCGTAACCAGCAGGGCAGTTGATTGAGGGACACCCGGTGAAGTTTGCAAGCCATACGTACTCCATGTTCCGTACGGACATTCCGCCGTCTGATACACCGCGGACGAGGTCCGCCTCTCCTCCTTGGATGTTCCATCCCGGGAGGGGAGTTGTTGGGGAAAGAATTAGCAGACCAGGGTGTTTCTGGAAGAGATATGAAAGGTGGGTCATGAGAAGGTTACGGAGGCGCTGAGAGGCGAGGAGATCCTGTGCGGTGATTTGGTACATGCCCATTGATACGAGGACCTTGTTAGGGGCGGTGAGGTGTCGGATCTGACTAGTACTGACACCGGATGCAATATCTGCCATGATGGTCAAGACATGGGCTTTTTGGCCCTCTGGGAGGTAAGGGATCGTGATGTCAACGACACTATAGCCGTTCTCACGGTAGTAGTTGAGCGCCCTGTCAAATACTTCACGAACTGCCGGTTCTGCGCGGTCAATCCAATCACGGTAAATACCAATAGTCTTGTTTCGCTTCCGGTCCGCGGGCAATGGGACAGGTTGAGAGAATAGTGCTGAGGTCGAATCCTCTGTTTCCGGAGCAGGTGCTGCCATGATCCGGTAGGAAACGGCTAGATCATCAATGCTAGATGCCATGGGTCCAAGAACACCAACAGTGGGTGCGAGACTCAGGGATGGAGCTCCAGACACACGGCCGTGTGTAGTCTTCAGACCCCAAATGCCGCAGAACGATGATGGGATGCGAATTGAGCCCCCGCCGTCTGCGCCAAGCGCAATAGGCACGAGGCCGGCTCCGACAGCATACCCGGAACCTCCAGAGGAACCACCACAGTAGTAGTTCTGGTTGTGAGGGTTCTTGGGAGTTCCATAATTGGGGTTGTTATTGGTTGTATCTATTTTGGTTAGCTTTATGTAACCGAGACGGCGTGTAGGCTCATGGTGTACTCACCTAGGCCTAGCTCGTGCATCGTGCTCTTTCCAATCACGATTGCACCAGCCTCCTGCCATTTCCTGACACACCAAGAGGTGCCATCGTTGCCAGCCTTGAAATCCAACTTCGTGCCCAGAGTACGCTTATAGCCAGTGATGTGCACCTCATCTTTGATTGCAACAGGCACACCGTCAAGAGGCCCAAGTGACTTGCCCTCCTTATATCGCTTTGTGGACTCCTCTGCAGCGGCGCGGATTATCTCTACCTGAGACTCGAGGAACGCAGTCGAATGCTTGCCCGCGGGAGTAACATCGCGACGGATCAAAGGCAGCAGCGTCTCAACAACCGTGGTCGGAGTCAGCGCGCCTGACACGTACAGTTCATGGTAATCGGCAGAGGTGTAGTATCCCTTATTTTCTTTTCTCTTCGCGATCGTGGGGGTCGGTACATCGGTCGGGGTATTCTTTTCAACGGGAATCACGCTTGGGTCGGAGCGTCCAGCGTACTGGTGAAGATGAGGGATCTCGCGAATGACGCCAAAGCCTGCAGTTCGCCAGAAGTGGCTCTGGATAAAACCGATATTATGGATCCTAAGTAGAAGGAGAACATATGAGTATGCGACAAGCTATAAGGGAAGTGGAGGAAGCTTCATTGCGAACTCACAATGTCGCGCCGATCACCAGAGGGGTGCCACGGAATACCGGAATGGACTGATCCTCGTATTTATACGGAACCGGTGGCCCCTCGATAGCTGGGGGATATTTGAGGTACGAGCGACTTTCAGAACCCATTTTTGCGTAGCTAGAAAATGTTGGTCCATGTAAAGTTGGATGCGGAGTTGGAGCTGTTTTGGCGCGATGATCTCACATGCCGAGGCTCTTTCACGTGGGGCGTCAGCTGATGTACTTGATGATCTACAAGATTATAGGCTTGGATACTCTAATTATGTACATTGAGCATATTTTACAGGCGCAGCTTAATATTCGCCTTATCCATTCCCAGCGCAACAGCAGTCAGGATTGCCGTGTAAATGACCAAGATGACCATCGCTTGCGGCGTGTTGATGTCCAAAGTGGGGATAGTCAGGTTGACCACACCGGTCAAGAGATTGGCGATCAAGAAGACAGCCAGACCTCCACGATTAAACGCATGCAAGATGCGACTAGTGGCAAATGATGTTCGTTCTTCCTCGCCTCCCTTGCCGGATGACCGGTGAACGGTCGGGAAGAAGACAGTTTCAATCAAACAAAACAAAAGAAGTTGTCCACAATTGAAAGCTGCAACCCACAGCACATATGGCATATTTGCGAGACGGCGCGATACCAAAATATTGGCACCATAGCCGAATGCGTAGTAAGAGTTGAAGAAGAAGAGGGTTGACCAGAACATCAACTGGAGGCCAAGACTGACCAGAACTGACTTTCTCGCCTGCTGGGAGGATTTGGATGCAGAAGTCCCACGAGGAATGATACGGGTTCCTGAGCCCCGACCGGCAAGGAAAATGGCCAAATATCCCAGGAATGAGAAAATACCTTCGCGATTCTTGGATAGTAGATCAGAGCCGCGGGGAGAGATCAAAATATAGCTCTTGAGCTCCGTTGACTCAAGAGCCACTTGGTACAGTACCATGATGCCGAGAGCCAGTGCTTCATAAGAAGGGATCAAGACAGTCAAGGTATCAAAGATTTCCACGAATGGCGGCAATAGGCCTAGAGTGAAGAAAAAGTTCCAATGCACGCCGTATTCAGTGACGTGCTCGGCATAGTCCAGCCCTTTGACACTCCACAGCCGGATCAAACCCAACACGAGCAGCGGGACAGCGTGCCGCACAGAGCCTGCAAGTCTTGTGAGAAAAGTCGCCTTGGGTGATTTGGAAGCTCGGTTCTTCAGGACTGCGCGCGCAGACACCACGCCAGCGGAAAAGACAAATGAGCCCACGCCTAAATCCATCAACGAGGTACCCCAGTTCTCGACTTTCGCGAAGCGGCGGGGGAAAGCTCGAAAATCGACCGCAAGGATTGCGACACATGTCACGATCATCATGGACGCTCGGTATGTTGTCAAGAAAGGGTGTACCGGCAACGACTCCGTCTCATCCTGTGCGCTGACCTTGTTGTCATTTTGTTTGCGGGGCGGTTTGGCCTTCTGCGGGGAGCGCACTGGTGGCTGGGTGAGGAATAATAGAACGGCCGGTGTAATGAGGAAGATGTTCAATAGAAGTGGTGCAGAGGAATAGGCAGTAGTCGCGAACAAAATGGCCAGTACGTTGAGCAGGAAATCGGTTAACAATGCGGCAGGACCGTATGGGGAGAAGTAGGACAAGCGCGATTGGAGAGCGGACCAGAGAAGAACGGAGGCCTACAAAGGAGAGTTTGGTTAGAACGGACAGCATTGAAGATTGCAAGGGAGACGGTACCGGTGCGACAAGTGTGACCAGGTTGATATCCAGGATATCGCTTCCCGCAAGATTTGAGACGAAGGCCTCTTTTCGAGCTTTGTAATCGCTGTCCATTGGGAAATACCTTCAGTGTGTTGGGGAATCCGACTTGTTAGACTCGCTTAAGGTACCCTGTTACAATGGAAATTCAATCCGCTAATGCCGAGTTTTGAACATGGGTCGCGTTGGTGGAGAAGTTGGCCGCGGGAGTCAAAATGACGGCCCCTGTTGACTCGGAACAAACAACGTGGCATTCTATCACCTGATGCAAGACCACCTGTACAAAGACATCTATGCTCCAGATCCTTGGTGCTTAACTTCGATAAAACCCCTCCTCAAGAATGACATTTAATTCAGGTCGTTGCTTCTAATGGACCCCAAACGAGGTGCATAATCCATTAAACTTAGTCGCGCTAACAGCCATACCCCAGCGAAGGATGAATCTAGTCTCAAGTTGGACATCCAATGCCAATATCTGGCGGTTCATTGCTGAGCACATTACCCGACAAAGGCTTCACCAGACTGTAAGTAATAATGCTTCAACAGCCGAGATTATACTCGTTCGGCTCATGCATTGTAGGCCAAGCCAGCTTGCTCAAGCTTGAGAGATTTCGATTTGAGGACGCACGGACGATCTTTGAGCACGATGTGATTGGTTCGGAAAGCCTGTGGATTCGATCCGTTGATCTGGGGGGCATTTATCTTTAGTTCGTAGAGCACAAGGCTGTGACTACCCCCCGTTTTTTTATTTGGAATGATTGAAACCCTTGAGATTTCTTTCCGGAAGACTCCGCAAGGCCCGGCAACGCAAGTCAGGTTTCAGATCGATCTGCCCCGTTAGACTCGAACTACATTTCCAACGAGGCCCTCCATTCTCAGCCCCCAAGATTGAGGTGGTAGGTTTGACAGGGGGACTGGCAGCTTAGCGCGATGTGGTGATTTATTGATTCGTAATCAAACAAATTTGATCGTGCAATTGGCCCAAACAATGCCGCCACAGACGTTGGTCCCCACCCTCAGGAACTGGTAGGAGCACACCTCCTACTGGATTCAAAGTTCAATTAACCACACATTCCACTCCAGTGGTGGGCCGGTGTGATCGCCTAGGAACTGGTGGCTCGATCTCACGCAGCTCAGTGGGGTTCTAGACCGGCACTTCGTTTTCAGCAGCTGTCTTATTCCAGCACGGAGGCCATGTACGCTCTTGCTTTGGAATCGCACGCTTACCCTAGGGCCCCCTAATGTTAGATTTGCAAGTCTCCTCTCAAGGATTAGAATCCCTGCCGCCCATTTTACCAAACCCACTGTCCTCTGTCAGGCTGCTTTCGAGCATTGGAAGTTAGAACTCGTCATATGTAGCTCCATGATCGATCGATCGATCGGCGAGAGTCCTTGAATACAATTGAATTATGATAGACGAACGGTTCTCCAAACCATTTCATGTCAAAGTTTGATGTAGATCCTTGTCTCTTCTGACGTTCATAGTCTCTCCAAAACAACCTGCTTGGAATGATATCCCTATACTCCCGCTGTCCATTTATTACGATACAGTTCTCCCTTAGTGTGAGAGCAATACTATTCGGCCCAGTGTATAACACTGGATTTTTGGCCCCCTGAGTAACTTATGATATCGCGTAGTTGATCAGGATAGATAACGGAGGGGACAGAAACAGCCAGGAATCCTTCTAGAACCGAAGCCCGACCGAACTTAAGTTCGGGGGGAGGTTTAATATTAGTAATTACTAGCGGAATTATAACGAGTGAAAAAACCGATTGTGAATTGACACTGGTCCAATGCCGGTATTCTTCCGTTGTCTCATAGAACATCCATTTTACCTCTCCTTTTTCTGCCCCCAAAGATATCTATCAACTTGGCGTCAAAGATCGAAGCGCCCATGCAAGCGCCAATTTTTTGGAAATCTGCATCTTAATTGCTCTATCACCAACATTCCCCTGAGTAGTATAGTGTTTAGTGATATCTAGCGTAAAACATGATAGAGTTATTTTTTATAAAAGTGATATGCGGGCCTGGGAACCAACAGCGCTTCGGCGGACAAATGAGCGAAAGAGAAAAGAGAAAGGACGAAAGATTGAGACGCTATTTTGATAGCTTCGAACGTTCTGAGTATCCACACAATTCGCCCAGTAAGCGATTCCCTCATTGGCCCACCCGCAGCCTGGCCTGAGCCATTAGTGCACCATATCACCGGGAGTGTCCCTCTTTCGGGCTTGGTCATTTATGCTAGCGACGATCCGGAGAAAGGCACGTAATTATTGTCCACTAGGTGACATGACACTTTATTTAAGCATCCGAATTTCCTTCCAGATACATCTTTCTTATCGACGTCGTGACTCTTTAGCGTCGAACTAAATTTCCCTTTTTATCCAAACCTCCTTGGTTCTGCTGCCCTACCCCCTACTCTACGCTCGGCGATAAGCTCTGCCCCACCGGAGAGCGAAGTCAACGAAAAGAACCCAAAACTCCAAGAGCCTGACCTACCCGGTGGACTTTATGCTGGGCTCGCTGCGCCCGTGACCAGCGCAGTTTTCATGGTCACCAGCAATTCCTCCTTCAAGCGGGATACCTGGGCAAAAAGCGGACTTCTTCTGCATAGTCTCTGTCTAAATCGGGCAACTTCAAGCCCACGAAAGACCATGAGCAACAGTATCAAAAAGGGCGGGTCAGGCAAAAAGCCTGAGGCTCTTCCAGGGTCTAGAAATGTCTCTTCCATGTCCGCAGAAAAACTTGAGCGGAAACGCGCCCACGACCGAGAAGCACAACGATCTATTCGCCAACGAACAAAAGAGAATATCGAACAACTCAAGAATGAAGTCGCAAGTCTGCAGAGCCAAGTGGCTGAGATGCAGCCGCGGTACGATGGATATGAGGAATTACTGCAACACAACATGGCCTTGGAAGAGGAAGTCCGTGGATTGAAACGACAATTAGCAGCCTTCATGGAGAGACGTAGCGTCCCAGTCCTTGGTCGACGCTTCAGCGCCTTTCCAAATAATTGTTCAATACAGGAAGGACCAGGAACACGGGAAAATACAGCACCCAGCGTTCCATCAACAGACACAATGCAAGCTCAATTCCACGACTTGCCTAACGCATCAGGTCTGTCTCTGGTACCCGGTACCAATCAAGTCTATCCACTTCATGAAAGTGACTGGACACCATATATCAGCACACGATCACGTTCTCTGGGCTGTTCCGACCAGGAACCCTCGGCTCGAATGGAGTCATACATGATTGACGGGCAGCTACATGAAGGTCCACGCCTAGCACAGCCGTCCCTCTCTGTCGTCGTTCCCCAGATCAGCTTTGGCGGTCCAAACAGTGCGCCGAATCCACAAATATCTGAGCCTTCCTATCCTCACGCCTCGTATCCGCGATCTATGTCCATGTCAATACCAAGCTCAGCCCAGGTTGCTTCTGTTCAACCTATTCAACCTATTCAACCTTATCATTCTTCACCACATTTTCATGATTCCTTGAATCAGACTTCAACTGGGAACCAAACATACACTTACCATTCATGGGCTTCTAAGTCATGATTGTATCAGCCAGATGACGAGCTCAATATTGGAAGACGTCGGGAAATGCCATCACATGATCACAATCAAGATTCGGGAAAGACACCAATGGCTGGACAACCCTGTGCTTTTCCCTACCACTGAAAGCTATGTGGACCTACTCATGTACATGCTGGTGATGGCCACGAATAATAAAAGACTATATAATCCCAGTGCTCAAAAATGGAGCCTGTCCTCACAGCATCCGCTTATACATATCGCGAGACAGATCCGTATGCAGAATCAGACTTATGGAGTTCTAAACCTCAGCTTGTACTACGGACAGTCAATTTTGGTCCATGAAGGAAGGGCTCAAACACAACTTCAGCCAACTTGAGAATACATGCATAGACCTGGCTCATGTGATATCACCTGCAAGGCGCCAAGATCACAATCGTCACTTCCCATGGGGGAGTCTCTGTTCCAATACTGTCTGTTTTGGATTGACCATTAATCCACTGCACTAGATTCCTGTATCCAGGCATGTGTTCCCGTCGCACTTGTATAAGTAGAATTACCGAAGTGTGCCAACGATTTGAAGGGGGGAACAGTAGGTAAGAGTGTATAAGTATCAAATTGAGCAGAGTGCGAACTTTATCATGATGCATGTCGTCAGATATTCACAATGGCTACAGAAACATGAAGACCTCGGCGAGAAGTTACCGGAATGTCACCGGAATCAAAGTCTCACCATATATTGCAAGAATATTAATTATAGGGCCACACAGGCTTATCAAGGTGTGTAAAGAACCAAGCAGTTGGCTCCTCAGTCCAGCTTGGGTACAGCTTGTTAGTATTGACGAAATTGAAATCCCGCCACATATCTTTGAGTGAACATTTCGTAGACATGAATTCGTAGAATCGGAAGAAGGTTTGGGCCACATGGATTTTGAGTCGGCCATCGTAACCATCTTCATCAGGCCCCGACCCCAGCCAGTCCGGATCTATCGCCCAGATATATCCACAAAACTGATCTAGGCCATTTGTACCGTAAGATGAACGAGCCTTATCTGGTAACAAGAAGAACACGTTCTTAAGAACACCGGGTTTTAGATCGCCTCTCTCGCGGCGACCTCGGAAGTCCCTAATCCTTGTTTTAGAAAATGGCCTTTTAACAGCAAGTAGAGATTACTTACTGCCTTAGAACGCCTAGTTCACTCTCTTCCGTCTCAAATGGGATGAATTGAGCGAATTTGAAAAAACTCATCCCATCCAGCCATAGCTTTATGATGATAGAAAATATAACCCCAGCTCTTATCATCTTTTCGATCAATGATCTTTTGTACCCACTCCCGCGGCATATGTGGTGGCGGTTCTTGCTGTCGCTTAGCTTTTCTTGCCTTGAATTCCGCACTTTGTTTTTGGTAGAATATCTCATCCACAGCTCGAATGGCTTCTAGCTCGGTTTGTGTCAAAATTGCATCTCGGGCTTGATTCCTCTTACTATAAAGATCAGGACGCTTCCACCGCCAGGCAAACCGATTTCCACTATCAAACAGTCGCATAATGCGGAATTTGTCACGGATAAGACGACATTCCGGATATGTGAGGGAGTGAGGATCCGTAGCAGCTTTTTGAAGTAAGTCTTCAAGAGACATTCCCTGGTGATTGCTGGCCTTAGCCCGCATCTCCTCTAGGGGCGGCCATTCCATCAGCTGGTGTTTTTCCTCCGGGGCGATATCAGCTGGGTATTTTATTGCTTTTTCCCAGAGAGGCTCCAATTGAGCGAATTCTTCTAGTGTCTTTGCCATAATCGAAGGGGCCACTTGCTGATCAGCTATTTAGGACAGCAAGGTAACAACTTCATGTGTTTACCTTTATTTTTCTAGCTTTTCTTGTCTCTCTTCTTCCTCCAGGCCGTCTTTCCTAGTGTCGCCATGTGTAACCGGCCAAACCCATTTCAAAATTTGATCAAGCTTGTCATAGTATTGAGATGAGTCGATAAGGTCAAGGTAGTCCATACCGGGCGGCGGCCTGACTGCAAAAGGTGCGAAGTCCACCGGTTCGGTGTACTGTACCTTTAACCTACTTTCATCGAAGTAGGCATATATCATGCGCCAATGGCCATAATAATCGACTATCCTGATTAGTCTCTATATTATGAAGTTAGTGATTATGTTTCTTGGGTTAATATAAGAAGTACAAACCGGTAATATTTGGTGAAATGTTGTTGGGCTTTCCCCGTTAGGCAAGACGTGTAGTCTTTTTCTTTGTGTTCTCATTGAATGTAGAATTTCATCTATTACTGCGACCACTTCACTGATTGAAGGGATTGGGTTGTGGCAATGGTGGACAGTGATCTCGGTCATGGCATGACTTGGAGGCTCTAGTGATAATATCTTGTCGCTTGTTGTACCGTAAAGCAAGGAGGAAGAAGTGGCTTTGTTATTATCGCTTTCAAAATCGTCATCAAGGACCAGATTATCTGCCCTGAATCTTATTCCACGTGCAAAGAAATGAGGATGCTTTTGTCTATTACTTCCTCCAAATGCTCTTAAATAGTCATTAGTATTTGATTTTAACAATTTAGAGTATATGATAGATAAACTTACTTATCTACTAGCCACTCATAGCGTCTCTCTCTAGAATCGTTTATGGGTTAGCTATAATAAAACAGCGTTTTTAGGCTAAATGTCAGAGTTAACTTACTCTTTTGTTAAGATACGGCTAAGTAGATCACTCTTAAGCTCAGCACCATAGTTCATTTCTGCTAAACATAAGCACGTCGTGAAGAATCTGTGGAGAGCAGATTTTTCATATTTGATGTCAGGATCACGGTCTCGTCCTTCGTCGATCATTGGGTCCTTCAACCCATCTGATTTCATATCTCGACAACTTGGAAATGATGTTCGAGGAAGAAAGTAAGGAGTGACCAAGTGGGAAGTGGCTCCAGTATTAATATCCAAGCGGCAAAAATCGATACCAAGCCGCTCAATCATCTCAGAAGGTAAGGCCTCGATTTCTAAGTCCCAAAGCGATTCACGGATTCTCTTCAGGTGACTGTAACGATCATTGAGTAGAACGTTGAAAGGTTTCATATTGAACGTAAAAACAGTCTTGTTCTATGAATAGGCGATAAAAGATGGGAAAGAAAGTGGAATGGGCTAAGATTGTTCAGGGAGATTCTTAAGCACTTCAGGGCTACCCGAATAGGCCTCGGTTGTCTCCAGCCGACACAAATGATGTCATGAAGATATGCAAATTCGCCAACAGTGGCATCATACTTACCATTACAATCAACATACTGTTTTTCATCCGTAGCCACATAATTCAAGTTACGCCGGGAATATCCACTTCGTACTATTCTGATCTCGAAAACGTAATGGTCGCCCTCGCTGCTCTGCGCAACAATTGAAGTCCAAAATTGTACACGTATCGTGGCAGATGAGACACAATTAAAGCTAGCCGCCACAAAGCACGCACCGCTAACAAGTCCACTCGCAGGAAAAAATCCTGACAACCGGTCCTTGGCACCTTCAGTCGCTTTTATAAACCGATATATTCGGTCATCGAAGATAGTCCAGGCGAGGTGGTTGTCCACGATATCTGTTTCAGTTGCTGAATTGTTTCTCAATGGATACTTTCAGGTGTTGAGAAATTAGTATCAAATGAATACCAGAGCCCATTTTCGTCTCAGCTATGGCACACTTCGGCACTTTTCGCATTGATTTTGTCGAAGGAGGGCCCGGGCTAAGCGGGGCAAGGTCCACCACAGACAGTCTTCAAAATATTCGAGATGTTCTCATTGACGATATGTTATCGGAGCAGGTACTTCGGATTTTCTATGATTTCCCAATCGGCTTCGCCAAAGTGGCCCAATTAAGAAAGACAACGTCGGACCATTTAAAACCACGGGCATCGTCTGTTTTCTAGTAGCCAGGGAAAAGGCTAATTCCTGGGCATAAGCATTTTTCTTTACAACCACGGATTGTGCCCTGCCCAGGTGGCAGTGTCTACGCCACGCCCACTAGCTCGCCTTTCATACCTTCTGCTCTTGTAGTAGGCAAAGGAGGCAATCTGGGCGGCCTGTGCTCATTTTCCTGCAATCTTTGATACTATCCTATCCATTCATGTATATATCAGATTGTACGGATGGATCATATTCACCCCTGGCTTGCTTCACATAATCAGCTTTTATGTTTCACTATTAAGTGAGATTATCATGGTAGTGGTCTTGAATTCATTAAATCCTGATATCATATTTCTAGAGACCAAGAGACTGGCAGACGATCCACAAGAAGTCTAGGTTGCTAATTCACTATTCAGTTTGAAGCTCTCAATCAAGACCTCACTAATTTCTCTGGGACAAATAGAGGCCAGAAGCTTCTTATAAGGTTTCTCCTTCTACCAACTATCATCTTCGCCCGTCCTGAGACAAACTTACCAAACCGGCCACTGAGATATCCAGATTTGCTCTCATCATCCGTTCCAACTATGTCGGGCCCACGGGAAAACTTTTCAAAGCATGCCAAGGCCTTCAGGGAAAGAAAACTCTCCGATACGGCCACTTTTGTTCTGGATAAGATGGAATCCATTACCAACCAGCCTTGGCGCGATCTCCGAGTGCAGTACCACGACGTCTTCGTGCATATATCAAGGATGAGGTACAAGGAACGCGAACTGTTTCGCTTCCTTCACACCGTCAAGCAACATGAAGATGAGTTTTTCAAATGGACCCCTGAGATGAGAACTTTTGCCCAGGATGTTGTTTTTTATTTCCTTGATCTGAACGACCTTGATAAGCATATCATGGAGATTCGCGGGCCTTTCAAGCAAGGTTTGGTCCAACTTTCCTTTCTGTTGCGGGCTACTTGATAAGGAACGGCCATTGAGTTCTATTAGCTGCTGCTCCAGTTATTTTCAGTTGTCTTTTTATATATCAAGTCAGCATTCCAAGGTCGATGATGCGGGCTCCATGGCGTTTCTAACAGCGAGTCTATTTCTGTTTCCTGAGTTTGCTTCTCTTTCGGTCTATCCTTATGATAGTAACTCGTATGCACGTATGTATTAGCGAATGAATTTTGAGAGTCTTTCAAATGGAGATAGACGATAAACTTCTATTTATACGCCGTAACTGCTAAAATTACATTCCCCAGCGCCTGGCGATCATATTAAGTCATCTGCTAGGTACTTTAAATTTGGCCCAAAAAGAGGATCTGGCTGATTAAAGTATCTTTGACCCTTAATTGTGATTTCTCGACACTTCCAAGAAAGCTTGTAGAGACAAAGGAGGTGTAGAAAGGGGACCTGAAGACAGAGATACGTTTCCTGAAAAATCACCATTATTCAGCTTACTGATAATGGAGATTGAAAAACATAGAAGTTGGATTAGAACTCTGGTATACGTGAATTCTGAGAATACGGGATGTTGTGCGGGGATTTTCCGGAAATAGATTGAGCTTAACGTGACTTCAACCTCATGATGTCTACAGTTCTCGCATCAGTCATTCAAGATTGCGATCATCCACCAAATTACGTTGATACTTCTCATCCTTAATTCAATACTCACATAAACGATAATAAAGATTAAAATGCCTCCTCTCTCAATTCGAGTTTCAGGTCAGGCGACCATCACTCGCCACCCAGAACGGGCCGTCTTGAGAGTCTCGATTAACGCAAGTGGTGGTGAAAAAGATAGCGTCTCCACCGAGGGAAGCCGCCTGCATGATGAATTGAACGCGCTTTTCAAGGAGCTGTCACCCAAAACCAAGTATGGCACGGCCACTACCGATGCACCGGTAACGGAGTTCTCATCGACCATACTCCATGTCTGGACCCAAGAGCCCGCAATTGATGAGCGAAAACCTGCAACTTGCGTCAATTGTGCAACCTCCACATTCCAGGTGACATTCCGCGATTTTGGTAAATTGGATGAAATAGCCAAAAAGCTGGACGCATATCCGAGCGTCGAGGTCGAGTCTATCGAGTGGCACTTGACGGAGAGTACTGAGAAGGCGTTAGAGTATGATGCTCGCAAGCAGGCTATGAGAAACGCTATCCTTCGCGCCGAGGACTACGCCGAAGTTATCGGGCGGAAAGTGGTTCCTGTGGAAGTTGACGATACTATTCAGGCCCACCAGGGCCAAAACAGATATTTGCGACCGGTGGCCATGGAATATCGTGAGCGAGAACGAGAACTATACCCCGGATGGACTCCTAAGGCAGGCGGCGGTGGCATTGATCCGACACCACGCGACATTCGTCTTATAAGCTCTCAAGTATCTGTCAAATTCGAGGCAGTGGACTAGTGACGCTCAACATTTGTTTCCTGATTGCTTCACCCTCTGATTTATTTGAATTGGGGTTATTTTTTTCATTGCCAAACTCGTAATCATTGACATGATGTTCTAAATCAAATAATCCCTCCAAACCCGAGCAGTGGCTCGTCCGCTTGATCAACTTCAAAGTCAAATCGAACCAGATCTTCTTTGTACGGAATGAAATACTTTGCTGTCACTCTGCGATTCAGTGTTAGTAACGCTGGTTTCAAAAAGTGCGATCGAAGACTCGATTATCTACCTTTCATGTTCACTGCTTGCTTGGTATGCATCCAGCGCTGCGCGGTCTTCATGATAGCTCACGAGAGCATACTGGAAACCTTTGCTCTTTTCGGCCGGTTCGGTGATTGAGGGCCCTCCAACAATGAGTCGCTGACTCTTGACGCAAGGTAGAGACTTGAGAGTTTTGATTTCTGAGAGAAATCTATCTCTAATCTCCTTGGCTACGTCCGCCCGGAACTTGAACAGCACTGTGCTTGATCAGTATAACTCATTGCACTCGATAGGCCAAGCACTTACCAATATGAGTAATGGTCATTTTTTCAAAATAATTTTAGACTATAGACTTGGGAATAAGTAGAGAATCAGTGTTCTTAAATACTATTTGATCGGTAACGGACGCCATCCGTTCCTCAGCGGGGTCATCCCGACAAGGAATTGCCCAGCCGAAACAGAAGAGTTTTGGGATTTATTCACTAAACACGGGAAAATTTCAGAAAAAAGGACGTAGAGAAAGCCCGAACTTTGGGCGTAGAGTGCATCGCTTCCGAATCGAGAGGCAAACTACCTCCTTTTTACTTTTCTCTTCTACCTGTGTTCTTCATCTCTATTCCGTGCCACTACTGCGGAAGACCTCGCTTCTCTTGCGGTATGTTGACACTCCATCAACTAATATGCCCGAAGGCAGATATCCCAAGGTCAATGAGATTGACTCTCATACTGACTATGGTTGTAAAGGATTCTCAGTCTGAAACTCGCGCTGAGCGTTGGGTTGCGCTTATGGCCGATCTTTGGGAATGCGGAGTGCCTGTGGACCATTTGAATGTACCTAGTAGGTATGCAACTAGGTATATATGTGAATACCATCAACTACCTCTTGTCACTAAGAATTTCTTAACTATCAACCATTTCGTCCATGGTATAATCAGGTAGGACATTGGGTCTATGAGAGCCAGGGCTTGGCAATGTAGTTTAGTCATCTAACGGATGGCTGCCGCGGCGGCGGAAGCGACCCGAACACTAACTTCTTGAGATTTCTTTAATTTATGGCTGTATCTACTTTGATCATACCAATTAGTGCTATCTGTCATGGATTCCCCACGTCGAAGTCGGAACCGTGCGGCATGTCGGCGTTGCCAGAGACGTAAGATTCGATGCAATGGTGACCGGCCCCAGTGCTCAGCATGTAAGAAGGCGAATGTGGCCTGTGTCAACGATGAGAAACAACAAGTAAACCGCACGTAAGTCTGTTCTAATATACTAATAAAATTATGCTGACAAGTTCTCTAGTTACATTGCAAACTTGCAAAGGCGAGTCGAATGGCTTGAATCATTGGTTAAGGAACAGACCAATGTATCCTTAGAAGATGGACCTCCTCTGATCCTAGATGAACTTTACCAAACACAACACCCCCATAGAGAATACATCGAGCCATCTCTCACATTATCACCAACGCAACAAGATCATTTAGCCAGGATACCTGTCGATTCTGACCCACCTGAGCAGCCAAGACAGGCGCATGAAATCGGGTTGGTATCGCTATCCGCTGGTGGTGAGCCGAGATACATCGGTCCTTCTAGTGGTTACTTTCTGGCGAATCTCGTATTTTCTAGCACTGGTCGACGAAAGAAGCCGCCAAGAGGTTACAATACCAGGAAAGAGCCATTGTCGCTATCAAGTGAGCTCTTTGACAGCCCCACACCACTACCGACTCGCAAAGAAGATACGATCGAATTGTCCGCCAAGTACTTCTCATTCATACACATCATGTACCCATTCCTGCATGAACCTTCCCATATGCAACGGGTAGAAAATATGTATTCCACGGGAACCTTTGACCCGATAGCCGCCTTTCACGTCAACATGGTACTGGCTATCGCGGCCTCGGATCTTTCCCGACGTTTTCGTATTCGACTTCCTGCCGAGGGCTACTATACTGCAGCTACACAGTACTTTGAAGAAGCCTGTGTGGAAGGCTCTCTCGATGGTATTCAAAGTTTGCTCCTCCTCATGGTCTATGCGCTGCATAATCCTTCGTGCGGAGTGAACATCTGGAGTCTCAACTATCAATGCCTGGGTGCGCTCATTGATTTAGGCCTTCAACGCGATGTACGTACATCTTCGGCATTTCAAATCTCATTCTTACAGCAAGAGATGAGGACTCGCATTTTCTGGGTAGTTTACAATTTCGATCGCACGCTGGGTACCATGATGGGTCGACCGATTGGGGTTCGTGATGAAGCATGCGAGCTACGAGTGAGTGATACTTTCGTTCTCTAAACATGGATCATTTTCTAATGTCAGTACAGCTCCCATCAGATGTTTCTGACCAAGATCTCGGCCAGCTCGCGTCCCCGGAAAGCGCGCTGAAGACACCATCTCATATGACGTTCTCCATTCATTTATTCCGATTATCACGGATCAACTCCGAGATAAAATACGTCATGCATAGTATCTGCAGGGATGCTCCTACATACGCCTACCCTCCTGTTACCAACATTCATGAATGGCAAGGAGAAATGATTGGTCGGCTTCAAGCATGGCTATCCGACATCCCTCAGGTCCCTGGCATGGAATCAATTGCCAAAATCTGCGAGACAAAGTATCACGAAATGATGATCCTTCTCTTGCGGCCCAATCCGGGCATTCCAGAGCCCTCAGAAGACCTGCTTTCTCTTTGTTTCCAACACGCCGTGGATCTCATTCGCGGGTTCGGTGAGCTCTACAGGCAAGAAGCGCTCTTATACAGTCGGCTTATTGTTCACTCCATCTTTCTGAGTACTATTATAATGCTGCATTGTCTTTGTAGGGTCCCACAAATATCTTCCCGGGTGCAGATTGACGATGTGGTCGCGGATACATGCATCAGCTTGAACATACTCAGCAGTATCGGGGAATACTGGACAGAAGCCAAGCGGGCAAGAGATTGTATTCAGGAGCTATCAAATGCTGTCATTCAGCGCTTGATCAGGAACCGTGGATTGGAGACATCGGCCAGCGCAAGAGAACAAGACACTGCTGCCGTACCTACGAGTGCTCGGAATACTCGTGATCAAAATATGAACGACACGTTAGAGGCCGTGGACACTGTGGATTCGGCTGTCGATCTTGCTCCAGCTATGAGCTCACTGGATGGTTATGATTACAATTTCGATTCAACGAGCTGGTTGGACGATTCCACATCTGGTGGGTTCATGGATTTTGCGGGTGTTCCAGATTTCGATAGCTTGATGTGGCAGGTTTTCAACAACACGTAGCGCAGCACTGTAACCTTGCTGAGGGGGTAGACCATGTGGCAATCAATAGTTCCTGGCAGTTTATATTATAATTCATTTCGTCAAGACTTTCGCCATTATGGATATATTACGTTCAAAGGAAAAAAAAGGTTTTTGTGGAGAAAGGAAGAGGAGCTTTTTGAAAATTTCACCCAAGCTTCACGTACGTTTCAACACTTCTAGTCTGAAACCCTTGCTGCCACAGTCCTAATTTCGGTGACGATCGGACAAGATTACCTTGCTTGACATGGTACGACACAGTGGATCTCGGGAGCCACATCTTAGCTCCCGAAGGATTCGTCATGCCTTAATATTGCCGAGCACTTGAATTGCTTAAATTTTTAGGGGCTTCCTGGTTTTGGGTTTTACTTGCGATAATTGATTAACTTCATCGACAAAAATGCTTCGCCCTATAATCTCTCTCCTCTTCGCCGCGACCGCGTTGGCACAAACACCAGCAGGGAGCTACGCCCACACTAAGCATAACCTCGGCGCAGCCTATCAGAACGCGACAATCACCCCTGGAACCTGGATTAGCCCTGATGGTAACGACATTCCCTGTTACACAATAATATACCTATATTAATAGAACCAAAAACAGACGTCAGCGATCAACCCGCCATCTGGCCTTCCAGCATGAAAATGCGCCAGGATACCAAGTACATGCTCATCATGCTGGATCTCAATATCCCAGACTCCGACGTCACCACTGCTGCATACTATGACACATTAGTTCCCGGTTTGGCTGCAAACACTACGACACGTGTTCATTGGTGGGGTGGCAACTATACTATTGAGGATGGCAAATTCGTCAACTCGAGCGATAGTCTTGCGCCGTACACTGCGCCCCGTCCGAGGGATAGTACCAACCACACTTACGCCTTGTATTTGTTTGATCAGCCTGCTGGATATGTTCCGTCTAAGGCTGCGCTGGATGGTACTTATTACTCCCAAAGCACCAATGCGCGGTTCAACTTTAGTTTGACTCCGATTTTGGAGGCGGTTGGGGAGCCTGTTGCGGCGACTTACTTTTTGAGTGACGAGGTTTAGGCTCATCAGCGCTGGATTGGCGCTTTGAAGAAACATGTAGAAAGGAGGGTTGAACCGGGTCTTCAGTATTAATTATACTGTGTACAGTATTTCACGCTTATCCAAATATGAAACTGGAGGTTCACCGATCATGTACGAGTCTCGACATCGAAATGTCCCTGAATAGGGTCCAGCTTTTGAATGACATGCCATAGCTATGCAGGTTGTACTTCTTTGGGAATGAAAAAGAAATTGCAAGGTTTCATTGGTAGACTAAAGCAGTTTGAACATGAAGGAGGGTTACACAGAAAACAACGCAGTATGTGATCTCTAATTGGTTACTATCGATGAGTATTCATCCGAACATATGTTTATTCAACCAATAAAACGCTATTCGCCTCTCAAAAGCTGAACTACTCGGATGGATGGGCTAAACCCCTCTAAGTGGCAATCTTTCCATGAAGCGCAGAAATCATATCGGGAATCGTTTGCGGGGCATCATGTTTATCCATATGAACCTCCACAAGACGCAAGGGCTCAGGTTGCTCTTTATTAAAGTTGCCGGCTGGTCCAAACTGGTCATCCATAAGAATCGCCTCCAGCTCACCTCTGGTCCGAACACTATACGTCCTGACAAAGTCAGGCTTCGGACTGAACACTTGAGGAAGAAGTTTGTAGTCCCAAGGCTGGATATCATTGTAACTCTTCTCCCAGCCATGAATAAAGCGCTCAATAGTGTAACCATCGTTACAAATGACAAAGATAATCACACCGAGTTCTTGGCGAACTAAAGTGCTAATTTCCTGAGCGGTCATCTGCAGGCTCCCATCGCCGGTGAAGAGAATTGTTCGGCGCTTCTGCTTCGTCTCAGACTCCTTGAGCTGTTCGCGCGCTGCAATGGCTGCTCCGACTGTTGCTCCAAGCGCAAATCCGATTGAGCACCATAGTAGTTGGAAGAGTGATTGGGCTCCTCGCGGGTGTTGGGACCATATCCCACCAAAGGCGGATGTTCCGGCGTCCATTGCGACGATGTCGTCTTCTTCGAGCCAGGAGCTGATGCGTGGCCATAGCCATTCTTGGGATAATGGAATGCTGCCATTGCTTGTGTCGGCGTTTTTGCTTTTGAACAATTGACCAGACTCATCCAGGGAGACTTCGGGGGCGTTTGCACTTGCTGAGCTTGCTGAAGATGGCGGTGAACTGCTGAATGAAGAGTTAGATGCGGTGTTCGGCGCGGAGGCGGACATTGCATCTAAGAGCTTTCCGAGGACATTTTCCATCAGAATCTTGGAGTAAGTCTCTTCTCCCAGTTTCACGGTGTCTCGATGAAAGACAATAGTGTCAACATCAGGTACATTACTCTTGAAGGCCCCGGTGTTCAGGTCTGATGGGCGAGATCCAATCAGAAGGATCAGATCACTTGACTGAATTGCTTTTTGCACACCCGGATTGGAGACGCCGCCAGCGTAGATTCCTCGGAAATTCGGCAGACTTTCGTTGATTATTCCTTTTGCCATTGGGAAAGCAAAGCACGCTATATTGGACTTCTCAACAAAGTTCCTGGTCACATGTAGACCCTCATATCTGCCAGCAAGGCTGTCGACAATGATGACTGGACTCTCAGCCTTAAACAACTTCCCACGAATTGTGTTCATGGCAGTCTCTTCCGCCGCCGTTGGTTTGGTTGGCAGAGGACGCAGCAGCAACGATTTTTCTAGCGGAGATGGGTCAATTTCGGCCTCCACCAGATCCATTGGGAATCCAATGTATACAGGCTTGCTGGAGCGGTAGCATTCGGTGATTGTTTCATCGATCATTCTGGTCGCTTCCAGAGGGTCCTTTAAGAGAATAGCAGCAGCGGAGATCCGTTCGCTCATTTTCATGAACATTTCGAAATCTCCATCTGCCAGGGTATGATGGACAGGCAGCTTCTTTTCCTGGATAGCGGTTGACGGAAATCCCACAATATGGATGATCGGAACGAGCTCGGCAGAGGCCCCTGCAATCGCATTCAAAGCAGAGAGCTCGCCAACTCCCAATGTGGTGACGATGGCCGATATTCCTTTGATACGCGCATATCCATCGGCGGCGTATCCTTGGGTTACGTCAGGTCTATGTAGGAGTCAAATGAAGTTGTCTTTGTTAACTTACCAGCATTGAGTTCGTTGACGTTGCCAACCCACTGCAGGCCGCACTTTTCGACGTAGTCAAGAGCAGTGAGATTAAAGTCGCCAGGTACCCCGAATACAGATCCGATGTTGACCTCATGTATGCGACGGAAGAGATACTACGGAAGAGATATCAGTTGGTGCTCATCCCTCTCGAAGACAACTGGTCTAAAAATAGACGATACCTCTGCAAGGTGCATATTGAAGAGTGGAGTGGTATAGAAGATATCTAAGGAAACGCAATATCACGAACGGGTGTTGATGCTTCTGAGCGGAAGTCGCTGTTGAAAATCATGAGCAGGAAACAATAGTTGGTCTCTGTTTTTATATACCTTGTCCAGCATATCAACCCGACTTTGTGTCGTGGAATTCGAATTCTGCATATTTACCACTTTGATCGGCGCTACACACACAGACTGCCATGCATTCAACTAGCATGACGGTACGGAATCCATCGTCTCAGCATGATAGCGCAAGCGAGTGTGTTACCCGTTTCGGCGTGGTGCACATAGATCTGCATTAATAAGTCCAAAATCGAGCATTTCAGGTCAATCTTGTTTTTTTTCATGCCTGATTGATTGGTAGATAACCATCCAAAATCGGTTACTTTCTTGCCTCAATGATAATATTGTTCGCATTCATCACAGGCCGCATACTCTGACTTTGGGAGGGTAGGACAACCCTTGTGTAAATAGTATATGCAAGGCTGATCAACGACACAGGTTCGTTGATGGCAAATTATCTGTCTTTGCAACTTCTCACGAAAAGATGCGACGTGTTACATAAATGGATCGAGATCGCATACGATCAAATGTTGAAAGGATACTAACCTCCTTATCTACCCATGGAGGTGTACTATTACGTTGCCCTTCTTCAAAAACTCACAATGTCGGTCCTCGAGATCTGTTCAGCTAATATTTATCAATACATGCAACAAATCGTCCAACAAGAGCTTAGTCTCGATCCACCGCGGGGCCTCATAGCGGATTTCATCGATAGAACATACGGTGGCTCCAACCATGTGGAGCGACTTATCTCTCCTAAAAGGGCCGCAAGCATGTTTCGTGCAGCTTATATAGACCCAGATAAGGAAGATTGTGGCCTGGAGACTGCCACTGTCTCCACACC
Organism: Penicillium pulvis; assembly: GCF_028828015.1. Lineage (NCBI taxonomy): Eukaryota > Fungi > Ascomycota > Eurotiomycetes > Eurotiales > Aspergillaceae > Penicillium > Penicillium pulvis. The sequence continues at coordinate 6,488,066 of NW_026643080.1, forward strand.
GAGGAGGCGAAAAATATCTCTTTCTGAATATGAGATTATGGTTCATGAGAATCCCTCACCTAAAGGTGGACATGAGGTCATCACTGCGTTGACCGGCCAGCTTGAGGTCTGTGGACAGATCTTTTGGACCCAGGGGGTTGGCGACGGACTGACAGACTGTTTAATTGAGATTTTACACTCTATTGGTCTAGTCATCCAGGTACTTGAGCATGAAACTGCTGTCATAGAATGCGACGCTGTCACCAAGCTCGGCAGAGACAAGTATACATCGGATAAAGCAGTTGTCACGTATGTGAAATGTTCAGATGTCACATCCTGTACTGCTTGGGGTATCGGAATAGGTGAGAATGAAGTGGATGCATTTATGAAGGCTTTTTTCCAAGCTGCAGCATCTGTAGGTACCTTTTCTGTGTAGTGGATAGTGAAATTCCTAGCTAACCCGCCTGCAGTTTATGACGTGATGAACCTATAAAGCGCTTATAAGCGATATCTGAACACTTTCGGCAACGTTTATTTCTAGTTTTGTTGAGGTCAATCTCCAAAAGAATATTGCATTATCTTCTCAATCAATCTTTATAGTCGCATCCAAACGAAAAGCCATCTGGTGTATCGGGTGGAGTAGACGCTAAGCCATAACGGGGAGTGCAAGGTAAACATGCTTTCGCCGCAAAGTTTCCCGACGTATGTGACCTCTCACCATGCCACACTTAAGGCGACAGCCTAACTATGATTTGCCGCAAGGGCCGGCCCCTAGTCTCCGCACGCAATTCCAAACCCCTCCTGCGCGACATACCCCAACAAACCCAACCCACCGACTCTATCCGTCCTCTGGTCCCCATGAGATAACTCCAGACCCGTTGCCTGTGATGGCGCCTCCATCGGGATACCCAAATCCTTTCAATATTTTTGGGCGGGGAAGAGCTCAGCAACCTCCGCCTCCTCCTGAGTCGATCGACGTTGAGGACGAGTTTGAGGACGCCGACGAGGACTACGACGACAATGCGGAGGGTGTGGAATTGAGCGAATACGACGATGGAATGGTGGGCGAGGATTTAGATCTTGAGGACGATATCGATGATACCGGGGATATGGATGGCGAGGAGATTGACGAGGAGGTCATGGAATCTCAACTTGAAGGTGATGAAGAAATGCAGGATCACGGTACGGATGACCCCAATTCTCCCCACGATACGAGTCGCTTGACTCTACAAGACCTTCAAATGGACTGAACGTAATAGAACGATCCCCGTCGCCCGTTCCACCAAACCTCCGGGAGATCTCATCCCTCGCTTCCTGGACTGTCTCCACGTCCAAACCTGGCTGCGGCGTCGCGGCCCTCCGAAACCCCTCTCCCCAGCAGTACTGGCAATCAGACGGTCCCCAGCCGCACACATTGACACTGCACTTCTTCAAACTCGTCGCTATTGTTCGCATTCGTGTTTACCTCGACTTCGAGCTCGATGAGAGCTACACGCCTACAAAGATGATATTCCTAGCTGGCATGGGCGGAAACGATCTCGTCGAATTCGCAACCTGGGAAGGCGATGGACCCTGCGGCTGGGTTGATGTGCATCTGGAAGGCGTAGGCGGACGAAACGGAGGCTGGGTTCGCGAGAACCTATTCCAAAAAGATCGTGCAGCCAAGAACGCCCGTCGCAAGTCGCAGAAAAACGATGACAGTGAACAATCCGACACGGAAGCTCTTGACGGCGTGGATCCTATCGGCGATGAACTAGATCCGTACTGTGGGAACGTGCTGAAGGCTATGGTGCTTCAGGTACGCGTTATGGAGAACCATCAAAACGGAAAAGATACGCATGTTCGTGGATTCCAGGTCTTCGCTTGCGACGAAAGTCGGAGGCGTGTGGCTGCTGCTCCGTCTGCATCTGCTGATGCTGGTCATCGTAATCATCGCCGCTTCAGTGCAAGGCAATCTTTGCGTGGTGGTTTCACTGGTGAGGCGCACCATGCGCGTATTGCGAGTATGGCTAGTGAGGATCTTGATACTTCTCGACTTGGGGCTGCGTCTGGGTTGGACGAGCCGGATTGGATGGGTGAGCCTATTATTCGATAATCAGTGAAGTTAAGGCATCCGGAGGCGTTAGGTTTTGACATGAGGAGTTTTTCTGGCTTCGAGATACCCAAGTCCAGGTTTTTTTTTACGGTGAATGTGAATAACTATTCCAGGACGTGAAGCATATGAATCAATTCCAGGCGAAAGTTTGCTTTTGATGAGTGATAGTGAAAGCCGCATGATCTGGCTTTTCGTTTAGCGTAACATCATATTACTTTCTTCAGTACTGTGGCCTTTGCTTCTATAGCGGAACTCGGGCCATAAAAACAAGGTTTCATTACCAAACTAATAGAAGCATTCGAGCACAAGTACAAGGAGGGAGAATTTTGATCTAGAAGCTCCAAAGGGTATTCAATTTTTTCTAGACTTATTATATCATATACCGAATATTTTCAAAGCAAAGCCAACTTCGCTTATATTTACTGAAGCAGCTTAGCAAGCTCAGCGGCGACGGCATCACCAACTTCAGTGGTGGTAGCCTTGCCGCCAATATCACCAGTGCGCACACCAGCCTCAATGACGTTGCTAACAGCCTTCTCGATGATCTTAGCATCATCGAACATGCCGAAGGAGTACTGCAGCATCATGGCAACGGAAAGGATAGCAGCAACGGGGTTAACAATGCCCTTGCCAGCGATATCGGGAGCGGAACCTGCAATACCAATCAGTACTCAAACCATATAAACCAAGTCACAAGAGAAGGAATACTTACCGTGGATAGGCTCGTAGATACCGTTAACCTTGGTCTTTCCATCGGGCACAGCAGTCAAAGAAGCACTAGGCAGCAAACCCAGCGAACCAGGAATAACACTCGCCTCATCACTAATAATATCACCGAACAGGTTGCTAGTAACAACAATACCGTTCAACTGACGGGGGTTCTTGATCATAATCATAGCGGCAGAGTCAATAAGCTGGTGGCTAATTGGCACCTGGGGGAACTCGTTGGCCATAACCTCAGTGACGACCTTACGCCACAAACGGCTGGTAGCGAGCACATTGGCCTTATCCAGACTGGTGACGGGGAGAGGAGGGTTGTGCTGCAGGGCAAGGTTGGCAGCGAGACGGGTGATGCGCTCGATCTCGGCGCGGGAGTAGGGCTCAGTGTCCATGGCGTATCCGGAGCCATCGTCCTCCTTGCGATCACCGAAGTAGATACCACCGGTCAACTCGCGGATGATGTTGAAGTCGACGCCGCGGCAGACGTCGGCCTTGAGGGGGGAGCTGTCGACGAGGGAGGGAGCGGCGAAGTTGCAGGGACGGAGGTTACCGAATGTGCCCATCTCTTTGCGGAGACGGAGGATACCCTGTTCAGGGCGGACGGCGCCAGTGCCCCATTTCTGTGATTTGGAGAGCTTGTCAGTTTTCGTTTAGTGATGATTGGAGGATGGTTGAGAACGTACGGGTCCACCAATGGCACCGAGGAGGACGGCATCGGCGTTCTTAGCGGCGTTGAGAGCCTCGTCGGTCAGGGGAGTACCGGCAGCGTCAATGGAAGCCTATCTCGGTTAGTTATGGAGGTTCTCGTTCTTCCTTTCCGGGTATACTCACGCCGCCGAGCAGGTGGTCCTGCAGGTTAAAGGTGACATCGCGGTTCTTCTCAATCACGCGGAGGATCTAGACAGGGGTTTAGAACGAATTGGCATGTAACATGAAGATTGAGCAGGCTTTTTCTTACCTTAACAGCCTCAGCGGTAACCTTTTGTTTTCAGCTCCGTTAGTCATTTGATCTCAATACTTAGTCCGATAGAGTATCCATGTCGGAGACAGGACAATGAGGTACTTACATCGGGACCACAGTGGTCACCACCGAAAACAACAACGTTGAAGGCAGGCATTTTGAGATAGAGTTAAAAATTGTTAATAGGAGAGCACTCAATTGGTTCGAAGGGGAGCTTTAAAATAGGTGGGATGCGGGTGAAGTCGACCCCGCCAACTCCGAGATCGGCGACCTGCAGCCCACACTTTGCAACGCTACATCACTATCCACATCTCGGTTTGCGGGAAGTTGCTTGATGTCTTTATCCGGCTATCCACGGGCTAGATCACTCTATCTCTCAGGTATCACGCACATGCATTAAATGATGTATAGAAGTTGCATTAAGAATATCAAGGTAAAAAAAAAGCAGAAAATGTGAAAATGGGAAAAGACACGTTTGAAGACAGGGATGCGTAGGCAAGCAAAAAAAATAATAAAAGAAAGAACACAACCCTGGATGTACTGTACAAGGTTCCAGAATCCAGAATCCAGACCATTCCTGAGGACCGCGTTGATCCTGCCCAAGACGCCTACAAAAAGGATTTGAACCACCAAACCAAACCTCATGTGGAAGCCAAGGCGACAGCTGCCAGTGCTGCCGTTGCCAAGGCCCCGTAAATCACAGACCAAAGCTCCCAAGATATGCATGACCCGAGAGTGGGCGTAAAGATAGATAAGCCAGAGAGGGAGCTATTCCATTAGCTATACGCCAATAGGAAATGAACAAGCTGTACCCCAAGGACACCGCTCAGAAAAGCTTAGTTTCTCTTGCGGTTACGACGAGCCTCAAGGTCACCCTCGGCCATCCACTTGCTGGCATTAACCATCTGGACGATGTTGACAAACTGCTTGAACGCCATGACAGGGGCCGCGACGCCGGTAATGACCCAAGGCCAGAAGCTATCAATCTTGTTTGCACGGGCCAGTTCAAGAGCGCCGGCACTCCACGGGCTGGCGAACAGGCTGCCGGGTTGGGGGTGCGCAGGGTTTCCGGGCTGGGCGGAGAATGGTTGAGAGTCGGGGACCGGCTGCAGAAGGGAGGGCGAGAGGGTGGGCGAAGAGAAAGACAACAAGTAAAGGCCGATGAAGAAGAGCTCGTTCAAGCCGCAGCAGAAGAAGAGAACGACCTAAAGTAGAGTGGATGTCAGCATCAGAAGGAAACAGGTAATTGCGGACAAGGGAACATCAGATCATCGTACCTTGCTGTTGTAGTATTGGTACAGCACCCAGCTTCGGCTGGAGTCAATCTTCTTGTGACTCTGGTTTGATCCACCCATGCTCAGAGTGGCGTACATGTGCATGTAGTGACTGGCCAGATCCAAGCAAATCAACCCCTGGAAAACAATAGCCCATCGGGGCCAGGCGGAGCCCAAGAAGACCAGCAAGCAGGATGTAGTACAGCGATCTGTCACCATGTCCAACACCGCACCAAAGGTGGTAGACTGGTCAAAGTACCGCGCCGCATATCCGTCCAGTGCATCAAGTAGACAAGACACGCTATACAAGATGGAACATGTCCGGGGATGGAGGGGCATGTAGTAGAGCGATGCGAAGGCAAGGATGATTCGGGTGTACCCTGGGAGAGAACAGCCACGTCAGCAAACAAGACTCTTTTTCCAGAAGGCCATCTGCGCAGCTAAGACATACCGATAATGTTAGGCCAGAACAAAAACACGTTCTCCCGCGGGCCTTCACGCGCCGCAGACCGAGTCCTTTTCTTCGAAGGTGCGCGCTTGGATGGCGTAAGCGCAACACCATTGCCTTCCTCACTCTCCTCCCCGTTCACAGCCAGGGCAGCTTTTTGCCGTCGGGTTCTGGCGCTCATTGTGATTTGTAGGTAGTAAGATTCAAGAAATTTAGGGAATCGAGGAGGAAGACACAACAAGGATAACGACAAGGATAAGGGGCGATAATCCAAATAAAAGTTGTGCTTATCTAAGCTTTGCTATCTCCGGGGCTCCGGCACACGCGCGCAAGGTTAACTTGCCAAGCCTGGAGCTACGTTTTATGTTGCATGGTAGACAATTTCTTATGTGGCCATAAACCCCTCTTCGACACTTGGCAGATCAAGTGTCTGAGCTAGCTTCTCTAGCAAATTTGCAGGGCTTATCGTTTTGATCACATTAGGAGATGTGATAAGGCCACCTCCTTAATCACCATTGGTGGGGACCCACCAAAGGTAAGGCTGTTATTTCGGTCCTAAAATTCGGGCTCTAACATTTTGTAACGTGCTGTGTTTCAATGTGCTCGGCATGCCGAGAAATCTAAGTTGATTTTGACTTACGTGGCATACACAATAAAAATAAATGCAACGCCTGGGATACGATCACCAGTAAAAAAAGACAGAGAAAACAATTAGAACAAACAGTGAAAGATGAGCAATGCATATTGCAGCGTCCAGCAGGACCTCACGATTTTCAGGTAAATGCGCTTCCTAAAGACAAATCATTTCAAGTAGCATGGCCCATCGCGACGGGCCAAAAGACAAGAGTACACAGTGTGAAGATTGGCACCTACCAGGAGCAGAATCATTCGGAGAGCCTAAGATGAAGACGCCAAAGGGGATCTGCCTGAAAAAACGTGCCATGTTAGAGAATACAGAGTAGAACCCTTGGGGGTGAGTGGAAGGGCTATTAGATCGCCTTGGTGCGCGAAAACAAACTGCTGTAGACGGCGTCCACGACCGGTTGGGCAGTGATCGTTCTGCCACCAAAGAAACGGCCATTCAAGCCTTTGATAGCGTTTTCGCCGCCTTGAACGCGGTCGAACTTCAGATAGATGTCGCCTTGAGAGCTCGGATCTAGCGAGATGTGAACAACGTGACCATATTTTTCTTCGCACTCAGAGCGGACGTCATCCTCCAATTCTTTGATCCAGGCCTCTCCTTCTTCTCTGTCGATATTGTTAGTAATTCATATAGAGACACGATCATAGGGAAAAAGGATAACTTACTCGGCGGCGTCAAACATGTTGCGAAGCATAACACACCGACTCGCCATGTTCACATTGACCGGCAGCGGCCTAGTCTCGGTTTTGGGTCGAAGCACCTTCTGCTGTTCGTCGGCGGAAGGCTCGGGTTCATCTGTTCGTGCAAGTTTCCTCATCAACGCGTCCCTACTGTAGTTGTTGAAGTTTACTCCCGCAACGTCTGTGTCGTCAAGGGCACTGGCACCGGTGCCTTTCTCGGATTCGCGGCCGCCCGCACGATCGAAGTTGTTCGAGCCGCCGGCCTGGACACCGCGGCCTCCGTGGCCGGAGAAGGAAGAGCCCTGGAAATTTGTTTGACTGGCAGAAGGGCCCTGTGGGCGAGTTGTATTCGAATCCGGGGTGAACTTATCATTGCCAAGGCCAACACGAATGGCTCGACCAGCAAGATCAAATCCGTTCATTTTCTCTAAAGCGTCACGGGCTTGGTTGGGGTCACGGAACCTGTATCATTGTAAGCCTTGAACGACGGGAAAGGAAGAGAGTCGGGAATCTTACTGGACAAATGCATAACCTTTGCTTCGACTAGTCTCATCCTTCTGCAATTGCACGAATTCAAGTTCGCCAAACGGTTCGAAGACATTCTGGAGGTCATTCTCAGTAATGCTGAAATGAACATTACCCACATAAAGTCTGTGAAATGGCGCGGAGTGTTGAGGGCCTGAACTGGCCTCCGGGTTACGGGCTTGGCGATTCTTCTCGGCCTCGGTCAACTGCGCGATAATAGGAATGCCTAGGAGTTTCTGGCCAGTGAGTTGAATGGCGCCGGGGACGGAATCTTCGCTCTTAAATTCGACATAGCCGACACTAAACACATGTAAGCCGATGTTCTGATCAGAAGAGGGGGGAAACGGAAGCACATACCCTTTGGATCGTCCGCTGACGCGGTCCTTGACAATTTGAGCCTCCTTAACAGGGCCGACTTTTTCAAAGAAGGCCATCAGCTCCTTCGTCCGTAAGCGCGCGGCAAGCTGCTGCACAAAGATAGTCCGTTTGTCCCGCTCGTCCTCATTGGGTTCGGGAGACTTGCTGGGACTCCGGCGAGGAGTGTTGCGGCGACCACCCTCGCGATCACGGCGGGGACGACGTTCATCCTCACGCTCTCGTCGAGAAGGACGGTAGTGCCGGTCATCGTGGGGTGAACGTGAACGAGCGCGTCCTCCACGGTAGAAGTCGCCACTGGAGCGACGCTCATCGTAACGATCACGACGAGGGCGACGTCGCTCACTCTCACGGCTCCGGCTTCTCTTCCGGCTTCTATGGCTTCCGTTAGCACTGCCATGTTCGCTGTGTGGGCTTTTCATCTCCTCATCGCCGTCCACATCTCGGTCGCGGCGACGGTCGCGGCTGCGCTCTCGGCGTCGGCGTCTATCACGAGAACGATCGCGATCACGGCGGTCAGAAGTGTCAGCATGGGAGCGGTCGTCATTATCATCCTGCTTAATTGGTGCCTCAGCGGGGGCAGCGGTTGACTCGAGAAGAGCCTCCACGTCGAGTCCCGACATCGTAGGAATTGCCTGTCGTTGATTGCGGTGTAGTGGACCGGGGTTTAGAGCGTTCAGTCACTCTGGGACTGGGTCGTAGAGTGTGTAATTTGAGAAAAAAAAATATTAGCTTCTAGCCTTATCTCTGGTTATGAAGCTTTTGTTTGAGATTGATCTCCGAGAACTGAATGCACGGAAGGTAGACAGTCACTTGATGGGATGTTAAGGAACGGGGAGGCGGACTTGGCAGGGTCACGTGGGAGATTAAAGTTTTATACTTGCCTCAGGCAGAACGTTCGCCACCCTCCGGATGCGATGAGGTTTGGACTGATTATTACATGTGATGACCTACAAAGGTTGTTGGCGAGGGAAAAGAAAGGGTTTTCGAGCATTTTCGAGACGGAAAGTGTGAGGGTATGTAGTGGAATTTTCATTATGATTAATTGACAAGGTGCACTAATAAGTGATACCAAAAGAATAACTCAATAGACATCCTCTGGGGTGTTTTCTGTGCCCAGGGAAGTCACCTGTACAAGAACAGGGTTCATGACAAAACATATACACGCTCCCGACCGTGTGGTCGCGCAGAGCAATTGACTCGACGTGAATTCGTGAAGGCGAAAGCCTGGCCACTTGTTGCAAGGCTTGGGGTGTAAGACCGGCTTTCTACTGAGCCTTGGATCCCTTTGGAGGCGGGGTCTCCAACTCAGTGCCAAATACTCGATCCCAGAAACGGCTGGTAACGCCAAAGCCATTCTCGAAATCTGCGTAGTGGTGCTGGAGGTGATACCTCTTGAGTTCCTTGTAGTGCGCAGGGAGACTAAATAAGGTCAGCACAATGTCATTGGCAAGGGTGTGTGGGGTTTGAAAAACTTACTTGCGGTGGTGAAGGAAATAGTGGGTCAAGTCATAGCAGATGTATCCGAAAACGCCGCCGCAGAACACTTGTAAGGCCGCAAACCAGTTGTAGAAGAAAACAGTATGGGCCAATTTCCAGAAGGGAGCAGCCAAGGCCACGAACAGGGTTGGAGGCATGACTAGCCGGTACTTGTCCATAGGAAGGTAGTGGTGAATTCCGTGAAGCAAGAAATGCGCGGTCAGACCGACTCGGTTATCCGGAAGCCAATTGTCGACATGGAAGAGGAAACGATGCATGAGATATTCGATCAATGACCAAAGGCAAACACCACCAATCCAGTATGCTGCAGCAGCAAGAGGGTCACCAAGACCGGCCGTTCCAACCATAGTGCCATAGGCGACAGGCGGCAGCCAGATTATAGGCACCACATACCATGAAGTCTTGCTGAGAGGCTCCAGGAAGTTACCAAAGAGCGGGGCCGATTCGCCGCCCTTGTAGTGGCGAGGCCGGTGGATCTGCTCCAGATAAAATTCTTTCGAAAAAGTACTGTACCACAACTGGGGAAAGAGGGGCTTGTTGAGATCCAAGAACTTGTGTGTTTTGAAATCTTGCGAATAGTCCGTTTCGACCGACAGATCCTCCTCGCGCGACATTCCGGTTGTTTGGTAAACAGGCGAAGAAAGGTCGACCTCGCCAGCGTCCACCCCTGACGCTTTGGCCTTGCTGGAAGTCGAGCCGCTCGGAACAAGGAAGCCAACTTGATAGTCATCCAGAATTTCATAGGCCGCCTCACTGTGCTCGTGGGAGATTTCGTCCTTCATGATCTCCAAGACATCCTTCCCTGCGTAATCGAGGATCAGATCACCGCCTCCGGGATGATCCTGCACGAAATCCGTGACATCGTAAACCTTGCGTCCGATGGTGATGAAACAAGATTTGGCGTTGTTATGCGCCTCGACCTCGGCGGCCGTGAATGTCGGTAGAACCCGTCCCGGCATTTTGAGGGTAGGCAGTTCGAAGTTGAGAGTAGGAAGGTAGGATGCGAGCAAATTGACAGGGTGATTTAGGTGGTTTGAGTGGGTTTAAGGAACGACGGTGGCGGTCGTTGTAAGAGTGATCTTTTTTCGGAGGCCGCGGGATCTTTTATTCAGGGGAGGCGTGGCGTGACAATCGGACCGCCTCGGCAGAATTTAGCCCAAACAAAAGCCCCAACCCCAGGCTATTAATCGATCAGACAATCTCCGGCAAATTCCGTGGTCCCTGGCATTTCTGAGGATCAGGCAATGCATTTAACATATATTGTCAATGTAAGAGAACAGGAAGTAGTTCCGGACATTTGGTATGTTACTAGAGTGCCCTGAATGCGACTCAAGCCAGGATCTTTAGCCGGCTGCATTGCCTACGCTGGAATCTCCAGAATTCACACCTAGGTTAATAAACCAATTTCGTATCGATCTTTGGTGTAATCAAACTGTCTGTGTACGCCACAATTACCATTATTCAGCAGGAGAGCAAGAGTCAAAATTAGAAAGTATGTTAGTCCAAGGTTTTCTAGAAGTTTAGGTATGGATCATGGTGGTAGATCTCCATATTGAGATCTGAAAAGATCTGCCTTGAAGGTTCTGGGCATAGAACTACCTGACTAGGCTAACATTGATCTACTTCTGAGCATGAACTACATCAATATCTTGGTATCAGCCTCAAAATGTATGGGGAATAAACCTGTCAGTGGCGATCACTTCTCTTTCACCTTGGAACTGTTTAGTTCTTTCCAATACCCATACCTAGATACTTATATACCATATTGACTCCCAATCCAAGACCGAATCGGCCTTGAAACTGTGCAAGTTACTCGGTTTCCCCTGGGTTTCATCGAAGTCGATAGCTTCAACGCGGGTATGGCTCTTTGCCGGTGCCATAGACTCAAGAGTTCTTTCGACATTCAGCAATTGAGCACCTGGGCACTATTGCGGAATATAGATCACCAAATTTTCCGTCCGCGTAAGACCCGTCAGAAGTAAAACACGGAGATCAGAGGGCCAAGACCTTACCTATCACCTCGCATAGCCTTTGAGCGTTGCATTTGCATAAACGGGAAAGGGTGATCACTTTGCATATCAGAACCTTAATGAGAGCGATTCGGAGGATGGAAAGGTGATATTAAGGGTGTAGATCATCAAAGTCAGGGCGCAAAAATGAAAAAAAATAGCTTGGCATACAATGGAAAACTAAGGGGGCCGTCCGTAAGAGGTATAGGTTCACGCACTCATGCAGGCTATGTCAGCCATGAAGCCACAAGCCCCTCAGAATTCTGATGTATACGGTCACACTACCCCTCCTATGTGCAGTATTTACGTTGTGCTGGGTGTATTGCTAGCGCTTAGGATTTGGAAGTCGAGTGGACTAAGAGGCGAATATGTGAACTCCACGTAGTCTCATGACCAGGATGACACGAACCTGGGGCCAACAAGGGCATACATATAGTAAAGAAGGTGGGGGACACGCGTACTAGCGTATTCGAGGACGAACTGGCCCCGATATACGGGTACTGATGGCCTGTACGAGTGACGCACATGTCAGAAAGGAAAAAGAATTGAATGATTTTCTGAAAGTCTTCATGATTGGAAGGACCCAAGATTTCCCAGGTCCAGTTACGGAGTACTCCGTCGTTTCTGCACCTTACTGCAAACCCCATCACACGGGATTGTTGCTCTCTTTTGCTACGGGACGATCCGCGCAGCCGAATCTACATGGATGTATCAGCCGCCATCCAATCGTGAGAGCCAACAGTACTGTTTCCACCGCCGGATCGACGCCTATGGCATAGCGTGAATCCTTCCAGTGGGCGAGCCCGGTTCCTAACGCTTATTCGTGCATCGGCGCAGGGAAGAGGGGGGACACAAACAAGCGCTTTAGAAACACAGTCCCGTCGGCCTGTCCGGTCGCTTACCCGCGACTCCACCTACAACAGTGAACCATGCCGTGGCAATAACAAGGGCCCCAACTTGCGCTTTTCTTTTCTAGAAAGAGCCAATCCAAAAGACCACAAGGGCCATTGTCTCTTTGGGGCGCAATTTCCAATTTGACATGGCCCTGACTTGTTCTTGTGGAGCCCTGTTTAGCCCCGCTGTGGATTTTCCTAAGCTTGCCTTATAATTAAACCTGGACCTGCCCATAATCTCGTTCCTTTCTCCCCCTTCCCTTCTCTTATTCTCTCCCTTTTTCTCTCCTTTCACCCCCGCATCCCGTGATTTATCCCAATATGAGTGATTCCACGGGAAATCCAATCCTGGATTATGTTCAGCTGTTGACCACGGTAAAGAAGGGCCTGCCGTTCGGTCTACCGGTTTGCGTCATCCCTTCCCATGCCATCTCAACCACGGCTCAGCTCGCCCAGTTGGCCTCGGAGCTCGGTCCCCACATCGCGGTTCTTCAAGTTCAGGCTGAAAACATCGAAGATTGGGGTCAACACACCATCGATCAGGTCACATTTTATGCCAAGAAACATGGATTTATTCTGTGGGAGGGAAGCCAGGTTCTCAATTCGACGGTCAATTACATGGGACGAGGATTAGCCAATATGGAGACCCGCAAGGTTCTAGCCGACTTGATCCATCACAAATACACCAGTGGATTATTGAGGACTGCTCAGTGGTCGGGCTTGGCTATTTCATGGGCGCCTGGAGTGCCTTATGACCAACAAGAGAAGGACCTTCTTATTCCATCCCTTCGCAAGGCCGCTCGCGCGGCCGTCGCAGCGACAAGCAAAACCATTCAAACCGAGATCTCCGCAGACAGCGAATCGATCCCCGAGGACGAAGAAGCTCCCTTGTCTCCACCTTCGAAAAACGGCTGGCCCGAGTTCATGGAGAACAATGTGGGCTACGCATTGCGCAAGCTATCAACCATCTCCGTTACCGAATCTGTCACAATGCAGCCTCACGTTGAGACAGATGAAGGCATCCCTCCTCCACCTCTCCTCGCCCGTGGCATGACCCTCTTCCTCCCATGTTCCGTCGATACCGCTTTCACACACGAGTTCCGCCAAAGCACAATAGCCGCTGCATGCGCCAACTCAGATTTCGTGGCTGGATTTGTCACCAGCGAGCCATTCTTCCCCAATTACCGTGGCAATAATCTGCTAGAACTTGCCTATGAAGATGGTCATGGCATTCGAAACGAGGAGGGTGGTGACAATCTCCTCAATAACTCCCCTTATATGGACCAGGATATCACTCTCGCATTATTCTCTCTTTTACCCCCGGAGCTCATCTGTGACTATCAGGACGAATATAAAGAGAGTCTAGACACAGACTCGCAGTCTGAGAGCGTCGCGAGGTTGTTCTTCATAATGGAGCGCGCCATGAAGATGCGAGAAGCCAGTCGCAAACAAAAAGAAAGTGCATCCCAGGAAAACAATGATCAACCCAGTCCTGAGATCTTCCAGGTGCCCGTTGTCATTCTTCCTTGAGCGCGCCCGGCTACTCTGCCGAAACTTCAATGCCCTTAACGTCCTGTCAATAATGAATCACGTGAAACCTCATCACATGTGCATTGTATTTTTATTCTTATCTTCAAATATAGATTGGGCGTTTGGTACAAAAGCCTTCATATGCTAATGTCAGCCCTTGGAAGCACTTCAACAATTCGTTATTGGAGAGTGCGCATGATACCTAGGAAGGCGTGCTTGTGGCAAACATTCATCAATGTACCTATTCCCCCATAGCTTGGCAATGAATGGAACATCGAAGTGATAGATTACTTGTACTCATTAGAACGTAACAGATGCGTCTGAAAATATATTCAAGAACTTTAAGTGACACAAGCAGATTTGATTAAGGCATATAATCGGCATATATTTCCAACCTTCACATTGTTGCAGTCGGTCAACCTTGGAATGGATCTAAATGAGGTAGGTATAAACGAGCTGCATGCAGGGATCCCTGCACACGACGGTCTAGATTGCATATCTCAAGTGATCGGCGCTATTCCCGTATAGTCAAATTCCATCACGCATCACGCTAGTCGCATAAGAGACTGCTAATGTGGGCCATGAATCCAAGATTATGCTAATATTGGTCTCGCCCTAATATTGTGATCGACGGTGCCTAAATGTGGGAAACAGAAAACAACGTCATTTTTCGCTTCTTGGCAATTTAAACACCGTGCTCCGAGTGGTAAACATAGCTGCGCTCCATAGGTGAGACAGTAGCGCCCTGGGCTGCGTTCAAAAACACTATTGGGGATTAGATATCAGAAAGCCACAAAAATGACCATGAAATGAAATTTCTGACTCCACACCCCCTCTTCTCCCTATGCGTCCTCCAATAACTAGTCTTAGTATTAAGGTTTGTAGAAAACCATTCTCATTGCATTTTATTACATTCAGTAAAGTCATACGCTTTCAGAGGGAAACCTACGAGAGCAGGTTTCAGAAAATATGTTGTTCTAGTTCCCTCTCCAAAGCCTCAAGGATTTCCAAATAAGCACCTATAGCCATCAGTAAGTCAGTGAATACCCCACAGATAGATGTATGGGTTCTTGGAGATGGCACATACCTGCAGCTTTCCATCGAACATTCGCTCGACGAAGCATGCGTACACATATATCTTTCCCTGTAGAATATTGACCATCATTCTTTTCCAAAGCCATCCACGCTAACGCCGCACACGCTCTATAAATACAGTGAAGTACTAGTGGTGAAATGGTGTCGAGCGAATTTGAGAAGCGCTGTTCCAATATCTCGACAAAGTGTACAATTTGGCAAGCGGTATTCCGTAGCATGGTAAGTGCCCGTGCAGTGCATTCGCGGTATATTGGTATGGCGTCTCCCTCAGGCTGCTTACCCTCTGGGAATGAGTCGCAGCTGTGAAAGTCACTGATTTTCATGAGGGAACTAGTAGATAAATTTTCAGTCATGGTCAATAGAGAAGAGCTGATGTGGGTTCTCACCTCAAGCAGAGTGCTGCTGCGACATTGAATTCTCCTGTCATTTCTGAGTTATCGGTCAACAGAAGGAGAAGTGACGTCGTGGTTTGGCTTAGTAGCTCTACGTCTTCTAGGACAAACTTTGCTTCAAGTTTCTCGTCATTGCAGTGTCTAATCGTGCGCCCGAGTAAATTAGACGCTTGTGCCATGCGTGCGAAAGGACTGACCGGTACACTGGTCGGGGTAGAAAGAAATAGTCTCTCAGGAGGAACCATTTCCTATCGATGCATTAGATAAATTATCCGGATATATATGAACCGTGAAGAAAGAGTAGGAAGAATGAATGAACATACACCTCCGGCCCAAGCCATCTCATCCGCCGGAATGAAGGCATCGTTTGGTTGATCTTCCGTACACAATGGTCGATTGTCTCCTCCGGCTGTAACATATCTTAAGAACTCAGTCAGTAGGAGGTTCCAGAATTCGAAATTGCTTGCAGACCTGTCAAGTATGATGATAAACCACCATACCCGCTGCCGCTCTTCCCAATCCAGCCAATTGCGCGGCTTCTTTAGAATCTGAGGAGCATTCTTATTATGAAGGCCCAGGGAGATTCCTTGTCTGGCACAGGCGCCAACCGACGTATAGGCAGCAGGAAGGATAGCATGACCCAGTTCATAGACTGCAATCAGCAAGCCGGCTTGCACTTTCAGCAACGAATATGTGCCGGCCATCTCCAACGCGAAGCAAAATCGCTTAGTGGCTATGTATATTGGCAATCGCTCTGCATCATCGTAGCTCGGCACTTGCTGGACGAGCCGCATAGAAAGTAACAGTAGCGCCAGATCGGATCTCATTTCCGTTGAAGCCATATCAAGAAGCCTTTCCAGCCTCGATTGATTTATAATGGGCATCCAGGCATCAAAATTGCCATAATACTGGGTTATCATCATATCAATGTCAGATCGGGACCCGAGAACATCAGATACTTCCCTAGGAATGGGAGCGTCAGAAGCGAGGACTGGTGCACTGAGGAACTCTGATATATCTGCATCCAAAAATATTGATCGGAGGAAGAACTTGGGAGAAGGGGCATCATCACTCGTGCGGGTGGTCAGCGCTGACTCGTAGCTTGTAGTGGATGACGGTGTCCGGCTCTGCGCCATGAGCCGAGCAACGAGTTCTTCCAACTCTTGAATTCTGGCCTGGGAATCTTTGGGCGAGTGATCAGAATAGTCACATTCTCGTCCCATCCTATTGATTAGTACAGTCTAAATTTAGCCATCTCGGGATCTGTCTTTTGATATATATTTTCACAGCCAGCGGCTGGTCGGTGCGTACCTTTTACATAGCGAGCAGCTGGGGAGAATTTTATCGCAGCGACGCTTATTCTTCTTGCACCAAGCGCACGCTCGAGCGGCCATTTCTGCGTGCCAATTCTCATCCATGATTTTCGAATCGAGATAGAAGATGAAATGGATAGGATTGGCGAATGATGGGCGGTCCAACATGGAGCGGCCGGAGCGGCCGCTTCTCCACTTTTCTGCGTCAGCGCATTTAAGGTTTTATACGGCGCTGACAGTTAATCCCCTAACTCCGGAACTGACTCTGGAACTTGCCCCTTTGTGCATCCGCTATGCCAATTTTTTCACTTCCAGGTGCCCTTGCGATAACAAGGCAATAAAACAAGCCCGGATAACCGACTTGCTTAGAGTCCAGCTTTCCGTGAATATACTACATACAGAGAGCGGTTTCTGAAACATCGAAAGCAGATTCATTAAGTTCTATCCTATTTTTGCGCACTACCCAAGCCCATAAGTCGTCTAAAACCGACATTACTTATAATGGGTGAATTCCCAATAAGCTCGACACCCGACCCGGACAATTTCCCATCAAACTCGCCAGTAGCTAGTCCCGTCAAAAAAGTTCCCAATGGTCTTGTCGGACTCTGCATTCCTGACCAAACACACCGTATGAATGGCCCTAGTCCGGCGTACACGACTTGTCTTAGACCAGTTTGCGCCGGAATCCAGGGTTTGATCTCATCATGTGCGGCGAAGTCAATGAATGCAGGACGCATAGAGATAGCATGGAAACGAGGTGATTCCTCTTGCATCTTGGCAAGGGCAAGTTCGGTTTCGCCTTTCACTCGGCCAAATATTGGTGTGGCAAATCCCGGATTGTGAGTTGCGCCTTCTCCTGAGACATAGACAAAGTTGAAGTTCTCAGATGCAGGAGCCAGACTTTCAAAATCTCGAGCTGCGGAAAGGGTCATGGTCTTTGTGATGCGAACGTAGTCTCTGTTCAAACATTAGGCTATGACTAACTCGCATTCTGCGTAAAACTTACTCTTTGTTCACATCATTTTGGCTAACTCCCATAGCCCACACGCATCCAGTTGCTCCATTCAATTGGCCTAGCACTTTGCTATCAAATTTTGAAAAGTCTTCGGCAATGACCACGTTGATTCGATCATCGCTATTTCCTTGAACCATAGGCACAGGCCGACGACTAAGGATTGAGATCTTGCTGATTCCCGGGTTCTTGATCATAGCATGGAGAACAGCGGATCCGACGAGACCCGTTGCCCCTGTAAGTATAATGTGCATGCTGAAGATTCGAGACTTGCGAAATAATATGGGATGAAATCGATGGTATAGGAAGATGAATTGCAGCAGGGACCCCCAAGCTTATATAGATTTGTTGTACAGCGAAATCTTTGGTAATCAAAAGGCGGCATCTAGTTATCAAGGGGTGGAGTCAACCATTCGATTTCGGGGATAGTAAAGCGGCCGCCGTGACCGCAGCCACTTACCTTCCCTTGCCGTAGTGGGGCGTGCGGCCGCATACATGTGAAAAACCAACAAACCCAAGTCTTCATTATTGGCATTAGGACATGCTAGCACTCAAGACAACGAGGCAGTATGATATAAATTATCTGTATGTTTCGGAGGTTGATCAATGTCCCAAAACAATTAGTTTCGATAGCTCGTTCTTACAGTTGCAGCACTAGAAGCGCTCCCAGACCCTCAATGGGATCAGCCAGGTCCTTGACCCGGCCAAAAAGAACATTTGGCTCAGCTAAGTCTGAAGATAATTGGCTGTCCGTGTATAGGCTCTTGTCACGGGGTGAAGCGTATAAGAAGTTGAAAGATTTGACACCTGAGAGTCAAGGTGTCTATCAACCTTCTAGCAATATCGGATCGGAAGAACATTATACCGGGTCAATGGACATCACGTGGAACACCATGTCATGGTCCGTGCGCCACTGTGCTAAATGGCTATTCAGAAGCATGTGTTATTACTTCAGCGCGTCCACTGGTTCTTTTCTTTTATTATTTCCTATAGCATGTCCCATGGCTGATGTTCAGTTTTTCTGATTCTCTATTGCACTCATCGTTATTCTACGTTATCCTTGACTGAAGATCTTGGTCAAGATCCGAATAGCAATGACATCAAAATCCCCAGGCTCATTCTCACAGATTCCGCCAAAGGCTACTGGCCCCTGGAAGTCTTCGCTGGCGATAGACCATGGGTTGAACGCATTGGGGGTGATCCCCGCAGGCTCAGAGGATGCAGAGAGCAGTGCAATCTGCCCAATAATCATTTCACCCAATGGTGACTTGATCATTGAATATGCCGATACAATTGCGACGAAGGGCAGTGTGTTCTGGCAAGTCTCGCGTGATATGCTCGTTCGGAACTGCAGTTACTTCAGAGCTTTGCTGGATCTGAACAAGTTCTCCGAGGGGGTGAACCTTGCACAGCAATTAAAATACATCGAAACTAGCACTGAGTCGAAACCAGCGCTCATCCTCAAGGATAGCCCAGCTCAAGTGACTCTGCCCGTGGTTGGAATCACTGCAAACTCTACCACTAGTCTTTATGGTGCAGACGTCCTTGGCCTTTTTTTGAAGATTCTCTGTCTAGAATCGATGGATGACTCTGTCAGAAACCTGTTCAACAATGCCTTGAAACTTGAGCCGCCGTCAGTCATTGCAAGACTTATCCAGGTCGCTGATTCCTTCAATGCTCCAGACGTCCTTGAATCAGCCCTTCGTTCGGTTGGTTATCAATACGGCAAAAAAGGGAGATCCTCTTTATGTTCCTTTAGCACTGCACTCCTAAAGATAAATGAAGATCGCCTGCGACAGATCGCCTTGATATCCAAGGTTCTTAAAGACTACGATGTCACTAGAGTCATGACCCATACACTCATCCTACTTGGCTCGAAGTACTGGCATAATGGGCCACACCGTCCAGATCGCGAGTTCCTGCTATGGCAGTATTTACCCGATGAAATCGAAGGTACCATGATAATTGTATTGCTCCCATATTTAACAAAATCACTGACTCATGTGATTCTTTACAGAGGAGCTGTATTACAGGCGGCGTTGTATCATGTCAACAATCACAGATTTACAAGCACATTTCCTTCGTGCTTATGGCGTATTGGAGGATACCAAACCCCCTACCCACTGTACCGGCTCAAAGATCAATAGCCATGGCGTTTGCTACATCTCACAAACGTCATTTCCAATGTAGAGCAGGGCTTGCGAACGGAAGCGAATGCGATATATTCCAAGCCGGTCAGCTCATACGTTTCTTTGCCATGCGCAGCAAAACGGTCTTCCTTGGGTCAAATCTAATAGATCCTGAGTTCAATACTGATCCCGGAAGTCAAGGTGAAGACGGGCAAAGGAACCAATCAGATCTCTTTGATTTGTCTGATATCATTGCCATACTTACAACTCTGAAAGAGTTCCCTGACTATCAGGTGGATGCCAATCATGGAAGCTGTGGCATCAAACGCCGAATCGTCCCAATTATTCCTTCTATTGAGAATTTGCTTTTGAACCCCAAAAGCCTTATTGGGCTCGACTATGGGAGATGGTTTGATGCATTTACTCGCCGAGCAACCGAATGGAGAACCGCACAAAGAGCCTACTGCGTCGATATTCGACAATCTTTGATTTATGCCGTCCATGATTCGGAAAAGGGGCCTCATCGTATTCTCCCCGCTGCGAACCGAGATGCCAGGCTTTTGTTCACCGCACATAAACGTAACTGGGAGGCGTAAGCCCAGTTTGTGTTGAAGTTGTGGGATTCAATCTCCGTTTCTCACTTATTACGTGGTGTAACGTCATTTGCGGCTCTTTCCTTCACTCTTACGCCAGGTCGACTTGAAATGATGTTATGATGATGTCCCTTGACATATGAAGAAATATGAAGAAAAGACCGGTCTAGATTTCTCACATTTCCGCCCAGGGTTTTGTCACGGGTGGCTTACATGGCTTTCATGGCTCGCGGGGCGGTTCCTGGAGTTTGCTTACCCTGGAAAAAACATACGCGGGTTGAAAACTTACTGGCTGCTTCTTGTACATATTCCAGCATTACGAAAACGAAATTCATAGAGCTTTATTGAACAAAGTGTGTAGGGACAGCAGTACATTCTTGTCATTCTAAGTAATCTTCGCATGAAAGACGAACTTTTCCCTCCAGTCTCAATTATTGGAATGCTTGGTTTCATGATTTGATACAATATCAAAATGAATCACAGGAAAACACAAACCAGCATAATTCCAGCGTATAAAATTTGAGCGACAGCGATAACCGTCTATTCGACTCCTTTCTTGTCAATCACCATCAGCGTAGAAATGATATATCAAGTGAGGAAACAAATGATTCAGCAGACAGGATCTGGCCAGGTATATCCTAGATCGAAGTCCAAATTCGGTCCAGTCGGGAAGAAAGAGCCCGTAATCTGGCCTGTCGCAGGATCATAGGGGAAGTAACTGTCGTAGGGACTTCTACCAGAAATAGATTTCTCTGGCTTGATGAACTCCAGTAGATCTGGCTCGAGATTGCAAGATACGGGCATGGCAAGTGGAGTATCAGCCTGGTCCATTGGCGAACACGCAAGGGAGTCCATCTCCGCAGCTATTTCCGCAGCGGCTGAAGCATCAGCGATTGGTAGAGTAACGGATGGGTCGAAGGCAATGTCTTGCACAGTTTGATCTCCTTCGAAAGCGGCGGCATCTGCAAGGTCTGTTGCATCAAGGAGAGAGGTAGCGGATGATTCTTCATTGTCGCTGCCTGAGAAGTCGTCGACGTCAATTCCGACATGGGGTACTAATCTGCGAAGGAAGCCGTTACAGAGCTTCCAGGCTCGTTCGGAGGCCATGTTTGATTTGGATAGCGTTGACAGCCAGTCCAGTGCCTTTTTAGCTGCCTTGGATACCATGATTGCTTTCTCGGGGACATGTTGGGCCCGATAGGCGAGTTCCAGTAGCAGGATTGTGGCTGCTTGCATCAAGTAGTGGAGCGTGCACCACCATGGGGAGATGCGATGCAGTAGTGCCGCGTCAGGCGTATCCGGGAATAGGGTTAGCATGTGGCATGCGGACTCAACACACTCTGCGGCTGTTTTGCTGCAGAATTCATGGGTTTTATCGCCCTCGGCTGGAGATGGGTCGAGTCGGCACAGACAAGGACGTGTAATACCGATTTTGGTACTGTAGAATAAAAAGGCGAGACCCATTCGTTGACCGAGCGGGCACTGTGATGTCTGCGTTGAGGTGAAATCATACGCGGACGGAAGGTTCATGAACCAGGAATCAATCTCGAGCATTAGACTCTGGATTGCAAATTGGGTGCTGGCCCATGGTGACTGTAGGGCCTCGGGGCTGTACAGTTTCACCGTCATCCGCTTGGCTATAGTGTTGAGGGATGTCAACTGGAGGAAATGCAACGAGACACACGGCGGTAAGCTCTTAAGATACTCTGCTCGACTCATCTTTGTGTCGGCCTCCATGGGCTTGTCGTTGGTGTCCGAATCGGCGGTAGACTCCAGGCTGGCTGCGCTATTACTAAGAGAAATCCGGTCCATGGGGCTGAGTGCAGCCCGTCCCGTGGTGCTGATCAGTTGCGCAACCTCCTCTCTCTGGAAGTCACTTTCATCGAAGGGCACGGGAAGAGGCGTGGTGCAGCAGTTATCAGTGATGCAGGACGGACGTCCAGTCATGACAGAAAGGAGATGGTCGACATTGTACAGAGACCACCAAACACGATAGCGGATCTCTTTGGATGTATCAGAGGTGCAGGAACCCACGTTGCGTAAATGTAGACCAAGAGCCAATGCTCCTCGAACAGCACTTCCAGACAATTTCCATGCCCTGGATGGCTATCAGTATGGAGCTTCAAATCGGAGCCATGAGGGATGAGATACCGGTTAATATGCCCCGACGAGATCATGTAAAAGCAAGCAAGTCCTTCGACTTGCAGCTGTTGCAGATCAGGATGGTGCAGAAGTTGGTCTTCCAAGCTCAAAGCTCTTGCTCGCGCAAAGTAAAGCTCATGATCATCTTCCCCTCCTTGCCAGTCTGCATTTGTCAACTGTCCATATTTCGCTGCCGCGGCGAAGATTAGATTGAGTATAGCCAGCCACTTATCCCCAGGTTTCAACGTCGGTTGACTGAAAAAGACTTGAAACTGAGAAACAAAGGTAGAGACACCAATGATTGGGAAAGACGGATGCACCGAGCTAAGATAAGCATTAAGAAACTTTGTAGCAGTCTCCCGTGACGGAACAGCATGGGCATCAACTTGATCTTTTCCTGGAATATCCATGTCATCGAGATAGAAGTTTGCTGATGCCATCAAGGCATCAACAGGATTGTCAGGTCGAGGCGTCAAGGTGGGCGACGGTAAGCCATTGTCATCGCCTGAATTCGACATACTCGCAGACCATGCTTCGCATTCACTGTTGACCTCTTTGCTGAGCTTCTGAAGCCAATTGATCTCAGAGCTCTTTCCAATAAATCCGGTTGCCCGAGCGGTTTCATCTCTATTGAAGTCTTCTTCTGTATGATCGACAAGATCTAGAGGAGCAGTGGATGAGGGTCGAGATGGCGGGGGCTCTGAGTCCCATGAGACATTATGCTCTCCAGCTCCATTTCCATCACCATTCAATGTAAGATCAGGAGCAGCGCCCTTTCTTTTGTTAGACAGATGTTGGGCTCTTTTAGAGATATCAAGACACTTACGGCTGTCAAGGCAATGTTAACAAGCTGTTCATCGGAGACACCGAATCGACTACTTAGTCTTTTGATAACGTCCTCGTAAGCGTGTACCTTGGCTGATAAGCTAGCTAGCTGCCTGTTCAATGAAGAATAGTAGGTCAGCTTCGTCTGTAACAGATAAGTGTAGATAGCTACGGACCGTTTAGACTTCTCTCGCTTGCCATCTGTATAGCAGCAGATGATGCCAGCCTCGCGACAGTTGCGGCACCCAGATTTGTCTCCAGTGCATTTAGTCTTTCGCTGTCGGCATGACTCGCAAGCTCGACGGACATGTCGACGGTGAAATCTACCCGGAGAGGTAAATGCTGACTCTGCTCCTTCAGCAAGCCGCGGGATGGCCATTTTCTTAGTTGCCAGCTCGGAGTCTGCCCTTTGCAGGGAAGGGATGGGGGTGTCCTGGATCAGTTGAATCAGATTAAGTTTTAGCCGCGCTCCTGTGTCATAGTTTGCATACCATGCTAGAAAATTGGTTGCACGTTTCCGCATCGGCACATGATAGCTTGAATAGGCTCTGCTGTTCCGTCCATGATGGAAGATAAATGCTACTCATCATGAAGAAATTAGAGATTATTCTATGCTGGTGTCTTTTCTAAAGTAACGTGGGTGGCATATCAGTATGTCACATCATGGTGTCAATAGCTTCATTGGGCCAATTTGCTCACCTTGAGTCTTCAATGGCGAAGTCCAACATCGCCAGCATCAGAATGGCAATGAGGCAAGATGGCGGGAGCATCTGGGATTATAAAGACGTTGGAAGATCCGTCCTATGGTAGTAATGGTACACTATCTACTGGGAATGAACTAGTTTGGGTCTCCTACACATGATCCAAACTCTGTGTGCGATTGATCTTCTAGTGAAGACACGGACAGCTCGGGAGCAGGTCGAAAGTCAGCCAATTTGGCCACCGAGCAATGTAAACAAGTGTCTATAGCATCAATTCGCCTCGGGAACCAATAAACAGTGAGGCGAATTTGAGGTCTTTTCACGAAAGTTCGATCACGCTATTTGCCATCGACATCAAAATAACGGCGCATGTTGCATTCCAGGGCTTTTGATCTGATTGTGCCCACATATTGGTCAGACCATGGAATCCATCCCCCAGCATCTATCCACTGGTTGCGGTACCTGTCTCTCGGTTTTTGAAACCGACAGGCTCTGAAGTCCGAGCGCTATTGGGGGAAACAGATCGACCAGCAGCTCTTAGAGATATTGTGCAAAGACCGAAGAACGGAATATTGCGACTTACCTTTGTTTCGGACGTGGTTGTATCGATTTGAGTGATAGTCTTTCTAGTTAGGGAAAGTGCTCGCGCTACTCTCGAAGTAGCTGTCATGGCCTAGACCATGGAGGAAAGTCAATCTGACGTTACTAGGTGGCGTCGAAGCTTGTTAATGTCCCTGGTTGGTGATTGGCTTCAGCATGCCTGATTCGGTGCTGACTTTAGTAGACCGTGGGTGGAGGACGAGGTACTGGAAATATGTTAACTCAATGTTGGGAAGGGGTATCCCGATCGAGAGATTATTTGTGTATTTGGAAACCCAGAGGGTCCGAACGTTCATAATATTGACGTCGTGAATTACGCGGTAATGATCGAATAGGGCATCACTGCGGATAGCGATTGAGTTACGGGGATGTTATGGACCAAAACATCATGGAAGTCAACGTGAAAGTCTAGTTTAATGTGTCAATTTTGTGTAGAATTGGGACACGGCCTTAGCCAAGGGTTTTGAGAACAATAAAATGGGCTTTGAACACGATCTTAGAAGCAAAATGGCAGGTAACCACAATCCGAACGTCATTAGTATCCGACTCTATACAATGCACTCCTCGCATCACACAATCACGAATTTCTCCGCAACGCTGCGGACATCCTTGGAGAAGCCGGCACTCTCACCCTCCATCTCCAGCAAAGACACGTCGGTGACATCGACGTCCACGAATGGCTTAGACTTTGTGAATCGAACGCTCATGGGGAAGAACTGATCTTCATCACCGTCAGTAGTCTCGAACTCGAAGCTACCAGTGGGGTTCGACTCGTCAACAGCACCGAGGTTCCAGTCAAGGCTGTCACCCGAGACCTCGTATACAGCATCAAAGCTGGCGACTGCAGGCTCCGAGTCACCGTAGGGAATGGTGACAACAACATCACGCAGGCTGTCGCTGCCGGTGAGCTCGTACTCCACAGTCACAGTAGTCGAGTCGGAGCCCTTGTTAACCCACACAGTGAATGTGATGGGGAGAACATCGGTATTGTCAGCCGAGCTAGCCACGCGCCACCGCAGAACGCCAATCGCGTTGTTGGTGGGGAACCGCTTCGAGGTGTCCTTGAGTTGGATTATGGAGGAGCTAGTGAAGAGGGCCTTATCCACATTGGGGTGGGTTCTGAATTGGGCACCATGGGTGGGGTTGGCCTGTAAATCGAGGCGCAATTTTGTGAAAGCCGGGTCCGAAATGCGGAGCTGAAGGTCGCCCTTGACTTCAAATTCCTTGAGGGCACCATCGCGGGTAAGAGTTGCGGAAATAGTCTCGGCAATGGTCATATGAATAGGCTCGCGGTCCGCTGTAAGGGATTCGCGGGCAGAAGCGGATTCTTGCACTGGGGTAGACACTTGCGGTGTAACCAGGGGGCTATCCTCCTCGGGCTCGGGACCCATATCACCCCTGACCTTCTCGTAGATATCGGTGGCCTTCGACTTCTTGCCGAGTTGCATACCCTTGCCACGGGTTGGGAGAGGCCTAAGATTCAAATGGTTAGTATTTATGTCCAAATTAAATCTCTCGCACAAAGGCAAAACATACTTGGCGAAAGTCTTCTTCTTCTCCGCCTCATAAGAATCATATGTATCCGGCACTGATGGGCGGGAGGGAGGTGTGTAGACGGGATAAGAAGGGGCCCGCGGGGCTGCGCTACGGCCTGAACGAGCAGCTTCCTTGCGCTGCATTTCCAGTTGCTTCGCCTTCCGCTTCCGCTCCTCGCTGGCCTCCAATTCCTTGTTCTATTCACTGGTGTCAGTCCGTAGTCGGCCGCGTTGTCAGAATCGAAACATACCCGCTCAATAATCTCCTGGATTCTCTCTTCATGACTCTCCATCTCCAGGAAGGTCTTGATCTGGGACAAGGACAGATTCTCCCGGTAGCCCAGTGTCACCAACTCATCGAATGCGCTCAACAACTCGAAGGAATTGCGCAAGATCTCGCGCTCGTCTAGGCTCTTGCAAATGCTGGTGGTAACCTGAGCAAAGAGGTGCAGGCTATCAATGTCTTGGAGAATGTTGGATTGGCGGTTGGTGATCAAGATAATGTACAGCTCATCCAATGGCTGGTAGACGAAGCGCACGTTGTCTTGCTCGACGGTGGTGTGTTGGGTGCCCGAGTCCGCCAGCTTGGGGAATGAGGCGAGAAGAGCCTCAATTCGCGACCGGGGAATCTCACGAAATTGTCGCGAGAGTACAGCTTTGCCTCCGCGGGTGCATATCGACGCTGCGAGAACGACCTGTTGGGAGAGTAGAACTGGTCAGTTCAGGTCATTGCGGGGAGGGAGTTGATTGGGCAGAAAGGGGTGAGTATATAATTTACCATTGTGTAATTGTAGAGAGAGTATCTTAAGGAACAGGAAATGCGATACGTGACTTTGAAGTAGTGGTGTTCGGAGTGAATCCAAATTCACGACGCCCCTGTTTAGTGTTTAGTTAGATCATCAGCAAGCTACTCTGTTCTCTTTCACTGCCTGGTCCGTGCTCACCGCTTCCCCCCTTCGCTTAGTCGTCAGGCAGTGAGCAACCTTTTTTCTTTCAGTTTGTATCCAGCATTCTTCGCCTACCCATCCTTTTGCTTCTGATTTTCATGTTTCACTTCGTGATCTGAAACTCAAGGAGTACTTATACAACCCCTTCGACTTTTTTCCATTTCCCAGTCTCCCTATGATCTTCACACTTTAAACGCCGCACCCCCCGATTCTCGCGACACGTTCCGTTACTTCACTTTTTGACGCGTTTTGTAATGACAACGACATCTTCTCTCCTTCCTTCCGGCATGGAGGTTCCTGCTGGGGAGGATCTTGAGATGGCTTCACCCTACCAAGGTCAGGCCGATGATTTTGATATCGATATCGACCTTATGGAGGACCATGTATCCAACATGGACAGTGATATGATGGGCGCGGACGACTTCCCCAACACCTCCCAGCCCTCTCTATTCCAGAATGATGCGACAGACGATGCCGACATGGTCGATGAACCCTCGGAAGGATCTATGGTCGATGCGGACAACCTAGCCGATGAAGATCACGATATTGAGGTCCAGTACGACGATGATACCTACGAGGCAGATATGCTGGAGGGTGATGATGTTGAAACCACCGATGTTGCTGTACCCGCCATTAATATTGAAGGTACCCCGAGTATTGCGACCCCAGCGATTGAGAACAACGAGCCGAGCCAAGTTGGTCCGGAAGCGGCCGCAGACGGTCAAGAGGCTCAGTCTTCACCCTCCGTGGCCATTCCTGTAGAGAGTGAACAGCAAAAGCAAGAGCCTATCATTGAGGTACAAGAAATCGTGCAAGAAACGATTCCGGCCGAAAATATTGAGCATGAACAAGCCCAGCCCCTTGAGAGCGCTGAACCCGTTGCCGACAACGACAACAACAAGGTCGGTGAGCAGACTAATAAACCCGCGGAGAGTATGATTCCGGACGCCCAAGAGCATCACACTCCCGATCACTCGGTTGAGAATTTAGAAGATCACAAGGCCTCTTCCCCGAAGGCAGAGCCTCCCACTGTTGAGCAAGCTGAGACTTGTGTTTCGAATGAATTAGAACATGAGAATACTCATGATGAAGAATCTCTTCACACAGTCAAGGTCATCTACCAGGATAATGAGATCTCCCTCTTTCCGCCTTTGGAAGGTGATTCAGCCGAAACTTTCTTCCTTCATGACGAAGATGTAGCCTATGACAACGTTGGCAGATTATTCAGCTCTCTTCGTGAGGTGCTTCTGGATAATATTGCCGAGCATGAAACTCTTGTTATTGATATCGATTCCCTTGGTATTCAAATAACTGAGGTACGTTCCACTCTTACTCGCAACATTGCTCACAACGTGCTAATTCACTTTTTAGGACTCGTCTTATACATCCAGAATCACTTTGCACCAGATCTTGGATATTTACCTTCGCCTTTGTCATAACGACGGCATCCATGACCCGGACGCTCTGTATCTTAGCCTTTCCAGCAAAGCAGCTATCCATCATGAACTGGCCAACCTGGACTTCGCTGCCAAAGAAGGCAAGGGTTTATCCCAGATCCACCTGTGGGCTGATTATGATGAAGAAGACCCGGTTGTGGAAGAGGCTGCCGGCAGTCATGAACAATCTGGCGATGAGTTGCCACGGGAATCTCAGGATGATCAGTCCAGTACACGTGGTGGAATTGCTGCGTCTCATGACGCCGGCATATCTGGTAATGAGGCAACAGATGAACTTGATGGACCTAGCAACGTGGAAAATATAGCAGACGAAGCTCATCAGGAATCTGGTCGCGGTGATGCTGATGTCAAAACAAACCCTGAACCAAACCCCACTGTGGCTCAAGATGAACAAGAGACTTACCAAGGAGGGGAGGATCACCATAACAAATCTGATGGCGCTGAAAGCCACAGTGAAGAACGCGACCATGCCGAGGATCCAAGAACCGAGTCTACCGGCACCGTGGCCCTTGAAGATGCATCTGTGGAAGCTACCCACGATGATTGGGACAATCATGAAACCTTGGAGCACCATGATACCAATAAGGACGATCAAGCCCCTGATAATGGAGGATTTGATGATGACGAGTTCTCTGGTGCTGATGATCTTGAAGTGGCCGATCTTGCTGTTCCCGTACAGAAAGTTGAAGCCGAGGATCAACACGAGGACGGTGCTGAAGGCGTAGTTTCTGCATCCCAGCATGGTGAGCAGCCCACGGATGACTTCGAAGCTACGAAACAACTTGACCACGATTACGAGGACGGTGTGGAAGATAATACCGATCCCAATGCCTATGAGGAGTCGGAGTCCACATTGGAGAACCTGCCCCAGGAAACTTCCTTCTCCGAACAAACCCCAGAGCCTGAGGATTACCTACTTGGGATTGATGAGGACGTGATGCAAACACCTGCAAAGAATAACGAAATTGAGCAACTCAACAACGCCGATGTTGCGGATGAGGAATATTTCGAAGACGACTTGACCGCTCCCTCTTTTGAAGATGGCGGCGATGGTCAGCAAAACTACGAAAATGACTACAACTATGAGGCCGAATTGGACGCCCCGGAGGAACCTGAGTTGGGTGAAATAGATCCCTCTTCTACTGACTCTCATGCTCCTGACAATCTTTCCGTCAAACGGTCCCGTGATGAGGATGATGAGTGGGACATCACGGAAGCCACGACACCCGACCTCAAGCGTCGGCGACCTTCGTAAACCCATGCTTCCCTTTTTCTGCGCGGCATCGTTGCCATCCAAGACTATCTTGGCTGGCAAGCTTAGTCCCGATTTCTCTGGATGCCGTTGCCTTATGGTTTCCAACAGTTTCGCCATGATTTACTAATTCTGATGATCTTTCAGCAACGGTGACGACCCGTGGATTTGACTTTCACTATCACAGATAACAACCAGGTACGTTCAACACTTTTATCCTCCCCCGCTCTTGGCCTTTCAGGTCTCCTTTTCTCCCGGCCCTTTGCACCAGAGGCGTTTGAGGTAGTTCGCAACGCCTCGCCTTCCCATGTTATGTCTTATTCCTGTACGGCGATCGGCTTTTTATTTTTTTCTCCCTGCGTGATACCACTTCGATCCAAAAGTTGAGCTCGGCGTTGATGGGAATTTCGGTTGGGGCGTGTTTGCGGTTTGCATATCACATAGTATTCGGCGTACGCGTGCAATAGGCTCCACCTATCTTTAGCTCTGGCGCTGAAATTGAATTTATTTTTATCCAATCTTATCAGATGAGACTCCTTTACGTGAATATCTTGATGGTGTTCATATTTAATTGGTAACAATAGGTTCATGTATACACCATGGCTAGCCCTGGAGTCCGATCTCAGGCATATGTATATAAAGCCAATTTGGGACAAATCCCACATAATGGGGCAAGAACGGTACATCTCATTTCCCACAATGCCCACAGCAGTATCCGGCACTTGTGGAAGTCCGCTTAATCCGCATTTTGGCGAATCAAGTGGATCCGTGGCTCTAAGTATAGCCAGAGCTGAAAGCGGTGGTGGTGAGATCTTGAAACGACGATCGCCGCCACTTCTGACCAAGACCAAACTTCAGGGTCCAAGCATTTATGCAATGCACAAAAGCCCCTACCCTAGGGGCATTGGCTCTTTTGTCCGCGTTTCAGTAACAAGCTACCGATAAATAAAATGATAAACTCGTCATCTACTCCGTAGGCGCTAATAAGAAAGCCAAGGTAGACCCATTGCTAGCATTAAAACTAGGCTAGAGCACCTACTCAGCCGTTGCTCTTACGCGTCCCGATCGGCCCAGTCTCGAAACGGAACCCCACCGCACGCAGGCACCAATCCTGCCTTTACACCACCTGGCACCGCAATCTCCATCCCCTTACTCATCCATTACTCCTGCAGAAATCCCGGGCGGGCTCGTTGTTTCTGTTTCTCAGTCGCTTCCTACGTCGTCATACACTTCCCTTCGTTTAGTCCTTCCTTTCCGTTGCCCCCTCCCCGATACCAACAGCTGGCTCTGGAGGCCATTCGACAGTAGGAGCATCGGCTCCTCAGAGAATATCACCGTCAACATGCTTCCAGACAAGTACGTGCGCAATGCGCTTCCCCGGACTCTTGCCTTCAATGCGTTGGGGCCAAGGTGGCCAAGGTGGCCAAATGCTAACAATGCGCGCGGAACAGATATGTCGGGCTAATATTAGCCATCGTATCAACAATGGCCATTGGTACGTGATTTCCCTACTTTGAAGAGTCCGAGAGGAACCAACTAATGCAATTCGCAATCAGGTACTAGTTTTGTTATTACCAAAAAGGTTCGTCCTTCCTCCGAAATCGCCGACCGATGAACCCAAACCTGCATGGGATGGGGCGACAAGGGACGGGCACGGCCGTCGAGAAATAACTGCTAACGCGCTCGATGCAGGGCTTGATGCATGCTTCCGAACAACATGGTTTCGAAGGCGAAGGATTTTCATACTTGAAAAGTCCTATCTGGTGGGGAGGTGTCGTCACACGTATGGATATCCTCAACATTCGAACTGGACCGCGGAGCTGGAATCGCTAACATACATTAACACAATAGTTGCCCTTGGAGAAATTGCCAATTTTGCCGCCTATGCATTTGCGCCCGCGATTCTGGTGACTCCGCTTGGAGCGCTGAGTGTTCTGATCGGGTAGGCACTTCGCTCCCTCGGGTGGCTGGGGCCCTGCTGACAATCATCCCAGTGCGGTTTTGGGATCATATTTCCTCGATGAACGGTTAGGGAAGCTGGGTAAACTAGGCTGTGCCATGTGTCTCCTCGGCTCTGTTGTCATTGTCCTTCATGCGCCGCCTGATAAGCCGGTTGAACGGATTGATGAGATGCTCGCATATGCGGTCAAAGCACGTACGTTCACGCCTTTCTCTCCATGCTTCCATATTGCTTGCTAAATCGGAAGTCTAGCCTTCCTGTTATACTGCTTGTTTGTGGCGGTCTTCGCGACGGTCATGATTTATCGAATCGCCCCGCTTTACGGAAAGCAAAACCCTCTCATCTACATCTCGATCTGTTCCACAGTGGGCTCGGTCTCCGTGATGTCAATGAAAGCCTTTGGCATTGCGGTGAAATTGACATTTGGTGGTAATAACCAATTTGGAAATGCATCCACCTATGTATTCGCCATTGTCACCACCTTCTGCATTCTCACCCAGTTGAACTACTTTAACAAGGCATTGAACTCATTCTCGACCTCAATGTAAGGGAAACACCTTCCCCAAAAGAGTCACTCCTCAAGCGCTAACATTGTTTGTTCTTTAGTGTGAACCCTCTCTACTATGTTACCTTTACGACCTTCACGCTCTGTGCCTCATTTATCCTTTTCCAAGGATTCAACACGACCGATGCCGTCAACACCATTTCCTTGCTCTGTGGTTTCCTGGTCATCTTTACCGGCGTATACCTCCTCAACTTGTCGCGACACGATCCTGACGGACATGCCCTGGTCAACTCTAAGCTTGATGAAGAGGGAGTTCCGACCGATGGCATCGCAAGCTTTCAAACTCGACGGTCCATGCAGGCCCGCCGAAGCACCGATCCCCATCGTCGGAGTTCCTCCAGCCTTGCGTTCCTCAATGGCCACGGGGATCGCGAAGGGCTGATCCACTCGTACGATCTTGAGAACGGCTCTGGCATTGGCTTGAACGATTTGGCAGAAGACGATGGAGAACCAGGCCCGACATTCGCGGCCGATGAGCGCACAGTGAAACACACCAAGCGAAACAGCCAGATTTGATCGCCTCTGGAGTGGTTTTAAGCCAGCGCTTCCACTTCCTTCACGAAGTTACTGCCGCCACGCTCTTCTCCAATCTCTTCCCAATTTCCCACCATCTTCGAGCCATCTGGCTTCCCTGCATTTGTTTCCTCGCCGAAGCCCTTGTATTATTATTGTTTCCTCCAAAATGCCCGAGTGCAGAGATGATTACTCGGAAAATCTCAGGCACTGGACATGCTATGAATGATTGGATATGACTCTGGTTTCTCTGAATCGCTGATTTCGTTATTTTTTTTTTTTTTTTTTGTGTGATTTGGTAATGGGCAGGGTTATCATGTATATACGGAGTGTTTTGACAAGGAATTCCATTTCCCAATAGATTGGCATACAATTCGTCAGGAAGTGGGGCTCCACATCCGATGATGTAGCTTGCAAGTCAGCTGTTAATGGAAGTTTCACTTCCGAATTCCAAAGCTTGACCGGCGCGATATAGTCTCTCTTTGGCTCGCCTCCTTTCTACTCTCTTTCCTCAGGCCGATCTATATCGTTTCGCGAAGCGATTCCTCTGCGCGATGCCGGGTTTGTTGCGGAAGCTCGTCATCGTCGCCGCAGTCGACGGGCTGATTCTGCACGGGCACGGCATAAACGGACCCCGCCATAACAATGGCAGCAATAATGAGGCCTCTTCCATCCGTATCGACTACAAAACGAATAAAATCACTGCCCTGCCCGCTTCCACGGAGGAGTCACTAGAAGATCGCGATTATTTGGAGGCCTACGGACTTGTCGGTAAGTTTGACCATGGCGCTCCCCGGGAAGCCGCGGGCTATAGCTCTAATTCTATCATCCCTTGATTTTAACACGCATTCAGGTCTGCTGTCTGTCGCGTCACACTCGTTTTTGGTCTCCATTACGCAGCGCCAACAAGTCGCACAGATTCAGGGCCGTCCTGTCTACGCTGTGACCAATGTTGCAATCATTCCCGTCTCCTCGCAAGCGGATGCCAACCGCGCAATCACACAGGCACGGAAGGAGGTCTCACAGGGCGATCCTGATCTAGACTCTGACTCCGAAGACGATATTCCAGACCATGTCACAGATCACGGGGAGACGGAAATTGGTAGTGCGCCGAGTTCGCCTAATCGGCAGGCAACATTCCATACCCGCGGTGCTAGCGTTGGTAGCATAGCGGAGGATGTCATTGGGAAACGGGTGCCATTTGGTCGATTTGCGGCTAATTGGCTCTCACGGAGGAATCTGGGATTGCCGCGGCCTGGAGCGATAACGCAGGATGTGCCTGAGTCGCCCTTTGATGAAACCTCTTCACCCGGGACGGCCACTCCAGATGCTGAGTCGAAGGAGGATGAAGCTGTGGAGGCCGCTTTACCTGAAGATCAGAGAGAGGACATGAAGCCTGGTGAAAAGGACGAGCTTCCTCGGTCTGGTCAAGCGTCTGACCTGTTGCCCAAGTTGCTGAAATATACGAAGCTACTTTTTGCGTCGCATAATTTCTTTTTTGCCTATAATTATGATCTGACGAGACCTTATAATGCCCAGGAAGCACGCACTGAACAACTTCCTCTTCACAAGGCTGTAGATCCCTTGGTGGGTACTGTTTGTGCTAAATGCTTGGTATCTTGCTAACACGGTTCTAGTACTTCTGGAATAAACATCTCATGTTTACATTCATTGAAAATGGTGCTCATGGCTTTGTGATGCCACTCTTGCAAGGATTTGTTGGTCAACGAGAATTTACAGTCGCCTGTCCTGAGCAAAAGCCAAATTCTGAGTCTGCAGACGAAAAGCCGGTTGAAGCGAAAATTCTTGGCGACAGCCAAGAGGCAGGCTCGGTGGAGACGGAAGTCTCTAAGCGCAACTTTCTGTTGACCCTCATCTCGAGGCGGTCTGTCAATCGACCTGGCCTCCGGTATCTCCGTCGTGGCGTGGACGATGAAGGAAATACAGCCAATACTGTCGAGACGGAGCAGATTCTGTCCGGCCCTGACTGGGACCCTTCCAGCAATGTCTACTCGTATTTGCAAGTGCGAGGATCGATCCCCTTGTATTTCTCTCAGTCCCCATATGCCTTCAAGCCCATTCCGGCGCTGCACCACTCCGCTGAAGTCAATCAGCTTGCATTTGGAAGGCACATTAGGGAAATGAGCCGGAGATACGGCAAAATTCAGGCCGTTTCTTTGATTGACAAGCATGCGGGAGAACTGAAACTGGGCGAACAATATGAGAGATACGCCGATGTCTTTAATCAGGCCGGTGGTGTTGATGGCACACCACTGCGGTTGGAGTGGTTTGATTTCCATAACGAATGCCGTGGAATGAAGTTTGAGAATGTGTCCCGTCTAGTCGACCGGGTGAAGGAGACACTGGATGAATTTGGTTATACTAGCGTCAAGGACGGTGTATCGTCGCTCAAACAGAGTGGTATCATTCGCACCAACTGCATGGATTGTCTTGACCGTACCGGTGTGGCTCAGTGCGCATTTGGCCAGTGGGCTTTGGAGCGCCAGCTTCAAAATGAGGGCATCGCGATTGACCTGGGTGGTGACTCGTCTACTCAGTGGTTCAACACTCTTTGGGCAGATAACGGCGATGCTATTTCCAAGCAATACTCGTCCACTGCTGCTTTGAAAGGTGACTATACTCGCACGCGAAAGCGAGACTATCGAGGCGCAATCAATGATTTTGGACTCACTCTCTCACGGTACTACAACAACATTGTGAACGATTACTTCTCGCAGGCTTGCATCGACTATCTGCTGGGTAATGTCACCCCGCACGTTTTCGACGAATTTTCCATTGGCTTGCAGACCACCGATCCAGGCATCTCGGTTCAAAAGATCCGGCAGAATGCAATCGATACCAGCTGCAAGATCGTTATCAGCAGTCCCTCCGAGGAGTTCCTTGGCGGTTGGACTATGTCCACCCCCCGACAACCCAATACGCTACGCACTCTTCCCTTCGAAGAATCTGTCCTTCTTCTGACAGATGCGGCGGTGTATAGCTGCCGTTTCGACTGGGAGACCGATAAAGTGCTCTCTTTCGAACGGATTGACCTGCGCTCTGTATCCCGTATACATTACGGAACATACGTCACCTCCATCCTAACAGAGAGCCAGTCGAACGAGCGCACCAACGTGGGCCTTGTCATCGTCTATCGCGATGGTGATGAGAATCTCGTACGAGTCAACACCCGGTCCTTGCAAAGCAGTGTCCGTCCCGCCGCCCTCGAAGCCTCCAGCAGCTCCACGGGCGAATGGGATTTGGTTTCCTGGCTTCGTGGTACTAAGCGCGCCACTACACGATTTATCGCATTCAAGTCTCTTCCACTAACAAATGCGGGGACTAGCCCTCGCCTCGGGCCCACGACGGGTAATGTTCGCGAACTTGATCGCGTTCGCTCCATCTGTTTGGAAATCGAGCGTGCGATGCTGGCGGGTGATGGGCAGAACAAGGATGCAACATCTGTTGTTGAAGAGTCTGATATCATTTCTTTGGCTGATGCGAAGAAACGGACTGGAATTTTGGAGTATCTTGTTTATGATATCAAGAAGATGGTTTGGGCATGATCATTTGGCGGTCCTTTCGGGTAATTTTGTTTGGTTTAGGGGTCTACAAATACGTATGCTGCATGTTGCATCATTCTAGGGCAAATATTATTGGCATGATGTTATCAATGTTGATTTTCCATCTCTACAGGTGAGGTCATACCCCGTGCTTTGTGGTAGGTATGTGTCAAAGTAAATATATTCCGAGTGACCTCACCGCTCGGACATGCAGATCAGACAAATATAAAAAGAACCGACCGAACCCGTGGACGCAGAGAAGAACTACTACAGACATTCTATTATCTTTAGATGCTATAGAATATCGCGTCAACTGGGGCCAGAGTCTGAGTCAAAGTAACGCAACCCAGTTAGCGTAGGTTGATTTGCTAGTAAAAACAGTGCAGTCGACTAAGGTGGCTACCGCCTTTCTCTTTTGTCCGATCGCCCCAGATTTTTCGACCTTACTTACAGTGTCAAGTCCGAGTCTTTTCCTCCTTTTTTTCTTTTAGTTCTTAAACTTGAACACTGTTTTCTTCTGGGCGATTATTTTTATATCACCCTCAAGTTTTCTGTTCGTTGCTGAATTTACTTGGTGCAGATCGGACGCGTTGGGTGTACCTTGATCTGGGGAACGAAGTAGGGGGACCGGTTCCCACTTTCTTGGCGGGGCGATTTGTGCCACACGCACTTTTGCACCTACGGTCGCAAGCCAGTCGACTTTAGCACCGCTTCAACATGGATTGGCAACCTCAGGATGAGCCATTGAGGCAGCTGGCCTGCTGCCTTAGAGACTCTCTCAATGGCCAGGACCCCACGCTCCGAAAACAAGCCGAAGAGGTACGCCTATAATAAATTTTTTTGCTCTGCACTTCCCCTCCCCCCCTCTTTGTCAGGAACCAACGCAAGAGAAAGCGCACACTGGGATTTAGGATGGAGACTGACATAATCGCGCGCTGCTATAGATGCTTGCTTCGGCGACCTCATCCCCAGACTATGTCAATTACATCACCTATCTTTTCTCGACGTCTCAGGTTCCTCCTGCTGTCGGTATGGACGACAACACCTATAGCGTTGTGCGCTTTGCTGCCGCCATGAACATCAAGACGAAGCTTTACATGGCCTATCAGACGATTCCCCAGCAGAGTTTGAACTTTATTCGATCCGCCGCGTTGATTGCCCTGCGGGACAACAACATACAAGTGCAACGAGGTGCCGGTACTATTATCACGGAGCTGGTGCAGCGGGGTGGACTACTCGCCTGGCCGGAGGTTCTGCAGGAGCTCCTCGCCTTGGTTGGTAACACCGCGGGTGATGTGTCGATCCCCGCTCAGGAGGCTGCGATGGCTGCGCTATTCAAGGTGTGCGAGGATAACCGCAAGATCCTGGACCGCGACTACCAAGGACAACGCCCGTTGAACGTGATCATCCCCAAGTTGCTGGAGTTTACAGGACGGGAGAGCGCACGGGTTCGCGCGCTCGCCCTAAGCAGCATTCACATTTTCCTCCCCCACCAGCCCCAGGCATTGATGGGCTCTTTGGATCTTTTCCTGTCACAGCTTTTCAACCTGGCGGGTGACCAAGATACCGAGGTGCGGAAGATGGTGTGCCAGTCGTTCTCGCAGCTCGTCGAGTTTGCCCCAGAGAAGCTTATCCCGCATATGGATGGACTGGTCAGCTACATTCTCATCCAGCAGCAGAACGGAGAGGACCCCGAGCTTGCCCTGGATGCGGCGGAGTTCTGGATCGTCTCTGGTGAGCAAGAGCGTCTGCAGGCACCTCTGGCACCTTTCATGCCCAAGGTCATCCCGGTGTTGCTCCAAAATATGGTGTATGAGGAAGACGATGTGATCCGCCTGATGGGCGACGAGGACGATGCTGACACCGAGGATCGTGCGGAGGACCTGAAGCCGCAGTTTGCCAAGTCGAAGGCGGGCCGTCTCGATATGTCAAAACAGGGCGACGCAAATGGTTCGCAGCAACAGCCACCTCAGGAGGAAGAGGAGGGTGAGCTCAGCGAGGGCGAGATCGAAGACTCGGAGTATGGAGATGACCCCGAGGACGAGTGGTCCTTGCGAAAGTGCTCTGCTGCTGCACTGGACGTCTTTTCGAATGTGTACCACGACCCTATCTTTGAAATCATTCTGCCATACCTGAAAGAGACTCTGCGACATGAGCAGTGGCCTAACCGTGAGGCAGCTGTGCTCACCCTGGGAGCTGTCGCTGATGGTTGCATGGACGCTGTCATGCCCCACCTCCCAGAACTCGTCCCATACCTGATTTCTCTGCTGAACGATTCACAACCTGTTGTGCGGCAGATCACCTGTTGGTGCTTGGGGCGATACTCCGAGTGGGCTTCCCACCTCCATGAGCCAGCAGAGAAGCACCAATTCTTTGAGCCTATGATGGAGGGCATTCTCCACCGCATGCTCGACAACAACAAGAAGGTGCAAGAAGCCGCTGCATCTGCGTTTGCCAGCTTGGAAGAGAAGTCGGACGAGAACCTGGTTCCATACTGTGAGCCTATTCTCCGTCAATTTGTCAAATGCTTTGGAAAGTACAAGGACCGAAACATGTACATTCTTTACGACTGTGTGCAAACTCTGGCCGAGTGTGTCGGAAACGAGTTGGCCAAGCCCCATCTCGTGGAAATCCTGATGCCTGCTCTGATCGAGCGGTACAACATGATCCACGACCAGTCTCGAGAAGTGTTTCCGCTGCTTGAATGTCTCGGATACATCGCTGCTTCATACGAAGATGCCTTTTCGCCATTTGCCCCCGTTATCTTCCAACGCTGTGTGAAGATTATCTACCAGAACCTCCAGGAATCCATGGCCTCAGTAAACAACCAAACCATTGATGAGACTGACAAAGATTTCCTGGTCACCAGCCTCGACCTTCTCAGCTGCATCATCCAAGCTATTGACCCGCAAAAGAGTGGAGAGTTGGTGGCCGCCTCCCAGCCGCGTTTCTTCGACCTACTTTGCTACTGCATGCAGGACTCTAACTATGAGGTCCGCCAATCTTCCTACGCCCTGCTCGGTGACTGCGCCATCAGCATCTTCCCCCACCTGGAGCCTTTCATCCCTACCATGATGCCGATCCTTATCAAACAGCTTGACCTGGATACCCTGCCCGACGACGATCGCGTCACTGGCTTTAGCGTTCTCAACAATGCTTGCTGGTCCTGTGGAGAGATTGCCGTGAACCAGAAGAAGAGCGACCTTGCCCCGCACGCCGAGAAGCTCTACTACGGTCTCTTGCATATCATCAACAATGAAGAGATTATTGACTCGGTCAACGAAAATGCCGCCATGGCACTGGGCCGTCTTGGTCTCTGCTGTCCTGAGCCGCTGGCACCCCGATTGAGCGAATACGCCGCCCCTTTCTTAACGTCAATGAGCAAGATCGATTTCAGCCGCGAAAAGGCTTCCGCCTTCCTTGGATTCAACCAAGTGGTGATGAAGAACCCTCAAGCGATGGAATCGTGTCTTGGAGTCTACTTCGGGGCTATTGCCGGCTGCGCGAGCAAGTCGCTCTCATCACAGGAGGACTACCGGGACATCCACAGCTCATTCCAGCAGGTATGCGCCCACTCCCCCTGACTTCACAAAATACCGTTCTAACTATCAAGCAGGTTTTGCAAGGATATAAAAATATGATACCCAACTTCGATTCATTCCTCTCCCAGCTTCCCGGTCCCGTGGCCCAGAAGCTGCGCACGCATTACCAGGTTTAAGGCCAGAGGTTCCATGATTCCCCCATCAAATCGACTTCATCCTTTCCGATTGAGATCTACATGCACGATGATGGCTTTATGAAATGCCGAAATGCTCCCTCATGTGTCACCTCTAGGCTACACATTTACATGGCCGATTGAAGTCCAATGACAATGTCACCTGTCATACTCTCTGCCTCTTCTTACCAATCAATGCACTGTTTTCACTTTTCTTTGAGCGCTACGGGTTTATTATAGCCCATTGTCATTATGACCTAGAAATAGGAGGAACGAACGGAAGGAATCAGTTACGAAAAATCATTAGGTCAATAATCAAGGCGAGCTGAGCTCTTGACTGGGCGTTTCATTTCAGTCCCATTTCCTGCATATTCTTTTTGAGAGTCGGGGAAAGAAAATTGGGAATTCTCCAGATATGTCATTTGACTATCTACGATGTATCTGATTGCATTGGGTGTGGCTATCTGATTAGTCTGGCATTTGTTTTCTTTTCTCCCCTTCTCTTGACTTCTGCATGTTGATATGAGGGCCGGTTCCTTGGTAGTGTGCGTCGTTCAGCGCTGGCTTTCACCATTTCCCTTTCTTAGATAGATAGATTAGATAGATTCTATGAAAAACAAAAATTTAGGTAGTCTCTTGGTCCATATGT
This sequence comes from Penicillium pulvis, assembly GCF_028828015.1. Classification (NCBI taxonomy): domain Eukaryota; kingdom Fungi; phylum Ascomycota; class Eurotiomycetes; order Eurotiales; family Aspergillaceae; genus Penicillium; species Penicillium pulvis. The sequence continues at coordinate 6,528,656 of NW_026643080.1, forward strand.
GCAGGGCTTGCTGGGTCCACGGTTCGAAAAAGATGCACTCATCATCACTCATGCTAGATTATAGTCGCAAGCTTGCCCGAAATAGGCGACGTGGCGTTCCCACTCGCTTTCAGGGTCCAATATCGGCAAAAAATGCCAAGCGAGCTGATCCGTCGCCAACGCAGAGTACTTTCTGGACCTCGCTTCTATAGCCCCCACGATAGGCTCGAGTCCCGTGCGCGCTCTCTCTCACTTGCCTCTTTGCGCAGAATGCAGGGTCCTTTGCCAAGACCACGAGGGGTCTTCATTTACTAATCGTTTTATTCACTTTCCATTTCCCTTTCCTTTTCACCGAGCTTTGATTTCCACAAGGTCTTGGAATTAACTTTCCCCTAACTCCTAGGTAGGCTAGAATTTCCCTATCGACCTCCACTTTACCTGCCATAAGGCACGGACGGGATGGATCTTCGCGACACCTCGCTTATTTGACGCCCTCGGGAGTCTGAGCTTAACTTCCGGTCGAGGGGTACTGGGTCAAGAAGGCACGGGAATTACCAAGCCACTAGCCTTTTTTTTTTTCGCCTCATGTACAAGGACAGTGGGCTGGGGAATGAATGACAGGGTCTTTGCGTCGTGGCCCGATCTCAGATTACTGTCTCACTGATTGCTCCCTGATCCCTGTCGGCAGTGAGAGTGGCAATTAGGAGTTCCATTTCTCCTAGGTTTGGAGGCTACCAAGGGCTATCGGTGTAAGCTTGACAGGTAAGATTGGGTTATCTACCTGCAGGGAAGTGCAGATGATATACTTTACACGGTACACGTTTCACTCATACCAGATTCAGATGATACTGTATGAGCTGAGATGTCATCGGCGTGACAGGTTGCCCAAGATATTAAAATTAATCTCATATATCAGGGGCGCTACTCACCAATAGACATGTATGGGGGCGATTCTCGGCTGTGCAGCGGTGTGACAATCTTACAATCTGACTCTGTCCTACAGTAGCCCACTCCGTTGGAATTACCAAGGCTCGCCACGTACAAAGTACCTTGTACCTATTCACCGAAGGAAAATGAGTAATGGGTGGAGATGAATTCTTGACGCCAATCATATTGAACCTAGAAACAATCCATGTAACGGAGTCGTCCATTCTCATTCTTGATACAGTCCGCCAGATTCACAACGTCCATATGTTGACCACCTTCATCATCATCCAACGCGGCATGAAGCATGGGCTCATGGGTTGGACCCTCAAGTTCGAGGAACACGTTGGATGCATGGGCAGAGAAGTCTTCAGCGCTCCAGGCAAATCTGCCTGCAAGGGAAAGTCCGTTATTGACTCAAACCTTCTTCAGTGGGGGTGAGGGGCGACGTTTGTCCTTGCAAGGCTGTCGCTGCCTGGCTCTGCTCTATGCTTACCTCGCTTGGTACCCAAGAAATCATCTAGATTCAGCTCGGAATATGTGGCTTCCCCCGAAGGACGACGGCAGTACGCGGTTAGGACATGCCCATTCTTGAGCTCGATGTCCATGGAGGATTTGTGGAAACCCATCTTTTCCTGTAGATCTTGGAATGTGGGTGTGGAGTGAGTGGATTCGCTGTGCCGTCTCTAGGCTATCGAATCAAATGAAAGAAGTTTGTAAGTGACAAGGAGGGTTTGTTTGTGACTAGGTATTACTCAATTGTATAGCACTGTATAATTAGGAGAAATGGAAGAGAAATTGATTTCGATGATATACATGAAGTGATGTTGTTGCCTCCCAGGCATTCGGTATATAATTCCGATGAGCAGATTATCGCCAGCCATACAGCTGGTGGGGGCGTTTCCCTGCATCATCTTACTCTCATGATGACCTACCTGCATGCCTGGATTTTCTGCTTGACTTCGACTTGAGATATTCTCAATATTGTTTTCCACCCCATTGTCATTATGACCTCATGGGTTTTATGAAGTGATGATGTTTACTTCAGCCTCAGGATTGCCTCTTTGGCATTGAACGCGAACTGGGACGCAGTGGCTTAGCTAGAAAAAAGTAAAGTTAACGCTAACGACTCTAATTAAATTGCGGCGCGGACGGGAGGAAAGTGGGAGACGGTGGGAGCTTCTTGGAATGGTCTGGCTATGCGGGAAGACGCGGGTAAATCGACAAATTCGAGTCGAGATCATCCTATACTTTCTTTTCTTTTGCTTTTCCCTTCTTCGCTCTTATTCTCGGACCCGATTCGGCCTAGGATTACCAATGATTCCCAAGACTACCAGCCATTATGTACTCTAGAAGGGTATATTGCTTTTTTGCCTGCGAAAATTAGGCTGCTTCTAGCTTAGCGGACATCTGAAACCATGGAGATATAGATCGACAGGATGATTTGCCCCTCCATGAACGTTCGAGCTAAACCAACACGCTGGGAAAACGCACAGCCTTTGTTGATCTCGCCATGATCGACGGGGTAGTCTATCCCGCCCCACGCGTCCAGGATGACCTCTTCTGGGGCGTTTAAGTTGGTTAGCGGGTGTTGCCTTCCATGGACCGTGCATTTTCTCTGACTAGACGATGTCATCTGGCAGGGCGGGAGAACCGAGCTGTCGGGTCCGGGCACTGGTCTTATCCCAGTGAAGAGCAAGCCTGGCCAAGCCCGCAGGGTCCAGATCGGGAGGCCTAAATTTGTTCTTTAGCTACCCGACTAATGGATTCCGAGAAAGTAAGATCACTCACATTGTATTCCTAAGTAATTAAATGAATTCATCTTCATCAGCTTTGTGGCTCTACGGAAAAAAAGGAGAATGTTATGGCCCCCAAATCTCAGTGCCCACAGCTTGGCCTAGACTAACCCTGTTCTGGCGCGATGTCGCGAGTAAGCTGGACTAACCGCATTGGTAAGCTAATGTGGGACCTAAAATCAGTGATCCACATTCCCGATTCTCTCAGTCCATGGTCCCCGGTTCATTCGCTTTGAAGTCCTAAATGCGTCCAAGGTGAAACGCATGAGACCACCTCTAATTCCCTAGACTCACAGCAAATCGTGTGAGTGGGAGGCATGAGGGTGGAGCCACGTGTAATAAGTACATTTCCCCCGAGGATTCTAACTGGCTTGAATTCACTCTAGATCCTGCATACCTGCATATCGGCATGTCTGCATGTCTAAGAGCTTCACCGATCAGGAAAAAAAAACGTGGTGATGGAAACTGGCGGTGTAACGTGACACAAGTCAATAACTCAAGAACACCGCGAGCCAGTGTAGCGGGAATGATGAGTTCTAAGCCCTGAAGCTAAGCCTCCTATAGGTAAACCCCTAATCCCTGGTTTTTAGCTGGATTTGATTTTGCTCTGAACAGGGTTCTCAACGTTCCAGCCCAGTGGTAACCCCCATACCTTCCCGACTCCCCGGATTGCCTAGGTGAAGACCCGCGGTTAATCCCGATAGACAGGTCTTACGCCTGGGAAAAAAAAGAAAATAAAACCCCAAAACGGGCTGACCAATGAGAAGGCATGAAAGCATTGCGGAGCATCTGCACGTTCGGTTGTCTTTACCGAGTTGAGTCCAGTCTCGTCCCGCGTCTGACTCAGTGCACGGATAGAAACGGCGCTTTCTAGACTAGCTTCATCTCATTTTATTATTGCTCAATTATTAACTGTTTTTAAAATTAAAATTAAAATTGTGATGATTATTATTAGAGTACAAATAAAAAAGAAAATAATCACCACTGCCGGGGCCAGTCTAGGATGGCGCAGCAAGTGATTGACTTCCCCTTTACTCGACTGGGCATATGGTTCGGCTTGGCAAGCCTGACGTTTCGATCCACATTCAAGGGTCCTCAGATCGCGGAGCTTGGTCGATCGATAACTTCCCCCAATCAGACTAAATACAAGCTACTTGTTTTCTTTCCTAAAAAAACTCCGTTCTGGCCCCCCCTACTCGTGGCCTCCCCCCTGCATACTTCTTGATGAAACTGAAAAAGCAAAGAAGACGTCAGCCACCCCCCTTTGCCTTTTCCGCAACGATCTCAACCGAAAGCACGGAGTACTAGTGTAACTCCCCAATCAACAGGCATCTAAATGATCTATTGAGACTATCATTGCCTGTTCATTCGCTCCTGCTCAGCAAAATTAGACCAGGCCCAGTGTTTCCCGCTTGAACTACCCAGATGCGGTGCCCGTAGTGGGGCTTGGCAAAAGTCATCTTTAGCTCGGCCTGGCCGACCCAACAATTTAGAGTGAATTAATCCACTTCCCGCCTGAATTTGGAGAGCTCTGTAAGGCAAGTTGTTGGAGGAAGAAAGCTCCGGGGTGGTTCGCTGTCCCCGGATGTACCAAGAAAAAAAGGGACATGGTTGAACGATATTCCCCGTGGGCGCGAGAGCTCACATGCCGTGGAGTGGGACCTCCGGCCAATGGGGCTAAACCCATCCAGGAAGCTGGGTAAGGCATTGGTCAAATTAGAGTCTGTTCATGGCCCGCCATGTGGTGACCTTGGTTGACCCTCGAGCTGAAAGGGTTATCCTGGGTTCCCCTGCAGAGAGGCTCAAATGCGAGATCGTCACTGGGGGATTTCGTGACTATTATTACTCTGTTACCGATTCCTATATTTACCGTATTACACCTGACCTGGATCTTCTACAATCCCAATCATCTCATCATCACTTACCTTTTTCTTTCCCCCCCCCTTTTACCTCGCCATATTTCTTTTTCTTATCCCGATGATCTCGCCTTAGGGCGTTTACTTCAAACCTGCTGCAGCTCGTATTTTACACAGACTTCCCTCAACGCTTCAGCTTATTTTAGGAAGATCGTCTTTTCTATAAACACCGGGGAACCTCTGATCTTCCATCCTTTCAATTTCATCAACCACGGGCTTCCATTACATGCCTCTCAACTCATAATACTTCAACTCTACTTTGAATCTTCAACATGGCCGGCCCAGGTGGTGGTCCCCCGCGCAAGAGCCACACCAAGTCCCGCAACGGATGTAAGACTTGCAAGCGGAGACACATCCGCTGCGACGAGACCTTCCCACAATGGTATCTTCCACTTAGTCGAGCTTAATCTCCTAGCAGCAGTTCTAATCTAGATTCTAGTCGCAATTGCACAAAACACAACTGTCGCTGTGACTACCAAGACATGGCTACAACACAAAGCAGTCCCCCTTCACGGCGGGGTCCCGATCTGCTCATGTCACCCGAAATCGAAATGGAGATTGAGAACTGGCACCGAACGGGCGTCCCTCCATATCCAGAACTAGTTCAATGTCCTCGCGCTGGATGGTCTCATCTTTCGCGCGCGGATTTGCGTTTAGTGCACCATATTATCGGGCTTTCGATCGATTTGCATCGCCGCGGTTTGAGTAACTGCACTGTGTGGGCGCAAAAGATGCCCAAGTATGTTGTCTAATGTATAGACTGAGAAAACGATGGCTAACGTTTTATCTAGCTTTCTTGCCATTGCATTATCCAATGAATTTGTGATGAGCTCGATTCTGGGCTTGTCGGCATTTCACCTTGCCTTCTTGACTCGAGATCAGGAAACTAAGCAGTTGGCTTATCACCACAAGGTCACCGCTCTCCGGGGCTTGCAGACAGCCATCGGCTCATTCTCCAAGGATAACTGTGAGGCTGTTCTTGCAGCTTCGATTCTGCTTTCGTGGCAAGCAAGTGAACGGTTTGTTTCCCTCTTCATACAAGTGACCAACCATCTAATACCATCTTTAGCCAAATGTGGATGTCATTACAACAAGGCATCTCAACAGTCCTCGAATCGATGCATCCATTCTGGAAACAGGAATCCGAACTAGCTCAATTCGTCGAAAACCAGCGCGCCTTGAGCGCATCCGATTTCCCAATCTCTTTCGACGAAGATCTTAACCAACTAGATCAAACCGTTCACGCCCTCCAGGTCTCCCAGAAGCGAGTATCCCACAACCCCGAGCACGCCCAGCGCCTAGCCGAGCTCATCGAATTCGTGCAACAATTCCGAAATGACTACCCTACCCAAACATCCGAGCAGGCATTCGAGCGCATCCAGGTTCTCCGACGCTGGCTATTTTGGCTCCCTGCCTCGATGCTCCGAGGCGGCGACTCCGATTTCAGCGCTCTAGCCATCCTCTCCCAATTCTTCGCTGTCGGCGTCGCCTTGGACCGATTCTATCCCGAAATGGGCGGCGCATACCTAGGCGGATTGTCCATCGGTCCTATCGAAGAAACATATCGTATTTTAGCCGCGAACAGTGCAACGGATCCATACAGCGCAGATTTACGCCTTGCAATGGCGCTAATGGACCTTCCACGAAGAATCGTCGCAAGATACCGTACCCGTTTGGCCTGGTCTCCTCGTCCCTCTGTTGAGCACTACTCTCCCGGCCCTTCGAGTCCATACCACGGTATGCAGGAGTACCCCGTCGCCTCATCCTCTTCACCTGCCTCCGCCTCTCCCTCCTACGTCGCATATACACCACCTCTCCAATCTCCTCCCGCTGTCACTGTTGCGGGCTCTCCGTTCCATCTTGCGGATGGCTATGTCACAGCCGCACCTTCGCATACTCTTTACCCACCTTCTCCACAACTTCTCGATGCGCACGACCCGCAGCTGGGGCTGTCTGACATACGCCACACAAACGCTCTACAGAATCCGGCATTTACGCCTCTATACGGCGCGGATGCTCTTTGCGCTGATATGCCTCATCAGAATGGCTCGCTCGGTCTCAACGTGGATCTGTACCAACAAGCACACCACTTCGAGATGCCGAATATGGTCACTTCTGAGACTTGCTGGACATAAGGCTGGTGGTTTTGTTATTCATTGATTGGACATGTGGAACAGGCGCAAGAGAATATTAATACCCCTTCAATTTGTGATACGGAGTCTGGTCTGGGATTTTGTGATTGTGATTTTCAAACCGTTGACATATCTTGACATTTATCTCGAGCCAAAAGAGCTTGGGTCATTTCTACTCTTTTCTTCTCTGTCACTTTCTTGACCTTGGTTCTTTCTATGTCTATGTTTATGCTATTTGATCCCGCATGAGCGTTGGCGTGTCTCGAAAACCGAGAAAATGTTTCTAAGTGATATACCCAGTTCGAGTTCGCGAGACATGGCTACCGCACTGGGAGTGCTTGCATGCTACTGCTGAACGTTTCCCTTTACATATGATAATACCTAAATGTGAGACAATGATTTTACCGAGATAACCTCGAATATATGACCATCTTTACCAGAATCTTCCTGATTGGCGCGAATGATGCAAGCCTCCTTCCAATCATTAACTCCAGTCCACTTCAGCTCAGATCCCAAACTCAGAAACTCATTTGGCCCCCATAAGCCACCCTTCCAAGTTTTCAAAACACCACTAGGCATACTTTATGTACGGAGTAATCAAAGCCAAGAAACTTTCCCTCACACCCTGACAGTATGTACCCGGGCACATACACGGGATACATAGATCGCCAGGAACTCCACCTTAATCCCGCAAGAAGAACATGTGGATCTAAGAATAGGAATAAGATAAAGTATAGGAATCCCAGATCTGCACTTCTTATTGGGTCATTATGTCAAGCGTTGGATCCCGTGGGCCCCTCGTATTCGGTTGGCTTTTGCCCTGCTTAACCTTGATAATCCCCGCCTAAGTTGATGTATACTTTCTTTTTGCTGGCAAGGCTAGATTTGCCACGTTTTTTGTATCACTCGCTCGTGCAGTAGGGCGTGATTACCCTGCAGGGTTCTGTTTCAAGTTTTTGGAAACGGTGTGTAGGTGATATCAGCCTCGGGCCCACTTCCTCGTATTGGTATTGTTTTTTTTTCACCCCGGTGGTGGCGTTGGTTTGGGGTATTAGTAGGTGTCTGTGCGGGGTGGGTATTCAGGGTCTCTAGTGTCTATAATGGCTTTGTTTGAAAGTTGAATCTGTTGATATGCAATGATGGATCTTGGGTGATATTGCAATGTCCTGAATTTCTGGTGGCTTCTGCGGTCTTTGAACGAAAGCTTGGCTCAGTCCAGTAATTGAGTTGAAGTCAATAAATTCAATGTACTAGGCATTCAGTCAATATATAGGGTATGAGACGTGATAAAACAGTTTATGAATCTACTTATGGTTTCGAGGCCAAATGGACACCTTGCATATGAGGCTACAGTTTGAGATAAGACCTTATCACACGTGATGTACAGCTTCACGTGACCTATGACATACGTCCCGCATGTCGCATGTCGGTGTCAACACTTGACCTTCATCCAACACAGGTCCTCGCTACCTGTCCATCTTCACCTGAACTTATCCAGAACCAATTACTTGATCTTATATCCCACATAATGGCCGACGCAGGCGGCTGGAGCACGATCGAGTCCGACGAGGTAAGTACAGATAGCTCTTGCTCAAGCTTTAAAGAACGAATAATCTAATAGCACAATCCAGGGCGTATTTACATCCCTCATCGAGAACCTCGGCGTGCAAGATGTTCAATTCGAAGAACTCATCTCCCTTGATGCCGACACAATTCGCTCATTAGGGTAAAGCAGCCAACCCTCCCAAGCAACTTCCACGACGAAAAAAAAACCCAAAGCTAATTAATCCATCCAGGCCCGTGTATGGCGTTATTTTCCTCTTCAAATGGACCCGTGAAGCAGCCGGCGCCGGCGCTGAAGCTCCACTAGATGGAAAATACGACACAACAGCAACAGAAAACAACGTCTTCTTCGCAGCCCAGACTATCCAAAACGCTTGCGGAACCCAAGCTATCCTCTCCGTGATCCTCAACAACGATAACCCTCCCGCACCCCTACAACCGATAACCCTCGGTAACGAACTGAGCTCCTTCAAAGAGTTCACAACTGGCTTCCCGGCCGAGCTGCGCGGTGAAGCGCTCTCGAACTCTGAAGCTATCCGCACAGCACACAATACCTTTGCGCGGGCTAGTCCTTTCGCCGATGAGACGACCCGGCCGCAGGATGAGGAGAATGCAGCGGATGTTTACCATTTTATTGCCTATACGTCTATTAATGGCACGCTTTATGAGCTTGATGGCTTGCAGCCGTACCCTATTAGCCATGGGCCGTGTGATAATGGATCGTTCCCCGAGGCTGTGAGTGAGGTTTTGCAGAAGAGGATCGCGAGATACCCACCTGGGGAGACGCATTTTAATCTTATGGCTGTTACACGGGATCCGAGAATTGCTGCGAGGGAAATTGGGGACGCGGAGACGCTTGAGAGGGAGGAAAGGAAGAGGGCGGCTTGGCAGTGGGAAAATACGTTGCGAAGGTGGAATTTTGTGGGATTTATTGGGGAGATGATGAAGGGGGTTGTTGCGGCTAAGGATGGACAGGATGGGGAGGGAAAGGCGTACAATGAGTGGGTCGAGGGGGCGAAGAAAGAGACGAGAAAGAGATTGGAGATGAGACGGTAATTTATCTGCTATGCTATGGATGCTTTGCAATTAGTATTCGATGAGTTCGCATCGAATTACGTGAATCTTTCAGATACCCTAGGAATAGATGCGGGAGCAATCCGAAATATTATCTGCATTCACTAGATACAACGCTATCATCGAACTAGATATGTACTGGCATCCAAATCGTTACTTCATGATGCATGTCATGAATCCAAGCGTTCTGTTCAGTAATCAACGGCCCGGGCCCGAATATGGTCAACCATAGGCGCCGGGAGATCGTCTGGGTTAATCAGACCAAGAGTCAACAGATCAGACCAGAAGAACATGGCTCTGTCCTGCGCGTATGCCAGGTAATCAAAGCCATCTTCCTCGTCAACATCAGCATCGACGGGGGGGATCTTAGCCTCAGCCTGGTCTTTGTGACCATTCCCATTGTTGGAAGTACCCAACATCTCAGCAATTCCTTCTTCCATACCTGGTGCCTTGGCTTGCACAATACCCCAGGCCACCCATTGAGCTGAGTTCATGGCACGCCATAGCCGGGTCTGCTGCATGAGCCGCCGCACCTCAGCTTCCAAGTCCTCTTCGAGAGACTTCTGATCCTGCGACCAATTGGATGAATCGGGGCCATCATCCAGGTTGAAAGGTGTCACGGCGCTACCGGTGCCACCTCGCATAGCCGGAGTGGCCAAAGGTGAGACAACACCGCCAGTCACAGCAGGGCGATGGGTGAGATATGTCATCACAAAGCGACGCTGTTCTTCGGGTGTGGGGTAAAGACGGTTGTTGCAAGCCCAAGACAGCTCCTCGTCGTGGTAGTTGTAACACCATTCAGTCTACTATAGTTAGACAAACAGACTCCGTGGAAGTTTCAGAAATGGACTTACAAAGTGGTTTGCGAATTCAAGACCAGCGACGTTCGCAGACGAGTATTCGAAATCAATAACCACGAGCTGCTTGTGGGAGTTCGCAGGCAGGAGAAGCGGGGACTGGGAGGCTGGTTCCATGCGAAGAAGGTTTCCATATTGAGTCTAGAAAGACAAATTAGTATTCCGATTCTCCCGGGAAAGAAAGACGAGATGAGCTTACATCGTTATGGGCAAACACAAGCTGTCGCTTGATCTCATCAAGCCCACCACAGCTCGCAATAAGCCAGGATCGATAGTGATCCACGGCCTTGCGGAACGCTGGCCATGGCACACCGCAAACAAAGCCGCGCTGGCGCCAAGGTTCTGCCTCGGCCTTGAGTTCATTGTGCGGGGATTGAACCTCTTTGTCCAACCAAGTGGTCACTTGTTCACAGCGGTCAACCCACTTATCCCAATTCTTGAAAATCATCGGTCCACCATCTCGTTCCTCGTCAAGAAGTTCGATACCATCGTGCAATTCTCGCATACGCTTAGCAATCTGCCGAGCAGTCGCGGGAATTCGCAACTCCTTCGGAGTGAGAGGGCGGGCTTCAAAGAATTCCTCGAATCGTCCGTTCAAGAAAGTTCCAAGTACACGAGGGCCGATGTTCTTGCGGCCCAAACGACGAAGAATTTGGAGTTCCTTCTCTCGATCAATTAGATGGTCGACCTGGGGACCATAAATTCGCAGCAAAAGCTTCCTAGAATAAAACATTATTTACTGGACCTCGTCAGAACAATGGTAGAACTTACGGTGGGGGTCTCCTTGTGTGCACAGGGGCAGAACCGTTTTCTGTCTTGTAGACAGGCTTGGGGGGAACGACCACATAAACGGCGTTGGTCAGAGCACCACTAAGACGGTGGACCTCAACCTCCTCAGCCTTATCCATTGACATCTTGCGCCAACCACGGAGCTGGAGAGTATGCGCTAGGCGCACAATTTCAGTCTTGAAAGTGATCCACGCCTCTTTGTCTTTGGATCGCTTGATAGAATCGGTGGTTTCATCTGCCACACCCATTGTGTAGGCGAGAGTCTTGGAATTATCCAGATAAGCTTCGACATTTGGCACTGGCGCCTCAACATCTGTTACATCAGAATCGGACGCCGAGCCTCGACGTAGACCCTTGGGCCGACGGCGAGTGAGGCGCTTGAAAGGGAGGTGAGATGCTAGGCCATGTACATTTTGGGGACCTGCAAATTGGGCCAAGATCTTCTCCAACTCGCCAAGTGAGAACGAGCTCTCCGTGCACCGTGACTCTTCAGCCGGATGTTCATCACTCTCAGAGATAGCATTCGTGTTGCCAGAGACCGCCTCGGCGCGTCGCGCCTTCCGAGCCATTCTTCGGTTCTTCTCATGTTGTAACCAGTCATACACCTGGTGAAAAAGACCCGATTGAGGGTCCTCATCTGGTTTAATAGATTGCTCACTATCCTCGAGTGGCCTCGCCTCCCCCTTAAAATTCGACGAGGAGGACTGAGGGGTCATGGTAGAAGGCATCGATGTAGGATTGATGGGCGGGCGCGCAGTCGCTTTCGCGACAGGGGCTCGGTATTGTTTCAAGGTCGGTCCATCCAACGAGGAAGTAGAGCCAGTTCCGTTCGGCAATGTTCTGTGCAAAGAAGTAACATCCAGACCGGTTCCTGAAGTAACTGCAGAGTCTACTGGATATTAGTTAAAAAATGAATATTTTCTTGGTCGCGATGGAAATAAAGTGCATGGGGCAGATCCGCGACGTCACACATTGCCCCCGCGCAGGGGCCGTCACCAAATCGGGAGGCGGTAATACAAGGCGAAGAAGTATTGGATGATACTTGGCGACAGAATTGAATGTTGCGTGGGCAGTGCAGTGCAATGGGCGTTCTAATTTGTACAGGGGTAGGAGAAAGAGGGCCTACCTGCTACTTCAGGATCCGAGTTGGCATGCTGCTCTGTGAAGGAAGGCATGTGCTCTCAGGAGGGGCGATTCGAACGACTCGAAAAGAGTATAGCTGAATGCGGCTGATAGTCACGAGACCAGCTGTCAGAGATATCAACGCGTCGGCTTTGAGAAACAGGAGCTCAGACGGTGTCAGACTGGAAGCCGAATACCAAATGGCAAACGTGGAGGTGGGGGAAGGTAATTTTGGACCCTCTCAAGAAGACCCGCGGGCGGCCAAGCGAAACGGAAACGTCCCAATGGTCAGGAACAGATTCCTTGGTATGCAGGAAAACTTTGCCAGGCAGGCGGGACTATATTCCAAAGTGAATATTTTGCTCTAGAGAACACAAATTCAAAACCAGCAAAGAACGTGCGATCGCAAAAAGCAGCACAGATAGTACAGAAAAAAAAGTGGCGAAAATTGCTCTTATCGGGCTCAGGTGACCCTCGGCTGCCTGGCGAATCTGGCAGCGAATTGTCAATGTGCCTCGTAATTGCGGTCTACAATCAGTAACTGGAAGGTTGTCACGCGGGCAATCGGACCTAAGATAAGCCAATTGTGATGTGAACAGCTGCCGGTCTCGCAATCGGCGCAATCTTAAGCCAGTCGCGGAGGAGATAAGTGCCAGATCCAGGAGATCCCTCACACCGATATTTCAGGTCGCGTGTGCGACATTGTTATAGGACCAGATATGCCGATACGTGGCGCAAATGGCTCTGTGTTTCGTACTTCAATTCCAGTTGCATGCGGGCATATCGTTCTGAGTGGCGCGATGGGAAGGAGGCTTTGAGTTCGGCAGTCTATTGGGGAGATAGCGGATCGGCCCAGGACGGGCATGCTGCGCGGGATTGAAATGTGGAGCCGGGGTCTAAAACAGTGGGAAAAGATAGAGTCAACTGGACTATCATTGTCGGACCATCTGAATGATCCTCACGGTGGATATTTGATGTGAGTCTGCTTGAAGAGAGATGGAAGAAGAAAGAATGATCGGTGGAGGGGAAGAAGCTGAAGAATTGAGGGGGAGTAAATTACCGTACACGGGGAAACGGAATGACACGCGACAAAGCGCTGGGGTAGATGGCGTTTCTATACGAGAATGTGCAGAAGAAAATACAACATTAAATAACATCCCTTGCTATGCAGTACAACATGAAAACAAAAAGTAGATTTATCCTCACAATGTTTCAAGGTTGAGCTCCAGGAAAGAGCATGACATTTTGAGTGAATCGGATCTGATCCTGGCCAAAATCCCGTAGACTGAAATGAAGCCAGTTTCGCGTTCTTCCTTGTGAATCCATGTCAGACGAGACATTGAATTCCCAGATTCGGTTCTGCAAGGGTGGGATACACCCTGGCTTGGCGAGTACTGCGCTTACCCCCGAAACTTCCAGAGCGGTGCTGGGATCTTCCTCCAATGCTACGAGAACCGCCACGGCGTGGGCTGCAGGCCTGCACATGAATAATCCCTGCGCCGGCGGTGCCTCGTTCAGTAGGGACAAGGCTTGACGACGCAATTGAGGGAATCGACACTTGAGAGCGGTGATAAAGAGTGGGAGGAAGACTCCCATCTCGAAGATGAAAGGGGGTTGGTGGCCGTCAGTATTTCTTGTGGCAGCTATCGCTACAGACGCGTAATTGATAATCTGCCTGAATTCGGCTTCGAACTTATCATATGCAGCTTGACTGGGATCAAGACAGGTTTGAATCTCAATCAGAACACTGAAATAGGTCATGAGCAGTAGTGCAGTACCGCCGCCTTCGCTTGCGTCCTGGTCGGAGGTGGCCAGAGAAAGGAAAGATTCATGCCACAGATTCAGGCTATCTTTAAGTTGTCTCTGTTTTGTTGCAAGGCCCTGGGCATCGCGTAGACGCCTGTCCGCTGGGTACTTCCAATGTTGCTTGGTGTCAATATTGAATTTCTTCATCTCTGCGACGATCCCATTGAGAACGTTTCGAGCTTCATCGAGCGTCGTTAGTCGGACAATTGAGGGAGAAATATCCAAAGGCCAATTAAAGTTGCTGGGCGCGCCGCTTGTTATTAGATTCCACGTGTCTAAACGCTGAAATATTGGCTTGATCACCGAAATAAGAATTGCGCGATCTATCGAGGCTCTGTTCTTGGAACCATGCCCTATGGGTGTCATCGCCCTGGTTACCATTCGCGTGCCTTGACTGGTTAAGCTCATCGCTGCTTTTCGATTGCCTTGTAAGAGCTCAATGGCAATGAACAGGATGCAACTGATAAGTGACACGGTCAGATCCGCCACGCCCTGGTCGATACGCTGCTGTACAGCAGCCAATGAACGCGAATACCAAACCAGAGCTTCACGATGATAGGAATGTTCTACCTCGGCAGGGTTGTTGATAAGACGAAACGGCGAAGCGTCATGAATGGGGGGTCGTTCATAGAGCGAGCTGAGCGAAATAATAGCATCCCAGATTGCCGGCTCCATGCGACAGATCTGGAGGACAGAGCCTCGCCAAAATGCAACATCAAGAACACCAGAAAGAGCTGGACCAGCTTGATGGAAGTAGTACTCAAATGCGCGCCGCTCTCGCCATCCTTGATGAGAAAATAGAGCAAGTTGACGCGGCGGCGAGTCAATCCTTTGTGGTGCAAGGGTCGATACGTAAGCACATTTGCGACCGGTACTAGTACACCTCAAGCAATGAGGCTTTTCTTCTCCACATCGGACACGGCGGGCCCTGAATTGAATGGTCAATACTTTCCATAAGACAAAGGAATTTGAAGGTGGGTCCTGACTTGCAAGTATTGCACCCGGTTTTAGACTTGGGTCGACCGACTCGGCCAGACTGAATGGTGGGTGATACCTTCATGAAGGGATCTGATAAGCATAGGCTCCATCATCTGTGATCATTCTCACGTGGATTGTCTCTAGGAGTTGCAGAGGCTGCAAGGGGCATTGTGTGGGGCCTGTCAGACGGAGACTCCGAGGGCTAAGTCCGACTAACTCCACCGCCTAGCAATAGGCGGCGGGAAACCCAACCACCTCTAGGCACTCAACGATGTACACTTCAGAAAGTGAAGGTGGCATGGTGTATTATGAAGGAGCAAGGCAGTAAGGCAGCGAAGTAGACTTGTATTCAGTCAGACAAGTGAAGTGTGGTGAGAATTCTACAACGTGACCCCTTCATTTACTTTTAACATACTCTATCCTATACCCTGGACATGACTTCCAAGATAGTGATCTGCGACGCAAATATTCAACTTCAGCCCAGAGACTTTTTCATTGTGACTCCAAGTACGGAATGACTCGTCACACGGATATATTCCCCGTGGAATTGATCCAAGAAGCCTACTACGCATGCGGTCCCCTCCCACCGACTGGGAAAATGCATTCATATGCCATTTTCCATCATGAGATAGATGGCAACCCACCAAGGACCATATCCAACTCGATCGACGTGGGTTACAGCCCAGTCAACGTGGCTAACGTCCGAGCGATGGATATTTTCGTCCGTGACTGGCCTCTTTTCACGCAGAGAGACTTTTACAAGAAAGCTCCTGGTGATCCTCATGAGAACAGACTGGTCTCGTGGCATCTGACTGAGGATAGTGAGTTGCATCTGGAAATCTATGACCACAACGGAGCCCTTTGGCATGTGCTATATGTGGAACTATGGTCTACTTTCGACAGGCCCATCGAATCATTCCTACCCGTTGATATTCCCATTTAAGGAATATGCCTCTCATTTAAAGTCCTCTCAACTTTACAATCTTACAAAGCAAAATCCTCATTGCGTCTCACTCATGGCGATTGGTCTCATTTTCAATCGAAGGGCTGCAATTCAAGTGGAAAATCTTCCTCAACAAAGAGACATGAACCATTCGGAGCAAAGCGACGGAAGCACAGATGATGAATTGCATACCAAGGAGCGATAGAGATAGAGAAAGAGAAAATTTTCAGGATTCAAAGACAGAAAGGCTACACGCATTCAGGGATGCATATTGTCTGCTTCAAATTGATCAGCTTCATAGCCCCGTCGAAGATCAATGCGGATCTTACCGTTGATCACAACCCACAGTCCTTTTAGAGATGGAAGCTTCGAGATGGAACGTTCAAGGCAGCTACCTAAACGGAGTTTTCCAGACGGCTAACTTGCACAGAGTGAGAGTGCCTAGAAAGAACATATCAATACTACAAGAGTTTTCAAGAGGCAGAGAAGTTGTAAACACACAGAAGCAACTTGAAGTTCGCGATAGCCTTTACACAAGCCAAATTTTGAGAACGGATTGGGAAGTTTGAGATTGCCATCCCGGATTTCCTGTGGTGTTTCACTGAGGCAGTGCAGGAAAGAGAGCTTGTATTGATACAAAATATGACAAAAGCGAATAACAAGAATAGACTCCTTTCTCGAAACTCTGGTGTGCGGGCAGCATACCTCAATCACAGACTAGGCCCTTTTAAAGCATTATCTTCGAAAGCTCCAACTCCCTTCTCAGATGAAAGACTTACTCCCGCAGGAACTCCACACAATTTATTCCCTGAGAACAAGACTCCATGAGTCCCATTTGGACCAGCAAATCCCAGCACTCTAGAACCCATGACTGGCAATTCCACGCAGTTCCTCGATTATGCACCGGGTAATGTAGAATCGCGTCCACTGCACGACCATGATTCTCTTGGCGAATGGAGCCGCAATAGATGACGCTTTCGACCTTTTCTGTGTGGAAAGGGCTGGCGTAAATTGGATCAGCGATACGATAGCCATAGCCGTTCATGTCGTCGGTAACTTGAAGGATGACGGATTCCTCGGACGGGGATGTCTGCAACCAAATGGCCCAGTGGCGCAGTTTTCCCTTTTCAGCGCGGCGGTAGATGGCGATATGGACGTCTGTCATTTTGAGAGATGGAAGTTTGAGAAATCGGTCTTTCGTCTGGAATGGGTCCTCCAAGGCTGTGAGTCGTGAAGTCAGAAGGTCAAATCTGGTGCTAATAAGACATGCTGGTAGGTAATGGTTCGAGGTCGACGAGGAATCTGAGAAATGGTGGATTGGAAACGCTCCAGGTCATCTGAGTGCAGGATATGAGAAGATTGAAATTGTTTTTGAAAGAGTTCAGTAGCATGTGAGAAACGAAATATCAGACAAGCTGCGTTAGACTTTTAAGCCAGACAAACGAAAAAATAACAATGAAGCATCTCTTCATGTCCACGCAAGCTCTCACTTCAGACTGGCAAGGACGACGTATGTACCATCCATCAATCAACCCTCTATAATCGATAAAGCACAATCGTCTGGCATCGAGAAGCGTGTTGTCTAGATAACAGGTCCTAGAAGGGTAATAATAACATGAAAGGCTTGGTATAGATCTAGCGCGAAGAAAGTATTCTACTTTCGGCTAAGGAAAAGACGTAGGGTGCGAATGATCACAACGAGAGTCCATAGTCGAAGAGCAGTCAAGCTTCGTGGTAAGTGTTGTATTGTGATGTATGCTAATAGTCTGAAATCGTTTCGTTAACTTCGACTTCATGTCTTTGCAATATTAAGTGGAAAGGAAACAAAAGAATAACTTTTTTGCTATCCGCTTTTGCCCCAGGTCTTAGTCCTGGGAGCATCAGCACGTTCCCAGGAGTTCTTCCAAGGGCCTCATAAATATGTGCCGTTCTTTTCAATGGCATATAGTGGCGTCAGTACGACTGAGAGGACGAGAAGCCCTGCTCTCCACACCCTATGGTCGTATGTGAAAGGTGTGCTAAAGAAGGGATTCACATAGTGCCAATTGTTCGGTAGCTTGGGGTGAGGGTGAGAAGCAAGGTTTGCTTTTGGAAGCTTCTCACAACTCGGTGGCATCACCATTGTCGTATCTTTGCTGATTGGGCGGAAGGATCAGGAAGAATTCAGCAAGAGGTGATGTGAGCTTGGAGACTATCTGGCATCGAACAATTTCCTTATCTCAAAAGTTCTTGGGGGATATTCTCTGGTCCATTAGGATCTCCTAATACTAGATTCAACCAAGCCGCCATGGCCTGAAACTGGGAGCCAGGGGGAAGCTTCAAACCAAAGTTCGTGATAGGCTCGACATGAAACTCTCGAGAAATGCGACTAATGAAAACACCGGGATGTTCGGACTGTTCATTCAAAGAAAAGGGTGAGATGAGAACCAATCTCGAGTCAAGGAAGGCATACCTTGATCTTGTGTGCCAAGTTCATAATTGAATCCAAAAGAACCTCATCCCCTCCAACTCCGATAAAGATTTTTCCCACAGGAAGGACTCTCCACCACCCCGCAGGTGCCTCGGCCGGATGACTGTATTCATCACTTTGACAGTCACCAAAAAGCGCTTCGGCCCATAAATTGAGAGATTTAGCCGAAATAGCGTCTCTATCTGCATTGGTATGAATACTTTCACTATTGAGTTGGAAATCAATCCACGGTGACAACAGAAGTGCTCCGCGGAGATTCTCATTGAGTGTCAGAGTTGCTATACTGTTGTGCGGATTGGGGTGAGCGAGAAGTGATAGCACTGCAAGTACGAGATGGGCGCCGGACGAGTCGCCTTGGAGTATAATATTCGAGGGGCGTTTACCCAAGACTTCGATCGCGTACTGAAGAAGAGTTACCGCCTGCTCTAGTTGCCGGGGCCATCGACTAAGCGGAGCTAGATCATAGGTCAGAAATAATATCCCTGTATCTTGGCCATGTTTCTCAAGATCTTTGGCAAGTGCGTTGACGAGATCAAAATGCCCTGGTAATGCGGGGATACAGTATCCTCCACCGGGAAAATAAATCACCACTTTGTCGGCCTTGGGATTTCCGAGCCAAAAAGCTATGGTGCCATTGGGAAGCGTGATAGTACTGGGCGTGCTTTTATGACGTTGCATGAGGGTTTCGTAGGCACTTTGAGCGGACTCGGGTGGAAGGATATATCTATCGGCAAATTGGTTAGCGCCTATGATATATGCATGACAAGTATAACATTTCAAGGCTATTTTATAAAAGCGGAGATCACTAAGGTGTCATGGCTTACTGGATCTGCTCTATAGAGGCAGTTCCAAAGAAAGAACGTGCAAACGACAGAGCGACATGCTTGTATGCTGTAGCACCTCCCGCTTGACCTCGGTAGGGTGCGGTGATAGCAGCCCAAACTGCAACGGCAACTTCAAAAACATGCAGGGACGCGTCAGATGCAGACCAAGACTGTCGGCCAATCAGAAAGAACGTCTAGTCACTTACGGGACTTGCCAGCTACAAACCCCAGCCCTAGCCACGTACTCAGCATCGGCAGTGCGTACTATTTGAGGTTCTTAGGGAAGCTGAAGCGTGTTATTAAACAGGGAACAACATGCCAGGAACAAGACCTGGCAGGCAACAGAGCTTTATAATTAGATTAAATGGAGGTAGAACTCAGCTATTCTTTGCCCGGACTCTCGGCGGAAAAGATTGATTACCCCCAAGTTACATGGTCTGGCCCCCGCCCATGATTTCATATCACATTAGACAGCTCCAGATTTCCTGCAACTTAGTGAAAATAAATTATTTTTATTAATCGTTTCCTACGGCGCATAAATTATTAATTTCGGCGATACCTCATTAGATCGATGGCCCCCGAAATCCTAAGCCTGCATTGCACCAAGCGAGGTTCCCCTTGGCATGCATTTGGCCCCTTTGTAGCTTGCCTAATAATGATTCGCGACCCCGCCCCTATCTGTAAAAGCGAAATTCCTCAAACGCTGAAGAAATTGATGGATTTGGCCACTTCACCGTTGTCATGGAATCTGGGGCAAACAAAGGTCCCGGAATGACAGCAGCTTCAATAGCCTTGACTGTCATTGCCGTCGTTATCTTTGCATTACGGGCCTACTCGCAGCGCCTCGTCACGAAATTGTTTCATCTCGATGAAGTATTTCTGTTCATTGGGCTGGTAAGAGACAAGTCGATGCCATCTGTGCAGCAATATGTCTAACATAATTTAGATACTTACAGTTGGTCTATGTATTGAGACATGTCTTTGTGAGTACTATATGCCCAAACAAGGCCCAGGAGGTTATCTTATAATCAATTTAGGCTTCCACTGGGGTGCCGGTCGCCATGTCGAGAACATATTGGCCACGGACCCCCATCCTTTGATGAGCCTTCGAAAGTTTTGGATTGTGAGCCCAATCAAATAATTCGCACTGAAATATTGATCCTCAAACTCACATTGTTTCTATTTAGGCTGGTTATGTCTCGGTTGTTAACTGGACAGTTGCCATGTTTGCTATCAAGTTGTCACTTCTCTGGTTATACAAGCGGATATTTCTTGTGAGCAATATGATGCGACGTTGGTTTCGTATCCTGATCTACGCGGTCATGCTCTACGTGATATGCACCTCGATTGCAATTGTTTTTTCATACATATTTATCTGCACCCCTATCTCGCATTGGTGGGCGCAAACCAATGAAGTTGTGGGCGCACCTGTCCCACAAGGAGATTGCCCAAACCTGGTTGCAAGAGGCATTGCCTGTGCCGCGCTGAATGTTCTATCAGACTTTCTGATTCTATCCCTGGGAATATCCGGGCTGTGGACATTACAGATGAATAGACGGCGGAAGTTCATGGTCGGGTGCATTCTTGCTCTGGGCTCAACGTAAGAAAAATACTCGTGCTCCTGCATTAGTGCGGATTCAAACAGCTGACATGAAATTTGATAACCAGTTGCTGCATTGTAGGCATTGCCCGACTGCCTATACTCTTGCAAGCGACATTTGGTAACGATCCTACATGTAAATATACGTTCACAATCACTTGTCCTTCTCGCGCTAATATCTAGGTGTTTTTAGGGTCAAATGCAAACTCTCTACTGATAGGAGTACTAGGTTGGGCTACATATTTCTGACATCTACTTCAAGGGGCTGATGATCTTTTTAGAAGCAGCAATTGGTATCATTAGCGCCTCATTGCCTGGTCTTGCGCCTCTTGTGCGGCGGTGGAACCAGAGCGTTGGGAGTCGAAAAGAGAGAAGTGACGAGGAACCTGGTCCTTCGTTCGAGTACTCAAA
This sequence comes from Penicillium pulvis, assembly GCF_028828015.1. Lineage (NCBI taxonomy): Eukaryota > Fungi > Ascomycota > Eurotiomycetes > Eurotiales > Aspergillaceae > Penicillium > Penicillium pulvis. Next base: position 6,549,840 of record NW_026643080.1, read on the forward strand.
TAGACCCAACATATACTCACACAAAGGTCCTGCAGGTAGTGACATCCACGGGATGCACGGCTCATACATTCCCATGGACGACATGATCTCCTCCACACCAAGGTCTGAACATCATGATACAACACCACTGTCGCCAACTCGAAAAGAAAGTGTCATAATCTAATTGACGTAAATCCATCGCCATTTCTTTAATTATAGTGAAGCTTCGCCAGCTGGGGTTTACTGGGCAACTGTTGTATAGCTCCATGTATAGCGTGTCTTCCAAATATTGATAAGATGGGGTTCACGAACTTCAGACACGAAGTGGTAAATCGGGTCGAACAATCTAGATTGAAGAGCCAAATCAGCTTGGCGATTCTCGAAAATGTGTCGTTCAAATGAGCCTTGAAATTAAGTCAAGAATTAAGGTGATCTTTTCTGTGTTCAACCAGAGTGCTAGATGTCGATTATATTTCCAATGTTGGGTTGCATTGCAAGGTTACTATATAAAGCCTTCAAGGTTCTAAGGAAGTTTGCTCTCGACATTTTTCACGCCAGTCTGCCCAGGTGAATGTTTGACCTTATTCCGCCGAGTCGGCGGAATTCCCGGCGCGGGTGTTCGTTCATCCTTGGACCTTCGGGTGTTTTCATTATACGTAATGCAATCAAGTAACCACTCAGCTGCGAAATGATGAAACACGACCTGGAGTTTCCTAATGAGTTTTCGGCGCTTTTGAGATGAGACTAGCGCCATTCTGAATTACATACGCCCCACTCCGAGCCCCGGGATTCAATGGACTGGAGTCTATTGTTTTGGACCTCTAGAGCTACGTTTGAATTCTGACTAGTTACTCCCAAGATTGGTATTTTCCGTTTTTTAAAACTTTTTTTGAGATAAAAATATGTTCGCAAATTCTCATGAAACAAATGACCAAATGCCGAGTGGGGGACGATATATAACGATGAATGGTGAGATGACAAGTCAAAAGTGGTAGCGTGGCGTAGATTCACTCCATCGCTCGTTTCCACTCATTTGATACTCTAGTCCATGGATGTAATCTAATAGATCCCTTTTGCATTGCATCTTCTCCCTCTCCCTCACGAGTTCTTGGTGAACTGACTCCCACTCACGACACATGGTCCACAGTACCCGTTGCGCGGCTGCATGGTTTAGGGCAGCTATCTCCGATATTACCTGTACAGATGAACAGATAGCGGCGCCCTCATGGTGAAGGGTCTCAGAGGCCAGTAGCTCCTTGTTCCAGCTGTAAATATCGTTAAGTACTGCAATATGCTTTGCGCAGTTGAGCTCTACAGGAGCCGCAATGCGAAGATCCTCCTCTGTAAGGTGAATCTTCATGGTATAGCGCTGGAGCGCAGAAAGAAGACTGTGGAAGCCGGTTAGTCAGTCTTTACAGTAATTGCAAACCAAAGGTCATGCGTGTAGGAGATGTATAGAACATACGCTTGCCCGACATCTTTCTCCCGGTACTCAAGATATTCTCCCAGCTGATGGATAGTGAGCCGACTCTTGTCTGTCTGGGCCCTCATGAATGTAAACACGGGCTCCATTGTTTGCTCCCCAAGACTGGCGTCATATGCTTTCATATCCTCCCATAGGTCGTGCATGATCCACTCAACAGGGATGTTTCGGTCAGGAGGAATTTCTCCCCGGGATATTGAGATAAGCTTCTCGTTGTATTCGGATCCCTCATCAAGCCCCATTTCCTCAAGCAAATCTTTGGAGTCAGCATTAGAGATAATGACATTAATCGAGGTTCACTATTGAATAAGATTTTACCTACCATCAATGAGAAATAGAACGGTCAACATCCGACAGGCAAACCCAATACGATCATCCGTCGCGAGAGGGAAGTACAAGCATGTCACGCGAGAGAATCCCGCGGCACGGAACTTCACTCGCTCTTTCTCGGAGCGGAACGGCCAATGTTGAAGGAAATAATTGTCAACCTCAGCCGAAACATAGTCGACCTGGGGGTGAATACTAGGATAGAATTTGGAAGGCGGAGGAAGTTCCTTTACGAGAGCAGGCATGCGCTTCTTGTCCTGCTCAATGGGGAGTACCCTTGCAGCACCGAGAGAAAGAGGGAGGAACGGCAACTTCACGGCCGAAGCTGTGAAAGAAAAAAGAGACTGGAACATGCTGGTGGAATTTGCCGTTAGGTTGAAATGGTGGGTGCCTGTTCAGTTTTAAGGATATTTGACTTCCATGGACCATGCAAAACAGCAAGCTATTTATTTCTGGACTCTAGACAAGGTTGGTAAGGTTACAAAATGGATGTAAAAAGCACACTTTAGACACTATTTTTTTTAGGTCTCGCGCCGAGGAATCATATAGAGAAATAGTGATTCTTGTCCCCCTATCGGCGAGATACCCATATGGATAAGCCCCCCACATTTTAACATACAATAGGTAGTCAAGGCCGCCGTTTCCCGAATGGGATATCAACCGAGAGATCTGAAGTAATGATGAATATCTAGTAGAGAGGCCCCGCAGGCCGAAAGCTCTCTTGGATACAGGAATGTCCTCTGCTTCACGCCACTGGACCTCTGAAGTCTGTCGCCTTCTGTTGCATTCTGGTCAATGCAGTGTTCCCCTCCCCGAACCATTGGGGCCTGAGGTCTGAGATTGCCTGTTCAAGTTCAGTATACTTGTCACCCAATGTAAGAATTGTTCGACCGTTCCAACGATCTTTCTTGTCCACGACGGCGGTATCAGAGTCTTTGCCGTACAGCTCGACCTGACGTGTCTCCTGAGCAACTGCCGAATACACGACTGCAAGACCAACAAATTCAGCAGAGCTAGTTGGCAGCCCCATGGCGAGAATGGGCCCAACAAGTTCAGGCGGAATAAGTCCCGTCAGTGTTGCAGCTGGGGCAACGGCATTGATTGTGATGTTGTCGTGGAGAAGTGTTGCACGCAGGGCACGCATGACTCCAATAAGCTAGATGGTTCTTAGTTCCATGTTTAACGGGGGTTCGAAAGAGTTGAAGCCGGTATATAGAAAGACCTAGACTCACACCTAGCTTAGTTGCGCTGTACACGGGTAAAGAATGCTCCGGCGAATATGCCGTCGCGCTGCTCGTGATCACAATACTGCCGGCGACCTTGTTGCGCCGCATTAAACTGAGTCCAACCTTGATGACATTCAAAGTGCCGCGGAGATTGACTTCGATGACACTGTATTGGGGCTCCACAAGCTTGCCTTCGTGATCCAAAACATCCTGGAAATAGTCGACTTCTTCCGAAACGCCAGCGTTGGCAACGAGGATGTCAACCGCATTTCCCACTCGCTCAAATGCCGCCAAAATATCTGACCAGTTGGTGATGTCACAATATATATATTGAATTTTTGCCGAAAGCTCATCCTGAGCCGGTTGTCGATCTAGTAGATAGACGCTAGCACCATGAGAAGCGAAAATCTTCCCAGTCGCCAAGCCAATGCCCGAGCTACCCCCTGCGTATTTACCTTAGTTCTCTCTTCTTTTTTAACCCATGACCCTTCATCATATTTCACGGTCGTCAGAGTGGAGATCTTTTGTTACATACCAGTGATCACCACTGTTTTGCCACAGCAGTTGGGAATATCGGCGTCTGTCAATTGCATCGACGCCATGGGTGCAGTGATATTAAACTCGATACAATAACCCACACAAGAGCAATTTTAGACGGTGTGATGATTTCCAAAGTTCAACAGATCAATTGATTATGTTGCAGTATAATACGGTTGGTACATATAGGCTGTGGGCTGCGGTCGGGCTTTCCTAACTGAGAACATCGCCGATAGGCACATTCGCCATTCGCCCAAGGATTCCACGGAATATGCAAAGATGCACCGTATCCCCATCACCGATTGGACAGACGTGCTTTGTCCTTGTCCTGGCTCCTGACACCGACAAGCCCAATGCCTAGGTAAATCTGGTAGATCTATAAATATGGTCAAGTTTGTCAATGGTACTACCGAAAAGAACTATTGAGCTTCTCGAATTTCCATCTCACCATGAATATAGTATTGACAGTCGCTTTTCTGTTGGGCATTTGGGTACTTGGGCAAATCTTGGTGATACTGTATCGTTTGACATGGCATCCCCTTGCCAAGTTCCCTGGGCCAAAATGGGCGGCTGTCACTAGTGCGTACGAACTCTACTACGACGCGGTCAAAGGAGGGCAATACACGTTTGAAATCATTCGCATGCATAAAAAATATGGTAGAAACTCAATTCTTTACATACTAAGGAGTGCCTTTCTTGCTAATTATTCATGTCAAGGCCCGGTTGTGCGGATCAGTCCAAGTGAGCTTCACATAAGCGAGCCTGGATTTATCGACGAGCTATATCCAGGGCCTGGAAAAGTCCGCGATAAATATAGTTATGCGACCGGGCAATTTGGGTAAGGCACTCTCAAGACGTGATACTATGTGAGAAAAGTTGCTGACACCGGACTTGATCCCGACTTGACAGTATTCCAGATGTGGGTCTCTGATTCAAGTTCCTCCCTGCATGCCATGGTCCTCATTATCTTCTCTCTATAGAGTGTGTTTGGTGCAGTGTCGCATAATCTCCATCGAATGCGACGAGGAGCATTGAATCCATACTTCTCTAAGGCAGCCGTGGTGAGACTTGAACCTGTTATCTATGCAGCTGTCGATAAACTCTGTCGTCGCCTGGAAGACTTCGCCAATTCTACCTACCCGGTCGACTTGGCCATGGCCTTCAGCTGTATGACTACCGATATAGTGACTCAGTACGCATTTGCAGAATCATCCAACTTCTTGGATTCCACCACATTCGCTCCGAACTTCCATGAAGCAATTCTAGCAGGAACGCGTATGGGTGTATGGGCAAGGCATTTCCCAATCCTGTTTCCAATCCTCAGAAATCTTCCCATGTACGCAAATCCTCGAGAATTGATTTATGCGTACATACTAATCGATCTTCGTGGGTCTTAGAGGACTTTTGTCATATTTCTCGCCAGAGATAGGGGTATTTCTTCAGTGGCAAGAGGTAGGTAGCATGAAGTCCTCACGTTGAAAGAGGTACTCGAGCTGACACGGCATATTACATTCAAAAAGAGCATGAAGAAGAAGGTTTCTGATATTTGGCACGAACAAAGCGCCTCTACCGCAAAAGAGAATGACACTATCAAACATCGGTCTACCATATTTCATGAACTCTTCCATGCTGACATCCCGGATTCTGAGAAAAGCCCCAATCGAATGTGGCAAGAGGGTCAGATAGTGATTGGAGCAGGCACTGAAACAACAGCTTGGAGTATGTGAGAGGTTGACCCCTACGGCCACGATTGAATGAATTGAGTCTAACAGGTCATTGATATTAGCTCTTACGGCAACGATGTTCTTCATATTGAATAATCCAGAGGTATTGGCAAAGCTGACCGAGGAACTGGAAAAAGCCATTCCGGCCTGCTATGACCAACCTTCATGTCGTGTATTGGAGGGACTACCGTATCTGATAAGTCTCCATTGTCTATGACCAGCACCGAAATTTTCAACTGACAGAATCAAAGCGTATACAATGCGGTAATTCAAGAAGGATTGCGGCTGTCGCACGGAGTTGCTACTCGCCTTCAACGAATCAATCCACAGGGCCCCTTAACATTTCGACAAAGTTTCGCGGATTCTCCAAAGGAAGAGAAGATCTGGACAATCCCCACTGGAACTCCAGTCGGTATGACTGCGGTTGTAGTTCATCTTAACGAGGAGTTGTTCCCCGAACCACTGGAATTTCGACCCAAACGTTGGCTTGACGAGGATGGTAAACGCGATCCGCGTCTTGAAAAATACATAATGTCGTTCTCGAAAGGTAGTCGACAGTGTATTGGCATTAAGTGAGTTCCATCTTGAACACCTGGAAGGGTTTGCGACAGGTAAATTGAATGTTTGAAGGCCACACCACTAACGTTCTATTCACAAACCGGATAGTCTAGCATTCTCTGAGTTGTATATGGGAGTTGGGATTTTGGTACGAAGACTAGGAGGCAGACTGCGGCTTTTCGAAACAGATCGAACAGATGTCGATATGGTTGAAGATTGCTTCGTACCAGTACCCAAAAGAGACTCAAAAGGTGTTCGCGTAAGACTAAGTAAGTAAGCCTATGCGATAATTACCTGGATAGACAATATTTGTATGTCCCTGGATTTGTGTATGTGCTTAATGCAATTATACATTGATCATCCAGGTCCACGGGTATTTGGTTCCATCTTTCCCCACCCGATGATTCAATTCCACCAATGTTCTCTTTTTTGTATTCGAACTCTTGGACCTAACCAGCGCAAGTCTGACCCGCCCTGGGGAATATGTGTATTAAGTCATACAAGCCGTTACTGGGGTAATTTTAGCCCTCAAAATCGTGGTCCCTGTCATTCACTTCGAGTATCCGATCTTATACTCAAGCAGAGTTGGGTATTTTAGTCTACATCAAAACAGGAAAGTGCAAAAACTATGAGGGATATGATTCATAAAAGATGAAACGGTTAAAAAAGTCAAAAAAAAGTCGAGCACCAAACAGCTTTATGTCGGCATCGAAAAAGCAATGGTTTTGCCTACATTTGGGTCCTAGCTTTGAATAGAACTGGACCAGTGGGATGTGGCAGATGTTGCGTTTCGAATGTCATGCTCGGCGGTCTCGGTTGTCCGTTCGGAAGTTTCATCTCAAACCGGCTCAGAATCTCGCCAATGATAGCTTTGATTTCCATCATAGCAAAGAATCTGCCCGGGCACGCATGTTGGCCATAGCCAAATGCCATTGAACCTGGGTGAGCAGATGTGTAGTTGGTCTTTGCACCTGCTGCCACAGTGCCTTTCTCGTTTTCACTGGGCACAAACCTGAAGGCGTCATATGTATCTGGATTAGAATATAGATTTCGATCCATTCCAATGGCTTGTGCTGCACAACCAATCCAAGTATTTGCAGGAATAATTATGCCGTCGGAAAGCTGAAAGTCTTGTTTGATAATGCGTTCAAATGTGACTGAGCCGAGGATGAGCAGCCATACATCAATGCCATGGCAGGGAATACGTACGTAGAAGCAAAGGATTGAATCTCTGGCTCTCCTTCATGATGCTATCCATTTTCGACATCTGTGCAAAGCCCTTGACGGTGATGTTTTGGTTGTGATCCCTGAACACCGAGTGGTATTCTTCAAGAAGCGGGGCAATATACTCGGGCTTTGCTGCAATATCGAAAAGAAGCTGCGTTGGTGCTGCAGCGCTCGTGTGATACGCTGCGAAACTGACTTTGAGCAAGGTTCCAGCAATAAACTTTTTGTTTTTCTCGGTTCCCTGTGCTTGGTCATACATCCAGGTGAGAAGGTCATGCGTGCTTGTGTTTGTCAGTTCGCGTTCATCGAGAAGGGGAATCAACGCCCTTTCTGCAATCTGGTATGTTTTCTTTATGGAGCGAATTTCGGGTATCAGATGTTGCCCAATTGGCTTCAGGAGGTTGGGCCACGCTTTCAACTTTTGGGCCGCGTTGAAGCCGTCATGGGCAAAAAGAAGAGATGCTTGAATCCATTCACGGTTTTGACTAAGCTTGGGACCGCCAAACATCCGACTTGACACTCGTGCAATAACCACGGCCATAACTTCCGTGACATTAATTTCTGTCCAATCTGCCAGTTAATTAGCTCTTGAATCGGGGTGGGGGGTTCGAGACGGATTCGGCCCTAACCTTTACACGGAGGAAATAGCTCTGTCAGTGAGTCCCTAATTTCAGCTTGGATTTCTGGTAGGACATCGGCTATGACTAGTCAGTACAAAAATGCTCCTAGAAATCGAGACAGACAAAAAAGGTGGAAAAGAGAGAATCTCATACGAAGGTACTGGTTCAATTGAGCACGGACTACTTGAGGCAATAATCGAGAATGGGTTCCTAAGGTGGTATAAGCACCTTCAAACATCTATGGAATCCGTATATAAGCAACAATATGATAGGCTGCTAGTATTTGTTAAAAGGGAGCAATACCTCAAGAAAGGTTCCTTGAAAGTCAACAATGCGCATGTTTGCCGATTTCAGCTCTTCAAGATACCGTCCAGGCAGAATCAATCGTTCCCCAATAGCGGTGGGAACATAGAAAAGCTCCCCATTGTTCTATCCACTCCACTTAGCACCTGCATAGTAAGGTATTGAAGGTGTTTCCCGGAAAAGGTTCCAGGAGTAGGTATTGTCTGCTTGCTCACCTCTTCGTAGCCTTTTCTGAGAATTGACAAGCTCCGAGTCGCAAAAAATTGTCGATTGACTTTTATGTTGCTCTTCCCACCAACGATAGGAACCCCCGGAATATACCGTTGTTGGCGCCTATATTGCCGAATGATCCACCAGAGGACAAGTGCGACAAAAGGACCGAGTATGTATTGATTAGGTAGGAATGACATTGTTTGATTAACTTGGTAGCTCTGAGATTTTCCTTGCTCGAGATCTCGCAACGAATGTGTCAAGTTCGGCATTCATTTTTTGTGCGATCTAAATGGGCGTACTTCGGCCAAGTACTTCTGGGGATTCGGCGCCCCGGGGGTTTTTGTCTCTCGGGGACTCTCAGCAACTAAATCACATGTGAAGTCGGTCCGAGACGAAAGGGTACAGATACAAAGGTACCGCACACTGGTTGCAATGCGAGTTACATAACCTGAACGACATCTGAGACACCTAGGCCGCTGAAAGCCATAGTATATGCACCTTGATCCTGGAGTGGTGCTTGGCAACCCGGAAGGACCAGCCGGGGACATGTGATCAGACAAAAAGAAACAAGCGGCATTCTTTGCCAAGCAAGATGTTCCGAGGACCCACGATGGCTCAGCAAGCAAGACAACAAACCGGACCTCACCTATTGCAGAACTACACTAGACTGAAAGACGCATTCTAGGCGACATTGCCATTCTGTTGATGCAGTTCTGATAGCGAACGATAAACTCGTGCACCGGTACATTCTAAAGTGTACGAAACGTGATCAAATGTTGTATGCCTCCTCGATGTCGTATTTCGAGTACCGTGTTGCGCGTAATATATTATTCCAGTATGCTGCCGTAGGCGGTGGCGCGTGTGCCCGTTGTTTCAAAACACGGTTGAGCGGTATGTGATTTTCACAAACACGCAATTCATTCGTTCCTTTCTTAGGTATGAAAATAAGTCTGACAGTATTCTTCGATCTGCTTCTTGTAATGGAACCTCGTCATGGAGTTTTCTCGGGGGAGTACTGTCTTAGCTGAGCCGCCAGTTCCAGACGTATGGTCGTATATATTTTACACTGGGGACAGCTGAAAGGTGATTGTTCCGCCGAGACGGCGGAATCGGTAGTAGGAAACTGGCTTCAGCAAAATATTCGCCCCTGCACAAGTGCATTGATGTTATGTTTGACAACGGAGTAGATATTAAGATGAATGCACAATGAAATACTTGGGTCTTTCTTCGATTCTTCCTATCTTCCTGCTCTCGTTTATGTTCCACTGGTTGCTTTTTGGCCCCACGGTAGCGAAAGCCTGGCCACGCAGAAGGATTTTTCTTTTCCTTTTTTCCTCCCTGCCCCCACGAGAATCGGTGCATGAAGATGGAGACACTAACGAGTTAATTCGAGTCAGCCTTGTCGCTCTCTGCCCCCTCCTTTTCTCAGATCGAAAAAATAATAATAAACATCTTATCCAGGTATCGTCACCAACCAGGGCAATCCAAACCCACATTTCAACATGTCGAAGAGGGGGTTAGGGAGGCAAGATAAGGTCTACGTGACATGCGCCGAAAAGATGGTCAGGAAACAAAGAGCTAACTGCGTTGGCACGAGTGTGCGCCGCGCTAACAACGCCATCAACGGTACCGGCCGCCCTCCCGTGTTAAAGAGCATGTCGTCGTCAACAATGTGGAATTCCCAGAATCTCTATTGGCCCGTTGGGACCGAAGGAATTAAACCCTGAATAACAAGTACCAAGGTCTGAGATAGCGATGTAACTTACTGTCACAGCCGGATCCTCAAGCTCTGGAAAAATGCGTTTCCTCTTGGCGACAGAACAGGGGGAATGGCAGATCACTTTTTTAAATTAATATTTACCAATTGATCCGCAAGACTGGAGCATGGGAAATGACGCATTGCGGGGTATGGCGAGTACCGATTTGCGAATATAATGAACATTTGCACTTCCCACTACACTTTCCGGATAAACCTACCTGACAGCAGTTGCCGCTATGTTCGCAACATTGCATCCCGACCCTCAGGGCCAGGAATTGCTAGCCGTCGAGGCTTCAAGTAAGCCGCCGATTTTCAATCGACCACCGCATGTCGTGTGTCAGCTCTGTCGCAGCAAAAAGGTATCAGTTTTGATTTGGACTGTTAAATGCCTGGGACTGATGAGAACTGAATTAGTTGAGATGCTCCGGGTATAACGCAAATGGTTGTGTTCGCTGCCGAGATTCGTATGTGGAATGTCTTCCAGTGGAACGGTCACGGCGAGAGAGCCGGTCAAGTCACAAAGTTACGAAAGCCAGATCTGAAGCATCGAAACAAAACACAAACAGCCAAAGCACCAGTACCACAGGGGACAATACCATGTCTTCTTTCGCGAACATGGATATCCCAGATCTCGATCTTCCCCGGAGTGTGTCCATGTCGGGGTCTCCAGAGGTCTCCAGCGTCTTCTCGCCCAATACATCATGGGACGGATTATCTGGATCTTCATCATTTACCCACGATAATCTATCTCATCATCTATATACGGGGGACACGCTGGCAGCCAAGGATGATATTCCAATTAGTGAGGCCTTGCTGCTTCCTACAACAGGGATAGATATTGCATCAAGCGGGGACTCTATCCAGAATCCAGCAAATTTTGAATATGGCACATCATATGTGGAATCCAAGTTGCCATGTCATGCGAATGAGCAAAACTCATCAAGTGATCTACGATGGCAGGAGATGTTTGATAGGATGATACAAAGCTCAGGCTCAGCGCCGAGGGACTGTCAATGTTTGGATCGAGCTCTTGAGCTGCTGGATGGACTCTTTGTACAGCACGGCAACTCTGCCAACCCACTCTCGACTTTCAAATCAAAATACCATCAAACTTCAGATGCAATGCAAAAACTATCATTTCTGCGCATGGAACTAAATGCCTTTGAAGGCATTGCAAGCTGCGCACAATGCAAGAAGACCCGATGTTTGATGGGCTTGTTGGTCCTCCTCTCTGAACGCTTGTCAACGCTATTTCGACAAATTTTTGAGATCATGCCTTTGAGCACTTTCCAAGCTGGAATTGATTTTGAAAACACTTCCAGTCCAATGCCATCAAATGAAGACCTATCGAATATTGGCGAAAAGGAAATACAGCCGCGAGAATATGAGACTGGCTCCCATTTCCGAACGAAGACAGAAGAAAGAAATACCAAAATGATATTGTCGTGCAATGGTTTTACTTTGGATATGTCCAAAGAGACGGAAGCACTTCTTCTGCACTTGGCTCTTCTCGCTATGCAACAATTGCGGAAGGTCATCGCAACGCTTTGGGGCCGCGCCCAAGACGAGCAAAGAAAAGACCTTTCAGAAAACCTGTCACAATGTGGACAGAGACTGCATAGTATGAATGCAGTATTGAAAGAAATTTTGACAAATAAGTATGCCTGATAGATTCCGAGGCCGTTTGATAGACCTGACCACAGCAATTCTGTTTACTTCTAATAATCTTTCAAAGTTTGTTTCACGGTTCACATGCTTCTATGTATTTACGTCATTATCATAAATGTGTAGAAGCGATAATCATAGATCCTTTTAAGATATTCTCTTTCCAGATTAAACAACATAACGATCAATTGCCTGTCTGATGTTTTACAGGGAAAAACCTCACTGGCAAATTCGGTTTCCACCACATGACGTGCAGTCGACTCTCAGATTCCCACCCCTGATCTGGGTCTACAAGCTCGGCATCAAATTGAAAATGCAATTTGCAGAGTATGATAGACATCTCTACCATTGCAAAGCTATTTTCAAATTAGCCCTACACATAATAGCGATATGCTCGAATGGGGTATTGTTCATAAGGGGGAGTCCAATACATACTTCCGCCCCAGACAGCCTCTTGGCCCCAGTGAAAAGGGCTGACTAGCCTCTTTATTATCAGTGCACTCTGGATCCAACCAGCGCTGAGGTTTAAATTCAAAAGGCTGGTGGAAGTAACGGGGGTCATGGGTGAGTGTCCACGCGGACGTATAAACTTCGGTCTAGGGAAATATGAATTAGTCGTGTCTCCTTCAGCAAGCGCAAAGAGAAATTTTAATACATTCCCGGGCACATAGCTGCCATTCACCATAATTCCTTCCTCAGGAGGAGTAATGCGGGGAAACCCCTGAGAACCCGGGGGGTAGATGCGCAGCCCCTCTGTTATAACAGCCTGAAGATAAGGCAGTTGTAATGCAGACGTCGAATCTATCTCCGAAACGTCAAGGTATCTGCCTCGAATCTCATCACGAAGTCTTTTATAGGCCTCTGGGGTTGAAAGCAAATAGAAGGTAACGGCAGCTAGAAAGGTGGCTACCGTCTCGCCTCCAGCGATGCTATTCGATATATTGTCAGCCGTGACAGTAGGAAACCTGCTGTCGGCTTTGAATATTTAATACATACACAAGTGTTGAAGCGTGCGCTGTCAGCTCTTCCATATCCATTTCCTGACTTTGAACTTTTGAAATCAGCCGTGACATGAAGTCTGCACGGGGAAATGAACTATTGAGCCGTCGTGCAACCTTTTGTCTACTGTAGTTGGTATGTTTGTTGCGAACACCAGTTGTCAGATGTGGCAGGACAAGCTTTCCAACTGCAGCAATCAATGGGTATCGTCGCAGGTTATCAAGTATAGTGATGAAGTAAAGATGCTCCTCAATCATGTCAGACCAAAAATGGGGCTTTCCTATCATGCGATCAGTCAATATCGGTAACTCATTTATAATGAACATAGTATAGATCAGCGTCACTCTCACCGTCTTCGATACAATGAAATGACTCCCCAAAAGCCATTTCCCCCAGAATATCAAAAGCAAGCATCTCAAACCACTTGGTCATGTTAATTCCCCTGGTGTCCTTGACCCGAGTTCGAATACTTTCAATAAAAGCATCTACTGATCCCTGAATGATCTCTTCTTGCTCTAGCAGAGCCTTTGTAGAGAAGGCAGCGGCAAGTGATTTTCTCATCCGATTGTGTTTTTTCGGGTCACGTTCACTTCCGACACACAACGAATTGAAACCCGAGCCATAGATTTCATAAAACTCGCTCTTGACTAGAGGTGATTTCTTTGGTTGATATATAGCCTTCCAAGATTCCACTGATGCAAAAGAGAGCTCATTGGGAGATATTCGCACGATATCGCCTAATCACGTTAGCCTTTTGTGTTAGCCTTTTAGGTAAGACCACATAGGCGCTCGTACCATGAAGCTTGTGTTGGTCATCAATAGCACGATGGAATCGACCAGCGGTAGTATGCCAAATCCGCCATGCCTAAACTTGGGTTTCAACTTTGGTTCCCATCTAAGGTAGCATAAATAGGGGCTTTCCACTCTTACAAATGAGGCTCTTGCCCAAAAAGGGCCGGGGTACGCATGGAGTGGATGAAAAAAGATGTTATAGATGATCACAACAATCCAGTATAACACAGCCTGGAAGAGTGTTCAATAAAGAGTTAGCCCATTATCAGTCCGTCAGTCTTTCCAAGCAGAACCGAAGATATTTTATTACCGTGGCTGCAATGCCAAGACAAACTATCAGGTTGACAGGCAAAGATAGCAGGCGTTGGTAAATGGAGTTCAAAGATGGGTCTTCCATCTTGATCAGTGTATAGGGTTTAACTACACCATGGAATTAACTCCTATAGTCCCCAATCTATGAATGATAGGCTGGTCTATATACTTAATGAAGTTATTCTGGGGTTGGAAGACGCGAAGGCAGGAAGTTCGGCGCCTACCCTATTGGGACTTCACCGATTTATGACATAGCATGACTCACGGGAATTTGCAGACAGGGGTACTCCAAAAAAATGGCACAAATCTTGAAGACAGCTCCAACTTTGCCCCCTGCATGTTTTTTTTGCGTTTGTGTTTTGCCTTCCGACTGTGGATCACCAGATCCCTGTAAAAGTTCCGCCGAGTCGGCGGAAGAATACATTTTTTACTCCTATGTTGATATCGATTTGACAACCTCTTTTTAATTTTTAAGTGCGCCATGATATCGTGCAAGAGCATTGCTCTCACTATTCACTCTTTCGCTTGTTGTCTGATTTATCTCGGATTGTGATTTTCTTTCGGATTTTTATGTCTAATGTCTACCAAAGCACCGCCATCGCAAACCGGCGACACGGCGCCTTCGACAACTTCGACAACGTCAACTACTTCAATCCTTGGAAACCCCGAATCCAATGCCCAACCTCTGCAAAATAACCAGATCATGAAGGAAAAAACAGAAAGCCCTGAGTCCGACGTTGGTGATGACCTCCCCGGTGACACTAGCCCTGGCGGCTTCACTTTGTTGATGACCGTCGCAGCTCTAGCCATGAGCATGTTCCTGGTACGATCTTGCCATTGAGTTCCCTGAATCTAGTATGAGCCAAACTAATTTTTCATGATGATGACTAGGTTTCATTGGATATGGTGAGCACGTTCATTCAACTCTCGATTTCTGGAATTACAAATATTCTATCTAAGGGAAGCTAACAGGTATAATATCGCAGACGATTGTGGCAACCGCGATTCCAAAGATTACGGATGAATTTGGTGGAATTGAGGACGAGGGATGGTATGGGTCCGCATTCTTCATCACCCTGGGGAGCTTTCAGGCAGCATGGGGCAAGGCGTACAAGTACTTTCCTTTGAAGATATCATTCTTGGTATCCATTTTCATTTTTGAAGTTGGAAGCTTGATCTGCGGCAAGTTTCCCTCTCCCAGTGTAATCTGGTGGTACAATGACTGACGATTTTGCTTTTAGGTGTCGCACCCAGTAGTATTGCACTGATTGTCGGGCGGGCTATTACTGGCGTTGGAGGCGCTGGCATTTCCTCGGGCGCATTTACCATCATCGCTCTGTCCGCTCCACCGAAACAGCGCCCTGCCTATATTGGAATCCTAGGTGCCTCTTACGGAATTGCCGCGGCTATTGGTCCTCTAGTTGGAGGTGCCTTTACCAGCAATGTTACTTGGCGATGGTGTTTCTATATCAATCTGCCCATTGGTGGACTTGCAGCTGGTATTATTTTACTGTTCTACCGCGCCCCTCCGCCCCTGCCGTTCCTAGGTGCTCCATTAAAGGAAAAGATTCTTCAAATGGATCTGGGTGGTACTTTATTGCTACTGTCCGCTCTGGTATGCTATGTTCTTGCTCTGCAGTGGGGTGGAATCTCACTACCTTGGAGTGACTCCAAAGTTGTCGGCACTTTGGTTGGGTTCGCAATACTATTGATTGTCTACGGCATTGTACAATGGCTACAGAAGGAACGTGCAGCGATGATCGGACGTCTTTTCCAGCGAAACGTGATTATCACCATGATCTATATCGACTTACTGGCAGGATCATTCTTCTTGCTTGTTTACTATCTACCTATCTATTTCCAAGTTGTGTCTGGTGCATCTGCTGCTCAGAGTGGAATCAGAAATTTGCCTTTGATTCTTGCGCAGAGTGTTGCAACTGTGGTGTCAGGTTTGACCCTTAGCAAATATGCATACCCACAGCCCTTCCTCCTAGCCGGAGCGGCACTCACAGCGATCGGCTCAGGTTTGCTTTACACCCTTGAGGTCAATACTGGATCTGGCAAATGGATTGGATATCAGCTACTGGCTGGTATTGGCATTGGATGGTGCTTCCAAGTTCCCGTGGTCACTGCACAAGCATCCGTTAAGCCGGAAGACTTGCCATCTGTGACGGCCATGGTGTTAAGTAGGTTCTCCCGTTTCCCAATATCTTTATCTATTTGCTCGTATTACTAACAGCCTATAGCTGTGCAGACAATCGGAGGGTCGGTCTTTGTCAGCGCTGGCCAATCAGCTATGGTCAATGTTTTACTCAATGTTCTCCGTGGAGAGACTTCAACCGTCGATGCCTCCAAAGTTGCAATGACAGGCGCAACTGAGCTGCATAAAGTTTTCTCGGCTGAGCAAATGAGCTTTATCCTCGGCGCATATATGCAAGGTCTTCAGGCAGCATTCCTGGTGGCCGTTGTCGCATCTTGTCTGGCCACTGTGGTCTGCATGGGGATCCGATGGACGAAGCTTTCGGGGGCGGTTACTGTTGCATCAGCAGCCTGATTGACCTCAGATTCTTAGGTGCCCTTGCTTGCGATACCCTTGGAGTGGTGAAGCTACATACTACCTGTCAATCTTGGAGCATGTGCTCCCTCTGGGGATCTCTAACGCTGGGAAGTGCGGCTTATCTCCATTTCCCCCTCTCTCTGATCTTTTCTTCTGTCGTATCACTCCATATGTAACTCCTTTTGCTTTCTGTCCTCCTTCTATGCGGAGCTTGACCCTTCCAACACTGCCGAGGGCTTTGACTCGGTTGAAAAGCTTCTTTCAACCTTCCAGGTACAGATTCGTCAATCTTCTTTTTCTCTCTTCTTTGTTCCTTCGGGATTTCATTCCCCTTGGTGTATTATTTAAGCTTCAATTCCAACATTCTAGATTAGAATATGGATCCAATACATTAATATCTACTAGTAGACGCACAAACCTCCTTGAAACCTTCCCAAAAACTACATATGCATGTTATTTTGAGTGTTTCAATGCGAGTGTCAAGCCACATTGCCACTTCTTTTCAAGGCAAAACGTAGCATTGAGAGATGATTGCTTTCTCTAGGATTAAAGGTATGAACGAAAGGAGTAGGGACTGTGAACGAAGCGTTATGGAGAGACAAAATTCGATGGGGGGTAAAAATGGCCTCATGTTCACGTCACGGTATAGACTCGGATTTGTCGAGTACTCTTGTCGAGTACTCTAGCAAAAATTTAAAAACAAACTACCCCTGCTAGTACTAGGTGATAGACTTGTAAACATTGATGCCTGAAGATGGGAAAAGATACAATGACTAAACAAACGTTCCCAAGGTCCCACCCATAATGACTAGTTAGCTAAGGGGGTTGCAAATACTTTCTTCAGCTACGAGTACTGTACAATTCAGTAATTAGTAGTAGTAGAGACAGACCACCTCTTATTTATTACGCTGGCAGTGACTACAGGCGTACTAGGACTTCTACCGTATGATTATTAATCGACCATACCGGTCACGTTCTGTCCCGCACGGGTACCCTTAGTACTATGAGACGGTTTAAGAAGACATCCTCATGCCCCTGTTGATGCATGCACCCACCACCTTCTCAAAGCTACTAATTGTATGGATGTGGGTGGTTTATGCATTGCCAGTTCGACCCGCATGTTGTCAGGCGTGCTGCCATCGATTCCCCTCTTCAATAACCAGCCCCCTCAAGGTGATTGGCTACTTTATATGCGGGCGGTGACGGACGCTGTTCGTTCAACACACGTACTCCGTTTGCCCTGTACATTTATCCTGTCCTCCCATGTCCTCCTCCACTTTCTACAGGTTAGGTCAGTGAGCCACACTTCATAACGAGTGTGATTATGCTTGCCAATACGCATTCACCACCGCCCCCACCCGAGGACCAACAGCCGCCTCGCAAGAGAATCCGAAAGGGGACCCGCAGCTGTTGGGAATGTATGTGCTCACCTATTGGTACTTTCTATCATATGATATAGTGGTCTTGAACTAAAATCAATGTAGGTAAACATCGTAAGGTTCGCTGCCACTATGTCTCAAATGGCGATTCCAGCTGTCGCGAATGTCTGGCCAGGGGAACGGTTTGTCGCAGCCAAGATTTACCAGAACCTGAGAATCTACGCGAATCAGACCGCGCATCACTCAATGATCGGCTAGGTCGCGTAGAATCCCTCCTAGAGAGAGTCTTGCAGCAATTAGACACTCTTGGTGATAAACGAGAGCCGCCAGTGTCACCACCAACAGGGACCGTTGATAGCAGCAATCCAAGCTCCAGCACAGCTATTACACCTGCCAATGAAAATGCCCCTGTTTTATCGCTTTTCGACAATGGGGTGGTATGAGCTACCTATGCTATTTCGCATAGAAACTTCACGCTGACATTAAAACAGTTAGGTTTCAAACGATCAGACGCCTCTCCGCCGAGTATCACGCTTTATGACACAATGAATCGCGAGTGGGAGAAACTCCGTCACGAGCTCTTAGCCCTTCTACCGCCATATAGTACTTTGAAAAGACTAGCGGCCAATAGCTGCTGGTGGCTGGTTCGAGCCCAGTGCTTTCAAGACTATGAAGAATCACTTCTTCCATGTTCACTGGCTTCTTTCTCAAACCACCACCCTGTTGTCATCGCCAAGGCTCTATTGTGGGTGGTTATCTGTCTACAGCAACTCCCGCGGGGGTTCGCCGTTGATTCATTAGAACTTCCCTGCCCTCCAGCAGAACTCATCGCAAAATGCGTCAACATTGTCGCACATTCGATTAGTCCTGATGAGACGTTGGTAAGTTGTATTGACGGACTAGAATGCTTAGTCCTCCAAGGGATATTCTACAACAACGATGGGAAACTACGAAGTGCCTGGCTATCTTATCGACGTGCTCTAAACGTGGGTCAAATCATCGGACTTCATCGTCTTGCCTTAAAGGGGGAGCATGATTCTGAATCTATATCGCGGGCAAGGCATATATGGAATCACATAATATATGCAGATCGATATCTTTCCTTGATGCTAGGAATGTATCATGGCATTACCGATGTGGCGTTAGATTCGCAGCGCGTGCCTAGCGAGACACCTTCTTACTCTATGGATCTCCTTTGTCGCATTGCTGGATCGATTATCGAACGAAATCAAAAATTTACCACAGTCACTCCCTTAATGGCGAGAATGACACAGACCATCGATTCAGAGCTTATGTCGGTCGATCCTCCAGAAGTAGCCGAAGAAACCAGTATTCCTACCACAGGAAAGTCTATACAACGAGCTTGGGCATATAATAAACTCATGGCGAGGCTATGGTATTATCAACTTCAGGCATGGCTACATCTGCCACTTCTTCTCGAGTCTGGAACCCATAGACGGTACGACTACAGCAGGCAAAGTTGCCTCGAGGCATCCCGGCACATGATTACATGTTATATTTCCATGCGCCAGCTGACTGCCGAAAGTTTCTGCTGCAAATCGCTTGATTTTCAGGCTTTTACTGCCGCTGTCACTCTTATGATCAATATAATAGGACCAGGTGGTCGGCCCCAGTCCAGTCCGAATGATTGGCGCGCTGTTGAAAGTGTCATGGAAACTCTGGAGAAATTGGCAGAGGGACAACCACCTGACAAGGTGGCAACTCGAGGACTCAGTGTGCTACGCACACTGAAGAATGTTGCTAATGGCGAGAGACCATCACAATCTGCCAACTCCGCAGGGCTCTCGACTGAGGATGACCAGGCCAACCGCATCAAAGTCGACATTCCGTATTTCGGTACTATTTTCCTCGATTGTGGTATTCACGGTGATTCCTCAGACAAGCAATGTCCTGATTTCGTTCCAGCACAACCGCCTCGGCCAACATTTCATATGGCCCTGGGCGAAAACTCCCTGCAGGCAGGGATCCTTCCTGATTCAAACACTACACAGGATCCACTCGCGGATGGAGCGCCTTGGCCTTGGCCAGGGATTCGCGTGGAAATGGAAACCGCTGATATTGGGACATTTGACCCGGAATTGACGACGCTGCCTCCGTTCCTATCGGATTTTGGAGACAACTGGGACCTAGGTCTGTAAATCTTAGAATATTTGAGTGAGTGGTATAGCTCTAAGATGAATAGAGTTAGGCGAGAGTAGATATTCTGCGGCGGTTGAAAAGCTCAGGAATGTATCGACCGCTTGATGTGAATACGCACATATGACTACGCGGACGTCCGCATTACTTGACCTTGCATGGGATAGTAATAATACCCCGTCACTTAAATACAATCTTCTTGAATACACATCTTGCTAGGCAATTGAGCAACTCTAGACGGCTACCCCGAACACACGTGCTTAGTTGTTTTAGCCCAAATGGCAAAATCAGCCCTGAAATCATCGTATATCATGCAGCCAAGAATACACCCGAAATTCCGACCAATTATCTTACCAAGTCATGATGGCGCAGCTGAATGATCTCGTTTTTATCAAGCCTTTGAACAAACTTGCCGAGGACAACTGCCATCAACTAGTATGATTCCCTCCATATTACCTGCACACTCAACACAAAACCCTCGATCCACAACGACCCTGCCGATCCCCCACCGCCACACCTTCACGCCAAGCAACTGCCCAGCCCATGTGGAGTTGCGGACTGAGACATCTCAAACTAAGTGCCTGCAGAATAGGGATTATAACCCGAGCGTGGGATTCGGGGTCTGAGGTGATCGGCACGGATGAAACCCAACCCGAATAGTTATAAAAAGTTATTCCTGCTCATATTTCTAGTCCCCTTGCAACCCGACAGTTGTAACGCTACCTACCTCATGAAGATCTCCGCCGCAATCATCACTTCCGCCCTGGTGGCTAGTGCCACTGCCTTCGACAAATGGCAGCGTACGTCCCTCACACCTCTACAAAGCAATCCATTTCAAGCCACTGACAAACCAAAATAGCATGGGGAAAACGCGATTACTCTTGCTTGAACGTCTATCAAGGAATTCCCGATAATTCTACTCTCTCCCCTGGCCAAACAGTGTCCCTGCACTTCAACCGTGCTCCCACGACGCACTGCCCAGACCCACTGGCAGAGTACCCGACTGGCACATATGGGGTGTGGCTGTACAACAACCCTATGCGAGACCGGGATACAATTTCCTTTGCGCAATCTATTAAGATCGAGCAGGGAATCAATGCTACATGCGGGCATATTTATGTGAAAATTCCTGCAAAATTGCCAGCTGTTCAGCATGGCGATCTTTGGTATCTGCGGTTGGACACTTCTTTGGACACTGCACCGCAGGTATGTTTTCAATTTCCTTTTTCCCCGAGGATGCTGGTGTTGACTTTCTTATTAGATGCCGACTGTGTACAACGCTGCTGGGCCGTTTAGTATCACCGCTTAGATGCATGGATTGTAGTCCGAACCAGGTCAAACATTCTGGTGAGGGCTATGTATCAGGGATATCTATCGTCATATGACAGGATGTATTATTCAGCATTCATTCAATATTTCTTATGGATAATAAGAACCTGTTAGTATAAGCTTCGGAATGCTGATCATCTGTTGTGGGCGAGGTATAAAAATGCAAAAGCCCATGATAATCTTGGAAATATGCCATACATGCCCATCTAGATCTCCGCTATCTGGGCATGCATGATCGTTGCATCCTTAAAAATCGAAATGAAAAGAAGTATATCTCGCAGGTCAGGGATAAGGCACTTAGTCATGATAAGTGACACTGAAAACCTTGAAGCCCTCCTTCGGAGCCGGGCTGGGGTTCATCATCTTAAGGTTACCATCCCTATCAATAGTGAGGTATTCTCCACCACGAACAAATTGGATGGTATACCCGTTGCCGTTACCTAGAAAGGAAATTCGCAATGGCGCTGCCGCATCACGGTAGTCAGTGCCGAGCAGCTCACAACGATGACCAATCCATCGACCATCAAAGGCGCTAGACATCGTGAAGATTCCACTTTCTTCGCCGTCGATGTAGTGGATGACCCAGCGCTGGGTTATCTCACTGTGATCGCGCTTGGCACGGCTGGTCTTAAGACTCTTAACGTAATCCCTCGGCTTGGGGATGGTCAAGGCTTGGCCACCCTTCTCGAAAGTCAAGTAACGACCCTCAGTCAAGTATCCCACTACTTCCTTGAAGCCATCTTCGAAGAACAAGGTGTTGTTCACATTTGTCTGTTTGCCATACGGTACAGGAGGGCGAGGGTCCCTGTGACGGTTTAGGCAATCCCCTGTTCCAACATAACTGCCTTGGCTGTTGATATGGGGAGTTGCGGCCTCTGGAATATAAGGAAGAGAGTAATCAGGCTACTCTAGATTAGTTAATTATTCAATGGGAGCCATAAGATGAGGCTTACATTTTCAAAGTCTAACGCATTAACCAGGTCGGACATGTGCTCCCGACGCCAGTGCACCATTTGATCGGTCTCGATGTTCTTGTGACCTCTGGCTGCGAGCCACTTTTCAAGGAAAAGAATTTGAGAGTTGTGATCTGCGCGTTCTGTGAAGACCCGGTTGCCTCGAGTCCAAGGTGAGACCATGACGAATGGCACGCGGAAACCTAGCAAGTCTCATTAGTATTGCACTATGGAATAAACATAGGTGTCTACATACCAGGCCCAGAAAATACTTCACCGAAAACCCCGAGAGGGTCTGTCATCCATTCACCGGGAGTCCCATGGGGAGAGTGGAATGGAGTGACATGATCGCCGAAGCCACCGGTCTCTGTTTAAAGTATCAGCATTCTATTTTTACCCCCTTGGGCATCCGAAGTCCATAACCCATATTACCATCAAAGCTGATCATGAGTAGAGTCTTGGAGTACTTGGGGCTGCTGGTGACAGCGTCCACAACTTGCTTTTGCAGCCAAGCACCATCCTTGGGCATCCATGGAGGGTGCTCCGATAGCTCCTGGGGACCAACAATAAAGCTGATCGCTGGAAGAGTACCGGTAGCGGCGGCCAAGTAAAAGGCCTCCAGTCCCACAAATCCCATACCCTTCTGAGCTAGGGGAGAATCCGGGTGAGCATTTTGGAACTGGTGAAACCATGCTAGCGGATTGTCATCAAAGTTATCTGCATCCTGGTACAGCTGCCAAGAGACTCCCGCCTCCTCGTAGTACTCATAGATGGTCTTCCAACGAAGAGGATAGCAGCTGGTACCATGCTCATCACACCCTAGCTAATGTTAAGTTTTTATTATCTTTCAAAGCCCAGAAAAGACTTACCAGGAGCTTCCCTGTTGTCAATATAGACACCGCCCTGGTCTTTACCTTGGGGGCCACCAGGAACATTGATGGAGCCACTGACCAGGGTCACACGGTTAGGATTTGTAGCAGTGATTTGAGCTTCCTAAACTGGAGTCAGGTCATCACTGCCTATAAATATCACGTTGTGCTGCATACCTGATACATGTCACCCGCGGTCCAGCCCTCAGCAATGGCAAATTGGACGGGGAGGTCCTGGCGTTTGTAGTAGCCCCAGCTCCAAGGAGTATTGTTACGAGCCCAGTTGTTGTTCAGCCCGTGGTTATAAGCCGCTTGATTAGCATAGTAGCTATTGTCACCAGCTGAAATACACTGGATGGCATCGAGAGTATCTCCGCCCAGATAGCCCAGGTACCATGGCAGCAGGGTCTTGGCGTCTTGAGAAATTTCAGGGTCAACCTGCCTAGTTTGATGGGTAAGTGAAGAAGCCTCATGCGGATTATCATGTTCCAACATACTGGTGCCAGACAGGCTGGCCATCACTGTTGACCTGGACATTGGGGTCATTGAATCCACGAACACCAGGCATGGTGCCAAAATACTGTCAGGGCACTGTTAGTCAATCTCTTCGAGGGGTTTATAGCTGAAACATACGCAGTCCCAGGAACGGTTCTCTTGCATGAAGATCACCACATGCTCAATGTCTTTCAGGGAGTCAGCAATGACAATTGAACTACCCAGTATGAGGGCCAGGGTGGCCCAGAATAAGAGCATCATGATGGCTATGATACAAAGTGATGGAGTTCAAAGTTGAGAAGTGAAAGGTGTTGATGAAGGAAGAGAAGGGACGAGAGGAAAGAAGAAAGGCGTCGATGGGATGGAAGAAGTCGAGAGAAGATGAGATCTAGACTTGGTCGCTTAATATGACAGATACAGTTGACAGGGTTGCATCTTTCATTCCAATCACTTAGGCACGTGTTCCTCATATCATAAGTTCGTCGATCCTCATTGTAACTGAATCTTATCAATTCGGTTCCATCTCTTCACCACCAATCTAAGGTCTGATAGAAACTTTCCGACTAAGGACCTTTTGGTATACACAACTCATATTTTCAATCAAAGATCAATATTGCACCGCCATTTCGGATCAACCCTTTGATTCACCCATGATGAACAATTTGCGGGGTCATTGTCAAGAGTCTCAGTGTACACAAAAATCGACTTTAGCACCGGTGTTATCACAAAGTCAACCTCGATTATGGATCATCTGGCTATTGTTGGGAGCATCATTCATTGTGCTCGCAGCTTTCTCACGGCCAGATACCTACATGTGGGGATCTCGGTTTGCGCCTCTTCAAGCTCATCGCAGTCCCTTGGGTGAGGCCGCTATCCGCCCCATGATCACACTACACCCCGAGGACCATGTATATCGCCAAAAGACTACGCAATATCTGGATTGGCATGTCACGAAAGATGTGCGTAGACCTGATGGAGTTCTCAAGCAGATCTATGTGATCAATAGTATGTCATATTTTGCTTGCATACAGTTGTATAAACTTTCGAAGAAATCAAATTTGACTCACTAATTTTGGTACCTGCCCATTATAGATTTATTTCCTGGCCCTACTATTGAGGCCCGTTCTGGTGATACTTTAATTATCACAGTCACCAATGCGTTGTATGAGGAAGCTGTTTCCTTCCATTGGCACGGCCTTCATGTTGCAAGTAAGCTGGAACGCCCGCTGACTCGGAAATTGACAAAGTCCCATCTAAACCACTCTAGATGCCATGGATGGAGCACCGGGAATCTCACAGTTTCCTATTGCATCAGGTGGTCACTTCGTCTATAATCTTACCGTCCCTGCAGACCAAAGTGGTACATTCTGGTACCATTCACATACCGGCGTTTCGCGTGCAGATGGTCTCTATGGTGGCCTTGTGGTCCATGCTCCTGCCTCTCGCTCGGCCGTTAGGGGTCTCTTACCTCAATCAAAGAGTGATGCTCATCACTACGGCTATGAGAAAGAACTCCTTCTTCTCATTGGTGACTGGTACCATTGGCCCGCCAAGGAAGTCCTAGCCTGGTACATGACTCCTGCCAATATCGGCTTGGATGTATGTTCGAAGTTCCAGATTTCCAAATTGTCTGAACTCTAACCTTCAGCAGCCAGTACCAGATACTTTTCTCATCAACGGAGTCGGATATTTCAATTGTTCAGCTGCAACAATTGCACGCCCGGTGAATTGTGTAGAGCAGCCAGTCAACACTTCCTTCTTGGAAATGGATTTCAATGTTGCCTATCGAATCCGCGTGGTAAATACAGGGTAAGCCGGGCTAAAGCAGCACATTGGATGAACTACTAGGAACAGGAATTGACGGCAGGTAGATCTCTAGCAGGGTTGAGTCTTGTGTTCGATAAAGAGCAGCTGAACCTCATTCAAGTGGACAGCGTTGACGTTGACCCTCTACAACACCACGATAGCAACTCAATCGGTGTTCTTTATCCAGGACAACGAATGGATTTCATTCTCAACCCTTCTCAAACACATTTGAAGTCCTCTATGACGGTTCAGCTAGACCAGGAGTAAGATACACTTCCCCTCTACACAATCTCTTACACAGCACCCTGCACAGTACCTTACACAGTACCTTACACAGTACCTTACACAGTACCTTACACAGTACCTATACGAGTACTGATACCTTCCAGATACTTCAGATTCATGAACCCATCTCTCAATCCAAGCCAGACATTCCCAACCAGCTTCATATCACCAGCAGACCCTCCAATCCGCCCACCCAAGATCCGACACAAGATCGATATCAACATTACACCATCGGCCTCATCATTTCTTCAGTCCCTCCCACTAAGGCCCGACCGGACATTCGTCGTATACACGAAAATCCAAAAACTATCCTTCAATCACAACATGCCTTTCGGCATCTTCAACAAGACTACCTGGAGTCCCCAACAAAACCCTCTCATCCCACTAATCGGTCTTCCGCGCACGAAGTGGGACAAAAACCAATTTGCCATCACGACCGGACCAGATTCTGTTTGGATTGATATTGTTGTGAATAATCTCGACGATGGTGGTCATCCTTTCCATATGCATGGCCATAGTTTTTATATCATGACTGTGCAAAAAGGTGCTTACGGATGGGGCTCATACAATCCGTTCGAGGACGCGTACCCTCCCGGCCTGGAGCCTGGGCCAGATCCTGAACCCATGGAAGGAACAGAATGGGTCATACCGAATGAAAGTGAGTTCTATCCCTACAACCTCTCTCGCGTTGCTTTGCGTGATACGGTCTATATACCCAGGCGCGGATATGCAGTCTTGCGCTTCCGGGCGGATAACCCAGGCGTGTGGCTTTTTCATTGCCATATGCTTTGGCATCTTGCGACGGGAACGGCGATGTTGATTGACGTTCAGGGAGATTTGAAGGGTGAGGTTGCGCATGATCCTTCTTTGCTTGAGGGGATGAGGGCGTGACATGGGCTAGATCATTTAGGATTATGACCGGGTGTCGTTCGAAATATGCGCCTATTTTATTACCTATCTTTCTGTATATGACGTGGGACAATTCTTTGCTTTAAGCTAGCAAGGTCACCTGCTCCTTCATATTTTTTGAGGATGGGTAAGTACCTTCGCTACTTCGTCAATATCTACTCCTCGTATCCCTTCCTTGAGGACTATATTTCTCTAAATCCTCAAGCGAATCTTGAGAAAAATGCTAAGCTTTATCGCTGTGACGGTTCTATCAATACTATGCATGTAGGGGACAGTTCAAAGCGAGGAAGGGATAAGCCAAAGTATGAATTTAGTGATGAACGAATAATTAAAGATGAGGGTCAAGAAATGTACTGCTATGGGACGGCGTGATACAAGAGGTTTTTTAAACACAACGATAAAAACTCATTCCTGGGAATGTACTTAGGAATTTATGCAACGCCAAGCCGAATGCAACGACGAAAAGAGAGTATGTATCATGCAAGCATCCCTAACGCGTCACTTCGTACATATACAATGTAACAAGTAGAGGTATCTATGCGGAGGTCGACCATTCGAGGACTTCCAATCCACAGATAACCAGAAAGAGTGTGGAGGGAAGGATCCTATATCTGTTAGTTTCGTTTTCTCCATGCGGTGAGGGCGAATGGATAACACATACCAGACAACATAGCTTTGGAACAAAATCTTCGACATAGCACCCACGTAAACATTATTGATCTGGCAAATTTGCGCCAGCTGCAGTGCCGAAGGTGCACCCGTGAGAAGGAAACACACGATGATGAAAATAGGGTCATCAAGAATACTGATTGGCACGAATTTGGCGAGCAGGGCCAGGAATGGCGCCATGATGAGAGTTGGAAGGAGCATACGCGCCACTAAAGAGGCGATAATCAATTTCCGCTCTACTTTAGGATGATCGATATCTTCAAGCGCCTCTTCCGGGAGTGTATTCCGGGCCAAATTGGCTCCTAGTACGACCAAGATAAGCGGAACCGCTACCTGGGCGTTCTGCTCAATGGCGCGGGTGACCGAGTTACGGACGAAGGTGCCCTCATCAAAGAAAAGGTGCTGAAGTGCAGGGACGGAGGCGATGATTATTGAAACTAACATGGCCCAGAGAGGAGGGTTCATGAAGGACCATAGTCCGCGGGCGAAGCGCCAGACTCCGTTGGTTGTGGATGAAAGGGCTTTTTGGACCTTGGTAGGTAGCCAGGCCCATACTGCATCTTTCTTCTGGGCAATAAAGCGACGGATGTAATACCCACGTCGACGGAGAGACGCATTGCATCGTTGCAGGTAGGTTTGCTTTGTGGTATGGTTTTCCCGGGCAGTGGCTTCCACATCTGGGAACTGAAGAATATCGCCATCGGTGCTGCGGCGTGGTAGGAAAGGTCCAGTAGGTGGGGGGCCGATCACCGAGGGTGTTTCGTCGGAGTCGAGGTCCTCATCGGCATTCGAGGCGTGCGAGTGTATCGAGGAGACCTTGCTGTAGGAATATGCGCTATTTGAAACCGGAGTCTGACCACCAGACTCGAACCGACTGCCGTTCATATGACCATGGGCGTGTTGCAGGTCCTGCGAACTGCGCGTCCGGACCAATGGCTCGTCTGGGTCTATTTGATCGGGGTTATCGGTATAGCGTGCCTGACCCTGTTCAATCGCCGTCTCGCCAATTTCCTCTCGATCCTCCTCTTCAAGGTATCGGTCCTTGGGCGCCAATAGCACATGGTAACCCCAGCTCCAACGGACTAATTGACCTAGCTGTTGAAAGATAAGAAGATACAGGATGCCCCGGGCCGCAACCTCATCGTCGTTATCGCCGGGTACGCGGTCCCAATGGAGACCTTGGAGAGTTGCGGAGAGGGATATCACGAGGGAGATTGGGAGGGAATTAGAGTTGCCGAACACCTATTGGTCGCATGGAATCAGCAGGGGAGCTTATCGGATAGGAAAATCCTCATATACCGCCATCGCCGTCACAAAATTGGACTGGCGTTTCTTAAACCGACAGCATCGCGTGACCACGAACGCGCAGAAGTATGAGACCAAGGTCTGGACAACAAAGATAACGGGGATGATGGCGAGATCAGTGATTTTCTCGGCAGTCAATTGGGAGCCTAGCTTAATGAAGACTTCACTGGGGTCAGCAATTGAGCTTCAGGATGGGTGGAGATGTGCAGATAAGGGTTGATAAGGGAGGGCAGTTTCACATACTCAAACAAGGAGTGAAGAGCATCACATTGAGGTTGGCTACGAATTTCTGGGCTTCGGCATCGAACATGCCCTGTCTGGCGACGATATAGCCTGGTAGAGAGACACATACTACCTCTAGCACCGCCTCAAAGACGAGCAGGACCAAGTGAAAGAAGGAGGGATGCTTGGACTGTACGGTGACGTCAATGAGGCTTGCGCCTAAAGAGTTCTGCATGAAGGCATTCTGGAATGAACGAGGAGCTGTAAAAATGGCCATCGAGATGTTGAAGGAAGGAAAGTCCTTATCACCCAAGGATTGGGGGGGGTTGGGTAGAGGTGAAGAAGGGATAAGGGAAAAACCTGGGCCGGAGCTGCGTCAACCAAGATTCCTTGACTTGGCCATGCGTCAGGAGCCCCGCCTCGGTGGCGTGATACTGGCTTGGCCTTAATCCCGGTGGTACAAGGTACAAATTATGTACATATGGTGACCCGAATCATTCTATTCTATTTCTTATTGTTTATTTGTTTCTTCTCAGCACCTACGATTTTCGCAGGAGCCTGTGGTGGCGCCAATAACTGTGGGGCCGATGAAGCAGCAGTTTCCGTTATCAGTAACAAATCAAGGTGGATCATATCCGCACGTTTATTTGGTCCGTGCACCGCAGATCATACAGTAGGGGAATTATTCAAATCTATTTGAAAAGGCTAAAAATATTGGATATAGTACATCGGAAGAACTCTTGGAAACACACATTTTGCGGTCGTGCAGCATTAGAACCCAGGGCCAGTATTCAGGCCTCACCTACAAACCCCAGCTTTTCACCCATTTTAATCCGCTGGCCCTTTTCAACACTCCAGGTCCATCCATCTGGCTTCTGGTCGGGAGATCCTGACTCTACGGAGGGATTGGAACCCAGTGGTGCTTCAAAAACGAGGACAACAGTACTTCCCAATTGGAAGCCTCCCATCTCCTCTCCACGCTGTAAGGGATGTCCTCCCAGGGTGCGACTGGCATGACGGTAGGTAGCCTCAACGAAGCCAGGATCTTGCTCACCCCGCTTGGCTGCCAAGGCCGCTGCCAAGTCCGCGGCGGTATCAGTCAGAAGACTATTGGTGCGTAGTTCCGAGTCGAAGTTGATTTTAATTGAGCCCACATTGGTCGCACCCACCGGCGTGTAACTGAAGAAACCCCATCGCCAGCGGCCAAGCAGTGCCACACGTTCGTTGAGGGTAAACAGACCGGGGAGATGGCGTTGTAGGTAGGGAGAGACCGAGTACAGCTCGCCTGCAAAATGGCGACGACTTTCCACAACCCACGCGGTGGGGGAGTGGAAGCGGTGGTAGTCTCCCGGTGCCAAGTAGATCACGCAATAGAACAGCGCATGGTTTGTAGCCGTCTTAGGCGAGTACCATGGCTGACCATCGCCGAGAGCCAATTCCTCCTGTACTTGTACCTCCGATGTGGTCTTGGATGTAGTAGAGGCGTCGATTGATGCCCGTCGTTTGGCTGGTGCATCGCGATCGCCAGAAAGCAAGGTTGGCACGGTGTAAGAGATCCCGTTTACCAAGGCAAACTCCTCATCAGTTTTCATGTTCGCAGCATCTTTTTGGGCTTGCTCCTGGTGGTCGTCGCTAAGTCGTTTGCTGTTGTCGGCGTGAGAAGGTGTAGCTGAACCCAACAAAGCATCCAAGCTATATGTCATTCCCTTCACCTGCTCCACCTCGCCCCGCTCAATTATACCAAACTGCAAGATCCGGCCATCTGAAGGGGAAAGGAGAGCGTGTGGGTCGGGGTCGAGCGGGCGCACGCCGGGCTTCAACTTGCGATAAAAGAAAGCCGCCAGGTTCGGGTAAACGTGCAGATCCGGCTCTGCGACTTCGCTGAGATTCACACCAAAAACCCAAGAGTACAGCTTGAAGCCTGGTACTCGGAGGTAATAAGGCAATTCGATCTCATTGAACCGACCCCATAGTCGCGACATGGCCTTCAGGGGTAGAGTCGACATGATCTGCACCTGCCAAGAACCAGATGGAACGACTCGGGGGCGGCGGGGGAGGTTTGCTCCCATTCTCCCAGTCGTCGTCTGTAACAGCACGATCACGTTCACCCCGCTGAGACTTGTAGAAATGTAGCAATCCGAGCAATCCAATTCCCAATCCAACAGGGATCGGGTACCATTCCACCTTGGTGTTTCGCAGTGCGAATCGCAGACGGGACCAAGACCCAGATTTAGGGTTTTCTGAATTATTATTATCTTTGTATTGTCGCCATGATTTGGATGATGAGAACTGCCTAACAGCGGCTTGTTTGCGGGCAACGGCCCTGAACGAGAGGACCTCCATCGACGCAGCACCCCCAAACACCGGGGTAGAAGGGAAGTGGAGGAAAATAGGGTGATGCAGAAGGCGCTTGGCCATGCTGAAAGTTAATCCATGAAGATCACGCCTTTGTATGGCTGTTGATTGTCCCGAGGCTGATCGGAAGGAAGCAGCTGAATGTTTTCTTTCCACGCTAATTGCGCCCACCGCCCCTCCCACCGCTTTGATTCTCACCGCCAAGTAAAAGTCCGGCACATAGATGGTGTGGTGTTCATGTTGATGTTGACGTTGATTGTTTCTGTATCTAAGTAATTCCACACCTTCTCGATCTTGGAGTATCGCTTCTCTTTCTTCTCATCTTCATTGCACATTCTTCGCTTAGTCAAGTCAATATATATCCTCAGGACCCTCGAATAATACCTCCTCGATACGAGGCTTGTGCTCTCCCGTTATCGCCAGATCTCCGGAAGCTCAACAATATCAATACTCCAATTGCGGGGGCTCGTCACATTCGACACGTGCCCGATTGTCCACGCTTCAATCCTTTGCGATACTACTTCCTTGCGTCACTATCCACTCCATTTCAGACTATGAGCGTTTGACCGCACGTCAACCCGCGTCACATTCTTCAGGATGGATGTCTCTGGGCAGTCAGCAGAGCCATCTGCAGAGAAGTCTGCAGAGAAATCGGAAGTTAACGACGCCTCCAGCTCTAGTGAAGAAGAAGTCAAAGTATTTATCTTGAGCCCTTCGTTCCCAGAGAGATTCACGTTCAACCTGAAGCTCAGCACTACGGTTGCGCGTCTGCGCTTGAAAATCATGCAGATCATCCCTCCACATTTATCTCCTACAGAGCAGAGGTTGATATATAGTGGACGAATCATTCCTCAAACACCTGATCTTCTAACCCTAAGGGATATTCTGGTGCCAAGCGGGGTAAGTTTGGTCTTTGATCCGTCTGTCGTGTATAGTACCTGACTAGGTTCGATTATAGAGAGACGTTTACACAATCCACCTTATTCTTCCACCCACGCCCATGCCAATTAGCTCGACAAGTCAAAATACGACTTCGTCTTTTCAAGCGCCTGGCGGTGCAGCTCAACCACAGGTGGAAGGCGTCCGTCACAGGGTCCTATCCGCGACTCCCTCGCCTAGTCAAACCAGACCTGCTCGGGCAACTGCAAACTCACGGGAATTAGATCCGATGCAAGCCGATGTTTTCTTCAGAGGACTTCAAGGGCAAGTGGAGCTCATTGAAAGAGAAATGGCCGAAGGCATCACACCTTCAATGGAATTCTTATTCCATGTACGCACTCGCATTATGCAAATCACGGAAGGCCGCCCTCTCGAGTCCAGCTCATCTGCAGGATTATCTCGCTATGTGTATCCCGAAGAAAGGGATGTGCAACAGCTGCTGGCCCGAGTAATGGAGGTCTACCGTCGCATGGATCAATTACTTCAAGACCCTAGTGTGAGGCGTGATACCCGGGGTACCACAGTGACCCCATCAACTGAGCCTCATGTCTACCTCGCCACCTCTCCCAATGGTTACCAAGCTTTGATCATGCAGCCCAGAGAAGGAAGATTGCCTCCTCCTGAGCCACGTCATCCTTTAGGGGTTCGGCCTATAGGGGTTCAGCATATAGGAGCTCAGCATGCAGGGGCTCAGCCTCAGCAGCCCAATGATGGGCGTCAAGCGGTCTTAAACCAACAGCGACAGCGAAATGAACCAGCCAACGCCGGGGCTTTCGCACGTCACTTTCGCCGAATCTGGCTATTTGTTCGACTCTACTTTTTCATTTACATGATTAGTGAGTCTGGCACCTGGACACGCATTCTCTTTGTGACCTTGGCTGCATTTGTAGCTCTGTTCTCGGACTCGCAGCTTCCTCAGCTCCTCTACGGTGCAATTGTCGCCCCCGTCCTACGTCACCTGGAGGCACTTGCCCATATGGGGGGACCTGCTGAGCAACCTGCACGGGCTGCGGTAGATGGTTTCTGGGAATACTTTTGGCGCGCTGAACGGGCGGTTGTACTGCTACTAGCCAGCCTTGTTCCGGGGATTGGGGAAAGGCAGGTCCGGGCCCGGAACGCTGCTGAAGCTGAGGCTGAAAGATTGCGGCAGAATGCTGCTGCTGAGGCTGAAACAGCGCGGGCGAATGAAGAGGAAGAACGAGCAAGAGACCGTGGTGAGCAAATGAGTGAGCACTTGGGTGAGGATAGGAGTGAGGATAGGCGTGACAATGAACGTGAGCTTCCTCAAGCTGAAATATAATTAGACTTGCCTCAGTAGTTAGTTGAGAAGTGAATTCATGAAAGTTCTATCAAGCTCTTAGAGCTCGACTATCTGCAGCAGTGTGAATATATGAAATAATGAGGCCCTTCCCCTAATTCCAATACTCCTCTTCTCCGGCCTCATCCCTATATCTCTCCTTAAAGTTCTTCTGGCTTGACCTCTACGTCTTCCCCGATTTCAATTCGTGATTTTTTGTTGATATTCTTTTCTTTTTCTTGTACTGCCTTTGCTACGTTGCTATTTGACTTGCTTATCGAATCCCTATCGTCTTTACCATCTCCACACCTCAACACTTGATCTGCTCTCAGGAGCTAACTCAATAGTACCTTTATATGGACGAGAAGCCACTTCAATCAGGTCGTTCATCATTTTGAATATATGCTAAAGGTTGGACTTGCATATCATTTTTACACAACATTTCCGATGGTAAGACCCAAAGGATTAGGTAACAGCAGGGCTACCAATTCCCCATTTTAAACTGTCTTTTTCAACCTCCGGTCAACCTTGATGCGTGCGATACCCGCCAAAACGGTTGCAGCCGTCGCCATCGAACCAGCATAGAAGATTGCCGGTCGATAAGCACCCACACCACCCGATTCACCACCCGAAGCATTCAGGATATAACCAGCAATAGGAGCGCCCTAAAAAAAGTTATATCAGACAATGATCCTTTAGTAAACTGACATATGAAAAGACTTACCATAAGATACCCTCCAAGCCACCCACTAACAATCATTCCAACCGCAACGGACACTCTAGCGGACCCAAACACATTGCCAACAACAGTCGGCATGGTAGAGAAGAACCCACCATTCGCAGATCCATTAATAACCACGAAGGCGACCAATGGCCCAATGGAGTTGGAGACGGGCCACAACACGAAGAGGCTCAAGGCACTGAGCAGCAACGAGATGAACAGGGTGTTCATAGCACCAAACTTATCGCATGCGAAGCCGCAGGATAGACGCCCAATTGCGGAGGAGAAATTGAAGGCTGCCACCAGACCTGCGCCGGCGCTGGAGGGGAGACCTAGAGAGTTTGTGTAGAGGGGGAGGAAGAAGGCCGGGACGAAGAGCGGGAATGTGCCGATTGCGCCCGTAAGCCAGAGGGTTGTGAAACGAATATCGCGGAAGAGACTCCTAAATACGTATCAGTATATGATCCCGCTTCGCATCGGCCTCGGCAAGAAGCTATAACAGCAGGACTTACCATTCAACCATCTTTGCTGGTCGGATAGGGGCCCGCTCCTGGATCAGGTATGCAGCTGGTAATCCCGTAGCAAGAATCATGATTCCTAGAATCCTGAAACTCCATGCGATTCCGACATTCTCTAGCAGAGCGTTCAGGATAAAGCTGATGACCGTACCACCAAGACCGCCACCAGCGTAGACGATTCCATTGGCGATACCACGCTTAGTTTTGAAGTATTGCGCCGGGGTGACAGACACAACCTACACCATTAGCAAACCTCCAAATTTTGAAAAAGAAATACAAAACTCACCATAAAGCATAGACTAGTTCCAAGCCCACCAACAAATCCCCAAGTCATGAATAACCCAACAACACTATGCGTAGCAAAGCCGGACAAAATACTCCCAAGACCCAGCAAGAAGATACCCGTAAGCGCCGTAATCCGTGCCCCAATCTTGCTTATGAGCGTCGCATTAGGCACAGCCAGTAAAGAGATACAAGCAGGACATAACGAGCCCACGAACGCAAGTGTCGAAGACGAATATCCCATTCTATCTACTAGCGCTGCTTGCATCACACCCCATGTGTAGGATACACCAACGAACCACCATGTCACGACTGCGCAAGCGAAGATAAGGACCCAGCCATAGCCGCCGTCGGGTACTTGGGAGTCTGCTAAGAGGGATTGTTGCATTACCTCGTCAGGTTCGACGACGGGGTCTGTCTGGGCGTGAACATTTCGTTGACGTTCTTCGCTGCTAGGACCGAGGGTTGGGAGCTCGATTGCTGTGCTTGGGAGGGTCTGTGTGGTTGTTGCCATAATGAAGCTTCTTTTGTTTTGCGATTCACTGGCAATGAGGTTGCAAGAAGCCTAAGGCGATATGCTGAAGGATGTGGTCAATTGGTTTTGACGTGCGCTTGGGCCTTCAATTCGTGTAAGAGACCAATTTTAGCGTTCTGTGCAGAGTAGCTGCAGAAAAAAAGCTTGAAGTATTAGAATTCAGACTCGAATCCCGACTCGCCTCTTTTTTTCCGTATCTGGAGTATGAGTAACCTCGAAAGTCTATTTCAGCCCCACTTGGCGGTTACCCTCGGGCATGTCATGGAAGGGCGCACACTAACTACATTCGATGGAGCTTCAGGGATTGGCATAGTGGGTCACTCTATACGCCTGTGCCTGATGGATCACGAAGTGTAGGTTTCAGCATTGATATTAACTGACCAGATATAAAGTGCTTAGTAAGTTACCCAGGCGACATCATGATGGAGTAAATTCTCAGAGCTCACTAGTTGAACACCACGAAATTAGTTGAACACCACATCATTTCTATATCTGGTATGGCGCATTGATTGTAATATAGAAAAAATGGTATTCATCAAAGGCAATCACATCATCGCGCTTAGTTCCCGTCAATATACGAGATAACGCTTCGTGAGAGTCATAATATAGGTAGGAAAAGGTGGCTTAGTGGGTATCACTCTTTAATCACCTTAACATTCCAGCGTATCCTATAGAGTAGCGTAAATTAGTAGGTACCTGAGTATGTACTCAATAATATTACTCTTTGAATCTTAATACTGTGCTACTTCGAATGCGGTCAGTGAGGGTGTTCAATAAATTCTGTGTTCAATTAAAAAACTCCTTCTCAGGTCTGTTCATGAACTCAGTTCGAAACAACGAGAAGCAAATCTATCTACGCAGGAATTTATCTTCAAAGCTTCGTCGCAGGTGACTCCGAGATCGGCGCCATAACGCCAGTATCAAAACCTTCCTCACCACTGAAGTGCCTATAAATAATATTAGTATCAGTCCATGCAAATCACGTAGGGAAACTCACCATCCACGCTCAGCACCACCACTCAAGAAGCTACAATCCCCATTCTTCAAGCAATCCCATCCACCTCCAACACCACGACCAATCCATTCGGGAACATCTTTAGCACGCAAAAGCTCTGTCCCTTCGGCTAGATCGTCCGAAGAACTCCTGTATCCTGGGCTATTTCCGGTCAAGGTACCACGCCGCCGGAATGTACTCAATCCCGACGTGAATACAAAGAAGTCCTCCTCTGACGTATCCTCTGGCATCCGGCCTGTCAATACACGGCCCATCGCAATAAGCGGTGCAGCATGCGCGCAAATCAGCACGGACTTGCTGGTCCGTTGCTCGGGTGGGGTATCTGCTTCTAAAGCGGTGATCTCGGCATCAAGGTCCGCGATTATTCCCTCTAGGGCCGTTGCGACACGATTGTGGAGCTGGAGAATCGTCTCACCGCGTCGGGAAGGGTGAAGGTTAGGAGTGTAGTTTTTTGAGGGGTTTGAGGGGATGATGGAGGGAAAGTGCTGTTGCATTGTTTCGGGCGTTGGATGGGGTGGATGCTCGAAGAAGGTTGTTGGACCAAACCATTCACTGTCATGGATTGTAAGTTACCGTTTTGAGTTGTCTTATCAGGAGCTCGTAGATATTCCCAATACTCCAGTGCGAGGTGTGCAACATACCCAAGACCATTCTCAATTCGAACATCAAAATTTGATGCCGGGTCAATATGTCCTAGGCCTGTCTCACAAGCTGCATCTTGCTGCTTTTTCAATTCTTCAACGGCAGGCCGAATTGTCTGCAAACACCGATAGAACGGGCTAGAGTACACCCTGAAGGGCTTCGGGTGGAACTCTGGGTTGCCGATATGCGCAGCCAGTTCATGTGACTGCTGTATACCATATGATGTCAAAGCTGGATCCGCGGGATTCCCTGTTGGCGTGGGGAATTGTGCCTTGTATGTTCCGGTGCGGAAATCGATTGTCCAATTGAGACGATGCTAGTATTGCATTAGCTTGGCCATTGTCGACTCAAAAAATGAGAGGAGTTTTGTGAGCATACGCACCCCATGGCGAACAAGATATATCGTTTCAAGCGGCATGATGGGCACAAAATCAGGTCAAGAAGTAAGTGGGATAGTGACTGTTGCATTGCGGGGAAGCATATCTGGGGCAGAATGTGGGCGGTGGAAATGAGCCTCGGTCCGGCAAAGTCTACTTCAGATTATTTCGAAATCTTTACAGAGCACAAATTATAACAAGGTTGACCGGAAGCGCCTAGTATTGGAAAGGGAGCCATGTACTCTGAAACAAACACGGGTATTCTCCGCTACTTAATATTACATTTCCAGGGTCCAGCCCAAGTGACAGTGATTCCAGTCAAAATAACTTTTGTTTTTTGAAATTCGTTTCTAAAACGACTCCATCTAGTAGAAGAAACCGAGGAGCTTGCCAGCAACGTGCTTGCGGCGAGCCTCCTCGTGGTCCATGATACCGGCGGAGGTGGTCAGGACAACGTAACCGAACTGACGGGAGGGAAGGAGCTGGGTAGCCCACTTCTCCACGTCACGGAGCTGGACGGGGTAGCGGGGGTTGATGACACCACACTTGTTGAGACTGGACATGGTATTAGAATCATGAAGCAGACGAGGATATTTTGTTGTGAAAACTTACCGGCCGTTCAGCTGGATGACGATCTTGCCGGAGCGGTGGTCATCGACCTCCTCGAACTCGCCAATGTAGCCTGAAAAGAAGATGTCAGCATGTTGCGATGATTTAAAAGTAACCAAATACTGAAAAACACTTTGGAAACGTGTAAGATCAACGCGTCAATCTATCGGACACTTAAAAGGCAAACGTCGTGGGATGATTGAAACAATCCGCCTAGTTATCAGTCCGACTATCCACCGCCAACACCGTAATACATGAAGACGAAATGGGAAAAAATCAAGGGGGAGAAGTTTCCAGTGAGTGTTTTTCAGTAATGGCGACATTATGCCAACGTACCGTGCTTCTGCATGACAGTGAGGAACTTGACGATGACCTTGGAGGAAGGACGGATGAGGACCTGGCGCTTGCCAGCCTTCTCGGCGTTGTTCATGGCGTTAAGCGCATCGTTGAGGACGGAGGTCTTGACCATTTTGGCGGTGTTGGAATCGAGATTCTCAAATCGATCGAGGGGAATAGATAAGAGGTATCTACTTCAACCGAAGCCGGTCAAGTCAGCCATCAACTAGTCGTCAAGCGTAAAGAGTGCCCCTTCCTTGCGAAAAGGAGTTCTTCAGCCTGTGCCGGATGGGAGATGCGTATCATCCTGCACCCCCTATATTTCAGACTCATGAAATTCCAGTCATAAGAAAGAAGAAGAAGGCAGGATGATTGCTCTCCCAGACTAGCTGTAAGGCTGGTGAGAAACGAGGGCGTGAAGAGCGTACATACCTCGAGTGACTGGTCCGTCGGGTGTTGGCGTGTCAGGGAATGAAAAGTTCGAAGATTGAAGGTTAGGTTGCTGACTGTGCGGGTCCATAGGGTTACGGCCCACTTATGCCCTTATCTACGGAAAATTTGCTCTGGCCATCACGTGGCGATAAGCACCGAACCTAGTGCCTCAGGCAGAAAGGCATTTTCTATGTCTTAAGACTTTGGGTTGCTGGTTTTTTATAGAGAACTTTTCAAATCTACTAAAGCTCCATGCTGTGATGACAGCACGAATAGAAACCGTGAGATGTATCAATGGCACCGAAGTTAAAAATGTTCATACAAGGTGTGCAAGGTTCGTGCATCAGTTGGGCATGGGCGTTTGGGAGAAAGGCCGGAATATACGGAGACAGTTGTCAAATCGAACAGCTTTTTCATGGAACAACTCTTTTTCTCAGAAGGGTGGACATGGTTCAATGGGGTACATGAATTGGGGATACATGAATGGGGATGATGGGAGGATACATGAGGTCTTGGGCTACATGAGGGGCAATGCTATAAAATGCGAAGGGGTCTTGTCTAATTAAAAAGCAACATAGGAGGGGCAGGACAAGAAAGGATAAAAGGGGGTTTGTATCACGAAGAAGCAAACACGTGCATGAGGGGGAGGGTAAGATGGGTCGTTCGAGGGCGTCATCAAGGGCACTGGGCGTCGACAAAAGAATTGCCGGGTGTGGTGGGACGTGTAATGAGAAGGGAATCTCGGGGCTTGAAATCTGGCAAAAGGGAAGATGGGGAATTGAACACAATAGCAGAAACCATTTGTGTCGCCTGGAAGCAAATAGACAAAACCTCACCGTCCCATTGGCAGTCCAGGTTGCGCTGGACTTGGGTGGTCTGGACTAAGACCGAAGCTACGGCATAGCCCATCACCAATCCGCCGAGCATTCGTTCCAGTGACTTGAGTCTTCTTGGAACGAAGCAGCGACGTGGTTCGCTCGTTCACCAATGGGATCAAAGCGTGGAGCGAATTTAAGCCATACCGGTGCCCAGGTTAATTTGGCGCTTGACCTGCTCACGGGTCCAGCGAGCGGTTTCAATGGTACGCGGGCTGTATTGACGGGTAGCACGGGTCTCGCGAACAAGGGTGGTAACCCAGTCGTTCCGGTAGTAGGCAGCGAGCTCGCCGTTGGGGAATGCATCAGCAAGGTCACCAAGGACACCCATAGAGGAGCGCATCAAGCCCTCGCTGCGGTCACCCTCCTTGGAGATATTGTGGAGCAACTCAAAGATAGAATCGACGTATTGCTGGAGCTGGACGATCTGAGGGCTGCCCTTGTAGGAGAGAAGGATACCGCCCCAGGCATCCATGATACCCTCGCGCAGGGAGACAATGTACTCCACCATATCGTATGGGAGGTCAGAGCTAGTGGTGACCGAAGAGGCCTGCTGAAGAACACCAGCAACAACGCTCAGGTAGGTGTCAAAGGCAGTGCCGATGGCCTGAGCAATGTCACCGAAAGTCTCCAAGATAGCCGGCTTAAGCTGGTTGGTGGAGGTGCGGAGGATGTTAAGCAGGAGGTTCATGAAGGTGTCGCAGTAAGGCTGGACCTTCTCGTTCAAGGCACGCGCAATGTCACTGACAAGGCCAATGGCCATAGCGCACAGACCAGGCTCTTCCTGGTTGCTCAGAGCATTGTACAAGAAGGGAGAGAAGGACTCCATGTACTTGATGAAGTCGTCCTCCAGAGCGCTGGCCATGGAACCCACAGTGGCGAAGACAACATCGGGCACACTGGACTTGGGACCAACAGTCGACAGAACCTGAAGCAACACCCCCATGATACGGTCAGCCTGGGGCTTGATGTCAACCTCGAAGCGTTGAACAATGGCCAAGATAACACTGATCAAGCTAGTCTGCATCTCCTCCAAGAGCATACGGTCCTCGGGGCTGACAACCTGCTGCTGCATGGGAATGGTCTGCTCGAGACGCTGGAGGATAACATCCGAAAGGGTAGCAACCATAGGAAGGCTGTCGTGGGCAGAGTTCATGACGAACGAGTTCAAAACTTCGTAACCAGCAGTACGGAGCTGGTTATCGGCATCCTGGCGCTCAGTCACAGTCAATAGAGACTTGATGCTGTCCTCAAAGTGCTTGGAAAGAGGGTTGGTCTGGGAACCGCCATCACCAGCAAAGCGATCGGCGACGTTCATGAGAGCCCAGCAGCAGGAGCTGGCAATCTTAGGGCTACTGGCAAGGCCATTGAAGAGGCAAGAAATCAATGGCTGCAGGTGAACATCAGGATCCAGAACCTCAGGGCAGCACTCGCAGACGCGGCCCAGAGCATAGGCAGTAGAATCGCGGACTACGACGGAGCTGTCCTCCATCATGCCCAGAAGAACAGGAAGAGCCTGCTTGATCAAAGGCTCCAGCACAGCGGGCTCAGGGCCGTCCATAATACCACCAAATGCAGCCACAGCAGCATCGCGGCGGTGCCAGTCTTCGTTGCGGATGTTCTCCTCAACGAAAGCGACAACGGGCTGGATAATCTCGCCCTGAATGCACTGGGCGTACAGCTGCAGAGCCTGGTAAGCAGCACGCGAAACATTGTATTCATCATCAGTGGCGTCCTCATCCTGGCGGCACATAGTCTGCAACAAAACAGGGACAACCTCGCGGGTAGCCACACGAGCGAAGCCAAAGAACGGACGGGTCTCGGTACCTTCCTGCTGAGCCTGAAAATACACGTTAGTCGGGATCTTTGAGAATTCACTGGCAACGGATCGCTCAATACATACCTCAGCATTATCGTCCTCAATGGACAGCTCCTCCTCACACACAGTGCACCAGAACTCAATGGCGAGCTTAGAGACCTCTTCCTCCTCACTCTTCATACCCATGATGCTAAGGCCAAACAGAGCCTTCTCCATGTAGAAGCGCATCTTCTCGTAGTATGCGCCCATAATGCGGTTCAAGCAGCCGAATGCAGCAGCCTGCACACGGACCTCCTCGGCCTGAGTGGCCTCGCAGACAACCTGCATGATGTAGTTCCGCTCACCCTCGTTGTCCATGTTAGAGCGCACGAAATCAACCGCGTCACTAAGAGCGGCAATAGCAGCATAACGAACGTCCATGTT
The DNA here is from genome assembly GCF_028828015.1 of Penicillium pulvis. Taxonomy (NCBI): domain Eukaryota; kingdom Fungi; phylum Ascomycota; class Eurotiomycetes; order Eurotiales; family Aspergillaceae; genus Penicillium; species Penicillium pulvis. Next base: position 6,591,674 of record NW_026643080.1, read on the forward strand.
CGGCTCCTCGCGCCGAGCACCCTGGACAACGGCGGTCAGAATAGCATTAGAGTGCGCGGTCAGGCTCTGGCGAAGATCAGGATCTTGAGACTCGCAAATGAAACCAATAGTGGCCAGGGAGGACTGCTTCAGGTTGTCCGATCCGCTTGCGACGTTCTGGACGAGGATATTCATAAGGTCGGGCCACTCATTGCGGGGCAACTCGATAGCAGCAATAGAAACGATCAACTGGGCGGCGGCGTTTCCGACTCGAGTGTCAGATGCCAATGTCTTAATTGCGAGCTCCTTAACCTGTGCCTTGGTCTCGGTGGGGATTTGTTGGATCCATCGCTGCTGCACCTCTCGCAGCTTGGCTGCATCTCTGTAGGTGAAAGCGTTCTTCAGGGCGATACCGGCAGAAACACGGATGTGGGAAGGGGTGCTATCGTTGGCGAGTTCCTGACCCAGGGTGACAAGGTAGGCAGCCTAGAAACAAGGAGAAAAGCGAATGTTAGCGGGCAGGCGTTTCTCGGAGTTGGAAGGATCTCGTCAATATCATCCCCGTTGTTGGAGCGACAAGGGGAAAGGGGGATCACATACGAAGTCGACCTCCGCGGCGTGAGCGAGCTGCTGCTCAGCGTTGGAACGTGCCGCCGCATCTGGTGAAAGACGGTCAGGTCAGCAAGAGGCTCTCATAGGCACAAATTCCCAGGGAATTTCCAGGTGAGTAGAAGAAATAAGACTGAGATGAATCACATACCAGGCGACAAGGTGCTTTCTAACACCTGGCGAGCATCCATGGTGGATGGTAGTTTAGAAGAGGGAGATGTGGGGGGGGGAGAGAGGAAGAAAAAAAAGGAAAAAGCTGAAAGGAAAGAATTACAAGACTCTTGGTGCGCAACAGTCAAAGAAGATCACCAGCACACAAGTCACAGTCCACCAAAAAAGCGTGGGTGCGTGATGGAAGGAGAGGAAGAAGATTGGTAGGTGTTGGAAAGGGACGGGGTGTTTTTGTGGATATGACGAGGCATGCACCAGGTCTTTCCGCGATGAGACACAGAGAGAAGGCGCCTTCAACACACACCGAGAATGCAGTTAACTGTGGGGGAATTAGGCAGAAACTCCGGGGAATAAAATGACGGAGTCTGAAGCAGTTTCTTCTCGAAAGATAGAATAATCTGGACGACAAGAAAGTCAGAATGAGGGATGAAGTCCATCTGGGAGTCGATGCTGATTGGCCAGTCAGCGGCGACGGTGCGTGTCACGTGATGTATACCTGAGGCAGTGATTTTGCCTTTTTTCGTACTTTTTTTCTTTCATTGTAAGGAGGACAAATTAGCGTTTATCATAGTAATCTCCTTGAATCTAAGCTATTCTAGTCCTGTCCATAATGAAATCACATATAATTCCCTTGTCTTTCATCCAGATCCTAGAATATGACTGGTGGGTTGTTACCGTTGTGTTTTTTTGTTATGGAGCCTTTGCCCCTCCATGGAAATTCTGCTTGTTTTGGTTTTCCTTCTTGAAGAAGCACCCACAGTCCATCGTGTGGCCCCAGCGACCGGTTCATTTAGCCCTGGCACACACAAGGCGCAAACTATTTTTCTAGTGGGGAAAATCCTAACTTGGTGCCTGACTAGTGGATGTGTCAGGAAAAATTGTGGACAACATTTCTAGAATAGTCCACAGAAAAGGTAAGGGGCAAGGATCGAAGCAGATCGCCATACCTACTAATGCAGGGAGTGGTCAACAGTATGTACTCACTTCAAAGCTACGAGACTATAAAGGGGGTATGTCGTCATATGTGCATGCATTGAGAATCAAACTATCTCCGTGATATATATTCTTCTGCATTGAGACTCCTTGGATGTGCCTTGTACCAATAAGAGGTCCGCTAATCCAAATATATATCTGAGCACGGATATCGGCATCCATGCATATGTAAGATGGATACCAACTAGGTATCACAATCTCTGCCTAGGTGAGAATTGGAGATGCATCTGGGCTATTTTACACGTTAGCCTTGTAGGATCGAGACGACTTAGCCCGAACCTATCTATAGACTCGGGTACCTAGTGCCTACTTGTAGCATTTCCAGACCTTAGTCCCTGGAGTCCCGGGGCCGCTGATTTAGGTCCCAACACCTGACATAGCCTAGGCGAAACATGAACATAATGAAACGAACAAACCACCTGGGCAATTGATGCAATAGTATTACCTAATTTTAAACGCCTACCAACCTTGGTAGGTATGATGATAGCCTATGCAACCTGAACAATATAAATATAGGATCATTCCTCTTCCTCGCTCTCGCTCTCCTCCAAATCTTCTTCTTCCTCATCCTCCATAGCAGCATCCAAATCCAAAACATCATACCGCATAGCATCCCCATACAAGACACACACTGCCCTTCTCTCCCCTTCCGTCCATTAACATCGACCCTAACTGGCTTCGCCTTCAACCCCGATGTCGCAAACATATGTCTCACCATCTCAGCCTCAGATAATGCAGATACATCGAGCAATGTAGCCGATACACTAGGCTTCGTGTCAGAGGGATGTGGATCACAATCGACATATTCAAGCACACTTGAAGGTTGGTCAGGCTTTGTAGATGAGGACTGTGCAGAAAGAGGTTGAAAGGGGAGGTTGATGAGGTAGGAGGGGCCTTGATTGGTAGCCCAAAGAATCATTAGGGTGTCGTCGGCGACAAATTGGAGTTGTTTTATTTCGCCTTCTTGGAGGTCGAGGGCGGCGATGGAGGTGCTTCGGGTGTAACTGACGCCGTTGCTTGAATCTAGGATAACGCGGTAGAGGTACACTGTGGTATATGAGTATAAATCATATGATCATAGGGATAAGGGTAGATCGCATACCTAGAGACTTGGATGTCATAGACCGGGCCGTAAGGTAGATTGAACAGGGCCGTCCCTCCTCACCCTCCTCGTGGCAGATCTTCACATCTAAAATGCTTTGATCACAATCTGCGTGGAGGGTGAGGGGTGAACGGTGTAGAATGCCTCTCCGCTGGGTTAATGCGATCTCTGCAAAGACCTTCTCGAATTGAATACCCAGTCGTTTTGTCAGATCGTTCAGTTTCGGAGCATCAACGGTCGAGCTATCGCCACCCTCGGCCTGAACTTGGCGCTGTTGTGCAAGGACGGATTTGAAGGTATCATAAAACGACCGATCGTGGTCGCCAGGAAGCCACTTGTCGGTGGAAGGAGTAGGTAATTGAGGAACGCCAATCATTGGGAGTTGACGAATGAAGTTTCTAAGGACGCTCTTGCGGAGCGCGCCTGTGATGTATTTCACTGTGGGTGGAACATCAAATAAGTCTCTTTTCTCAAGGAGCTCTTCTGATGTCTGGGATAAGGGCTCGGCGTTCAAAATGAGAATCTCGTGTCGGAGCCATCGCGAGAATGCGTTGAATTGATCCAGCTCTGCGTTGGCGTTGTTGAGAATACAATGCGCTAGGAGATGCAGACAATCCAAGGTCTCAACGATTGCGTGGAGCTTGGGAGTATCCAGACCGAGTACATCGCTGAGCTTGGGGAACTTCGATAGTCCCATAAGGCGACTTAGGAGAACTTGACTCCGATCTAATGCGGGAAGAAGGCATTCGTGGGTTAGTCGACGGATACTCTCGTATCCACCCGAAACAGCCTTTTCCCATCTCTTGTGCCCCTGTAGCAGATTGTCAGAAAGTCCCTTATCATGAAGTTATAGGGGTGCATACTCGCTCTCCAACAATTTCCACCAAAAATTCCTTCATCGGCTCAAAGCAATGCCCAGTAACCACAAGATGATAGATCGCAGTGACGAAATCGCATTGGCACTTCTCTTGCAGGTCTTCATTGACACTGCGTAAGAATCGCGCCGGAAGCTCTTGTGCATTCTTCCACTCCAGCTCAATCTGCCGCTGCACAGAACCAATATAGCGAAGAAGATTGTGAAGCTGAGTCGTCTTCGATGCGAGCAGAGACAAATACCGACCGGATTTGGTAATGAATCGGAGATCTAAAGTAACAAGATCAAGAGGTGCACCCTCCGATCCGGACGCCAACAAGGCATGAGTCGAGCTCAAGGGATGCGACGCATGGCGAAGAATCCTCCGCGACTCAGCCACACCCACCGTGTCACCAACAGGAAACGAGCCAATCTCAAAACAGTCGAAAATTCTCAGATGGACATTTCCATCGTCGAATCCGATAAACAACACGTCAACCGAGTCACTAGCATCCTTCGCCGCCGAGTGAAACATGGCATCAATCGATGCCCTCGAGCTAAACAAATCATCCTCAGCTCCAGTCGCAGGCAACGTACTCAACTTCGGTAGAGAGCTTTCAATATCCAGTAGTGCGAGTTCTCGTGGTAAATCAGCTTTAAGCATAGCAGCCGCCTTGGAGGGATGAACACCCGGCGCCAGCAAATCTTCCACACCAACCTGACCCGCCGAGTCAAGCAAATGTTTCTGCGCAGCTTTGCTATCCGTAAAATTAACTCCCCAGCCTAGACATGTGACCTTCGAGACGGGCTTCGCATCTGGATCCGAGCCTTCCTCGTCTGCGTTCTTGTACACGCTGTAATGGTGCACTGTCTTCCCGCTATACGCGCTGATAATACGCAGGGATCCATCCCCACACGCGACAGCGAGCAAGCGACCTAGCAAATATAGTTAGAATCTAAATTTTTGTTCCGTCGAGTAGATTACAATACTCACCATTCCCCTTCCACGCTACCGCTCTCACTTCTCCGTCCTCCTCATCCTCCCCCAGATACGGATCACCACCGAATGAGCCCCCGAACACCCGTTGTCCGTTTAGTCGGAAAACGCGCAGTTCTTCGTCCTCGGTCGCTAGCGCGATCAGGTCCATTGTTGGACAGTAGGCCAGGGTGCTGGGTTTACATTTTGCCGGGAGGGTTTTCTCTCCAACCGGCGTGAGTTGGGGTCCTTCTTCTGCCATAATTGTGAAATAGAAATAAAATGCAATGTAGCTCGCTCAGCCCATTCTGCTTTTGGCGTTGAGGGGTTTCGTGGAGTCCCTGGGAGTTTGGGCTGGGGATTTGATGAAGTTGTTGATCGCGGTGGAGCGTTTCTTGGCGCGTTGATTAATGTTTGTGGGCGGGTGTTGTTGCTGGAACGCAGAACTACCTGAGTTACGACTCACAAGTAGATCAAGAACACCGTTGTACATTTAATCTCACAGTGTTATGGCATTAAAGTTGGCTCAATATTCTTGTAAAGTAAGTTCATTTATCGCACTTTCTGTGCTATCTCTATATATTGACTCTGTCATGACTATGTCCTAGGTGACCAGCACCGGTAATTGCAGGTTGATTAATATAACTTAGAAAGGTTCGCCGTCCATCTCAGCCTGGATCATGTTCTTCAGATAACTGAGTTCGTCCATCATCTCCTGCATAGTCGCCTTGCCACGAAACGAAGAGGCATCGCTACGCCGGGAATAAGTCCCAGAGTCGCGCCGGTCGCTCTGCGACAGAAGAATCGGGGATCCTTCGCGACTCTGCCCAAGAGAAAGAGCTTGCATAGATTCAAGCGCACTGAATAGCGCAGCATGGCGCTTCGGATTGCTCTCCACTTCGTCCATTTGGTCGATTCCGAGACCAGAGCCGGAGAAATGGGGCGATGAAATCGTGAGCTGCGGCAGGAATGGAGGGATGTCTCCCGATGCCGAGTTGGGGGATGAGGGCTTGGAATGTACAGTGAGGTGGGGAGTGTTTGGGTCGGTATTGGTCGCAGCGTCATGAAGATCGGGAGTTTTCCATTCTTCTGGGGCTTGGGCCTCGTGGGTCTCGATGGGGAAAGTTGAAGAAGTGGAGACCATCGACTCGGGTGAGGTGTCTTCGGCGTCCTCTGTGTCAGTGCTCCATTCTGAGAATCGGCTGTGCTCAGCCACGAAGCGGGAGTTGGTAAAGTCGTCTGCGGTCATGCTGGAGAAGTGACTATGTAGCACTGCTGCGTCTAGTGCCTTGTCGCGTTCGTCGATTGCGCGCACGGCTTCATCCATAACGGACGAAGGTGTATTGGGGAGCGATGGCAGTCTCTTCTCACTGACATCAGGTCCGGTAGGCGTCATGTCCTCAGAGCCGCTCCTGGTATGCATCGCTCGCCCACCATCGGCCGACCCTGAGCCAGAGCCAGATGCTGCAGCACTGGAAGCGCCGGGCTTGCGATGCTGGGGACGAGTCTCCACGGTGAGGAGACTCCGAAGTTGGGGCGCATTTCCTGCCTTTGCCTTGAGAGCCCGGCGGGTTTGTAAGCTCGACTGAGCAGTATTATCGGAATGGCTCGTCGATGGAGCCACTGCGCCAGAGTTGACGCAGATACCAGGAACATTCCGGTGCTCGTTCACAGGAGCCTTTTGTCGCAAACTTTCGTTGAACGCCTGCGCTCTCGGGGATGGCCCAGGTCGCTTCTGAGTCAAGGCATGGCGAAGGCCAAGACCTCGCGGGGGAGACGCTGAGCGTTCCTCTTTCGACTTCTCGTTCCTCCTGGTAGCACTGTTCGGTTGAGAAACACTCCGATGGAGGAAGCTCCCGCCGGGTGAGACACTGGGGGGATTTGAAGATTGGTTGGGATTGGGGATAGAGGTTTGAAGGCGGGCCAGATTAGGCTTTGGTGGCTTGCGTGGATTCATGTACTTGTCTTCGGGGTTCATCGTTCGGTAGTCTTCCTTCTGTGAGCTGCTACTGGCAGAGCGGCCATGGCAGTGACTATCCGGCAGGATGATGGGCACGTTCAGTACGTTGAGAGGTTGGCCCGGCAGAAGAGGACATTTAGTGGTGACGGGCTCAGCCTCGCTATATGACTCCACGTCTTCGTTCAACAAATACTATCATGTGTTAGTTATTATCTTACACAAACGTTCTGGTCTGAGAAACTCACATAATACCAGTAAGTGGCTCCCATCTTCAGACCGCCCGTGCGCCATTGGTTCTTATCAGGTCCGTCACCCATGATATCAGTGAAAGTGTGACATCCTTTCCAATGACCTGGTCCCGCACGCCTGTCCCTTTCCATCGCATACGGTTTCGTAAAATTGTCCCATGATCCGAGCAGTTTCACCGATCGAACTTCGGAATTGGTTGTTCTAAACCAGGTCAGTATTGTGTCCCACATGTCTGGAATGGAGAAAAAACTCACAATAGAAAAGTCATCAGGGTAGTCGATCTCATCGCAATGCAACACTTGCTCAAAGGAAAGAATCAAAGGGCCAGCAAATGCACCCAATAATAAAATGCAGGATACACAATGAAAATGCAAGCGAATGTGCTAAGAAACGAGGGAGTCGAAAAGAAAGAGCAAGACAACAGTAGTATACAGCAAGGAAATGCAATGCAAATGCAATCAAAACAACGAAAGAAAGATGATTGTAGAAAAGAAAAAACCCCGAGCCCAATGCAAGGAATATAAAGGTGACAAGGAGGCCGGTCCAGCCCGAAAAATAAACAATGGTTTCTATAATTACCTCCCCTTGAGGTCAACGGTACCTGTTTCAGACAATGACAGGTCTATTACTGGGTGGCGTTGGAGAAGCGTTTCAATGCAGTAGAACAACGCAGCCAGACCTGACACAGGGGCACAGAACGCAGATGCTTCAGGAACCGCGAGAGTGTATGCAGCTAATGTTGGAAGCGTAATCTCCCAAGTAACCTGCAGGGCGACAATGTAGACCAATGGGCGGGGAGGAACGCGAAGCGCCCGGATGTACCTGCAGGACGGCCAGGGTTCCCGGCGCTTCGAACGAGTGGGATTGGCTGGACTATCGGGTTCGAGAATTTCACCAAAGGACTTTGTTGTGATTTCGGTATTTATAGACGATGTTGTGAATAGTTGACAGCGTTCTGGTAGGAGATAGGAGAAGGAGGAGAAAGCGAGGTTTTTTTTTCTTGCGGTGACGCGCGATCGGCGCTGCGGGGAATATTGAACCGTGATGGCGATCGATGCCGATCCAAAACCGAAAGACGTGGATTAAGAGGAATTCAATAGGATAGTGTATCTTTTTGGTGATAGTGTTTCTTTAGGGCGGGCTTGTTAGTTCGTATAATTTCGCGAAAACAAGAACAAGATCCAATGATGCGCTGAATCGGGAATCGAGTGGTTGAGGGGGAGATTATCATCTACAATGTGGCTGGCGAACTCCGCCTCAACCATGGTTCTCTCCTCCACTACTGCAAGGTACATCTACCGTAATGATTTTTAATCTATTTTACTCCATAACACGTCAGCTCTACCAAGTCCAAATCATACCCGCCATTCGGAGCTCATAAAGAGAGAACGCGTTACAGGGCAAGAACTGTTTCCCCGACGCCAAATGCCGTGATTCGATCGACCCTGAAGGATCCACTTGGGCGGTTCCTGAAATTGTGCGGCGCGTGTACGTGACTGGTCTTTTTTTGCCATTGGAATTGCTTTTGATGATCACGAAACCAAAACAAAACAATGGCTGCCTAGCCACATAGATCTGCAGTATACATCATATTTGACGAGTACCACGTAAACAATTACTGAGCAGAAAACAAGAATTAAAAGATATAAAGATCTGAAACAAAGTCTAGAAATAAACATCAAACATCAACCTAAAACTACACCTTCTTCCGATCCAATCTCTTATTCACAGCCCCCAAAACACACTTTAAAATGCCCTCCCCATCCAATGTCGACCCGTTAGACCCTCTCCAAGGAACTGTATCCACAATATCCCTGACGTGCTTCTTTTGAGAGATCTTCCAAAGATTATCATCCAACTCTTCCAAATACTCCCTAGCATTCGCATCGTCCCCAATCTGAAAAAATTGAATCCCAACCTGCTCTGGTGGCGCGCCACACTCATCCAACATCTCCGCAATTTGCCCAATAATACTCTCCGCATCATCCGTAAACTCGCCATCGGTAATCGTAATAATATTAATGGGCCTCACAAACAGCGCCGGATCCCTCAGCTCACCATACATATCCCGCGGCGCCAGCTGCATCTGTTTTACCCGGCACATGTATGGCTTGAGGATATCGCGTAACCGTCTCCCCACAGGCGTGGCTCCACGTGGAGCAACGCTGGCGAAGATATTGCGGACTTGTTCTTCTATTTGGATGTTTTTGTAGGCGCCGTTAGAGGCATTTCGGTCCCCTCGGTGGTTGAGGAAGTAGAGGTCTATTCCGTCCTCATCGTGTTGGGTGCAGATTCCGGCTATGGCTGCTATTGCGGCTTCGGCTTCGCGCCAGCGGGATCCATCCATGCTGGTACTGTCGTCTACTAGTAAGATGGTGTCATAATTTTTGAGGTCGTCGAAGGCTGAGTCTCTGGTTGAGGCTTGGGGATTTATACGGTATTCCTCGTAGGGCGGGGGATCATCCCACGATGCTGCTTCGCTGGTGCTGAGGTCCGAGTTGAAGATATCGCGGAATAGACTGGGAGTATTGGCGCATTTTTCGGTGGAAATGCTAAGGCCCTTCAAGAAGCGACGCATTTTTGTTGGCGCAGACGTGGGTGTCTTAGTGGCTGTTTGTACTTGGTCTCTGACCCTGTTGCTGGATGGGAAAGAGGACCAGAGAGGAGGGGGGATAGCTCTTTCAAATAGAGGCATAATTTCGATTGGGTTAGTTGAGACGGAGACTTTGTTGAATCAAACAGGTATCTCTTTGATGCTATAGTGAAAGAACTATTCATCAAAGAAGATATCTCATTCTTTATACGCGAGTATGAAGGCGAAGTGGAACAAGGCTGTTTCTTTGGCGACTGTCATAAACGCCTTGGTCGGCTGTGTCGCGGATCCTGCAATAGAGCCTCAAATCGAACAAAGTTTACGTGGTGAGGTATGACATACATATTGTCTCGTGTTCATGAAATTTAGAATGTGCAACCATGCGCTTGGGGCATGACAAGGCAGAAATGCCCACAAGAGCTTAGTATAAGGCATGCACTGCGCTAATTTCATATAGCGAAAGTTATAAGACTATGCACGGATACCACCTTAGCGCGTGGCTTAAATGGCGGGAAAGTAGCTCGGGGCGAAGTGGGCAAGGGTTTCAATTATCCATGCCTAAGTCACTCGGGCTGTTGTTTGTTTAACGAGGCGGAGTTGGTAAATTGGCACAGCCCCGCCAATAAATGACCCCACAAGGCGGATTTGCTGCGGGAAAGGGCTTTGTAGGAAGCCAATCGGAGAATATGTACGTGGGGAATTTATTAGTGGTCAGAATTAAAACTGATATACTTTCTTAGAAGCAATAGTCGCATTCTACAGAGAAATGGGTCGTAATCATGATATCCGAGCGCCAGTCATCCGCTTTCCAACTCCGCCCTCCAATAACACACAAAATGCACAACCCTTGGGGATATAAAATAAAAAACAAAAACAAAAAGAGAAAAAAAAAAAGGCTCAGTAATACTAGACCATCAGAAGCTTTCCATTAACCCGGGTGACTGATGGAGGGAAAAATTATCCAATTCCAAGGGAGTTTGCGAGGTTGACATGCCCGAGGAAGACTCCTCGGTGATGCGACCTTGGCCTTCTTCAGTCACAGTACTCAGAATTCCCGGATCCGCGGCAACAATGTCCATCAGCGCTAGGGCTTGATCCAAGCCAAAGGTGTGGCCGATCATACGTAGGCACTGCACTACCCACCGGCGAAGCGGGTGGGTTGGATTCTCAGCGGTACCGGCCAAGTACATTGGCCACAGAAGAACTAGTCCACCAAGATAACTATCTGGTGGTGGAAGGTTTGGATCCGATTCATGATGGTGTACACCTAGGCAGTAGGGCACGCTCCGGCAAATGTCAATCGCAAGGCGACGAATGGTGGCCCGGAGGGAGTGGCATTGCTGTCGGAACTCCTCCGAGAGGGACCTCATCGAGGCGGAATCGGACATTTGTCGAATGTGGGTCAAGATCATTTCACTAACGATGATGCGGGCACAGCGGTATTGATTCCATGAGTTGCAAGACCAGAGAGTGGGGTATATATGATACTGGTCGTCGTATAGAGCCAAACCCCGACACTTTTGTTGGAACTGAAAGTCGAAACGATCTTTCACGCGGATTTCGTAGGAGAACACTGGGGGCAAGCCGGCGAGCCAAGCGATTAGATCGGCTTCGATGGCCGAGGCGCCCGCAATAATTTGTTGGTCATCTGTTATTTTGCGTGCGATAACGTCGGCCCGTAAGTTGGAGAGCCGACCGATGATAATGATTAATCGGTTACTATAGGCCTCGCTCGGGCGGAGGTCTAGGATATACCGCGAGCTCTCCAAGAGAGACTCGGGGACTCGGACGTCTCGTTGCATACAGCTGATGATCTGAGTAGGGTGGAGGTTAACGGGCGAACCAAGAAGGCGGATTGAAGGGAGAGACGGACAATTTGATACCGCAAGTGCATAAAAAGACGAAGGCCAGTTTCAGTATTGAGTTGATCGGGACCGCGCATCTCCAGGAGGGCCATCGCTCCGTTTATATGGTTAGTCCAAAGATCAATATCCTGCGGGGCTCTCGAAGTGACAACCTGTGCGAGGTGGATCAGCATACATTCATTGAATCCTTCAATGCGCTTACTTCGTATATGGCGAGCAATACGACCGCTCCGAGCGCTTGATTGGACTTGGCCTCTTCTGGGTTGGCCAGTGCGTCATTTAGCAGTGTTAGTGCCGAGACATACTCCTTTCGTGCCACCTCCATAAGCGACGTGACCTTTTTAACACGGCACAACATGGCAGAAGCCACGGCGCCCATACTGGCTTGCATGGCACTCTGACTTGTGGGTCCACCAGACTGCATCAGGAATTTGGACATCATCTCGGTATTCCAAAATGCGCCCGGGAAAGCATGGGAGCGCATGAAATAACAGATAGCATCCTCCTTAGTCGGGGCTGCAGGTTGAACCTCCATGGGAATAACCCATGCATCGGGCATAATATACTGTGGAGCCAAGTTGAAGTTGAACGGGAAATCCGGCCCCGGAAGGTTAGCCGGGGGCGAAGGATTCCAATTTAGGGATGCTGTACGTTGCCCCTCCGGGGTATCAGTGCGAGTCGATTGGGTTGTCTGTTTCGATTTGGTGGCCTTGGCCGGAGGTGAAGTCGACTTTGCCTCCGCTTTTGCCTTCCTCACCACTGATTTGCTTTCATCGCGGAACATTAACGATAACTGGTCGCGATAGCCGGGGCATTCCCGCTTGGCCCTCAAGCACTGCGAACAAGCCGGTTGGGCCTGATCACATCGGACCTTGCGGGCCCGACACTGACCACAGCCTCTGCTGGGTTTTCCACAATAAACCATGACCGGGGGGGATATCTTGCTTTAATAATGTAGATACGCGGGAAGATCGACTACCTCTCCGGGCTGGGAAGAAGGTATTATTAACGATATGTTTGGGGGCCATGAAGGCTGCACCGCCACTTAGCGTGATTTGGATGGTCGTTGGGCTGACCCCACCTCCACACTTGTCCCCCAATCACCTTGCGCGAAAGCATCAACATCACCGAATTGGGTATACACTGCGAGTCGAGATCGACTAGAGTGGGAAGCTTGTTTGCCCTGTGGGAAATACTTTAAATGAGAAAGAGTCATGAATCTTGATGCCTGTGGAGTTGTGGGCCAAGCTATAGTCTTGATTCGTCGAAACGATTTGCGGCTGGCTTGTTTTCTTTGCTGCCTTAACACTCAGCCACGGTGAGGCACGACTGAAATTCAACATAGCAACGAGTAGGCATGGATTACGACATAGATGATACCTCGGAGCCATCTTATCAATGGTGCCTAGTTCCAGCCTCTGACGTAGGGTTCATTCCAACTCAATCTTATCATTTCCAGTAAATCAATATAAAGCACGTGACATGCATCTGATATTACTGGGAATCTCTATAATCCAGAAATCGAGTAGTTAATTATGAACAAATACGCCCATTAGTGCTATAAAGTAGTCTATTCATCCTTGGAAGGCTTTACGTCATGGACCTCCTCAACCCGCGATCGCAAGTTCTCCAATTTCCATAATTCAAACATCCTCCAACAAACATAATCCACCACCCATTCGCCAAACAGGGTCGAGCCCCACCACAACAGCCATGCCAGCCCACCATAATAGAACCAGTCCGGTCGCCCAACCCAACTTCTGAATAACCACGGCACTTCACTCTTCAGCGAATTTGCAACAAGTTCTTTGGAAAATGACTCAGTATCATAAGGGCTGTTGTTGTTCACAAACGTCAGACGCTTTTGGAAAACCTCTTTGATAGGTTGATAAACCGAGTTCTCAGGCAAAGACCTATGTGCCCGATTGTGAATGTTCGACTTCACAGTGCCGACCATGCAAACCATGACCCTCACACCAAGAGGTCGTAGCTCCTGACGCAGAGTCCGACTGTAACTAACGATCGCCCCCTTGCTAGCACAGTACGCGCTTCCAAAGGCGTACGGTACTAAAGCCGCCAAAGATGCAACGTTGATGACCAAGCCCTGGGCTTCAATCAGAAGATCCGAGAACCCCGCCACCATTGCCATAACACCGAAGACATTGGTCTCAAATGTTGTTCGTACGTCCTGGATATCGAGATCTAGCGCGGGGTGCGTGTGTGTGCGACCGCTACATAATGGAGCTATTAGCACCATTGACAGAATTCAAGACATAGTCGGGATATGAGCTTACGCATTATTGACCAGAATATCCAGACGGCCTCCAGTCAGCCCGGTGACAATTTTGTGGCATTTCTCAATGCTGCTGGGATTTGTCACGTCTAGTTGGACGGTGCTCATGCCCAGGGCGGCTAATTCTTTCAGAACTGATAGATCGCGAGCGGTGGCAATTACATGTAAACCTGAACCATTGTTAGCCGTGGAAGTGTTCCATAGTGACATTTCTTGATACCTTGCTTGTGAAACTCGTGGCAAAGGCCATGACCGATGCCTCCAGGTGTGCAGCTAAATTTGATGTTAGTAAACATCAACTGAGATGATCCTCCCATGCTAACTTACCCTGTTATAAGAACAGACTTTTGCCCTAGACGTTCCGGCATGTTTCATATATGAAGCTTTGCTAAGTCAGGATGTAATTGTGAAGCGAAGAAAGAATGGATCAAGTGTTTTCAAGTTGACATGTGAGCTCTATTCTCGCTTGCCCGTAGTAGACGTCTTCGTGCAGATAAATTAATTAAAGGACTGTTAGAGTCCAGTTCCTTTTTACTGTGTGGCAAGAACATATGGGGGCCGTCAAATTCGGAAACTTCAACTTTGTCAATCTGCTTCCTGAACAGGTAATCTATAAATAAGGCTCGTTTTAGGTTGCGGACTTTATATAACCTTGAAAGCACCCTGCCATGGGATATTTTATTGACTAGTGAACTTGATAAATGTTTAGAGGTACATATTCATCGATCCGAATGACCGTTCTTCTCTGGCAGAGACACGTGCGCCAACCGTAATTGTCCAGGCCTGGCTATAGGCAAGAATCATAACATGTCACAATGAAAATAGTCAAGACTGAATGGTTTCGGAACGTGTAAGCAGTATCATATTAATACCCCTCTAGGTAAAAGCTCGGACCTAAGCGCGCTCAATCGCCCCTAATAACAGCCCCCAACGATCGATTGGGGGGCCATTCTTGTCCTGGAGTTTCCTTTCCAAAAACGAATGTCCGATCATCATGCATAGGGGCGGTAAGTCGTTGCCCCCAAATTCTGCACGTAATTAGTCTATAGGGCTGTACGTTTCAGCCCTGGAGAGGTTACAATACGAATGTTGGGACCTGCATAAAATTTGGATCCTTGGCAATGTTACCTTGAAATACTAAAACAGAGCTAAACCATATAGGGTAATCGGGTCTAGCAGAAGCGTATCGTAAAACCAGCTCAGCACAGTAAGATTGGGGTCTTCTTGACTCCCCTGATATCTAGTAAAAGCCAGATCCGAGCCATAGTCCGTGATTGGCTGAAACCAAGTGTAGAAGAGGGGCTGTCTTGTATAATAATATATCCCCTGTTACTACTATACCGGCTATTGGTTTTCTAGCGCTCCAGGACTGTCGACAGGATGTCTATCCCTGCTGTTTCAGTAGAAGAGTCCGGTGAGCTCGGTGGCTTTTTTTACTTTTTTAGGGCATTCATTTCTATAAGATCCAACGTGAGATATCGGGAACAACCTTCGGGAACGTGAGATCCATCAGACTATAAATCAAGCGTCCGCCAAGTACGCCAAGTGAGTCCAAGAATTCTTGTCTTCGAAAAGTATCCACGCAAAATCCTTTCTACGTCATAAATCCATTATCGCCCCAATGGCATCCAACGACACTTGCCAAGTTTCCTTCAAGACCCTCCACCCCACTATTGGCGCAGAGTGCCATGGAATCGATTTCTCCAGGCCTCTACCTGAAGATGAGATCCAGATCATCCGCGATGGCATGGCCAAGTATGGTGTTCTCGTGTTCCGTGGAGCCCAGCTAGACGATGCACGTCATGTCGCATTCGCCCGCCAACTTGGCGAGCTCGACTCGTCCACCGTCTTTGTTGCGCCTGGCAAGAAATACCGACTCGATCCCTTCGTCGAGCTCACAGATGTATCCAACATCGAAGACGACGGCTCGATTCTTCAGAAAGACAGCTTGAAGTATCAGCTTGGTCAGGGAAACAATCTTTTCCACGTTGATTGCTCTTACAATAACCGCCGAGTGGGACTTTCCATTCTCCGCGCTCACCAATTGCCTCCTAAGGGAACTGGTGGTGGTACCGCATTTGCCGATACCAGGACTGCATATGATGATCTCGATGCGGAGACGAAGGATAAGATCAAGGATTATGTCCTTTGGCATTCTATCTGGCATAGTCGTCGCCTCGCGGCACCAGACTGTGATTTCCTAAAGTATATGCCTGCGGAGAAGAACTCGATGGCTCGCCACAAGCTTGTGCAGCTGCACGAGGCTAGTGGGAGAATGAATTTGTACATTGCTGCTCATGGACACCACTTCGACGGATGGACGAAGGAAGATAGCCAGCCAGTTATCCAGGCTTTGCTTGACCATGCTACCCAGGATAAGTACACTTTCACAATTGAGTGGGAGAATGATGGCGATATTGTCATTTGGGTGAGTCGGCATCTGTAGGTCCTGGAGTTGAGAGATAATGCTAATATGAAATACAGGACAACACCTGCGTTATGCACAAAGCGGCTGGAGGCTCTTTCGCTGGCAAGTATGTCCGTGATATGAGACGTGCAACCCTTCTTGACTCCTCATCCACTGCCTGGGGCTTGAACCCACAGAAGGAAGAATCGAAAGAAGACCTCATGTCGGACTTTGTTAAGGGATACATAAGTGCAAAGAAGGCTGCGGCGATTGCCGCCGCGACGGCCGCGGCTACTCAGAACGTAGTCCCCGAGAAGAAGGAGGCTATTGCTGCTTAGATGCAGAAATAGCATATTTGTAACGTTTATCCGCAGATGATGGATTTTTAGCTTATTACTTGTCATTTGTAGCCTATATCCTTTCAAATTGATACAAGGGATTTCAGCCATGTTAAGATTCCCTTTCAAATTGAGTTCTCGATCATTAGACCGTTCAGAGTATGTTTAGACCTTATACATTGGACTTGTTGAGATTTAAAATCGAGTTTAAGACTTTGTGGAAAGTCACGATTTTAATTTCCTCTGAATATTGGCGACGTGAAGACACCCCGGGGCCCAGGCAATTTAATCTGAGACTTGCTATGCTTTGGTCAACCTACTAGCAACTCAAAACGGGGTCATGATCAAAACAGATAATAGAGCCAGTGGCCGTAAGCTGTTAAGGTAACATTGTGATCCTGTGATCTATTTATTTTCAAATGACCAGTCTATTGTGAAGTACAAGGTCGCCTACCCAATTTCAACTTTCAGCTGTCCTAAAAATAAAATGGGACGCTGTCGACATTCGGTGTGATATGATGAGCTTGGAAGTATAATTCAACAGATAGAGAATCCCCTTCAGTCTGTGGAACTAGATCGGACACATCACTCAAGCGATCGGGGGAGTACTACTAAACAAGGACGACTGAGAGCGCGTCCATCAAGTATTCTCGCTGCTAACTTATCACCATTTCGTGTTGTAGTGTGAATTTTCTAAAGCGACCGAGAGGAATAATCGGAAAGGGAACATTGAAATTGATAAAGACAAAATTAAGTGGAAAGCCTACAAAAACCTTTGTTCATTTAGGAACACGAAGGAAGCATTTTGATCAAGAGAAAAGCATTCAGACAGCAAAAGCAATTTGTATTTAATTATATAAACAACATAACTTCAAACACATATGCATAAAATCAACGCGATCTATATATCTATTGGTTCTTAGAATCGTTAAAGTCAGCCTCACTTGCTGGAGGTGTGGTCTCCGTGGAAGTAGCAACTTCACCACTGCTCTGGGATTCCGAATCCGCGGCATTCTCCTCCTTGGCCTCACCCTCAGCACCTTCGGTAGAAGTCTGAGCTTCCTGGACATTGGGGATCAACTCAGGAGAAAGTCTTGAGATAGCATCCTCAACCATATCCTCAACAGTAGCACCACCAAGCAACTTCAAGACTGGCAGGTCGAGATCCAGCTCGCGCGAGAACCAGACTCGCATGTCAACAGCAACCAGGGAATCGATACCCAGCTCGATCAGAGGGGTGCTGGGAGAGATGGCACCATCCTCAGGGCGCATACCCAGAAGCTTGTAGAGGACAGCCACGAAACCCTCCATAAGAGCCTTGTTGACACCTTCCATGGTAGTCTGCTCCTTGAGCTGGTCGCGGACGGAGGCTGCACCACCCTCACCTTCCTGGGAGGCGCTGGCGCGAACACGGCGGTACCAGGAGAATCGGGGAACCTCCAACCAGGGAGGGGGGTTCTTAGCGTCGGAGTCGACAGGCTTGATGGCGGAGTGGATCTCCCAGGTCGGGTACTGGGCACTGGTCTCGGGCTTACCAGACTTCACGGCCTCGGCGAAGAACTGGAGGTAGTCCCACTCGGAGATGTTCTCGTAACCCATCTTGGCAAGATGGTCCAGGAGCTTGACATCGCGGCGGGTGATGTATCCAATACCGAAGATACCGGCCAAGTTCATGACGGAGCCGGCAAGACCCTTCTTGCGACGACCCTCGGCGACGCTGACCATGAAGGAATTGGCAGCGGCGTAGCTGGACTGACCAATGTTTCCAGTCACGAAGGAGAGCGAAGAGAAGATGATGAAGAAGTCAAGGTCGGGCTTCTGGAAGAGGGAGTCGAGGAACTGGGTACCCTTGACCTTGGGAGTCAAGGTAGCGTTGAAGTCCTCGAAGGACTGGTTGGCAAGAACACCATCGTTCAGCACCATAGCACCGTTGCAGACACCAGCAATAGGAGGGAACTCCGAGGTGATGTGAGCGTAAGTCTTCATGACCGACTCAGCGTTGGTGATGTCCCTAGGAAATATTGTTAGTAAGAGGGTGTAGGGTGATTGAGGGAGTTCGACTTACATAGGGAGACACTTAACAATGGCGCCAGTGGACTGCACCGAATCGATCCACTTCTCGCTGACCTTGGGGTTGCGAGAAGTCAGAACAATGTAGCGAGCACCACGCTCAACCATCCAGCGAGTAAGGGAAAGACCAAGCTCTCCGGTGAGACCAGCAAGCCAGTAGGTCTTGTCAGAGCGGAACTGAACATCATCCTCAGGAGGGCAAAGGGCACCGAAGGCGACCGATTGATCGAAGTTGACCACCTCAAGAGTGGCGTTGGCCAGATCGCGCTCGAAGCCGGGAGCCTCATCCAAGCTGACCTGCTGCACTCGCTCGGTGGTGTCGAGATCAGAGTGAGCCTCGAAGAAAGCCTGTCCCTTCTGGAGCAGCTCGAGGGCAGCCTCAGGCTGGGATTGCGGCTGCAGGTAAGCCAGCTCACCCAGGAAGGAGTTGGCAGACACCCGCTTGATATGAGAGGGGAGGTACTTCTCGATGTGCTCGCCCGACTTGGAAGAGTCGTGAGCACTGGGGAAGTTGGCATAAGCAGACAGCTTGGCGGGGAATGCACCCACGATAGTGCGTCGGTGGGCACGGGGGTGAATGTACTGCAGCTCATCGGACGGGGAAGATGTGGTCAGACTGAGGGGAATGTTGCGCTCAGTAGCCAGATCTTTCAGAGCGGCGGCCAGAGCGGGGGTAGGCTCGTGGACCATGAGAGACTTGCCCTTAGCCGAGTGGGAGAGGAGGTAGTCACCAAGCAGGTAGCTGGCAACAGAGACGAGCAATTCCTGAGCCTGGTCAAGTGAGACATCCACGGAGAGGGTCAGGTCTTTGGGGAGCGAGACCTTAGATTGCAGAGTCTCGGACAGGGCAAGAACGGTCTGCTCAGTGCCAGCAATCTTACCAACCATCAGGTGGAGAGATCCGAGCGAGGGAATTGCCAGAGGTGCCAAGGTCGAACGAACAGCCTCAACCTCAATAAGTTCAGGCTCGGCAACGGCCCAGAATGGCTTGCGCACCTCCTTCACATCGCAGACACCCTGCTTGGAGGTAATGGCGACAACAGAGTTCTTAAGGTCAACCTCCTCGTAAATCTTGCGGCGGGATGCGTTGTAGCGAGCATCCAGAGGCTTGCAGGGTCCAACACGGGGGATCCTGGCTTTTCCACCGACGAAGCGAGTCTCGCGTTCCAAGACCCAGGTGGTGACATAGGGCTGAGACCAGGTTCTCCAGACAGCAGCAATGTGCAGCTTCACGAGTTCACTGGCAACAAGTTTTGTGTCAATGGGCTCACCATCAGCAAAGTCAATGACCTGGATCTTCAGGTCGGGCTTCTCGTGAACCAAAGCACGGGATACACCAACAATCATGTTAGCGTAAGGGTTCTCAGCACCAACACCGTGAGTCAACCAGAGGATATTTTGCGAGTTCTCAGTCAGAGTCTGAAGGGCGCTCCAGCGCTCAGCAGTGAGGGGTCCGAACAGGTTGGTGTCAAGCTCCATCAAGTTAAGGACAAGCTGCTTAGGCTCGAAGTGACTTTCCGTCAGGTCCTCAATGCGAGAAACAATCTGAACTTCCGAGCTGAAGGGCTCGAGAAGTGCGAGGATCTCACCCTGCAGCTTAGCCGTGGCCTCGGTTTGACCAGCAATAACGAGAAGCTTAGGCAGCTTGATGGAATCAGTATTCTCGGGGCTGAGGGGCTCGCGCAGGAGTTGAATCTGAGAGTCAACGGCCTGACTCAACATGACACTGTATGGGACAGTGAACATGTGGGTCTCGGGAGTCGCGGTGTCAATACCAGAAAAGCCAGTCTTCTTCAGAGCAGCATCCCAACCGCTCTGGGGGAGCAAGGGCTGGGGCTCACGGCCATCCTCAGCGGCCCACCAGCCAGGCTTAGAGCCAGCGTAGAATGATGAGCGGACGTGGTCGAGGTCAGTGACCTCAAGGAGGGCGAGGTGACCAGCTGGCTTAAGAAGCTTGCGCAGATTCTTCAATGTCTCCTCGACGTTCTTGGAGACGTGGAGAACATTTGAGGCGACAATAAGATCATAGCTGCGCTCATGGAAGCCCTGCTCAACAGCGTCCTCTTCCATGTCAAAGGTGCGGAAGACCATCTTTCCATCCTGGTCCTTGAAGAGCTCCTGGGCCTCAGGGAAGAAGGAGGCAGAGACATCAGTGTATGTGTACGAGCCATAGTGGTAATCGATGCGGCTCATGATGGCTTCAGTGGCGGATCCGGAGCCAGCACCGACCTCAAGGATATCCATTTGACGGGCCTTGAAGGTGAGCTGCTCAACCAAGTCACCAAAGAAGCTGTGGAACTGGGGCATTCCGTATCCGGTCTGGTAGATGCGGTCAATGACTTCGAAATCATCGAAAAGTTCCACAAGAGAGACCTCCCCACGAATGAAGGGAATGAGCTGGTCTCCAAGGGTCATCAGGTGGTGCAATTCCTCGTGCTCCTGGGCTAACCTGTATAGATTGTTAGTGAGTCCATTCAGGGATACTGTTAGGGAAAGAGACGACTTACTCAGACATGGGACCCTCGAGCTTCTCGAAAGTGTCATTCAGCCACTCCTTTTTGATGGTAGGGTGCGATCCAGCCTCCACTTTCTCGATCACAGAAGCGACCCAGGTGAGATACTTCTTGGCCTGCACCTCCAGACCCTCGATCTCTTCAGGCTTGATGGCATCGTGCAGCTGCTTCATGTAGTAGAAGCAGGTGCGCTCAACGAAGTAGGACTCCTCCCAGCGGGTCTTCTCGGACTCCGAGTTCCAGAACTCGGTGTAAGCGCGGGCTGCATCGGCCTTGTCATCGCCCCAGGTAGTGTCAGAGAACTTCTGGGCATCATCACGAGCAGTGATCTGAGTGACAGGAGTGACCTGCAAGCCTTCAATCTGGATCATTGCGTTGCCGGCATCATCATACACATCGATGTCACCACCAACCTGCTGGTTTGAACGTTCAACCTGCACATTGGCTTCGAAAGACAAATTCCTGTTGAGGCAGCCAGTCTGGTTGCAGGTGAAGGGATTGACCTTGATGGAGTGAATGATGGTGGGAACCATCAAAGTCCAGAGCTGACCGTCACCGGGAGAGCCAATGGCGGCAAACAGGCCCTGGAAAGCGACATCGAGAGGAGCCGGGTGGACAATTAGGCTGGTGTCGTAGTCCTCCTCAGTGGCGGTGTGGATGACACCGGTGGAAGCCAGCTTCCTGCGGTTCAAGCTAGTGATAGTCTTGAACATGTCGGCATAGTTGTAGCCCAGCTTGGCCAGAGAGTCATAGAAAACATCAGCATCAAGCTCAGTCATCTTGTCGGCCTCATTTGCTGCAGGACGCGAAGGGAGAGTCTCAGCAGAGCCGTATCCAAGAGTGAGCTTGAGATGGGCAGTAGAGATGGTGGTTAAAGCTGCGTCCTTGGTAGGGCAAGCACTGCACACGAAGTCACACTCAATCATATCAGCAGACTCATCCCGCTGGATGTTGCAAATGGTCACAGTAACCTCGGAACCGATGGTCTCATCCAAGAAACTCAAAGCCCAGTGAATTCGCAGATTCTCAAGCTCCACAAGGTCCATGGTCTCACCGAGATCATCCACGTACGCCTTAGCTGCCTCAATGGCCATGGAGGCAAAGCCAGCACCGGGGAAGATGGTCTGTCCCTGGATAGAGTGACCACGGGCCCAAGTGATTTCAGTTGGCTTAAGGAAGTTGCGCCAGCGCAACTCGTTTTCGCCGCTGTCCATGCGAACACCCAACAGCTCGTGGTGACCGTGCTGGCGCATACGCATCGCCTTCGAGACACGGGACTCGGCCCAGAAGGTCTGGCTGTGATCCCAGGTGTAGCCTGGCATGGTGCGCAAGAATTCAGGCTTATCGGCAGATTCCTTGGTTGCAAAAGCGGCGTCGAGGGATCCGAAGGACACGTTAGCGCCACCTACATTAGCCCAGACAGCTCCGATGGCGTCAGTGAAGGCCTCGACATCGTTTGACTTGCGGCCGAGCACGCCAGAGTAGGGAATGGTAGTACCCAAGGCCTCTTCAATCACCATACTGGCCGGACCCTTCAAGGCAGGGTGAGGGCCAACCTCAAGGGCCAGAGCGGGCGCACCGTTCTTCTCCAGGGCGCTCTCAAGAGCCTGAGAGAACAGAACAGGCTGCAACAGGTTGTCCTTCCAGTAGGAGCCGGCGAGCTGCTCGTTCATGTCACTGGTGACCAGGTCACCGCCAAGTACCGAGGAGTACCACTTGCAGTTGGGGTTGGGCTCCTGGATGGCGACCTTGACGCGGGCCATGGCGTCCATGTATGGGTCAGAGCAGGGCTGCATGTGGTGAGAGTGGTAGGCGGTGTCGACCTTGAGCGAGCGAACAAACTTGCTCTCGTCCTCAAAGATGAACTTGGCCCGTTCGATGGCGGCAAGATCACCGGACATGGTAACACTGGATGAAGAGTTGCTAGCGGCCACGTTGAACTGTCCGAATCGTTTCATTGTCGAGAGCTTGCAAAGCTCATTGGCATCCTCCATGGACGTACCAACAGCCAACATCGTACCGGCCGATCCGTTGGGGGCAGCAGCGAGCTTACCGAAGAGACCACGGTAGTAGGCAATGCGGATGGCATCCTGGGCACTCAAGAAGCCGGCGGCAAAGGCAGCACCAATCTCTCCACTGGAGTGACCGACAACAACATCGAATGTGATGCCGGCCTGCTTGAGCAGCTCAACGAGGATGATCTGCACGGCGGCACACAGGGGCTGGGAATAAGTTCCCTCCATGACATGGGAGCCATCGGCAGACTTGGCAAGCTCATCCCGCAGAGACCAGCTGGGACGATCCTGCTCAGGGAGGGACTGAAGAGAGGCATCCAGAGAGTTCATCAGGGAGGCGGCGAATGGAGAAGCCTCGACAAGGTGGTAACCCATACGGGGCCACTGGGCACCCTGACCGGTGAAGACACCCAGGATGGTGTTGGTCTTATGAGCAGGACGCACACCAAGAGCGGTTCCGTCGCTCTTCTTGGCTTCGAGGGCGGCAGTCAGCTTGCTGCGCAAGGTCTCCAGGGTGAGAGCCGAGAAGGGCGCGCGCATGGGGAAGGCAGATCGGCGCGAAAGAGTCCAGGCAAGATCGCGAATGTTGATGCTCTCCTCATCAATGTCCTCGGAGTAAGACAGGAAGGTCTCAATCTGGCTGACCAAGGACTTCTCCGAGTTGGCCGAGAACATGAAAGGTACTGCCGCGATAGAGCTGCGAGTGACAGCTTGGATGTGAATCTCGGGTTCGTAAGACTCGATAATGGCGTGGGCATTAGCACCACCGAATCCAAAGCTGTTGACACTGGCACGACGAGGAACACCAGCAGGGAGCTTGGGCCAGGGCTTAGCAGCCTTGAGAATTTCAAGACGGCCGTAGTAAGGCTCAATATCAGGGTTGAGTTCCTCGAAAAGCATGTTGGGAGGAATGAAGCCATGCTTCATAGCGAGCGAGGCTCGAAGCAAGCCCGCAATACCAGCAGTTCCCTCAGTGTGTCCAATGATGGTCTTAATGGATCCAACGTACAGCTTGTCGTCAGAGTCGGTGTTTTCGTTGCCTTCAAAGAAAGCGCGGTAGATCGCACCAGCCTCCTGAGGATCACCAGCCTTGGTACCTGTACCATGGGCCTCGAAGTACTGGCAGCGGTCAGTGTGAGGGTTGAGACCAGCCCGGGCGTATGTCTGACGGATCAGCTCGGCCTGGGCGACGCTGCTGGGCATAGTGATACCAGTGGTCCGGCCATCCTGGTTCACACCGGTCTCGCGAATAACACAGTCAATGGTGTCGCCGTCCCGAATGGCGTCACTCAGACGCTTCAGAATGACGGCGGCGACACCTTCACCACGCGCGTATCCATCAGCCTTGTTGTCCCACATGCGGCTGCGGCCAGTGGGGGAAAGCATGTTAACATTGCTCTCGGCCACAAAGTTGGTGGGTCCAAAAATTAAATTAGCTCCAGCAGCGACAGCCAGGTTAGATTCACCCTTTCTAAGCAGCTCCACTGCTTGGTGTGTCGCGATAAGGCTGGAGGAGCAAGCGGTGTCAATGGTCATGGAGGGACCATTCCTGTCAAGAGTATCAGCTTATCTGTCAATGCGCTTGTGATTCTGGAAAAAGGCTTACCAGTTGAAGAAGTAAGAGATTCGGTTAGAAAGAATGGACGAAGCAGTTCCCGTCGCGGCGTACTTGGGGATAGATTCGAGATCGTGGTAGGTAATATGCGCATAGTCGTTACACATCACACCGACGTACATGCCGGTTGCGGAGCCAGACAGCTCTTCGATCTTGTGGCCCGAGGCTTCCAGAGCCTCATAGACCACCTCCATCAGAATTCGTTGTTGCGGGTCGATGCCCTCGGCCTCGGAACCAGGGATGGAGAAGAACTGGGCATCGAATTCGCGGGTGTCCTCCTCAATTTGGTAAGAGTGCAGCACGTTGCTAGTGCCATGGTGGCTGCCATCCTTGTGGTAGAAACCCTCGGCACTGAAACGGTCGATCTTGCTAGCGACGTCCCGCGGCGATTTCATCAAGTCCCAGAGTTTCGATGGCGAGGAGGAACCACCGGGGAAGCGGCAGCCACTACCGATGACAGCAATAGGTTCGTTGGGGTAAGCCATTTTGGATGTTGAGGTTGAGTAAGAAGGTTAAGTTGTATAGACGAAAGAGTAATGGATATAAATATCAAAGTCGCTTTGAGATGCGTGGCTGGTGAACTTTCTATTAAGAGAGCCGGGGGAATATTGTATTGAATGCGAAGAGTAGAGAATGAGCTGGTATGAAGATTGATGAAGTGGTGCATTGGAGGTACTTAAAGCAACTCATCCTTCATCAGCCTCGAACAAGCGCGCCTGCACGTGGCGAGGTCGCACATGGTTGCAGCGTGGGGGCCTTTGGATCGCGTATCCGCAGTAATCCAGAAGGATAGGCCGTAGAGATAGCCCCCAATTTCCCCAGTGGGACCCCGAAGCTTGGAAGTTCATGCTCACCATTACTCCATTAGGGGGATGTTCATGGAAGATTGTGGGGGCCGGCTGACAACTCTCAGCAATTTTACTCCGGACTTAATTATAAACCACACACCTTACCGCCCTCGGACTAGCGCCGAGCTAGTGTTCTTTAGCGCGCCTCTGCAGACTCGGAAGGATCGTCATCCCCTGCAATTCTTCTTAATCTTAATCTTAGTCATTCAAGGCTTAAACTTGAAACTCCGGGGGCAGAATCCCTATTTTTGGCATCCCACGCAGACTAACTCAATGTTTCAACTTTTTAAAACTT
Source organism: Penicillium pulvis (assembly GCF_028828015.1). Taxonomy (NCBI): domain Eukaryota; kingdom Fungi; phylum Ascomycota; class Eurotiomycetes; order Eurotiales; family Aspergillaceae; genus Penicillium; species Penicillium pulvis. The sequence continues at coordinate 6,617,418 of NW_026643080.1, forward strand.
ACTTTGGGGGCTACCGTAGCTCACTACCGTATTCGTCACAGCTTATGCTACTCTTGGCATCAATAATCCATCTTCGCATGCCTTGTAGATACTGAACGTAAGCACATGGTTGTTTAAAATTTCATTCTTTCGCTTTTATCCACCCTCTCAACCTCTTCCTCTCAGCTATTCCCGACAATCCTTCCAGAGCAAACTTACATCATGGCTGCGCCATCAGAAATCACCGTCCGCGACCTCAGTGGGAGATGGGATTCGGTACGTCTATTGGCCTCTGATATTAAAACCCGCGCGCGACGCGACCCACTTACATCAATCTAGAACTCGGAGCTTTCCGACGATGCCAAACCCATCATGGAGCTCCAAGGTGTGCCTTGGATCGTTCGAAGCATGCTTGCCAACACGTCGATCTCCGTCACTCTCAGACAGTCCACAGACGAGGCCGGCGTGATCAAAGTTGATTCGATCCAAACCTCAATGGGTCAGGTTGTTGAGGAGACGAGGGTTCTTGATTGGGAGCCCCGGGACCAACCCCATCTGATCTTTGGAAACATGACCGTTCGGTCGCGATTCAGCGAGCCAAAGGATCTGGAGGTTGTATTGCGAGACCGTGCTGGGTCTGGTGGATGCGACTGGGAGGGGGAGGTTATTGAGATTGAAGTCAAGACAGTAGGCTGGAAGAGCATTACGATCTGGGGCTTCATGACTATTGATGGAACCAGGAGATATGTTCGACGATCAGTGGCGAGGAAAGACGAGGAGGAGAGGGTTGTGCAATTGGTCTATGATTGGGCTGGTCCCAATGAGTCCTAAATTGCACTGGGACTGCTGTACTTGGCTCATACTAGACCTACTATTTTGGAGATTCTATAAATGCTTTGGAATTTCATTCTTATCATCTACGTTTCATTCCATCATTTCAAGGAGTTTCCCATAATGATCAAAGCCATTGGCCTGGGTTGAACGACACAAGAAGCTTATTGGTATATAAAGTTAAACTTTTTAATTTGATCAAGATTAAGCCATTGGCTACCGACCTGGTGGTTCAAGAATATTCTGCAAGGATAATAGGGACAATCTTTGAAAGTCTAAATTACTAAACAGAGCCTCCCTGGCCATAGGTAGGTGAAGTTCACGTCTAAGTAGCGGCCTGGAGTCTCACCATGGGTGGCCACCTGCATGAAATACAATATTCTGGTATCGCGTTCTGGGTACCTACAGCCCTGGAGTAGCCTTGGGATTGAGAAGAAGAGTACAGTACCTACTCTCAGATGGATGGAGGCCTGTGGGCATGTGCACTTCAGACAGTGGGCTTGAAGTATATATATTGCGGACCTCCCGTCTTTAGATTTAGAGCAACACGGCATTAAGTCCAAGGCTGACACCGAAAAACTTTAAATCAATAAGTTTCAATGATTAATTTACTAGATACATATCCTACAGAGCGAATTCTGGGCTGAAATGACATGTTCATTTTGGAAATGAGTTTGCTGTGGACGAATGGACTGAGGAATTGAGCCCCCAAAACCGGCTAGAGCTGAACCCCTGAAAGCGGTCAAATGCACCCAACTGCAAGGGCCAATCTTTGAAGTACGGATCTGCCCTTGAAATAGCATGCGCACCTGTTCCCTTCCTTCTCATTCAAGAATACATAGGTTACGGAGTATTTGACAGATAATCGAACCTCTGACTCGGGAAAGATTGCAAGTCTAATCCGCTCATACTGAGTTTGACGAGCCGGACCACTGATATATGCTGCTATTTAACAGACTAATGTGAAGCTGAATTGCTGATATGACTATATATGACACACCGGAATCTAATGCAAACACAGTAGCTGCATCAACCGAGCTTTTATCTAGCCACTGAGGTGCGTATGCAGTTCCTGTCTCTCATCAACTGGATGTTTTCTTTCGCGATACTTTCTCTTGAAAGATAATTAGTGGATGATAGATATAGACACATAAGTGTTTTCAGGGATAGAAATGGTGAATATGATAGAAGGTTAGTGAATTGGACTATGTCAAGTCGAGATAAATCAACCCGTCTAACTACACACAGCCCGACTTGCTGGTTTATTATGCAATATTTGAAGCTTATCCAAGAGCTCATAAGAATGAAATTTGAAGGTGAATACAGTGTTGCTGTTGGGCAGAAAAAGAAGCTACTATGAAGTGCGCCAAATTGTCATGAAATAACACAAAGAACCTGGAAGTCTACCAGCGACCTCGCAATTAGCTCTCAAGCTGTAGGGTCATTGCCTCTTCCAGAGAGCAACCTTGGTGCCATTCAAGCTACTCATAGTCACAGCCAGCTTCTCCTGCCAAGGCATAGGATCCCTGGGTTCCATGCGACCAAAGGCCTGCAGCAGTCGAACAACCGTGTAACTAGCCTCTATCAGAGCATTTTGCTGCCCAAGGCACAATCTAGGTCCTCCATTAAAGGGCTTGATAGGGAACGTCAGCGATGATGTTTTTTCCCCCTTTCTCCCCTTTACAGAAAACAGAGTGGAAGAATTTGCCGGGCGGACTTACCAGGAAACCCCATCCAGGACGCAGAGGGACGTTCTCATCCATCCAGCGCTCCGGGCGGAACGATTCGGCATCATCACCCCAGATCTCGGGGAGTCGGTGCATAGCCCAGATTGAATAGAATACTCGGCTTCCCTTGCTGACGAACATTGGAGACAGTCCATCGGCACCTCCACCGTGGGGAAGAACGGTATCCTTGCGGGCGAAGCGCATGTTAATTGGGACCGGGGGGAGGACACGGAGGGCTATTAAAAGGGTTAATATCCAAGTTATCCCTTGACTAGGTGTGTATGTTAAGGTTGGGCTCTCTTACTCTCGTTCAAGACGCTTTTGAGATAGGGCATCTCCTTGAGGAACTTGTAATCGGGGGCTTTGCCGTCCAGTTGTCCCACCTCTTGGCTCAGCTTGTTCCATGCGTCAGGATTGCGCGCCAGAAGATAGAATACACTGCTCAGTAAGCCAGCGGTGGTATCTCTGGCAGCAAGAAGAACGTTCAAAAGTTCGTTTCGGATTTGGATCGGATCATCACAGGCACCTGCCAGCTCTGCCAGCAGATTGTAACGGCCTGCCTTAGTGTCGCCTTTCAGTGCCTCACGAATGTATTTGTCGGTAAAATCGTGGACAACCTTACATGCCGGCTCAAATTTGGCGTCGCGGATAATCCAGGCCAAAGCACCCAGTTCACCACGCTTGTGGAGTACCTGCTCGGCGTGATCGAAAGCTTCGGAGAATTCCCATGCGGGGGAGCCCACAGCGCTTCCTTGGCAACTCACTGATTGCCCAAGTAGAAAGTCTGTGGCACTGTCGATGGTCAAGTTGAAGAACAAAGGCTGCAAGTCAACCACCGCTCCATCCTGGGCAGGGACACATGAGATGAGAGCCTGAACGTGATTTTCAAGACTGCTGAGATCAGCAACCTGGGTACGTGTGAAACTAGGACGAATCAATGCCTATTTTAGATCAGCTATAGTCACAACTGACTACTAGGAAACAACATGTGTGCAGATTTGAACTTACTCTTGAATGTTGCCACTGCTCGTCGTCCGTAGTGAAGATGCCCTTTCCCAGCAGAGGCCCCATGGCATGCATTCGGGGACCGATGCCATAGTCTTTGAAATTTGTTGCCAGGACCGTCTTGATATTCTCAGGATCGCAGGTAGAAATGATCTCTTGGCCCATTACTACAGCCGTGTTGGTGCGACCAATCTCCATGGCTCTACGGAATGTCTGATGCAAGCTGACATGCTCCCGTCTGGTTTTCTGCAGATGTTGATACGCAGACCAGCCGATGATGCGCTCTTTTTGCGGAGCCCGGATAGGAGGCTCGCATCCGTGGGCTTTCTTGAAGGCGCGAATCTCCAAGTGTCGACGGACGCGTGCAAATACTAGCACAATCACGACGCCAACGGCGAATATGCGCCAAGGGCTCTGGGCCATAATAGTGGACAGCATGATCGAAGGGATCGCAGTACAGGAATTAATCTTGGTCTGTCAGAATGAGAAGTTGTTCACCTTGTAGCAGGCTTGGGGTTGTGTTGGTATTGCGGCGAAATTGTTGCTAAGTGGAAAAGATGTAAGAGTACAATGAATTCGGGTGAAACCTCCTAGAGCTAGTCTCCCGATTTTCTCGAACAAACAGTTTCCTTAAACAGAGCCAAAGAGAATCATGCCATATACACGATAACCAAATGAGGCCGGATTAGACGATTGTCTGATTGGGGTCGAAAACATCCATGTTTCATCCCAATCTACGGAACACATCGAAGCTGACTGAAACCTTATGTTGCTCCATGGAACTCCACGTGGGTTCAAAAATAAACCATTCTTCATTACCAGATCTGGCAAGGGCCCCAAAGGCCCCCAAACTAATCACAAAAATGATTCTAGAAAGCCCCACTGAGGCTGCGATTGAATGAGCTCCCAATCGAGTAAGTAAAATGTTAATCGTTGCCAACTCCGGGGGCCAAACAAGCTCTCGCCCCCAAGTGGGGGCTGCCCGTTTAACCAATCCGTGCGCGCTTACCACATCCCCACGTTTATTTTGGCAATCAAGGTACCAATTACGGAGTTGCATATAAGTTAACTACAACACACGATCTCACTTAAGTGCAAGTAAAGCATAATAAATCCCGATAATTCACACATCATACGACACTCTACTCTTCTCTCTCTCCTCGATATACTTCGTCATCAACTTTCATTCAAGCATAGCGTTAACAATGTCTGCTTCTACCATCCCCGAACGCCAGGAGGCCATTATTGCTGGCCCAGAGGGCGAATTCCTGCTCAAATCAGATGTCCAAATTCCCACCTTGGAGCATGGCGAGATTTTGATCAAGACTGGTGCTGTTGCTTTGAATCCTGTGGATACTAAGCTTATTGGTGATTTCGTGACCCCGGGGGTCATGTTTGGCTTCGACTCTGCAGGCACAGTCGTCGCCATTGGACCTGGCGTGACCAACAAAAACATCAAGGTCGGAGACCGAGTTTGCGGATCCGCCAGTGGAAGTAAGATCGGACTTCGTTTGATTGCTTAGATTCATTGCTGACATCGATTCTCCTTTAGTGAATGACATGAAGCCGCTGGGCGGCTCTTTTGCCCAGTATTCTAAGCTCTTGGGTAACTTGTGCTTGAAAGTACCTGATTACATGTCCATGACCGACGCAGCTGCAATGGGAACTTCAGTCGCCTCGGCTGCTATGTGCTTGTTCTGGTCGCTTAAGTGGCCCGGTAGTCTGTTGGACGGCCCCAAGGAGGGCGATGAGCCCAAGCCTCCTGTTTTCGTCTACGGTGGAAGTACCTCGACCGGAACTATGGTTCTGCAGTTGTTGAAATTGTAAGATGTTTTCCAACTCTATCTAAATTGATGACTGGATGTTAACATTCCCTCTCAGGTGCGGATTCCCGACAATCACCACCTGCTCTCCTCACAACTTCGACTTTGTCAAGTCATACGGTGCCGATGTGGTGTACGACTACAAGACCGCTGATTGTGCGGCTAAGATCCGTGCCGACACCAACAATGAGCTTGAATACATTATCGACTGTTTTGCCGAGGACTCATCTATGCGATTCTGCTACGCTGCCATGGGACGTGCGGGTGGAAAGTATGTGGCGTTGAACCCTTTCAGTGAGCACCTTCACAACCGCAAGGTCATTGAGCCGGACTGGATTCTGGCTACTCGCATTGCTGGTGATGGCTCCAACTGGCCTGCCCCATTCCGCTGCCCTCCTGAGCCCAAGATCCTGGAGGTCTCTCTTCCCCTGTACGCTACCTTCCAAGCACTGCTGGATGAACGCAAGATCCGCCCTCACACCGTGCAGTTGGAGGATGGTGGCCTGTCTGGAATTCCTGGTGGAGTGCAGAAGATCCGCAGTGGAGAAGTTAGTGGTGTGAAGCTGGTCTACACCCTAGCTTAAGCTTTCGGAGTTGACAACCGCATGATACACGAACCATTACCCCACACTTTGGAAGCGATGTTATCCCATTAGAAGACCTTTTGCCGCGCGCCTACTCGTGATGGTCACCCTGCCTAGTATCTAGTTAGAATTTTCATTTTACTGTTATATGACTTGCTATACCTACTTGCATAAATACCGTCCACTTAACTAAAGTTGCTCGCTCTTAGTCTTGCCCAGGCGTTTCCTCCCAGCCTTCCCTACATGAAGCTTTGAAACGTCATTGGTTTCGAGGAAAGGCTATTTTCGCAAATTGAGAATAGTTTCGTCTCGTCAATCCATGAATTCAGAGATCTCAGTACTTCTAGATACCACTATCACGGACTTGAATCATTTCGGGCTGTTAAGCTAGTACAAATTCCAGGGCTAAGACAAATCTACGAACAATTTATCAACAAAAGAATCATGCCATACAGCAGAAAAGATGTGTATCGGCACCATGAATGCCAAAATTATCAGTGTTGTCAGCACATGAAATCTTGCAAATTGACCATTGGCAAACCTAGGTTCGAAGATGGCCCACCGAAAACATGAAGCATGTAGTGGCAACGAAGGATTATTTTATGGCATGATTAGCACCGGGCGGGCTTACCAAATATACTTTACATATTTCTATTGTTAGTTTCTGGCCTCATTAGCGGAGATTTGCGACACGGACTTTGCCTGTTGGGGAGTCCCGTTTTAGGAAACTAGCCCCAGATTTCCCAAAGAGGAAACCAATGCTTACTCGAAATTCGATCAGCTAACTGGCCTCTGAAAGTACTTACATGCGTGTTTGCGGCACCACCACTGATATCTCACTCATTCATCATCTTCCCCTGCTCATTGTCTATCTTTCATTTCATTCCCGTGGCTGGCCCACTGTTGAGTGCAGATCTCAAAACCTTAGATTGATTTTTTTTTTCTTCCCTTTCGAACTTCTTGCAATTTTGGAACTTCCCTTGTCGACGTCACAATGGGCATAAGTATCTGGCAATTTGCTCAGATTGCCGTGGTTGGGGGTACATATGCTCTTGTTAATCATGGACCACAAGAGGGCTTTTTTGCCCGTGCTGGCTACGTGGGATGCTTTTCCATCTTATACTCTGCTTTTCTGTTTGCTCTGGTGGTCTATTCAAGGATCTTGACGCCTCTTTGGCTTAGTCCTCTCACCAAGCTACCCCAGCCAAAGGTAAGACCTACGAAAATTACAATTGGTATGCGCAAAAGCTAATATCATGCAGGGCGGAAGCTGGTGGAATGGCCACTTTATGAATATTTACCGCTCGGGAACTGGGGAGGTTGAGAGGAAATGGTACGAATAGTGCTCACTAAGGGCTGCCACTGAATGTTTACGAAGCTAACGAATCCGTTCTTTAGGATTCATGAGATCCCCAATGATGGCCTCATCTACTACCGCAGTATTCTGAACACAACGCGAGTCATCGTCACGGCACCAAAGACAATTCAGGAAATTGTCACACGCGTAGATGACTTCAAGAAGCCAGTTCTGGCCAGAGCCGTCGCTGGCAAGATTCTAGGAGAAGGTCTTGTTTTGTCCGAGCTCGATAAGCACCGACAACAGCGACGAGTTTTCATGCCCATCTTTGCGCCAAAGCACATTCGCGAGATGTACCCCATATTCTGGGGCAAGACTTGCGAAGTGACAAGAAAGCTTACACAGCTTGTGACCGAGCAGTCCCAGAAATCTCAGATCAATCACGCGGTCTTCGAAGTTGGACACTGGTCATCTCGCGCTGCTCTCGACATTATCGGTATGGCCACCATTGGCGAGGATTTTGGCTCCGTCGAAAAGGAAGATGCACCCCTGGCAACAGCATACAGAAAAACCATCGAGCCAACTCGTGGCCACGTCGCTCTCGCAATGCTCAAGATCTGGTTCCCCGAATGGCTCGTGAACATGCTTCCTAGTCAAATTAACCGCACTCTCGACGAGTCCGTGCCCGTGTTCCGCAATTTGTGCCGAGACCTTCTCCGTGAAAGACGCCAAATGGCAGCTGAGAAGACAAATGGAGGCAAGGATCTACTCAGCTTGTGCTTCAAGTACGAAGATGTCGCGGCCGCAGACGAGGATGGTGTCATCGATCAAATGACTACTTTCCTAGCTGCTGGTCACGAAACCATTTCTGTTGGCGTTACCTGGACCCTTTACATGCTTTGCCTGCACCCCGAATGGCAGACGATTCTCCGTGATGAAGCTCGTGCTCACTTGCCTGATCCCAACGCCAACTATGCTCCCGATGAGGAGAAGCAGAACCCCAGTGCTACTAGCGCCGATGTCGAGCAGATGCCTATGATGCAAGCTTTCGTTAACGAGGTTCTGCGCTGGTACCCGCCTATCCCGCAGACCATGCGTGAGGCTCTAGAAGACACTGTTATCGACGGCCAAGTTGTTCCTAAGGGCACTTTGATTGTCGTTCCATTCAAGGGCCTTCACAGGGATACCAACTTCTGGGGCCCTGATGCCAATAAGTTCAACCCCCGACGATGGATCAATGCCGATGGTACGCTCAGCCCCAACGGGGGTTGTGTCAGCAAGTTTGTCAACCTCTCTTTCATGCAAGGCCAGCGAAGCTGTATTGCGCAAGGTTTCTCTAAGGCGGAGATGGCGTGTCTTCTTGGTGCTTGGATCGGTCGTTTTAAATTTGAGCTGGTTGATTCCACGCTTCTTGATGAGGACAAAATGCTCACTACGATTGGTAGCTTGTCATCAAAGCCACTTAACGGCCTTGATGTTAAGTGTTCCATTGTGGAAGGATGGAGAGACTAAACTGCGCTGATTAGCGAGGATATTGGGGATGATGTCATTGTTTGTTTTGCATTCCGTTACTTGACGGTCCTTTTGTCATCTCAGCGTTTCCCTTTTGTCTCACCTTACATCTTTTTTCGTTGATGTCTATAGAAAGTGTCTAGTACCTTTTGAAATTATTTTGGTCTTTCTATATCATTGCACTCTTTAGATCACGTAGAATCATTTTTAACGGTAACAGAATATATCCATTCGCAGTAACAGTCGTCGTTTGTCTGCTCATTTAGTTACTTCCCGCAATGGATCGGTTGTCCTTTTCCGTTTCTGATTCAGTTTTTTCATTAACAGTCTATCATTTTGTGCTAAGTTTTGATTCTTAAAAGATTCCGCAGTAAGTATTCTTTCCATGACTATAGCTTCCAACAATAAGTCCGCAAGCGGCAGAGTTGAAGCATCCATAACCCCCCATCTTCTACTAGTATTTAGCTGCCCCAGGTAGTATCTACCAGCTGCCAGGGAGTTCTAAATATCCACTTCTCTTTCTCAAATGCTGTGACCGCAAATCCACAGCCAAGACAAACGAAATACCCGTAGGACCCATCTCGTCTCCTGAAATAGACGTGAATTCACTCTATACCCATTTGGGCAGTCAGATAAGTCACCAAAGGACCGAAATTCTAAAACTCACAGCCCAACAATTTTTTCTTCGTCAATGCAAAGCTTGTTTCTCCGGGTTTACGTCATATTACTATCCTTTCCAAATATTCATTTACTTATTCATCATAGGTAGAGAGAGCCGCATGGTTCTGGCCCCCAAGAGCCAAATTTAGCAAATGCGAAGACCCACTTTTATATTGTCAGCCCCCTGATTCGCCCCCACTCACACCATTGGATAGACAAGTAAGAGCGACTTAGGTATGATATGATGTAGCGGTGAGGCTGATTTTTGATCTACACGGGCTCTCTGAAGGTTTGGCGTGGGCTAGAACACCTAGCTACATAACATGGCATGATCGGCAAGGATAGTTGATTTCCTATTTGGGTTGGTAAAAGCTCAGGACAGACCTGCCTGTAAATGCAGCGATAAGATTCTGCATATAGTTTCAAAATTCTAAATGATCCACTGGAGAAAACCTCTTGTGATTGAATATATGCCAGAGTTGAAGAACGTCAAGGGGGCGGATGAGGCGATTAAGGTTATTTCTGGACCTTTCTGAATGGGTATTCCCAGTCTACGACCCAGTATAGCTAGTGCATATAATCCATAATCCTGGACGTTGCTTTTCCCAAATTTAGTCTTAATCTTAGTATTCTTTAAATTTACTGTTTGAGGAAATATGCACCTGGCATGTGGGTCGAATCAGGAAATGTATCCACCCCAGCCAAAGTCTTTATTTTGTGGGGGCGGGACCACTTGCAATATGGGTTTTAGACGTCACTTTATCAGAGGTACATTCAACGTGGATTCTATGCATGCACAAAGTCTAGATGCTCGAAGACAAGAGAATTGAAACAAATAACGCCATTGTGTATTTCATGCTTTATATATAGATGTGAAGATTTCATACAATATAGAGAGATAATAGGAAAGTGAAGATGAGAAAGAAAGAGAAGAAAGAACCAAACACCCCGAACCCATCAAGCAGTCTGTTTAGAAATGGCGATGGTGCCTCAAGTGCACTTGCATATGTATCATGAATCATTGTCGTCGATATGTCCTGCATAGTATTTGACCAGCACCTCGGAAGTGCGACAATGTATTTCATATGATTCTTTGTGCACCCCATGCAGCGCCTAGGAAATATCTAGCATTTCATCTTCAAAGACAGCTCCTTAAAGATTGCTGCAATATCAGCGCCCACCTGGGGCGTTCTGGGCAAATCATGACCACCCTGGTGATCGTAGAACTGACGCTTAGCTGGGTCACACAAGTACGCCAGCTGAACACCAGAGGGCCAAATGGGGTCCTTAGCACCAACAATATGGACACTGGGAATACTGAGCAAAGCATCCTGGGGCAAGAAAGTGAAGTCCAGGCCGAAACAATCAAACACCGGGGGCAGACGATTGGGATTGTGCATCAGCTTGCTAGTGTCATCCCAGAGACCGCCGCCAACACCAGGCTTCACAAGGGTTCGGGCAAGTTTTGCCACACCATCGGTCCTCTGCTTGACCAGCTGCTCGGTCTTGTACTTGATTTGGCGGGCCTTGGCGGAAATGGGCATGCCCAGCTCCTCGAGGAAGGGGTATTCAATGCTCCCGTTGATGAAAATGATTGATCGGGGCATGATGCGCTCGCGCAACTCGATATCCACAAGAGTTTCGTCCATCAGCATGGCCATGACGACTGCTGATGCTTTGGAAAAACAGCAGATGCAATCGTAGGGTCCGTTCACCTCGATGTACCGAGTCAGCCACTGAACGGCTTCACGGAGACTGTCGATGTCATTATTCTTGATCCAGCCGTAGGCAGTCGGCACCACGGTCGACAAACCGCGGAATGGTGGGCATGTGTAGGGGCCATCAATGAAGTCGAAAGTGAAAGACTTGTCGAGCTTTGATCGGAATGGGACTGGAGATACCGTCAGTTTGAGGCAAGATGAACTTCAAAGGGACAGACAACTCACTTGTCTGCGCCTTGAAGATGAAAGCGCTAGTAGCGTGACCGTGGAGCATGAGAGTACGCATTTTGGAGTATGTGAAGTATGACTTTTGTAAACGAAACACGAGTGGCGGGAGAGTTGTAGAAGAGAAGCTGTTTGCTGTGATGGAAAGTTCTCAGAGAGTCGCCTTCGTGGAACCTTTATATGTTCTTCTACGACCGATCGGCCGTTCTTAGTGTGCTTACACCGCATGGTGTCTATTCTTGCTACAAGGTATTTCTGTATACATTACTCTTTTGGGGTGAAGTAGTTCGGATACCCAAACCCGGAAAGGTTTCAGGGCACGCGATGGCAAAATGCTTACGAGCTTTACCTGATTCAGTGACATTTGAAACGACTAAATGATGTGGTCCAATCATATGGAAGGAGCCACGCTTGGGAGGCGAAAGTGGGTCCCGAACCTTTGTTTTAGCCACCGTGAACCAATGCAGGATTGGTGGGGAGCACTGTATTGGGTGGTCTTCCAGGCGATCCTCAAAGGATGGGTTCTAGATGACTGAAGTATCCAATGGTGTTGATCAAGGAGCGGCTTGCGTTTACCGTATAGCGAAAAAAAAATTAACACGCTTGTTTGGCCACCGGGATCCACTCAAGCTGTCAGCAGTGAGTAGTGAGCCCCTGATTTGGTAGACTTTGACAACGCTATACCGTATTAAGCATCCAGAGCGAGTACACGAAACCAATCATGTCGATGAAGTTATGCTGAATGAGGAAAGGTCTATGATGAATGAGGCAAAGTGCGTTCCTTATGCGGAAAGGTGGATCCTCTTCTATGCTGTTTTGATTCACTGAATAGTCATTCTATATCTACTTGTGGAAGTAAACACCGAAATTGTAGGTCAATAATCGCCTCATCTTGTACTACGCGGTTGAGATACCAGAACTGAACACTTTGCGGTTATTGCCATTTGGCTATATAACAAGGTACCCTGCATACTTGCTTGCATCCTTGCTCACATCCTCCACATTCCAGAGATACTTATCTCCCCAAATCCTTCGATCCGGCAACCGATGCAACACTACTGTATTATTCCCGACGAACCGTTTTTGCCCAGCGCCATCTTCAACAACAAGCTCTTTCTCGCTGTCAGCACTAGGTGATACCATGAAAGGTGGGAAGAATATACTGCTTGGTCTCGAGCAGCGAAAGCCGATCGACCAAAGATCCCTAAGATCGGAACGCATGGAAATAAAATGAAGATACTTGGACTATCCACAGCTGATTTCAAATCATCCCTGCACCAAAACATGATTTTGAATCATAATACTGGTTTGTACAAAGTCGTGGAAGTCATATGTATGACAAGGTACCCAAAGCTTGCTTCTATGACATGATTGGGTGCACCATAATCATGAATGGGCTACACTGGTCAAATGGTTGACAAGCTTAATCAAGAACTAATCTGCCACGACTGATCAACCACAGTCTGTACTAGCTCCAAGATCCCGAGAAAGACGATTTTCTGATTACAGATTAAAGAAGGATCTCGTGCTTTTATTTTAAACCGTGTTTATATTCCAAAGCTCGCTAATTATGACAAAAAAAGATAATAGGGGTATAGGCGTGGGGATTGAATCGTGATTCTCTCACTTCTATAAATGAGAATCCGACAAAACCAAAAAGCCCACATGCACAGTGGTCTAAATCTTCCTAGCAATTTCAACTTATGATCCCTCCAATTTGAGCGCCAAGGGGGCCATGCAATATGACAACTTTAACTCCGCCGAGGGGCTACTCGTACCCAGCCAGGGCCAGCCCTGTTTGCCAAGTCACCACCTCGTATATAGTAATACGGGGCATGTCTTTTTAACCAACGGGGACACGGGGATCAGCACCCCGCTCTAACAATAATCGGACAATTTCGCCATTTTCTTGCAAAACCGCGTGGTGCAAAGAGCTTCGCCCCGCATTGTCTGCAATGTGAATGATGTTTTGACCTTGGGTACTGTCTAGCAGTAGACGTACAACGTCGAAATGGCCCTTTGAGACAGCCAAATGTAAAGCAGTGCGTCCATTGACGTCTTGAATGAGAGTGTTTGCTCCTGCGCGGAGCAGTTCGGGAATAACTTCGAAATGGCCTTCGGCTGCGGCGATGTGTAAAGGAGTTTGCGCCTCGTGGTTGAGTAGATCCACATCTTCGGGGCAAGTAGATAGTAGAAGGCGAATAATGGAGAATTTGCCGAAATGTGCGGCGAGGTGAATAGCGCTAAATCCATTGAGACCCGCTAAGTTCATACGGGGGTCTCCTAGTCCGTGCAAAGAACCATCACTGGAGTCGGTACCATCGCTGCCTAGAAGAGGCATCTGGTGGTCCATGAAAGTTGGATCCATGTGAAAGGTCATAGAGTGTTGATCCATAGAAGGTGGTGTGATTAAGGCGGGATTGTCGGAGAAATTGAACAGGTTTTGGACCACCATGTCGTCGGTCATTTCGGGCGCACTTCCAAGGTCGAACAAGTCGATGTCCATTTTGAATCCTGGGAGGTCTTTTGGTTGAGTGGGTGGCGTCAGCAGGCTTGACATTGCCTTTTGCTGTTCCTGATGTCCGGAATCCCTTCGTCCAGTGCTCTCCTTGGGCATTTCAGGCGATTTTGACACCTTTCTCGCGTTCTTGTGGAGATTTGCTGGGATTGTTCGTGGTTGTGTCCAAACTAACTCATTGGGAGAACGGCGCCGGCGCTTCTGAGTCTCCGGGTATGGGGCAGATGAGTGTGAGGCTGCGAGCTTGTTAGTTCATTTCCTTTCTTCCTGTGTTGAAAGACATCTGGATTGGACTGATTGATGACTTACCATTGTTCTCCGGGGTTCGAACCCTGCTCTGTGATCTGCTTGCCATGTTGTGATGTTGCTTTCTTGGTTGATGGAAATGGGAATGAGCACCCAAAGTGGAGGAATGTAGCTGGTATATAATGGTTATACAATCAAAGCAATGACTGTGGCGAATCTTGATTACAATAAAGAATTAGGAAGCATGAAGCGTACAAAAGGACGAACTTTATTAGAATTCTCATAAGGCCGATTGGGAAGTCATACCCCTGTAAAAATAGATCGATCTTCACTATGGAGCATGGGCATACCTCTAAGCGTTCTGAGGGTCCAAGGTAAAGCCATCCTATTGGCAGCCGTGGTCCCCAGACTAGTTCATTTATGGCAATATGTTTTTTAGCCCTACCTGTAGCTTGGTAATGCCCCACTGATATGCGCATGGGGGGAAAACCAAAGAACGTGTTTTGGCGTTTCAGATTCTCTTCGTTTTTCGGCCCCGGAGTTGGACCCACATGGCCCCCAATACAGTTGTGAGGGGAGCTTCCCATTGGCTACTAGTGGGCCGAACTACTAAATATATACATGACATCCACCAGTTTAGCTCAGAAGTCGGTTTCAAATAGTGTGCGGAGTATCTCCTGTATGTCAGATTCCAAGGTCATGGTGAGGATGGTCGTCATAACCTCCTTTACTACCGTAATCACTATAACCACCATTATCTCAGCATCATAGCATCACAGCATAAATGGCATCGTAAGAGATTTCTATTTAGTAGCCAGCCTTCTTTCTGCTATGTAGCCTATCGCCGACTAGATCGAAATCTCTTTAACAAATTTTCAATAAAAAACATGGTCCCATTTGGCATTCGCCGTAGATGGATCACTATTCACGTCGTGTCGCGTGCTATTATTGTCAGAGGGCCGATATTCTCCATGAGCCTAAACAATGCTTCGCCTTCGTCCAGTCGGGAAGCCCGATTTGCAACTCTCTGACAAAGCGTTCGTCCCTATTGCCGAATCCTGCAATGGACTGCGTATCATCGATATTGGAGAATTACTACTTTGGGAGATGTATCACGTCCCGTTCCATGACAATCTTCCAGAAGGAAGCTTCTTCGGGAAATTGGGCTCCGCTCTGATAAGTAAGGGGGATGAATAACCGTAGAAGCTCGATAGAAGGAACAGCCCCCAGGAGGCACAAGTGGCCCCAGTGACACGGCAATAGGGGCCGACCGCACAAATCCCGTGACCGCACGGTTCACAACGTGTTCATATTTTGTCACTTCACAAAACACGGACTTATTTCTCTCCGGAGAGCTTGTTAGGTGGGCACTTGACACTGTCGACGTCAGGCGGTGCCCAGCTGTTCCTTGGTACGTTTCAGATGATAGTTTCAGATCGTGCATTGCTCTTTGGCCATGACACCGATGGTGATTATACAATATTTCTTCATTCCGTTTACAATTACACTTTTCCGGGCGGTCGTGGCTGTGTCGATCACCGTATAACGTGGCGTCATCTTCGAATACGCGTCCGCCCGAATAAGCGCAGGTCAAGACCATTGGTTAGGATTCTTTGTTAGTGGATATTCGGATCTGGAACGAGCCATCCTAATACTCTGCAGTGCATTGATCGACAAAATCACCCTCCGGCCAGGCCGACACCGCTTATTGCCGACATGGAGAAATTCAGGTAAGGGGCAAAGAGAGCATCTATGCTCATGTCAAGGCTGAAGATGATGCACTCAAGGTGGGTCAGGGATTTTGTGGATCACACGTTTCATGCTAACGTGAGCTAATGTCATCCAGAAGCCGACATACGACATCGGCAATATCTTCGGGCATAGGCTCACGTTGTATAATAAACAAATTTAAAATTTGCTTTTTACAAGAATCAGCCCCTTTACTCCACTCTGTCCAAATTTGCTTCTTCAGCTCATTATGTAAGTACCTCGTCAAATTAAAACAATATTCCCATTGCGTAGCATCCGCCACCACAGGACGCGGGGTTCTGGACTACTGCATGTAGACCCACTGAGCACATGGTCATCACCTAGCATGATTTTCAAGTTTATCGGATAAACACGTGGTCTTGCAGTAAATCAAGCGTATGGACATCGATGCAGAGACTTCTTTGCCACCTTTTGGCTAAGAAAGTGAGTGATTTTGGGCTCAATAGCGGTCCAGGTGGACTTGTCAAGGGTCATTATCCAAAGTCCACAGAATGAAAAACGGACTATTACTTTCATTATTTAAAAAAATTACACGTCGTGATAGATTATTTTAACGATATTTTATGAGAAAAAAAAGAGCTGTTATGGATCAAAAGAGGTTTCATATCAGTAATCATCATAGCCTCGAACGCTCATTCACTCGGGGCTTATTGTCATCTCTCCTAACACATCCAAATATATTTTATTCTCATCCAAGGAGAATCAGAAATGAAAAGATCTATACTCTATCCCCTTCTATGCCATAGTGTCTTCGTAATTATTTCTGCGCTTAGTGCCCTTCATTTCCGGCGAGAGTTGCTTCAGTCCCATGCCGAATAAAACGTACACTGCAACAACAATGATCTCCTCGAGGACATCCATGCACAGAAAAGTAGTCACATCTCCAGTGAGCACGCTGAAATTTGCCCGAAGACTCGGCACGTAGTCTCCCAGAATGCTATACAGCAGTCGAACGATCATGAAGGGAGCACAGACAGGGAGACAGAGGAACATCTTCTGCTCGGCCTCGGGAAGTGCTTTCCGGTCGCCAATGAAATAGAAGAAAAGACCCCAGAGTGCAACGTAGCATGCCGTAAAGAGAATAACAGAGACCTTCAGCATAACATTTGTTCCTAGGCTGGCTGATTCCGCGGACTCGGTACCGCCATAGACGGCAATTGCAATGGCGACGATGGAGACAACGGAAATTGCGGTGAAGACCAGTCGGTGAACTTTCTTGAAGTACATGTTCCTTTAAGTTCGCATGTTAGTTCTCGTCTAAACCCCTGTGTAGTTGAGGATAAAAACTTACAGTCTAATGAACAACCCAAGGTTCAATAGAATCAGCGGGGCCAGCCCAATCCCTTGGCAGATGAGTGCACCTCCATACGTTGTGGTGTTAGGGGTATTGATGGTGGCGAGCTGGAAACTTGCGGCGAGTATACGTAGAATTGACAAGGTTACCACAAGGATCCAGCCATCTGATCGACGGAATCCGTGACGCCAGCATAGTACGATTCCCAGGGCGAGGTAGATTATGAAGAAGAAAAGTTGGATAACAGCGACACCATCACGGTATGTGAAGACACCAGGCTGATCTAAACCCATTTTTAATTGTGTGTCGAAGCCTCTCGATAGCTTTGAGGTGAAGGAAAGGAGCTATGGTTATCGAACAGAGAGGAGATTGGAATTTTCCGACACAATGATGACGGGAGTCTCTCAACAAGAGGTAGGTAAATTAGACTCAGAAATAAAGAAGAGCCAAGAGCTGGGCGCTGGAGATTGATTTAAGTACACGCAGCCTCCCGTGGTGGCTAATAATACAACAGTTCTTTGTTAGCGCTTAGCAAATTGAGAATAGACTGCGAGGTGGGTACAGGCGTGGGTGAAAGCACGCGGTAGAGATTGTCGATCACCATGAGTTTCTCTCGTGGGTGAAACTGACCTTATTGGCCATTCCCATATTTTGTTACATGATGGTCTGTGCGTGCAGCGTGCTCATGCATGGGGCGAGCACACCTCGCGTTATTAACCAAAAGCAGTTGGGCGCCAATAGGGATCGCCTATCATAAATTTGGCTACTCCAGGTGGGCCTCGATCACCCAAAATTTTAATCGCCATTTCTTGACAAAAATTTCAAGAGATTGTAATCTGATAGTAGTAGATTTTGGCGTAGCATGTAATTATTCAGGGGTGCGAGCAAAGATTTCAAATCTATGTAATTGTGCAAAGGTGATGGGTATAATTACCATTCTACAATTCATCCTATGGGCGGAGTTACTCCAGCTCTGCACGATCGGCAAAATCATTTGCTAGCCCCTGTAATGTTCCCTGTAAACTACGTCAAATAAAACATTTAGATTGGGGGCGGCTTCGAATAATCTCAGCCACGGACGTTTGTTCACCCATGTCCTACAGTTGCTCTTGGCCTAATAACGCGCCTTCTGTTCAATTGCCAACACATGATAATTGTAGATTACTATTCTATAGAAGATAAGTGGGAAGCCTTTGGCCTGGCAGAGCTTTCGGAATGGGGACTCAATCGGTGATGCGTTATATTCTGATTCGAGCAAATGACCATGTACTCTCAAATGAGCCGCACTAGTCAATAGTCACTAGTCCTAGGCACCGGAGGCTAGATATGGGCATCGTAGGTATTTAAGTTCACGATGTGGGTGGTTGTGAGCTCAAAATACGATGTCCTCCGATCATTTTCCTGTTCTGGTCACAAGCATATTTTGGGGGCTGAAAATCTGGAACGACCGTTAGCTTGATTGACATATCATCTCGTAGGGCAATCCCACCGATATATAACTCCTCCTCATTGGGTACTTCATGTCGCGCTCCATTCCCTAAATGGGTAGTTTGCCTACTAAGGCATTATCAGTAAAAGTGTATGAAGATCACCGGAGTTCGACTCAACCTCTAGAAAATGCTGGCAACCGCCCCTATTTGGTTCTTGCCAGTCTTGGGCAGCTGATGATGCTGACCCACTGCTAAATTGCCGGTTTAAGGCTTCTTGTGTATTGACCGTTAGGTTCGACTATGAATAGAAGCATTGATGATCGAGAATATCTTATTATACATGTTGTATCCCACATATCCATGGTACACCTTTTTTAAAAAAAGTCTTCAATTAACCTTCTCTACTGGGCATCACGATACCACTACACTGCCCATTTTTACGTTACTTGGGGGCGGAATTTGAGCCTCTTCATTATAATCATCTGCATCTAAACATTTTTCGCTTTACACTACTATCGACCGCATCATGGGATTAATTCATCTATCCGACAAAGTGCAGGCCACTTCAATTCGGGACCTGCCGTCCTCTAAACTCCCGCCTTATCATATCACCGGACCAAGCCTCGACGCGACCTTGGTTCGGGCCCATTCTTTCACCGTCCATGGTATTCCCTTGCAATCCAGTCCTGATTCTCGAGCTGTCCTATGCCGCTTTGCACGATTCGTCGGCGATGTTGTCGGCTCAGACCATATCGCGTTCATTGCAGATGCACCAGAGACTGGGCATACATTGGTCCAGGCTGTTATTCCAGTTCAAGCGGCGACGGGTGTGACACCCGAACCAAAGTTGGACTTTTTCACTGGCGTGACCCATGTCGATGAAATTGACTTCAAACTTCTTATTACGGCATACAGCGGATCGCGTACAACAAATGGGGTCGCAGCCTCGGCACAAAAGGGACCTTTTGTTCTTTCGGTGGTATACACCCAAGAGGACAGGGCCGATATTACTCTCCAGCTACGCGGGGACTACGGCGGATGGATTGCTGCGAAACACCTCGTCAAATTGGCTGTCGCATATTTGACCTCTGGATTGTCCGACATTATCGCTACTGGGGCAGGGCTGGACCCGTCCCGCGTGAATTTCGAGTCCTTCCTGCAAGTCACACCACAGATTCAACACAAGAAGCTAGACGTCAATGGCTTCAAGACCAATGGACACATCAACTCTCGCCTGCTTCATTCTGCGTTTGAAGACAATGTTCGACGACACCCCCACAATGTCGCCATCGAGTATTTGTGTCGAGCACCTGCTACATCCGAGCGATCACGACAGCATGCATATGACCGACGCGATCTCACCTATGCTGAGGTCGATAGTCGAGCCAAAAATCTCGCTTCTGAGCTTGGACTTCTGCTACAGGTTCTAGGGAGTCAGTGGCGTCCAGCCTTGGGCGACCAGTACGCTTTTCCCCTCTTCATTTCACCAAGCCCGGAGCTTTTCCTTTCCATGTTGGCAGTTCTCAAGTCTGGCCATGCATTCTGTTCCTTACCAGCCGATGCGCCACCAGAGCGACTACGGACTATCGTCGAGGATCTTGGCTCCCCGATTGTCTTAGGAGTCGGCCCTGTGCCCTGGAACGGTGCTGCTGGATCTCAATCCGAGCGTGAGCAGCTTACTGAGGGGGTTATGTGGGTCGATATCACCAACCCCTCCAGCTGGCGAATGGATTGCATTATCCCGGACACTGTGGGCGCCTCACCCAGTGGCCTTCGTATTCCATCCGAAGATGATCTTTGCTACCTCTTCTACACGAGTGGTTCGACCGGGAAGCCTAAAGGTGTGCTCGGAAGTCATCGCTCAGCCTTGGCCTGTGTGGAAGCAACACTCGAAGGACCACTCTCGCATCTTCCTGCTGGGCCACGGGTGCGCTGGCTTAACCTAAGTGCACCCTCCTTTGACCCCGTCATCATCGACACTTTTGTCCCACTATCTCTTGGTGGAGTTCTCTGTACCGCTGAGCGTGACCTACTTCTCACAGACGTCGAATTGTGTGCACGCGAACTCCGCGCCACTGCCTCATACGCCGTCGCCAGTCTCGCACTTCTCATGCGGCCGGAGCGCATGCCCGCGTTGAAGACACTGATCGTGGGCGGAGAGTCTGTGAATGGTCGAGTGATAGAAAAGTTTGCACGTGTGGAAGGGGATCCGGATGATGATAGGCACCTCATCAATGCCTACGGTCCCACAGAGACCACCATCTTCTGTACAGCGGAAGCCTGTGTCCAGGGCACGCGCAGCTCTGTCATTGGCGATGCGTTGACTTCTGCATTCTTTCTCCTGGCGGACCCGGATGCCCTTGATGCAGGAGAACTAAGAGAAACCCCCCTTGGGCTCGCGGGCGAGCTTATCGTCGGCGGGCCGCAAGTTGCTCTCGGGTATCTCAACCGTCCAGACGCGACAGCAAAGGCATTTATTCCTGTCAATGCGATGGGTCTTCCCTCTGGCACAACGCTCTATCGCACCGGCGACAAGACTCGTGTTGTCTGGTCTTCTGATGGAAAGCGCAAGATTGACTTCCTCGGTCGCTTTGGTACAGACCAGGTCAAACTAAACGGACGTCGTGTGGAGCTGACTGAGATCGAGAATGTTCTTACAAGCGCGCAAGGTGTGGCCTCTGTCGCTGTTGTGGTGGCCAATCCCAAGGAAGGTGTGCGTGCTCAGCTGGTAGCATTTTTGACAGTCTGGGCCGACGAAGATCGTCAAGGTGTCGCCAACAAATGTCGCGCTGAAGCAGAGAGACTCCTACCTGAATGGATGTGCCCTGGAAGCTATACTGTTCTGGATCAGCTGCCGTACACCCCGAGCGGCAAAGTGGACAGAAAAGTGCTGCTAAAGCTCGCTGCCGGTGAGACTTTGAGCGACTCGGTCGTGACGAATGGAGCCTCTGCTAGCGCCGAGAAAGCGGTAGAGAAGAAGCAAGACATTGAGTCACGCGAAATGGATTCAGCTTCAATTGTCTACCGAGGTCTATTCGCTGCTATCGGTGATAAGGTTGCGGGCGCAGAATCCACCACGCCTCTTGTGGGTCTTGGCCTAGACAGCCTACGGACTATGTTGTTCCTCCAAAGCATGCGGGATGACGAGATTGAGGGTTTGGCTTTACACCAGATCCTTTCATCCGTAACCATTGACGACCTGGTCAATCTAGTCGAATCTAAAAACCCAGCGTCCAAGTTGACGGCTGGTCAACAGATGGATGTGGACACACAGGAAAGAAATGGCCATGTGGTATCTATTGATCAATCTATCCTGTCAAAAACAGGTGTGGAAGAAGATGAAGTGGATGTTTCTGTTATCGCTGCCGATGACGAGGAAGGAATTTTTGAACTATCTGTCCCCGAAAAACTCCGTCACTTCTCTCACCA
This sequence comes from Penicillium pulvis, assembly GCF_028828015.1. NCBI lineage: Eukaryota > Fungi > Ascomycota > Eurotiomycetes > Eurotiales > Aspergillaceae > Penicillium > Penicillium pulvis. The sequence continues at coordinate 6,639,469 of NW_026643080.1, forward strand.
CTGCCTGCCTCAGTGTACCTCTGCTCTCAATCTCGCTCCAATCGATGTTGAGCAAGTACTTCCCGCTACAAATACGCAGACTCGCATTCTCTATTACTCCACGCGCCACGAATTTGTGGACCCTACTCGCTACTCTGGTCGACCGCAGCTCGAGCACTTTCTTTACGAAATGCCTCTCGACAAGCTTGAACCGACCCGCATGAAGCATGCTGTCGATGTTGTTCTCAGAAGACATGATTGCTTCCGTTCAGTCTTCTGTAACATCAAGCATCCATTATCTCCCTTTGCCATCTGCATCTTGAACAAAGATTCGGAGCGTGCAATCATTCCCACAGTCGAGATTGTCTGCAAATCTGACCCTAATCATACCAGTCTCTGGCAACACACGCTTGTTTCAGCGCAGCGAGCTGCTGAAGGCGCCATGACGCCGGACCGGCCAGGTGTCACCGTGACTTGGGTCAGCGCCCCTGACGGCTCTCGCCACGTCATGATTCTCTCGCTCTATCACCCCATCTTTGACGGCGTCAGCCTAGGCCACCTCCGCGAAGAGATTGCCGCTGAATACGCTCATCTCAGCAGACCAGCTGGTATCAGAAACCTGACAGACAGGGGCAGAAAGCTCCCACTCTTGCCCATGCGCAATACCGTGGAGCTTCTCTTCGAGAGCACTGACTGGGTGGAGAGCATGTTCTACTGGATGAAGCGTTTTGCCGGCGTGTCATCCTTCCGTTTCGGACCTAGTCAGCCCGCTTCACAAGCCGTAATGCTACCCACTGAGGTCGGATTAGTCGAGACACACATGCGCACTGCCGCCCTTCGCAGTAGTCTCTCCATGGACGATCTCTCCAACAATGCGCTATCACAGCTCGGCACAAGCATGGCTTCCGTCGTACAGGCCGCATGGGCTAGCGTGCTGGCTCAGACCCGCGGTGCCAATGAGGGCAAGCTGGACGTGCAGTTCGGTAGCATCTTGCACGGCCGAAACACACCCGACATGTGGCGCTGCATGGCCCCCTTACTGACGACGGTGCCGATGCATGTGGCCCTCCAGAAGGACGGACAGAAGAACCCAACCAACCGTGAAATCTGCCGTTTGCTCGCTGCTCAACATGCCGAAGTCGCACCCTTCATTGACGTTCCTTGCCCAACGGAAGATACTTTCGAGATGGGGGCCGACCGATTCGATACTGCCCTGAACCTTCAGGCATACCGGAGCGAGACTGCGCCTTCCTCAGACGTGGCCGGTCCCAAGGCTCCACGAGACCTGCCTGGCTGGAGCACCGAGCAGAACCTCCTATCTCCTTACAAGGAAGTTGACATCGGATTCCCAATCATGATGGAGGTGTGGCCGGCATTTGGACCCGAGGGTCCAGACTGGAGTGAAAAGATGACACTGAAATGTGTGTATAATGTGCGGAAGCCTGGTTATGAGTTCTTGAATGAAAAGTGGATTGCTGGCATTGTGGGTGCCTTTGAAGACTCGCTGGTGAGGCTTCTGAGGGAGCCGGAAGCCGAGTATTATGTCGGTTGATGATTTGTGAATTCTATTTAGCGATTACTTTTTTCATTATTTTCGTCTAGTTCTTAAGCGAATATTCTTCTTTCTCCAAAAATTCTTTCTGAGATTACCTAGTACCCCTGGAACAATTCCCTAAAACCTTCAATATCCAAATTCGTCTTACTTGTAGATGTTGAAATGTGGTAAAATGCGAGTCATTGACTGGCCGTGGAGGCTTTACCCAATCTGGATAGGCTCGCGTTCGTGTCGGGCCGCATGTTTACGCGATTCTCGGCCTCACGTCGATCCACCTTCCTGCCCCCATTTTCAGGCAATGACCCGAAATGGGGGTTGAAAGGCGAAAATCCTACGGACATAGAGCAAGCGCTTAGGGGCCGCGGTCCATTCGTATCCAGTCAAATAATAATGCAATTTTGTAAATTTACGGTTGCCTACTGTTTGATTTTTCCCAGTGGTCGAATGTTCTAAGCTTGGAATGTCTAAGATCCAGGGTTCATCCATAATATATGTACAGAGGTGCGGTGCTCAGATGTATATATTGTTACCGTGTTCCAGCGGCACTATCCATATTCATCTCATCGGTATGTACTGGACACAATTTGCACAAACTTCATCTTGAGATTTCCCACCTGAGCAGGCAATGAATCGAAAAAATTAGAATAAAAAACAACCAGCTAGAAAGGTCACTGAATGGATGTGGATAGAACTCTATTGATGCCAGCAAAAAGACAAAAAGATATGACAAGAGTGGGATTTGAACCCACGCCTACAAACGTAGATCAGGAAATGATGTCAAGGTGGACCTTAACCTGACGCCTTAGACCAACTCGGCCATCTTGCCAGTAGATGAAAGTAAGTGTGTTTAAATCAAATTATATTGCTTGTGTGAAGCAAAGTCCGGTAGCGGGATTCGGGCCCCACTTATCTTGTAAAGTCCGCGCCGGAGTGAACTGTAAGTTAAGGGGTCAGATAATAATTCCAGCTTTTGATGAATTAATTTTTATAAAAATTAATGGAAACCAAAGTGAAAAAGCCAGCAGGGTGTAGTGTCAAATAGGTGGGATATAATTGGTATCTATTCAAGTATAGCATCAAGCTCGCAAAGAACAGAGATTATAAAAAGGCGCAAAGAAAATCATGAATATGAAGCAAGACCAGCTCAGTTCATGTCAGCACGAGGTCCGAGGTAGTCATAGATTAGCTTGACCCGAACAACCTCGTCTCCCTTCTTTCCAACAATATGTCTGCTGTGGTATCTTGTGCCCTCGATCTCCTCAAATCCCCAAGCCTGGTGCGTCACAGCATTGTGGTCCAAGTGCTCAGTCTTCAAGTGAATAAAGCTATCCATGTTTTCCTCCATTCCCTCGACCAAGAAGTGATCCTCCTGGTTCAACTCTTTGGCATTTGCCCAGCCCTGGCTTACGCGAATCTTTCCGAAAAGCGCATGGGTGGAGTCGGTGCCCTTGAAGTCGAACACTTTCTTCTCCTGACTGGCTGGTAGACCCGAAGTAGGCTTAAGATCAATGTCCATGTGGGTGAAGCCGTCGGATGGGTCTTCCCACTCCTTGACCTCCAGGACAACATTGGTCATATTCAGCACTTTGCGCATCAGCCAGTTAATGCCTTGGAGCTTGAGGAGGGGATCGTATTCGGAGGAGCGGGTCCGGTTCTAACGTATATGTTAGTATCTGGTAGGCTGGAACGGGCGCAGGCTGAAAGAAGTTTGTTGGGACACTTACCATGACCCACTGGCCATCGAGGTTCTTGAGTGTGATGTGTGCGGGGGCGGACATTTTGATTTTGGTTTCTTGCTTGATGCTTAAATGATTGATTGATTCGCAGTTCCTTGTTCCTTATATATTATCCATTGAGATAGAAAGCCAGCTAATAATAGATTCACCAACTATAATTATCGTATGTCCTAAAAGGTGAACCTGCCATTTCCCAGTAGGCCAAGTAAGCTTCCATTTCCTTTCCTAAAATGGTAATCCACCATATGTCCATGTGGTCTGCACGTGTCAGCTCAAACGCTCCAGTATGATCTACGCGATCGCTTCCCAAAGAGGACAGACAAGTCGAACTGTAGTTTGTGAAAAATATGAATAATTGCTCTCTATGTCGCCACTGCGGGGCTAATCCTGCAAGTGCTATGTTCCGACTGTTTCATAATAATGGATCCAGTGGAATTTAAATGTCAGATTGCAAACCCGAATTACGGCGGATGTTGATCCTTCTGCAGGTAAGTAATGAAGCTGCTCAATTACCCGAAAGGGTTAAAAATACCGTCATGATACGCGAGCTTTACGAAATTTGTAATATAAGGGATGACTTCTCCGTACTCCACAATATGGCCCCAACGTGTAAACAGTAATAGTTGGCTTTTACATCATTGCGTAAATACTCGTATCTTCTTTATCTATAATTCCGAGGCCTTACCACTTTAGGTAACATGTGTTCTTGATATTACCTTCCTGGGTGCCATAGCATGAAGTTGGGACTTCGATGATTATCGGCTTTAGTGATGGAGCCACCTTATCCTCACCCCGAAGTTGCCACTGTATACTACCCAAACATGGATCTAAGCTCATCCTAATTGATGATCAATGCACCATGAGTTCGGGAATACCTATTCCGGAAGCTAGGATGTGCAGTCAACAAAAGGCAGGAGAGCTGCACATTGATGGAAGGCAATCAAATCAGCCTCAGTCTTTTTCAGCGAATACTATTTTTTCATCCTGAAACAGTGGTCCCTTTGGACTGCTTTCTTGCTGACTATTGCCACTTCATATAAAGAGCTATACGAACCTACCTGTATGTGAGGTCATTGAAAAGTGGACGATCTCCTCCTAATTCCTATCCACAACAGAATACTGACAAGGATCACAGAATTCCTGACCTGATTTCTGGGTAATTCTCGACATGTCATTGTCTAATGCCGATGCCGAGCTGGCCAACCCAGAGATTAAGCCCTCACATCACCGCAAGGTTGCGCCTGTACCTGCGGAGCGACAAATATCCCCTGAATATGGAGCAGGATTCATCAGCAGATGGACATTCAGTTGGATGGGGGGTTTGATGTCGGTGAGTGGAAGATCTTCCTAGGTAGATTATTTTCTGGTGTGCTTCCGTATACTAATCAATTCTAAATTCACTTAGACTGGTTTCCGTCGTCCCCTAAAGATCAATGACATTCCACTCCTCAACCCCACAAGAAGCGTACAAAGACACAGCGTTACCTTTGACGCCCACTTCAAGGAGGCCAAGGCCTCGAGCGATGTCAAGCACCCTCTTTTTACCGCTCTGCACAAGACTTTCGCCCGCGAATTCTGGATCGGTGGTTTATGCCGTCTATTGGCCGACCTCTTTACAGTTGGAAACCCCTACACGCTTCGTTATTTGATCGAATGGGTTCAGAACAGCTATTATGCCCATCTCCCAGGAAGTACTGTGAAAAATCCGGGTCTCACAAGAGGTGTCGGATTGTTGGTCGGCATTATCTGCATGCAGATCTTGCTTAGCTCATGCCAAAACCACTTCCTATACCGCGGAACCATGGTCGGTGGCCAGGTCCGAGCAGTCTTGACGAATAAAATCCAAGAGAAGAGTTTGAGGATATCCGAGCGAGCCAGAGCCGGCGGGTCGGCTGATCTTGCGATTGGAAGCTCTGAAACCACTCTACAGGAAGTCGACTTGAACGAGAAGCCTGGCGACGCAAAGCCTCCCAAGTCTTCTGAAAAGGGAAAAGAAGCTGATCCCGATGCTGGCTGGTCGAATGGCCGTGTGGTCAACCTCGTGTCCATGGATGCTCATCGCATTGATTCAGGTATCAGCATGATCCATGTCGTGTGGACCTCGCCGCTGATCATCTTTATCTGCATGGCTCTGCTCATTGTCAATCTTCGTCAATCCGCTCTGGCCGGATTTGGAGTCCTGATCGTCTCAATGTTCTTCCTTGTCGTTGCCGTGAAGGCGCTTTTCGCACGCCGCCAGGTCATGAACATAGCGACTGACGTCCGAGTTGGCCTAACCCAAGAAGTTCTCCAGGCTATTCGTCTGGTAAAGTACTTTAGCTGGGAGGATAGCTTCGTCGAACGTTTGATCGAGATGAGAGCCGACGAGACACGCCAATTACAAGGATTCAACCTAATTCTCAACTTCGTCACCTCTCTTGGGCAGAGTCTGCCTGTGTTGGCCTGCATGGTCAGCTTCGTGACGTATGCCTGTATCTCCACCGGGGGCCTCGATGTCGCTATTGTATTCTCAAGTGTTGCCCTATTCAGCTCTCTCCTTACACCTACCGCTTTCCTTCCAGCATGTCTTGGCCATGCATCTGACGCATGGGCCAGTATGACAAGAATCGAGGAATACCTACTCGCAGAGGAAGTTGAAGAGTTGGATGTCGATGAGAACATGAGAGATGCCGTGAGAATTGAAAAGGCCGGGTTCACATGGGAAAAGGGACAGGCAGCCCGAGCCACGGACCTAGAAGATGAGGCCGAAGAGGAAGAAGACCCGCAAGGCGGCCGGAACTCGCTTGCCGCGTTAAGAGCAAGCAGGATGTTCCACGATGGAGAAGTTAACTCTTACAACAACCGCGACTCGTTGTCCGCATTGAGAGCGAGCAGAATGTTCCACGATGTTGACTACGACACTGAAGGATTTGCGTTGCCTACCTTCGATTGGGAAGGAGGTCCGATGGCAGGGCCTTCATCCAGATGGGACAGACCAACATCATTTATGCCGCCTTCATACGGATTTGAAAGACCGACTTCGTTTTTGATGCCTTCTTTCTCGCGAGACAGAAGCAATACAAACACTTCACAGGAAAGGCGTGTTTCGACTTTTAGACCAAGATCGACTGTGAGACCAATGTCAAATTGGTTCCGGCCGGAGTCGACGGTCCGACCTAAATCGAGTATCAGGCCTATGTCAACTTGGTTCACGCGGCCCTCTTCAACATTGAAGCATCCACTCGAGCGTGAGGGATCTGACCAATTGCCGTCCCTCCGATGGGAAGATGGTGCGCGACCCTCTGAAAAGGGGTCGATGGACCGACGCGCATCTGGTGCCACGATATCGAACCCACCTTCCTATGAAGAGTCTTCCTCGGCGGTCACCTTGGCAGAAGAGCTTCCTACTCTTGCTCCATTCTCAATCCCTTCTATATCCCTCAATATCCGACGTGGTGAGCTCCTTGCAGTTATCGGCGGTATTGGAAGTGGAAAGTCCTCTCTCCTGTCTGCTCTAGCTGGTGACATGCGCAAGGTACAAGGAAACCTCAAGTTTTACTCGGATCGGGCCTACTGCCCGCAGACAGCATGGATTCAAAATGCTACAGTCCGGGATAACATCCTGTTTGGTGCGCCCTACGATGCTGCGTGGTACGATGAAGTAATCACTGCATGCCAGCTTCGTCGCGATCTGCAGATTCTATCCAATGGCGATGCCACGGAGATTGGAGAGCGTGGTATCAATGTCAGTGGTGGACAGAAACAGAGAATTAGTTTGGCGCGAGCCATGTACTCCAATGCCGATATCTTGCTCTTGGATGATCCCCTAAGTGCTGTGGATCCATACGTCGGACAAGCTATCTTCGAAAAGGCAATCCTCGGGGCCCTTGGAAGCAAAACAAGAATTCTCGCAACCCACCAAGCCCACGTTCTTAGTCGCTGTGACCGCATTCTATGGCTGGATGATGGAAAGGTCAAGGCTCTGGGTAGCTTTACAAAGCTGAAGAAGAAGTACCCCGACTTTGCTGCTTTAGTTAAAGAGGCGGAAGGAAACCGGGAGAAGGCAACAAAGGAAGATGCCGAGAAAGATGCCAGCAAGCCCGAGGAAGAGACTACTACTACGGTGAGCAAGCTGGCTGGAGACGACAGCGTGCCCGAGCTCATGCAAAGCGAGGACGATGTCGACGGTGGCATCTCTTGGGCTGTCTACACATCTTATCTCGCCTGCTCTCGAAGCCCCATCGCTATTATACTAGCCATTCCGCTCCTTTGTCTCGCCCAAGGAAGCGCACTCCTCTGTGGTATGTGGCTCGCCTGGTGGGCATCTGACAGATTCGGCTTCGAAAACAACACCTACATCGGTATCTATGTCGCCTTGGGTATTTGCCAAGCTCTTTGTCTCTACCTCTTTGGTCTTTGCATTTCAATCCTCTGCACCAGTGCGAGCAACGTCATGCTTGATAAAGCGACCGAAAAGATTATGCGTGCACCAGTGTGGTTCTTCGATACCACGCCGCTTGGACGTATTGTCAACAGATTTTCCAAGGATGTGTATGTGATGGATGATGCCCTACCAGAATCGCTGAGATTATTCATGGTCGGAACTGCTATGGTCTTGGGAATTCTTTCACTTATTGTGTCTGAGTTCCACTGGTTTGGTATTGCCCTTGTCCCCTGCACTGCCATATTCTTTTTCTCTGCGTTCTATTACCGTGCCTCTGCGCGTGAGCTTAAGCGTCACGAGTCTGTCTTGCGTGGCGTTGTTCTAGCCCGCTTCTCCGAGACCCTGTCCGGTGTGACCACAATCCGCACATACTCTATGCAAAAGCAATTCTCCAAATCAATGCAGCATGCAATCGACGACATGAACAGTGCCAATTTCTTGACATCTGCTAACCAGCGATGGTTGGGAATCCGGTTGGATTTTGTTGGCGTTCTATTGATCGTTGCAGCTGGAGTGTTGGTTGTAATCCAGCGATCTACTCAGAACCCTGCAATTTCCGGTGTCGTGCTGAGCTACTCCCTCGGTGCTGCGCAGGTCCTACAATTCATCATTCGTCAATGGGCCAACGTGGAGAATGCTATGAATGCCACTGAGCGGATTCACGCTTACGGACCCGGTAACAGTCTTCCCGTCGAAGGCAACAACGGTACTACACCTGTACCCGCTCCAGAATCCTGGCCTGAGCAAGGAGGCATCACTTTCGGAGACGTGCACATGCGTTACCGCGAAGGTCTTCCCAATGTTCTTCGCGGCTTAACCCTTTCTATCAAGCCCGGTGAGCACGTCGCTATCGTGGGACGTACAGGTGCCGGAAAGTCTTCCCTCATTGGTGCACTATTCCGGACATGTGAGCTCTCCGGGGGCTGCATCACCATCGACGGCGTTGACATCTCAACACTGCCACTGAAAGATCTCCGCTCTCGCTTATCTATCCAGCCTCAAGACTCGATCCTGTTCCGTGGTACCGTCCGCACCAATCTCGACCCATTGAATAAGCACACCGACGAAGAACTCTGGCTCGCCCTGCGCGGTGCATGGCTAGCTGAAACCGTTCAACTGGACGATGTCGTTGAAGAAGAAGGAAGCAACTTCTCCCACGGCCAACGTCAACAACTGGGTCTAGCACGTCTTCTTGTCCGAAACAGCAAGGTTGTCGTGTGTGATGAGGCAACCTCAAGTGTGGACCTGGAGACAGACGAAAAGATCCAGCGAACTATGGTCGAAGCATTCAAGGGAAAGACTGTGATCACGGTGGCGCACCGTATTCGAACAATTATCAATTATGACCGAGTGTGTGTTATGGACAAGGGAGCTATTTTGGAGCTGGGGACGCCGAGTGAGCTCTGGGACTTGGGAGGTGTGTTTAGGGGAATGTGTGAGACAAGTGGAATTGCCGAAGAAGAGCTGCAGCGATTTATTTGAGTTTTTGAAGCGTTTTTGAGCGATTTGGTTTTATAGACATGCATAGCTAATGACATTTTTCTTTTTGTTCAACATATGCACAATCGAGGCTTCTACAACATGGAATACAAAGTTTTTGAAAAAGAATATTTAGTCTAGGAACCAATGGTAGAGTGAATTATAGGTAGTTGGATATCAGCGTTAATCACCTTGGAGCAATAAATGGGCCATATAATATTATCATGGAACCGTAGTATTGTGGCATCCTTGTCTACCGACTAAAGAACGGGCCTAGTAGTTCGCAATCAATATGAAGAAGTATTATGCTTTACTTTTTTTTCTCTTCAAGCCATAATGCACATGGCCAGTCGCAGCAATTTCAAAAATTGATGTTGCCCGACACTAGACATTCAACTTGTATGTAGTATTGCGAAGATGATCACTTGCTTTGCATAAACAATCTGCAACATTATACTGGGAGAACTTCGTAGGGTTATAGACACTGGACAGTAAAAATTACACACGTTTCACCATTTACTCATAGTCTAAAATCCTGTCATCCTTGCCATGCGGACCGTATAACATAGTACGCGGTCGCTCCTATTGGTCAATCGATACCGATCATCGAGATTCCCAACATAATTTGTCCCCTGTGATGTCGACCAATGTTTTAGAATATGTTTGAAACTGCAGTCACCCGCCCATCATACTGCCCATGTGGAAGGCGGGGAATATCTCACGAATCCTTCTTTGGGGGCGATAAGAAGCCTTACCCGTTTAGGAAAGGGGCATTTACGTGGATTTGACATTTTGGAAGAGATCAACAAGCCCCAATCGGGATCTCCGTTTTCCAATTATAGCGCCAGTGACGATAGCTTAATTCTTGCTCAAGCGTAGCATCAAGGCTGAATTTTGTCAAGCGTGTGGATTTGGTGTTGCATACAGCAAACAAGCACCAACCAGAAACCCTGTGGATTGGGCGCGGTGAGAATGATCCACTTACTGCAATGTTAGCCAATCGCAACCTGTTGTTTGCGTACAGGATGACAACGTGGTTTGATTGGTTTAGAGTTCTCGCCATGCATCCCTAATCGGGAATAGCGTCGCGAATTCAACCGGATTAGGGAAAGAGTTTGCGGTTAAAGCTTAACTGCGCCTTATGACAAGGAACGCTAAGGAAGAAAATGTTGATGCCTCGTCAGCGCTAGTCATTCTTGCTTGAATGGGTCGCTTTCCCAATCGGGCTCATTTTGAGAGCGTTGGCCACAGCCACAAGCGCTAGTCGAAAAAGGGAATGCAGGTTGCCAGTCAGCTTCTATATAAGAATTCTATGTTTCCCATGTTCGTAACCATTATTAGATCAAACCTCTCAAGCTTTCCTCTACATCTTCGTTCAAGATCCATCATTGGATCTAGAAGAATACCTTTACCAAGCATTATCCAACCTTTATACTACATTCTCTGACACAATCCACACACAATGGGCAAGATCGACTACAGCAATGGGATCTCAATCCTCCAACTAATTATCTACTTCCCCGCCATCTTTGTCTCTATCTTCCTTGTCTTCCGCCATGGCATCCGCACAAACAGCGGTTTCATCTTCCTTACTGTCTTCACTCTCCTCCGCATCATCGGCGCCTGCTGTGACCTCGCAACAATCGACAACAGCTCAACATCACTATACACCACCTATGCTGTCACAAGCTCAATCGGTCTGACTCCAATGCTGATGGCCTGTTCCGGACTTCTCTCTCGAGCGTAAGTCAAAACCCCCACTTGTACCTTACAACAAACACTAATTCCAAAACAGCGACGGTTCCATCAAGAAGGTCACAGGCCATGGTCTCCCAGAGCTCCCAACTTTCCGCGCTTTCCGTCTTCTCAACATCGTCGCCTTGATCCTCTGTATCACAGGTATCACCCTGAACATGGGAGACAGTGGCGAGATCAAGCCGTCCATCGAAGCAAAGATCGGCATGATCCTCTACATCGTCGCCTGGGTTTTCATGATCCTCCTGCTCGGAATTCTCAACGCTCGCCGTGGCGGTCTCGAGCCCGGTGAGAGCCGTACTCTGCTCGCTGTCGCCATTTCCTCGCCGTTCATCCTTGTCCGTGTGGTCTACGGTGTCCTCGTTTGGTTCCTGGACAACAAGACCTTCGGCATGGTTGGTGGAAACGAGACCGTTACTCTGGTCATGAGTGTCCTGATGGAGTTCGCTGTTGTCATTACCATCCTTGGTATTGGTGTCACCCTTCGTGTGCGTGGAAGTGAGCACCAGGTTCTTGATAAGGAGCGTGGCCTTCAGTCTTCTCGGTCTTAAGAGATTTGAGATAAATGGTCACATGTTGAGAAAAGATGATCGATTTTCATAGATAGGTTTCTGGGCTTGGCGGCCTTTTGCATTATTTACCGGGGTCTGGAGTATTTCTTGAAAGGCTTATGGAGGCTTTTATTTCCTTTGTTGGTGGCTCGATTTTCTAAATTAGCGACAATATGAAAATCAATAATTGCACATTTTCGTTGCTACTTATTTCTACTCTAGCTTCCATGTAACCTCTGGCATAATAGTGTACAAATTACTTACTCGTGTGGTATAACTATACGTTTCCATAGTACTTCAACTTTCCTTTTGATTTTCTGATCGTTGATTGGTTTACTAAATGCAGGGAACTAATACCAGATGGATACCTGATAACCCCGGCAAATGCACCACGGACCTAAACCATGATAACTGACCGTGCATTCGGCGGCCAGGAACTGTATGTGGATCAAAATGCTGGAAGGGGTAACGTGGGATGATAGTGTTGGATCATCTATCGAGATTCGGATCCGAAAAGTTTCACGCAAATTGTTCACACATCATTCATACACATGGAACCATAACAGATTAAAGATTTTTTAGAAGCTCGAAACATATGACCACACGGATAGATGGTAGACAAAACATGATAAGCCACTCACATCCGAATTTTGGTCTTCAACATAGCGCAAAGAAGGGGCAACATCTATCGGCTTGTATGCTCCCAATCCTCGACGATCTGATCACTTGGCAGATCGGCAGCATAAAAGGCATCGTGATCCTGGGAAATTTGGTGGACTTGTAGGATCATCGCGTACCTACGGAGGGATGCTTCGGCGCGCATCTGTGCAACCAGGGAGGCTGCTTCTCCGATCCGAAGGTCTCTGCTGTTAAAGTCGGCAAGGAGACTGTACAGACGAATGAACTGCTGTTAGGGGCAATGGATGTTAGCTGTCGCTCATTACATGCATTCAGATAAGAAGAAAGACGGATGCCAACTTACTCGGTACCATACTCTCCGCCGCTCGATATTATCGTCTTCAACCAGTAAGCGTCCGAGGCCGTTCAACGTTTGGCGAACACTGTCCAGGCCTTTGGTTTCAAGCTCCCCAAATTGTCCAGAACGGTGGGATGGAAGGACCTGGGGACCGAAGACTCTGATTTTAGAGCTTTTTTTAGGGCTGCCATTCTCACTGGTGGTAGGAGTCTGAGGTACGGGGCGTGAGGTTGGGATTGTATTATTAACCATCTCGAATGTCAATCCGGGCTTAGAGCGCTTTTCCGAGCGTGATCGTGAAAAGGCGTTGCGAATACCGCCCATGACTCGAGACATTCGTGGCGCAGGGGTTTTGAGTGTCCTTTTCTCTGGCTGGATGATCTTGCTGCCGTCAGGGTTTATGACGATGCCTGTCTGGATGATATTACCTGCAACTTCGGGATGGCTCTGGCAGATATCCAGGAAAGTGACATTCTCGGCAGCCCTTAGTGTACCACTCGATTTGACTGTAGTGATCTTACTCCATGCTGTACTTTTCTCAGGGCTGCTGTTCAAACTTGACAAAGCATTCAAGGATGAAGTGCGTGGGGGGAAAGCCGGGGTTGAGTATGCAGTCCCGTTCTGGGTCCCATAACTGATCGTTCCTGAGGCTGAGCCATGCTTGATGAAATCACCATTTAGGCTCTCCATGGGTGAATGGGATGTGTCAACTCTCTCTGTTGGGAAGAACGTGTCGTAGTAATTGTCATGTTGTAATTCCAATTTCCCCTCATCAGGCTTGCTGAAGATCTTGCTCGAGGTGTCCCTCGGAGAGATATTTCGAATTATGCGTGGACGGAAGATGCCCCGTGATCGGCGTTCTTCAGTAATGTTTGGAAGAGATTTGGAACGAGCTTTATCGCCCATAATAATCTTTTCGGCACTCAAGGACACGCGTAGAATAGGCCTATCACTCTGTACAACACTATGGTAGTCTGAAACTGTTGTTGTGCTGAATCTCGAGTTTTCACTGATGGTTGATAGCTCGGTGGGTGCTTGATGATTGCCGTGAGAAATGTCCCAGGTGGACTCTGCATTGCTGGCCCGCGAGTTGCCTCGGCTGACATTTACAAGCCTTACGCTTGCTGCTTGCCCGGTGGCTTGATTCTCCAGAGGTAGTCGTCTCCTGTTTTCCTCTTGTCGAAGAGGCAGAGGGATTGCAGTTTTAAGCAGAGGACGCTCATCAACATTAGGGGATCCCGGAGGTGAGGTATCACTGATATCAGAGAGATCACAATCCTCTAGATCACTCAGAGCAAAGTCATCCAGATGAGCAGCCGCAGACGTAGTAGGGCGGGGAATTCGAGAGCCAGAATCACGGCGGCGGAGAGAGAAAGGAGAGTTGGGTGAATAACAGGAGGGAGTGCCTTCAAGTCTCAAGTTAGTATGACTACCAATGGTGTCATGAATTACAAAACAACGTACCACGACCGCTTGCAGACTGAAGCATTTTCTTCACCATTATGAACCAATCTTTCTCAGAATCGTACAGCGTGTTTGTTCGTGGGGTAACGAGGGTGGTAGTCGAGGGTTGTGGGACGAGACAGATGCTAAGCGATGTCAACAAATAGGTTTAGAAATAGGAAGTGAATGAAGCACGTACCTTTCTTCACCGTTCGCTCCAACTTACCTTCCATTTAGGCTGAGCTAAGCCAAATGTACATAGTCCTTAGACTAATCCAAAGAACACTTTAGCAGTGATTACACCCAGAATATCCAGTGCCTTCTAGAAAGCATACGCCCACTGTGTATGCGACTGCGTATAGGAGGCATCATCCTTCATTACTTGCCTTAGTTTATGCTCTGAATAAAGTCACTCATGCTTGAGCCTTCAGGCTCGTTTACCCAGCTTGGGCCTGCATCGTTAAGGTCAAGACTCGAGATTGAGTCTGTGTAACAGATAGCGGGCGAGTAAATGCCGACTTCAAACCACAAGTTCTGGTCGATGACCGCATGGTATTGTCCCTCGATGGCAGAGAGAGTGCCAAGTTGAAAGACCATCGGGGACCGGCCAGCCTCAATATCTACACATCCCAGGGTCTCATCGAACGCATCCCGCTGCGGGAACTGATGGAAGGGGAAGGCTTCTGAGGAGAGGCTCCGGAACGAAAGTGTAGGCGACATGGGGGTTTCACGGATCTCATAGTCATCAACACGGGCCATCATATCGACAACCAAGCGTCGCTCTTGCAGTTCCCGATAAAGGGACAAAACACGAGGCCATCCCGTATTATGCGCTTCACCCTGTCTTCCATCCCTCTTCAAGCCCAGCTGATTTTTCCAACGCTTCCACATTGCGCGCACCAGAGATGATCCAGTCGCGTCGCCACTAACTGGGCTCCATACTCCGGTGGTGATAGAACTGTCAGCGTCCCCTTGAAAGACCTCAGCGATTTCCTTCTATATTATCAGCGTATGTCTTCCCGAAGATCCCCAGAAAGACTTTTCACGCTAGCTTACAGGCTGTGCCCGTCTGCCCCAGCGCAAGCTTCCGAATCCTGCTGCAACCTATTTGCCAAAGCATGTCAGCGATTTGCATTGCTTGACCGGTATTTCCACCCAGAAACCTCCGCAGCACGTTTTATAGTTGCTATCTGGCAAAATAAGATGCAACGAACCCGTTGTTTGATTGTCATAAGAAGCTGGCCTAGTTTGCTCGGCTTCTTGCTGGCGGGTATTGGCAGAGGAGTCTGCCACAGGAACGGCCCATTGTCCTCCTTCGCAATGCACTGGTCAGAAAGATGTTGTCTCTCCATGTCCTGTACGGAGCAAACGATTAGCCAAAATGCTCAGCATGAGGAAGTATCAGCATCACACCACGTTTGCCCGTGACGACGCGCAATCCTTGCTACCAGGAGAGACGTTGGATCATTGGCAATCAAATGATCAAATTCCGTCACAAACGTTATCTCCTAGCTTTTTTGATTGGCAGAAATGATCACTTACTACTGATAAGACGGCGGGTGCTAAAGAGCGGATAATCGACGGGCATTGAAGCCTTGGCTTGGAATAGAAATAAGGGACAGTGAGCGATCGTCCTCGAGGACGCGCTTCCTTTTTACAGACTCAGGGCAGTGAGCCCCCGGATGACGCTATACCTATTTCAATTTGACTGGCTCAATCGGTTTCGATAAGATTAGGCACCCATGGAATGTTTCCACGCGTTACTATATGGCACCAATATGTGATTCTTTCTGCAAGTCCAGTATATGACTGAGTCTTTGTTCACCCGAAGGAGAACAATGTCACTAAGTTAACCCGCGAATAGAGCTTGACATAAATATCTGGGTCGCGGAATTAACACTCATGTACAGCGCACTATGAAAGCAACGCCCAAAACATCAAGATACTGTGCTTGGACAAGGATCACATTGCGCCGAGCTAATTCAAAAGTACATCAATTTTTTTGTCTCATGCTCTTTTTGATCGAGGCTGGGCATCCCCTTGGTTTCCTCTTTTTCTTTTCCCAGTGGCTTTATCGCTGGAATCGGATTCCTCTTGTGCGATTCCACGAGTACCATCGTCATGCCATTCACTAATCTCCCATTCAAAAGTTGTAGATTTATCATCGCTGATTCCCTTTCCACGTTTCGCGCGCATCAATCGACCAAGACGACTTCCTTCCACCATCTCTTCAAACCAGGGTATGCCATCAATCTTGCCATGTCGGAAGCTTCGAGATATGGCAGGCGAGTCGGAGAAAGATGGTACGATAACTGATGTGTCTTCCCGTGACGGTGTGAGAGCAGAGGAGGCAGATGACGTCAAGATATCGGCATGCTGTGCATCCTCGTCAAAGTCCTCTGGCAATAGATTAAGGTCCTCCAAAGCATGTTGATCATCGCCGAACAAACTTCCAATTGCAATCGACATGAAGTCTGCCTCTTCAGCAGGCTCTTCAGTCCAGAAGGTCAAGGGCGTACCGCAAAAGCCGCAGAAGATGCGCTGAGTTTGTGGAGCATGATGTGGTGTGAAGATGCGACGAATCGCTTCGTGAGTCTCGTCGGGGTAGAAGGATGTAGTGTGAGACTGATACCAGTCCAGTGGGACTCGCAGCCAAGCTGTTAATGGCGTGCCGTGCAATCGACCTAATGATGTATAAGCGGGAGGCGAAGTAGAGTTGGGAGCTTGTAACTCGTACGATTGTCTCTGCTGCTGTCGAAATAGACTGATGCATGCTCAGTCACATCATCGGGGATGATAATTTGGTACTCATTGCGACCACAGGAGCATGATCCATGTAGTGGCTCGTGGCCCATTGTTGTAGGGTAGTACAAAGATTGGCGTGGTGGGTAAGAACAAGGCGGATTCTGATGGGAGGAAAATGACAGTCTGGGGCGATTGACCCGCAGGTCTGCAGCTTCAATATGAATGTACTTGAGTGAAGTACCAAGAAAAAGAAGTGAAATAGAAGCAGAAGAAGAAAAAAAGCAAAATGGGTGTGATGTGGACCCTCACTATGACGTTTAAGAGTGCCAAGACTCGAGATTCCGACTTGGGTTTCTCCGCATTCAACGCTTATCGCTATCGCGTTTTGTCCTCTCCCACTCGGCTCGGTCCCCTGTTCACTCTCTCCGCGACTCTGGCACGTTTAAGGTCTTTGGAGAAAGGAAGCACAGGGCACGTGATAACTTTACCCTAACGTCAATCTTGCGTATCTTCATCTACCTTCCACCCCTCATACCTATCGCCAGCCTCTTCCGTTTAGCCGATCCACTTCGCTCCACAATGAACCCTGACGACGAAAATGACCGGTCCTCCTCGACCCCCACAGCGGCGTCTAAGTCTGTGTCGGGCCAGGATAAGGAGAAGCCTCGTTTGACCGACCAAGAGAAGAAGAACAATCACATCGCATCTGAACAGAAGCGCCGTGCCGCAATCAGAGAGGGCTTCGATCGCCTAACAGAATTGGTCCCTGGTCTGGAGGGACAAGGTCGCAGCGAGAGCGTTGTCTTGCAAAAGACAGTGGATTTCATGCATCTGAAGCTGCAAGAGCGACATAACCTCATTGCCGAGGTTGAAAGAAAAGGCGGCCATGTGGACGACTCGCTGCGCCCTTCATAGGCACTTCAATCTCTGTCTACCCTTCATCTGGCGGGTTCACTCATTTTGGAATATTATTTGTGGTATTTTGCATCCCTTTTGCCATTGTGGTGTATGACCTTGGCGCTTCATGGATGTGCCGAGGTTCGGGAGGCGGGCCTCTTCACCCACACGAAAATGAAAATGAATCATGCATTCCAACGAATCTTTTTTGCTGTCAAATCGAACCTTCAGGCCGGTACGATAATGATCTCAACTTATGGTCTTCTTTGACAATTACCCTAACTGTCGCTTCCGTTCGATGGCTCCGGTCAATTGTGGTCCTCCTTCGCCAACATGTGGTGGGTTCCTTTTGGTGTCAATGCTTTTTAATACTTCTTGTCTCCATATGCGTTCTTTGTATATTCTGGGATAGGCAGAATGTATGTCACTTTATCCATGGGTGTGGCTTTGGAGCCACCTGGGCATGAGGGCGTTTTGTAGCGGTTTGCTTTGAATCTAATACCTCAACATTCATCATCCGTGCCCAGACTCTGTATTACATTGCAGCCCTGGGAATATCAATGTGTAGGCTGAAGTCCTTCCCATTCGCTAGCCAGCCACAGAACTTGACTCCATTGGCATTGAATTTCCAATTGGGCTCGCAAGAGTAACCAGATATGTAGCGAGAGGTCAGCGGAAGTTTTGGTGATGGTAGCGTAACTAAATAATGTGATAGCAAGTACATAAGCACCATAGGTTTCCTAATGCCCTCATTATAGGCCAATATTTTTGATTTTGACTACATGGCATTGGCGTATAGGTCTAACGCATGCCTCCCAGGGTTCCAAGGCTCTTGATCCTTGGCCTCATGAATCGGTCACTCTCATTAATCAAGTCTGCGACTCTAACCGAAATTCAAATAATCAATGCAGATCACTAAGTGGAAATTTGCTGTTTTTATAGACCAAGACGGTCTGCCGCCAATCAGGCAATGATCACTGTGGGGAAAACGCTCGGGCACGACAAGCATCATCCGCAAAGCTCGAAACCCAGCTTCAACAACCTCCAAGCCCTCAAAACCCACAAGGAACAACCATGTCAACCTCCAAGACAAACCTCCTCGACGATGAGGTCCCAATCGACTCCCCGCCCGCCTATGACCCATCCACAAAACCCACACCAGCCCCAGGCCGCGGGGCACTCCCACGCCCACCACCACTCTCCCTGCCCGCGCTCAACGATCTGCGCAGTAAACGAGTAATTCTCGCCTCCCAATCCCCACGCAGACGCCAAATAATCGCCTTCCTCGGTCTCCCCAACATAGAAATTCTCCCCTCAAACGCGGAGGAAGACCTCCCCAAGTCCCTCGGACCGGTCGAGTACGTCCTAGCAACAGCGACTAAGAAAGCACAGGCAGTGTACACCCAGGAAATCGACAACGAAGTGAAAGGCGAGCCTGCTCTCATCATTGCTGCTGATACTATCGTCGTTGATGTTACTACGGAGTCCATTTTGGAAAAGCCCCGCTCAGAGGCACACCATTTCTCTATGCTCCGTGCTTTGCGCGACGCACGCGATCACAAGGTGTACACTGCCATCGTTGCTATGGCTCCGCTTGCTAGTGCGCGGCAACCCGGTTATGCGGTGGAGACCGTGGTTGAGGAGACGAATGTGCGGTTTGATGGGGATGTGACTGATGATTTGATTATGTCTTATGTGCGGACGCGCGAGGGTGCGGATAAGGCGGGTGGGTATGGATTGCAGGGACTTGGGTCGATTCTTATCGAGAAGATTGAGGGAAGTTATGATAATGTCATTGGGTTGCCGCTCAAGGCTACCTTGAAGGTTATTGAGACTGTTATGCAGAAGGCTGATGATGAGGATCGTTTGGAGGGAGATCCACTTTTGGAGATGGCTGATGAGGACGAGGATGAGTGATTGGTGCCTACTAGGTAGGTTTGCTTATATTATGGCTTTCTTGTTGAATATTCGAGCATTTAGATGTGACTTGTCTGCGGAGCGGTTTTCTGCAATTTGTATTTGGGATAGATAAAATGGAACATACTACCTCGGTCTTGCCACAATATCTATGGTCAAGTTGCAAGTTTTTGCCATAGAAGATTGTTATCCGAGGTAGTCTAGCTTGAAACGACAGGTCACGGTGCTGGCGAGATGGCATTGCCTAGGAATCTGCCTAGGTTCGCGTCATTTTGAAGCACGAGGTATGCTTCCATAGGTGAAAGTAAACACCGGTAGCTTGTCGGATGACATACTGATGTGCTTGTCAAACTAGTTTCCAGTATGTAGAACTAAAAAGGCCCGTAGTCAACTCTACGACCACCACAGCACTTCCCAAACCATCCAACTTGAAAACAAATTTTGAAGTATTCAGCACCGATTTATTCGGGCGAGACAAATGAAATTGTGTTTCAAGGACATATACATAGGCGAAACGCCTGGAACCAGATTAAAAACGAACCCAAAACAACCCTTTTCAAATCCACGACTCCACTCTATGCGTTCCAGATGCGACGCAGAGCCTCAGTAACACCAACGTCGTTGGTCTCAAACTCGTACAAACCGACCGCGGTGGTCAGGGTGAAGGCGCGCAGAAGCCACTGGCAGAGAGAGTAGGTCTTGGGCACACGCTGGGGACGGAAGTAGTCGACAATGGCGGCCCTATTATGATGTCAGAATCCGTTCATAGATACAAACCAAGGTTTCGGGCTGCGGGTGTGGGCGGGTGCTTACTCGAATCCGATGTGGGAGTGAGCGACCAGGAGAGTGCAGAGAACGGCGTCCATGACGGGGTTGAGGGAGCCGGCGGCGAAGGGAGCGATGCTGAGGGGGATGAGACCGACAGCGACAGCGCTAAAGTTTGAATGTCAGCAGTCCGGACTTCCAATAAAAGATACCACCCCGTTCCAGAGTGTTTTCATGGTGTAACGAACCGCTCGAAGGTCCAGTGGTAGCTGCCGTGCATCGGGCTGGGCGAGGGGACCGGGACGGGGTCGTTCACTGTTATGGTCGATTAGTACCCATCATAGCCTCAATTGAACTTCGGTTCATGCTCCGCCGCTTTTGACGACAATCGGTTTCCAATAGCCGTGAAGAGTAGACATCATTCAAAATCGAAGCGGGACAATCGTCGGAAGTGTAAAATCGGTACGGGATAAGAACATACTGGTTCCCTGAATGCTCTCTGTGAAAGGCCAAAAAAGCGGTTAGCAAGCACATCCAAACCACCAGATAGTCTGCGGAGGGTCTTCCGGTCATCCAACACCACAGTCATGCTCTGAACTTACGGGGCTGAGGAGGCAGGATCTGCTTGCGGGCGGAAGCGTGGAAAGCCACAGCCTGCGACACGCCAACATTCTGGCGCATGAAGGGCGACCGGGTCGCAAGGGACTGCCGGAGCAGCGACGGACGCGCGAATGAAGCCATTGTGACGAGTTGGAGGGGAGATGGAGTGTTCTTTGGTCAACTTCGTGCACAAGGATGAAGTTGGGACCTCGGGAATCCGACTCGGTATGTCATCCATTTACGGGTCAGGTGATTGGTCGAGAGGTTCCCGCGCAGCCGAGATTGGCCGATGCGGGCGGGACTAAACTCTTTGCCGGATCTGGGGATTGAACTATGTACTGTTTAGAGGTACTTTGGAGTGAAGCTACGAGTATCGGGGGCTTGAGTCTTATAACGCAGTGGTCTTGAACGTTTTTAGGGTGTCAATTTGATGTTATCGTCGGTTCATCTATGTCCAATCTAGAAATACAAGATTCGATCACATAACCGGCTCATCCCTGTTATTGTTCTGTTTTTGACTATAGATAACAAAAAAAATTCGATATCATTGCAGGTGTTTCATTATTCCATTATTTTTTGTCCGATACTCCCCGTTTAGAACTTCAACACAGCCTTGCCCATGTTCTTGCCGTGGTAGATGTCAATCAGACCCTGAGCGGCATTATCAATACCCTCAGTCTCGTGGATCAGAACCTTGAAAGATCCATCCTTGATCCACTTCTGCACGTTCTCCTGGTGCTCCTTGGTGTAAATAGGGCCCATGTTCGCATCACCAACAATGAAACCACGCAGTGTAAGGCGCTTGGCAACAATGTTGATGAGGTTGGAGATCGGGTAGGGCGCAGAGTTGTACTGCGAGATCATGCCACAGACCACGGCACGACCGAAGTTGTTCAAGGCATCCAGCGCAGCCTCCAGGTGCTCTCCACCAACGTTCTCGTAGTAGATATCGATGCCCTCGGGGGCCAGACGCTTGAGCGCATCAGCAGGCTTCTCCTTCTTGTAGTTGAAACCGCCATCGAAACCAAGCTCGTTCAAAATGTAGTCGAGCTTATCATCCGAGCCAACGGATCCGATCACACGCAGACCCTCGTGCTTGGCGAGCTGGCCGACCAGCTGGCCGACGGCACCACTGGCAGCAGAGACGAAGATGGTCTCGCCCTTCTTGGGCTTGCCGATGTCGTACAGGGAGGAGTACGCAGTCAATCCCGGCATGCCCAGGGGACCCAGGAAAACGCGGATATCCTCCAGACCCAGAGGGTTCTCGATCTTGCGGATGCGCACCATGTTAGGGCTGTCTACCGCGACGTACTCCTGCAAAGGCAGGTGACCGATCACCAGATCGCCCTCCTTGTAGTTGTCATTGTTGGAGCGCAGGATCTTGCCAATAGTGGCAGTGTCCACGGGCTGGCCAAGAGCGAAGGGAGGAGAGTAGGACTTGACTTCGGGAGAGCGCATGCGACCCCGCATGTAGGGGTCAAAGCTGCTGTAGAGGGACTGGAGGACGACACCGTTCTCGGGAGCAGCAACGTCGGGGCCGTAACCGACCTCCTTGATGGTGAGATCCTCGCCAGCCTTGGGGTATTGCTGGGGCTGGGGGATCTTGCTGAAGAAGAGTGCCTTGTTCGACATGATGTAATTGGGTCGGTGGCTGAGATAAAGGAAGTGAGGTGAGGTGGTAGGGTGGTATGCAGTAGTGATGATTAATTTATGGAGGAAAATCGAGCAACACTTGGATTTATAAAAGATGGGACCATGTACGACCTTCTAGCGGGGCACGAAGGGGACCGAGGCAAAAATCAAGATTCGTCATAATTATTATAAAGCAATGTAGTGCTTTGCCGATGGGTCCCGGAGAAGCTTCTCGAGAAGGTTATAGATTTTTTGGATGGTAACGTCCCAGATCCACTTCTAGATCCAGTAAGAATGGCATCATAGGTATAAAATTCCCGAAACAGAGATAGATGCTCTTCATAATTGTAAGACAGCCAAGAGAACCATGCTCGCCACCATGCAAGCTCTAGAAAAGCTCTCCAGTACCCTGGGCAACCTTTTCAGCGGAGAGACCCTTTGGCCGGCCATAGTGGAGCTCGGAGGGACTAAAAGCAATCTGGCCGACGGACACCGCCATTCCAGGCAGGAGTACCGTTCTTCAGAACAACCTGAGAAATCTGTCCGTTAGCAAGAGAAAATCAAAAGTCGCTATTTTGATTTCTCATCACGGAGCTGACTACCGGTTCTGGCATGATAGCGGGGAGGCGAAGTGGATCAATCTCCGACAGAGTTTTCTGTCATTGGCTCTCACAATTTAGCTTGGAGACCATCTTAGATTGCATGCTTACTATAGTCTTCTCTGGGGTGCATAAGTACTTATTTCGCGTATTTAAGATCCCTGTATGGCGCAAATCTTTAAAATAATGTCTCGTGTGATCATTCAACTATTAACTATAGACAAACGCAATGCTCAAAAGGTATCAACCATTAACAACTCATAAACCAGTCCAACGTGCAAAATTCGATTTAGACCTTGCCAGCCAGGTAATCTGGGGCCTTGGACAAGAACATGTCCTTACCCTTGATCATCCTGACCATGAAGGCCCATGGCACGAAGCCAAAGACCTGTCCAGTGCCACCATTCGAACCAATTGGAACGACCATATTGACACCATCGCCTTGGTCATAAGACTTGCGTTCGCCCCTTTTCAGAATGTCCACCTTGATGTTATGGGCCGCAATATGAGCCTGTTCAGCCGCCTTGAATCCAAGACGAATCCAGTTGGTGGTGATATCACCTGCCGCATAAATCGGCAAAGGGCCTGAGCTTTCTGAGGACTGCACGCGCAATTCCTTGTCGACTCTAACCCATCCCTCGGTGGCGAGGAAAGGCTCCGGAATGAAGCTGTTGTTCGGGATGAAGCCGGTGGTAGGGATGTAAAGATCGGTGGTAAGCTTCTCCCCGCTGTCTAGGGAGACAATCCAGGAGGAGTCCCCTGAAGCCTCGACTCCAATTACACGCGTGGAAGTAAGCACCTTGACGTGTCTTTTCTTGAGTTGACATTCTGCAGCAGAGCTGGCAGATGACTTGAGTGTATGCAAGACTCGGTCTGTCGCAGAAACCAGCGTGATGGAAACGTCACTGGAGTTATCTGCTGCGGCCTCGGCAAGTTCACCAGCCAACTCAACTCCGACTGGGCCTGCTCCACCGATGACAATGTTCTTGGCAGTTGTGGTTAGCTTCTGAGCTGCCTCGATGACCTCCTTCAAATCGTCACGCCCAGAGGGCTTGAACGGAATGGAGTCACCTGTGACTTGACCAGTGGTGGCAGGAGTGGTGGCACCCGAGCCGATAAGGAGGTGGTCGTATGGCAACGACATGACTTCACCCTCATTAGGGGTTACGGATACGGTGTTGGAGGATGCATCAATGTCAGTCGCAGTTCCAGGGATAAATTCAAATGAATCCGCCGGATAATGAGTGAAAGCCTCCTTGATGGGAAGGAGGAACTCTCCCGCTCGAAAAGCGTTTGGCTTGGCCACAATACGGGCAGCAGCAATATTCCAATAAAAGGTTGCTGAAGGATTGATCAGGGTGACCTTAGCATTCAAGTTACGGGCATCGCGCAGCAAATCGTGGGCTGCGGTAAGGCCCACGGTGGAAGCTCCAATGATCACAATGTTGATGGGAGCCATCATGAACAGCGGGAAAAGGTTGTGAAGAAGCTAGGGGTTGGAAAAAAAATTATACTCTTATGTGGTTGGGCGACTAGTCTTCTTATAGCGGGATTCCGCAGCCATCAAGCCCCCACTCCATCCCGTAATATAGCTGATAAAGTAAGTTTGTCTTGAATTCATATATTTCAAGTCTTATCACTGGTTCTGCCCACGGGGAAGTTTGTCACAAAATAAGCAGTGCGCCGCGTCAGTTCAAGGGGGAACCGCTGACTCAGCGTGATCACCGAGTCCAAACCTCAAATCAAGCTATTCAGTATGTCAAAGTAAAGTCTCGATTGTTGGTTTATGCTGGTGCAATTGATCAGAATAATAATAAAAAGAATGGGAGAACAATGCGTCCAATTAAACGAATCCACTACTAATAAATAGATAAGCAGTTTTTTTGCGGCCTCAGGCAGAAAGGTACTCGTCGCCTCTCCCTTATCGATAAGCATCATGTGATCCATGTTTTAATTTTCCCTTTTTTTCTGCGCGACGGGACTTGCGACAGCCATCCTTCCATCACATTAATATTATCCATTATGCTTGGTGTTTTCCGCCAATTTGGCGTCTCCCAGGCGCTCCGCACATCTGTGCCTCGCACCCTTTCTGCACGATGGGCTCCCCAACTGTCCAAGCTGCAGCCTCTGGCTATCCGGACTCCTGGTCTGAGCCGGTCGTTCCAGACCTCATTCCCTGCCCTCAAGGCTGCCGCAGGACCGGTGCCCACCGAGATTGAGGAGGAAGAGCTCATCACCAAGTTTGCCGATCTTAAGGAAAACAATATTATTGACCCAATGATCGTCCGAAACCTCACACACCCTGCTCGCATGGGTTTGGAGACCATGACTCCTGTCCAAAGCGAGACAATCCACCAAATGCTGAAAGGCGATGATATGTAGGTTCATGTGAGCCATATGACTTGACATGGATTCATTTACTGACAACTTCTTCAGCCTGGCGCAGGCCAAGACCGGTACCGGAAAGACCCTTGCCTTCCTTCTCCCAACCATGCAGAACATCCTCAACGACCCTTCTCTCAAACTGAACGGCCAAAGCCAGGCACACAGACGTGGTCCAAGAGCCAACTCGGATGATATCAGGGCCCTTGTCATCTCACCCACTCGTGAGCTTGCCGAGCAGATCGCTGCGGAAGCCCGGAAGATGATCCCCGGCACTGGGCTGTTGGTCCAGACCGCTGTAGGCGGCACACAGAAGAGAGCCGGTCTTCAAAAGATCCAGCGCGAGGGTTGCCACCTGCTCGTCGGTACCCCCGGTCGTATCAAGGACATCCTTTCCGATCCTCGCAGCGGCGTATCGACTCCCATGCTGAACACCCTCATCCTGGATGAAGCCGATCGTCTCCTTGACCAAGGCTTTTCTGATGAAATTAATGAGATCCAGGCTCTGCTTCCGGATCCTCTCCAGGTCCAGCGCCAGACCCTGATGTTCTCCGCCACTGTTCCTAAGGAAGTTCTGAAGATGGTTAACCGTACCATGAGACCGGATTACAAGTATGTCAAGACAGTTCGTGATGACGAAACCCCTGTCCACTTGAAGGTGCCACAGAAGTTTGTTCTCCAGCCGGGCTATGAGAACGCTCTTCCTGGTGTCCTCGAGCTTGCCCAAGAATACCAGGCCCGTCAGCAGCAAGACCCGGAGTTGCGGCCGTTCAAGGCGATTGTCTACTTCAACTCCACCAGTGAGGTCCAACTCTCTGCTCGGGCTTTCCAGAACCTGCCTCGCGGCAGCCGTGAGGATACCTCTGCCGCCCCTCTGGGTCGCATGCGTTTCCTGGAGATCCACTCGCGACTAAGCCAGAACCAGCGAACCTACGCCGCCGAGGCTTTCCGACGTGCCAGTGAGGCTATCCTCTTCTCTTCCGACGTGACTGCACGTGGTATGGACTTCCCAGATGTCACCCATGTCATTCAGATCGGTGTTCCCAACGATCGGGAGACTTACATTCACCGAACTGGCCGTACCGCTCGTGCTGGTAAGACCGGTGAGGGCTGGGTCTTCATTCACCCCAGTCAGATTAAGAGCTTGAGTGACAAGTGTCATGGTATGCCTGTCAACCAGGATAAGCAGACTCTGCAAACTTCCCTTGTGGACATGACCAAGGACCTTGAGTCTGCCCCTCCGGCCGCGCGCAACGCCATTGAGCTCATCAACACAGCCATGACCAAGGTGGACGCAGACCTCAAGTTCGTCACTTTCCGCGCTCAGTTGGGCTCCACTCTCCAGACTTTTGACAACAAACGGAACGCTATTATTATTCTCAACCGACTCGCCGTCCACGGCTACCGCCTGGCCGAGCCCCCGGCTCTTAGCTCCGCCCTTGTGAAGAACCTTGGACTCCGGAGAATCCCCGAGGTCAATGTCGATGACTCTCGTTCTTTCGGCGCCTCGCGTGGAGATTCGTATGAGAGCAAATCTGGTGGCTTCGGTGATCGTGGCTCCCGCTCCTTCGGCGGTGACCGTGGCTCTCGCTCATCTGGCGGTGATCGTGGCTCGCGCTCATTTGGACGTGATCGTGAGCGCTCTTACGGCGGTGACCGTGGTTCTCGGTCATTTGGACGTGATCGTGACTCGCGCTCTTTCGGGCGTGATCGTGAATCTCGCTCTTTCGGACGCGACCGTGAATCTCGCGGTGACCGTGAAGAGCGTGGCTTCCCCTCCCGTTTCTTTGAATAGATTTCCTCGATTCGATTAGGAATCGGGGACGGTCTTTAAAAGTGATGATATGTGTGATTGAAGCATTCATTTTTTCTCTCTTTGTCGCTTTTCTGTTCCTGGTGACAAAAGAAACCTGATAGAGATTTCCCATCCTCGCATCTGGGCGGCGTTCTGTCTCTTTTCGTTTGGCATCTATGTATCATATGTCGATTCCCCATTTTCCGACTTCTCACCTCTTGTCTTATACTGGAACTTTTGATCACGGGCCTCTGTATTAAAGATTATAATCAATTTACAATGTATTATTATGGGTCTATGCCAAATCTAGCTCTCTCAATATTGCGACTTTAGGTAAAATTATCTGCTCCAGCTTTGATCAACTTGATTCATTATTAATGTACTGTAGTGCTGGGGGCTTCTTGCTTCGAGTCAAACTTGGAATTTGGTTCTATGGTAAGACTAAGTAGTGTGTGCAATGTGGTAGAACTATGGGATGAAAGGTATATATAATTCGATCACGTAGCCCAATATACTACCCAACCCAAGGGAAATAACATAAAAAGAGAAAATCTACGGCAGGCAGATACTTACAATGAAGGGAAACATAAAAAATCATCACAAGTCAAGTCCCCCATTTTGTTCTTACTCGCGAGCAATCATGTGTTCCCGCGCAGGACCAGTTCCAATCCACTTGATAGGAACACCACCAATCTCCCGCTCAATGAACTCAATGTAAGCACGAGCATTGGCCGGCAAATCCTCATACTTCGTAACACCCATAGTGTTAGACTTCCAACCAGGCAGGGTAACATACTCAACCTCGATCTTCTCCACAACATTAGGATCGGCGGGGAACGACCCAGTCGTCCGCTTACCGCAGGGCAACTTGTACGCAACACCAACCTTGATCTCATCAAAGTCGTCGAGAACATCAAGCTTGGTAAGGTTAAGAGCGGTGTAGTGGTTGATGGCGTGCGAGTAACGGGCGAGCACAAGATCCAACCAACCACAGCGGCGCTTGCGGCCAGTGGTCACACCGAACTCGCGGCCGACGGCCTGCAGCTTCTCGCCCTCGGCGTTGAGCTGCTCGGAGGGGAAAGGTCCCGAGCCGACACGGGTGGTGTAGGCCTTCAGGACACCAATGACGCTCTTGATGCTCTGGGGGTTCAGGGCCAAAGCCTGAACGGCACCACCGAGACCGGTGGAGGACGAGGTAACGAAGGGGTAGGTACCGTGATCAAGATCCAGCATCAGGGCGTTGGCGCCCTCGACCAGGGTGTTGGGGGAGTTCTTGTGCTCCTGCAGGAATTCGAGCTGGTCGACGATGTAGGGCGCAAGCTTGGTGCGGTATTCCTGGTAAAGGTGAGTATACATCCACACAACATATCAAGCTCTATTTATGTATGTATCATAGCAAGATATGATCAGGCTCCATATTTTATTTCTCCATACCTTGAACCGCGCAATCTCCTCCTCGACATCGTAGTCCAGGTCACCGAAACGTGCCCGGTAGGAGGTGTCAAGAGTGCGAAGCTTGCGCTCGAAGGTCACCTCGTCGAGAATCTCACCAACGCGCACACCGCGACGCGCAGCCTTGTCACTGTAGCAGGGACCGATACCCTTACCAGTAGTACCGACCTTGCGACCACCGAGACCCTTCTCCTCGAGACCGTCAACGACGGAGTGCAGGTCGAAGCAGACGTGCGCACGGTCGGAGACAAAGATGCGCTTACCAGCGGAGGTAAGACCCTTAGACTCAAGGTGACCGAGCTCCTTGAAGAAGCTGGGAACGTGGAAAACAGTTCCGGCGCCGATGAGGTTAATGCATTTAGGCGAGACGAGGCCGGAGGGCAGAATGTGGAAGTCGTAGGTTACGTTCTCGTGAACGATAGTGTGACCGGCGTCTATAATTCAAAAGGAAAACAAGTCAGTTGGTTTGGGTTGGACCTTCAATACCCCCGGACTTTTTCTCGTCCAAAGGGTGTTGAAAATTAAACCTGCATAGGTCACACGTACTATGGCCACCGGCAGCACGGCAGCACAGTGTCGCCTGCTGCGACAGCATGTCTGTGATCTTTCCCTTTCCTATCCATCACAAGAAACCTGGGTTAGTAGCCGTTTCGACGTTCATGACCACGCCCGCTCGTTCAAGATGTCTTGTTCTTCGGCACTTGACAGCGCGGGGCACTGGCGGGGTTGACACACCTTCATCTCCCCATTGACTTCCAAGAACGATGGACACCATGTTTGCTAAACGCGGGGTGTGTTATCAATAAAAATCAATTGCTGCGCTTCGATTGGCAATTGGCGAACGGAAGGTGGTGCTAGTGGCGGAGGATTAGAGAGGAAGAGAAGTAAGTCCGGCTTCGGCTGGCGGGGCAGGCAATCTGGGTGTTCGGTCAGTCCCGGTGTGCTTTTTTGCATCAATGCTGGGGCAATCCTGTAAAAACATTGTGGAGAACAAGTTATTGACTCACCATGTACTTCTGATTCAATTGTTTTCAAATTGCGAAGCTCTAGTCTTGCTGGAATTGACTTTTTATTGTACTGTACAGTGACTCACAGTATGGGATCGGTATTTTTACTTATTTTTTCCCGTGTAATATTTGTATGTATGATACCTGGAAGCGTTTGCTGTCTTGCTGCCTGAGGTGCAAATGACCGGAATAACTATTATCCAGGCGCATTTATGTACCAGGTACGGAGCACGCAAGCATATTGACCCCAAAGTATGGGGATTGAAGAGTACTATGATACAGAGCTCAAATGTAATAGAATGGGCCCATGACCCAATCACATGAATTATTCGTTGCGCATTGACATAGTATGACCATTATTAGGCATCAAAGTCCGACATCCATCGTGACCTGCGCTCGACAAAAGGAGGGATGGAAGATCCCGAACTATACTTCATGCAAAATATCCAGGGTATTATTCACCGAACAAAAAAACACCATGCCAACATGCAGGACCCTCTAACCTAACGCCAAAAGCCACTGTAGGTAGATATTCCAAGTCTCATCAATCATCTTCGTCATATAGCAGAGAAAGATACCACTTTCCCACCATTCCGAATCCACTCTCGGAGTCGTCCAAGATCTAGAATACACTCCCGATGCATCTCACATGCAACTTCCCAATGCTTCCGCACCTGAACATCTTCTTCGATACCGCGCAAGTAAGCGCTGAATCCGCCCTTGCCACTTCCAGGAACAAGAGTCTCGTCTAAATCGAATGTGTCGGCCGCGCGAGTCTCAGCACTCTCATCAGCCTCGTCGTCTTCGTTAAGCTTCAGGCGAGTAGAGTCTCCGACTGCGCTGATCCAATTGGATGAGAGGCCTGTCTCAACGGCTTCTTGGCGGGCGTTGAAATGGGACAGAATTTTGCGGTTGAAGACGTTCCAATCGTGCATGTAGGTGCCCATTTGTGAGACGTAGTATTGCCATTTCTCAAGCGGGAGGACCATTATGCCTGGTGAAAGGGCGACAGTCTGAGGTGCCCATGGTCGTTTGGGGGGATTAGGTAGCTTGAGTTCGCGGGGCCGAATATCACGCTTGGTTGTAGTCTGTTGCTTTGCGCGAGACTCAAATGGTAATGTAGCGTGGACATCATCTAGGTTTTCAATGCCACCGCTGTTGGTGCTTGTGAATGGTGCAGTGTTGCGAAGATTTTCGAGGTCAAAAAGTGGAGTGCGCGTCTCTGTATTTGACGCGCTGCCATCAGCTTTCGGTTGCTGGGCCTTCGCATTTGTAGCAGTCGCCTCTTGAGCGACATTGTTGAGATCCGGATAACCTGCGTTTTTCGCACCACCGGCAGGTGTTTTCTTTGGCATGGGTGGCGATTCCATATCAATGTCCATAGCCTCTACATCTGGGGCAGCCCAAGTCCTTCCACCAGCCTCTTCAGTATTGGGTACCTCACCAGGAACAGAAGTACCGTTGATCGTGTCCTTTGCCTCATCGGCTTCGGAGGCTACACTTGCAGCCTGTGGAGCACTCCGAACCTTAGTTCCGGTCCTGGACTGTTTCCTAGGGCTCCGGGGAGGAGTGTGTGCCGACTGTCGTTGCTTATCCGACTCCGGAACATCCCAAGAAAGATTACGTAGCTGCTCAGCCCATTGGTCGGCAGAAAACTTGGCTTGTGCAAACGGGGTAGGGGCCTTCTGAGCGTTCTGCTGGGACTCTTCTTCAGGTACACTACCGAATGTATTCAAGCCAGCGGACCCTGTCGAAGGAACTGAATCTGTAGAGTCATACTGGGGCTTGGCACGACCCCGGGGCTTCGAGTTGGGAGATTTGCGCGCAGCATTCAGCTTCGAAGCTGAAGCACCAAGGAAATCGAAGCCTTCAATGTGATCTCTCCAGTCTTCGGCAGAGAACTTCTTGTGAAGACTGTTCACATCACTGGTGCTTCGGCGCCCAAAGGCTGCAGTCGCAGGGTTAGAAGCACTTTGTGCCGATTCGGTTCTATGTATGAATGAGTCGGGAATACACTAAATCATAAATGAAACCAGCTGCGCACGTACCGAGTAGTAGAGCCTGTGGACTGAGAAGGCTGTTGCGGGCGACTTGAACCTCGAGTGAACGCGGCGCTATCTGAATTATGTCCTTTATTGTCGTCGCTGTCAGCCGTAAGATCTCCAAATCCAGCGACCCTACGAGGTCTCCGGGGTTCTTTATTTGGCGCGCGCGGGTCCTCATAGCGATGGCCGCCTGGCCGGGTAGAAGGTTCCTCACCAGTTCCGGGGTTGGAATCTGCCTGCCGATAGAAATCCGAGAATTTTTGATGGGGTGGAAGGCGACTCTTGGGGACGGCCTTGGGTTTTCCGTTACGTTTGGACACTACCTCCTCCCATTCATCCTGCGACTCTAACGAGTCACCACTTGAGCTGGTCGAGGGGGATGGTGAGTAGCTGGCTCTCCGTCTAGGCTTAGGGCTAGCACTGTGGTGTCTTCCGTCTGCTGGAGGGTAAACCGGGCTGGAAGCGTTGGTGCGAGGGTTGGGTGATCGGAAACTTCCAGAAGGTGGGCGCGTACTCGCAGGTCTCCCAAGTGGTGTACTGGAGAAAAATGTCTTCTCTCCTCCTGTTGACGCATAACCCCTCCTATTCCGTTCAAATTCTTCAGTAAACTGCGGAGGCTCGGGTGCTGGTGGGGGTTTCTTTGCAGTCGGTGGCGGTACAGAATCAAAATACATGCTGCTCGGCCGTTCGCTCCGGTTGTGTGTATAAGCCGAGGTGTTTCTTGCCGGAGGCTCATCTCCTCCACCAGCGGTTCCTGGCGCAAATCCTTGCTTTTTCCTACCTGAGTTAGGACTTGTGTTACTTTGCGCCTTATGAGTTTCTTTGAAATATTCGTAGGCAGATTTTGGTCGTGGTGTCCCTGTACCGAAGGGCGTGTTCTGCTGCCTCGACGCACCAGCGGTCGTGCTTCCCGCAGTTGTACGTCCAGTCTGAGGATCAAAGCCGCGCCATGATGCTCCTGCAGTCGAACCTCCTCTCATCCCCGAAAAGCCCTTGTAGGCGTCAGCCCTCGTTTGCGCGTCATCCTGGCCCCGAGTCCATTGTTGCGGGTTCGCACGAGCATGTGCGGAATATCTCTGGGCACCAGCAGACGCATTCGGTGTTGTACTGGCATTTGGCCACTGGTCGTAAGCCGGCCGTTGAGTCTGGGCCCTTGAAGCTCTTGGGGGGAGGAGGGGCCGTGGGAGTTGACGTGGTCTGGGAACGCCGCTGGGTATTCGTTCTCGGGGGCCCGTAGACCTTACCATATCCAGCGCGCAACCGGTCTGTATCATATTTGAGTCGTTGTTGTGGATCACTAAGAATCTCATGGGCGGCTTGAATAGACTGGAACTTCGCAATAAACTCTTGTTCCCTTCCTGGATTCCTGTCGGGGTGGAATTTGAGTGCTGTGAACTTTGGTTCAGTGGCGTGCTCTTTGTTTATGACCTTTCTTCAGGGCCAAACTTACCTAACTTCCGGAACTGCTTCTTGATTTCTTCAGACTCCGCGCTGGGAGCTAGACCCAAGTCTGCATAGTAATCCCTCCGCACGTCCGCTTTCACCATATTGATATCGTTGTTGTGAGGAAATGAGGTGAGTTGAACACAAGGTACATAATCGTTATTTCGTTCAATACTCGGAGGATCCCATGCATGACCAGTCTAGGGCGTTGTTTGGAGAGTTCTGGTACAGCGAATCGAATATAGCCGTGATAGTGAGAGTTGCGGTTGAGACAGAACGAAGGTCGAAAGGGAGATTGAATGGCTCGTATAGCACGACGTTTATCGGAGGCTAGGCAGTGATCTGAAAGAACGAAGGTGGTTGTCGGCGGAGTCGGTTGCCTGCAGGATCCGCTACGATAGGGCTGATCAAATCTCGATCTGGCTGAGACAATTCACGGTGGTGGATTCGCGGTCGCGGCGGCTCACGGTAGAACAGTGTTTCTCGATCGTATGTATGGAGGTTGTGAGGTGAGACCGAAGAAAGGGACAGTTGAACCCGAGGGGGCTGAGGGACCCTTGAAATCCAGTGGGCACCTGATGAGGCAGTTAAGGTCAGGCAGTTAAGGTCCAAGCGCCAGATCGCGCCGAGTGGGTGAAGCAGCCAATGCGAACCAAGCCCTGCAGTGCACTGCCGTCAGCAAATGGGGCTGCGTTGGGGTGAGTTGGCGCTGGGGAAGAAAAAAAGCGGGCTTGTGTTTGTTTTTGCCGCGGATGTTTGGTTGCTGCCCAAGGCATTCGATCTAGGCCACCTAGTATATACTTCCAGTATAGCGCACGAACCACCAATATTTATCAGGTTGAAGACTATGAAGACTAAAATTAGCAGTATGTATATTCAAGTATTTTATGTAGATTCAAGTATATGGTATATGGAAAAAGAATATATAGTGTATAATATATGGTATCCCAAACTCAGATTCGCAGCAAAGCAGCCAAGTTAATCAACGCACCCTTGTTCCCATGAAATCAGTCCTCGTTCACAATCCCTTGTGACTATTCGATTCCCAAACAAAAGCAGCCAGTGGCAGATGAGGTAGGAAGAGATGGTGGAGGGTAACAAAGTAGATTAGTCACAGTGAATGTTCGCCAAAAGAGTGAAGGAGAGGAAAAGAATGACCAAGAAGTGAAGAACACCATAAAACAACTCAACCCAGGTATAGAAGAAAAGGAAAAGAGCTGAAAGTCAACCTCAAATATCGCCACCAGAAGCGCCGGGCCCAGAGCCACCAAAGAAATACCCTTCCAAAAGATCATAGTTCGGATTCTCGCTCCAATCATGCTGATAATCCATCGCCATGCCAAACCCGAGATCAATGCCCACGTTCTGGCCCAGATTAGGCCCAAGTGGAGGCACGTTAGCCATAGTATAATCGCCATTGGGATCGGTCTCAAGAGCTTGGCTATCTGGATCACCAGATCTAAAGTCCAAGAAATCAAGACTGATCCCAGTTTGAGCTTCCTGATCTGTCGACGGGACGGCATGAGGTCCATTTGCAGCATTTGGCGCCACACTGCCAGGGGAGCCAGTTTGTTGTGGAGATGTGGAGTAGTAGAATTGCTGAGCGGGCTGTGGAGATCCGGGGGCCTCGTACTTGAGATAGTACTCCATAGATGGGGTGCGCTGCACAAACGGTCGGGAGGAACCCTCGGCGGCTAACCCGGGCGCCATTGATTCTCCATGCTCGGGTCGGACGGGATAGGGGTGACCCGCTAGATTGTCTGCGCGGGAACGATCGGTGAGTGGTGTGTTGTCATTGAAAAGATCGGCTAGGTTCATGTCGAACTTTGGCACGGGTCGTGCTGAGCGATTTTGGGGTGGTCGGCGTGCCTGGCCTTGGTGTAGTCTTCTGGGATCGAATGCTTGACGCCGACCCTGGTGAAGAGACCCAGGTGCATGTGAGCCTGTGTTAATGCGGCTCATATCAACCTGTGAACCGAAGCCGGTGGTAGATAAGCACATCTGAACGGTGGCTTTGCTCATCCGCTCGAATGCATCGCGACAAGCTTCGGCAGGGGGACATTTGTGCATCAGATCACCAAGGACAGATGTCGCCGCGAGAACAGTGAAGTCTACCTCGTCGAGAGACTAGAAACGAGGCCTATTAGAATCAAAGGGTACCTGTGAGTCGAAGAACTACATACCAGACGGCTGCGAACCAGCGGCGAGTACCAGATAGCATATAAGAACGAGATTCCTGGAGAACATCAGTTATGTACCCAACCGAAATCATAGTAGTAAAACGTACCAGCCATGAAAATGTGATGAGTAGCCAGATAGGTGTAATTCACAAGCCTCACTCGGTGCAGTTGTCGATAAATGCGGATGACCTTCTGACCTGCCTCGGCCACATTCAGATAAACGTGATCCTCTTCTTCCCCGTCATCTGGATTCGAGAAAGATGGACTGGACACATCATCAGCTGGGGTAAGTTCCCCAGCTAACTCAGCAGGCACAGTCAAGCTCTGCTGATATAACAAGATGATAGCTTGCCAGTAATTCAGCTCCAGAAGCTCGATAGAGAATCGCACACCCGTATCAGGACGCGTCGGAGCACTCTCATGCCACTCCACAAGACGACGGTGCACGTCATGGCGCCATGAGCGGAAAGAATCAAACCCTTGAAGGAAAGGAGAGGTCAGTTCGGCATGAGGAAGAATGATCGCGCTATCTGTCGCACGCCTTCGAACAGCGCGCGCTTGCTGGTATTGTAGAACATCGTGAATCTCGGATTGAAGGAGGCGGAGTTTAAAGTAGTGGAAGGCGACGTGCTTGTATGTTGGAGCACCGTCAGGGGGAGTCAATAGACCAGACTTGGTGATGTATTTGTCGTCTATCATGGACGGCAGTTCCGTGCTAATGGCCTGGTCGCTGATACCGAATGGTCGTCCGACGCATGTGGCGACAAGACGGTCGAAGCTGTATACACACCACCATAGACGGCGTCGTAAATCGCGTATCCATTCTCGTCGTCCCCTTTCGCGGGCGTCAATTCGCGGTTGAATTTGGTTCCCATCCTTTGTGGTCTCGAGACCTACACCATCCTCATAGTGGAGACCAAGGTCAACTGCTAAGCGCATCGCGACACCGACGATATACCAGAGACCTGGTGCAACCGGGCGCAATAGTGCAAAGCTAGCCAGCAGAAGCACGGCTTGCAGTTCCTCTAGCCCTCCAAAGCCCTCGCTTGACGATGAACCGAGGAAAGACTCCAAATGTACAATGGCAGACGCATGGTACTCCTCCGGTTGATATTGATGACTCGAAAGTCTCGGTCTTTTGGTCGTCGAAGATGCTCGATCCCGACCCGCACTGCTTTCTTCGTCTGAACTTTGCGGCTTGTCTTCGAAGATGATTCCCGCACCAATGGCAAACACAATATTGAGGATGTAAAGAGCCCGCGGGGACCGATTCTTCTCTTCAAGCTGGTAAGTGCGATCCAAGAGCTCCATGAAGTCACCACGATGCAGGATTGGCATTTGCGGGTTAGCGTGCTCGAAATACAAATCAACCAATCGTTCTGCAAGCTCGCGATCCGGGAAAGCCGCACGCTTCATCATCGGACGTGTTTGCAAACCAAAGAACGAATCCCGCATCGTGCCGGCGCCTGGACCAGCTGCGGCCGTCTGAGGTAGTCGCTCGCTCGTGCGAATTGGAGCCCGCTCAGGTATATTCCCTGGAAGCGAGCTTCGAACCGCAGCAAAGACGACTCTAGCGAAGGAAATTCCAGAGGTTGAACCAAGATATCGTGGATCGGACGTTCCTTGCACGGATACCATGCCGATATTCGATACCAAATTATGTATCCTCCAGTTCTCTTGATTTGCAGTTTCTTGATCTCTATCTGCTTGATCTCCCTCTACTCTCTGTTCGGGACGATCGCCATCTTCTTTGGCCCCGGTATTCTTCCAGAGTGCCTTATCCGCGCTGTCGCCCGGTTGCCCATTATGGGCGGAAGTGGATTGCGGCGCATCGCCTTCGTTCTCAGTCTTGACGGCTTCGTCTTCGTCGAAGGCGACGGCATTCTTGAAGTTGATATTATGATCTAGCAGCTGCTTTTCTAGATAGGCGACCCGGGTCTCGAGAAAATATACGTAGCTGCGCGGGATCTCGCGCTTGGTGATGGGGTCGTATCCGACGCAGCGGACGCCGGCTTTTTCGCAGGACTGACACCTCGGCAGGCGTTGATCACAGCGGTTCTTTCGTAGACGACATCGATTACACGCGGAGACATTGCGAAAGGACGAGGATGAGGACGAAGCGACGGTAGCTGTGGAACGCGCGGGCGATGTGGACGGGACGATTGTGGTTGAGGCGGAGGGGTTTTGAGCGTCACGCGAGGAATTCGAGGCGGGGTCGCGTTGGGTAGGTGGTTCGGAGGGATGAGGTCTCTTCTTCCCCGAAGAGACCGGTGACGGCGGGGAAGGGGCGTTAGGCATTGTGAGAAACGAATGGCGAGAGCCGCAGACCTGCGATCATCTCTTGATGGTGGAGTTCTGCGGAGATAGCGGTCGGGAACAGTGGTTTGAGTCCCCGGACCGGACCAACATTCATGATAGATCGGGGGCGATTTGGGGGCGCTTTTCACAGACAGGTTTGTGATCCAGAACAGAAAAAATGAGGCCCCGCACTATTGGGATAAGAAGATGGGAACCAAGAGGAACTCTCCGCGGCGCAAATCCATACGACGGAGACAGAATATTCTCCGGAATGATTGGATGTGGCAGAATTGGTGGGAAAGATTGGAAATCACGATCGCTACAGTTGCCCCAGATCGAGATCGTCACGGAAGCCACAAAACATGAACTTCAAGGAATTATGGAAGAGGAGAGCGTAGGCTTACACGTTGATAGGGTTGTGGTGGAGTTCGGGTAGAAGAAATTAGGTTACCTTCCATTAAGTTGCCCTCGGAAATGGAGACAAACAACCTCGCTTCCTTGAGATTCGTGTTATGGGCGAAGTATCTTAATAGAAATGGGAAGGTCACAGCGACCCTATCGTCATCTCATCAAGATCCGATCTCCACACGGCAATTGGCCACGCGCGAATACCGCCAGAACATCTGTGCAGGTCGGCGGAGACATCTGCCAAGTGGAGTCCGGGATACGTGAGCTATCATTGGTGGACACGAGATTTGACAGCAAAAGATGGAGTCTGGGGGAGATGTTGAGGGAAGTTCAAAAATGGGGGGGGGACGGAGGTGTTTTATAGAGAAACAGCCATTCGGTATCAGATGATCCACCTGCATTAAACATCTGCAGGGTTCATACTACGTAAATGGTGGATCTTCTTGGCTTACACGAAAGAGAGACTACTTTAGTCCTCGGCAATGTTAGTGGAGTCCGAAAGCACGCAAGGTAGTAGCAGGTCCATGACGTTCATTGACTGATGTCCGTAACTGAGTTCTATTGAAGAATATTTGGTCTTCAACAAGAAGAATGATAAATGTAAAGACAAATCGCAAATCACAGAAAGCTCCCCCCAGATGCATGAGTATCATCGTAATATAGCCAACCGGTTGAATGCTCCAAAAGAATAAGAAAAAGACAAGGCAGAAAAGGGGAATGAGAAAAAAAAATGAGGAAATGACAAAATGTGACCCAAGTAATGCTTTTTTTCATCTTGTGCAATGCATCCACTCTATGTTGCGCCGGTATCCCAAGGTCTCAAGCGAAAGTAGAAAAAGCAAAACGTCATGACGGGTGGGTCAGGTATCGTGGCTAAGATCAAAAAAGAAGAATAATAAAATAAAACAAAAGGAACTCCGAGTGGAGAACTATCGTAAAAAAGTGCTGTCCTTTCCAGAAGGATGTGAGAATTGAATGGATGGAAGGCTGGCGAAAAGCTCAACCCACTTATGAGTGAGGAGTGGGAGTCGGAGTCATATCTGATTCGGGTCGGGAAAGGTCAATGGCATTCAAATCGAGGTTGGAGATGTCGTATTCCTGATCAATGCTGGAACGCAGGGACAGCAATCGCTGTTCCTCTTCCTCAATGGAGCATTCAGACATGGCCTCATGCTTCAACTCCGCCTCACTGACTTCAGGATCCCGAGTTTTGAAGCGCTCGGGCTCAGCTGACTCCTCCATCCAGAAGCTCTGAACGGCCCCGATCACACAGACTAGTCCACAGGCCCACCAGGCCAACACTGAGTATCCACTCTCAAGACCCTTGGAGTGAAGCAGGCCAGTGAGAGTTGGACCAAAGGCCCGACTCAAGCTTGCAGTAGAAGCGGCCGCGCCGTTGATGGTACCCAAAACTTTCGAGGAGGGAGCGGCATTGGCCAGCAAGATAGCAGTTGCGGGGAAGGCGATGACATGCAGAGTAATTTTGCTGATGAGGGCGACGTAGACGGCTGGCATCTGGAGTTTAGCCGGGAGAAGGATAAGGTAGGGCACGGTCAGATAGATCACTGGCCATGCCAGCAAGACAAAGCGGAAAGTACGCAGAGTGCCAAATTGCTTGACGACAAATGGGAAGAGCCAGAGCTGGGCGATCATTGAATAGACACCCTGGACAGCCAACATGAAACCAATCGTCTTTGTTGGAAGGCCCAAGCCACCTGTAAATTGAAGCGGCAAAACGACCCGGTCGTCCGATTTGGGTGTACTGAGGAAGACAGGCATCAACTGATCAAATGACACACTGTGGCTGCACGGGGGAGAAAGAGAAGGTCAGCATTGCATTCAATTAAAACAAGGCAAAACCTCGGAAAATCCGATTTGTGGTGCAGGGTGCCAACTCACTATGCCAGAATGCCGTAAGCGATGATGGTGAAGATGACTTGTCGGGTGAACACCTTGAGTGCGGGGGTCTTCTGTCCCTCCAGGTCGCGCTCCGTTGATCGGACGTCACTCATGGGGCGAAGGCAAGGCGATGATTCGGCACTTTCATACTCTGGCGGTACATCGCCATAAACGAAGTATTTTGTTTCTTCAATCTCGGAATCGTCAGGAAGCTGCACCCGCGAACGCCAGCATTGGCTGGTGAGCCAGTGGCCCAATTCACGGCCGTAGTCCCGGCGGTGCTTTATCTCCGGGTGTGTCTCCTCCAAAAACAGGAACCCGATAATGATGCCGCAAATCAGCACGATGATACAGACTAGGTTGGGCAGCAGGAACGGGAAGCGGTCGAAAAGCGTGTTACGCTGAAACAAGCCCGGGTAGTTGTCGCAAGGTTGGGCCAATGCACCGCCCATAGCCGGGCCAATGATTGATCCCAGACACCACATGAAGGGCATGATAGAATATGCCCGCGGCTGGTGCTCTTTGACCGTCACAATCTCTGCGACGGTAGTTTGGAGGACGCCGATATTACCATTCAACAAGCCGCCCAAGGCGCGCGCGATCATCGCTGTCGCTAAATTGGGCGCAAATCCAAATGCCACCATGCTCAATGCTGTACCAATCAATCCCATGATGAGTACGGGCTTGCGGCCGATGCGGTCGCTCATACGGCCCCAGAACATGCCCGCTGAGAACTCCGCAAAAGTAAAGGCCGAGGTGATCATGCCAGCGTACAGCGCAATCTTTTGGTCGTTCTCGGTCACATGGAATGATTCCACCATGTGGTACACATACGGGAAAATTGACATGAACGCAATTGGTTCGCAGATTCGGACAAGTGCTGAACAGACATGACGGTTAGTTCCTATTCTGGGTCTTTTGTTTCTGTTTCTGTCGTTGCTCTCCGTATATAGATTTGAATATATATGGATGCCGACAAGCCACATAGTTCGCGAGTAACAAAAGTACCACTTACCTAAGACAAACAATTGCCGGGTTGGAAATGCAGACCAATCCTCACCGGTGCCATTGCGTTGGCACCGGCCTTGTAAACAGGCTGGTCGTCGGAACATTGTGTCGGTGGTGAAAATGGGTGACGAGAAAAAAAAAACCACAAATCCCCTTAAAGTAGGGATCAAGTATAAAACCGTAGGGACCAACAAAAAGACCCCGCTTCCAGATAATCGAGTAGGAAGCAATCCGAAAGTGGAGGGGAATAAAGTACCAGACGGTGCTTTTGATTCCCCCTTTTAGTTACCCCAGGTTAATGCGTCAGAGTTCGAAAGGGAGAGAATGCAATTGGCGTGAGCAGCTGATTTGTTGGAGCAAGGAGCGGTGTCGTTGTTTTAGGGCTTCAGCATTGCTACCCCCTTGGGAAATTTAATCGTAAAATCCGATAAGGCGTGATGGAAGATCTTCAAGATCCTTGAGACACCTGCAAGGAAGATTTGACACAATATCGAGTCGGGCAAAAGACGAGCGGCGTCGGAGGGTTTTAAATCAAATAATGGGAGAGCCCAGGGATAATCTGATCAAGCCGTCCCTTTTTTTTGCTTTCTTTTATTTGTTCCTTGGCTGGACCAGAGAGAAACAAATAAAAAAAAATTAATAGTAAGAACTGATTCACAAAGTAACTTTGGCGAACTTTGAAACTTTGGGACCTTGGAAAGATCGACGAGTAAGTTAGAGGGTGGAGAGAGGAGAGTATCAAGAATGGAGAAGGGATCTATGAAGAATCTCGAAACCGGTTAAGTTTCAGATGGGGAAAAGCAGTAATTGCGATGAACAGAAGAAAGGGACATTCCATGGAGGGGAAAGGGGACATTATATTATATCCACGGGTGTCGACAGCCCTGGAGTGGATAGCTCCATCTATAGAAGATATGATCAGGCGCCAAAACTAAAAAAACGTCAACCGTTCAACATCGGGAATTTCGGTTACAGCTGTGCAGATGCAAACATGTTCCAATAAAGGGAAAATACAAAAAATCTAAAATCTAAATGTTAAAATCCAAAATTGAAATTCCATTTTCGATTTTTTTTTCAAAGATTAAATCCATCGGTGTGGGGCGTTTATTATTCTATCCCATTTTACCTGTGTAATTCAGAGGGGCGGATCGTGATCATCCGACTGGGGGATCTAGCCAGTCATATGTGATCTGTTCCGTATGGACCTAAGATTATTTATTTCAAATTCAAATTTTAAAAGAGACATTAGAGCCTGAAAGGCTAAAAAGGGGAAGGGAGCGGAAAGGCGGAAGAGAGACCTTAACGGAGGCAAGGGAAGGGGAAGAAAAAAAATAATCCCAAAAAAGAATGGGTGGAGTCAATGTCATCGTCATAAAATTTGCCTTTCAACCTTCTTCGGGCCAATGGTAGCGCTTCCGGGAAAGAGCATTGGGAAGATTGTCATAGATTCCCATAGGTCTAACAGCTGGTATACTGGAGAAAACAAGGAAATCAAAAAGGGCGGTAACAATATCGATAATTACCATACCGTATTCCTTGAGTCGGGGAACAGCAGGCGATTCCTTAGTGTCGTCTAAAGGGGCGCTAAGAAGATTCTCCAGTCAAGCAAGGATGATCGGCTTACCAGATTTTTCCTTTAACTCCCGGAATTGTGGTTTTAGTGCGAATTAGTGAGATGATAGATCTCACTTTCTGTTGCCGGCCTGCGCCTCCCCGAGACCCGGTCGAACTCTGTCACGATCGAATACAGTTCCATTCAAACAAATAATTAATAAACATTTAAATGCCTTCCCAATTCAGATTTTCATTTATGTATAGATTCTGGTCCATCGATATTCTTAATTCTTCTCTGTCAATTGTTAAGATTCGACAGGTGAAAGGAAATACAAATAAATTAAACCCCGATCCACCAGTGTCGCGGAATTATGAGCAAAAGTACCCAGCCGCTTTCCCACATACTTGGGACAAGCCATAGCTGGAAAAGACGGGAGATGAGCTGAACTCTGATTGTCGGGGCCTAAGGATCGCCTTCCCCGACGTTCTTGCTCCATAGTGGTTTCGTGGTCAGGAAAATTCGGTACGGAATGGAGGGTTAGTGGATCCGAACCGAGCTGTTCTTTGTTCCTTTCCCTGCATTGCAAAGCATAAACAATCAATCACAAACAATGGGCGACACCGTGTCTCGCATTGATTCGATCGTGAAGTCAATCTGAATACTAATAAAAAATTTACCGCTTTTCTCTAATATTGATTTTGAAATTTTGCTAACAGGAATTCCCCAGAGATGCGGTGTGTTACTACGAGTTCAACCAATCGTAGTATATTGACTCCAGGTTTTTTTTTTTTTTCTCTCTGACGCGCCGTTTTCTCGGTAACTGACACCCGTTATGTCTATCAATTCATATAAAGTAGGCCGCGCAGAATATCTTATCCGAGGCTCTGGGTCGGTTAGCGTGCCTGATAACTCCGGAGCCTATGTTTCGAGCCTTGTCTCGACTAATCAGATCTTATTCCGGAAGACTTCCAAAGTCATTCACAGACGCCTGAAATTTGGGGAATGTGTACTTAAAAGGGGGGGACTATTGAATTTGGTTCCTTGTTCCTAGTGGGTGGGGGCGATGATCGTCCTGTCAAGTAATGAGAATACCGGTATTGATGGATTTTTTGAGCTTCGAGAAAACACTATCAGCTGAGCTTGTTCATCAAATTCACCGACACTCTGGCTGGGGACCCGCTCCGGGGCGATCGCTTTACAAGTGTTCCTTAATCGTAATTCTCCGTTACTGCGCGGTGAGTGGTATATTATGATGTTTTATCATACCGGTTCCACTATAGCTTCTCATTTTATTCCTTTTTTCCGGTGATATTGTGTATACAAGGCAGCTATTATAGGTCTGATGTAACTTGGAAGTATCCAGATAAGATGTTCCTGCGAGGCTATCCAAAAGTCGGTAAAGTGCCGACCCAGCAGAAGGGGCCAACGGAGCGGGGACCCAAGGGGCTGGAAAACTTTCTTGTTAGTGGGACCATTATTGTAACACTTGTAACAGGAACGATACTTAGTCTGTACGACAAAAAGTGGACATGCGGTTCCTAGCCACGCGAGCCCAAAGGCGGGGGCATACAGAAAAGCCGGTGAGAGACCCAGAAAGGGGAAAAACGATAAACGATCATGGGGCAGAGGGGAAAATAATTATGGGTCTACGCGACGTCATCGTACGTGGGAAACAACTATGAAACCAGGGAGCCTCTTGACGAAAGGAGGCGGTGGGTTGAACGCGTTGAAGAAGATCCCCATTCACCGTGTGCAAGATCTTGAAAATGAATGGTTGAATCTGCAAGTTGGAGGATCAGCCACGAGTCATACAGCTTGCAGCAGAGGCCCAAGTCCTTTGAAGCAAACAAGAATAAATAATCCTTTCGGAGGAAATCCATTCAATTAGAGTCGAGGGTCAACGGGGACACCAATCAAAGAGTGGTGCGTTGCTGTACACGTACAGGGCTTGTCGGGCAGGAAGCGTCAACATCTTGACAAATTCTCTGCACGAAATGCATGGAAGATATGCGGGGG
Source organism: Penicillium pulvis (assembly GCF_028828015.1). Lineage (NCBI taxonomy): Eukaryota > Fungi > Ascomycota > Eurotiomycetes > Eurotiales > Aspergillaceae > Penicillium > Penicillium pulvis. The sequence goes on from NW_026643080.1 coordinate 6,684,009, forward strand.
GGTTATTCTCGGCTTGAAGGATTCATTGACAGCTTCGGGGAGATGTAGCGGTGACGAGAGTGCCATTCGTCAATGCGCATCACGCGACAAGTGGCCCCATATCGTGTCTACCTCGATTACCATCCGGACTGTTCGGATCCAGGTAAGATGGCCCAACGGGCGGTTGCGGATTGAATACGTTACTTTTTTAATTTAATTTCATAGCTTCTTAGCTTTTTTTTTTTTTTCGTCCCATTTTATGATCTGTGCTCTTTGGTGTTGTTCAGGCTAGAAACAAAGACAGCGTAGTCCTGGGGGCCTAATTTTGGTCGATCGAAGCAATGAGCTTTAGGTTCCCTAACTCTTCCAGCAGAGTCATCCCTGTGCAGGGCGAGGAAGTCCCTAGTCGAAACCTCCGATCATCCTTACGAGGGTAGGAAGCCGACAGCGGTGAATTGCTTGGCTGCAGCTTGATGCTTTGTGTATACTTCGCCCCTTTGGCATCGACGACACGTTCCCTTCCGCGCTTGATCCCCGAGGCTGTCCATTCCTCATAAGCCTATGAGATCGAGTCACGGTTGCCCGCTCATTTGCGTCTGCACCGCCGGTAGCCGGAGGGAGATTTCCATGAACATTCTGGCCGATCATTTCGAATCGAACTGGATGCATCTGTAGCCAAGTTTGATATTTTGACCTCAGCGATTCATTGTTGCCCGAGGAGTCACAAAAGACGGTGAGTACAGGTCATCTACACCGCGCAATCGACGTCGACACAGAGATAGTTCAGAGGGATTCTTGAAGACGTGTCCCCTTCATGTCTCCTTTCAATATCGTGAAAGTATACTTTCTACCGAGCCATCCGACCCGGCCCCTTGGTGAACCTTACTCTAAGAGAAAAAAAAAGCTTCTGACATTGTCGAATCGGGTATGCTCCTAGCATCACCATCGTGCTCCCCCGGGTAGTTTCTTCGATCATCTAATCTACATTCTTTATGATGTAGGAGTACCCTTCATTCCATTTCACGATTACCTCATATTGCTCTCATTTTGACGCACGTTGACTAAGTTTTTGAGTCTACTAGCAAGGGGGACGGCCAAGCACTGCAATTAGTCGGGACTTCACCCTTAGCCGCAACAGCCCCATGAAAATAGTCGAACAGCCATCGCGTTCATCAGGCAAGCATTTACGAGGCTTACGAATGGTCTGGCTTAGCCCTTGCAAATGGCGTTTGTCTAGATCAGGTTCGATCTTATAGATCGGGGCTCGGGATCGACGCCAGCGCAGATGTCGTGCCAGATTGTCGGGTTTCTGACAGCTAAGTTATTGGTGCCGGGAAACCCGAGCACAGTATCAGCATAAGCGAAAGCGACATCACTATCATGAGAATGTAAGGCACATTTCAGCAAATTATCTTTCTCTTTTACCTCTTTTTCCCACCCAAATTCCACTCGGAGAGTACTGCGCTCAGGCCCTTTTTTTCGGCCCCCGATACCAGCAAGCTAAAAACAAATGCGGTCAAAAGTCAATTGTGATGTATCAACTTTCCGAGCAAAAATGTTTCTACTCACATTCCAACATGATGCTGGGATCGGCTGGGAAAGTGCAAGGAAGGGGTTACAGTGGGGAATCACCATTATACAAGGGTACCTGGCTCATACACATCCCTAAGAAAAAGTGGGATACTGAAGCTACATGAGGTAATGTAGATCACCCAGTTACCGACTCCTTGGTTCTTGGGTGATCGAGAGTTCCCGATACGGGATGCAGCTTGAAACGCGAGGTTGACTTCGCTCTAGTCTGAGACTTCCCTGCTGAGACCAGCGGGTTATCACGACAATGCCGCCATTTGCGATGGGCGCATTATACGTAACTTCCCGCGCCTTCCGATCGATCGAGACTGAAGTTTATTGCTCAAGGTTCAGTGCTATGCCTAATCACCCGGGTCATGATCTAGGTGATTCTTCGAATACGGGTTTCACTGCGGGGGCCTTCCGGATTGCTTTTTCCCTGAGCTTAGCTGGTCTCGACCCCATGGTGGATCATTTGACAGGTTGAGTACCGAACATCAGCCACTTCAAATACCGATCTAGACTCTGAGCTTGAGGGGTCCAACTCGCGTTAGTGCTGACAGGTACTTTGCAGATTGACTAAAGTACTACAGAGTAGATTACTCGGTGGTACAAACTTTTCTAAGGTTCATCGATACGAACCTTGGAACAACTGGAAACACCGAGTATTTTATTTTCCACTTCACTTGGCCATGGATTGATTACGACTCCCCAAGATTATTCGATCACATTCTCACTTTGATCACCGAGGCTGTTTCGACTGCGGGTTCTCAGCTATAAGCGATATGTTTTAGTGTACCACTTTCAAAAAGAAAAGAAATCCACAACTTGGTCCGGGGATTCGATCTATGCATCCGCGGACCAATCATGAAAGCAGATCGCCTTCAACACTGCTTTGTCAAAGTGGATGGGCCCAGTTTTTTTTCTTTTGCCCCTCCGGAGCCGCCAGGGGAAAACGGGAAAAACAAAGGAAGCCATGGAACCGGGTCAATCTCAACGTACTCCACTATGACCGAATTGTTTGTACTCCGTTACCGTTACAACTTTACCAATTCGCCCACTCCCGTTTCACCCGGTTTCTTTGTCACATCCCCCCGACCAACGGGAATGATCCCTCTACTAGTCCTTCCACCAGTGGCGACGCAAGTCCCATCGGAATGCAGGATCCGGTGCCGCGGTGATGGGTAAGAAATTTAAGTCTGCCAATTGGTAGCTGAAGTCATTCCCCTTGCTATGATTTTCGCACTATTGACCCGCGTTCTGGTCATGTGAGAGTCCTTTTGTCCATGATCGAGATCTCCACCCTTGCGCCTTGTGTTCGCCACACTGGATTGACGGCTTTTTCTTTCTTTGTTTGAAGATCTACCTTCCCCACCAATATACGTATACAGGTACCTGGGACACTGAACTTTGAGTTTCGATTCCCTTGGCTTTGCATCTCAGGGGTTCGCTTCTTAGTGGATACCTCTTTCTGCCGGCTTTCGTGGCGCGTACTTTGTCCCCGGGAGTTGACACGTACTTTGGACTTTCGTACTTAGTCGCTTTTTTTCCGACTCGGTCCTTCCGTGCGGGGCGGTGGCATTCTGGGTATTTTAGTCTCGTTGGATGCATCCAATTGCCCCTGCAGTGATTGACTACTGTACATTCGTGCTATACGTACGATTGTTTTTTTGCCCCCGGGGGCCAAAAATCCAGCTTGTATGTATAATTCGGTGCTAACTGCTATCCAGAGACTAGTTGCTTATGCTGGATGACGAATGTTCTAACCTGGTGTGATGAAATACTGCACCGAAGGATGCGAAGGAGTACTTCATTCCAAGGTTGTTGGCGATGGTCGTATACTGAGTGGGCCTGCCAAAATTGATGCTATTCGATTTGTTCGGTCTCGCGATCTAGGCACATCTATATACCAACTTATTGCAATCGAAGGATTGTTGACTCGATGCCCATTTTTGAGACTCACTGCATCTAAGTTTCCAAGTTTTCTGCATCGAATAAACAGCATTCATTCTATTCTCAGATGGTCTGGACTCTACCAATCTTTCATATCATGACCTCAGTCGGTTTGATTGACGTCAAATCTACAGCTTATCATGCACAAAATGAACTGTTGCATATAGACATGAATTTGTTGGGACCCGTACTTGCCAGAAGTACAAGCTAAATCATCATGGATCCATTTCTCGTACTTTTGTCCTGGGTTAATTGCCAGCCCAGAGCCTACGCGCTGCAGATGTGACAGCCATCCGAGGACCAGAACTGTGATCAGCTCAGCAGGGGACCAGGATGTTGGACCAATCATTGTAGAAACAGGGACATCCATGAGATGTGGTGGTTGCACTGTCTCGGTGACCTTGCTCAAATGATTCCAAATCACCGCACTTCTTGATACATTGAATTCTCCTTACCCCGGTCCCTGCTGCACACCATGCGATCAAGGTTCCGATTCCTGATCTCGTCACCTTATGCATGTCGAATCAATCACTGATCTGAGTGTCTGTGCATTACCCGTCGCATTAGCCCCATGACTGACTTTTTTGAGAGATTACCCTTTCGGATATGTATCTTGGCCCACGGTTCATGACCTTCGGCACCACACTGGCGAATCACTCCAAGCAACAGGAGCGCACATATACCCACAATGTACTTTGTAAGTCCAGATTTTCAATTCGGCAAACAATCTCAACCAGTCCTGTATGTACACAAAAGTCACGTAGGCGCCGTACGCCGAATGCAGTTGAACAGACCACCCGGGCTCCATGACAGCTCCAAAATTGGGAACAAGCAGGGGTAATCCCGTCTTGATGCACTCTACCCCACCGACTGGGATATTGTCGAGGAGATTCCCAGTTTCGATCAAGATTTTCAGTAAACAGGGATCTGATGTTCTGGCCCATCCATTCTTTTTAAGTGCAAGTGTAAAGCCACCCACGCACAAGGCTCGGGTCAATTAGCCACATCGAAATGGATCACCCGGGGTCTAGCCTTGCAGCCGAATCTGAGCGAGAATCAAACAAAAGTACCGTCACCAATCAGGAATTGATTAGCGTCGTTCAAATCCAATATTTTTGACTTTCTGTGATGCGCCGGGCATCGAAAGCCTATTTAGCCAACCTATACTTTCATGGATGCGCGGTCGATTTTGCTGGCTTATCCCGGAGATATCCCAGGTGAATGTGAGACTGTTTTTGTGAGCCTCAAATCCTGTATATTTAGGGACCTTAGTGGACAATGTCACTAATACACAAAGTGGAAACGCGTACGAGGGAAAGTACGTCCCCAACGTCAGGTCCAGGCTCAAAGCCGCCCCGTCAAGCTAGTAGTATGATGTTTGCGCCAGCGACGATCTGTGCATAAGCGTTTGGTTCTAACTGGGGCAATACTAGAGCTCGGGGCGTATTATTGGCTAGTTATGTCTTCGACAGGTCGATCCGTCAGCCACGTCGGCTTCATGCATGGATGGGGTCGTTGGCATAAGGCGGGACGGTGAGACCAGATTCTGTGTTGGCCTGAAAATGGGGTGCCTGATGAAAACCTGGTGGGACGATTGTTCCAAAGCTTTAGGTTTATGTGCCATTTGGCTGAGAATGTTGTTAGTATAACGGAATGTCTATGGACTTCGTACTATTGAATTGCTCCAGGTCAAGTTCCAACCTTGGAAGTTTGTCCTAAAGCACCGTGCAATACTATATGCTTTGTCGGAGAGCCACGAATGTCAGCCTGTCAGCCTCGCATAACAATATTTGAAGGAGCTTTGCCTACTCAGAGCTAGATATGGTCACATGATGCAATTCATGGGCTTCCAGCGCACAAGATAGAGCGTTTCCTTCCCTGTGCTTTTGCGTCTCACCATGCGCTTTGCATAGTATATGATATTTCCTCCCTTCTTTCCTTCCAAGGAATCTGCCCTGCTTGCGTTTGCATGGCTATCGTTCACTTTTTCATGTCCAGCACGATTGCTGAAAATATATATCCCACGAGGTTATTGTACATGCTCAGCATTGGACAAGCATTTGAATCAACTATGAATATTTATATATCAACACCCGTGGACTTTGATCAACAGCAATTTGAACTTCCTGTGACCGTCAAATTCCAAAGTATACTTATAACATCTTGTGAAATGGACCTCGGGACCTTCCAGGGTTTGAACCCCGCTTATACCAGCCATGGAGCTCTTATCGTTATCGTTATCGTTATCGTTATCGATAAGACAAACCTTTGATGAAGACAGCTTCAGTTACTTACAACTTAGACTCACACTCCTCGCCTTCCCCTCTTGACCCCCGCATACGCGCATCCATGGATGCTACACGATTGTGATTTCTGCTACATCTCATGAATTTCCTCTCTATCTACGAAGCTATTTCTCGTGAATTTTGCTACGCGTTCCATGAAAGATCTTAGCAGATCTTCGTCTACTATCTAAGGCAGGTTCAGTTGTTGGCTTGAAACAGCTCAAAACTACTTCAGGGCATTCGTTCCCTCTTTCTCTTGTGTGAGGGCTAAACGATTGTGAATTTGGCTACGCGCCTGGTGAGATTCCGTCGTTAGTGAGCCCTCCATTGTTCCTGCCAAACCGCACCGTCCTTTGTCGCCATGAGTCTCGCCGAAGCGATTAAACAGGCACTTTCCACTCTGAGCGATGACCCAGTCATCGAATACGGGGAGCCAATTCAAGAACTGCTTTTCAATAAGCCCAACGACGCCATTGCTTACGCTTATGAACAACTGAATGTGTTCCCATTGCACAAGGTTCCTGAATGCTGGCATAACCTTTACACTGACGCGTCGATCGTGAAAGCATGTTACCTTATCATCCTCAACTGCGGTCTCGCTCCACAGTATCCTCCTTTAGCTGAGAAGGCCCAAATCAATATTGAAAAACTCACCGAGGAGCTTAAGGGCTACAAAGCAACTACAAAAATCAATATTGAAGCGAGCTGGGTGAAAGAGGCTATTCATGCCCTTGACATGACATTGATTATGACGGGTGGACGTGGTCGCGAGCAGTTGATTAACAGATTATTTTCTGAAATCAAACTGGCCACGGACAAATGGGGCGATGAGCCTGTTGAATCTGAAGATTCTATGAAACCAGAGGGCCCTCCCCAAAAGCGACAAAAGACCGTGCCAGACATGCATCCTACCATGTTCCCCCCCACCTCAATTCCCGAACCCCGTTTAGATCACCCCATTCCCCGGGTATCAAATCCTACCATGGCGTATATGGAGAACCATATCGAAAATATCCGAACCCCGCTCGTGATTACCGATAATGTCGACCACTGGCCTGCAATGAATACCCGGCCCTGGGCTTCGCGCGAATACTGGTGGAATCGCACACTGAACGGCAAACGTTTGATTCCTGTGGAAGTCGGTAGATCGTACACAGACGAAGAGTGGGGCCAGAAGATTATGGAAATCCAAGAATTTGCTAAGAAGTATCTCTGGAATGGCCACCAAGATGACCAGTCACCTTCTGAGCAAGAGTCTGGCGAGACAGGGTACATGGCACAACACGATCTTATGCGCCAGATTCCCGAGCTCCGCAATGACATTGCAGTTCCTGATTATTGCTACATTGATCCGCCTCTTCCGGAGGCTGGAACTCCAGTGTATCTCGCGAAACGACGCAAGCAGACCGAATTGAAGGCTCAGATCACTGAGACACTGCAGCTTTCTACCGACCCTGAAGATGAGCAGGAACCGCCATCACCGCCATCTATTGACGATGAGTCCGACAATAGCCCACAGACAAGCATGCCTAGTGAGCCTCTTATCAATACCTGGGTTGGGCCCTCATGGACCATCTCCCCCTTACACCATGATGCCTACCACAATATCCTAGTACAGGTTGTCGGTACTAAGTACGTCCGTCTCTACTCACCACATACCCCAGCTTCACAAATCCACCCCCGTGAATCTGAGTGGGTAACATCAGCACCGGAGAAGGGTGCGCCAGACCAGAAACCCACAAAGAGACTGATTGACATGTCCAACACCTCCAAGGTCGATATTGCAGCGATCGAGCTGTCACCCGCAGAGGCTGAACACTGGGAGGAGCAGTGGCCTGGCTTCCAGAAGGCGGAGTACGTTGAGACTGTCCTGCATGAGGGTGAGTGCTTGTACATTCCAATCGGGTGGTGGCACTACATCCGTGGACTGCGTGCTGGCGCTAGTGTTAGCTTCTGGTGGGAGTCCATTACTCTTTGAAGTTACTTTGTAAAGTTTACAGCTAAGAATACAGTCCCATCAAGTTGAATTGCATCTTCCATGTAATCTCATATAGTCTAGTGTTTTTATCTAACTCCATCCCTCAACCAACTCACAAAGCGTCTCCTCTCCACCCACATTACCAGGAAATACAACGAAAGGCACACCCCGATGCCGAGATGTAGTCTCATCACACCTCCACAAAGGCACACCAGGAGCAGCTTGACCAACAATCAAAGCCCGCTTGACATTCAAGCCCTTCGTTGCCGCATCAGAAGAGGTAATACCACCCTAAAGAGAAACAAACGTCAATATACCACAGTCACAAAGAAGCATTAAGCCAAACGGTGAAGAAGAAACCATACCTTTGCAATAATATACCTTGGCCGTACTTCAATCCGCTGTAAAACACTGACAAGCGCCTCGGCTACAGCAGCCCCAATGCTCAACGACGAAAGCTCATCCTTCCCCGTAATAAGCTTCCGACTAGTCATAACCAGCGTATCCGTCCCAGCACTTAGATGCGATTCCGTCTCCTTGACGATACGCGATACAGTCTCCGCGGCCGTCTCAGGCGAAGCGATAAGCTCCTCGACTTTGATTTCGATTATTGCGAGTTGACCCATACTTCCACGGCGGTCTGTCAGCACTTTCAGCTGGGCTGTTGTCTTTGGTACATATGAGCCCGCAAGAATAAGGCCACCAGTCTGTCGTGGTGAGGGGGAGTTCAAGCTCGGTCGCGGTTATGGGGGCTTTGGAGCGGATACCGAGTCTTGTTGAGACAAATGCTGCGCCTGTACGGTAGAGGAAGTGTTTGCCCTTTGATTCAGCTAAGATGGATTAGAACTTGCTCGACCATGTCTTCTTTGTTTTAGAGGGGAAGGGAGGCATACCGAGTAACAAACCCGCAACAAAGACGTGCATATCGGACTCTGCGGCTGCGTTGACAATGATCACACCACCTGCTGGGGAGGCGAGCAATTTCTCACAAACAGCCTCGGGGCCTCCACGCCTTATCTCATCAATAGTCACAGAGTGCAATTGATCGCTTGAGAACCGCCCAGCCGCTTTTTCTTGTACATAATCACGTAGATTGGAGCTCTTATACCCGAATGTCGCATCTTTCGCAAACTGTGTTGAGCCCGCTGGAACGAGTTGATCTCCTTCTGCGACATAGTGTATATCCTTGATGGTATACCGGCCACCTTGGAAGAAGAATGGTGCTAGGACTAGTGCGTCTGCTGGACCGAAGACAGACTGTGCAACGTCCGTTTCCAGTGGGAAGTGGCCACGCAGTGTGCTATCGCCGCGGAGGACGATGTCGACTTTATTGCCGGTAGATTGGGCGGCAGCAGAGACGTTTGAGCATATTGTTTTGATTAGGGTTTCGGCCTCTTTGGGTGGGAGAGCGCGAGAGTTTGTAAGGATGAAGAATCCCGCTGAATTGTTTTGGAATTCTGCTGTTAGGGTTGGGATGTCCCAGACGGCGAGAACATTGATGTCGTGGCAGGTTTGCGTGCCAGTTGGATCGTCGTCTAGCACAACGAGACGGTTGATCGTGGAGGTTGCGAGTATCTGGGAGATTTGGTCTTGGGTGTCGGTGGGGTATTCTGCCGGGAGTTGGGCGAGCGTACTCTCGCGAGGTAGAGAAGGGTATTGCTGTGGTTGCGACATTGTACTCAATCAGGTAAAGAAAATGGAAATAGCAATTCGTTGTGCGGATCAATTGGTTTTGAGGTTGATCTATAAGGAATGACAGAGAGGGAGTTCGGTAACCGTGGCGCGATTGGTGCGGGGGATGCGGGGAGAACTAATCGGAGAGAAGACCGGAGAGAAGACCGATGCAAAATAGATTTCATTGCTGGAGATCGATGGCTACCAAATACTAGATGACGATAATAAAACACAGCACCTCCAAACGCCATTGTCCGCAAAGGACCTTAGAAATGCAAGAGAACGGACGTGAATGCAACAGCTCATTGATCATGTAGTCCCTTTCAGTCCAGCGCATCCTCAAACCCAAGTCCTTTCCCCCCATAACTCAAAAAGCGTGTAAATAGTGCAATATGTCAGGTCGTAGACTGCGTAAAAGAATGTGAGTTTTCGTGTGAATGAGCTGTTAGCCCACCACGCTCCGGAAGCTCAGTGCCTCCAAGAAACCACCGAGGTCGTCCTTCGCTACCTCGACCACACAGTGCTCGAAGCTGTCAATACGGACACGGGCATTGGTCTCCTGGACCACTTCCTGGAAGGCGATACCGAACCGATTGCGCAACAGGTGTTTCTTGCCCCGAGGGTCTTCCTCATCTTCGGATTCCGATTCCGATTCGGAGGACGATTCGGATTCGTCTTCAGATTCTTCGGCTTCATCGTCTTCTCGCTCGGCACGCTCAGCAGCGCGCTTAGCTCGGTTTTCCGCCCGCGCCTTGTCTTTCTTCTCCTTGGCCTCCTTCTTCTTGCGTCGCTCTTCCTGACGCTTCGACATGGCGGCAAAGTCGATCACGCCGCCACCACCACCAGTGCCTACCACGACATATAGATCTCGGGCCTCATCAAGCCCGGCAAGGACGAGAGGAGTACCGGCAGCTCGTTTCCGCCCAATCTTCACCGAGTCACCTTTTTCACGCTCTTGTACTCGAATGGCTTCCGCAATCCACAAGGCCAATTTTGTCAAAGCCCCAGGGTTCGTAAAAAGTTGCACATCCGGTCCATCCTTGACAACAGCAATGCGGAAGGCTCGAAGATGTCGAATTTGGTGCTTGGAGAGCAGTGATGTGCCAGTGCGAAGGATCGCACGGTGGAGATGCTGAGCCAGGGGCAAGGCCCCCATCAGAATGGTAGGCGCTTCAGATGTGAGGGAAGTGGCATCATATGCACTGAAAAAGCGAGGAATAATGCTTGCCGAATCGGATTCTTCCAGAGCGCCTGCATTTTCAGGAGCGTTCGTTGAGCTCTGTAATCGAGGTATACGTGCCGCATCCCAGGAAGGGGAAGTCTCGTGTGGGCCGACCTCGAGCATAGCTCCGAGAATAACGCCGACATCTGTGGCAGAGAGACATGCTTTCCAGCCCCAGCAACGAACAAAGCCCCAACCTTCACGGGAACTGGAGTTTCCAGATGGTTCTGGAGGAACCAGGCCATCCAAACCATACATCGGTGCATACTTGAGCAGCCGCCCCCGAAGCACCCGCTTCAATTCCATGTCCATATGTGTATAGTATTGGTGACACTGGGTGAGACTGATACCCATCTTGGCAAACAGCTTGTGCAGTCGCTTGCGACCGTTTTCAGTCCAGACATGGAGCCTTGGGGCCAAATAAGGACTGTGAAGCATACTCTCATAGAGCGACCAGTGACGAACAAGCAGGAAACGCGGCTCTGGGGAAAGACGGATTGATGTGTCGGTGGGAGATCTAGCTGTAGTTGGTATGACTCCATGAATCTCGCCCCTAATATCTCGATTTTGCTCCAATGGGTCAGGTGGATTGAGACGGTGGACTTCATCTCGTAGAATCTGGCGAATATGTTCTCCACGCTGTCCACCCCAGCCTGCAGAACCTCCCGAGTCCGAGGTATTTGAAATTCCCACACCAGTCATGGTTCGGCCGCTAAGCTCTAAGCTGGAAACACCGATAATCGCAAGCCAAAGAAGGTCGTTGTCCTCACGGCCAAGTTCCGATGCTAGGGAGTAGATCAAAGAAGAGATTGGCTCGGAGTATGATGTACCTGACGCGTAGTAATTTTGCAATACCGCCTCGTGTTTCTTTTTGAGTCGAATTAAGCGCCGCTTCAAAGATCGTGCCGATGGTTCTTTTTGCTCTTCAGGCGATGGGGAATCACTGGTAGGGGTGACAGAACGTGATGAGTTGGACGAGTTGATCCCATTCCTCCTTCCCCGACTGGGTGAAGTGACAAATGAAGACCCCTGCAGTATGTTAGCCCTTGGTCTAATATCCAACATCGGCTGTAAAGAAAAAAGAAAAAAATGGACGTACCGAGTTGCTGCGTTTCCGCTGCCTTGGAGGTCCGTCATCTTCGTCTGAATCGTCCTCATCCTCGCGGCCGGACCAAGACTTGCGCTTTTTCGAGCCAGGCTGTGTGTCTTCATCGTCCGCCTCACCAATAGATCCATCCTCACTCTCGTCATCTTCGTCAACCTCGGGCATATCCAAAAGGGCATAGTATGCCTCTCGTTCACTGCTGAGATCTCCCTCAATATCGCCATCGTCAAACACGACAATGCCACCGTTCTTCGACGTGTAAGCAGGGGTGATACACCCGTTATCAACTCCGCGCCCGCGCCGTCGTGCATTTATATCGATCTCCGCCATCGCTGAGCTCATACCACCTTGACCTCCGAAGACATTGCCCAGGTTCCATGGCCGGCGCGCGTCGAAGACCCAGATATCGACCCCTCCCATATTCTCTGAACCATCTTCAGGGTTGTTCAATCCCAGAATATCTGCCAAATCGACCAGTCCTCCTACACCAAGACACACGACCACACCTCCGGAACCGCCATTGGTGGTCTGCATCGGCTGAACCAGGTCCTGCCCCACGCGCGCAAGGTCGCCATAGCCGCCCACTGGTTGTATTTTATGAGGGATAAAGTCGCGTTTTAATAGTTCGGTGAGAATTCGACAAGCACATAGCGCGTCGGGTTCGAGTGCCACAAGGATCAAGACAGACGGGGATTGCGGATTCTGAGTTCGGAGGAGTTGAAGGTATAATTGGGAGATGAGCTGGCGCGGAAGATACATGGCCAGCTAAGGTGGAGGGTAGGAGATGAGTGTGAGCATGAAGAATTAAAAATAGAAAATAGAACGGAGCAAAGCAAAGCAAAGCACAGCACAGCAAAGTTGGGGAATTATCGTGAGGTTGATTGCGGTCGAATCTAGTTGCTCCGGAAGGGAAAGCGCGACGCGTCGGGCACGTGCCACTGGATTCCATCGGTCGCCGAGACAGTCGAATTATTCGTTTAATTACTTCCCCCTGCTTGATACTTACATATTATCTATTATACTGGGTCTATTTACTGCAAATCTGCATGAGAGAGATTCCTTGACTAATTTCACAATCCACAAATCTGCTACTGTGTATATCTTTGAAGAGGTGATGCTTAAGTGGTTTCGCATAAGAAAATCTGTATAGATGCAACTGTATGTGCTAACATATGCCTTTTTACTGTTCTACCTAAAAAATTCTATTATTTGACTCGAAATGTCCCATATAATGCATTAAACAGGAATAATGCGCGCTATAACCCTACACTTTGACAATCATGCGACCCGCTTACTTGTGGTCCAATTCCAAGACAGCTCATTGGTGCTTCGAACCATCTGTTGCAGATTGTCTCATACTCAATTGATATGCTTCTAAATGCATTTTAATATGAATGCTAATTATTCTATATGCCAAAATTTGTTGAAAAGCAATCGTAGATAAGAGATAGGCACCTTGCCTAACATCACGCTGAACGCCGAGCTCCAATAACATGCTATATACAGTAATCCTGGGCTAAAAATTGACAAAACTAGACTTATGGCTCGATTGAGTTAAGCCACAGAGCGCCCAAGATATGAACCGGCAACCCAGATGGCAGTGCATGCTCCCACAACGGATATACCAACCAGGCGCTTGCCCCAGCTGCTATCGTCTGTCATTCGGGTGGGCCCAACAGTCTGCTTCCGGGGCAAATGAACTGAAGGTGAGCCGGCCTGTTGCTCTGTCGAGTTATTGAGAATGGCGGAGTACTCAACATCGCGCCTCTGCCACTTCTCCACCAGTCGCGCAATCTCAGCCAGGTCTTCCTTCAAGGAACCCGGTTCTGTTGCGTTAGCATTCTCAACCTCGACATTCTGGACATTGCCAAAGAAGTCCACCACAGTCCGAAGACGGCCTTCCTGTTCGCCGCCGGGGAACAAGTCCCATCGCACACCGGGCTGTGAATGAATTTTCGATTCGTCATAGGAGTCGAACAGATCACCTAAATTCAACTTGGAATTGGCACTAGTCACTTGGGTTTCGAGGAACTCAAGCACGTAGTAGGTCCAACGATCAATAACCGCAACTCCGACATCGTTATCCGCATGGTGGGAGTAAGACGACTGGTCAAGTTCACTGGATCCAGTGGCGACGATGTTGGGTGAGTAGAAGTGGGTGTACATAGTATTCGCCTGGCAAGTATCAATCATGAACAACAATTCGTGGTAGCGCTTCTTCTCCCACATCTGGCCAAATGCATCGGCCAAATCCCATGCACCGATCTCCTCCGCGTCCTGGAATTTCAGGAACTGGTCTCCACCGTGGCCGGTCATGTATACGAGTACATTGCTGCCCGCATCGGACCCAAGTCTCTTGCTGCGTGGTACGTCTTCGTCGAGTCGGTCGGTTAGGAGGCGAATGAAGTTCTCCACTGTGACCTCGTAGCCCCTGTAGTCCACCTCGATGTTGTCGCCGTACAGGTCGACGGCGCGGTCCGCATTACTGTATACGGTTCCAGGGAAGGCGTTGCGGGGGTTGCAGGCCATGTCATCAGGCAGCATGAGGATGATTTGTGAGTCGGGAATGCCGAGCCGTTTAACAGTTCGGTAAAGGGATAGGACATTGGCGAGGTGACGGTAGTTGAACCAGAATCGGGAGGTTGAGACCAGCACCGCCCAGTTGGATGTGTGCTCCGCGGTCACTGCGCAAATGAGCAGAAGCAGCGACAGCAGCTGCAAGAAACGAGAGAACAACGTCATTGTGGTGGTGAGGGGAGCTAGATCATACTCTGGAAAGGAGAGAAGATTCCAGATGCGCTAGCTGGACGGAAAGACGACGAGGCGTAAGGTGGAAACGATAGGGCAGAAGTCGCTGATGATCAATTGCCCAAACTATATGAAGGCCATCACCGGGACTTGTATGGCCAGAGGAAATGTTGGCAAATGGACAGCCAGGATGATAGATCTCAAGATGCTCAGGTGGAGCTAAATGATGACAAACGACGCATTGGGGGAAGTGACACCTAGATCCTCAGGCATAAAGGGACGATAACCACGCCACGAACAAACAAGGCTTAGCGCTGGCTTTAATGAATTGATTATCAGATCAAAAAAGGAGCCTACGCAGTAATAAAAGCAAGCAACTACTTTCACATGCATTCCAAGGGGCTTTCAGAGTCCAGACTCAACAATAAACATGACGCACCTGTTCATGCTGAAGTATAGATTAGTCACAGAGACACCGCCCGCTTCGGCACCGGCATAATCACCAGGCGGATCAGATCACCGAACAGCAATCCACTTTTTTCTTCTTCATACTTGCCCGTTTTCTCCGATCAATACAGCAAATTAAACAGAGGACAAGCCTTAACAATATGGGTGGCAAGAAAGCAGCTGGAGAGAACTCCAAGAAGGCCGCTGGCAACGCTCGCGTATGTATTGACATAACCCCGCCCCCGCCATCCTTGCCTCTAACGCGCCAGAATATGCTAACGATGGAATAGAAAGCCGACGCCGCATCTCAGAAGAAGGCCGCTGAGGACCAGAAGAAGGCTGCAGAGGATGAAAAGCAATGGTCCAAGGGATCCAAGAGCAATGCTAAGAAGTATGAACTGTGCTCTTTGCCAATGAAGAGATCAATGGCTAACACAATGTTTGTTTGATAGGGAGGACGCCGAAGCCAAAAAAGCCGAAGCCGCTCGCAAGAAGGCCGAGCGTGATGCTTTGATAGCCGAGGAAGAAGCTGCTGCCCCCTCCAAGCCTAAGGGTGCCGGAGCCAAGACCGCACAGAAGAAGAACCGTGGTCTCGATTTGTCACAGCTGGATGATGCGCCCTCTAAGAAGGGAACCTCCCTCAACGCTTCCGGTATTGACAATGCGCTGGATGCTTTGTCCCTGACGAGCAAGGAGTCTACCAAGGTTGAGCGACACCCCGAGCGACGATTCAAGGCCGCCTACGCTGCATTCGAAGCCCGTCGACTGCCCGAGATTGAGGAGGAGAACCCTGGCCTGCGACGACAGCAGCGCATGGACCTCTGCCGCAAGGAATTCGAGAAGAGCGAAGAGAACCCCTTCAACCAGGTTCACGTTGCTGTTAACGCTTCCAAGGAGGAGATCGCTGCTGTTCGGGAACAGGAGCGCGGCAAGACCGAGCGCAGATTGGGTTAAATTGGTGGAACCTATTTATCATTTGAAGGACTTCTCATTGGAGATGCAATGTCCGCCGCGGCGATTCAGATTGCGCGACTGCATTGCGCACTAGGTCATGCATGCCACTTTGGCATGCATAATCTGAAGGCAAACGACCTATGGGTCATGCTAGCAGTCATATACGCAGCGATCTGAATCCGAGGCGCTGTTTAAGCAGACATAGTCGTGCATGACAGGTAAAATGTGAGCGGGTCTAATGCATATTACAGGCATTCTTAGCGTTGGACATAAAATTACGAAATGCAATGACCGTGATGCTTAGTTGCTGTGGCTGATCAATTAAACTATGGAAGTCATTTTTAAGAAACTCCAGCTAGCTTAGACATATTTATGTACAATTCTGCCTGTCTTATAAGCTCAAGCGCCCTCGGCAGCAAGAGCCTCAGTCCTCGATTTGCTGTTGGGGTCGAGGTAAGGCTTCTCGCCGATACCAACGGCACGGTGACCAAATCGCTCTCCAAGTCCTTCATAATCAAAAGTAGCAGTGTGGAAAGCAGAACGGTTATCCCAGATAGCTAGAATAGAGCAGTCAGCAATTAACCACGAAACTAATATCGGTATAAATCCAACTTACCAATATCATTCTCATTTCTCCACTTAAACCGCACCGTCAAATCATGGTTCTCAGTAATAGTGGTATAAAACTTCTTCAAAAGCTCATCCGACTCCTCTGGATTAAGCTCATTGATATGCTTCGGGAAAGGCCCAACAGCATAAATACTTTTCCACCCAGTAACTGGATTCGTCCGCACAATAGGATGAACAGTAGACAACTCCTTCCCGACATTCAACGGGCTGCCGCGTGGCTCAGTGTAGATAAATACATTCTTGGGATCGTTCTCTGCGGCTTGAATAAAGCCTGTGCCGGTGTAGGTTGCAGTAAGACTCTCGAAGAATTTCTGGTACGGCGTTGAGAACCGATCATACATCTCATATCCTGATGCCCAGAGCGTATCACCACCGGTCTTGGGGAGCTGGGTTAATCGGAGAGAGGTGTAATCTGCCGGTGCGGGCTCGAACTGGATATCCGAGTGCCATTGTGCGGAGTCATAGCGACGTCTGTTGCGTTGTTGATCGTGGCGGTGCATCTTCTTGCGGGATAGCGAGCTGATTGTGCTGACTTGGGCGTCGTCAACGCCGAATTCATTGGTGTTGTTTAGGACCGGGTGGATGTGGAGCGTTGAGTCGGCGGGTTTACCGGCTGCTTGGCCTAGTTTGTGTACTAGTTCCTTCTGGAGGGCATCGGTGAGGTTATTCTGGGCGCGGAAAAAGACCACACCACGCTGGGAGACTAGTTCATAGGTTAGCATTTAAAACTCCAAGATGATTTTGAACACTTACTCGTGATAGCAAGGTCTCGCACCAGCTCATCTGCGTTTGGTGCATTCAAAATATCATCGACGATATTGATTTTGGGGAATTCACGACCAATCACTGGGGTTGTTTCTTCAAACTCATGTTGATCTAAAGCACCGCTGAGCTTGAGAGGTGCAGGGTATTGCTGCTCGTTATTAGGCTTAGGGCGTACAGGCAGCGAATCGCCAGGGATAGGAGCCATGATGGTAGATAATGTGAAGCACAACCTGAGGCTATGGAACCGGCCAGATTTACTTCCTTTTATAGTAAATCTGCTGATAGAGGAGTGGTACATATAATCCCGAAGAATCGGGACTATAAATCACGCAATTGGTTGTCCGGCTTGCACATTTCCCCAATGTCACGTTTGCCGATAACCCGATATCTAAACTGTGCGGGGTACACACTGTATACACATCAGCTGGCAGTTGAGTGGATATGGTGCTTAGTGTGATTTGATTAGTCTTTAAACAATGCGGGGCTACATGTACCTAGATCGTTCATGCAGCGAGCCCAAGTAATACCATGGAGTTAAATAGCTTGAGGAGCAAAAGGGCAGTTGCATGGGAGCTAAAGCGCGCAAAGATTATCGCGATAATTCTGTATCGTGATCTGATTGTCTGGATAATCCTGGATTCTGAGTGGGAGCTGATGACGATATCGTAGCACCTCATCACGCGTCCCGATTACGTGGTCGTGTAGCCGAACTTCCGGCTGATCGCCACGCCCCACACGAGCACCTGTCAGGCATCGAATCGCTGGGACAACTGGCTAGTCCAAGGATATTTATCCGAAAGTTTGAGCTAGAATTGAAGCTGACAACAAGGAAATCCAACGGAGCCATTGGAAAAGTCTTTGGTATGTAGCTGCTAAAACACAAGCGTCAAATGGTCCAGATTCAAGGGACATTCAGGGAGAAGACCAAGCATTTTTGAGCTAAATGTTCTCGGTAGAACTATCAGTGGTGGCAGGTATACTAGAAGTGGAGACTAGGACGAGCAACTGTATATATTCCATAAAGCGGTCTGGCGGACTGTCGTCTAGTTAGACCTTAGATTCACATACACAGTCTCCTTTCTAGCTTGAAGTCATTCGCTTTCCTAACATGCACTGACAATTGACAAAACGAAAGGCAAAGGCATTAAGCAATGCCGTAGTGTTTCTGATGCAAAATGGAAAGAGCACTGTCTGCTCTTCCCCTAAGCAATGGACCTGAACATCAACACAGTAACTTCAAGAGCAACAATGGTCCTTTTCACTTCTTCCTTCGGCTCAAATTTTCTATTTCTTGGTCTATCCCATCCTGCCCCACAAAACATCATGTTTTCTGCAGTCTTCAGCCTCTTCTTAGATCGCTTCTTCCAATGCCCCGTCAAATATCTTCTGTGGGTGCTATCGATGGAGATCGTCCTGCTCATCTTCTTCTTCATCTATATCTTCATCCGCAAGATTGCCTACAAGTCAATCGAGCAGCTCATTTCATGGTAAGATGGTCCCACATAGTGCAGATACGGGAGGCTTTGAGAACGAGAAAGAAGTGGATTGGCACGACCGCATCATATTGAGGAGTTATAGGTACTCCGGAAATACCCCTGTTGCTACCTATCCCGATGCGACACTTCTGGCAGCTGTTACGATTTTGCCAAGTGCTGACATGTCTGTCGCGTCCATGGTCACCTTACCGATAACGAATATCGAAACGGTCACTATTCCCACAGTAAACGGGACCTTCAACTTCACAATCGTTGCCTTACTATGTCCAGTAACCGCAGAGACTGTGTGATATTTTGCCCAAGTGATGGACAAAGACCGTGATAATGTGGGAGACAGGAGTGAGGGCTTGTTCATCGGAATCGCATACCTTATACCCGTGAGCAGCAGAGGGAATTATGTATATAAAGAAGACTGCATTAACGGGGCGTCATCATGAGTTGGATTCACAACTGACCTTTGTTTTGCAGTAGACATGTAAGAGATTACATGAATGCGCACGCAGGGGAACGCGCTCTTCTCTTAGCCCCGCAGAGCTTTCTTATCCCAGGCCACCAGTCCTTTCCTGATTGTAGTGCTGCACTGCTGGACACCTGCGGGTAATTACTCCAAGGAGCCCTTACCTGGCCGAGAGAAACATCTGGGAATAATCTCGTTGAGCATGGTTTTCTCGGCTTGCAACCTGGGGATGTCTTCATCATCAATCAGAATCCGCAGAAGAGTTTGGAATTTTGGATTCGGCTAAGTGAACAGATAGATCGAGTCTACGAAGAGGAGACAATTCAAACTAACGAACCGTATACATCACATAAAAATCTTGAAGACGGCCTCCTAAGGTTAGTTGCACTTCGTGATAGAATGCTATAAGAATATGTATTTTGAAGTGTCAGATGAAGAGACCTCAGATAAAAATGGTCTGCGGATAAGAATAATAATCCCTCGAGGTATCAGCTAAAGAACGGCCTTAGATGCAGGCAAATAAAATGAAATCATCACAGTTAGGACATTGATCCTCGAACATCCCACACGAAAAGGTTCTCATCCCAGCCAACACTTGCACACCAGCCCTCGCTTCCAAACAAACACCAGTCGATACCAGTTGCAAACTCCGTATGCCTGGCCATCCGGCCCAGCTCCCTTCCAAGTGTTGGACCCGAGCGCGTAAACTCTAGTTCCTGACCGGCCGGCACCGCTTCTGAATTGTCACTCCATACCCGGCAGGTCATGTCGTAGCTAGCACTCAGTAGAACACTGGAGAGATGTGGTGACCAGGCTACTTTCTTGACAGCATAGTTGTGGCCTACCATGGTTGTCGCAGCACCTTGTTCACAGGCCCGAATGTCAAATACCCGAATTGCAGTATCCACACCACCTGTTGCGAGCACGTTCGGGCGGTACTTGTTCCAGTCTTGGGTGAGAACTTCGTTGGGGACGGTAGCGTGGGGTGGCAGTTTATCTAAGCCGGGTGTGCCCCGCGGTGTAGAGTTGCGGAATGTCATGACTTGGTGATTTGAGGCAGAGGCGGGAGTGCGGAAATCATATAGACGCACATGACCATCACTCGATACGCAAGAGAGGAGGTTGGCATTGTGTGGGGACCAGGTTGCGGAGTAGGTGCAGGAGTGGATCGGGAGAGTGAGGAGGGACTGCTGGCGATGTGGTGACCAGATGCGTACGGTATTGTCCCAACTGCTGGAACAGAACTTGTCTTTTTCGATTGGGCCCCAGTTCACACTGAACACCTCTCGATTGTGCTCTTTCCATTGCTGGACAGGGAAATCGTTGACTGTGCAGTCAAATAACTTGATGCTGCCGTCACCAGATGCTGTAACGACCTGGTTTTCATGGATCTCCGACCAGGACAGATCATAGAGAGAGTCTTGTGTGGCGAACCTAATAGGATAATCATGCCAGATGGTTAGTGTTTATTGTTGAAAATCACAGATTCACACAAGTGTTCCTGGGCGCGTATTCACCATTTCATAGGCTGAATCCCTTGGGCTGTTAACTCGAAGACCCAGAGCCGACCATTTCCAACGAGCCCAAAATTGGCAGAGCTCGCGACCGCGATACGATTATCGAAAAATGGAGAGTATTTGACGGCCGTCCCGTTGAAGCCCTGCGTGCGGAACTGCAGCATGGTGAGGAGTGGATTCGGGGAGCGCCCAATCACTTGAAAGAACAGACAGAAAAAAACGCGTCAAAGAAAGGTCAGAAATGAATATTCAGGGTATCACGATAAGAAAGTCGTATCACATTCAACGCGTTTATGAGAAAGGAACGAATGAACGACTGCGGGGGGAATCAATTGAGCTGGACCGAGGTTTACCGGATCCTTATCGCCTTATCGGGCTGGGCAAGGCTCGGTATACTTCACATAATGCCCACACCTGCACGTTCCTCAGGCTAATGGGAGCTGTCGCAATCATTGAATTTGGCATTGAAGCAAAGTCCTCATACAATAATCCCTGTAATATGCGTTGTAACTGCGCCGACCATATAATGGTCAGGTTCCTGTTATAGCCGTAGTCTGCTTACTGAGACCCTGCATATCATTGACGTCAACTACCCACACCTCAAAAAGTCCAGCCAGTGATAGAAGGTTTAACCCTGAGAATACGATCTTCCCCATATGAAAAGCCCAAGTGTATTCCAATGGCCTGTCAAAAATCAGGTCGCTATGAACTCGGAACCATGCATCGAGCAACTGGTAAAGGATATGACGCCACCATGGTCTGGATTCTGCACCTACACGACATGACTGCATTCCACTCGGATAAAACCTACCGACTTCAACACGATGAATATGAGTCTTTTTAAATCAGAAAACCAGTTGAGACAACATCGGAACTTTTAAAGCCCACCATGTCCGATACAGAGGAGTATACTTCCCCGGCCGCCATTTTCTTGCAAGAGGAAGTCACTCGACTCGGTACATCCCCAGGCCTTCGAGCGCTTCCGGCAGGCCCCATACGCGACTTGATTGTTTTCAGCTGGGGCCCACTCATCTATCGAACTTGCTATACACCTGAAACGAAACACATAATTCCTATTTTCTTGCGCTGTTTGAATAATGCCGTGAGCAAATCCCTAGGTCAAACGCTCACAGGCTCAAAAGAGGAGCTTGACGCACTGATAAAAAGCTATTCCTCCAAAATATTCACAGCCCACGGAAAATACAATGGTCTCGATGAAGATGGGGTCCGTCGGGCATTTCATGACTATAAAGTGTCATTGTTTCTCCCATCCACAGAGCTACCCAGTCGACTCCGAGTCTGCCTAATGATTGACGACCAGGTACTGGCGAACCTAAAAGCTATACTTGAGTCATGTGCGATGAGTGAAAAATCTGTAGATCTGGGTCGGTGTTGGGTTAAGCTAGTTGAGGAGAATTACCCAGACTCAAGGTGTTGGCAAGAGACATGTCCGGCGCAATCCAGTCAATTTGATCATACTGGGGAATACCGTGGGAACTACCGGGGCTGGACTATGGTGGCATTACCTGCGCTCCTTGAAGTATTCGATGGACTAAGGCAGCTGAAACGTTTGGTGGAATATCATCGCGAGGGTCGAGTATACCTTGGAAAAGGGAAATGGAGCAGTTTGTAACTTCGTTAGAATGGATTTACGAATAACGACATGTTTGTGGCTCTTTAAAATCAAATTTGGAAAAGCAAGTCCACATCAATTATTGAATACTCTAACTTTTCTTTTTTGTTCTGGTGTTCTACTATGCTAGATACTGAATCTGTGATGCCATTGGTCACTTTGATGTGAGTCATGTGCTGATAAGGGCCTTATCGTCAACTTTATCAATCATTTCTCTATCCTCACTTGTTCACTTTGCATTGTTGCTGAACAGGACCGTGGCGTTGGGAATCTAAGATCGATGGATGCGTTTCTTTCCAAAAAAAGGCGAAGGCTGTCGGAGCCAGAGCAGAGAAGTTTGGGTGGTGACGTTCCCGAGAATATCAACACCGACGGTGAAGAGTCGACCGACATTAAGCTAGCTATTCTCATATCACTACACCCGGAGGTTGAACAAGATGATCTACTTGATTTTCTTGTCTCCTGTGATGGATCGGTTGAAGACGCCTCCTCTTTGCTGTTATCAAAGAGCTCCACGGGAAGCGTGACATCAAGAAAACGAGTAGCTCCTGGGTCATCTCTCGGGGTTCAAACGTCATTGTCCTCCCATGTCCTAACGAAATCCAAAGATGGATCTCTCACCCCGATGAAAGATATCAAACCTTTAGCTACTCAGAAAGGAAAGACTCTGCATCTCTATTCTCCCGAGGACGTCGCGGTCAATACACCCTGTACAATCATCCACAATTTTCTTCCTCCAGAAGAAGCGAATGTGCTCTTGACGGAGCTCCTGGAAGAGTCAGAGCACTTTTCCAGGTATGAATTTCAACTCTTCAACCGTACGGTGCAAAGCCCGCATACGGCATGCATATATGTCTCTACGCCGGAGGAGTACAAACAACAAACATCAGAGTACACGTACGGCGGCACATATCGGTCAAATGTGCGACAAGCAACACCAGAGCTACGTGCAGTCTCCCGGAAAGTGCAGCGCATCGTGAACGAAGAAATTCAAAATCGGATTCGAAACGTATACCCAGACGGAAAGAAGCTGAAATACCAGTCACCGAAACAGTGGCGACCGAATGCAGCCTTTGTGAACTGCTACGACGGACCTACGGAGAGTGTGGGTTATCATGCTGATGAGCTAACTTATCTCGGGCCACACCCAATAATTGGTAGCCTGAGTTTAGGCGTGGAACGAGAATTCCGTGTCCGCCGGATCGTCGCCCAAGATGAAGATGGGGAAAGTGGAGCTGCGGAAGCGAACGACGATCAAAACGCTAGCTCACCTTCTACAAAAGCAAAATCGTCCAAGGCGTCCACTGCGCGTGCAGATGCCCAAGGTCAAATCTCCATCCACCTTCCACATAATTCACTTTTGATAATGCATGCCGAGATGCAAGAGGAATGGAAGCACGCTATAGCACCTGCTCAAAATATCTCCCCGCACCCTCTCGCAGGAAATCGTCGCATCAATGTTACTTATCGCTGGTATCGTGATACCCTCCATCCTCGATTTACGCCACGTTGTCGTTGTGGGACACATGCAATTCTACGATGCTCACAGCGCAAGCAAGAAAATCGTGGGAGGTATATGTGGATGTGCTACGCCGGTACCACACCTGGGAAACAGAGTTGTACATTCTTCCAGTGGGCGGAATTCGATGATGACGGCGATCCAGTGTGGGACCGTAAGCAAAATCGAGATGCAGCACCAGCCTTGGCGAATTTTTCGGCGTCACAGTCATCCCAATAGTATGCACCTAGTGACTAGCTTGAATAAATGTGGAACAATTTTACAAGCTCTTACCTTGGCGATCCCGCGTGGTTACACCGCATATTTAAAAACAAAAAGTTCACCAAGAGCGACATCATCGATTCCCCATACCCCAGACCCCAGATACGAAGATCCAAAATCGAGAGTATCGCGGATCGTTCCATGCGAAATTAGAGTTCACTGGAATTTGATTGGTGAACATGAAATATAGAGTTGGGCGGTGCGTGCGGGGTATCGGGATCTAATTATGAACATTCCGCCCCCGTTGCCTTAACAGTCACCAAACCCAATGAAAGCTGTCAAAGCCTCGGTTAAATGTCCTTGGGTCACCCTTCTTATGCAGATGGGCGGAATTGACGACCGCCTCCCGAGCTAAAAGCTCCGCCAAGGGGCCGCAGAGAGGGGCTTGGTACATCAGCATAGTCGTACAAATGTTTTTAAGACGCGAAAATCGCCAGGGAATTTGTTGCTGAGATCCGGACTTCTTGTATTACCCTCCCACGATTCATTTATTATGGCGGCTCCGAGCGAAAGTACTTATGACTATATTGTCTGTGGGTAAGCATGCTACCTGCAAATCTACCAATAGAAGACACATCACTGACATGAGGTAGTGGCGGCACGTCCGGGTGTGTTGTCGCAGCTCGTCTGGCTGAAAATCCAGAGATTTCGATCCTGCTCATTGAGGCTGGTCAACACAATAAGGACCTGGAGAACACACACATGGCAGGAGGGTGAGTGATCGCTAAGCCGTGGGAAAAAGGTCGTCGCTAACCCCGAAAAGATGGTCGAACAACTTCGACTCCGAGACGGACTGGAATTTTGTTACTCCCCCTATGAAGGGTGTCGACAACCGTCAGGTCAAGTTGAGTCGTGGTCGATTCCTCGGTGGATGCAGTGGTTGCAATGGCACTCTTTGCATCCGCGGCGCCAAGCAGGATTACGATGATTGGGGTTTGGAAGGATGGGGAGGAGAGGAATTTTTCAAGTACATGAGAAAGGTACAAGATATCGAGAAGCCGCTTTTTTCATTACGAGTAGAGGCTAAACTATAATTACAGGCCGAAACATTCCACCCCAAGCCGTGGCACAAGGCTGATGCCAAAAGCCACGGTTACTCTGGGCCTCTCCATACAGAGCCCCACGACCTAGCTCCAATCTCTGAATTGATACTCCAGTCATTGGAATCAAAAGGAATGCCTCTACACCACGACATGTTTAGTACCGGCGACGTCGCCCAAGGATGTGGTCACGTACCTCGAACAGTATACAAAGGCCTCCGAACAACAGGTGCCGATTTTGTGACAAGGAAAAACCACCGCAATAACATAACGATCACCACCGATACAACCGTTGATAAAGTGATTTTCAAGCAACAAGGCGGACAGACCCGCGCGTCGGGTGTTGTCACCAAAGCGAACGATGGTACAAGCAAGACATTCTTCGCCAGAAAGGAAATCATCATTTCCGGAGGCGCATACTGCAGTCCTGCCATTCTCCTTCGCTCGGGTATCGGCCCTAAGGAAGAGTTAGAAAAGCACAGCATCCCAATCACAGTCAAATCACCCGGAGTCGGAAGGAACCTCTTGGACCACCTAGTAAGTACCCAACACCAAAAGCAAAACATAAACAAAGCTAACCCAACAGATCGTCTTCATGTTCTATGAAACTGAGAAAGCAGGCCTGACAAATGATTACGCCGTCTACCACGGCGACAACTTTGAAAACACCTACAGACTCTGGAAAGAAAAGAAAACAGGCTTCCTATCCACATTCCCCTTTGGTATCTTCGCTTTCGCCAGATTGGACGAGCGACTCAAGAACGAACCCCTATGGAAAAATGCACCCCGACTCCCAGGCCGCGATCCAATGGGTCTAGCTCCGAACCAACCGAACATCGAATTTTTCACGACAGAGTGCTACGGTGGACCGAAGCAGTATGACCAGTTCCCGGGTAACAACCAGCATGCGTTCTCAATGATTGCGGAATTGTTTGCACCGAAGTCGCGCGGCTCTGTTACGCTTACGTCGGCTGATCCATTGGATAATCCTGTTGTTGATTGTAACTATCTGGATGACCCGTTGGATATGTTGCTGCTTAGTGAGGCTTGCCGATTTGGTAATGAGGTGATCATGAAGGGAGCTGGGACGAAGGATATTGTTAAGGGGTCTTGGCCTTCGAATTTGAAACATCATACCTATACGACTAGGGAGGAGTGGGTCCCTTATGTCAAGGAGCATGCTACGACCTGTAAGTTTCGTATAACGGTTTTTGGTTTTGGGTTGTGGATACTGATTATTGTCATAGGTTATCATGCTGCGGGTACATGTGCAATGGGGAGAGAGGATAACCCTATGGCTGTCTTGGATGAGAAACTGCAGGTCAGGGGTGTAACTGGTCTCCGTGTGGCTGACTGTAGTGTCATGCCGACTTTGCATGGAGGTCATGCCCAGATGCCGGCTTAC
The DNA here is from genome assembly GCF_028828015.1 of Penicillium pulvis. Lineage (NCBI taxonomy): Eukaryota > Fungi > Ascomycota > Eurotiomycetes > Eurotiales > Aspergillaceae > Penicillium > Penicillium pulvis. The sequence goes on from NW_026643080.1 coordinate 6,710,646, forward strand.
GGAATTGGTGAGAAGTGCGCGGATCTCATTAAGGAGACTTGGCGCCAGGCAGGAAATGTCTATCCTCGGATTTGACGTGATTGCTGCTAGAGAGATCAGTAAGCCTACTGGATCGACGAAATTTGCTGCGACTACATGATCAAGGACCAGTGGGCCTACTAGGTCCTAACCATTTTGACTCAATAGACCTGAACGAACTTAAACATTGAAGCCGTTTGAAGCAACTCTTTTGTAACTAGACGGTTCAGCAATATATACAATGGCACACCAGAAAGCAAGCTGATAACAATATACTAGTAACCGGTGGAAAAAGACAAGCTTGAGATTTCAAGTCCGCATCGACTAGGAGCTCAAGCTAGGACTGAAGTCACTGTCTTGCGCACTGCTTGCCATGCTCACTTTCACGCAACCTCGAGGGGCGCTCAACTCAGTTTCTTTTCGTCGAATAACAGTAAGATGAGTGTCGACATGAATTGTGCTAGGCGCTGGTAAAAACGAATGTTGATAGCTTACATGCGCAGTCAGGAGAGGCTGTGTAATCTCATCGGAAGAGAAATCCTGCAGCAGAAAATTGATTCGACTCATCATTTCGTTGATCAAGGGGTGTTGCTGGGAAGGCGCATTTTGTGCGATTTGGGATGATTGCCTGAATGCACCAGGTACACGAATTTGAACCGGAATGCTCCACGTCTCACCGGGCCGAAGAGACATTAAGGTGATGTTCTCGAAGAGTGACTGGATTTGGCACCCAGGTGCAGAGACGATAGATATCTTCAAATCAGAAATGCAGCCAGTGCGTATTCCGGTGCGCAATTGTCTAACGACTCGAGCAATCCTGCGGATGAAATGGGTTTCTCTGGGGCCCGTGTCAGACTCCCCCACGGTGTATGATATATGCCAGCCAGCCAGACTTTTGTTATTGTCTAGTGGTAGGCATGCGTGGGGTGTGATAGTATGGAAGCCGATCGCTTGGTCAATCCAAGGCACCAGGAGGTGCCCCGGTGGCGTTGCGGAGACGAAGAACAAATGGCAAAATGCTGCACGAGGAGAATGCGAAAATATATTAGAAGCTCGTTGAAAGACATCTCCAAGGTTTAAACAAGCTTCATTGTCGATCAACTGGCGCCGCGAAAAGGTGTTCAGCGCAGACCGAATAGCTTCAATCGGGTAGAATCCCAGTGGAAGCAACATCTGGAACCCCTGGTTGGCCTTTCCGCCAACATAGGCCAGTGCAATCCTGTCGTGATTGTATGTTAGGTGAGAGGCGAGAATATATGAACCAAGAGTAGTCTGCGTTATAAGATCGACTGATGGTTGACGCCTGCAAACTCATACAATTAGCTTTCATCGAGGCTTGAGAGTGCTGAGCACTCACAGAGCATCAAGAAGAATGACTATGTCCAGGGGAGCAACACTCGAGGTTCCCGGGAAGGGCGTAGGACTAACATCGGCCGAGACAGTTACCGTAGTCCATAATGATGTAGCCTCCTTTCCAATATGGGTTCTATTTGCGGCTGCTCTCACATTGACAACTGAGATGGGCAAATCCATGGGGTGTAGAAAGTTAGACGAATATGACGTCTCGGAATTCGATAGGGAGCGTTGAAGCTCCGAGGCCGCGGGCTTCAACTCAGCACAGTAACTCCTAGATTTGGACGGTCGAGATAGCTGCGATGAATCCCATGAACCAGAGCTCCAACGTACGACCAGTTGTGGATACTGCGCCCAGTGCCTCTGTGCTTTGGGGGTGGGCCTGGGAGTCTATTGAATCAATTAGCAAAACAAAGGAACATGCTGGAAAAGCGAGCGGGGATCAGTCACATTCTCCACGAACGGGTCATCCATCGAGTAGAGTTCAGAACTATTTATATCTCGTCGTGGATGTAGCCCATGTTGGCGGGGTTTCACGACTTCAATCCGGTAGAGACTATCGCTGAGAGAAGGCGTTCTAGTTGATGATACAGGCCCACAGGAGCCATCGCTCATGCTTCCAATGAGTGATGAACTTCGGCCGGGGATTTCTGGGTAAGACGAGGACGAGCTGGTACTATGACTTCGTGAGACGCTGCATCTCTTGACCGTAAGTGGTTCCGGACCCTCGGTCGCGAATCCCCTAGACATGCTCGAGACCAGTGACGGGCGGTCCATACTCGAGCGCTCCGTCGGAGATTTCAGTCTCTCGATTTCCCACAGAACTTCCCAGATTAGATCGAAGCCTCTTTTGTTTCCCCCGACGATCTCGGCAACGACACCACCGTGGGAGCCACGAAGGTCGGGTGAATCTGTACTGCGAGCAAGCAAGGATCAAGGCCACGGCGCAAAAGAGGACGACGATAGGAACAAGAACCAATGCGATAAGCAATGCAGAGCTCTTAAAATCAAGGGATAAAATATTGGTCATCTTGGTAGAATGTGAGCAAATTGTAAGGATGAGAGGCATAGAAGTTCGTTGATGTTAGCCGTCTGTATATTCATATTCGGCAGGAACGATGCAACTGCGAAAAGACTAGAATTGGGTATATTGAGGCAAGCACGAATCATTGCTCTGTATGTACGTTAACCACCGACTCCATTTTCTCCTTGACTGAGCTCATTGTAGCGTCGTCCAACCGCGAAAACCGTATCTGAATTTGGTTAGCACCTGTTTCACTATATCAACTGGACAATGCTTACCATCTCATCTCCACCACCACGGGTAGCGCCACCAAATAACATGGGGTCAGAATGACTGGCTTCAATCTCGTCATGTACCCGCCGAGCCCAAATTCCATCCCAATGCCAATCTCCAGGTTGCCGAGCCTGCGGACTTCCCTTTTTCCAGTTTCTAGAACTATCAGTTCCCCGGCGGTGTGCTTTCCACGCATGCCATGCTCCCGGGTTTCCGGCGACCTCAACGGGTAACGAGTCAAGGACAGATTCATCGTCGAATGTCGAGCGAATATAATTGAGAAGTTCCGCAACCGGGACCACCTTTCTTGCTTCTGCAAATTGAAATTCTGAGGGTATCTGGGCAATGTGAGGACTTTCCGTACTGTTCACAACTTCTTCGGTTTCTGTTGCTTCAGGGGCGTCAGAGGAGACATCGTTCTCTGTTGACGGAGCAGTTGGTTTGGTGTTTTCCCCCGTCTCAGTGCCTGTACTTTTCCCGCTCACATTCCGTGATGAAGGCCCGGATGCAAGTCCACTTCGCTTGGCCCTGCCGAACCAGTGGGGAAATCCATGTCTGAGGCTAAACCCGCCGGGGGGTAACCGTTCATCGTCCGTCGCGCTGACCGGGTCGTCGTTCGTCGAGCTAGTGCTGAATGTGTATGTGGTAAGGGGAACAATCAATGGATGAAAGACATCCGTTGCAAAGGTCACGAGAGGTGGCAGATCTGGATAGATATCTGGGAAGCGAATTTGGAAACGAAGGATAGCGGAGGCGTAGGGTCCTGGCAAGGCAGAGCCGAGTTTTAGCTGTGGGTAAAACAAACATTTTATAATTGCTACTTACCGGAGCGAACGAAGATGACACCACTCCAAAGAGTTGGGTCGCCAGGCGCAAGGCTCACATAGACCCCTAGTGGTGCGGCATGTCGCAAGCTTGAGCTGTAAAGGAGGTCAGTTACAGTTCATTTGAACGGAATATGCCTGATACTCACAACTCCAGGTGTAGTTGCTGCTTCCGAATAGATGGAATACAAGGCAACCTGGTGGTTGACATGGTAAAAACACAGGTTAGTAGTTGGAACTGGAGAGTGATGGAGATCCCGCGGAGTTCAACACAACACGTCGCTTATCGCCCGCCTTATCGCTGATCTCCACACTACATACATCAATGATATTGATCAAGGGCGCTGGCGAATTGAAGGACTTTTGCAAGTCCTTAGAGGACCTTTGTGCTATATTCATCATGGTATCACTTCTTGTCAGCTGCTTGTCATGTTGTCCTGGATGAAATATGGTAACCTGGAATTGAATGACTACTGCTGGGACAATCCTGGACCTCGGATGTATACAAACATGGCTACACCAAGTAAAGAATCAATTCGTGACATGCGTATGTAATGGTAAAATGGATCAAAGTTTAACGCCCATCAATCTGCAATGCTAATCTATCAAATTCTAAGCCTTGTCGCAATATACCCATGTGCATCATTCCCTCCCCAACCCCTTCATATATTCCACCTGCGATTCCCTCCACCCACCAGCTCGCAAGGTTCGCAACTGCTACACCAACACGGCCTTGATTGAATCTGCAGACCGCTGAGCCGATATCGACGCTTTTCTTCCCCAGCTCATCCGCCGCGTCTAATGTCGTCATAACAATTCGTTGGGTGATGCGGTGTGACCGCTCGTATTCATAGACCTGGCGCAGCAGAAGTCTGAAATAAGGCAGAAGAAAGCGGGCCAAGAGAAAGATCTGAACAATTATGGACGCAAGAAGTCTATGAAGATAAGATCGCGCTGGGGGGATTGCCCTTGGGGACATGCTGGTTTCCAGCTGTGTTGCATAGGGCTGCGAGGATGTCACTATCGATGACTTAACATTATCTGGGAGACGATATTGAAGCATGGCAGATTCCTCTGCTGTAAGATCCGAGGGAAGTGCATCTAGAAGATACATCAGAGCATTGATGTACAGCGAACGTGCCAGACGGCCATCAGCTTGAGGTTGTTGAGCCTCGTACCCTGCATTACGCAGGAGGTTGTACGCTAAGAGGCATAAGTAACTTTCAACCGAAGGTTTGCCATGGCTTGATCATAACCTCACCAGGAACCACCCTATTCCACCGCAAGCCGGACCCTGTCTCATACTTGACAGGTGATACGCTCTCCTCAGATGGAGGGGTATCCGACCCCCAGATCTAGACGCGAAAGAATCTAGACTATCACTACCGGTCGACGGTCTTTGCGCCTCCAAAAGAGCTAGTTCGGGCGACTGGCCATGGAAAGACAGCTGTGGCTCGGAAAAAGATACCAGTCCGTGCTGCAGATCCCCGCTCGATTGGTTTTCGGCGTCAGCCCTGTGAGACGAATAGAGCCTAGGGAGCCGACGCCGAATAGTGGCTGTGATGGGCGATAGAATCGAGAACCGTGTGTATTCCATGGGCGCTTGGACAAGGCCAGTTTATCGAGTGCCGAGCGTGGAGGCGGTTTCAATGTAGGATTGGTATTATGAAAGAAGGGACTTTTCTTTCGCTGGGGCAATTTGACAGATAACGGCGCACCTGCACCATGCAGAATTCGCCATTTTGTGCATGCGCCGATTTCACATGCTAGCGTCCTCGCGTCTGATATGCTGATAAGAGCGGTCTGTGCGGCTTCTAGATCAGGCCCCACTTGATCTTTGAATATTAAGTATTGAGTTTGTTGGTCAATTCAACCTTGTTCTTTCCGGCTTCAAAATAGCTTATTCTGGGTCATGGACAAAGGTGTGGTGTGGTGGTTCACAGGCAGCATTTGACTTCCGTAGCTACTGAACCGATAAACAAATGGTAAAACCTGAAGCTTGGAAGAGAGTATTCTACAATTCATGGAAAGTGTACATAGCAGGTCATGCCGACATTAGATAAACGTAAAACACCTCATAACGCTTCAAGCTCATCCACATTTACATGTAGCCTTGGAGGTATTACCCGCGTTCGTGAATCCTGAACGACTTCCCGTCTACGTCGATTAGCAACGCCCGGTCCATACCAAGCCCAATTGAACATCTGAATGTTAGAGATAAAACATAGAAAGTAGCTGATTAGGTTAATGCAGGAAAGAGACCCATTTCACTCGAAGAAAAGGAAATGTGAAATATTCTTCATCCCTTATCGCAAAGCTTCATGCCGACGTCATAAATTTGAAAATCAGGGTTGGAAATGAGCTCCGAATGTTTTTCACAGTCACTTTACTCGACATTTCCAGTTATGTTTCGCTAATCTTAGGTGCGGCGTTGGTTTCAACCTTGTGTACGGGCCTTCGATAGTCCCACCATTTCATAGTTGGGGGCCCAGGGGCTGGAGTTGGAAAACCCTTAATGGCCCTTGATCAATAACCTGCAATGTTGACAAATAGTTCCAATCAACATTTACACATTGAGTCATTTCTGATGTATTAGAGTGTTGAAAAAGCAAACAGTCCTAGAGCCGGAGCCAACATTTGTACATTGGAAGGGTTGGGCGAAACATGGGTCGGCATCCTCCAGAGCTTACCCCCAACCATTCAACAATTCTCATCATAAGGTATTGAGACCGCACAACGTGTCATTGCACATGCGACCGAGGATCAGAGCATATTCTAGAACTAATATCATAGGATATATGCTGAGAATATTACAATAGTGAAAAGCTTTTTCTACTTTCCTCAGATAATCCCTTGTCATACTTCGCTCTTCCTGAAGCCTTGCCTAGACATATTAGCAAACCCTGTTACCCAACAACGAGATTGAAGAGCAAAACCCAAGCAAAACACTGCCAGTATGAAGCCTGATTCTCAAAGGCCACATATCACTGAGCAACCTCTTACCTTCAGCAACTGGTACCTTCATGTCAATTGGGTCAATACAACTCTGATCCTCATCGTACCACTTTTTGGCTGCGTCGCTGCCTTTTATACAGAGTTGCGCCTTGCCACAGCTGCCTGGGCCATTTTGTATTATTTCTGGACGGCTCTTGGAATCACCGCTGGTTATCATCGTCTTTGGGCTCACCGTTCATATGAAGCGTAAGCTTTCTCCATTGTGATCAGCAAATACTTCGGGAATAGAACGTTAACGGCTAAATGATTCTTCATTTTAGAACCCTGCCTTTGAGGATATTTCTTGCCTGTGTGGGTAGTGGTGCTGTCCAGGGCTCTATCCGTTGGTGGAGCAGCAAGCATCGCGCACACCACAGATGGACTGATACCGTTAAGGACCCATATAGCGTTCGGAAGGGAGTTTGGTACTCCCATTTCATGTGGATGGTGATGAAGCAGAACCCCAAGGACCGTGGCCGGACAGATATCTCAGATTTGAACCAGGACCCGATCGTGGTGTGGCAGCATAAGCACTATGGCATGTTCATACTCGCTTTCGGGGTGTTGTTCCCTATGACTGTGGCTGGGCTTGGCTGGGGCGATTGGAAGGGCGGTCTGGTATATGCTGGCATCTTGAGATTCCTATTTGTTCAACAGGCGACATTCTGTGTCAATTCCTTGGCTCATTGGCTGGGTGAACAGGTTAGTTGTTGCTCGCCGCTCGTCATTTGTCACCTTGCTCACAACCATTTAGCCATTTGATGACCGAAACTCGCCGCGCGATCACGTTTTTACTGCACTGGTCACTCTGGGCGAAGGATATCATAATTTCCACCATGAGGTAAGGAATAAACCTCAATGAGCACAACAATTTCCATTGCTGACTGGTGTAGTTTCCCTCGGACTACCGTAACGCTATTGAATGGTGGCAATATGATCCAACTAAGTGGTCAATCTGGATGTGGAAGCGACTTGGCCTCGCTTCCAATCTCAAACAGTTCCGTGCAAATGAGATTGAAAAGGGTCGTGTGCAACAACTGCAGAAGAAAGTCGACCAAAAGCGAGCCAAATTAGACTGGGGCATTCCTCTCGAACAGCTGCCCGTGGTCTCCTGGGATGATTTCTTGGTTGCTACACAGAACGGAAAATCTCTCACTGTCATTGCTGGTGTTATCCACGACGTGACAGGCTTTGTCAACGAACACCCCGGCGGCAAGATCCTGATCAGTTCGGCGGTTGGAAAGGACGCAACGGCTTTGTTCAATGGCGGAGTGTACAGCCATTCTAATGCGGCGCATAACCTTCTTTCCACTATGAGAGTTGGTGTGATCCGTGGAGGTGGTGAGGTGGAAATCTGGCGACAGAGAAATGGAGACAAGCATGCAGCCCATGTTTCTCTTTAAGGACCATACTCGATACTTATTTAGGCAGTTATGTTTTTTGAATGACGGTATTCTGACACCACATGTGCATCAGTTTATTCGCAAGTCTCGCACCCACCTTCGTAAATCAGTAGCAGTAAGAGACGATTCGTTCATTAACAAAAAGTTCAACAACTGACGTGTCCATGATTTACACCATAACACCCCCCGGCCAAGTATCCACTTGCCTCATTAGGAAATAGACCATGCGAGAACTGATAGGCTTGGAATTCTGCGAGGCAATTACCTGATTCTAGTTATGAGCGAAAGACAAGAGAAAATACTTTCAAAGTGGATTGACCATCGATTCATTGAGTAAGTAGCGCGTAGTGTATCCTAGGGCTGAGAATAAGTTCTCTGAGGTTCCATCTAAACCCCTGAAGACCTTCCATGATCTCAGGCCAGGCTTTAAATTATGGTTGATTGAGGGGTGATTGACTTCGAGAAAAGTACCAAATGGAATACATCCGATAGGACGGATCTGAAATGTGAACCACGGCTTTATTGAGATAATTTGGAAAATGGCTCGGAGCAATCTTTAATGCCGAGAGGAGGGTAACGTTTGAACCTTCTTATAATGCCATACTGGCCAAGGTCAATGTGGCCGGTAGCCCCCTTCGGATGTGCGTTCTTATTTGATAACCCACGGGTCTTTCATTCTTACCCAGCCGAGTTCCGGTTGAAGTCGGATCGGATCAAGAAAATTCTGCACCAAACGGTGAAAATTTTTCGAGTCTTGGCATCTAAGTATATCATGTCATCAACTACATAGTATCTTGGGCTCGTTTCATTATAGAGAATCTAATTTCAATGGATCTATACGGGGTACTCAATGTCACATGAGCAATCGCTAAAATGATCATCTTGTTCTATGTTGAGATTGCTGATCCTGTAGGTTAAACATGTATCACGGCACGATAAGTGTCTGGAATCTCTGATTTAGGACTCAATTTAAAGAACAATATGGAAAACTTTGGAGTCGTATAATGCACTTGATTTGATCTAGAAGTTGATTCGTGAAGACAAAGCCCCATAAGCCTCCGATATCGCGGGGGATATGAATCATTCTTGCCTAATTGGGAACGCCCTTGTGCCCCACTTTGGATCACGCTAACCCAGATAGGCTTGGCGTTGACATGCGAAGGGCGTGCAGATGCGTCTTCCTGATCACTCGCGGACCTTCTCTCTTACTCCGGTCTCGTCTATCCCGCATGTTAAATGGATGACGTTTGATTCTTCTAGCTTCTCTCATTTGCTCGGCTTGCCCGATCCTTACTTTTTCTAAGCGGCTAAAAAAGGCCTGCCTCGGCCGAAGCAACCACTGACAGTCGACTTTGAACCGATTGCTTATCGGCATGGCACGAGCCCTCTAGCGAGGACTTCCAGGGCCCGATTCAACGCTGGGTCTAAGGTTCATACAACTCCACTCCCGGGGCTTGATTAATCACCAAGTCAGCTCTACCCCAGACCAGGGATACCCTTCCCAGACCGACTTTTCTCAACCTTCCACGTATTCTTACCCCAAGAAATTATTTGCTTGAAGAAATATATACGGTCGAGACGACCGGGTCTCTAGTAAAGCCATGGAGTACTTCGACTTTGAAGGTGCCTCATCGGCTCACGAATCCAACCATCCGAGCGATGATATTGCTTCGGTTGATCTTGAATTTGATGACGCCGAGGAACGGGCCGTCAATTTCAACTCTTTACTCCAAGATGAATCACTGGAGTTTATCCAAGACCCGCCTGTCCCGGAGACCGCCGAACAAGACTTACCTGATGGCGTTGGTCCCGATCAGGACACCGGAGTCTACCCCATGTTCCGCGCCGAACAGCCCTGTGACTTTTGCCGACGAATGGGCCTCGATTGTTTTGTTGCCAAGCGTGGAGTGATGCAAAATGGCTGTACCTGCTGTATCTCCCTCTATCGTGAATGCAGTTTCACCCATGCCAAAGTTCCTGGCAAGTTCCTTCAAACATTACATCCAGTGTCAGAGAATGCCTACATCCCAACAGGCGGCCTGACTGGAAAACGAGCACTCAAATCTGTGTCATACGGTGGCTTTGGGGATGATTCAGAGCCGCGTTCCCGCAAGAGCAGCACTACTAGATTCTCGCGCAATGCCCTCAATGTTCTCAAGGGTTGGCTGCGAGACAACAACAATAACCCTTATCCTACCGAGACCGAGAAAGATGAATTGAAGAACAACACCGGCCTTACAAGAACCCAGATCGCCAATTGGCTCGCGAATGCTCGACGACGTGGCAAGGTTCGCCCAGCTAGTGGCTCTGGATCATCTGCTCCAGGCGCCGTCAACATCCCTGGCCAAGATTCAACAGACTTATCGCTCATGACTCCCATTGAACGTTGGAAACACTCGCCCCCCGAGAACGAACCTGCCACTATCGGTGATATTGCGCGTGCCTTAGCAAACCCGCCGTTTGATCCGTCCCGTCAACATCGTCCATCCCAGTCAGGTCACGTGAGGGCCCATCGCCCTGGATCTACCAATGAGTCAAGTCACGCAAGCTCAGACCACAAAAGATATACCGCCTCGGGAAGTAGTTTGGATTCTAGTCACTCATCCCTGTCTGACCTTTCCTTTGCTTCCGCATTCTCCCATCGATCTTCTCTTTCATTTGGATCAATGGATCGCAAAGAACGCCGCCGTCGCCGTAAGGCATCGGTGCCTGTCAATACTTTCAATCATCAGAAGGCTCGAGCTGTTCGTCCCTTCCAGTGCACTTTCTGTACTGATTCATTCGCTGCCAAGTACGATTGGCAACGTCACGAAAAATCCATGCATTTGATCTTAGACAAGTGGACATGTTCTCCTCATGGTGGTGTCACTGAAGAGAATGGCACACTTCGATGCGTCTTCTGCTTTGCCATCAACCCTGACAAGGACCACTTAGAAACTCATAACTATCTCAATTGTCAAGAAAAGTCCATCCAGGAACGAACTTTCTATCGGAAGGATCATCTCAATCAACACCTTCGTCTCATGCACAATGCCAAGTTTCAACCCTGTATGGAGATCTGGCAGAGTAGCATCACCAATATCAAGTCCCGCTGTGGATTTTGTGCATCAGTGTTGCACACTTGGAAAGATCGCGTGGACCACCTCGCTGGCCACTTCAAAAATGGGGCCAACATGTCCCAATGGCATGGGGACTGGGGCTTCGAGCCCTATATCCTCGAGCGCGTCGAAAATGCCATTCCACCGTACATGATCGACGATGAATGGCGTTCACCAAATCCTTGGACCACCGTTCAAGCACAAGGGGATGGGACCACCCCGAGGCTGAGTGTACCTAATGATGCCAATTGCTATGACCGTCTTTCACACGAGCTCACTGCGTACATTCGTCATCAAACCGCGGACGGATTGATTCCTACCGATCAGATGATACAAGCTGAAGCCCGCCGAGTCATTTACGGCTGCGATGATCCTTGGAACCAAACCTGTGCCGACAACCCTGTCTGGCTAGGTATCTTAAAGCGCGATACTGGACTCCAATCAGTTGTGAACAACGACAGAATCCAATACTCAGATCTTGGGTTGCAACCTCCCTTCGCCGTTGATGGGGGCCTGCGCAATCCCCCACCAGAGACCAATATTCTAGCGAGGGCTGTATGTCCTGGTGCCCTTCCCAGCCCAGCAGTATCCAGTCCTGGTCTCCGGAGTCCGGCATACCCGGGAACTGGTTTCTCTTCTGCCGGTCCTACCGGTACAGGGAGTCTTTCAGGCAGCTATGTCGGTAGTGCAGGGATGATATCAGCCGGTGTTCCCGCATTTTCATCTGATTGGGGTAGTAGCCTTCCAGGCAACGCTTCGGCCTCTTCTGCTCCTGCAGAGGGGCCTGCTGACCCTTTGGTCCAGATGGGTTTCGATCCAGAGTTCCTACAACGATTGAACGACAGCTACAGTGAACTCACGCCGCCTGAGCTGGAGGGCCTGCCTTTGGATGATCCCTCTGCTTATGAAGGCAAGGGAAAAGAGAAATGGGTGGATCCCAGCCAACGGATCTCAGATCCCATTGCCATCCTTCATTCCAAAGAGGACGGACCTCCTGCATCAGAGAATGCCCAGCAGGGCCGGTCTGCATTTTACGATAATGTCGGATTTTGATAGATGTTTTTGCGATGATATTTCTTCAAGTCGGCCTTGAGAAGGAAAAGTCTAATGATCTCTTTGCATTTTGCGAGCATTACTATAACAGTATTAAAGATCGGTTTTTTACTACAGAATGAATACATATTTATATTACATGGCGTTTCTTAGTATTGGTGTGTCACGCCTCATCCTCGTGGAGGAAGCTCGATTTACAATCAAGCCACCACCACGCGTCCTTGTTCACACCCCGATGCGTCATTATTGTTTCTTTGGTGCTCACAATGCATGTTATGGAGTATGCGGACCCACTTTTCGTACGCGTGGGGCCTTTCTCTGCACTAAAACAGCGGGTCCCCCGATTAATATTCCGGAATTACGTCGGAAGCTGATTGATTGACTCATACTACGCGGCCCTCGTCAATGGTCAGCTTTTATCTCTTTGTTTACGACCCACCACCTTGGTTGGCTGTTGTTTAACATGCAGAACGCCGAGACAGGATGTCTCACTCGTATCCAGGGATCAGGTACCCCCATAAACGGCGTACCTGATTCGTCCCACGAAGGCATTTGGTCTATCACCTGCCTGGATGAACAAGAGTTATTAGCAGCGCTTTGACTTCATCACCTTGCATGGCAATTTCTAGCACCTTCACATTATCATTCGGGCTGACTTCCACCCGAGATCTAGATTGGTGGCATTCATCTTAGATCTACGTTTTTTCCAGATCCAGGGCTAACGGGGCAGATGCGCTCTTCACCCCGACACTGGGGAAATATCGCTTCCTATGATTGGTGGCGCCTCCACCTTAGTACCCCTGACCCCGGTCCTATAATGAGTACTTTCGATTGACCGGACGAACTCCGCCTCCTGTCCGGTCCTGCTGACAAGTCTGCAAGGTCCCATGGTCACCGATTCGTTTCGGGGAACCTATTCATCCTTTCAGCTTGGATCGGATACTGCACACAAAATCAGCTGCAGTGTGGGTTTTTACTAAGAACTATGACGGTTTTCCCGCATAAGGGTGAACCTTGAGAATCTCAGGCCAGATTAAGATGGTCTGTCTTCTTGAGACCCTTCTATATGACCAAAGCCGTGTATATAACCAAGACCATGTCCGCATACATGTTGTGGTACATTGAGATCAATCTATATCCCAATTTGCAGTCTTAACGGTCTTCATGAAGTCTTCAGTTAGTGCTTGGGTGTTCTTAACCCTGCTTTTCTTTCAATTGGCTTCGGCTGAGCTCGTTTATTTTTCAATTTGTCTCACATGGGCTAAGAGAGAGGTTGCGGGCTTCACCAGAGATGTGATCCTGGTCAATGACCAATACCCTGGACCGCCATTGGATCTAGTGCAAGGTGATGAAGTTATATTCGACGTCCAAAACGACTGTCCCTTTAACGTTACTGTGCACTTTCATGGTAGGTTCATCCATGTACCAAAATGAAGCCGAAACACTGAGTAGGCATTAGGCATTGAACAGCGAAACACGCCTTGGTCAGATGGTGTTCCTGGTTTGAGCCAACGCCCCATAGACGAAGGTGATTCCTTTCGCTATCGATGGACCGCACATCAGTACGGTGCATATTTTTATCACGCACATCATCGAGGCCAGCTTGAAGATGGCCTTTACGGGCCTATTTATATTAAACCGTCGAACTCTGAAGAAAGACCCTTCAGCTTGATTACCAATGATTCTTCTAAGCTCCAGGCTATGCTGGTTGCAGAAGAAGATACCTCGCCAGTACTGCTGTCGGATTGGCGTCTTTTAGCCTCGGAACAAATTTGGGCGGCGGAGGAAGCGTCCGGTGTTGATTCATATTGTGCGAATGCACTTCTGATCAACGGAAAAGGCTCCGTGAATTGCTTCACGGCTGCAGAACTCGACGCTCTCACTACTGCCAACCAGAGATATGTTTTAGGTAACCAATCACTGACAGACATTGGGTAAGAGCCACTTAGACGTAATAATCAATCTTCCACTGACCGTCTGCTAGATGCTTTCCACCAGATAATGTCCCCACACAAGGCAATTACACTCATGATTTGAGTAAGCTACTGCCGACTATGTTCTATGGATGCACACCATCTCAAAGTCACCACGAAGTCTTCACCGTCAAGGCAAACGACCAATACGTCAGCTGGGACTTGACCAGCGCAGCTGGAATCTTAGATTTGATATTCTCCGTGGACGAACATGACATGTACGTCTATGCCGTGGACGGCCGCTATATCCAGCCCGTCACTGTAAACGCCATTAATCTCCCTTCTGCAACCCGCTACTCAGTGCTTATACCCCTGAACAAGACCCCGGGCGAGTATACAATCCGCATGGTCAGCGGCACCGCACAACAGACTATCAACACAACAGCCACGATGCAGTATGAGGGTAAATCCGAACTCAAGCGACCCTCCAACCCATGGGTCACAGTGTCAGGTTTGAATGCCACTGCAGACACAGTTTTCATGGACGATTCCACTATAGTCCCGTTCCCAGTTATCGCGCCCGCTTCTACAGCAGATGAGACCTTTAAACTGTACATCGACCACTACAACGCGTCTTACCTATGGACGTTGGGGAACTCAAGCTTTAATCTTGAACTGGAAGAGTCACAGCCTCTCCTCTTTAACCAGACCGCTATACCGAGTGATCTGATAATTAGAACGAAGAACGGGACATGGGTTGATCTCATTATTCAAGTTGGAACGCCGCTTCAACCTTCTCATCCGATTCATAAACACTCCAATAAACATTTTGTGATCGGACAGGGGAATGGCACGTTTACGTGGGATACTGTTGCCGAGGCTATCCTTGAGACTCCGAGTTCGTTCAATCTGGTCAATCCGCCCATCAGAGATACGTCGGGCACGCCCCTTAATATAATTCCGACGTGGATGGTGCTGCGGTATCAGGTTGTGAACCCTGGAGCATTTTTGCTGCATTGTCATATTCAGGTTCATCAGAGTGGGGGGATGGCGTTGGCGATATTGGATGGGGTTGATGCTTGGCCGACTGTTCCGGCTGCTTATTTGCATGACTCGGGTTTCTAGATTGCACATATTTTTGGAAATAGGGAGGAGATAAATTGGAAATATGGGATTTTCGGTAGTTTTAAACATTAGCAGTGCAATTCGGTAAATTGGCAAATATGACACATATTGACTTGAACAAATATGTTAAAGCTTCCATAAATAAATGACCTTCTTAGGAAGAATCGGCCACCTGGGCAGAGCTGATTGTTCACTTACATTTGAATGCACCCGTCAACTACAGCACTACTTCAAACTCTATCCATAGTGAATACATGGGACGTACTCGGGTCTTTCCTAGCAACATTATCATCAAATTGACATAAAAGAGAGACTAGCTGGCTAAATAACATCGAAAAACACCCAAAATGTTCAGTATATATAGCAAACCAACGCAAGTTCCAAATGTTCCGGCTCGTGTCATTCCAGTCGTAAATGCAATAATTCCCAGCTCCTTTCCATAATTTGATCACTCCAGCAGAGCAGCAGTTTGCTCTTCGGTCGTTATCGCTTCCTCATCTTGCATGACCTCTGAGGGAATGAAGTCCTCAACGAGCTGCCCAGCAGCATCGGTAGAAAGAATATCCTCATCCTGAGATTCTTCCAATGATGCATTCTGTGCGTTTTCGGCAGTCTCAGGGAGCTCTGTCTCTGTGGCGTCCTTGGTGAGTTCTTCTGGAACAATAGACGCCAAAACTGGCTGTTCGAGTGCATCGGTGACAAGGGGAACGTCATCTTCGGAATTCCCCAATGCGTCGACTTTGGCTTCCTCCAATGAGTCGGCTTCTGGCGCATCGGTCGGAAGAGGATCTTCATGTTCAGATACCTCCAATGAGTCAGCTTCGTCCAATGGCTCGACTTCAGGTTCTTCGATGGCGTTAGAAACCTGCGTCTCGCTTGGTGCCTCGGTGGAAGAGGAGAATTCATTAGTAGCGTCAACCTCAAGCTCTTCAATAGAGGAGTCCATCGTTTCTGTGGGTTGAGGCTCATCCTCAATAGCAGAAGGCTCAGCCGGGCTCGAAGCTTGCACAGACCCCATTGCATTACTTGTCGGAATACTTTCCAGCTGCACAGGTGTCTCAAAGGCAATGGCTGGAGAAGCCATGACAGAAGAGGCAATACTCAAAGACTCGATACTCGCAGAGACAACGGACAGGCTTGGCGAGGGCACTTCCATACTGGCAGGGAAGGGCAATCTCTCCCCATTTTGGAAGAAGAATTGCATAGCGGGCATCTGTTGTAGCTGCTGCGGGCCAGTTCCAAAAGCAAGAAATGCGACAGCGATAGACATGATCACCAGCGCTATATTCCGCTTATCACTAGCCAACACCCTAATGTAGTTGATGAGCAACGTCCCGAGGGCAATCTGGTGCTCCGGTTCTTTGTATTTGATCTCTGGTGCCGGCACTGGAGCAGGTTCTGGAGGAGCGGACGGTTGAATGGACCCAGCCTCACTAAAAGACCTGATTTGACCTTGAACAGAAAGGCGCCGAAGATCCATGTCCTGGGTCCCCGCCTCACATATAGCTAGCATACCCTGAGGCTCTTCTTTCGGCGCAGACGCGCGCTCCTCCAAGATCCGTTTCTCTAATGCCCTGCGCACGTTTGACGGCAGCCAGAGCCCAACCTCCACATCAACCTTCTCCATCTCTTTCCACGCAGCCGCCCAAGCACCAGCGCGCATTAGTCCATTGGCTGCAAACACCCGGATCTCCCATTTGCGGTTGGTATCAGTCTGGTGAAGAACACGCCCACCGCAGTCTGGACACTCCTCGCCTTGCTCACCATCCGTCTCGCTCTCGCTCTGATCAGAAGTCTCACCCTCAGATTCGGGATTGCTTTCCTCATGACCGAGGAAATGACCTTGGTGGACCCGTGCGTATTGCAGTTCCAGACTTTCCAACAATCGCTCTTCGAGCATGTCATACAAATCTTCTGGGTGAGAGATTAAGACACCCCTGTCACGGAGGACACCGGATCCGACTTTCTCTTGTAATCGGCGCCAGCGTTTCCAGTATTGAGGTGGCAGAACCTCCTCTACGATCTCTTGGTTCTGCGGCTCTGACGCACCAGGAACTGGGATGGAGGGGGCAAGCAAATTGCAATGTAGCAAGACAAGAGGGTAATCCTTCTTTGGCTTAGGTTTATTGGTCGTAGTATTTGGCGAGTAATATGGCGACCGTTTCACAGGCGAAGATCCGGGGGAACGCATTCCCGCCCGACGTCTTGGCGGAGTCAAGTATTCGTCTTCCTCCCCCTCGTCCTCCGTATGCATCTGTATAGCGCGTACGGAGCTCGGTTTCCGAAACGCGGCTTCTCGAGGTCGAATCGTCCGCATTGATCTAGGCGGGTCGTCGAAGTCGCCAAAGCTAGCTTCTGATTCTTCGATTGTGTAGCCGACCATTTTCTCGTGTAGATTCATTGGCGGCATTGATTTCATATCGTTGATAGGATGTATAAGAACGGAGGCTGGCATGGAGGAAATGGATGAGCGGCTCGATGTACGCGATTTCATGTGTTCGAGTTCGTCATCTATTTCACGGCCGAATATGTCGCTTGTAGAGAGGCGGTTCGAGGAGCTGGATGAATTATATTCATAGTCTTGGCTTGAAATTCGGCTACCATCTGTTGCTGATCCGTTATCGCTGTGTGGAACGTGGGACGTCTCGAATGTGGCCAGTAGATGCTCCTTGCCGGGAGGGGCACAGGGCTGGGGGCTTAGAATTTCGTTGGAGGAGTGCACTCCTGGAAAGAAATGGCTTTCATCCCTAAGTCTCGCCATAGGGATTCATGTATAGAGAGAGGAGGATATAATAGATTGGCGTGGTACGCCGATATGTATCTAATGGTCCCATGCGGTGACGATGTGTTGACAGTTGGCTCACCGCTCCGTCTCCCGGGGCAACCCATATAGTCGTTGGGCTTCATTAGGCTCCACGGCTCCGCGACTCCACTACTTAATTTATCTAGCACAGCGATCGTATTCTGTAAAAAAAAAATTTCAAAAATTTTGGTAAAGAGATTCGTAAAATTTGTCGTATGCATCTTTTGTCCCAACCAAGTTTGGGATATGTGTCGCGCTGCTCCATAGACGAGAACCCCAGGTAAAAACCCCCAAAAAATCAACAGGCGATCTATGAACTGCTCAAGGATATACTACCGCCAAACGCCGGTTATATCAGCCAATCGAAAAATATAACCAAATGGACACAAAGCTCGCTCAATACAAACAAGGGGAATGCAAATCTGACTTGAAAAGGAGATACATGTACACGTGAGGATATTCAAACATTACTGCGGGGGTCGAGTACTGTCGTCTGGGCTCATGAGAGGATAATTATGATTGTCACCAAAGAAGCTGAGGACATCTTGCGGAAGATATTCTAGCCATGGCACGATCTCACTATTGGAGAATGGAAATGACTCCTGATCATGTAGGGTGTTCATATCGACATCGTGGCTTCCAATCATCATGCCTGGGTTGTGGGCGTGCAATGAAGGGGGGAGGCTATTTCTAGGTCCCATGTGGGCATGGCTGCCATTATGATCTGTAGCCCCAGAGGAGACTGGGTAACCATATGCGGAGGCCTGGCCATCCATCTGATTGGACGAAAAGGCTGGGTTGTAGCTTGAGTGGCCTGAGGCACCGGGTCTTGACTCGGGATAAGGGGAGTTTATGCCCATGTAGTATGGTGATTCGGTGCCGATCGTATGGGAAGGTACCTGAGGGTATTTATTGTTTGCGGTGGTGAGGGAAGACGCCTGGCTTTCACCATGAGAGATCGATGGGGTAAGAGGATGCGCAAAAGAGGAACTCGAACTTGCCCCAGCATTTGTGACAACGGGCAATGGTGGAAAGCTGTGACTATATTGTGACGAATAGGCGGGCTTTGCGGCACGAGTCTCAGCCTCTGTTGTGGGCATCTGGTATAGTAAACTCAGATTAGGTTGGGAAGAGTTGGTTGCCCCAGTGAGAGCCCATCCAATGGCTATATGGGAAACATTGTGAGTCAAAATTCCAACTTTAATTGAGTTCCAAGGCTTACCTTGACTAGGATCAAATTTTGGTGACCACCTCCCATCGGTCGGAATATCGGCCACTCCTGGAGGTCTCTCGGACACTTGAGGTACATCTGTCGGGCGCCAACTAGCAGCGCCAAATGGTGGTTCACCTGTGCTGTTCTCCACATCCTCTGTGTTATACAGAAGAGGATTCACAATACCCTTAGCCTTCTGATCTAACACCGTCAAGATGTATCCAGTGCCTTCCCAATACGAGTTCAGTGCCTTCAAAGCCTTATAGCAGCGCTGATAATTCTCTTTGGCGGCGGAGGCAAGCAAAATGTGCTTTGCAGTTGAGTTTCGTTCTGAGCCATGAGATGGCTCTATTGCCGGCATCACAAATCCACTAGATTGATTGTTCAACAATGGCTGCGGAAGAGGTGATGTTCCCCTCGATGAAGGCGACGTATAGTATGCGCTCTCCATTAAGAAGGCACAAGCCGCAATATACATTGGCTGGCTAGTGAAAGGGTTCCCAATGAAGCTCTTTCCATCTACCAGTTCAGAGAATGATAGAATATCAGCGATTGTCTTCGCTGAGGACATTGAAAGTTCGCGGCTGTTCGGGTAGAGATGCTGTATTGATCCGCCGAATGAATTCAAAAGAGTAGGTTGGTGCAGCAGGACAATTAATGTGTGGAACCACTGTCAGATGTTAGTTCTGTGTCAATGATCAGAGATAGATATACGGACAAAATGAAGCAGAATGAAGTTAGTTCCCTCCTTCGCTTTGACATATGCCTGGAAATTCGCTGCGTTAAAATGCAATTTCGGAGAAAGCCGCTGATAAATGCCTAAATATTGAGAGAATATGTTAGAGCATGCCTGGGTTGAGTCATAGACGGAGTAGCTCATACCTGTCAAATCACTTTCCATACTCGCCAGCCTCTTCAGCGTGTCAGAAGTAACGTGGTTGACATCTTGTATACCGTTAATAAGATCCGTCACTCTCCCATAGAGATGGATGACCCGGATTAGTGGCGGAAACGGTGCAGGCCAGCCATTCGGTAACTGAGATTCAGATTGAAGAGGAAAACAAAGCTCGATATCCTCGTCCCGTAGGGTAACTGGCCGACCAGTCCCAGAGGAGATGACCCGATCAAGGAAAAATATGCTCCAGAAAGTATCCACTCGTTCCTTTTCACGGGCGCGTTCAGTTCCAAAAGCGGGCGGTAGCGTTTTAGGACTCTGGTATACGTCGAGATCGTCATACTGATCTTCTCGTAACTTGCCAGCCTGCCCAGTCATCACTTCGCTCGGCGTCACACCTTTCCGTCCGTAGTTATGCTTCAAACCTTGATGCTTTTGCAAACCAAGGTCCTGTGCCATCCTGATAGAAATGCCCAGATACATCCAAAGGCCACTATCGTGATTGGATCCAAATTGCTCGTAGGCCAGTAATAGACAGGATTGGACAGCGGAAAGTGTTGGGCAGGAGAGTGAGTCAACCAAAGCACTCATTGCCCGATGTGCAAAAGGGAGGCCCCGGTCCCACATTCTGATATCGGGTGGCAGCTGTGAACGATCGATGGGTGGTGCCTGAGGAGCTCCAAGTAGCGGGTGAGGTGAGAACCTAGCAGCCAATGCGCAAACAGCATCCACCAGCATAGTGTCAACCTTTTTTTCTCTAAGGTCTTGCAGGAACCGTTCTCGTTGCAGGAATGGAAAGTTGCAGCCCAGGTGCGTGAAAAAAGATCGCACAAGTGAGAGACTAAATTTGATACTGGGGGGGTGTCATCTCGGTCGTAAAATGGGATCGTATTGGCGTCTCGACTATCCCGATTGTCTACCGCAGAGGGGCCACCAGGGGTATATGAAGCCCTGGGACTACGTATTGGGGACAGGGACTCTGTATCGTCGCAATCAGCACCAGTGGAAGAACAAATGTACGGGCGTATTCAACTGCCCAGCCAGGACGGGTGGGAACAAACCTGATGACATTGACGGATTGCTTTTGCGTGATCCTCGAACTTGGACAACCTGATATCAAGTTAGAATAAAAATCGAAGGGGCTTAGCGGGGTATAAAACCATTTGTTTGAAGCCGGGCACAATGGCGGTAGGTCCAAAATATCGAAAATACGGGACATGGGTACGGTTGCCAGAGCTTAAAGATGTCCGACCTATATTGTAAAACAAGCTTAGTGTCCCATTTATTAAACCCTGACTAGCTTCGAGCCGGTATTTATGGCATTATCTCCAACTTACTGCTTCCGGGGGTATCGCCAGCGGCATGCGAGTCCGATTCCTTGCGCGCGGAAGTGTCTCGAGATAATGATGCATCCTTAGAATCCGATTGCTTTAACACCGGGGACTTATTGGGTGTCGGTTTGGACAAAGGTTTTTGAGCGACTGCTGGGGCGGGCTCAGGTGAATAGCTCTCCGCTCGTTCGTTGTGCTGATTTGTGTCGTTCGAGCTGAGGGGAGGCGCGGGCGGTATGCGCGAGGAATCGGATTGAGATCGCTGGTGGGCAGTCGATTCGCCGTACCCTAAGCAAGTGTGTTTGTAGTCGGTGCATGTCTTGCACACTAGATCGATGTAAGCGGTGTGCCGCAAGGGCTATGGAATTAGCCTAGCAAGCTCGTACCTGGCTGTTCCCCCGAACATCTGATCTTGCGGCGGCGACAAGTTAAACATCTAGGAGTACAAAAGTTCTGTTAACATTCTGGTAGTTTCTATAGAGTCGCAATATGGGGTGCGCTTCACATACGCGGCATTAACTCGGCGGCGCTTGGTCTGTGGCTGACCATCGGTGGCGACGAAACGAATCTGTCTAGGGCCGGAGGTATTGCCGCCATTCTTCGATTTGGAAGAAGGGGGGCTCATGGCGAGCGACGAGCTTAACCGTGATCACGAACCATTGGGCATATGATGTTGGCCCCCGGGGCGTCGTTGCGATCGTGTCGACGCGCGAAGCTTAATCCAGGGCGTGGCCGAGTATAGGGCAGATGAAGCGGTAAGATCAATCGTGAGAGGACAGGACGGAGTCTGGAAGCGCAAACGTCATGAGGCGGAAGGGAGTTGGTGGGATGCACGGAGGAGGCCCCAGAGCCCAATAGGAAGGGGTAGCTTTCAAAATATGTTTAGGGAAGAGTGTGGAGGGGAAGAAAAGATGGGGTTGAAAGGAGGGGAGGAGTTGGTCCACGATAAAGCTTTTTCTGGATTTCTTTCTCCCTCTTTCGAAATAATGTATTAAGTACGATCCGATGTACGATCTGAATGATTACCGTACGGAATTCCAATCTCCCCTTGACCGCCCCATTCAACAGGATTTCGCCGAAAACAGTGCCACGACAGCTCGGCCCACAACTCAGGGACAAAATAATGACATCCAAAGATCTGATGGTCATGGGATGCACATGGTGGGTCTACTTCCAGATCCTCTGGAACCAATAGCTCGTGGCAAAGGATTGGGCCTATGACCAAACCCTTGGTCCTGTAGTATGATGATCGGCCCTGCAGAGCCGGAACCGAGGGGTACTCAGTATTACACCACTACGGTGTGAAAAGCTGGGGCTAAACATAAACGTGGAGTCCAGACTCCGCGGGGCTCCATAGATGGAGCTTGATGGGGTTCACAGTGTCCACTCGGACCAGTCGGGGAACCGTTCCACTCCGGCAATTCTTCCCCCCAACGGACATGGCCCTCGAGACGAGTACCCGGTGTATAGGGTTTCTGGCCCTGAGAACCATAGCTAGAAAAGAAAAGCTTTATTTTCTTCCCTAGTATCCTAGAAACCCTGTGGAAAACTGTAGAGGAATAACCTTATCTGTGATCTTCAAGGGGATGATTTTTCCTCCGATCGGCGCATCTCCGTGGCAATTCCGAGACAGCTCGGTCTTTCGGCGAACGGAAATTTACGAGGGGTTCGGCTCAATTGCAGATCATTTCACAAATAAACGAGATATTGTGTCGCCATGATGATGTAGAACTATGGTATCATGGCCAATTGCAAAAAGAAAAGTTTTTATGTAGAAATAGATATTAAAGCATGCGATCTGTACCTTTAGGGGACAAGGTCAATTCGGAAGACAACACAGTGGCTAAATCAATCAATTGAACTGTAATTAGCCTAATGTTTCCTCATACGTTGTCCACCTCGTGTGCAAATGTATTGCATTTGCTTTTTTGTCCCTCATAATTGAGTTCTGAGGTGGCATCACTTGACTTTTTATTTTTATTTTTATTTTTTATTCATCTCAGAACCAAAACAATGTATACCGCCATTTATAATAGACTTTTGACTTTTTAAATCTACTTGAGTTCAGACTAATCGGTTGAAGTTCATGCAAATTCCTGGATGTTTGATTCAGCAACGACCGTCTTGATATAGATCACCCTGCCTGTGACAACCCTGGACTTGACGTCACAGGATTCAATCATTAGCGGCTTTGAAGAATTGCCTGGCTAAAAGCAGCCGGGGGAATATAGTGGAGACATCCAGTATGAGGGGTCTGTCTTTGAGCTTCCTATTCTTTCCTTTCTTATTTCTTCCCGCTAGGTTCGCTGCTCGTATCAATACACTCTTTCCAACCTTTCAAGCCGAAATCGGAGCCAGGCTGATGTGAGTTGCAGTTGGCTCTAGAACCAACTACATCATACTTGAACCTCCATCCTTCACCATCGCAAGATTGTTGCATTAAAGGAAATTGGGAGTTCTCGCAACCCTTGGAAAGACATATATTCGCGACTTTGGAAGGTTGAAGTTCCCGCCTTCCAAGGTTGTCAATGTAATCCCAGGGTTCAAGGTATTTCCCAAGTCCAATCAATTATTGATGCAGCTCTTTTTTCAAAAATGTGTTCCTGCCTTTGGTCCTCCTTGTCATTAAACATGACTATAGATGAGTCTCTTCCAAGGTATACGCTATCCGCAGCCAAGGTAGACCCTCATACACTCCATATCAGCATGGACATCCAGCGGGTGATATTGTACCAACCATAATAAATCCCCACAGATGAAAAGTCGTCAATCGTGGTTAAGATCTGGGGCTGAAGGGGAAAGAGCAAAAGACCAAGATACCAAGATAGTTCCTTTACTAAGGACCGGTATTTCCACGGGTTATGTCCACGAGGGCTTGGTATAATATATGGGAGCGGGAAAGTGGGCGTGCCCCTAACACCATTATGCTTGGTTCCGGCGTGGAAGTAAGCTTAACTCCGCGGGAATTTCGTCATTACAAATGCGTCCCGATAAGACATTCCCTTCAAACAACCTCATGTCTGCACTGACAGCTACCCTCCGAACAACTCGGTACATCCCCGTCCCCAGAATACCATTGTAAGTGTCCACTATTATCGTCACAGTGGCAAACACCCAGAAACACATATTGTGGATCATGCGTCTGACGTCTGACGTCTGACGTGGATAACGTGCTGCGGGGCATTCCTATCACTCTAGCTAACGCACAGCTTCCAATTCCTAGTCTCGTTAGATTGAATCGCCTTACACCCACCGCGCCCCGTCTTAGTTGTCGATCTCTCACAAATACATCCACCATGTACAAACCCAGACCGGATTTCAAGCAGGTCGAAGCTACTCGGCCGGACTTCCGCAAGGATACCGAAGTGACCATCACAAAGACCCCAAACCCGGCGTGGAAGGAGGGTGATGGTGCGAATGATGGTGGTGAAAGTCTGAAGAAGGAACATGTTGAAATCGATCCCTTCGCTGAGGGCCGCCCGGTCGCGTCGAACTACAAGCTCCTCATCTCCAGCATCGTGCCTCGTCCCATTGCTCTGGTCAGCACGCAATCTGCAGATGGGTCAACAACAAACCTGGCGCCGTTCAGCTACTCGCAGGTTGTCTGCCACGACCCGCCGACTTTCATCGTGGGCTTCGCTGGTGGTCTCGGCAGTGCCAAGGATACCCTGCGCAATCTGCACGAGACCGGGGAGTGTGTGATCAATATCATCTCAGAGCACTTTGTTGAGGCGGCCAACTCGACTGCTATCAACACTCCGTACGGTGTTTCTGAGTGGAAGACTTCTGGTCTGACCCCTGCGCCTACTGCCGTTGTCAAGCCCGCCCGTGTCAAGGAGTCGATTTTTGCTATTGAGGCCAAACTGGTCGATACTAAGGAGTTCGAGAGCCGCGCAACTCCTGGCAAGAAGACTGGTGCTATGATCACCGTTGAAGGTGTGCGGTTCTGGGCTCGCGAGGATGCCATCGATGAAGACCGATCTGCCATTGACCTGAAGGTTCTCAAGCCTATCAGTCGTCTGGGTGGCATTACTTATGGTCGCACTACTGAAGCGTTTGAGATTCCTCGTCCTGCCATCTAAGGAGGAGTCTGCATTGGTTGGATATGGGTTTCACGATACTTAGAGCTGGAGAATTTGTAAAAAGAGGGTTGGGAGATACATTACATGAGAAATTTCATAGACATATTGATAAACATCCTTCGAAAGTAGGATCGAAACAATGCGGTACTTATTCTGCCAGTTCCTGAAGTCAATCCATCTATTTCCATGTTTCTCACCCGGCATAAGTATGCCGTTTCTCTAAAGGTTTGCTATAAGCGCAATTACATATCAAGTAAGGTTGTACCTCCGGTAGAGACCCCTGCCCCTTAAAAGATTTGTCCACTGATTCCCAGGTCGCGGTAAATTGCGAATGAGAGAAAAGAATGGAGATTGCTCGAAATATAATAACAATATGGATAATAAGATATCCGCGGGAAACCGTTGTTTTTCCTATGACTGTCGGAGTTTCCGACTGAAAGCGTATCTCGTGCGGAGAGAGCGGGGTTCTTATCTCCAACGTTTATATCAGTCCACAGGGTCTGAGCACAAGGTAGGACTTGACAGACCACCAAAAACATTAGATACTGACTTGTGAGCAGCTGTCATTCCAGGTGATTTGAAGGAATATCTCTGCATCCAACAACAGGCAAAGCAATAATGTCACAGGAGGATTATGAGACCTACAAGCTTGGCGACTGGGAGCTTCAAAGCGGGGAGAAGATCGTTGATGCTCATATCGCGTTCAAAACATTTGGAGATCCAAACTTACCAGCTATCTTGTACCCAAGCTGGTTCTCTGGCTGTGAGTTTTGGTTCGTTCTTAGAACTCGGCTACACTGACAATCATGCCACTTTAGCACTTTCCGATAATTTCTGGCTGATCGGAGAAGACAAGTCGTTGAACCCAGAGAAGTTCTTCATCATCGTCACTGGCCTTTTTGGAAATGGGCAATCTTCATCGCCGTCTAATCAGCCTACGCCAGGCCCATTCCCGAAGGTTTCGTTTTATGATAACGTACGGGCACAGCATGAGCTGGTTACGAAATACTTTGAGATTACACACCTGCGCGCTGTAGTTGGGTGGTCCATGGGAGCTGGGCAAACATTTCAGTGGGCAACTCAGTACCCCGACTTTATGGATCTCGCAATCCCATTCTGTGGATCGGCAAAGACTTCTTTGCACAACCAAGTCTTCCTTGAAGGCGTAAAAAGCGCCCTTCTTGCAGTGAAGAATATCCCTTCAGCGGGCGCTGGAGAGATTGGCGTGCGAAAAGATCCTTTTGAGCTTCGGACTTGGACTGCGGAGGAGAGAGAGATCGGTCTGAAGGCAATGGGCAGAGTCTATGCTGGATGGTATGAAATGAAAGCCTTCTGGCATCCCTTAAGAGCGAGCTAATAAATGCATATGCAGGGGATTTAGCCAAGCCTTTTATCGACAGAAATTGTATGAGAGTGTTCTAGGGTTCAAAGGACTCGAAGACTTTATGCAGAATTTCTGGGAAAAGTGGGCTTGTTCGAAAGGTCGATATTACTCTGTCCAGTTTTAGTCCTTTGTCTGGTGCTTACTTATGATTATAGACCCAGAAAATCTGCTAGTCATGATCCAGACCTGGCAGAATGGCGATGTTTCCAAACAAGAGCCATACAATGGAGACTTTGAGAAAGCAATGGCGTCGATCAAGGCAAAGACTCTTGTTCTGCCATCCAAGACCGATCTTTACTTCCCGTAAGTCCACCTGCCTGACTCACAGGAGAACGCAAAATACTAAAGAAGGATTATGGTTAGACCAGAGGACTCGGAGTATGAAGTTGCATGCATGGCGCCAGGGGTTGGAAAACTGGACGTTTTCCCCTCTATTTGGGGACGTAAGCGCCACCCATTGCCCATTTAACTAATTTCCCATCCAAGGCTGACAATGTTATACAGATTGGGCAGGCGGCCCTGGTGATAGTAAAGAGGACGTAGAATGGCTGGACATGCAGCTTAAACAGTTATTTGCAGAGAATGAGCCGCGTGGCATTGCAGGCTTAGTGGAGATGGTCAAGAATGTGCTATAATAGCACACAACTTAGGTCTCACTGATCAGTTTGTGACTTTTCGAATGAATGCACATCTTTTTGTAGCCTGTTGAAGATTGAAAGAACAAGAAACTGAGAAAGAGAGCAAATCCAACATATCGCGCACTGAATAGGCAAGAAGTAGGCAAAATGGGATAGGATCATGTGATGAACTGAGTAAGCGCCTTGGAAGCGCCGAGTCGCAGCGTTTGCGCTGTGACCTTCCTCAACTGCTTTGCCCTGCCGTTCATTTCTTTCCTCACTTCCTCGTTTCTGTTGGGTGTTCTTTCTTTTTTCATTTCTTTAGTGCATCTAAGTGCTTCTAATACTCAGACTCTTCTCTAAGTACCCTCGGCACACGACTGTGACGTCGATTCGATCTCCCGTTATCTAATCCCCATCCTCCATCGCGACAGAGGACCACTTCCACACATATACACACTACAATGGCTGCTCAGCCTGCCCGCCAATGGGGTGTAACCCCCCAATTTCAACTGTGCTCCCTACAAAAGAGGAGTTGGTTGCCAACGATGACCTTATTGCGGAGCTGAAGGCACAAGACAACTTTGAACCTCCTTCCGAGACAGAGCGGAGGTATGTTGATCAGCGATCGACGAATTCAATGTTTGTTGGCCAAGACTGACCTTCATTTGACAGACAACAAATGCTCCAATTACTTCAACGTGTCGCCTTGGAATTTGTCAAGATTGTCAGTCGCAAGAAAGGGTTGTCACCCGCCGCGGTCGAAGCAGCTGGTGGAAAGATCTTCGCATATGGAAGCTACCGTCTTGGTGTTTACGGTCCAGGTGAGTCGCTCTGCTCTAATATACTCCAGCTATCTCTTACAAGCGTGTCATAGGTTCCGATATCGATACCCTTGTCGTTGGCCCGCAACACGTTCTCACCGAAGATTTCTTCGCGGAATTCCCACCTGTCCTCGAGCGAATGGCCCCGGAGGGCACGATCGAAAAGATGACCCCTGTTCCGGATGCGTTTGTGCCTATAATCAAGCTGGAGCTGGCTGGTATCAGCATCGATTTGATCTTCGCTCGGCTCATGATCCCCTCAGTACCGATGAACCTTGACTTGAAGAACAATGACTACTTGCGTGGGCTGGATGAGAAAGAAGTCCGATCTCTGAATGGAACCCGTGTCACAGATGAGATATTGGAGCTAGTGCCACAGCAAAAGACTTTCCGTCTGGCATTGCGCGCGATCAAACTATGGGCTCAACGTGAGTGATCCGCCCAACCTGCTGACGCGCCGGAACTGACCAGCATATGTATCTAGGACGTGCGATCTACGCCAACATTGTTGGTTTCCCCGGAGGTGTTGCTTGGGCTATGTTGGTAGCTAGAGTTTGTCAATTGTACCCACAAGCGACCGGTTCGGTGATTGTGGGCAAATTCTTTCGCATTATGAACAAATGGGCATGGCCGCAGCCCGTTTTGCTCAAGCCAATTGAGGATGGTCCCCTGCCAATGAAGGTTTGGAACCCCAAGGTAAGTCATGGTCGTACACTTCAACGCTCGCGATAGGCTTTAACACTTTGATCAGATTTACCATGGTGACCGTTTCCATCTCATGCCTATCATCACTCCTGCCTACCCTTCTATGTGCGCAACCCACAATATTTCGATGTCAACAAAGGCTGTTATTCTCCGAGAGCTCCAACGAGGAGGTGACATGGTGGATAAGATTTTCATGAAGCAACTTTCCTGGAAGGACTTATTCACACGTCACTCCTTTTTCACCAATGCTTACAAGTATTACCTGAGTATCACAGCCTCGAGCAGGACAAAGGAGGCGGAGGCTATTTGGTCGGGTCTAGTTGAATCAAAGCTGCGACATCTCGTGGGAGCTTTGGACCGTAAATCCGTCATTGCCGTAGCCCATCCTTTCCCGAAAGGGTTTGAACGAGTTCATGTGACCCAGAATGAGAGTGAGGTGGAGGAAGTGAAAAATGGATCCACCAAGTACCAAGCTAAAGGGACTGCCACGGAGACGACCGACGAGACCAAGGATGCTGCCCACCAAGCCGCTGCCCAGACTGGCGCAGAGAATGTGACAGTCCCGGAACCTTCTGAGAAGCCAGTCCAGAACGATGGCAGTCCGACCATGTACACTACGACCTACTACATTGGACTTGAGTTGAACGCGTTAGAACAAGGTATGTAAATACACCGAGTCCTGTCAAATCCTTCTAACCAGTTCAGGTGCCCCACGGTCCTTGGATATCTCGACCGACTCTCAGATATTCAAATCTACTTGCACATCATGGCCTGGGTATCAGCCCGAAGTAATGGACCTAGCTGTCACCCACGTTCGCAGGTAAGTCAATGCTTTATCGCCAGAACGAAGAGCTTCTCATCTCACCGTTTCACAGTTTCGATTTGCCAGATGATCTATTCCAGCCTGGCGAAACCCGCCCAGTCAGGAAAACCAAGAAGGTTCCGAGAAAGAATGTACAGAAGGCCGACGGAGCCGGTCATGGCCAGAAGCGAGGCATCGATGAGTTGGACGTAAGTGACAATAAGTGAACAAGACTGAATTTGACTGGGCAAGATATCGACACCCGGACTCGGCCCTTCACGGCCCGCCAGAGAACCCCACAGTCACAGAGTACCGACAGTTAGGAAGAACTAATATCGTTTCTCCCCCAGGTTCCGGCACAAGGTACCGCCAAACGCCAAGTGACACCGAACAACATTTCAAGTGGCCTTACTCCTGCGTGAACACGGTCTGCCAACTCAAACTTCTCAAGCTACAGACTATCACAACGGGGCTGGTCCCCGCCACCACCGACTCAACAACATTACCAACGAAAATCCTTGTATTCAAAACATCATACAGACCCCCAATCCTATAATCTGCCCACAACCCATCGTATGGGTTCGATCTCAGTTTACTTACCAATGGTTGCATTTGACTACCGAGCTTCTGCGCTCTAAAGCACAAGGTTGGTTTATTTTTCCCATTCGCTTTTCCCTGCTGCACACCTGTCGATTAGACTCGAGGCTATATCCTCGGAGAAGTCCGAGTGGACTCATCCTACAAGCTACCCCATCTGCACGTCCTGGCTATCTTTATGTTTCGCATCGTTCTACATTGAGGTAACCTGTTCCCAGGCCTGAAAGCCTGGGCTGCATTGTACGATTATCTCGCGGGCTTTTCCAGATTGGATATTGCAGATAGCTTAGCTAGGATAGTCTAATCAAAGGGATATCCTCGCCATGGGCGAGTGACGCGTAAAAATCTTCCTTCTCAATACTTCCAAGTCGTTTGAAATTTGGGTGTAGAATTAATTCAGAATTTCATAAGGCTGTGCATATGTACCTCAAAGTTGCCGCGTCGGACATTCCTCGAAATGCATGATCGGCTTGATCCTACAAAGATTGGATAATTGCACATGGACGAACAAACAACAGAGCAGTGTTCTCCCGAACCAGCGCTGAATTTGAAGTATATTGATCTCTTGGGGTTTTTTTGACACCAGTTCTCGATCTCGGCAGTCGTCTAACGTTCAAATATGGCTATGAAATTTTCAATCTCGGTAAAATGAACGGCAAGTCGGCCCGGGCTTGCATGGAAACAGGTCGGCCGACAGAGATCCACAAAGCCGACGGGTGGCTCGCTTCTTTCCGAGCTCACTCGGCAACGCGTGTAGAGCCTCTTTTAACCCGAGGAGAGCATCGCTTGGCAGTCGCTAATCTTGGAGTTTCCCGATTATCCACGGAAAGATCCAAGCCAAGCTTTTGCTATCTGGAGTAGTTCATTAAATTGTTAACATGATTTAGAAATTGAAATGTCAGATTCAGAGATTAAACGTAATAAGACCGCAGGTAGCCGTGTTAACCGCTGCAGGGTCAGGAATGATTGGTCCAGTTCTTCAGGGCTTCACTAGCTGAAGAAAAAAAAGCTCTGCATCCCCTTAGCGGGATCCACGGTTAAAGGCAAAAACGTGGCTCCCAACGTTAAAATCGCTTACATACGCTCAGGGAAATGGCGTGATTGGCAAGGCTGACCAATAGCATACTCCGGAAGAGCAGCCGCGACCCCACTGGAAATCCATTTTAGGAAGGCGCCGAGAAACTCAACGGAAGGTACGCCGGACTATATCCGGTTGCGTTTTGTGGTCCCTTTGCCTCTTGCGCGGATTAAAATCTGCGATCTACAGTTTCAGCTTCTGATTTAATTTTTCGACGCGTCCAAGCTTCAAAGGTCACCTCGCTCGTTCCTTTTCCTTCTCTCTTTCATCGCGCAGCTTGACATTACAATTCGGCCATCCGACCTTTGCGCCGCACACAAGCTCCGATGCACGCCAACAAGAAGGAAGCTGAGGATTACATCGGCCCTGAGCCGATCCACGACATGGCCATGGATGCCGATATGGATGATCGCGAGAAGCAGATTTACCACGGTGGCATGGAGAAGTTCAGTCGGCTGGGATGGAAGCGTCTGACCATTGTTCTGATCGTCGAGGCTGTTGCTCTTGGAAGTTTGTCGATCCCGTCCACGTTCGCGACCCTCGGTATGGTGGCTGGTGTTATCTGCTGTGTCGGAATCGGTCTCATCGCAGTCTACACGAGTTACATTATCGGTCAGGTCAAAGTCAAGTTCCCGCACATCTCCAACTACCCTGAGGCTGGTCGTCAGATGTTCGGACGGTGGGGATACGAGATTCTCTATATTATGCTGTGTCTGGAGCTTCTGCTGTCGGCTGGATCTCATTGTTTGACCGGAACCATTGCCTTTACCAATATCACCGGCAGCAGCATCTGTGCTGTTGTTTTCGGCGTTGTGTCCGCCATTATTCTCCTGATCTTCGCGATCCCGCCTAGCTTCTCCGAGATGGCTATTCTGGGTTACATCGATTTTGCCTCTGTTATCCTTGCCATTGGTATCACCATTATCGGAACCGGAGTTGAGGCATCGAACTCGCCTGGTGGCCTCGCTGCCGTGAACTGGTCCGCCTGGCCCAAGGAGGGAATTACTTTTGCGGAAGCCTTCATTGCTCTTTCCAACATCATTTTTGCCTACAGTTTCGCACTCTGCCAATTCTCCTTCATGGATGAAATGCATACCCCCACTGATTTCCCTAAGTCAATCTGGACCCTTGGTCTGGCTGAGATCTTTATTTATACCCTTACTGGCGCCCTCTGCTACGCTTTCATCGGCCAAGATGTTCAGTCCCCTGCTCTGTTGTCCGCCGGTAGCCTGCTTAGCCGGATTGCGTTCGGTGTCGCTCTGCCGGTTATCTTCATCAGTGGCTCCATCAACACTGTGGTTCTGGGACGTCTAATTCACGGCCGTATGTTTGAAAGATCCAATATCCGCTTCATTAACACCAAGATGGGTTGGATCACCTGGCTCGCAGTTGTCACTGTCCTCACCATCCTGGAATTTGTCGTCGCTGAGGTCATCCCCTTCTTCGACGATCTTCTCTCCGTCATCTCATCTCTCTTCGTCTCCGGATTCACCTTCTACTTCCCGGCTATCATGTGGTTCATGTTCATTCGCAAGGGCAGCCTGTTTGACCCTAAGAACATCGTCATGGGATTGATCAATGCCATCATCCTCATCATTGGTCTGGTTGTGCTCGGTGCCGGAACCTACGCCAGTGTCGTTGACATTGTAAGTGACATCTCAAGTTCTCGTTTTATTTTTGCCATATCAATACTAACATTAATGACTAGATCAACTCCTATGCAGCTGGTACCGTTGGAGGTGTATTCTCGTGTACCGCCTCGTAGTTCTCACTGTACTAATAGACTATGTAACTTATAAGCATTTGCATCAAGCGATTATTTAATGACTTTTCGGAAATACCATCTTCCCAATTTGAATTTCATGTAGTACGTATTTTGGGTCTGCCCAAGATATGAAATTGTATCGAAACACACCGTCAAGCCACAGCCGGACATAATGGATGTTGAAACACCTCATTGTTCGCGTTACCCCACGGACATTTCACCATGTCGGCGTACACCAGAAATATAGATCACAGTCTAACTGTCTAGTACTGATCTTTAGCCATACAATAATCTGGCGCAAGACGATTGTAAATCTTGAACTCGCGTGGCTTAACAAACATCGGCTCTGTTGCGGCCAAATATGGCTCGTAGTAGGCCTTGGTCATTTGATTCTAGAAATGTAGTCAGCATGGGCCCATTCTTGAGAATAGATAAGAAGTCAAAAAAACGAAGAGTATTAACCTCCATAAACCATTGGGTAGTAGTATTCCTAGAGATGTTGTTAGCATGGTTTCCTTGAAAAGAAGAGGAGAGGACATGCCAGTTCTCCACCCAGGTCAATGTTCCCGGGTTCGCGGGATCTTGATGCAATTCGAAAAACCGGCATTCAGGTTCCTTTACAACAGCGTCATAGACTGGCTTGAAATGCTCGAGGAACTTTTCCACGTTGGAAGGGTCGATATAGATTTTGACGTGGAGACTGAAGCTGGAGGCCATATTGAGCGGGGTAGGTTGCAGGTTTTAGAATTGCAAGAAAAGAAAGAGCTTACTGCAGTGCTGTGGATTATGAGAAAAGAATAAGAACACGTGCTAATTGACAGGTCACAGAGACTGTCATTTGTTAGTTTCTTGCATGAGACGTACATTAGCTGGCTCGCTTTCATGCACCTCTTGGCTAACGCTGCCAGGCTTCTCAGGCAGAACTATTTGTTTTCCCCAGTACGAGCCCATCTCTTTCTGCGGTGACCATTTCCATCTGCCTTTCTACACAATTATCGGATCAATCTTCATTCTTTGAGAAACACTTCCTTCGGATTCTAGCTGTTATTCATCGATCATATTGCCTGCACAGCTAAAGGTCGATAAGGCTCCTCGAGATATCGCATTTCATCCAACGTTAGCTCAACATTCAACGCCTCCAACGCAGCCTCAATTCTTGTAACACTATTCAGCCCGACAATCGGACAGGCCCCCTTTTGCAACAACCAAGCCATCGCAACAGAGCTCATCGCACATTTCTTATTGCGCGCAAGCTCTTCAACCCGGTCAACGATCATCTCATTTTGATCCCCAACGAACCAGCGCTTCGTTTTCTCATCTTGGTCCGCACGAGCAGACTTTTGCTGCCATGGCCTCGCTAGAAGGCCCCTCGCAAGAGGACTCCAAGGAATGAGCCCGACCACCTCCGCATCACAGAACGGGTTCATCTCGCGCTCCTCCTCGCGATAAAGAAGATTGTAAAGACCTTGCATACTAACGAAAGGCGTCCACCTGTTCATCTTCGCCGTATACTGCAATCGTGCAAACTGCCAACAATGCATACTCGACGCGCCCAAATACCGAACTTTGCCCATGCAGACTAGATCGTGTAGCGCTCGCATAATCTCTTCGGGCGGTGTTTCGGAGTCAAGTCTGTGCAACTGGAGGACATCAATGTAATCCGTGTTTAATCGTTGCAAGGATCCCTCTACTGCGTCAAAGATATGTTTCCGGCTTAAACCCATCTGATTCACCAAATGCCCGTCGTTGATCGCGGGATTAGGTCGTGAATTCGGATCATCCTCTAAAACTGGGTAGTATATCTTCGTCATGATTACTACCTTGCTTCGCGGGATGGAGTATTTTCTCAAGGCATTGCCGAGTATTGTTTCTGATTGGCCATTGGAGTAGGTGTTCGCAGTGTCGAATGTATTGATTCCCATGTCGAATGCTTTCTTTAGCAATGGTAGCGATTGTTCCTCATCAAGGACCCATGGTGATCCTTCCCAATTTGGGTTGCCGTAGGTCATGCAGCCGAGGATTAACCGGGAGACTTTGAGGCCGCTATTTCCGAGGCGGCGGTACTGCATTCGTGGTGAAGCTTTTGGATGGCCATCTTGCGCATTGGATCTGGCATGTGAATCCATCGTCGTTGATACCGGTAGAATTATTAGCTCGGTATTGCGGCTTTATTTGTGTTCATAAACCTTGATACGGACATAGACCGTCTATTGGCTCTCGAGGTCGGTGATCTCTCCGAATTTACAATTTAAGGGGCATGTGTACCGGAAACTGGATCTCTATCATTGGGAATCATATTTCATAAACTAAGTCATACCATTAGACATCATTCCTGGGAACGTAAATTCTCCAAAATCGGCTAACATAAAGTCATCTACAGGTGTAACAAGCGATTCTCCGGGAAATTGGAATGATCCTGTAGCATGCATGTCGCCTTCAAGATTCTCTTGGTAGCCCATCGCATCAGCTGACATCGGAAGTGGAGGAACGATTATTTCCCCATCTCTCTGTAGCGATGCAACACATTCGTGTAGCTTCCGCGTAAGACCGGGTGTCATCCGACAAATGGGATGCTGCTGAACGCTCGGTATAGCCTGGAACAGACCTAATACCTTGCGAATTAAATCAAAGTCTTGACTAGGTGCAATCGAAAGTTGTGTGTGATAGTTTTTCGTGACTTCCAGCAGGAAATGGCCCGCAAACGCAATCATGATGTGGAAATAATGCGGCATTCCAACTAGGCTGTGTTGGATATTCTCTTCGTGCAGGATCATTTCAAAGATTGCGACGGCTGCTTCATGAGCCATGCTCGCTGCCGTCAAAAAATGCGGAGGGATTGCTTCTCCATTTAATCCTTTAAAGACCTGATGCCCAAGATAGAGCTTGCCGAAATGGTAATGAAGTTGGAGACCACTTTTGGGAAAGTCGCCGATATACGGATCCGGCTTGAATATTGCAGAGAACTTATTGAACCATCGATCCAGTTGGCGGGAATAATGTATGATCTGGTTCGATAGTGATTGTGGTACGCGGGACTCCTGATCCGAGCCTAGTAGGTCGCGAATCTGGCTCATTATGACCAAAAGTGCGACCTGTGAAATGAGTCGGATATCGGAGTCAGTGGTATCCTCGCGAGCCAGAAAGCTTTCCCAGCTCAACGCAATTTCTTTGTCACTGCGAAGAAGGGGATCACGATTGTGAAGAATGGAGAGGTGTTGGTCGGTAATGAAAATGAGGTACCACAGCCTGACGCGATCTTTGACTGCGATTGTATCGTTATGTGTCGGAATTGGTGAATTCGAATTATGGGTTGGCGTTGATCGGGGAGCGCCTGGGTTAGAGAGATGATCGAAGCTGCGATGTAATCGCATATCGGCTGCACGGCGAATAGCATCACCGGAAAGGATTCTTGAAGCATCGGAGAGCCAAAATGAACTTATACATAGGGCACGAACATGTTCCAGATCGTGTTTCTCGAATAGCGACCGCGACATCAGTCGCCGGAACTCGCGGTTACATGCTTCGTAGAGTGATTGACCTTGTGGATCTTGTAATGCCGAGACAGTGCAGACGGCGGCAAATAGTAACGGCGAGGCTGTTTTGATCTGCTGAAGGCTGCGATACCCGCTGCAAATCCCATATAGATAAGGGTCTAGTCGGGTGTAATATCGCTCAACGAGGGTTTCCGCCACGCTCAAGCTGATGACGCCCTTGGTGACAAGATCTTGTGGTAAATTCTGTCTTTGACGTGTCACACTCGGAGGAGTATTGGCGGATGATCCAGGGCTTCCAAGTTTAGCTATGTCCAAGTACGTGTCGATAGGTGCTTGAACCCCAGAGGGAGTATCGGGTGGAGATATTTCACAACCATCGAGATCTTCTGCATCGCGCTCCAATTCGTCGTTGTGGTCGGCTTTGCTTTCGCTTTGAGGTGCATCACCGGATGATACAAGTGCTCTGGGCAAAGGCAAGTTGAGATGTTGGCAAATGTTTCCCAATACTTCGTGTATCCCGCAGATATCGGTTTGGAGATGCTCGGTATTCCTAATAAATGTCAATAATGATAAAAAAGGCTCCCAAAAATCCAAACATACTTCACCTCTTCCACCAATGACTGCAGACTCTTATTCAACACACATGACAGGCTCCGCCGGCGACATCGAGTACACGGTGGTCCATTGGTCATATCACATTTGATCTAAGCTGTTAGAGCCCGACCAATCAAATAAGCAGCAATTCATTGACACACCTTTTGCTTCCTACAGGCTCCACAAGCAGTGATCTTACGGGTAATCCCCGGCAAAACATCCAGCACCGCCGGGTCTTTCGCATCGGGGAGCTCAACAGACGAACTCGCATCCGGCATGGCGTCCGGCGCCTCATCGGCCCAAACCCGTTTTCGCTTTGTCATGATTGATTCGCGATGGGGCTACAAAGCTTTCAGAGTTGCATGCGACGGGGTATCAGAACGAACCGCACCGGTGAGTACCCCGAGGGGGTTTATCTACCAGCGAGAGGGGAAAGCCAGAGGCCCGCCCTGACAAAATCAACCCATTCTATTCGCCAAATATGCATCCTTTGCTCAACACCTCGGTGGAGACGAAAGGGGTATCGATCGGCCTACCTGGCCAAAGCTTCCCCACATCATTCGCAGGGCTGATTGGGGCGTATGAAGCTCCCCGCATTTGTGGAAAAGACTCCGGGGCGGAAATCTCGGACACTCGCCGACGTGGCTTGGTATATTCGGGATGATTGCGAAGTCTTCAAAAGTCTATAAGGTGAGCAAGTTTATGGCGCACAGGCATGACCACATGAGCAGATACGGTCGAAAGTAAAAGTCAACACGAATCGACAGACAATATGGGATCCACTATCGCTGCGAAGTCTAAGTGTCCCCCACCAGGGGTTTATCCCCCAGTCATTTCTCTTTACAAGCCGACCCCTCGCCAGGAAATAGACCTAGATGCGTCTTATAAATTCTTTCAACACTTGATTCGCGGTGGAGTCCACGGGCTTGTCCTAGCCGGGACCAACGCTGAAGCTGTTTTGCTCTCTGCCGAGGAGCGTAAGGAGCTTGTTAAAGTCGCAAAAAAAGCTGCATCGGACCTTGGCCGTCCGGAACTACCAGTCATTGCTGGAATTAGTGGGCAGTCTACAACCGAGTCGATTCGTCTCGCGGAGGATGCTTTGAGTGCCGGGGCTGATTTTGGATTATTGCTTCCTCCGAGTTACTGGGTTAAGGCCGTCACCAAAGATGTGATCCTAAGCTTCTATCGCGATGTTGCAGATGCGACTGAGCTCCCGCTCATCGTTTATAGTGTGAGTTGCAGAACAAGTTGTCAGAATAGTCAAGCTAGGTGCTAATCATCGACTAGTTTCCCGCTATGTGCAACGGCCTTGACTTGAATTCTGACATGTTATCCGA
Organism: Penicillium pulvis; assembly: GCF_028828015.1. Classification (NCBI taxonomy): domain Eukaryota; kingdom Fungi; phylum Ascomycota; class Eurotiomycetes; order Eurotiales; family Aspergillaceae; genus Penicillium; species Penicillium pulvis. The sequence goes on from NW_026643080.1 coordinate 6,749,245, forward strand.
GCTCGCCCAACATCCAAACATTGTCGCAGTGAAGTTGACTTGTGGAAATGCTGGAAAGGTAACGAGACTCACACAAGAGTTCGAGCACAGTCAGTTCGGGGTTTATGCTGGATCTTCGGACTGGCTAATTCCCTGCTTGGCGGGTGGAGGCAGTGGATGTGTAACTGGAATCGCCAATATCTTCCCAAAAAGCGTGGCTAGACTATACGCGTTATGGGAGGCTGGCGATATCAAAGAGGCCAAAAAGTTACAAGGATTGGTGGCTCAGGCGGAAAAGGCATGCAAGGAAGGTATTGCACCAACCAAATATGCTGCCTTCCATTTTGCCGGAGCGGCGGCTGGTTTGAGTGATCCCAAGGCATTTTGGCCTCGAAAGCCTTATACTCCTTGTAGCGATGAGAAGGCCGCCTGGGTGAAGAAAGTGATGTCGCATCTGGTGCAGCTGGAACAGAGCTTGCCTGATGCTGTGTAAATCTACAATTTTGTTTTAAATTAGCAATAGAGTTCATAAGGATTTCGACCTTGACAATTTTCCTATTGCCAATTCTAATTGTTTTAACAAGATACTAACAAGGTCCGAGTGTTTCTGATTCATCTATAGTTCACTCGGCAAAGGAAAATCTATTATCCCTCAGCATCAACACCGTCAAGCCGCGTAATCATTCAGTCGCGCCCAAAGCGCGAATTCTCCCACTTGATCATTCGACCTGGAAAATATACAGTTGGATGTTCAACATGGACTCTACCCTGCAACCTCTACTCGGCGACCGTATCTCGGGAGTTATTCGCCGACGAGCTTTTTCCCAGTCTGAGGACGAGCCCCTGATTGCTAGGTGGAGAAGATCCGCTCGCGACTTTCTCACTTCTCGATGGGGTCACTATCTTGTCCTTCTACTAATCACCATTGACGTCTGCTGTGGCTTATCAAATTTTCTGATCCAGTTGTATGTCTGCGAGTCAAAAGTAAAGCATGGTGGCGTTGACGAGGGATGGGGAGTCACCGAGGAGGTTCTTGGTATCACTGGTTTTGTGATCTCATGTCTGTTCATGCTGGAATTAATTGTGGCAGTTCTCAGCTCTGGATTCGGGTGAGTACTTTCTGAATCAATTTGCGGCTTGTTCATCTTGATCTTCCCGAAGCTCGGAATGCTTTGGTTGACTCTGACTATATCAAATAGCTACTTCTCGAATTGGTTCCACATCTTCGATTCGCTGGTGATTCTTGTTGCCTTCGTCATCGAAGTCACACGCCGGGGACTGGAAGAGGATCTGGGCTCTCTGGTTGTTGTTTTGCGTCTCTGGCGCGTTTTCCAGATCATTGAGGAGTTAAGGTCTGCAGGTGAAGAAACATTTCAAAACTACGAGGATGAAATCGAAAGACTTCGACAAGAGAATGCTAGTCTTAAGCAGAGACTGAACCTGGATGTAGGAGGTAATGAAGGTATACCATGAATGTACATTCGATTGAAATATTCTTTGTCTATGAGACACTCTAGATGAATTTATGTGAGGACATAAGCCTTTATGTGATGAATCTTCCAATGGTTTTTCTGGTATCAGAAGTTTTAATTTCACAGTTTATGATTCTATTGGTAGAGGTCGAGACATCTAGTATCTAACATTGTTTATTTAGAAAAAAAAGTCCTCCCCAAGTCGAACATACTTGATACGCTGTCTCCAGAAAGTAAAAGCAATGTGGACCACACCGCTCTTTTCAACCAAGATACTAGGATACGACAGCTCGCGGTTCAGCTTCTTCTCGCTGTTGTTCGTCAGACAGAACCCATCACCCTCCTCAAGTGTTTTAATCTTCCAGGTCGCCCCCTCGTCATCACTCCATGCCACGGACAATGGTGCTCGTGGAGCACCCCAAAAAGCTTCTTTCCCGTGCTTACTCGCCTGGTTGGCACGCGTATCAGTACCATCGCTGATATCGTCATAGAGACCGTCGCGCCGACCGAGAGCATCCTCCTTAGAGGAATGGTTATACACCAGCACAACTCGACCGGAAGGCAAGACATCAAAACAAATACCCGCATTCGGATTGGGAAGAACAGTGGACTTGGGCTCACTCCAGTCCAACCCATCTGCAGATGTCGACAAATACACATTATCTGCCCACCGGCTTCGGAACAGCCCAAGGTATGAGCCGCTCTTCAGCTGCTGGATGTTCATGTGTACACATCCGTAGCTATTTGGGATATCCCTCTCTGTCCATGTCTGTCCTCCGTCCTTTGATATCCGGATGCTTGAGATATCGTCGCTCCCGAGCCATCGCTCACCTGGCTCAGCCCGGCATTTGAAGATTGGGACTACCCATGTCCCATCCTTTAGTACGATGACTGGTTGTCGGATGAACGTCCCCGGCTCATTGAACAAAATACTTGGACCCGACCAATTGACTGCATTGTCGACGGAGATTAATTGCTTCACAATAGCTGAGTCTTGATTTCCGGCATCTTGGGATGTATATAGCAGTCGGATCTCTCCAGTGGAAGGAACGCGAAATAAAAGAGGATTTTGCTCGCTGCGCGTGTGGTCGTGTGTCATTTTCTTGGCTGCGATCCAGATCTTAGCCCCCGCTGGAAGCCGGGACATGTAGATGCAGATATCGGGTCGACCTTCAATGCTGCCACCAAACCAGACGCATAGCAAGTCACCATTGGGGAGCATAAGAAGATTTGAGGCATGGCATTGTGTTGTGAGTGCGGGGATGTAGGCTTCAGCATAGGAGTAAGCTCGATCAGGGGAGGATTTGAGCGAGGGATTGAAATCGGGCGCTTCGGTAATAGTCGTTGTGGCCATGGTGGTCGTCGCAAGCTCGGCTTGAAAAGATTGCGAAGAGGTAAGTCTCGAAGCTTTGAATTTCCAAGATTTCTTAACCACCTCTTATCTTATCCTAATCGATCGCTCGCTTCTTGCCTGAAATGGTAAAGTGCTAAAAGACCGGGTTGGTCGCCGGCGCAAAAGAGTCTAGGTCAACATCGGACAGCAAGCCGATTTCAGTGCGTTTCTCCACTACCCCCACTTCCCCATGGGGTGTGTACGTGAATATCTGGGGAATGCATGGCTGTGAATTGATTGGTGGGGCATTGGGTGCTTTAGCTTTGAGCACCACTGCGATTATATATTCACCGACCACCTGGGCGAGTGCAACAACTGAGAGATTCTGCATTTCAAATATCTTCCTCGAGCAAAGTCTATAGGGCTTGTTTTTCCTAACATGGCAGGAGGAACAAGTATCTGGGTCAGTAACGAAGCCAAGACTGACCCCAAAGCCATCTTCAATCTTCGTCTTCTCTATCTTCTTATCGCTGTTTCATGGGGTGGTGCATTTTATGGATTTGACACGGGAAACATTGGTGGAATCCTCACCCTTCCGTCCTTTGAAAATGCATTTGGATTGAGTAATCTTACTGCGACCGAGATGGACAACCGAAAGGTAGGTCAATCGGCCTCAACATGCATATAGGTATCTGACAAAGCTAGGGAACCATTGCATCTATGCTCGCAGCAGGTGGCTCTGTAGGCGCCCTACTCGCAGCACCAACTTCCGATTATATTGGCAGAAAATGGTCCGTCTTCGGCTGGGGATTAGTCTTTGTGGTAGGTGCCGCAATGCAAATGGTGGCAGACTATAAAGTTCTCCTAGGAGGTCGATTCATCGCTGGCATGGGTGTCGGCGCTTCATCAATGCTCACACCTCAGTTCTTGGCAGAGAATTCCCCAAAATCAGTGCGTGGGTCCATGACTGCCACCTATAACCTGATGATTGTGTTCTGCCTCATGTTGGCTTTCTTCATCAACTATGGCGTCTCAAAGTGGTCTTTCCCTGGCGTGGAGTACGACAATACCCAATGGCGGACGGCAATGGGTATCCAGCTCATCCCCGGTGCACTGATGTGCATGATGGTTCCATTTGTGCCGGAAACCCCGCGTTGGTTGATCAACCACGGCAAACAGGAGAAGGGATTGGCAAATATCTGCAAGTTGAGGAAGCTGCCTGCTGACCACGAGTATGTGCAAACTGAATACCGTGAGATTGAAGCCCAGGTGAGGCATGAGCAGGAATGTTTTGCTGGACACAACTACTGGGTTGTTCTGAAAGATATTTTTACTTCGAGGAACAACTTTCAGCGTTTCTTCCTTGCTGCGATGCTATTTCTGTTCCACAAGTTCACGGGAACGGATTCTCTGAACGTGAGTTCACCTTCTTCGTAGTCGATCTAGCGAAATATCATCGCTAACCATCATGACAGTACTATGCACCAGAAATCTTCGCCATGATCGGTGTCAGTGGAAACTCAACTACCTTATTGGATACTGGCATATACGGCGTTGTGAAAACAGTCACCTCCCTTTTCTACGTGGTATATCTGGTCGACCGTGTCGGACGTCGGGTCCCTCTACTTGTCGGTGCAACAATGCAAGCTACTGCCATGTTATATCTGGCACTTTACCTTCGCTTCGCTGGAGTAACCGAGGACTCCTCTGCTGAAGGAACACCAGCGGGAGGAATCGTGGGACTTGTTTTCATCTACATCTATGCTTTTGGATGGTCATTTGGTCACTCTGTAGCCTGCTACGTGGTCGCTGCCGAGATTTTCCCAACGAGAATTGTAAGTCTGATTGATGAACCTAGTGTTTGAAGTGCAGTAGCTAATCATATTCAGCGGTCATTCTGCATGTCCATCTGCTTCTTTATCAACTGGATTGTGGACTTTGGCATTACCCGAGCCACCCCCAACATGATCACCGAGATGGGATGGGGCGTATTCTTGCTTTATGCGATGCTGACCTATCTGGGTGTCGTTTTTATCTTTTTCTGTTTGCCAGAGATGAAGGGTCGGTCTATCGAAAGTATGGATAATCTGTTTGACCGACCATTGTGGATGATGTGGCGCCACGCCTACCCCACCGAGGAAGAGAAGGTCCGGTCAGATGTCCGAGATGAAGCTGTGATGGGTAAGCTACAAGATGATGATGATGCTAAGAGAAATCATGTGGAACATGTTGAGACTGCTTGATTCAGAATGAAACGCGGGGTATCGGCAAATAGCTTATACTGCTTGAAATTGTTTCTAATTTGTTCATTGGCTACAAATCTTAATGTTAAACAAGGTTTATCAACACGGCGTTGGTCCGATCCCGTAGATGAGGGGCAAAAGCTCTCAATCGCAGCGGGCTTCTCTCCGATCTACTGTAGCACCGTGCTGAGTTAGATAACCCACCGTCGAATAGAATTTAAGGAATGCATTTCTCGTCCTATCCAGGAAGCAAGAACTATAATCTCACTACGACACAATGGCGAGCGGTATTCAGGATAAAACCTTCACCTTGAACACTGGGGCAAAGATACCCGCTATTGGATTCGGCACTTGGAAGGCTGGTCCAGGCGAAGCAGCTGCAGCCGTACAATCCGCGTTCGAAGCAGGATACAGACACTTTGTAAGCTCCTCCAAGCATTTCTGATTCTGACGTGTGCTTACTATCAATCTAGGACTGCGCGCCTCTCTGTGAGCATTCAAACAATTGCCCTTCATGAACGACGAGCTAACCGTTCATGTAGACGGAAACGAAGCAGAGATTGGCGAGGTGTTCAAATCAATCAACGTTCCCCGCGAGGAATATTTTGTGACTAGCAAACTGTATGTTCCCCAATTTCGTTAACAGGCCATTTTACTAACACAAGTATGTAATAAGTTGGTCCTCCGACCACCGACGCATTACCTCCGCGCTTCAAAAATCACTAGACGATCTTTGCCTGAAATATGTCGATCTCTATCTCATGCATTGGCCCGTGACTTTACCCACATCCACACCAGAAACCTATGGAAAAGAAGATCGGACCGCCCATGACCCCGACTGGGACTTCACCGACACATGGAGGGAGATGGAGAAGTTACTGAGCACAGGCAAAGTACGAGCAATTGGAGTCGCGAACTTCTCCACGGTCAATCTGGAAAAATTGCTTAAAACCTGCAAGATTGTTCCGGCTGTTAATCAAACAGAGATTCAGCCACTGTTGCCACAGAAGAAGCTGAATGGTTTCTGTGTGAAGCACAATATTCATCAAACCGCCTTTGGACCACTCGGAGGAAGTGGAAGTACGTTGCATGATAACCCTGTGGTGAATAGCATTGCGGAGAAAAGGAGTTGCAGCTCGGGAAATGTGTTGCTGAGCTGGGGGGTAAAGAAGGGGTGGAGTGTAATTCCAAAAAGCACGAAGGCTGCTAGAATCGCGGGGAATCTCCAGAAATGTTTTGAGATGGATGAAATTGAGACTGCTCAAATTGACGGGTTGGTTCAGACATTGGGAGGGAAGCGGTTCAATCGTCCGAATTGGGGGGCTGTTATCTTCCATGACGACGAGGGTGAGAATGTACAGTAGACCTTACCAGACTAGACTCAATTTGAAGATTGTTCAAGGAATAAAACAAAGCGTATGCACATGGAATTAGTAGAGGCCACTGTATATATGAAATATTTTCACCCCATATTAAACCATGTTACTTTTAACCTGATATCCTTCTGCAACAACTTTGCAAGCTACGCTGGTTTCAACTTGATATCAGCACTGGAGTAGTGAGCCTCTAAGCCCCACCCAAAAACACAAAGTAGATCCATATATTGCTTGCTATATGCCTTTACATTCTTTCACTTTTGCATTCTTTCACTTTTGCTCTCTAATAAGTCCCCCCCGTTCGATCATTCAATTATCTTTACCAGTTATATTTAACACTTCTTATACCTTCGCCCTCATTCACCTCCTAATTAATACCGCGCCCACTCCTCTCTCACATTCTTCTCTTCCCTTCCTTCAAGCTTCATACTCACCCCCAGTTCCTTCTATATCATCCTTGTCCCTGACAATTCAACCGCCTGGCTGCTCTCAGTATCCTGTCCAGACCCTCACCCGTTTGGTGACCACTAATCCCAGGTAAGATCTCAGATGATCCCCTCTCCTCTCCTGTCTCCCTTCTCGGGCACTCATGACAAATATAATCATCAACCACTTCTGAGCCAGTTCCCCAGTCCAGAAAGACCCTAATATTTGATGATGAGATCTTACCAGCACCTGCTGACGGGAGGTTTCCGCCTCCCTTCGCCTTAGATCTTCCCTTTAAGCAATCCCTTCAGCAAGCAGGAGCTTCCTAATTCCGAGGTTGAGAGCACGATGCTGAGCAACCAAGCGAAAAATGTCATGTGTGGTAAAACAACGTTGCCATTCTCCTGACCGGTATCCACCATTTGCCTTGTTTCATTTGCCTTGTTTTCACTGTCATTATCTCTACCAGGGATGTTGCTGGCACGCTTTTGCTCACAATGATGGTTATGTGTGGTGCCACACATGACTAACATCGCGTTTTGTGCGATATGATTACCACATTGCAAGTTTGGGGGCTTATATCGCCTCACTGGAGTAAATCCCGACCTCCTTTTGCTTTCAGGTATTGACCTTCCAGCATGCATCGGAATCCATTTTTGTTTAGGTGGGTTCGGCGTTGTAGTACGTTCATATGCGGACGCTGTCTTTAGGAATTCGGTACGGTGGGACAAATGTAGATGACAGATTAGAGCTCAATGTATTTATAGTATATTGCCATGAACTTTTATTTAATTACAACAAAAACAAGTAAGGGGCGTAGAAAGACTAGGCTTTCACCTCCATTGCAAATTTCTTCGCGTTCGATTCGTCTTTCTTCCCAAGTCTCCTCTGTCGCCATTTAATTCCCTGTTTCATCATAAGCCAGAGGCAAGGAGACGCTGCAAGCGCAATCAACGACAGGGTCGTGTATGCCCATCCTGATCCCATGGCTTCAGACATTGGGCTGATGGCAGCAGACGCAGCGGCGCCCAATTCACAACGAAACAAGTTATTCGCTGCAGTAGCAGAGGCTGATTTCCCCGGCCAGATGTCGACCATTAATGCTGAAAGTACCTGGGACGTACCCATCAAAGACCATCCGCAGATGAATAGGAGGATGACAGGGGCTGCCAGGTTGACTTTCCGACCTAGCACCCATCCGTATGCAATGACTGTTATAAGACTCAAATAGTACATCGGCAGCGCCACTTCTATTCGGACTCTTTCAATATTGAAATTGCGAAGATCTTGTCGAACATTCTTCAGCACCGGCATTCCTGCTTTCTTGGCATGGCGACGATAATTCCAGTCGACGATGATGCCCGTTGAAAAAGCGGACGCTATTCCACCGGCGCCGATGGGAAGGTACATCAAGCCGGTTTGGATATCGTTGAAATGGTATACCTCGTGGAACGACGTAGTCGCTCCAGTCATGACGGCGTAGAAACAGGCAAACATTAATCCGGTCGTTAACAAGATCAACATTGTTTCAAGGTCATAACAAACTTTCAACGTCGGCAAAGGGGAAGGAATGCTCAAGCGATAATTTTTGCGGACATCGGCAACTTTCTGAGGATCAGGACTAAGACCATTCTTCACTCGCCGCCTGTGTCTTATAATATCTGTCAAAGACATATTCAGGGCAGGTGGCGGAACTGATCCATCCCCAACGACTTTCCGACACGTCTCTGGCAGGAACAGCGCGAGGAAGGTGAAGAACACACCGCCAAGGATTAGAAGAAACCAGAAAATCCAATGCCAGTTCAGATACTGGCTGATTAGACCGCCGATCACGGGAGATAATGAAGGACCTAGCATGCTTCCGATGGTGGCAAATGCAATATAACTTCCTCGTTCTGAGGAGGTGACGATGTCTGCTACCAGGCCATTGGCAAGTGCGACCGTACCACTGCTGCCGGCACTCTGTAGCATTCGGAGAAGTAGTAAGGCGACGTAGCTATTTTGAAGACCGAGCGCAAGATTGGCCACGAGATAGATTGTGAAGCAAATCATGTAGGCTGGGCGTCTTCCTGCCGTGTCGGAGAAGCCTGCGATGAACATCGGTGCAAGCCCTTGTAGGATCTGATCGTAAAAATAGAATGATTAGCCATTGAAGTTAAAGCCCAATGAGATAAATTGCCTTCTTACCATGTAGGTTGTAACGGTGATGTTAATCTTCGAGGTAGATACATCTAAGGCTGTCGCTATAGTGTCTAGTGCTGGGAAGTAGATACTGGCTGATAAGGGTGAGAAGAAGGCTGCCAGGGAGCCAACCGCAACCATCGCCCTTTTCTCAGTCTTTGTAAAGACAGAGAACTCCTCAGGCTGACACTCCACATTTTGGACGGGTTGATTTTCAGGGTCTTGATCTGGATTTTGCTCTGCATAACCAGCGATTGAGTCATTGGGGCTCGTCGAGCTTTCGGGTATCGGCATAGTTGACGATGGCGATAGACTGTTGGGCAAGTCGTCGACAACTACCACTTTGGTAGTCATTAGATCCAAAGCTGGGGCTATTTTCAAGTAGTAACAAAGTCTCTGGGAAGATTTCCCCCATATATATGTCCAAAACGTCCGGAGTTAAGAAAAATTGGCCATGATGCGTGAGCGGGATTTGAAAATGCCGGTAGCGGGCCGGAACCGGGATATACTATATAGTAGATTAAACTTTGGACCTTCTTAAGTCCTGGCTGGAAAGCTTCCCTTTTTTTGTTTAAATCCTATCCCCGACACTCATCAGAACTCCAAGGTTGACAAGCAAACCGATATTCATGGTGTTTTGCAATATTTGCATTTTCCTTCCATGGATTCTCAGGCTATCTCCGGCTCTATCTTTGGCCTATCCCGGCACAGCAACCAGGTACCACCATTGTATTTTCTAAGTCAACTGGATGGCCTTGCTCACCTGGGCAACATATGAATCTTCAAATACCCTTTGACTACGAACTTTCGTCTTGGCTCTTGGTTCAAGCTCTGGTGAAACATCAAGTCTACCGCCTTTCCCTATCACTCTCGTATATATTGATGTCCAAGACCTACTGCACATTCGCAAACCCGAATATTTGATTGCACAAACGAATCTGACAGCACATACAGTATATAAAGAGATTTTACTGATCCACACTGCTGCCTAAAGCAGATATACCATGTGAAAGGCAGAGGAATTACTTACTGCCTATATAAATATCTTTTCTATTTCTTCCTTCTTCTTCCTCTTCTTCCTTCCTTCACCAACCCTCCACTCCAGTTCAACAAAAAAGAAAGCAGGACGACAAAAGGCGTCTATGATGCTGCGCTTTGTTTGATTATGTTGTCAAGTGAAAGAGTGGTTCAGAGTTGAAGGTAGGAAGAAGACAAAGAATCATCCCCACCATCAATTAATGTGATCTAATCTTTCATTTAAAGCCTCGAATCCTTTCAAATACGTGAACCTGACCTACTGATACCATGACGAATGATGCTGGGAATTCGACAATCTCACAAAAAGAGCATGCCCAACCGATCTCACTATGACACGAATGCTTCTCTTACAAATGCCACCATCTTCGCATGAAGTCGGTCCTTTGAGGAATGTGAATGGCTGCCCTGCGCCATTGCGCAAGCAAAAAATGATGAGGTTTTCGAGCGTTCCTATATATGTTCATGGCCCTGATATTCGTCTACAATATCGGGTCCTATGGAAAGACGATTTCCCCAAGAGGTGTTGTTAGGAAGTGAAATACCTTCCGTTCACTTGAAATCTCTCTGTTATCTCGTCAATAACGTGATAAAGCTGGAGGATCCTGACTTTTTACCCTCGGTGCGTGTTAGGTCCTGAATGACTTTACGAGATTATCGAGACTGTCAAAGGATATATATGCCTTGACTTTGTGTAAGTTGAAATCGCTCTGCATTCACTCCTTTTCAGAAGCAAACCAGAAATGGGCTAGAAAGCTGACATTAATAATAGTTCTGAGATTAAGCAAGTCACACTAGAGCTCAAGAAGCTCAGTCTCCTGAAAATGACGTTCAGAGAACCTCTCCCCTTATACCTGTTAGGGGAGACATTCCCACAGATTTACCAAGAGGAAAACTTATAGAGGCTATTCAGCCAGGAAAACACATATATACCATCTCTAGATGTTGACATCGGCAACGAATCGCCTCTTCCTCGAGGAATTCTTGAAATCATTAAATGGGCCAGGCAAGTTGAATGATTCCACGCAGCAACTACAGGATGGCGCAGCTCGGCATCATAACAAGACTTGGGAAGCAATCCGGCGCTAGACGGAAAGGACAACCCGGTATCAACAAGCCTTTTTATACGAGAGCACTCCTGAACTTACGACCGGGCTGGTATTTACCAAGCAGTTTCTCCAGCGACCCTGTTGTCTCAGCCATGCGGTATGTTCTATATCTGGGTACTATTGGGAGCATGCAAGGGTCAATATCGTGCTTATATCAGAGTGGGTGATAAGAGCCGGCTATTGCGCAAAAAGTCACTTTTCCGCTCCTGTGACGGCGGTAGATCGTTTCTCAAGGAATGTGTGAATGCAACTGGGAAGGGAAAACAGAGGAGGGTGATTTCATTTGATTGGACTTCGAAACAACAAAAGGTCTTTGATCGGACCAAGAAGTTCTTCTCCAAGATCCAACTGGTAGGAGGAGATCCAACCATTCAGTATCACCTAGCCGTGGATGCGTCAGATCGTGGGATCGGAGGAGTATTATTTCAAATGCGAAACCGGGCCGTGGGCAGTTCCTATGGGAGAGAAATGGACCAGAAACGGCTTAGATTTGCGTTGCGCCCTCTTGGCATGAAAGACATTCACGAAGACGAGGATTATGTTCCAGATCTTAAGAATATCGTTCAGGTCATCATCATGTCGCTGAGTATCCTGGAGTTACCATCTACAACAGGAAGCTCGGGTCAAAATTGGTGAGGCTGGTCTTTGTCGTCCATCCTCCAGATGCCAAGAATATGGCTAAAGTTAAAGAGCCAAGCAAAAGTCGCACAAAGTCTTCCAGGACTTTTGCGGATATAGAGCACCTCTGGCGTTCTCGCCTCTGCCCGCCAATACATTCGTGCCGTCGGCATGGGTCACCAGGACACGCAGCAGTCACTATGGTCAGGCCATCAGCAGACTCCTTGAGTAAGTTGAGCCCGAAAGCATTGCTTCCGCTTCAAACCCACTTACAATTTTATACTCAAAGATATGATGGGTTTTTACGTTGCTTGACATACCGAAGAGCGGAAACAAGAACACAAAACCCAGACTAGGCTGAAAAACATGATGGGGGAATAGAGAGATCTAGGCTCCTGAATGATTACATTGAAGAGGGACGTTTTCACATGAAGGATGTACGCGAAGTAGTGATCGCAGAGAGACTTACAACAGGAATTGGCGGGCGAGGGGAAAGTTGAGGTCAAAACTTTAGGACGGGACAGAACCTCGAAGCAACACCATCACCACACCAGGGTCGCCAGCTTCTGCACCCGGTCTCTAGTAGCGCCAGGGTTGATTTCAAGTGATCAGGTTCATTCTAAATTGCATCTTTCTTGCTTTCGCTGCTGCCTGCTTACTTTGCTTTGTCATCTCCCCGTCATCTCGTTGATTGACTGGGATCTTTCACAAGGCTTGACTTTCTCCTCTTTCCCTCCACGTAATCCACTGCGCCCGTAACCATATCTATCATCTCACACCTGGATCCACCATGTTGAGTATCAATACCCCTGCCGATGCATTCTGGGGCTTACCAAGCTCTAAAGCCAAGTCAGTCACTATGAAAGTCGTATGGATCATTAGCTAACAAAGATCAGCTTCTGTGAAGAGGTAGCGAACCCACACCGATTAATGCTCCACGAAGCTGACTCTCATTTCTATCGTTTGCAGGATTACGTTGTGACGAGATATGTCGCGGAATTCATCAACAGCTTGACCAACCTATGCTACAGTAAGCCGCGGGATCGTAGAAAAGCTCATGAACTCTAACGCGATTGTTCAGTCATATATGCCATTTATGGCCTCCGTCAACTACAGCAGAAGCGCAATGTCGAATTCGCTCGCGCCATTCCTTATTGGGGCTTGATGGCGGTTGGCATTTGCTCCGCGGCCTTCCATATCAGTCTTCAATACCACACGCAGATGTTGGACGACCTATCCATGCTTTTCACAACAACTCCACTGGTTCATCGTGTCTTGACAGTGAACGCCGATCGCAAGGGCTCGTTTGTCACAGGTCTTTGTGTTTACTTGGCTCTCGCGCTTGTTGTAATCTACCATGTCAGAACAGATGAATTGATTCTACATGCTTCGTTCTTTGTTGGCAGCATTGCTGTCATCGGTATCCGGACTATGCAGCTACTTAAACGACGCACCGCCGAGAATTCTGCAGCCCGCCGACAGCTTTGGGGTATGGTTGTCTTTGGGGCTGGTGAGTCATTCTGTTTGTAATGTATAATCTTGTGACAAGCCAAACTAATTTCAATTTAAGTCATCTTTCATCTGGGATATATTGTCTGGGTGGTTGATGGCTGGGTGTGCGACGGGCTCAGAAGTGCACGGGCGATAATTGGGCTTCCTTGGGCATGGCTACTGGAGCTTCATGGATGGTAAGTCTTCAGTATATTTACTGATGGGATACTTTTGGTGGGCCGAGAGACTAACTCTCTGGATAGGTGGCATATTTTCACCGGTATCGGTGCCTATATTTTCATCGCGGTCATCGACCAACTTTTGTCAGGTGAGGATCATGATGATATTGATGGAGGTTTTGCCTGGCCTGCATCATGGGCTTCCCAGTCACTATTTGCTGGGGTAGCTTCCACCATTGTCGGTGCGGATGATAAGAAGCAGAAGTTGTAAGCACCTTTACTTTTCAATGGTGACTGCTGAAGAGTTCGACTACCGTGGTTCTTTGTTTAGCGCATTTTGATTATTCATCGAGCCCTATGAAATAGATGCTTCGGTAGCTTACTACTTGCTAAACTCACCCAATATATCATGATTCAAAGTACAGTTCATTTGAACCGTCCTTTTAAGAAAGGAGTTGTCACTGTGCCCAAAAAGGAGCATAGACACATTGTATTTAGTTATGCAGTCTAGTAATTGCAAATTTTGGGCCTTCTATGTCAAGCAAGCTGGGAGATCGGGACCTTCGACCACCAAAATTCAGTCTCCTCCTTCGCCCACTCATCCTTCACAAATTTAGCAGCGGGAGCAGTGGAACCCCCGATGAGCTCCTCATTCCCCTGTCCAAAAATCAAGACATGTGCATCACTTGGATTGTAAATCTTCCACTCAGGTCGGTTCCCATAACGACCCGAGATGGCATTCGGATCACCCTTTGTAATAAAGCTAGTCAAATATGCATGGAGAGTACCCGAGAGCTCCTTTTGTGACTCCGATACCCCCGTGATAGCATTATCAAAAGTCTCATATGCCATATTTTCTCCGTGGTTCGCCCGACCAACAACAGTCTTTGGAAAAGCCCAGTTGTACAGGTAAACTGGTACACCTTGAGACGAGGCAAACTGCGCCGTCTGACGAACAGGTGCAACGTATGCATAGTGTCCATACGCAGCCTCAATTCGCTTATACTGTGATCCAAGACCGTACCCAGTCCTGGTTTCCACATACGGCGAATTGGGATCAGAGCTGGGGTCAGGGTAGAGGCGATCGATGGTATCCAAGTCGTCAGAAGAGAGTTCTGGTAGGAGACTTTTCCAGAAATGACGGAACTGCGCTGGGTCGGACATTTTCTTGTCGACGTAGTACGTTCCTTCGTTACTGTTGTATCCAGTCATTATTGGGACTTTGTTCCACAGCTCAGAGTTCCAGGCATCCAGTGGCTTCCGGGCGATGAGATCGTCATCGATTACGGGCTGGAAAGCCCATCGGAGCGATGGGTTGTACTTGTCGAACACTTTGGTTTGCGCGTCTGTCACGGTCGAACTCGGGAGAGAGCGGAGATAGGGGAAGATTTCGTCTTCGGGCAATTTGGACGGGCAGCCGGCTTCCTTGAGGAAATTCTTGAATTGGCTTTCGTGTACTGTTGCGTTGTAGGGGCGGACGGCGCGAGATGTTGCTGAGCCGGATTCTATGATGGCACGGTGGAATAATGCCGGGGACTGGTCATTGTAATTCAGGATATGGTGGCCAATCTAAGACACAGTCAGTCTAGGGACAAAGTTGTAAGCTATGCGAGTATCTCACCGAGTGGGCTCCTGCTGACAGACCGAACAGCGTGACATTGCCAGCATCACCTCCGAACTTCCCGATGTTCTCCTGTACCCATTCAAACAAGAGGACCTGGTCACGCAGTCCAAGATTTAGAAGACCTTCCTTCTTTGAGAGAGTACATGGTAAGAATCCCAAAGCTCCGATGCGATACCCGAAACTGACGCCAATAAAAGGAGACTCGGACCAAGCGACCATAGAGGCGGTATTGTGCATCGATGCCGCACCACGATTGAAAGCACCGCCATGAACATAAATCGCCACGGGCAGCTTATCTGCTTCAGTAGTTCCAGCAGGCCGAAAGATGTTGGCAGTGAGACAATCTTCGCTTTGCTCTAGTTTTGGACCATTGGCGAGCAATGGCTTGCCTGGAGCTGCAGGACCAAATTTCGAGGCATCAATGGTGTCAGTAGAGGCGTTCACCTTTTCTGCTGGTTTGAATCGTCTTTCTCCAATGGGGGGAAGAGCGTACGGAACGCCCAGGAACGCGTCAACAGGATGCGGGGTTGTCTCCTCCCTTGAGGTTCCAATGACATGACCCTGGCGGAGGGTGACAGAAGGAGGGGTATAGTCTACCATCGCGGTGAATGTCCTTTATTAAATGTAATGGAGAGGATAAGTCGACGCTGAGTGTTACGTTATAACCAATTGCGCGGTTCTCTCCGGTGCTCAGAAATAGCTCCGTGCGGGGAATCGACAGGACTCATAGGAGTGGAGACGCGGGTTATCTGAATAGATAGGGGGAAACGTTTATCACTTTATCTCGTGGAGATATCAGCTTTCGGAATCTGTCCGAGCAAGGATGAGCTCCGCATGAACTGTCTAGTTTTGGAAGTTGGGGTCTTGGAAAAGAGAGATAACGGACAGTCGCCGACTTCTCTCATAAAGGAGGTCTCCTGGGGGAAGTTCAAATTCTCTTTTCTTTAGGATTATGTCCATAATTACTATATTTGATTCCTAGCCATGAAAGAAGATAAAAAAGCAGCGTCTATCACGCAAACCGATGAAAAGGATGTTCAACTGGGGATCATCACTGATCTTGATGAAGGCGAGGTCTTTCTCCACCAACATGGCTACACCAACGAAGCCGTCCAGGCCCTCATGGACGATGAATCACGCAATAAAGCTCTAGTTCGCAGAGTGGATCTTGTGCTTCTACCTTTACTTGCGGGTACCTATACTCTGCAATACATAGACAAGTCGGCATTAGGCTACTCTGCCGTCTTCGATCTGCTGTCTTCGACCCATATGACAAGCAATGAATATAGCTGGCTAGCAAGTATTTTCTATTTTGCCTACCTTTTTGCAGAGTACCCCTGGAATATTCTTGCACAGAAGACTCGGCTAGGCAAAGTCGTCTCTGGAAATGTCATCGCATGGGGTGCCATGCTCATGATCACCGCTGCTTGTACTTCATTCACTGGCATGGGAATTTGCCGTTTCCTGCTTGGTGTCTTCGAAGCGCCCATCACGCCTTGCTTCATGATGATCGTGGGTATGTGGTATACACGCTCTCAGCAGCCATTCCGTGCTGGGGTCTTCTACAGCTGCAATGGACTCGGGGCTGTGATTGGCGGTGTCTTGACATATGGAATCGGACAAATCAAGACAATCGCAGTCTGGCGAGCTATTTACCTGATTCTTGGTGGAATCACAGTTTGCTGGGGCATTTTGATGTTTTTCTTTCTTCCCGACGACATCATCTCAGCGAGACGCTTCAATATCGAAGACAAGGTCCTTTTGATTGGCCGCAATCGACTGGGGCGAACAGGTGTGATCAACCACAAGATTAAGTGGTATCAAATCAGAGAAGCATTAGTCGATCCTCAAGTTTGGATTCTGTTCCTCTTCACTCTATTGAACGAGGTCATAAATGGCGGCATTGCCAATTTCAGCAAGCTCATCATCAAAGGTCTGACAGATGACGCGCTCACCACAGTTGCACTGGCAATCCCAATGGGCGGGTTTCAGATCTTTTATATTTTGAGCGGAACTTTCTTAGCCTCGCGCTTTCGTAATACGCGCACGATCGTCATGTTCATTTATCTAATGCCGACGATCGTTGGTACCTGTCTACTGTGGAACATGAATCATGAGACCCACAAAGTGGGCGTGTTGTTTGGTTACTATATTTGTGGGGCATATGTCTGCTCTTTGGTGCTGGCGTTGCAGATGCCTGCTACTAACCTCGGAGGCTACACGAAACGCAGTACTGGCGTTGCCCTTGTCTTCCTAGCTTACTGTGCTGGGAATATCATCGGTCCCCATGCTTTTCTAGCGAAAGAAGCACCTATCTATCAGACTGGCTGCAAGTTGATCATTTCATGTGCAGCTGCTCAGGCTGTGCTCGCTCTTTGCCTTCGGATGCTTCTGATTTCTCGAAACAAAAAGCGAGATGCGGCCGCTAGTAATGAAGGTACCGAGGGTATATCGCAAGCGGACGAGCTGGCTGACTTGACTGATTTCGAGGTAAGGACTCAAAATGATTCCCTCGGCCAGATACAGACTGACACATTGACAGAATCCAAATTTCCGCTATGTGTTTTGAACAATGCCCGGTTTGGGAGTGGGCTGTTCCTGCATGGGCTTTCTATAACTATATGAATCATGATTAGTAAATTGACTGATTGCCATCAATTATACCTTGGGCAGAAGCCTCGGGGAAACCTGGCAAACCTGACTTGGATATGCTTATTACGCCAGCTACAACCGGATAAGATACTTCTCTGTCAAGACATAATAATTCAGTTGTGTAGTAGAACATAAAAAGTTACGAGTAGATCTGATGAAACAAAGGAAACCGTGGCTGTTCTTGAAGGAAAACGAGACGAAGTATTGTACATCGGGATGGAGGGATGGACAAGGCTTTAATCAAAAAATTCTAAGGGTTATCTCTATTATCCTCCTGCGGCAACAACGAAGGAGTCATTTATTTGCCGATCTCAACACCACCAGTGGCACCGAGCATACGCTTGATGTCACCGTAGATGGCGAACTGACCGGCAGTGATGGAACCGACCATGACAAGACGGGCACCAATACCGGAGTAGGAGCCACGGAGACCGAGCTCCTTGGCGATCTTCACGAGACGGGAGACGGTACCCTCACCAGCAAGACCGGGGGTCTTGTTGATCTTGGAGAGCATGGTGTCGGCGGGCTGGGAAACGGCGGCGGCGGCAAGACCGGCAATAAGACCGGAGCCAAGGTTGATACCGGTCTTGGCACCGTTGGAAAGGGCGTCCTTGTCACCAACGGACTTGTAGATGGCCTCGGAGACCTTCTCGAAGACGACGAACTTGGCCATAGTGTAAGGAACCCTGGGAAACATGTTAGAGGACATGAAAGAGAAGAAAAGCGCGTACGCGATTTTCGCGTCGATTTTTAGGGTTGTCACTTACTGCTTGAACAGAATGGGACCGAATCCGGAGTAGAAAGCGCCGATACCCTCCTCCTTGAGGATCTTGGAGAAACCGCTCATGAGACCGGTAGCGAAGGTAGGCTGGGAGACCAGACGAATACGGGTGGCCTCAAGGGGGCAGAGACCGATGTCAGCAACGAACTCGGCGGCGGCGGAGGAAGCGAGGTAGACAGCGGTGCGGTTGTTGGTAGCAGACTCGAGGCCAAGGTAGTTGACGGACTGCTGCTTGAAGAACTCGTAACCACCGAACTTCAGGGCACCCTGGATGAAGTAACCGGCAGCGGTGGGACCGAAACCAGTGAGGAGAGCACCAGCACCCTCGTTCTGGATGACCTGGCGGAAACCACCGATCATACCGCGGTTGTAGGTGACGGGGTCAAGCTGCATGCGGGTCTTGACGCTGTAGAGATGTCGTCAGCGAAAAATTTCGATTGATATCGCGCGATTCTGGATTCGACCTACACATCAAGGGGAGTGGCAGCACCGTGGGTGATGGCACAGCACATCGCGCCAGCGAAGGCGAAACGGGAGTACAGGTCAAGACCTGTGGGGTTGGCAGGAGCCTGGACGACGGCGGGGACGGAGGCCATTTTGATGTGCGTTAAACCCGGAGGGATGTATGGAGAGGAGAAGGGTCAATTGAAGCTTTCCAGAGAGAAGAGGAAAGGAGGAAAAGGTTTTGAAAGGGATGGGTCCGAACCCGCAGAAATTTCGGACCAATCCGGCTGCGTCCTCGGCAGGACACGGGGAACCACTTTATGTCCGGCCTCATCGCCCGGTCAACCGTGACGCACTGGTGCTTATGCTACAGAATCTATCGATGTTCATTATGCTCTTCATCTTCACAAGTGCCTCAGCTGAGGTATAGACTGAGTGATGTGTTGAATATTGTGATGTGTTCGCGTCGGGAAGAATCGGTACCAAAACAATCTCGCGGCTGAGTAAGATCAAAGTTTTACATCTTTGATATCTTCCTAGGCAATACTACGTACTGGGCGCATTGGGCTTCTACGTCACGGACAACCGGCAACAATGCATATTCAGGTGGATTATTTTTTTCAGACCGCCCTGTTTTGGTGACATGGCGCTCCACCAATGAACTGATCCTCTCAAGCTCCACTAATGGGGGCCGTTGTTTCCTGCCCGCGACCACTCCCGACCCCGTGATTGGTCAATCGGAAAATTCGGATCCCAGCCAGATATGCAGTGGGGATTCAGGAACGACATCTTCGATACTGGACCCTGAGAAGGGAGACTTTATTGTTTTCAAGCCCTTCTTCTACCTGTCAAGCACAACATCATGAAGTCATGACCACTCAGAGACGAAAAAGCGATAGGCTTGGCTAATCCAATATTGTGCATGCCACCAAGGTCATCACCGATGGATACCTTATACCGAATGGGACGAGGAGCTAGCTGCAGTCTTTCCCATCACTAGAGCGACTGTTCGACCACGATGAGAAATGCCAGGTTCGACCTCGAGCATCCTGCATTTCCTCGGGATAACAAAAGAACCTTCCAAGATGCCTTCGAGGACTTACTAAGTGAAAATCCAAAGTTGGAGGGTGACGCGCCGGTCCCCTTTCGAACCAGAAGGAAAAACATCTCGGGCACCAATACTCTAGGCTCGAATGTCCAAAGAATGGTTCCTTCATCTCGTGCCTTAGTACCGGTTGCCTTGCTTGATCTTGTGGAGGAAGAACGACGTGGATGGAGCTCAGAACATCATCGTCAGAAAAGAATCAAAATGGATGACGGTCATGTTGGTCAATCCAAATATGACATTCTCAGTTTACCCTTGAGGCCCAAGAGCTTCTTCGTTGCCGCGAAGCCTGTCGCAGAACCCCAGCTGCTAGCAAGAACTGGAACGGCTGGACTTCCTATTCGAGCTCGGATATCGTTGGAAGATCATCCCTTGCCTCTTTTGAAGGATCCGGCTCTCCTTGCCGTATCTGCCTTGTCTCCTGAATGGACCATATCAAGTCTCACTTCGGCCCCTGAGGTAGAGCCTTATGGCCAAAACATTCAAATCGCTGCACCTCAAGAAGTTCGAGAGAAATTTGCTTTTAAGAAAATGGCCAATGAACAGGCTATACAGGATGGGTGGACATCGAGGACCGAAGTGTGAAATCTTGTATCTCTCTGTACTCTTGAATACGCTTAAAAATTGCTGGAGTATCATCTAATCCTATTATGCTTCGTGCATATTGAAACTGTCAAAATCCCAATACTTAGATGTGAAGTTGGCCCCATTCTCCGCGGCCCATTCCGTGCATGTTTCAGGACACTCCTATCAATTCGTGCGAACTAGCACCAGTCAGGTCACCACAGATATCGATGTTCGCAATGATAATCTGGTTTTTGACAGGAGAGCCGAAATCACAGTGCGTCTTCGGAAAGTCAGACAAAGCCTCGCCACATGTTGGGGGTTCAGGCGTGCTGTCGGAGTTGGAAATGACATTTGGGTTATCGTCTCGGACAAACATTCTGACTAGGATTCCGACATCTCGGAGCTCCATCACATACACCTTATCAAAGGCAAGTCAGTCACTGATCATCTTTCTGCAGAATCCAAAAGAGCGGAGACTTATTCCGCCAGCATTGCTGTTCAAAGCTTCTCCATATGTTGCCTTCTTTCCTTCCACGTTACAGCCGGCGTTGTCATTGGTAGTTGCAAGGCAGTTTGTGTATTTCGCAGCTCCAGTTTGCTTGCAATCATCTTGTAGATCTTTGAAGTATGTAAGGTCATGGCATTACCATAAGTGCCTTTGTTAGTTGATTCCATCACATCGATTTCACCGTGCTCTAACGAGTTATCCGGGCCCATGAACCATAAAGCGAGCCATGTCGCGCATCTACATGGCGTGTGAACAACGTCGAAAATGGAAAATCCGTCGTTGTACTGATTTTTCAAAGTCAAGCGAACTGACTTTCTGCCACTTGTTTGGATCGAGGTGCTATTATCGACTCTGATCACGGGGGATGACTCTGAGGCATAGGTCAAGTTCATTTCCGACGCTGTCCATGAATCACAATAACTAGGATTTATTAACTCAGCTCGGACACTCACAGTATAGCAAGGACTGACTCCACGAAGCCATCAGTTATGTCGGTCGTCGGGTAGTAAACAAAAAAAAAATGCTGAAGAAATATGTTTCAGAGTATGTGTTTTTCAGGACGTAGCTGATTTTTGAGTAGTCTAAGTATTCGTTTGAGTTCCACTCCTTCAACGGGCACCAACGACCACACCGACAATGACAACAACGATACAGCCCGCGACAATCGATTTTTTTCTCAATGACCACCCGTATCGGTCCTACTAGCATAGGACCGAATGGATTGAAAAGTTGCTTGTCCTCAACTCATTTGGGCCTATGCTGTAATATTTGCACTAGAAGTCACAGCACGGCAAGGTAGCATATTGGGTATGACCACAAGTTCAGTCATATCATGTCTTTTCAGTTGCAGCAAGACTCTGCTTTCCAAGGCTCGTAGTAACCGGCGATGACTAGGAAGTTTCGGTCATGTTAGGTTTCAGAATAAAGGGCCCTTGATTGGCCTGCGCGCTGCCATATCAAGTTTAATGAGACTTTATACACATGGTCATGCTGGCGCCGGTTGAGACAAATTCATCTGTATGGAGGATGTTTCAAGGCAAATCTGTCTAGAGCAAATTGTCCATTCGACTAAGAAAGCCAGCCCTGGTATGGAGAGGAAGAGAGAAGAAAGAAAAGAAGAAATAGCGAGATAAAACAGCTGTTTCATACCAACTGAAAGTGGCTGTCTATTATATATAATGTGAGCACGCCACGTTCACCTTACGTTGACCTCAGTTTCCCCTTAGACTTTAGACTTGTCTGATTTCAATAGAACAGATATGAAAAACATTTAACTACCATCTTTCATAATTTCTGTGGGCCGAATTGACACGGGAGCGACCCGCTGAGAGGCCGCTCATGTCTTGCTACTGTATCACACTGCCGGGGGGATCCCCAAAAAGTTCACTATAAGTTACTATGAAGTAAACATGCAGAACCTTGGATAGTCATTTTGTCAGAAATCAACAGGATTCCGACGTTCTTTAAGAATAAACCATAGTATTCTAAACAAAATCACGAGCGACTTCGAGATAAAGTTCGACTATCGAGAAATCTTGATTATTCCACTTCCACTAGTTGGGTTACCCCGCTTTGTAAATAGGCTAATCGTGAACTAAGTTTACTTATCTACTTGATACACCGTTTTGAGGTACCCATTACTATGCCTTGATTGGCTGATGACTACAGGTGAGGGTGGCATTATAGTTTGGTGTTGATAAGACACGCTGCAACCACTGGGCTAGCCATCCCTTCGACGTCATCTCACCTCAATTGAACGCTGTCTTTACCTCCTTGACAATCCGTAGTCTTATTAGACTCTCTGAAATAGGAGGTTTGACGGGCATTATTGGGCTGCTGAAATTGCAACAGGGAGTTCATCATAGGCTGCGTTGCTTCTAAGATCTAACTTCTAGTCATTAGAAGTTCCATCACATACCGGTCAAAAGAGGGAAAATATGATCACTGAGGCTATAGGGAAAGCATGATACTAGGGTGCTTTCTATAGAAAAAGGAATAGACTTGTTTGCAGCGGACATAACCTTGGAATAAGAGAGCAATTTGGCGCAATTATGACATTAGCTTCCAAATGTTCAGAAGATCTACAAGTAGAGCGGACTCAATGGTCATCGCCTGTGGCAGAACTAACATTGTCGGCCTGGATGTCATTCACATAGCTTTTTTGATGGAGGGCTTCTGTTCTGCTTGAATATATTTTATTTGGGTTTCATAGATGTTATCCCAGAAAGCTAGATATGTAATTATGAGTGCATGCATGATATACACGAGATGACCTTGGCAATCTCAGTACAATTAAGATGATATACAAAAGGAGATTGTTATCGCATCGTCACGTCAAGGAAGAAAAATAGAAAAGTGCATCTGACAGTCATCCAAGATCATCAGTAAGAAACGAAGCATAGGTATAGCGAAAGAGAACGAAGTGGTATATGAAAAACAAAATGCCTCTCTAGGTATGAATCCTTCACCCTTTACTGGGCATCCTCCATAAGAGCCTTGTCGGTCAAGGGGATGTTCTTAGGGCCCTCGTAGTCGCCCTGGCGAACGAACCACCAGATCGCGACGAAGATGGACAAGCCACCAGTCAGCAGACTAGCGTAGTTCATCGAGGCAGCATCGACGGGGAGCGCGTAGGGGAAACAGAAGATGACGACGAAAGCGAGGATGTAGACGCAAGAGAGAGAATTGATAACGAAGCCGATTGTGTTGTTCATGAAGAAGACACCCGGAACGAACGAGCTGCGACGGGTGAGGATGTGAGGGAAGATAGCCATGAAGTACGAAAGACTGGATAGCTGGACGAAACATCCGACGAAAGCGCTGAAAGCAGTTGTCGAACCGAGGTAGATGCAGGCCAGAACGGTGACGACGCAGCCGCAGACAAAGGTGGCGTTGAAGGGGTTGTGGAACCTGGTGCTGATGTGTCCGAGCCAGTTCGGGAAAGGGGTGGCGCGGTCGCGAGAGATGGTCCACAATGTGCGACCGGCGGTGATGTAGCAGCCGGTTGCGGTGATGAGGGTCGGGATGAAGGCGACAATCAGGAGACCAAGACCACCACCTCGGGATCCAGTGGCCTGGTAGTAGATCTCGGCGAGGGGGAAGTTGTAGCTGCTGTTGGCGACGGCATCGATGTCATGGATGGAGTAAAAGATGGCGATCATGTAGAGAAGACCGGTGATGAAACCGACACCCATCTGAGCAAGGACGGCCTTGGGGATGTTGCGGCTTGGATGGGGGATCTCCTCGGCCAGGTGGGAAGAGCAGTCGGGGGTACCGACACTGTAAGCGCCGTTCAGCATACCCATGACGAAGACGAAGCCCTGCTGTGAGTAGCCGGTGCCGTTAGTCCATTCCTCCCAGACTTGCTCGTTGGTTCCGTATTCGAAACCGTTGACAGAAGGCATGACGGCGCAAACGATGATGGTGACGAAAACTCCGGCAAGGATGAAGAACATGCCGATGTTACCGATGTAAGGCAAGAAGCGGTTCATAAAGAGAACAATGCAGCAGCACACCCAGGTACAAATGATAAAGGTCACGAAGGTGTTCCAGGTCTGGACCTCGAAGCCGGGGTGCATCAAAGCATACATCGAAACGAGCTGTTGGGCCATGATCAAAGACATGGAGGCGGCACCAAGGATCCAAGCCAGACAGTTCCACCAACCCGCGAAGAAACCGCAGACACGACCATATTTGCCAGCAGTGATAGAAGCCCAGTGGTATACACCACTAGCGGAGGGCATACCAGATGCCAGCTCGGCAATTGAGGCGGCGACCATCCAGTAGCAAATGGAGACGGCGATACTAGAAAGGGTTAGTCAAGTATATCCGATACAAATTCAGGTGGATCGTACAATTCATAGATACATCCTGCCAGTCCACCGTTACTCAATGCCGTCACCACACTACCACCCTGAGCGATCCAAGTGTTACCAGTCGTGACAGCGATGGCGCAAAGACTGATGAGACTGAAGTTCCGATCGACCTCCTGACGATGTCCAGACGCGTTGACCTGTTCACCCTCCTGCTTCTCCTCCGCGTATGGCTCCGTAGCCTGCATCTTCTCGGAATATTCGGTCGACATGGCGAAAATGGGTCTCCACGTGAGAATTGACCTCCAAAAACTTGCTATGGAGTCGCCGATGGGAATTTCCGATCCAGGAAGGATAAATTAATGTAGACGGGGCGGCCGAGAATTCGCACGGGCGCCAAAAAAAAAGAAGGGGGGAAGCCTTCGATTATATAGCAGGCCGGAATGAATGTAAAGACCTTGAGGCGTAAAGACACATGAGAAAAGGAGCAAGTCGAGCCTATATTATTGTCGAGGGGTGGAGTCTTGGTACATCGCGGCCCCTCCGAATCCCCCGGAGAGCAGTTAACCACGCACGATGAACATCTTTCAACCGTGAATTCATTCTCCCGGCTCCACTTTGGTAGCCACTCTAATCATCCCAACCCAATCTCCAACCAATCACGTCCACAGGGTCACATTCTCGGTGGCTACTCTGTCGATAAGTGGGGCGCACCCTTCCCGTTATTGGACACAGGTAGGGGCGACTCAGCCAAACTCCAACCAAAAGTAAGGCTGGACGCGGAGAGTCGTGCAGCACGCTTAGCCCAGAAGGGGAGCTTCAACAGAAAAGATTTTCTCGACCTTGGAAGAAGATGCTAAGATCCTCGTAAAAGCACGTCTCACCATTGCTCCAGCATGGGGTTCTAGGTGATCTATCTGGTACATGATTCACCGGGTGTGGAGAAATGGGGCCGCTGTTATGATAGTTTCATCCATCCTTTAATTCTTTAATTCGTGATTCTGTGTTCATTGTGGTCTGTACATGTTGCATGACCACGCGAGAGTGTAAAGCCAATTGCGGACATTAGGGCCTCTCCCTATTGTAAAGTCAGATGTTCATGACGTAGTAGTTCCTCAATTTGTTTCCCTCAACATTTCTAGGCTTCTAGAATAATTCCTTCCACATGGCCTGCGTTCTTTACCCGAGGTTTTTCCCTGTCGCAAATTTTGGGAAAATAAAAAGAAGCCTCGGAGTGAGACACAAGGACCAGGTGGCATGGCTAGATCTCGGTGGTTACGCCGTTGTTCCAAGCAAAATTAATTAATTTATCCACTGTTGGATCTAGTCGTGAAAACTTTGTAGCCCTGCAGCTTAGTGGCAGCCTCCTTGTTTTGACTTGCGTACTTAGTGGCTGAGCTAGTATTGTATTTGACTACCACTATATAACCAAAGACCAAAAAGTGTTTGTGCGTGAGCGTGAGTGTGCGTGAGCGAACAGGTTAATCATTTCCATGGCGGACATAATCGGCCGTTTGAACCCATGGATCGGTTATGGTCCACGGGATCGACGCCCCAGGACAAATCTTCCCCATCCCTAGGGGTGAGCCCACCCGAATGTTACACTGGAAACATTGAGCTCGGATAAAAATTTAAAAATTAGAGAAACGAACGCAAGTTTAGACTCAGATCGAGTGGGCATAGATGGCGTGTGCACTCCGGATCTAGGCAGGTCCCCGAGCCCGGACTTCTCCTAAAAAGATCAAAGGATTTTGTGGTTCAGGTACTCTGAGAGACTAAGAAAGTATCATTAGATGGTCGACCATGATTCGCTCATTTGGCTAGCGTCTGCGACCATGGAAGGATTTTTCGATGCAGAATCAAATTGCAGTTCGAGCTAATGCAGGATCGATTGAATTGTTTCGATCGGCAGAGGCGTACACGCCGTAGCTCGACTGCCGAGCCACCCATACAGAATGCAATGCGAACTTGTTGTGCAGATAATTGCCACGCTGAACATGCATGGGCAATGCTGACTCCATAAAACCCATAAAAAAAACATTACGGAATACCCCGTATGGAGTAAGGATCCTCCCCTCCGTAGTATCCACAAGAAGCAAAATCCCTCAATTGCCCAGAACAGAGCCACCTTCTAGTGCCCCACTTACTCCATTCTGCATACGGCTAGTTGTGAAGTCTAATATATTTTTTTCAATGCCTCGTCATTCAACGATACAATCCACATCGCGTTAGGTTTACGGATGTTGACCGTAGACTTTGCACTTGAGTCCGATTTATACATTGCCCGATCAGCTGTGGAGAACCTCGCCTCCGCAGGTTTAATACTTTTGTACGGATCCATTACGGCGATTCCATTTACAAAAAAAAAAACAGCCCCCGCGGTGGTTCTCCTAACTGTTTTAGGAAGGCTGGAAAGGTCGCGTGCTCTATTGCACCCTTTTACGGTCGGCTATATAGCATCGCCTTTTCTAATTGAACATATCTGTCTGAGACAGGCCAATTCCTTCGACCCACGTCAGTATACTATCAACGCCCCTTCACTATACCATCAAACTCTTTTTCGGTTTGAACTAGATTGTATACGTTGCCTGCTCCAAACCTACAGTACACATCCTCCCTAAAATGGCAGGTCCGTAGAACAAATTCCCGAAGCCCACTGCGAGCTGAGAGGCCCAGTGGAGACAATATCAGCAAGCTTTACAGTACAGGCACCATGTTTTAATTGCTGTACTGTTGAGCAAATCAGATTAATTTCCCGGGAAAATGGTTTCCAAGGTTCCTGACTCCGTTCGATTCCATGGGTCTTGCCCACCATTGATCCCCCCACTCCATCCTGTGGTTCACCCTGACTGTCACCGGAAGATCAATCTTTCACCTGTGATAAGCCTAACTTCTAGCTTAGACATTGTACGCAATCCCGGTCATGCAACTCTCCCAATAATCGTACCTATCACACGAATCAGCGAACTCTCCGCTCAACCCCCCTGGAGACGTGATCGTCTCGGTAGATGCATGCGCTATCGCAAACTCTATAATTCTGTATCGGAAATCCGGTATCTTTTATAAAGATGTGGGTTGCTGCCCTTTGAACCCTCTCTTCCCCCTCTTGATCGCCAACTGACCTTGAACTCTCCATCTAAAGGCCGGTAATGTCGGGTCTCGGTGGTGACTTTGCCGTGCGCTTTGCGCGAGAGACATGGGCTCTCTACGCCGTCGGTGTCTTGGGCGCTGTCCTTCGATAGTGAGTACCTTCGTGCGACGCTTTGCAGTTTTGGACTGGGACATGCCATTAACCAAGATCATTATAGCACCGCCCGTGTTAGACGATTGGGTATGCGCAACCTCCAAGCCGATGACTACCTCATGTTGAATGCCGTGCTTTGGTATACTATTCTCTGTGTCGCCTTAAACGAAGTGGCGTCGGGAGGAGGATCGAACTTAATGACCGACTACGAAAAAGCTCATCTCACGGACAAAATCATCGCCGAAAGGACAAGGGGCAGCAAATGGGTGTTTGTATCGGAACATGCCTTCATTCTCTGTGTCTGGAGTTTGAAGGCGTGTATGTTGGTTATTTATGCTCGTATCACGTATGTGACTGGATCTTAACACTTGATGAGAATTCTATGCTGACATTCTCATAGCGAGGGATTGAAACAGCGCAAATGGATCAACTGGATTGCTATCTACGTTGTCATCGGATTTGTTGGAACTGAACTTTCTCTGTTCTTGATCTGTCGCCCATTATCAGCCTACTGGGCGGTCCCCACCTCAAATTGTAAGGAATATACGCTACATATCTGTCTTGGCCTTCATGCTAATTATTTTCCAAGACCAATGTTCATCATATCAATACTACGAAATCGTCCAAGGATGTCTTTCTATCTCCGCCGACATCTTCATGTTGATCGTCGCCATCCCGATGATGGTTCAGGTCCGCGTCCCACTCAAACAGAAGATGATTCTCATCATTCTATTCGGCATGGGTGTTTTCGTCATCGTCGCCGCCATCTTGAACAAGATCTATTGTCTCGTCCCCTCACTTATTTCCTATGTCTACATGAACTGGTACTTCCGCGAAGCCACTGTGGCGATTTTGGTTACGAACTTGCCACTTGTTTGGTCGCTTCTCCGAGACGTCTTCCCCGCCCTGAAGAGCTGGACTGGAGGATCGAAGAGAGGCACCGATCGATACAAGTCGCAACCGTGGACCAACAGCAAGAACTCTCGACCCTATGGACCTTCGAGCCAGCTCCGCTCTGGAGACTTTAATATGCAAGATTTCCACACGGCATCGGTCACTCCGACAAAGGCTGGCCCAGCCGTTTCCGACGTCAGTTTGCAAGCCAGTGACGATCGAGATATGAGCAGTGATGACGGCTCAGCTCGCGCTTTGCGGATCCGTCAAGACATTACTGTCACGGTGGAACACGATTCGAGGCCACCTACTTACGAGTCCAACAACGCTGGCGTGGCGCACGGCCACGAGGCCGTTTAGTTGCCTCCGTCTGGCGATCCCCAAAATCCTTGCAACTTTTTCATTTTTGTCACGAATATACGGAGTCCGAGTGGACCTGATACCCAACTAATCATTAGATGGTTTTTTTTTTTTTTTTTGGACTTTTTCTTTTTTTCTATGCACATATTCACCGCTAGACCCTTTTTTGTGGACCATATTTTGGGAGGACAGGAGACAAATCGGCAAGATTGGAAGGACATCTACCGGACTTCCCGACCGTGTACTTTACATCTCTGTATAGACCAGTCTAGTTAATACATAAACTGGATAAGCCGAGGCCCTTCAATATCTTCTCAGCGCCACACAAAACCTGACCTGCGAAGTCAATCTATTCCCAAGGTGGATAAGTCCAAATCCACTCTTGCCCCGCCGATCTCCCGCCTTGCGTCAACACTGCTGATCTTATCATCATCGGGCGGGATCCGGCCGCTCGTTGGTCAATTCTGAAAGCTGAGTGGGAGGACCAGATCACACCCCTGCATTTCAGCCTTGGCCATTTAACATCCTGAGCCAATGGCCAGCGAAAAAGTCGCAATGTGTGCAAATTTCAGGAAGGGAAACAGGGACAGGAACATTGAGTTTCTCCTGATCCCGCACGCTAAGAATCTCGTTAGAATGTTCCATGCGAGATTCGCTCCCATTACCAAGACAACCAAGAAGACCAAGACCTCCACAAGCTACTGAATCGACTTCCCCTAAAAACCAGACCAGTTACCCGAATTAGTCCAACCCTCTTGTCAACTGGTTCCAACTATTGTTCCATTCGGCGCGGCCGCCGGTTCAGCCCGTTAGAGTGAAGTTCAAGGGCTCCACTTACAATTGAACCCGGCGACCGCTGTCTACGCAAAAGTATTGGCTCTCCCAGCCCTTTCTGCCGTCTATCATTGTTCAGATGATCCACGGTTTTGACTCAATTGTCCTACCATGGTACAGTGATGTAGTAGTGGACATATGATTTTCGGGAAATGGAGACGCACACATCCCCCATTTACCAGGGAAATTCTCAAAAAGATCGACTTGTTGCGGAGAGTGATAAGCGGTCTGGAGAAAGCATTATCAATACCCACTGGTCATAGCAATCACCGGCCGAGCTTCGCCCGTCGGGTATAAGCCCCTTTTCAAGTTCATATACAATGTCAAAGTCGATGAAACCTCATTAAGTAAAAGAATAAAAATAACAATCACGGCAAGCCGCGGATGTAAACCAGAATGACAACCAGGTTTCACTTTGATTCCAAAATAAAACCCTGAATTGACTTTTAGCCATAAGCCACTTGCATGCAACATAACCATCACCACGCAAAACAGAGTTCAACTGTGAGTTTAGGTGACCCACGTCTTGCTCCAGCGCGGTCCGCCGGGCCAGCAAGCCTCCAACCCTCTCCAAGTCGATCCAGGACCATGTCTCGCTCAACGGCAAGGACCTTGTGGTTTAGAACATTAGCAATCTTAGCAAGATCATCGCCGATGTCGCGGTGATATTACGGTCTACATATTACTGCAATTTCCCATCCAATCCGATTAACCGACAAATGAGCCAAGTACTGTTAATCCACAAGCCTTTATAACAGGTGGAGTAGCCGCGGGAAAGAAATGAAATCTGGCCCGCTTGTTTAGATTCTCAATTTTCGCACTCGCGTTTGTTTTACCGATCGATCTCGGTCTACTCCGTGTAGATTTGTTCGTTGTCGCAAAGAGAAAGTGGACTAAATTAAGACTAGACCAACTACTGACCAGTAGTAGTCTTCGTACAGAGAGGCTTGCCTCGACAGAACCCGATATACGAACCGAGAGTTCATTCTATGCCCGATTCGGGATGTGGACAACGAGCAAGTGGGCCGGGTAAACACCAATGATCGAGAACGTCTCAGCTTCGATCGCTAAGCGGGTTGTGCGCGTTCGCTTTCTTCAATGTGGTTCCTGATCCACTCCTGGCTTGTATCGGTATGCGGGCCCGTGCTGTCTCTTGAGTGGCTACAGGAAGTACACACTCCCGGGTACGATTGTTGTTCCTAGTTTTTAGCTTTGCTCCAATTGAAAACTCAACTAATGCTTAGCGCCTCGGGGCTTGAGGGTATCCTCGGGATCTGAGGGTATTCAGGCAAGGGCCCGGCGCCTAGTTATGTTTCGGGCATAAGTGCCGGAATTGGTGGGTTAGCGAGACGCCAGCATGCGCTAGGTGGCTTTTCAGTCCGGATGTCAGATGCGTTCGGGTTCTAGTGCTTACTTTGGAACTATCTAATGAATCTAAAAACAATGACAACAATGTTATTGTCATTGCGATAGTCTGAATTTTTGATTTATTTTTACCTAACGAAATAAGGGGTAAAGAGCTAATCCAAACTCAGTAACTCGCTCGCGTGTTTAGTCAGAATGTGATCCCCCCACGTGATGAACCTCGCGGCCACTTGTCACGCTCTATCTATCGAATCTTACTCCGGTAATCTAACTCTAATGTCTGAATCGAGTTGCATAAAGCGAGAATTGAACTGACGTGGTAAAGCTTATTCGGCCCCATTCAGAACCAAGGTCTGGCCAGCTTGTTGCGCACAGACGCAGGAACAGACGCCTCGAACCCACAGCAAAGTTATTTGGAAGGGTGAGTTTGTATACATCCAGATCGGGATCCTCTTGCCAGCTTCGATCAAAAGCTCAATCATTTCTTGCCTCCAGCCTCATGGCCTCGGAGGAACGGAAGCACATGGAGGGTGTTGGAGTAGTGATTTAGACTGACACATCGATAGCTACACGTGGGTATCAACACTGAGGTTGCCATCGGTGACTACTTGCACGTCTGGGAGATCAAAGTCTCTTCCTCGCAGCCAGCAATTGCCAACTTCAGGTCCCAGTCCCGCTGTAAAATCACAACAGCTATCTTTGTAGATCCGGGCATTAAGAGTGGATCTCGAAATCTGTCCATCAGACACCATGTCCACGGAGTCGGTTTCCCAGCGGTCTTTCCTAGGCTTGGAAGGCCAGCATGTTTTCATTACCGGGGCTGCTAGCGCCATTGGATCCGAGGCGATCCGAGAATTTCTAGGTAGGTTTTAGTCAACCCTTCCTCATCCCTTCCACAGTTGGTGTTGGGGAGAGACGGGAGCTGTCTTGGGCATTAGCTGCAAGATAGTAGAGTCTCTCCGTCATATTGCCTCTTGTCAATTGCAGTATTTTCTACTATCGGCGCACTTAATACCCGTTGTCTACATGAAGACCCTCCTTGAGATACTTTAAACCTGCAATATTGAATATATTTGATACTTTCCAAACTTCCCAATGACCTGACCATCGTCCAGATCACGGATGCCGTGTCACAGCCTACGATAACAGCCCAGTACAGCTTTCCGGCATCGACGCAGAACGCTTCTCTCGGTTGCAGATTTTGGACGGCGATATCACTAAAGAGTGCTCCATCCAGTCTGGCTTTGCCAAGGCAGAGGAAAGATTTGGACCTGCCACCATTCTCATTGTCAACTCCAAAGATGAAGAGACGACACGCCAGCAACCCATCTGGGATCTCCCACTTGAGGACTGGGAAAAGAGCTACAAGTTGAACGTGCGCGGATCTTTTCTTGCTATTAAGCATTTCTTGCGCCGGGTGCGTGAAAATCAGCAGATAGTAGGGAGTAAGCTGGCGAGCCCGTCTATTGTTGTAATGGAGACCGAGACACATGCAGGCCTCGCTGCTGGAAAAGCTGGTCTTCACTATGGTCTTCTTCAAACGGTGCGGAATGAGATCCTGCACCTCAACCCCGAGGGCCGTATCAATGCTATTGCTCCTGGTAAGGATATCAATGCAAGCGACGAGACCGCTGGCCCTTGTGCTGTAGCCCCAATGATGGCCTTCCTAGCTTCAAAGCGTGCTTCTGGTCACATATCCGGGCAATGCATTCAAGTTGAGGGGAAGCAGCCTTCTGGGAATACGCAAGTTCCCAAGCTTGATGCAAACCGAACCCAGATCCAGTCCATTCCTCGTGGACTTGGAAAGCCAAAGCGCAACAAGATCCGTGTCGCCGTGTCAATTGACCTTGACGCAGTGTCAGGATGGCTTGGAACGAGTAAGACCACCCACTCTACCTGAATCCGCATACCTAAACTGACCACTCGGTGCGATAGACGCACACTCCGATAATGGTCTTGCAGATTACTCAGCGGGATTTTTCGCTGCCCATGTCGGAGTCCCCCGATTACTGCGTATGCTGAAAAAGCTAAACATAGCCGATCGCTGCACCTGGTTTGTTCCAGGCCACTCAGCCGAAAGCTTCCCAGCAGAAGTCAAGCAGGTCGTTGACTCGGGCTGCGAGATCGGTTTGCACGGCTACGCGCATGAGGGAGCGTACCAGCTCACCCCAGAGCAGGAACGCGATGTCCTCATGCGGTGCATGGATATCGCGCAAACCTTAACGGGCAAGAAGCCAGTCGGCTATCGAGCACCACTATACCAGCTCCGCGAATCAACCCTCGATCTTCTCGAGGAGTTCGGATTCGAGTATGGTATGCAGTGTCCTAGACCCTTGATTAACTCGATATCCTAAACTGACCTCACTTACCTAGATGCCTCTCTAACCGATAACGACTGCCACCCCTTCTTCGCTCCCAGACGCCCCCCTATCAAACCAATCGATTTCTCCAAGCCAGCTTCCAGCTGGATGCACCCCGTCCAGGAACCCGTATCTCCGCCCGATAGACGTCCCCTCGTTTGCGTGCCATGTAACTACTACATGGAGGATATGACACCAATGCAGTTCCTGCCACACACCGCGAATTCCCAGGGATATGTCGATGTGCGGGTTATTGAACACATGTGGCGCGATCGGTTCTTGTGGATTCGTGATAATGAGGAGGAGCCTGTTTTCCCTGTTTTGATGCATCCGGATACGAGCGGTATGGCTCATATTATTGGGATGTTAGAGCGGATGTTGAGGTGGTTGAAGGAGTGGGAATGTGAAGGTGAGGTAGAATTTTTACAAACAGGGGAGATTGCAAGGTGGTGGAAGGAGAAACAATTAGGCAGTGGCACTCAGTGAGAGCTGAGAGCTTTGAATAAAATTTCAGATATCAATTCAAGAATCCTTCGCTATGGTGAGGCATTCTGGTATCTAGTTATCGCAGGGCCATTCGCCCTCGGAGCAGTGTGCAATCTCGTGGAAAATGGAGGAGACTTTAAGAGTAAATGATTAGTTTATTATTTGTTCTCTGCTTGTTTCAAGTGCTTGGTAGACCCACAGATTCCTGGGTCCGCCTCGGCGTCGGCGTTGGGGGCTGCGGCTGGAGCTGCCTCAGGAACGGGCAGGGCAGCAGCGGAGGCCATGGCGGCAAATGCAGCGACGGCGATAATCTGGGAGAACTGCATTGCGGCTTTTGAGTTGCGTGGGCTTTGAAATTTTCAAGACTTTGGAGATCTGGATTCAAGATTCGAATATTGAACTTGTGGATTGTTGGGTTGGAATATGTTGACAGAGAATCGATTTTCATGGGCGATGAGCTCCAAATTTATTTGTTTCTTTCTTCAAGGTATAATACCTAGCCTATAGTGGGTGTTGCATTCATGTTTCGATTACATTACTCCTTTGGGTAGTATGATGTAGTGTTGAAGGATGTATAATCTGATTAAGAATGGATCGCTGTGCTAAATGGACATAATGACGACCCCATCTTAGTAACCTCTGCAGATTCTGTAACTACATGTCTCCATCGGTCACCTCAAATGACGATCTCTGGGAATCTATTACCAAGGCAGGTAGTAGTATAGGGCCCTGGGGCCGTCGCAGGCGAGAATGGGGTCGCCCCGGGGGGCTGAAGAATGGAATAGCAACAACTTCCATACGTTCATGATCAAGACATTACCACCGCTCAACTCTTTATCCAAGATGGCTATGGCTTGGCCCCACTCTCGAAAGGATCTTCTTCAACAAGAATACCCATATCTTCTTCACTCGTCTCCTGAATTTTAGTATGACCCACAGACAGAAGATCAAGCTCACGGTGCTGGGAAGAGCAATGATCCAGAAAAGGCTCTGATTGAACGTGCCGTCTCTGATGTCCACACTGTTCATGCCGAGGTAAGATGTAACAAATGATAACGGTAGGAAAATAACTGTCACAGTGGTGAATATAGTGATGGCTTTGCTATTGGACTCTTTTCGAACTTCAATCATGGATCGGAGCTATTGTCTTGAGTCAGCAAAGAGAAACAGTAAAGGCCCATTGATTGTATATCATTACCAATATAGATGCCTTATCAGCCAACCGATCAAGCCCAGCTAGGTCGTGCTTCATTCGATTGATCTGTTGTCGGATATGGCAGATCCTTTGCTGGCTGATTTGGCTTGTTGAATTTTGAGAAAATTCCCACACCGAGCCCATTTGTTCAAGGAACTCCAATTGCTGATCAAAAATAGAATTCAAAATACCAAGCTCCTCTCTGAGCTTCTGAATTTGGTCAAATACTGCGACATTGGGTGAGTTTCGTGATTGCAACTCCTATGAAGTGGTAAGCTCGGGGTGCTTATTCTTTCGTACGTAGACGTATCTCACTAGATGTTCGATCTGGCCTCGATAAAAATGTAAGAGGTCAAATTCGTGCTGTGAAGTGGCTCGCACTGTCATCATTTTCTTTGGTAGTGTCGCCAGTCGCTCAATTAACATTGTTACCATGGCCTGAGCATCAACGCGCCTGAAGACCTTAGCTTCACTATAGTCCCCAGTACTGATCATGGCCATAAGTTGGTGTCTACCAATCAAAAGGTCCTTTCCAATTTTTGATGCCCTCTGCTCAAGAAAGTCACACCGCCCGGGTTGTACGTGGCTTTCTTGACTGCAAGCACAGACATAGAAAATTAGCCGACTGAAAGCATGAACCAGCGCTTTGGGGATAAAAAACTTGGTAGATTTTTCAGCTGGTCCGCATGAGACCCCAGCCTGAATTTGTTCCAGCTTCTGGTGGAAATACGACAGGTTCTGTGCGACCTTTTTGAGGTAGCTGTCGGAAAACTTCTCCTTTCATTAGCATTTGCTATAAACTTTCGGACCGTGGGTAGATATTGTGCCGTGGATTGCCTCACATTTCCATCTGCTATCTTCATGGCAGCCCCATAAAATTTCTTGATAACCCAGTATCGATAAATTTCCTGGTAGAAGACAGGCACAAATGCATCCAGAATTCCAACTGAAGTGGAGATCACTTTCTGCTTCAATGCCCAGCTTTCTCGTTTACCCGCAAGCTCATCGGACGCCTCAATTTGCATCAACCCGATGCCAATGCGCTCCATGTGTGCGCGTAGTTGCATCCTGGAGCAATCAGGAAAATCATTTATCGCTGCTAGTTCTCCCTCAAATTCAATGTACCATGGGGCTTCACTGTCTCGTTCCTCCAGTATCGCACGGATAGTGCTATCAACATCTTTGTATTGATCGGGAACAGGGCCACAATCTGCTGATGAGTTGTCAACTATCCCGTCTGCTGTCTCTGATTTCCACGCAAAGATAGGACATGCCTGCGTTTCTAGGATTTTGTGGGGTCGGTCATTGACTCTTGGGGAGATTGGTGGAGAATTCTGCTCTTCAAGTGACATTTCTGTGAATGAAGATGGCTGTAGGCTTTTTGATGGAAGGTTACCGTAATCAGACATGACATCTTCTCTTGATGAAGATTTATCGCTTGTCAAGCTTAAGGTTGACTAGCGGTGGTGATTAGAGACAAGATAATACCATATGTAGACGGCGACCAAACTGGTTTCTGTTCACTTACATTTATTGACCAGGCATCATTGCAGTTTTGATACACGAAGGGGTTTATTCCATCGATACTCGCACCCCTTTGTGGAATTATCAGGTAATCCAAAGCATTGGTAGATGTATGCTCGTCCCCAGCGGATGTCAGTATGTCGTCTTCTTCTTCTTCTTCTTCTTCTTCTTCTTCTTCTTCTTCTTCTTCTTCTTCTTCTTCTTCTTTAGGGAGCAAGTAGTCCCACACGCTGATATCACTTGAAACTTGATCTTCCTCTGTTTCCTCTATGTTCGATAGTAGGGACTCGGCTATTGTTTCAGCTGTTAAACCTGGTCGAGATTCTTCTATCAAGTTAGGATCCACCCCTGGGGAGAAGTCTTGGGTTGACTGTGGTAGGATGGGATGAGCTTTGAGAAGTTAGCTTATTGCGTCATTGTAAAACGCTTTTCTCAGGAGCATCAGCACCCCCTGACTCTTACCTTGTTTTGATAAGTTGTTGCATACTGAGGATTCAAGTTCATTTTCTGGAGTAGGGATTTCATCTTCACAAATCTCAGCGCCAACTCGCTCCATGAGATTGTTTGAGTCAGATGAGTGTTCGATGGTGACTGAAAGTTTGAGCTCGACCCCGGGAGGGAAGGTCTCTTCCTCACTGATCTCAGAGCCAACTTTTCCCAGAAGATCCAGTGAAAGGGATGAGTGCCCGGCGGCAACTGAAGAGTAATCATCGGCTTCTGTGTCATCCTCAACAAAGCTCTGCATGTCCGTATTTTTTCTCCGGAGTTTCTGGGGAACAATTTCTTCGCCCTCTAGATCTACCTGGACATCTGCATAAGATCCGAACTCTCTTGTCAAGTGCTCAGTCTCATCAGATGTGGATGCTAATTGACTTTCTTTGTAGGTCTCAGATTCCGACAGATGCCCCGTTGATATTACATGTACTGAATCGGGATAATTTTGGCCATGGATAGAGTGATATCGAGTCTCCGAATGGATTGAAGATTGACCTCCATGAGACCCTGGAGGCAGATGCGCTAATGAGTCTGCATAGCGCTTCTTCCCCTTGCTAGGGGAATACAGACTGGCGGTTCGGGATAGGGGAATCACGGTTTTTGCCGAGCTTTCATTCTGTAATGAGGACTTGTCGCTCCCCCGGGGACTGGCTGGTAATTGAAGCATTTGAGGCTTCTGTAAAGAGTACCCATTCGCACGCTCACGATGGAGCTCAATTTTGCACCCAGGAAAAACCTTCTCACGCCATTCAGAGGGAGCGAATGGCCCCCTAGGGCCAATTAGGCTGTATCCCCCAGCAATGAAGATCGACCAGTCCTGGGGTCTTCTATACATCTTTGTGCCAAGCAAAGAATACATTTTCTGCAATCTCTTAGCAAATCATCATGTTCTCACGAATTCGACATATTCAATCAGGTGAGAATAGCCTTACCTCCCAGTCTCGGGCGATACGCCAGGGGATAACCATTTCAACCCCATTGAAGTCTTTCAATCGGATTGGCTCTTGTTTCCTCCAAGCGTTTTCGTCTATTGCTTGCGTGTTATGGTTTTGAATCTTATTCTGGTGTCCTCTGCTTTTCTTGTTTAGAAGGACAGGATGTCTCTCGAGAATGGCATCGCGAGCTCTTCTGGATGATAGAAACGGGGGCTGATTCTGTCTTGCTGTCTTGATACCTGATTTGTAAATTTCAAATGTTATAATTTGGCTCATGTGCTTGGTTTGGAGGGGATTGTCGGGCTTAAGGAAATTGCAAGCTACTAACCGGCCGAGCGTGACGGAGCGCTGTGTGGAAATTGCCTTGTAAGAGCTTTTGTGCTTCCAAGAGCCAATGGATGATAATGTGGGTCACCGGAATGACCATTGGATAATGTGTGATGGTAAGGAGTGACTGTAGTCAAATATCCATTGTCCTTCGCAGAAAAGGGATCAGTCATGCCGTACCCGTGCAATGCGGATTGCGAATACGCATTCCCATAAGGCGGCCTCCAGAGAGGCGGCTGGTAATAAAGGCTAGACTGTGGGCTCATTGGATGAGAGGGGTAGGACGATGGTAGATTGTAGGAGTAAGGATTGAGCATCTGATTGAGAACAAGCTGGTTTTCCTGCAATTCATATGGTATCGTAGGGAGTATGGCTCCCTCGCTTTGTACTCTGTTTCCTTGCCCATGAGGTCCTTGGCTATATGAATGACTTTGTGAGAAGGGTGGTTGTAAGATCGGTGGTGGCGGTCGCGGTACTGGGTGCGTCGGTGGTAGATATGCCTCTGGTTGCACAATCTCAGGTTCAGGTTCTGGAACAGGCTCTCTTGGCTTGCGCAGGATATGAATGAGAATGTCTTCATATTCTTGCTTTGTAATGATTTCAGACCAATTCACCTCTGAAATCAGCTCACTGTTTGATTGCAAGTCGTAACCCTCCTTCCAAGAGTCATCGTAAAAAGATTTTGACATGGAGTTTTCTGACCCTAGAACACCCACGAACACATTGATAAACTCCTATAATATCCTAGTGTTAGTGCATTTGATAGATGGAATGTTCAACAAGCCCCTTTTGTTTACCTACAAACCATGTTTGGCATTGCGCTTTGGGCAGGCAGTACTCCTTTCCATCGAGATCGATTACCCGAATCTGAGAAACCTCAGCGGCTGATCCTGGGCTAACAGCCTTTTTGAGTATAATGTGCTCCCCTTGTAGCTCCTTCAAATCCGTGGGGCTCATGCTGAGGATGACATCTAGTTGAATATTAGAGATGAATAACTCCCTCTGTCATACACAGGAAACTTTCCTCCATTTATAAGGAGCATCCAGGCCTGTGGTACATGCAGTACGTCAGTTGACTCTCCAGTCCCGAGCACAACTTGCCGTTCATTTTGTTTAATTGTTGATTCGAACGAGTATTGGAATTGATGAAGACTTCTCACTGGATGAGAAATCCCAACAGGCTCGTCCCCAGGGAACTCTTTTGTAGAATTGAGCGGCTGAAGAGCCACGAAAGGAAATGCGAAAAACGCAACGGAACACTGGTCACTCGATTGCTCCATCGTGCTAATATCGCTTGTTGAGACAAAATTCACTGCCGTCGAGTCGAAGTATTTCCCATGAATGTAGCTCT
Organism: Penicillium pulvis; assembly: GCF_028828015.1. Classification (NCBI taxonomy): domain Eukaryota; kingdom Fungi; phylum Ascomycota; class Eurotiomycetes; order Eurotiales; family Aspergillaceae; genus Penicillium; species Penicillium pulvis. The sequence goes on from NW_026643080.1 coordinate 6,789,550, forward strand.
TCTCCTTTTGGCGGAGGTGTTTAAACAATGAAAATATCAGCAGACTCGTCGCTTGTGAAATGTTCTTCAACCTCAATGCCTCGGTCTAAAACTCGATCAGCAAGGTGTCCAGGGGCATCATCGCGAACAGCCTTACTTGAAAAACTTCCAAACTCATTGGACTGCTGTTGAAGTGACTTTGGGAATAAAATTGGTGAGCTTAATTGTATTTGAAATAGGCGCCATTGTCAGCGATGAAATTCGGCTTACATCCATCGTGTCTCTGCCTGAACCAAGCCGCCCTTGTCCCCGAATATTAGAGTCGCAATGTCATGGTTGCGATCCTCCAATTCTGTGGTCAATCTTGTTTGAATGATCTCATATATCTCCGTTGGAATCGCCTTGTCACCATGGTTGAATGTCGGTTGGGTATACACCTTCTTTGGGGGCAGAGGACTGGTATCTTCCCCCTTTGCGCTGCCAGATAGATGACGGCCAATTTTGATGAAGTTGTTTACTTTCGTTTCTCTGACGTCAAAAGGATCTGCTGCGTTATCTTTACACCGTGTGAAATTGGTCGCGTCAAAGCTATTACAAGTTTGTGCAATCTCTGGAGGTGGCGATGGTGGAGTCTGGACCCCTTCTTCGGGCAGGCTAGGCGTAGGAGCACCAAGCGGATAATGTTGTGGCTTATATGAATTTGCTAGGGGAATATTTGAGGTATGAAACGCGTATGGTGTCGGAGGTTGGTAGGGTTGATACGATTGGTATGGCAGATTGAATGGGTAAGATGGGTAGGAACCATAGGGAGGGTACGAACCGTATGAAGGGTACGAAGGGTAAGAAGGGTAAGAAGGGTAAGAAGGGTAAGAAGGGTAGGAAGGGTAGGATGAGTAATGCTGGCTGTATGGATAGGATGGATAGGATGAGTTGGGTCTGTTCGCAATTTGTTGGGGCTGCTGGTGCGCTCTCGTGCCCTGCGGTGGATATGGACCGGTATATATCTGTTCCCCAGTTGTGCTTCGAAACAGAGGCGAGGACTGCGACGAAAAATGCGAGTGATCGTTTTCGATAATGCGCGGTCTCCTTGGGTTAGACCGAACATAGCTATGCTGTGAAGATGGAGATGGCGGTGAGGCAGAGGCTGATGATGAAGATTCGTAATCACTTGAATCGGAAGTCTCCATTGTCGCAAGCAACCCAAAGATGAAGTTCTCGGATCCGGACCCAGCGGTTACCCAGGAGGTAAGTTAGGTTTCCGTCAAAGATGGCTCGGTCAATTCGTACCGGCTTCGCCGCAATCCACGCAAATAGGGCCCTAGCGCACACATGCATGATACATGCATGAACGCTAAGCCCTTTACATTGGCTTGGCTGTAATATTTTGTTTTGATGAAAAATAGCCCCACGGGGTGTGTTGGCATTTTCAGCTATGCACGTGTATAATCACCTGGGCGTTTAACACCCATCTCTCTGTGGACCAACAGTCTTCTGCGCCGCATCCGGTAAACCTAAGAAGAATATTTCATCCTAATTCTTTGATACTGAAGAACAAATACCACTCTTGCTTGAGGTTGTGGAAAGAATTTCAAAAGTTTGAACGTTTCAGTTTTAGAAGTAGTATTCAGTTTTGTTTATGCTATTTTTTCAGGCTGCTTGATTTGCAGACTATGTTAGCATATGGCCAGATGAGGGCACACGAGATTTTATTACATGAATGTTGCTATTCATATAATTCCCTCTTTTTCCTGACCATGATACTTCGTTGATCCGGGCTCTTCTCACACTATATTGACTTCTCATATTATATTGAAGCTCACTTCACAATCCTTCCGGCGGCCCGTATCCTTACATGCATAGGCATCACTGTCTTGGCGGCGAGCAGCCGCTAACCAAAAGAGGACCCGACCTCGAGCCTCCGACTTGTCAGAAGCCTCCAACTCGCAAGTCGCCGTGGGATTGGCTGTTTCAGACCATGGCTTCCTAGTGTAGTTGAGCGAGAGTAGTAATCCCATTGGATCACTGAGGGCAATACGGTGGTTGCGCCATCCCGTGCAGGTGGGTTTCTCACCCCCGGTCGCGTGAATACACCGTAAAAAAATCAACGAAGGAAATATCTTAGAGTCGAAACCACCTGCTAGATAGTAGATATCATATCCTTTCTGTACCGATGTAAATGAGCAACAACAAATTCTGTTGCTCAATATTCTACCAAGCTCTGATTGGCATATATATTTGCCCTCTTCAACCTCTTTTGCGACTGCCACGAGCCCCAAACCCGCATACTTCGATCACCTCTTACTATGTGCTGGAAGCGTTGGATTGGTTTGCATTCGAGACAAACTATCTAAAAGTCGCGCTTGTCTGTGGCATCCTTGGATCGTATTGGAAGGCATAAATTATTTGTTTTGAGAAGGCGCGATGCAGTCGAATACCACCCACTATTCAATCCTTTCTTCTATTGGTTCCTGATCTCCCCTTCTCTTCAAAACTTGGAACGAAAGAGGATACAAACAGAACGTCATATTGCGTGAAAAGGAGGACCTTTATCTAAACTATCGCGAGATAAATTTCAGTAAATCCAAAGACCGACACTGATCTTCCATTGGGAATGAAATTACAAGGTTCAAAGATTGAATTGAAAGTACCTCCTTTGTTTGAAAGCTTGTCATTCGGTTGTTTCTTCGGGGCTTGCTTCGATCCCTTTAGCGTCGGAAAGACCGAATACCCCACATCGAAGGGAGCACTGGGCTTGAGTGGATCTCACCATACCTCACGCTCATCCGGAATTTCTTGTTACTGTGGCTGGACAGAAGAGTTTAATAGGAGTGTTTTGCTCGGGTGACCGATCAATACATCTCTGGGTAATTCAAGACTTGATTCATGTATATGCATATAGTAATGTTGACTGGAACAGAGGCTAAAAATAAATGGGTATTTCCACAAGTCGACGGACCTCCCAAAAAGAAAGACAACGTGGAATATAATCGTGTATATGTAGGTCCACGGGCAACATTGTAATGCCAGACAAAAGAATCATGTATAAGCTGGTAATCCAATGCGCCAATAAAAACCAAACATTTTAAGCGTATAGTTCATAACACATTCAAACTCAAATCAGGCTCGCGATATCCATCCGTGAATGAGCAGAGCTTGACCGTCCATCAGTGGTATCCGAAGCAGCAGACTCAGGATTCAACATAGAGACAGATTCCTGCTGAGGCGTCTGAACCGGGTCACGCAATAACGCGTCCTGATCTCTCCTCTGTTTCTCACTGATAAGTTCATGAACTGTACTTTGGATCCATGCCCATGTCTTCTCGGGCGTTCCCCAGGCCGCATCGTCCTTCTCGGGCGGTTCCGATGTGTTACGGGCTGCTGTGACAGCTTCGAGATGTGAACCCGTCTCACTACCCTGCCACACCCAGCTTCCATCGCTGGTTCCCTGCATATCACCTGAGACGTATGCCATCATTTCTTCGTCGTGGTCGAGGATGCCCATCTCGCCTTGTCGGAAGCGGTCTATTAGTGCACGGAGGAAGAACGCGAGGTACCGGCCGCAGGCTACGTTGATGGCGCGGCCGTCGCCGATAGCGGCGCTGGCTTGCACGCATGCGAGTGCGGCGGTGTATTCCTGGCGGAAAAGGAGGAAGAGAGTGCAGCGCCAGATGTGGGTGCAGAGGAGGGTACCGGCTGATGAGGCGAAGAGAATTCGCCAGTCGGTTGGGGTGTTGGTGCGCATACAACGGGATAAGATGGTGGCGGTGTCGATTGCAGTAGTGACGCAGTAATCCATAGCGGTTGAGCGGATGATATCTTGGCAGTAGGGTGTGATATTATGGCGATGGAGAAGAAGGCGGGCATTCTGGAGATAAATGATTGGGGCCAGGGAGCGAGGGTCGAGGTCCTGGTCCGTTTTTGGGTGAAGATGTGGAGGGAATGTTGCTAGACATGTGTTGAAGTGACGTTCGAATGTGTCCAGGGTTGCGTGGCTGATTGTTATGGAGCGGAGGGTGCGAGTGAGTTGACCGATTGACCGGACCACGTGGATAGTTGCTAGTAATGGGGTTGTTTGGGGGCTCTCCGGAATATTGCCACTATCTGTGATATATTGGTCGTCGACTGGACAAGGGAGATCGATGTCGCAGTCTTGGTCGTTGATTAAGACTGGCTTGCCCATCTCAAGAGCGAGTAATCTGTCTCGTGTAAGTCAATGTCTGGAATATCAATATCAGTCAAGGAACACCCACCGATCCCATGTGTACAAGCCCCACCAGAGGCGTTTCCGCATTTCTCCTTCAAGCGGGGGCCATGGACCGGACTCGATATGCAAGCCAATCTCTTGAGCTACGCGCACCGCAGATGCAATCCACACCCAGCTCGCGGACTTAGAGTTGACCTCATAGAGAAATATGCTGGCAAGTAAAGCTGCACGGGCTCGGTCCTGGTTGAAGTTGTCTTGCCATACATCTATGATCCCGCAAGAGATGCGTACGAACTCTTTACCCTGCTCCTCACGATTCGGGTTTATTGTGTGGATAGCACCACACGCGAAAACTCCAAATAATACAGCCGCCCATTCACTGGATATACCGACGATGGAGCCTTTCCGATAGACCTTGTCGTACTCTGCGGTGAAAGACGGCCAGTGGAGAACTGGCAGAACCGAGTGGACGCAGTTGAAATACTGTGCCAAAAGATTATCTGCAATCTCCTTCGGTGGTAGAGCCGGTGCATCGCCTGATACGATAGACTTGGAGTCTTGTTGCTGATAAGGAGTCGGAACCTTTAAGATACCCCGACCATGTTGGCGCAAGTTCCTGCGCACATCCGATAGGTCCTCGGTAATCGATATTCTGGGTCGTCGAGCAGGCCTGTACTCAATCTCCGGTAATGTGATCAATTGCTGCGACGTGACTTCATCCACATCCATCATCTGATCAGGACGAAGCCTCCCAGCTCTGAACTGCTGCAACTGCTGCTTAGTAGACTGAAGCTGCTTCTCCAGATCCTGCACCTGCTTAATAGACGACATGCGACGATTTGTTTCCTTAGTGAACTGGCAACGAACACGTCGGTTATTGCATTCGGTGCAGCTGCTTGATTCCGACGCATCACATTTCACCTTACGTTCCCGACACGCATCGCAGCTCGGATCCTTCCTGCGCTGTCGATACGCTCTCTTCTGCTGCAGTTGACTTTGAACATGACTGGAATGTCCGATCGGGCTTGTCTGGAACAGACCCGGGTTTCCCGGTAGAGCGCCCATAGGAGGAGCGTCACGCAGGCCCCCATTTTCAGCTGGGGATCCCGAGGCAGAGTCGTAATATCGGTCATACGGCGACGTCGATGGACCCGGAGCCAGACTCATTCCGTGCTGTACCGGACCCTGAGGCATTGGTTGTTGAGCGGGAGCCTGGGGCATGGGCTGTAATAGATGTGCCATACGCATCCCGCTGTCGGGTCTACTTGGCGGGGCGGAAAGCATCGCACCGGGAGCCGCGAAAGCGCCCGACGTCACCGACTGCACGGGAGGCAGCTCATACGAGCTTTGATTTTGAGCCCCCGCGCGAAAGGGAAGAGGGTTCATTTCGGTAGGAAATTTTAAACCTCCACTTTGGAAATGTTATTCCCACTTTGCGCCCGAGAAAACCAAAATGCTTAAAGGTAAAGTTTGGTTAGGGTTTTTTTTTTTTTTCCTTCCTAGAGAAAGGGTAGATGCGCAATGTCAGAAAATCATTCGATGGCCAAGAGTCCAGCCGCCGTTTCCTGGAATCAAGATCATAGAACGGGCAATATGCCGCGAGAGAATCCTAGTGGAGGGAAAGAAGGTTGCTATCGCCACGGGGGAATTCCAGGCCCAGATCGCTTAGCCCCGAATTCAAGATGGAAGCGCGGGTCACTCAACACAGCATTTGCAGGCCATTCTTAACGCAGGATTTGCGTAGCGTCAAGAATCAATGCCGTGGACAGTGGACAGCAGCGAAATGTATCGGTGGAAACGACCAAACCAGTAAACCCAAAATACCCAAATAGAGTGCAAGTCCGGGATGACGATTCAAATGCCGAGGTTGGGGCAACTTTGCGGCGAATTAAAGGACGAATGAAGATGAAGAAAGGTGTGTAAGGATCACCCGTCAAGGAAAAAAAAGGTTTCAAATTTTTCAAAGGCAAAATAAGGGAGAACAAGAATAAAAAGGCAAAGAGCCGAAAGGAACCAGATCGACATGGCAAATAGGAAAGATTCAGTATTACGATCACCGTTCACCTAGGCCCCATCAGGGTCCGGTATTGTGACCCAAAGAGTCAGATCGTGGAGATGGAAATGATGAATTAAGGAATCTTCAGCCGAAATGACTGATAAACCTTACCGAGATTTTGGGTCCATAATTACAACGTATACCCGTGGACTACATTCTCAATCACGTTATACAGATCCCGAGATCGGCTGTCGATGGATACTTGAAGTTGAAGGACAAAGTGCAAGGCCCCACGTAAGTTGAACCTTGTTGGGGTTTGGCTCGATCCGGACTTGCTACGACAGTCGGTAAACTGGCCCTTTGTCGGCAGACTTAGCGGGGTCCACTTGAAGCCATCGAGCGGTCCGTGACAGCTAGATCGTCCGTCGGTGGCAAGGAGTGTCCGTTGTCCAAGGATTACAAGTCACAGTTGGGTGTGGGTTACACGGGATTTAGGGTCATTTTTCTTTGCTTTTAGGTTTCTTATTTTTTCCGAGTGTTGGTTATAAGATATCATATCTAAGGAATGAAGATCTCGGCGCCCGCCGTGCCGTGCCTTTTTTAACCATTTTACTGCGCCCCGTTTCATCTTCTGCACGGTTACTGTACTCCCGACCCAAATTAACAAGAATTCGATGATCGCTCGGTAAGTATGCACCGGACCACATGGAAATCTAGTCCGGATGTTGGCCCGGTGGGACCCAGTGGCAAAGGAGTGAAGGTTGAATGGTAGAAAGGCACAATTGGGGGATAACAAAAAGACATAAAGGGACAATCGTTGCTTATTCGGTCAGATCCTGCCGAGCATACATTCATAAGAGCCTATCTCCCCGATGTAGTAACGTGTACTTCCTGTAAGGCAATGGTCCATGTCCAACAACCGAGTTTTATCCGAATAACGTTGAGTTCCGGCCCCAGTTTCTTTTTGACTCCGCAAAAGGGGAGATCAAAAGTGCGGCCTACGATGCCCCGAGCGTAAATAATACGGGCTTTTAAGGGATAATAGTAATAATTTCGGCAACTTTCATGTCCTTTCTTTATTTTTAATAAATTTTTTTCTTTTATTCTGTGCATCCTGGAACCAGTAACATTATCACAGATTAAACAATATCTCTGCTCGGGAGGGTTCCACTTACAAGGATTGTGTGCCGACGAGCCTGGGGCCGGAGAATACCTCCCGAGCCAGTGTCGTGGATTCCTGACTTTCCACAGGTTTGGGACCATGATCACAGGACCAGGTACCCAACCGTGCATTATATGCAGGAGACCACTAAGTACCGGTTAGGCTAGTTCGCCGTAAATTCCTTGCCAAGTCTTGCCTGGCCACTTGGGCAAATTGATAGGACTTCCCGGACTTCAAGCCACCAAAATAAAATACGGATCGATCATTGGGAAACGGGAAAACCAAAATTGAAATTACATGCCACACATTCTAGCCCTGAGCCCTTCAGGGCTGCACTCTCTATCCCCCGTGGCGCGCGGGTCAAGGTCGTACTCCTCAGGGCTGAATACGACATTTTTTCCCCGCACCCTTCGGCTACGAGATAATGACCCTCTCCCCCAGATACCATATGAGGAGCTTTCTACAGTGCACTGGACGCCAAACTCGACTGGTCCGTTCTACGCGCCAGTCCTGCGCTATGATGTGGTGAATTGCGCCATTTGCGCCCACATGGCCCACGAGTCTAGCACCGAGTCGACGCCCCGAAATTACTGTAGCGCCAGTGTATCTAACCCGAGTTCTAGCCCGTGACTGTGCTCATGTGCATCCTGCATGGATCAAAACTCTAGCCCAAGGACAAAGACAGAGCCGAAGCCCTAGGAAAACGAAAAAAAAAAAAAAAAAAAAAAAAAAAAAAAGATTTAATTTATGAAATGGTCGAGGCGGCTGAGTCCTCGGTTCGTGCCGTGCTGCCAGTCGGAAGTATTTGCACCTCGTGCATGAAAGACTGGTCTTTCTATTGGGTTATGCACGGTCCAAAACTGCTAAGCTTGGCGGGAAAGCGTAGACCCTCTTTAGACCAATGCTAAGGCAAGAACCCTGGTGGTTTGGTCGCCTCGATGATCGACACAGTCGCCAAGTCGCGGCCTAGAGCCCGACGTCCCACTTGAAGCAAGAGAGAAAAAACGAGATTATTGAACGACGATACTGACACTATTGCTCGTCTAGAAGCCATTAGCTTGGTCCTTCCTGACTTATCACTAGCCAGTGTCACCTCCCCACGTATCCTTGCCGTCTCTCTTCACCTCGCATGACCTTCCAGCTTTCTCACCCCGATGCCTTCCGATCAAGTCAGAAAGCCCCAAGCCCCCACTTCTAAGAATAGCGGGTTCAACCAGAAGCCGGGCCTGGGAACGGCGATCAGCATACGTTTTAACTTCTGCTGTAATTAGCAAGTCTGGCACGAACCGAGCACGCCACAAGTTCTTGGAATCCAGTCCGTACCGTTGAATTTTTTTTAAATGGAGTTCGGACTCCAATTGCTTCACCGAAGCAGTCCCGTTCCACTTGCTTTCCTGGTCTCCTCAAGTCTATTTTCCAAATGCCCCACAGCGGGACAACGATCCGAGGAAGATGAAACACCGCCGGCCACCAACCGAGACCTTCCGATTTGCCTGGGCCTGAGGCGGGTTTGTGACCTGACAGACAGCTTTCTATCTGAGACCGGAGGGCTCCGTGATCTAAATCGCGGGAGTCTCAGTTTAAACGATTGCTTGGCCTGCATCGATGACGTAGCATAGCGTCTTCTCGGGATACGCCGATTCTGGTAAATGATGCCCTTTTACTCATCACATCAGGCATCGTATTACGGAGTAGACGGAGTAGGTAAGAAGCTTTTGCCTCCTCTTGGTAGATGCTTAGGGTTCCCTGATTTCGGTTGATTGTTGGTTGTTGATTCTTGGTTGTTGGTTGTTGGTTGTGATTGTGATTGTGTGGTTCCAAGGTTCGATTCCTTCCAACCGAGGTCTCCATCCCTGCTAGTCTAACTATCCGGACGCCTCAAGCCAACGCGAACGCCAGGAACCCGCTGTTGCATTGGTTGGCTTCGTACGGTTACAATTTAATCTAAGAGTCTTTGATGGCGTTATGGGCCGACATGTTCCTCGATGTCCACATGCCCACTTCTGCACATGTTTGTGATGGGTGCGCCGCGGGTAAGCGCATCTACATTGCGACTGCCACCCATAAGACATACATATTTGCGTCTCATCCCGAGGCCAGCACTTACAATTCTATTTAATTTGATTCAATCGCCACCCATTGGTATGAAGGGGTGGAATGGTATGCCTTTGGTACTTTGTTTTGGTAGAATACGGGAGAAACTTTCTGCCGGTTGGACGATCGCGCTGATCAATTCGCCTGCTATGCCACTGACGTTTACCGCCACTCACGATACCGGAGGTGAAGTCCGCTGTGCAGCCGAACACTTACACGTGTTGGTATAGTGATCTATTATCCAATTTATTGGATTGAGCACAGCCAGTGTCCCACCGTACTAACTCCGTAGGTGCTATAGATATTGCTCCTCATTAATGTCCCTTTAAGGACTAGTGCTTTCCATCCCACCACTTAGGCTTCACCTCTCATAGATCCTCTTCTTCTCCTTATCGCTACCTAATATTACACTACGTACTATATTATATTACTTCTACTTTCTCTCCTATAGGTTATAAGCCTAGGGCTCACGAGTACTCTTACTGTAAGGAGTAAAAGGGCCAGGTAAGAAGATAGTAAAGGAGATCTGAAAGGAATATAAAATAGTACTAATATGGTATGGATTTGAGGTCCAAGGCAATATAGATCATATTGGTTTCAAAACTAATTCTTAAGGAAGGAAACAATCAGAAGAGAGAGATTCTTCTTCTTCCTTAATATAGAGGAAGTGAGAGCTAAGTGAACGGTTTATAATGATCTCACTTTAAATATCTCTTCGTCATGGACTAGCTCTAGGCAAGTCTAGAGCTCACTCTTGATCTAGATGCTGAATCAGAAGTGATTTGTACCATTTCGGGATATTTGAGATATCCGATGATTTCTACCTTAACAAAATGGGTAACCATCCTTTCGTAGCACCTAGACACCCTAAATATAGGGTAATATAGTATAATAAGCTTATATTAAGCTATATTATATATGATTATAATAGGTATGGTAGATTATAGGAGGAAAAGTGGTTACTATATATATATAGACTAGAACAGATTATAATAAAGTTAATGTCTTAGCAAAAAATATACAAAGTCAGGCATCACATAGGCCTATACAGGGGCCCATGGGCCCCTATATGGGCATATAGATTTTATGGTGTGGTGTGGGCCCTGGAATATTTAGATGGTGCACCATATGCCGAAGCCTAATATAGAGTTGAGGTAGCCTGCATGAGGGGTCAGGGTGAATGAAATCATCATCATCATCTGCTGTCATGTCGACCAACACACGCGAACTCCTCCTCCCGAACTAACCCCCACCACCTCGTGCCAGAGACGATAGACGCGCTTCAACTGCCGAGAATGGGATGTTTAAAACTTGGAAGCGCCTTCAAGCCAGCCTATTAACAAAATTACTATCCCGCGAGGATCCACCACGATAATGACAGCTGAGATGACAAATACAGAAAGCAACCATTTATGGGCTGCAAGGAGACAAGGCATATGTTGGGACATGTATTGGTAGATTAGTGGCAGTTGCCCTTTCGGCTTAGCCGCTGGGCGTTAATAAATTGTGTGTGTGTGTGTGTGTATGTACGAGAAGGACTTACCGAAATTTCTTTGGAGAGGACTCCGACAATTTCCAGTTTCTAAAAAACAACGAGACAGTACTCTCTCCTGGGCCCGTTCCCTCAAAATACTCCTACAAACCCATTTTTTAACGCACTCAAAACGTACCATCTAAACCGCAGTAAGCCAGTTGATCACGACTATCTCAGGCCTTACTAACTCTGAATCTCCTGTATATTTCCCAAGAATATGGGTTCCCAAGCTCCGTCTACTCCTTCTGGCGTCCAATCTGAGGGCCTCTTTACCACTGGTAATCTACAGCTGGAGGGGGCTTTTAACTATTGACATTCGCAGCGATGATGATGAGATGTCACACGCTGCACCGCCACCTCTTATCCCGCTTAGGGAGATGGTCACTTGTCTGGAATGTCTTACGTGGATTGCCAGTGGACGACGCCGAGCTGAGATTTTTAGCTTCACCGACTGTGCTATGGAGGAGATGTCAATATCCCGTACTTTCAGTGCACCCGCTACTCCCGCAAGCATCATATTCTACCTCGCCTCTTGAACCCCTATACGATTTAATATTATTCTGATAAAATGTAATCCGGTTTCGGAAACAGGTAGCTGTTCCTGAATTGAGATTGAGTGATGCTGAATATCGATCTCAGTACATCGCAGCACGCACTTCTAGTATCCCGATCGATCGATCGGTTTTGATGGTAACCCAAAACAACTGCAAGTTGTCAATACTCACCAATTTTGTTTGTGATCAGTTTTTTGTTCTTCATGAAAGATACTATCCTTCATTCATGGTTTTCTATCTGAGATAACTTTCCTGGATTCCGCCCTGATCATTGTTCCGAGCATAAGGATATAAAAGGTAAAGCGATTTTGGGTGCGAAATTTCTTGTCATCAGACACATGAGCCAGTTGGGAAAATTTTGCCCGAAAGACCCTTCTCAGACATGTCTGTCTATAAGTACATTGGATGATGGTTCACTTGACAGGCATCTGATCATATCTTCAAAGTAGCTAACCACATAATCCGCGGTTTCCTGATCTATGAATTCGCTTGACATTGTCATATTAATACGGAGTTCAGATTCGTCAGGTATAACAAAGACGTTAGCAGTCTCCGAGGGTTTGTTTGGTAGGCTATACAGGCTTGTTTCGCAAGGAACCCCATGCAATTCAAAGTTCCCAGCCTCGCTCTTGCTATAGTTCTGAATTCGTAAAAAGCTGCCGAACTTTGTTTCTGGCTCCCATGTCGTGCAGTTCTGGACGATGTCTTTAAATGCAAGACTCTGTACAGGCATGGTTTCAATATGTTGCTGTTGAACTTGGCGCATCAAGTCAATACACTTCAGCGCTGGTGGAAAGTCAACTCGAACTGGAATGATGCTCCCTGATGGTCCAACCAAACGGCCTTCGTGAGGAATCCCGAGTCCTCTCTCGAGAGTGTATTGACCAAAAACGACATGCTTCACGGAATCGTAGCTTGTTTCTGATGAGAGGCGCATTAAAGTCATTGCCCACGCTGATTTAATCAAAGTCGCAATCGTAATGCTGGAAGGAGGCGAAGGGACTGGAATTTTTGTCGAGGCGGTCACTATCCATGGATCCCGAGACACGATGTCTCTTTTCTTCTTTTCTTCGATAGATCCATTTGCAGGAGCCCAAGTCCTCTTTGTAAAGCTTGTCATTTGAGAGTTCTGTAATATCCTTCTCCACGTGTCGTAAGACTTGGGACTCCGGATTGCCATGATTTCTTTGACGTGGTCAGAGAATTGGGCAGCAGGTGGCAGTACATTGCCATTGTAAGCGGTCATAAGATCCTCACATATGATACCAATGGAGATTCCATCAAATTGAGCATGAGCCATTCGCAATACCAGAGAGCTTCTCGAACTCGTCGAAGTCACCAGCCAAGCCTGGAATGCGGGCTTCCAGTTTGCAGGACTTCCCATAGCAAGGGAATCATCGGCACAAGACCTCTCTATGTCGTCAACTCCTGAAAGATGTATTGGATTGATTTTCAATTCCCTCAGGACCCCCTGAACGATTGAGTGGTCATCGCAGATTCCAAAGACCGTCCGTAGTGAGGAATGCCTCCGAACAAGCTGCTCGCATGCTCCCGACATACGAGATAAGTCGCATTCATTTGGAAGAGAGATTATGAGATACCGGTTATAGAATTTCGAAAGCGTCATGGCCTGAAACTCCGTGGTAGGAAGAAACTTAACCGCATTCTCTGTGATATCCCTTGGCAATTCGCTGCTGAGCTTTTGATAGTTCCCTTCACGGCAAAGTAATTTAGGTATCAAGGATGATCCTTCTCGGCAGAAAGTCTGACCATTCATGCTGTGACCAACTTCAGTATGGCCATTCAATTTTCTGGTCAAGCTTGACGTCAGTTCTGACAGAGTCTCGTGTCTGAAAATATCTACAACAGTTAAAGGAAGACCCTCTTGCCTTGCCAACATGGAAACCTGCATGGCGGTAATTGAATCTCCACCAAGAGCAAAGAAATTTTCATTCAATGATATTTCCTTTGGTTCTCTGTTTAGAGCCTGGCCGATGATACGTTGAATTTTCAGGTCCTCTTCCGTGGTAGGCCGCTCAGGCTCCGAAGAATGAGAATTCGACCTCCACTGATAGCTGGAGATTTGAAGCGGAGACCAGGTTGAAACAGTTTCTTGGAGCTGACGTCGATTGGTTTTCCCGGACATGTTGAGGGGTACCTCGGTGATTGGGATGAAATAAGTCGGAATCATGTATGCCGGAAGACGCTCGCCTAGGTTAAGTGTCATAGATTTCAAGTCATCGTAATACTGGTTCGTCAGGCAGGCGATAGTCTTCACTCCATTGGAACTCATATCAGTTCCGTTCAATGCAGCATCGCTCCACCTCTTATATATGGTAGGACGAATGAACGCAACCAAGAACGGGCGCTCGTGTTTCTCATGTTTCTTGATCAATTCAACAACTGTGCTCTCAATGTTTGGCGAAGAGGAAGTAACACATTGTTCAATATCCCCGATCTCTAGTCGCTGGCCATTTAACTTCACCTGCAGGTCCTTTCTACCGATAAACTGAAGTGTGCCGTCAGGTGCATATCGAACGAGATCCCCGGTCTTGTACATCCTTCCTGGGTGAGTTGGGAAATCAGCTCGCCATGATGGACTCCTAATAAAGGCCGCGATGGTCTTCTCGGGCTCCTGAAGATAGCCAGATCCGACAACTGGTCCTTCGATAAGCAACTCTCCCACTGTGCCGATAGGGGCCAGTTTGTTATGGTTCTCAGGATCTGCGATCCAAGAGATTGCTGCAGGGCTTTGGCCAATATTACTGCAATCAGAGGTCAAAGAAATTGCAGCAACATGGGAAATGACCGCACACTCAGCAATGCCATAGAAGGCAACGATATTGGCCGTCTTTGCCCACTTCTCGATAACTATCGGAGTAAGAGGCTCCCCAGCAGAGCATAAGACCTTCAGTGTTGGTATGTCTGATGGCTTCATTAGTGTAATGACGGATGGTGTAGTAAATAACCAATTGACACCAAGGGCGGCTGCTGCTTTGGCTGGATTATCCATTCGATCCTCATCGCTTGGCATACAGATACAGCCCCCTGCGGCCAATGTGAATAAATGGTCGCCAACGCTGATATCGAACGCATGCCCGGCAAACTGGAAAACCCGGCTTTCCGGTCCGACTTTGCCATGCTCATGCATAACCTTCGCACTTGTACAGATGGCACTGTGGGAAATTACCACGCCTTTGGGATTTCCAGTGGAGCCGGAGGTGAAAACAACATATGCCGGGTCATCAGGTGTAACCAAGGCTGGCAACGAGACAGATTCGACATTTGCATGGTTCAAGTCGTGAAGTAAGCCTTCTAGTTCTAGGACGTGGGCCTGGAGCTCAAGACTTTTACTGATTTGTGCGGATTTCACGGATGAGATCACAGTATGGGCCTCCATAGCAGCACATGAAGACTTCAAACGATGAACAGGGAAAGACGGATCGAGCAAAGCAAAGGCAGCACCAGCTTTGAGAACTCCCATTACGGCAACTGGTATCCAGGGCGACTTCTCGGAAACAATGGGCACAAAATGTCCCCGACGGATACCCTGGCTGATGAGGAGAGACGCAAGCTGACTGGAAAGTCTGTCCAGTTGACCATACGTAAGCTCAGCTTGCTTAGAGCACACGGCAGGTCTGTGAGGCTGAGAAACAGACATCAACTGAAATAGGTCGTGAACACAAGCATTTACAGGAACAGGGTCATGGCTGTTCCAGTGCATTAGCATTTTAATATCTTGCTGGGGAATAACTCCAATATCGGCGAGCGGGGTTGAGTCAGATCTGATGAGTTGTCTGGTAACATGAATCATTTGTCTGAGAATACTATCCATATCGGCTCGAGGTAGATTTGAGGGATGATATGATGATGTGAAGGTGATTGACTTGTCTCCCGGCCGACATGTGAGCATTAGAGGATACCCAGCGAATGTATTGATGTTATGTGAAGCCGCCGTCACTGAGGCTGAAGAATCCAGCATCGATGATTCTGCTTGTTGTCGTCGTGACTGCACCACAAGAACGGTTTGAAAGTTGCATGCTTCAGCCGCCTCCGGTCCGATCTTTCGGATATCTATCAGGCCAGTCTGCTCGTAGGGCATCATCTCCGCAAACTGGTTTTGGACTTGCAGAAGCATTTCATTGACTTTGCAGTGTGGCGATAGCATTATGCGTAAAGGGACAGTCGACAATGTGGGACCGCTGAGTTGATCAATTCCATGAAGTCCTGCGCTACGTCCAGTGACAGTAGCTCCAAAAAGAACATCTTCACAACCTGTCCGATGCCAAAGGACAATAGCCCACGCTAGGCGCAGAACAGATGAAAGAGTGAATCTAGTCGAAAAACTTCTATCGAGCTCTAGGACTTCTTCAAGTACGGCTTTCTCTGTGACGCGATTTGTGATCACCGGGTGAGATGGAAGGGCAAGGAAATGTGCTGTCTTCAGCCCAGCGAACTCTTTAGCCCAGAATTCTCTCGAATCGTCCACTGGTAGGTTGAGAAGAAGCTGGACAAATGGATTGAAAGGCCTGGGGTGGAGATCCTTCCCCGCATAGGCGCTCTCAATTTGTCGTAGTAAAAGGTCGAGGGACCACTCATCGAATATGGAATGGTGAATTTCCAAGTGGAGGATTCCATTTCTCACATGGAACCGGACAAGTGGGCCATCTTCAATATTGATTTTGGAAGGTGTTCCATCGCACTCATTGGCATACCAAGGAATCTCATCGGCCAAGACAACTTGAAAAATTCCTGATGGGACTTGTATAAATCGAGTACGAAGGATTGGGTTTTGCTCCCAAGCCAGCTCGCATGCCCGTTTGAATTGGCATAAGTCAATTGACTTGGGGAGTTTCCAGGCGTATTGGGCAATGTACGCATTTGGATCTTGAGCGGTTAGGGCAATCAGCCCTGCCTGTAAAGGTGTGCAAGGATAGACATCTTGTATCGGAGGACAGTCTGGCTTCAAATTTTCCCTCACTAGGCCTAGCACTGCCTCGCAGTCGCGGAGCAGTGAAAATGGAGCCAGTTTAACTGGCCGGCAGGGGTTTGTTTCCTTGACCAAGATCAACGACATTGCCGCCAATGTCGAGGACTTGAAAGCATCTGCTATCTTCATAATGTGCCCTGTTTCACGCAATTTGGCAACAAGGTTCATCATATCGATAGAATCTCCACCTCTTTGGAAAAAGCAATCATTCTGTCGGAGACTCGCTCCTTCAATCCCCAAAACATCCGCCCAAAGCTCCCTGAGAAAAGCTTCATCAGGGGTGAAAGAAACACTGCCTAGCTTGACCCCTTCCATCCTAGACTTTCCATGTTTGCTGACTAGAAACAGTTCAGTCGCTTTCTTGCGCAGGCTCACACGATCGATTTTTCCAGATTGGGTCATCGCAATGTTGTGTACGAAGAAGAACTCCCGCGGAATCATATGGGCTGGCAGTACATATCGAAGGGTCCTTTTGAGTTCTCCTTCCATGGATCTCGAGCCTTCCCATTCGGCTATCGTCATTTTTCTCGACGCTTCTTGGCCTTTGGAGCATCCAATATCAATAAATCCGAAAAGACGCGTAGACCCATTCACTGCGTCGGCGGAGGCAACTATGGTAACGTGGCGTGTTTCTGGGATCAGGGTATCTGCACATAGTCTTACGTGGTGCTCAATTTCTGTCAGTTCAACCCGTTGCCCATTGATCTTGACTTGACTGTCTTTTCTCCCCACATAGTGAATAGATCCATCCAAGTTGTACCGCACTAGGTCACCTGTACAATAAAGACGTGGCAATGCATAGGACTTTTCGCTGTGATCGTGAAACCTGGTCTGCCATTCTGTACTCTTCAAGAAACTGCTCTTTGTTTTCTCTTTTTCTCCAATATAATGCCGCGCGAGAGAGCGTCCCTCGATAACAAGTTCGCCAACTGCACCAATAGGGATCAGTTGATTGGCGTTGTCAGCATCCACGATCCATAACCTTGAGCCACATCCAAAACCAATATTTCTCGGCGAGGAGCCAGGTTGAACATTTCGCAGTAGACATGCAATTCCAGGGCTTTCGCTAACTCCATAAGCATTGAAGAGCTGCACACTCCTGGCCCATGTCAAGATATGGGCCTCGGTCATTGGCTCTCCACCGAGGACCAACATTTTAAGAGTCGGTACAGACTCTGGAGAAAGTAGATTGGCTAGAGATGGGGTGAGACTTGCTGAAGTGACGTAGTATTTGTTGATGAATTGGGCGAGGTTATTGACTCTGTCATCCTCTGAAGGAATACATATGCATCCTCCGCACATCAGAGTGATGAAGATCTCACGGTTGCTAACATCAAATGAGTATGCTGCAAATTGCAGCATTCTGGTATGGGGTCCCACCCCCAATGCCTTTCCATTCGCAACAGCCACCGAGTGGAATGCACCATGCTCAGTGACAATGCCTTTAGGCTGACCTGTGCTGCCGGAGGTGAATATCGCATACATAGCATCGGACGGACTGGTTTGAGAGATTTGCGAAGTGTAATTTGAATTGGCTGCCAAGGCAGACTCAAGATATGCCCGGGATCGATTACTTAGGGGTTGCACTCGGTTAGTCAGATCATTGGCGAGCGCTTCAAGTTGCGGTGAACAGAGCACAGCAGTAGGAAGCACGGACGAGCAAATACTGCGTATTCGTCGCATCGGGAGGGAGCAGTCAAGGAAGACATAAGCCCCGCCTGCTTTTAAAACTCCTAAGATAGCAACAACTACCCACTTAGATTTGTTGAAGCACAATGCGACGAAGTCTTCGTTGCGGATTCCCCAGTCTTTAAGTCGAATCGCAAGACCTGATGAGAGGCGATCTAATTCCGCGTAGCTGAATTCGCCGTCCCAGGCCGACACTGCAATACTGTCTGGTACCTCCATGCATATTCTGGAGACAGCTTCATGAACAGATCTTTTGGGAAATGGCTCTTCGTCTGATTTTCTGTTCCAGGAAAAGACGCAATTGATTTCTGCGTTGCTACACACAGTGAGATCCTCAACAAGAGATTCTGTATGGACTATGATCTGCTCCATAGCCTGTATCGTAGTCTTTGATACCATTTCTGCCATCTCCTTTGACATGGCTCCATCTTTGTAGTAGATTGCAATTGAAGGTCGATGGCCCTCCACTTCCCTAGAGAGTTGGACTGCAACTGCAAACTGTATTGAAAGGTAAGTTCGTCAGTTCCAAGTATGCAATCTTAGACATCAAATCAGTCATACCTCTTTCAATGTGTCTATTGTGCACTTGCTTTTGATAAAGGCTGAACCAGAATAATATTCCACGGAAATTGCTTCCACGGACAGCATTTCCAGCAGTCCACGTACGGACTTCGTTCTCGGGACATCATAGGATAGTCTGATGTTCAATCTCGTTAATGAAGGC
Organism: Penicillium pulvis; assembly: GCF_028828015.1. Taxonomy (NCBI): domain Eukaryota; kingdom Fungi; phylum Ascomycota; class Eurotiomycetes; order Eurotiales; family Aspergillaceae; genus Penicillium; species Penicillium pulvis. The sequence continues at coordinate 6,808,476 of NW_026643080.1, forward strand.
AAAAAATTAACAATCATCTGGACACATTACACTTCAAATCCCTCGCAGCTAAAAGAGACAGTGTCAGAACCACCGTAACTGCGAAGCACAATTGCCCATGCAGCCTTGAGAAGCGTGAAGGAGGTAATATTTTCATTGCGGAGCCATTCAACAAGATGGCTACTGCTAACTTTGTTGAATAAGGCCGTGGTCGATAGAGCCGGCCCTTCAAGCTGCGATGGAGGCTGGCCTGAATCGTTGATCAGGACTGACTGGAGCTCTGACGGTGGAGTGAAAATAGACATTCTGTAGACTGGATAGAATGGGCACAGCAAATGATTTCGAAGCTCCGAGGTTCTTGGGTGCTTGTCTCAATCGATGACACAATCGAAAGAACAGGTAGAATACATAATAAACCAAGAAGACAAAAGAAGATCCCCCTATTTAAACAAATAAGTGATTGAAACAGAGTAATGATCGACAACTTTCTTCTTCATTTGAGGAAGTATTGATTTCCTGCATTGAAAATGCATACATGTGTATTCGCTGAGATTTTTTGTGACTAGTATCAGCGGCACAATTTGATAGGTCGGCTCAATTATTCCCACTATAAGATTGAAAGGCCAATATCTTGCTTATTTGTTAAGAAAAATCAATATTTTTCAATTTAATGGGCCACATCAATAACCGGTGAGAAGGTTTGTGACCTCTACCATCTTGCCTCAACATGACATTTGAACTTCATGCGAACTCATGTAGTACAAGAACTGGACTTGCATTTGGCGGGACGCGCCACAATGAAGACCGCAATATTGCACTACGATGGGATATTGATGCAGCTTTCTTTTCCCTTGCAGTTCAATATTGTATTTCTTCAAATTTCCTTAGGGGCAATAATACACTCCGAGCCATATCAAGATACATTGAATGGATCAATATCATGTACCTAGTAAATCATACATTAACCTTCCCTGATTACGATTAGCTGAATAAGACATGATCTACACAGTGTAACATGCAATGTTGCAAACCCCATGCCACTTGGTATGCAGTATTGCATTATGATATCGTATAATACTGCATATCTTATCGCACATATTGAGAATAAACAACTTTGGACGTCCGGGGTACGATAGTGGAGATCAATCTTCAGCCTGCTCTCCTCTGTTTGTCTCGTCTACAAAAACTGATTTGACGACCACGTTACCTCCATGAGACTAGATGCTCATATACGATTGCCGGACGAATTATTAGTTCACGAAAAAGTGAGCAAGAACGAACACGGACTTTCAAAATCAATACACTCTAAACAAAATAAAAAATAAGAAGAACTCGCTGCTTCTGTGCCTTTTATGACAGATTAAAGTACACATTAATCGATGCTGAGGAGATGATAACAGTTACTCCAGGGGGTATTCTGGAATCAACAGAACGGAGATTACGGCTCCGATAGTTGCAACAAGCGCAAGCACTATTTTCCATCATTAAAACCCATTATCACCTCCTATAATTTGAGTACTCACATGGAACGGCTCTAAAAGCATCTAAGTAACTTGATCGTACAATGAATTGGATAGACTCTGGGAGCGAAGTGGCAAACCGAGTATCACTTATCACTTTTTCAACAATCTGGAGTCGACCAAACGTTAGTATTATTCTTTTGAAGCTATTCTCCATATGAATACTCACCTCAATACTCTTAGGTTCGAATCCAAGTTGTTGTAACATATTCCCTTCAAACAACCCTCTACTAGTCGTTGCTATTATCGTAACCCCAATTACCACTGCAAGTTGCTGTGATAAATAATAAGCTGTGATGATAGCAGCCGATAGTTTCTTTGGTGTTGCTGCCGTAAGTCCCACAAACTGGGCAGATAATATGCCCCCAACTCCTAGTGCAACTGTGAAAGAATAGGCGAGTTCCCAAGGACTTGGCACATGTGGCCATCGAAGTGAAATGAGGAAATACGCAATCATGGATAAGCATGAGCTCACAACTGAAACGGGTTTGTATCGCCCAGTCCTATATTTGGCACTTGTATTAGTATACACAACAGCCAAGGGACATTAGCTATTAAAAACTTACCGGCGGATTATAAATCCTGAAATCAAACCGCCAGTGGCCACGCCCACAGAACAGGGTAACATGTACAATCCCGCAACGCTATTGGACGCATTCACAGCTCGAACGAAGAATTCTGTGATTGTAGAGAGAAACTTATCGAGACGATGAGACTTGTGAGTCGTAAAACATAAACATAGGGTTCAATGGATAGACTTACGCCAAAGTACGAGAACATAGTCAGCATCTGCGCGGCGTAGATAATCCCGATCTTGTTAGCTCTTATCTCCTGGAAAGGTATCATAGGATCCTTAGTCCAATATATCTCATTCGCATAGAACAGAACAACGGCAAAGAATAGAACGCAAACTAGAGTTATTATAGTCCAGTATGACCCCGATCTACCTTGGATTGTCAAGCAGAGTAGCATAAATGTCCCAACCGACGTTCCTAGAAGGCAGGTACCCCAATAATTCATATCTGGTTTTCGTATCGTGTCTTCGTTTTGCTTGCTTGTGCTTTCTTCCCGGATTTGTGATGGAAGCCGCCAGATAGTGACAGCAAGGCAGAGAAGCGCCATGGGAGCTTGTCCAAGAAACAACCTAGAAACTTAATGCGAATTCTCATGAAACTTATCAGCAGGTGCTTACCATCTCCAGCTCACTAGGTCAATGATCAGACCACCAAGAGGGGCCCCTGTATTGATACCAAGCATGTTGAAAACTCCCATATAACTTCTCAATGTGGCAATCTTCCTTGGATCAGTTGTTTCTTTCATACCGAAGTCGTTAGCTTGACATACCAATGCGGTGATAAAATCACCTACCTGAGATGATGACCGAGATAAGATCGACCATGCCGGCGCCGCCAGCGCCAGATAGTACCCTACCGGCTACAGCGACCCAGAAAGATGGTGCGACACCACTTCAAAATACGTGAGCCTTATCCCATTTCATCTCCAGGATTGGGGGAATATACGTCACAATGCAGCCCAGTCCGAACATGGTGTAGGCGGCCAGGAGTACGGATCTACCCCCGTATATATCAAATAACCTTCCGTACTAATGAACAGAATTAGCACAAGCTCTGGGGTTCCATGATTCGGTTGAAAAAGAGAAGGACGAAGAGAGATAAATCCTGCTCACAATTGTTAAAGATACCGAATATCCCAAGTTATACGCTGTCACCAACCAGTCCCCGGCAGTCACTTCATGGAATTGGGAGGCGATCTCTGTATGTGTTGACATCACAAGGGAAATGTCTACAGAGGCAAGATAAATCCCTATCAAAGATAGACGTTTCAGTCAGCGAACAATGATTGCTATTCAAGTTTTAAATTGAGATATTGTGCACCTATCTGGCTGGACAGAAAAAATGGCCAGTCTACAGCAGATACTGGCTCCTCTTGAAGAAGGGGTGACTCTTCATTTTCGATGGGCGAGTCAGACGAGGAAAGGAAATCTTTGTTCCTGTGAGCCATCTTGGAATGTCCATGCACAGATACTTCAGTATGATTCCGAGTCTCTCCAGTGAAAAAGAAAGCTTGTATAATCCTCGGAGAAGTTGTCGGAAGTTTGTGACGAAGGTGAAAGGTGATCTGGATCATAGAATTGAACTCAGCTGAGAATACTTTTAGTCTTATCTAAACATGCAAATGTACCACCTAGGAACACCAAGGCTTGTGGAACACCCTTACGCCGTATCGGAATTATACACAATGTATTACTACTGCATGTACGCGCGTAGCTGATCCACCCAAAATTTGAGGCGCAATAGGCCACAACTGTATTTGTTGAAAAGCGTTTGAATCACAATGATACGTTGACTCATATTGCTGCAGATGTCCCTTGCATTGATCGAGAAGTGTCTTCCGACAACTTGAGTATATACATTTGCTGATGTTCAAGTTGATTCTTAAACTTAAAGGACTCGTACTAAAAGTTCAATTTCAAATCTACTCATAGTTGACCTTTCTGAGTGAAATTTTAAACATGAATTAATTCATTTTTCCTAGTAATTCTTGAAATTTTTGAAATCAAACAAAACATTCTAAGATATATCTTTATAAGAATGACTAATAATAATTTCTTAAAAAAAGTACAGAATGTCGGTAGAAGTAATTATTAAGAAGTTTTTAAGAGTAAGTACCCTTTGTATGACAAACACATACAAAAGATACATTTTCCATCTGGCTGTTATTTCCATCTGGCCGTGGTCCTCCCTCTCCGCCTTCGGCGGTGACGGGGTAGTAGCGGAGATCCTATAACCGGCCCCACAGTAAGCGATGGTACAATTAATATTGGAGAAATGTAATGTGGGGCCGGTTAGTATTTGCGCCTTCCATTCGGTATTGTTTTTGTGTTTGTTTAGCGGAGAGAGGACGGCACGCCTCAACTACCCCTAACACTATTCCTATCTTCCGCTTCTCATGGCCCCCTACCTATAGATGCTAGTATTGAGTTCAAGAAAATGCAAAGTACTAATCACCAATACATGATTCTCCTCCAGGGCTACCTACACACTAAAGACTACAGTAAGTCTATCATGATGCAACCTGCATCACATGTGATGGCATCGATCTCGACACGATGTGATACGGTATTACAAGCGATACAAGGACTCGGTACATTTATCACCAATGTTCTTGCTGTATCATTATTTTGGATTTACGGGCGGCTTCTTGGATCCACAACTGTCGTTACACAGCCTTCTGCAACCAAGCTCTCGAGGCCTCTGCCATTTACAATGTATGGAAAAACGTTCAATCCTATCAGCTTTTTCTTTTTTCTTTTTTTTTTTTTTTTTTTTTGTGGGGTTGTTGCTTGCAGACTTTGATCCACAGCCGTTGTACAACTTGAACTGCAGGTTTTTGGAATGCAAGCTCGCACGTCATTGCACTTATTACGCAGGAATCAATAATCAGCTGAAGAACATGCAATGTATCACATAGCGGTCGCAGGTGTGAGAGCGTGTACAGCCCTAGGATCTCTACAAAGTTGAATTCATTCCTATCAGCTTTTTCTTTTTTCTTTTCTTTTCTTTTCTTTTTTTCTTGTGGGGTTGTTGCTTGCAAACTTTGATCCACAGCCTTTGTATAACATGAAGCAGCTGAAGAACATACGATGTATCACATAGCGGTCGCAGGTGTGAGAGCGTGTACAGCCCTGGGATCTCTGCAAAGTTGAAATCAATCCCAACACCAAAATTTGCCGGGGCCATTAGAGGCGGTACGACTCGGTCATTGAATCTATCAAGAAGATCGACGAAGCTTGAATAGCAGGATTCCGCTACGGTCTTACCTCGATTGAATTAAATCGTTCTGAGGAAGCGGCTTCCTGTAGTGGCTTTTGCTTCCGCTGTAGTGCTTCCCACTTAAGCTATATTTTGGCAATCGGAGAATGGGCAGGAAAATTTGAGAATAAGAAACACTTCACAATTTGCTCATGTCGAACCCGGGCTCGTGAACTATAAGTCACAGCATGTGACCCGGAGGCTACATTGATTGAGGGCTGGTTAAATCAACGTCCAGCAATACTTGGGATCAAGACTCGATGGAATTTCCTCGTAGTGTCAACACTCGGTGCTCTCTTTTGTGCTCGACAGATAAGTGGTGATAAATGTTCGAAAGTCAATTCATGGACGAGGAATTTTGGTTTGATTCATTTAAAAAAAAAGAGAAGACAAAAACGGCACACTATCGTTGATTACCTGGCACATCCTGTAACTTGAAGGACACTACCATCGTGGCTTTTTTGCGGAAGAGGTCACGGTGGGCGCTTGACAAACAATATCCAGTGTCGCTAGTTCACGTCTTTGCTTCAACTCGAGACAGAGATCTTTCAATGCCTTCCCCAGAAACGCAAAATCCTTTTCCTCAAGATATATCTGACCACTTGCTCTGATCCAAAGACATCCCGAATGCTCAAAGACAGGAACAAATGTCCGATACTTCCAAACCAGTGATCTTGATATCCAATCGATAATTGTTGATGGCTTCTCCACCCCATCCAACTCAACTGGGAGCAAAACATTAACCATGCTGCACCCCCTAGTCAGTGTTCCATTATCATTGTCAAGGACCTTGGTGCCCATAATTTGCGCAATCAGTGCCCCTCCCTTCTGTGCCAGTTGAGAATTGTATCTCATGATCTCAACCTCGCCACCATTTGCTTCGCGAAAGCGCAAAGCTGCTGGAATACACAGAAATGCACTGTAATCCATGGTTCCAAAGCTCTCAAAAAGAGCTTCAAATGCCGTCTGATTCCCCTTTGTCTGCGTGAATGTATTGTGACATGATCCCTCTTTCGGTGAGTACCCCCAGCTGGTTGGAAAATTTGTTCGAAACAGATACTGAGTGCGGTATGGTGCGTAGAGAATAGCACACCCACGTGGAACAAACAACCACTTGTGAAGATTACTGACAAAGAAATCTGGATCGAGGTTGACAAGATCGATTGGAATCTGACCAGCACAGTGGGCACCATCAACGCATGATAGTACATTGAATCTTCTGCATGATTCAACAAGGGCTTCAAAAGGCATCAGCACGCCTGGCTGAAAGCTCACGACATCAAAGACAGCCACCTTGACCTCTTCCCCTCTCTTTCGTATTTTGTCCACAGTGGCCTCAAAGCGAGAGATAACCTCATAATCCGAGATTGGATACTCCAAGGCAATGCGTGTTATATTCACACCAGTTGTTTCAGAAAGATGCAAAGTTGCTCGTTCCACTGTTCCATACACCGTGTCAAAAATCAAAATATGATCGTTCTCTGAATACTCTAGATTCCGAAGAATAGTATCAATGCCGCTACTTGCATTTGGCAAGAGGACAACGGTGTCCACCGGGGCATGGACCAGTTTGGCGATCGCTTTGCGAGATTCCAGTAATTGACTTCCATATCCAAAGCGGATAAAAGCGTCCGGCGTCGATTCTACCAGGTTCTGCTTTTCGTGCAACACACTTCGTACATAATTTGGAACTGCTCCGAAGGAACCTTTGAATCAGAAAATTCACATACTTTATTAGTTTCCGGTATGTAGTGAATGTATATAATTGAATGCTGGACAAAGGCGGGATATGATTACCTACCATGGTTCATATTTGTCCAGCCATCTTCGAACAAGAATTGTTCTCGCATTTGTTTACCGAAGGAATATTTCATGTTCTCGATTCTTTTGTTGGTTTCGTAAATGTAAGTTGAGAAATGAGAATAATAAAGATGAATTGTACCTAGGCAGAGCAAATTGATGGCTCAATTTTAGACAGTGCAATTTTTGGCATGTAGCAGTCCCGTCATACGGTACCAGTACGCTGTGAAGCTTCATCAAATCTTGGTATATATATATGCAGGCGATGGATCACACTATGTAATAATACGCGGCTATTTGGTCCAGATCGAGATGGAAATTCTGTCGTGAAACAAGACCGCATGCACAAGTGCAGATCAGCTCCACAGCCTCAGCTACGATTTTAGCGGTCATTTATAATACCATAATATTCACTACAGTTCTGTTCACCAAACAACTGCATTAACTATCACTTGCATATAAGTGGTGGGATACACACCAATTGAACAGGAACAGGATGTCTGCGTCCAAGGTTTCCATATATTTAGAAATAAATCATGCACGTAATAGACACTATGTATTAGATACCAATAGTTTATAGATTTGCAGGAGCGGATGTGTGTCAAAACATGCAGGTCAATTTGGTACTACGTCAATCAATTGATACTCTACATTTCAGGTATTCTGGGGGTATTTGATGATGTAAGGAGTGCATGTTTCTGACAAGCCTATACACAAGTAAGGTGGCGTGTTTCTGGACTCGATGAACTCTCTCAGAGGAAATTATCCAACAAGGAGAGACGTATTTAAATTATTGGCGTTCCCTCGAAGAGCGAATAGCGATTGTATTACTATTACATCTCTCCATATCTCCCACAAAGAATGGAGTATTCTAAGATTACCGCTGAACCCTTTCAGCTGCCTCATCTAGGTGTCACGATCACCCCCTTCAGTCTACTCTGGGCCGCCCTCGTCTCCTTAGTTATATTATGGTCATGCCTTATAGAGCCACACGGATCATTTGCGGGTTTTCCAGTTGTGAATGGAAGAAAGTGGTATGAAATTACTTACACCCAGGCAAAACAACGATATCAAAAATTCGGAGCTTTGCCATTGATCAAGTCTGGGCTTCAAAAGGTTGTTGGATCTGGAAGTTTGAATTTTCATGTCACTTACAATATTTGGAGCAGTCTTCAAAAGCCTTCTGGCTCTTTACTGATCATGGGTATCGCCTGATCTTGTCACCAATGCACGCGAAAATAATTCGGAATGATGATCGCTTGAGTTTCAGATGGTCCCTTTACCATGTAAGTCTATGAAAACGTTGTTTTGAGTATTCCCTCTGGCTATTACAATTTCCCTATAAGTCTATGGAAATTCTCACCAATTTTTGACAGGAGTTCCACGGAAATATGCCTGGTTTCGATATTTACAAAGAGTTCGCGGAAAGCTCTCTCGTTTTGGATATGATCAAAACCAGATTGACTACTTCACTGGGTGAGTTTGACCGCGAGCCAGAGAGATTATTTGGTACAAACCACTGATAAGAATCCAACTATAGATGATCTTATAGTGCCAATTTCAAAGGAATCTACCCATGCACTTCAGAGAAACTGGGAACATAAAGAAGGTCTGGATCCCGTAATTCTGATTTGCGCCAATTAACCGCGTTCATGTCTGTTCTGACTTGTTTCACAGGTTGGCAAGAATACAATTTGAAGGATTCGATCTCGAAAATGGTGGCCCAGGTGACTGGAAGAGTTTTTCTTGGTGATGATACGTGCAGGGATCCAATTTGGCTGAATATGAATATCACCTATACCGACCAAGTAGTCAAGACCGCAAAGAAAATCCGCCTTTGGCCAAAGTTCCTGCTCCCAGTTGTTGGAAAGTTCTTGCCAGCATCTCGCAGACTTCAGCGAACTTTGCAAGAATGTGAAGATTTCTTACAACCTCTGATATCGCAAAGGAAAACCTCTAATGAGCCACGTCCGCAATTGAATGCGATCGATTGGTTTGAGGAACTTTCGAAAGGTCAATCGTACAACCCTACGATTTCCATATTGAAGATATCCCTTGTCAGCCTCGATACCACGTCCGAGCTTCTTTTTCATGTTATTCGTGAATTATCAACGAATGAAAGCCTTGTCAATGATCTACGAAGCGAGATCCTGACTGTCTTCCCAGGTCGAGAAATCGATCTTGATGAAGGTTTCAACCAGCAAGACTTGAAAAAGTTGAAACTCCTAGACAGTGCTATCAAAGAAAGCCAGAGGCGAAGCCACAGAATGAGTAAGTGCCATGCCACTCTATCAGAAAAAGAATGACAACTCTCTAACATGTATGATCTGGATTAAAGTAACTCTGAGACGGTTTGCTACGGAGGATGTCACGCTAGATGATGGCACTCGCATTCCAAAGGGCACCCAAGTTGCCGTGGCAGCCACCCATGTACGAGACACGTCGGTATATGAAGATGGCGACACTTTTAACGGCTACCGATTCTTGAATGCAGGAGCTCCATTGGTTGTTCCGACTCCAAACCATATGGGATTCGGTTATGGGAAGCAGGCATGCCCAGGGAGATTTTTCGTCTCTGTTGAGATGAAGATATTGCTATGCAAGATGCTTTTGAATTATGACTTTAGCATGGATGGTTTGGATGAACCAAAAACTGTGATCAGCGGGTACAATATCGTGCCAAATCCGCAAGCAAAGATAGCCATAAGACATCGCGCAAAGGCTACCTGTGTAACTTACCAAGAGAATTAACGATATAGGTTTACCGGTAGGTAGTACTGGAAGTCGGAAGCTTCCAAGGTTAAAATGTAGCAATACATGGGTTTATAAAAGAACGGCTGCGTCAAGTTTGTCGTAAAGCTTTATCTCTTTAATAAAGCACGAAATGGGGTAATGAAGAGAGCTCCATGTCTTGAAGTTTTTGAGAATGGAAAATTCACATCATCCTGCTTTAGGAGCTTCCCGCTTTCTGATCCTCAACACATTTTGTTTTAGACTTGATTGTGATTAAGTTATCAGAATGACAGGCAACTGCAAAGATTATCTTGCGGTGAGGACGTATCGGATTTTATTAGGCGCAGGGTTTTATGTTATTGTGAGGATGCTTACGTTTTCACAAACCCTCACTTTAGACCCTAGGTACCCTAGCTCCTGTCTTTCTGCTTCTCATATCTGCCAATCACGTCTCTGCCTCTCGCGCCCCGGGGGCCGAACTCAGATCCGTCAATGTCTCTCTCGTACCCAACTCAGATTCATGCCCCCTCCCTACCCCCCAAGCTAAACCATTATTTTAGCCCACCAAGTATTGCGATTCAAATCTTGTCTCAACAGACTGGGTAGTCAGTGCAGCTTCTTGAACTATCATCATTGGATTCAGCGATTTCTTTCGCTGGAGATTCACGGTTGACGGCCATGAATTTGAGCCAAGAGCCTATACAGAACGTATTATCTCTTGTTGAGTACTCCTGGTGACATTGGTGTTCAGCTTTTACCTCAACCCGCAAGCATTGTCTGGCCGTAAATTAGGGGTCTCAGATGCTGCGGAATGTGTTCTGCAGTACCCTCACTTGGGTATCATGGTGCTTGATTGTTTGCTCGTATTCCGTCTAGGCTGTGCGGTTGAGGATATGAATCTTGAGTCATCCAAGCATATAGAAACATTTGAAGGAGCTTGCTTGTACAGGCAGAAAGCATGTTTCCAAGTCAGCATGGTCACCTGTGGCTGCCCCCCATTTTGCGCACCAGCTGTACTGACGCATAAGTACTTGATAATCTCCATGAATACATCCAAAGTCGCACTGCGCCATATACCGCAAGATCGCTGGTTTTCGACGAAGGGTTTTAATTGCACATGCTGATTATTTCATCTAAATGAGTCTCCAGGTATCAGTTCCAGAAGAGCATTCCAAGAAATTCGGGATAGCGTAGGAGGTAGAAGGATCAAAAGGGAAAACCATGGTTGCTGTCAACTGAGGCAACCGTGTAGCGTCAGCTAAACTTATCTTCACATGACGGATTTTGAGTGTATTGGAAGTGCCGAACTGGTTTGCATGGGATGTTTCGTTTGTCTGTCAACATTCCGTTCTACAAAGGCGCGATTCTCAAGTCTCCTTCACCCCTCGTTTTTCATCCAAAACTTCTCTTCTTTTTCTTTTTGATCCTCCCCCTCAATGCCTACCGTCGCAAGCTACATTTATGGATGTTTCCAGGCATCGTTTTGGAGTATAAGACAAAGGAAACTGAAGATACGTAATCTGGGCATTAATTTTGGAAGTATTGTAGGGCTCCCTATGCCCTTCTGGTCTATAATATCCCCACAACAAATCTTGACGAGCCATATTCGCCTCTGTTATTTTGAAGAAATCGCCATGGACATCAGCGAAGTCCAGGGAATTGTTGGCTCAAACATATCGGATTTTCCTACAAGCCAACTTTGAACCTTTAGATATATGTATATTTGAGAGGAGTTGGGATAATTGGAGAAGTTTCGGTTCGGGATAGACCTCGGGAACATGCTGAGGTTGTCCCAGCATACTAGCAAGTTTGAAATAATGGCCCCAGTACTTCAATGGGTAAATATCGAAATCTAGTAAAACAAGCCACTCATTGACCACTAGAAGGCTCTTTAATTTCAAATGTTTCTTTAAAGCAAAGTGCAACATAAGGGTAAATCCCGACAAAGTTTCAAACCCCATCATGAACGGAACATGTGCCCAAGTGGTAAAATCTCATTTCGGATGCGGAATCAACAGCTATTTTTCTTGCTGTGATGCGAATTTCTCTGTAATAACATTCACGATCTTGGACAGACCCTCCATTTCCTCCTCAACGGTCAACCCGAGTCCGTTGGGGTCAATACTGCAGCCAACATAAATTGGCTTGCCTGTTCGCCGCGCAAGGATCTTGGCCACTCTTGTGGTGTATTCAATGCTTGATGGCGCTGTGTAGATAATGGTCGAAATTGTTTGTTTTGAAGATGTGCGCTTTAATGAGTCAGCGAGTGCCTTAAAATAATGGAACCTGGGTGGACCAGGGGTGATATAGTGACATATAAGGGTATCACAGGGATAAAATATAAGTATCCAGTAGATTTAAAAGCTTGAAGCACAAGCAGAGCTGGAAATAAAACGGTAGGAAATGTTGAAAGACAAGAGAGGACATGAAAATACTTCAAATAGGCAAAAATATATCAAAGACTTTCACATGAGACTTACATCCGGCATCGCATAGACAAAGCTTCCCAGTGGCTTATATGAGCCCGCTGAGTCACCGGGCGTAGAAGTTGTCAAGAAGACTGTTGTGCAATTTCCCAAAAAGGTCAAATGGACATGCGCTGTCGTATGCAAAGCTTTAGGCAATGGGAATGAGAGCTCTTGTGGCTGGAGACTGGGCGAGCATAGCTCCGTTTGGGGGACGGCCAATGGGTCTTCAGTTGCCATTATGATGAGTCAGGTGGATATTTCAGAAGTGATGGCGTTGATAGAGTGCTGAACTATGTTTGTGATTTGGAGGTTGCGGCGAGGTTGAAGACATGCGTCCCCGCCATGCGGCAAAACCCAAGCGATCCACCAGTCCCGGTCAACCTTGCCCGCACCGCACAAACCAACGAGATCATACTATCAGTCACCACCAGATCAAGAAGAAACCTGGTCTCTCCTGGGTATCTGCTAAGATGGAACACGAACAATGTACCCATAGCCACGAGAATGCCCATAGCCATGAGGAGGATCAACGTAGCTGGGGAGGTGAATTTGATCCTTTCGCTGACCCCGAGGAACGCCGGGTCCTCTTTGCTGCATTCGACTCGTTCAGGTGAGTGACAATGTAGAGTGGCATTCTTTAGTCCTAGTGTGTAGAAGATGCAGTGAAAATGGAGGCCTCTACTAAGAATGCTACAGGCAATATCGGCGAAATGCTCACCAGAACACGACACATCGCCGGCGACAGGCCTTCTACGCCTTACCTTCAGAGCACTGGCAAATGCTTTCTAAGCCGCCTTTCTCCATTCTAGATCAATTGAACAAGGTTGATGATGCCATCGACACTAATGCTGAGATCGCCGATGCAATCCTGGCCGTCGGTCTCGAGTCCTTTGGCCTTTCTGCCAACCCAGACAAAAATGACCCAACCCAATACTGGCACGGGACTGCGACATCAGCCGACGTGAACAAAGCTCATTCGACCATTCGGCAATTCTATCGGGACTGGAGTGCCGAAGGTCGTATCGAGCGCGAGGTCTGCTACGATCCAGTCCTCAAGGATCTACGCAATGAATTCCAGGTGCGCCGTGACGCTGGCGAGGAGATTCGGGTCTTAGTCCCGGGCGCCGGGCTGGGTCGGTTGGTCTTCGAGGTCTGCATGGCTGGATTTGCCGCGGAAGGCAATGAGATCTCGTACCACCAGTTACTGGCCAGTAGTTGGATTCTCAATCACACTAACGGGCCTCAGGCGCATGCGCTTCATCCTTTCGCGCTACACTTCTCCAATCTCAAGTCTCGTGCGCAGCAATTGCGCTCGGTTATGATTCCAGATGTGCATCCTGGAACGGCAATCGAGGCAGCGGGCGCCAGTGGCAGCACACTTGGGTCGATGTCGATGTCCGCAGCGGACTTTGTGGTTCTATACAGCCAGCTCGATAACCGGGAGGCATTCGATGCGGTGGCAACGGTGTTCTTTATTGACACAGCGCCTAATCTGATTCGGTACATTCAGGCGATGCAAAACTGCCTCAAGGACAATGGACTCTGGATTAATGTGGGGCCATTGTTATGGCATTTCGAGGACGGGCAGCACCGCAAAGATGGTGACGGCGACGCGACGGGAATTGGTGAGCCGGGTAATGTGGAGTTGACAGAGGAAGAGGTGGTTTGTCTTGTTGAACGCATGGGATTCCGTTTCGAGACATTGCCGGGCGATCGGCGGTATTGCGGCTACATCCAGGATGACGATAGCATGCTTCAGAACCTGTACCGGCCTTCGCATTGGGTAGCGCGGAAAGTGGCTGACACTGTCCATTACTGAATCATCATGAGTGTCCAATCTCCAAATTATCTAAAACAAAAGTAAAATCTCCGACTAGTGGCCCCTTTTCAATGAAGTTGGGGGCGGGAACAAAGGGACATGAGAGATCGCTGGTTCAGCACCCGCGTTACCATGGATCGAACAAAGAACGTTAGAACCAGTGTAAATAAATAAAGAACCAGGTTCGAGGTTCGAGGTTCGAGTTTCGAGGATGTAGAGTATTGGAAATGCACCAAGGTTTACAAGCACCTGGGCAATCTGCAGGTTCTAGGTTCCTAGGTTTTTCAGTTTCCAGTGTTACAGTTACCCTAGCTGCAGGTTAATGAGGGGGGGGGCTTATTTGTATTCAGCTTCAAACTCCGTAACATTACCCACTTTGTACATTCTAAGTATATTCTTCGACCCCAATTTCTCCTTCTCAGCCTCAGGTCAATCCTAACCCCCCAATCAAGTCCTTTCATTCTCCCCTAGACAGGAATTTTTTTTCCTACCCGATCCCTTTTACCGGGCTGACAGGCGAAAAGAGTGAGAGAGAGTCGATCCACACCGTCTGTTTTACTCGTATTCCAGGTTCAGCCTTGCACCCCCTCCCCTCCCACCCCCAATCTCTTTTCTTTCTTCCCTTTTATCCACCCCCAACCCCTCAAGCGGCCGCCGCATATGCCCGACCTGATGAGCGCCCGATTCAAGTCGTTCGGCTTTCCCAGACGTAAAGACAAGCACAACTCCACTCCACTCTCCACCCCCAACGCCATCCCCGTTCCCCCCTCCAACGGTACTTCTCCCACCTCACCTCCTTCCAACCGCAGCTCGTCTACCACAAGTCTCCCCCAGGCGATGACCACGGGTCGACCGCCCAGCTACTCGATAAATAACAGCAATCGTCCAACAAGCCCCTTGGCTCCCGGCCAGCAACTTGTCCAACACCCCGCCCCGCTTAACCCTTCCGCGATGAATCAGTACGGTCAACCCATCCCACCACAAATGAATGCGCCTCCCGGATACGGTATGCAACAACCACAGCAGCTGGGTCATGGTGCTCCTGCCGGTCTTCCTCAGCAGTACGCGGGACGAAACCCGGCCGCCGAGGTCCAGGGTGGAGATCGCAATAAGGCCCAGCTCATCGTCGGTATCGACTTTGGTACCACCTTCTCCGGTGTCGCATTCGCCTTTGCAACCAACAATGAAGCTAGGGAGGACATCATCACAGAATGGCCCGGTGCCGGAACCCACACCAAACAGAAGGTGAGCATACTCGGCCATCGATGACAAGGCTCTCTCTAACCTTTGTTCGTCTTTCAGATCCCCACTGTTCTCTACTATGACCAGTACCAAAAGGTAGTTGGCTGGGGTCCAGATATTGCCGAGGCGCTGGCGCCGACCGGATACCCCAAGCCAGGTGTGCAGAAGGTAGAGTGGTTCAAGCTCCAGCTGATGCTGTCTGGAAACACGTACATCGACCCCATCAACCTGCCCCCACTGCCCCCGGGCAAATCCGAGATTGATGTCGCCGCCGATTACCTCTTTAAGTTACGACAGGCAATGCGCGCCCAACTACAAAAGACACTGGGTGAAGTGTTCACCCGTGAGGAGCGCAACATCCGTTACTACCTGACGGTCCCGGCCATCTGGAATGACGCGGGTAAGGCGGCCACTCGTGCCGCCGCCATTCAGGCTGGTTTCCTGCGTGACGAGAATGATAACCGGTTGACCCTGGTCTCAGAACCAGAGGCCGCTGCCCTGTTCTGTGCGAAGACTGGTTTGCTAAACCTTAAGATTGGTGATGCGATCTTGATTGTGGATTGCGGTGGTGGTACCGTTGATTTGATTGCATACGAGGTCGAGGAGGAACAGCCCTTCAGTGTGATGGAATGTACAGCCGGCTCGGGTGACTCTTGTGGTTCAACAGCGCTCAACCGCAACTTCAGCAACATCTTGCGGGCCAAGATTCGGAAGATGAAGCTGCCCGATGGCTCCCGAACGGCTGGCAAGGTCTACGCCAAGTGTATCATGGACTTTGAGAACCGCATCAAGGCCGACTTCCGGAATAATGGACAGAAGTGGGCCGTGGATGTCGGTATCGAGGCGGACTTCCCCGATGCTGGAATCGAAGAGGGTTATATGACCTTCACCAATGAGGAGATCCTACAGTGCTTCGAGCCTGTGGTGAACCGTATCTTAGAGCTGGTCCGGAATCAGATCATTGCTATCCAGGCCCAGAACCGCTTGCTTCAGGTAAGAGAAAGCACATTTTCTTACTTACAACTATTGCAGCATATTGACTTCATTCTTAGAATGTTCTTGTTGTTGGTGGATTCGGTGCTTCCGAGTACCTCTTCCAGCAGATCAAACTTCACGTGCCTCCCCAATACCAGACAAAAGTTGTTCGTCCTATGGATTCGGTAGCCGCTATTGTTAAGGGTGCTGTCACCGCCGGTATCACCGAACGAGTTATCACCCACCGTGTCGCTCGTCGACACTACCTTATGGCCACTCTTCAGCCTTTCAAGGAGGGGTACCACCCCGAGCAATACCGAGTACCCAGTCTGGACGGCCGGGACCGTTGCAAGTACACCCGCCAGATCTTTGTCCAGAAGGGCGAGCGGGTCAAGATTGGAGAGCCTGTCAAAGTCAGCTTCT
This sequence comes from Penicillium pulvis, assembly GCF_028828015.1. Lineage (NCBI taxonomy): Eukaryota > Fungi > Ascomycota > Eurotiomycetes > Eurotiales > Aspergillaceae > Penicillium > Penicillium pulvis. The sequence goes on from NW_026643080.1 coordinate 6,825,268, forward strand.
TCCGTCAAGTGGCTCCTGGTGCCACGCTTATGTACGAGGATGTTCTCTACGCTTGTGATGAAGATGTCTGCCCCGAATACACCAAGGATCCTCGTAAGTTTTCCTCGCTTGTTCACGTCGCTTTACCTATTCGTCTAAACTTACCATCTTCATTATAGGCATCAAGGAGGTTGTCACCCTCACCTCGGATCTGTCGCGCAAGAACCTGGAGACCGACTTTGAGCGCATGGACACCCCACAGGGTATCTTCTACCGGGTCTACTTTGACATTTACCTCACTCTCGATGGCAGTGAATTCAGCGCTGAGCTGGTCTGTCAAAACGAGATTATGGGCCGCTGCCGTGCTAAATTCCGGTAAAGCCGCACCGACACCAAAATATATGACTGAAAACATCGGATGCGAGACATGGGAGTCGTAAATATCATCTCTCCCATGCGAAGAAAAACAGACGAAGGTGGCGGACGACGATTCAATATTACTCTTATTCCGGGACGACCCTTATTCACAATTTACTGGACAGCACTGCACTGGAGAATGGGCGTTGTTTGATTCCTGACGAATCCTTTCCCTCTCTACATACCTGCCACAGCGTGCTTCTTGATCTTTTTTCTGTTCTTTCTGATTGGTGATATCCTCTGGCGGATTGCCTATCATGTTTCATTTGATTTCTTTCTCTGGCCCTCTTAGATACCTCTTTTTATTTTTGATTCGAATGACATTTACGAGCTGTGGTCGACAGATTGGCAGTATCTGGGTAATGTTTTACATTTCAGTCTTCAAAGTCATGTTTAGGAGCTCAAAATCTTGTAAAACCGGTTGTGTTCTACTCTTGGTACATTGATATTTTCGTCCTTCATTTCTATTTAAATAGGACAAGAGAAAAGAAAATCATAGTCATCAGGCCATTAGGTCTCCAGATTGATACTGCGGCCGAATCGGGCATATAGCGAGACCTTAAGCTGTTGCAGCTCCTCGCGGAGTTCACTAATCGAGTCCTCTAACTTGGAAACGTCTGTGTCAATCTGCTCGGTCGATGTGGTGAGCATAGCCTGTGCCTCTTCCAGGGGAAGCTGGAAGAATGAGTCGCCGATTTTGTATCTATAGATGTTAGCAGAGTCCGGTCAATATACATCCCAATTCTGACAGAGATATACAGGGACAAGAATGGAATATCAAATACGTACGGGACAAGTTCATCCTCATCAGCCAGCTCCAGTTCCATAGAAACTTCCTCGAGATCCTCCTTATCCTTCTGTATGATTGTCAGTTCCACCCGTCCATAAATTGAATCTTAGAAAAAATATACCTGCTTGGCCTTCAACTGCTCCTCCAAAACGGTCTCCCGCTGATGCAATCGGCTGAACCGATTGATCTTCTCCTGATCCTCACGACGGACCTCGTTCTCCTCGCTAACAGCGCCCTCGTCATCCCTTGAAAGCTATACGTATCCGGGTCAGTAAGATAAAATCTTGAATCCCTCGTTGACTCGATTCCCTGTTCTTTCCTCGTCTTTCCTTTTCTTCCATGCCAAGGCTTAAGCTCGAGCTCAAGGTGGGATGGAGGGGTAGGTGACAATTTTCCCACCCCACCCCCTATGTTCCGGGTTGGTATGTTATCTGCTTACCATGCGTGGTTGGACCATTGTGGTGTGTGAATTGCCTTTGCAGAGTTGATCTGGGCTGGACTGATGTTGTTTGGTCGTTGGGAGGTTTTGGTTGCGAGATTGGATTTGATGACTGGTCCGTGCGCACGGGGTTTGTGGGCCGCAGCTGGAGCTTCATGACTTTGGTGAATGCGGCTCTACTAGATTGTATCTCTGCTATGGTATACATAAGATGAGAGTATCTATTGGTTGGCTTGAACATTCATTTTAGATTATAGATGGGATGTTGGTGTTGGTGTGGTCTTGGTGCTTTGCTGTTGCCAGTTGACATATTCTATGAGAGGCACAGGCACAGTGCAAAGGAAAACCAATATGATAGCTATCAAAGCTTAAAGTACCATTTCATAGCTTTGGTTTCGAGTCTACTGCTGCTAGGTATGTCCGATATGGTAAAGATAGCCCAGCTCACGAATAATAAAGTACAATACAATGTAGACAATGTCACTGTTCCCGGTCGGGTGACATCATCACAAGCTGGACAAGAAGTTGATTTCAAATCTTCAACTAATGTATTTTACCTGACAAATTGACCCAAGACCAATTTCGAAATCCCAGGCAGATAGATTGTTGGGCAGTTGGGCGGCTCCTTGATGTGCTGCCTATACCTCACCAGCACAGCCAGTAACAAGCCACCTCGGAGAAACGAAACACCTCCGCAAATCCTCAGCCATCGTCATCTTCAACTTGACACGCAAGCTTCACCACCACAACCTCTCAACCAGTCACTCATTTCCGTCCCGACATACTCTGGGACACGGTCCATACTCTCAGAGTCCTTTTAGGAATCAATCTCCCGAGCTCATAAGCTCCGACCCGAATCGCGAATCCACCCCAGCCCCATAGACCGACCGCCGCCATGCGAATACAATCCAGCGGAGCTTCACTCCTTCTCTCGGCACTAGTTCCAAGTCTCGTATCGGGGTATATCTTCGATTGCGCGGACGTCAAGACGAAGGAGCATACATATGATCTCAGCGGACTGCGCGGGACTCATGAGATCGTGCACACGACCGGTAATGGGACGGAGGGTCTCATGACCAATACGACATATGTGCTCAATATCTGCAATAACCTCAAGGGAGCTGCGAATCGCCCTGAGGGTAAATGCGGGACAACCAAGAACAGTACGTGGACCCATCAACCTCTACCTCCGTGATTTGAATGGCGGGCCGGGGACAGCAAGACATTGAGCAAGCTAAACAGCATGGCTGTCATGCGATTCATCCGATTACTGGACTGACTTATCTCCTTAGTTTGCGGTTTCACAAAGACATCCACGGAAGACGGCGGCGGTTCACACTGGGCCTACTCCCTTGCCGGCCTCGACCACCTAGGCGAAGGCGGCAAGGATGTCGAAGCTACGCAACTGAAGGAAATTGACGAGGCACAGGAGGGTGTACGCGTCAAGATGGCCGGGGGTGAATACCGGGAGGAGGCCGACGCGAAGAAGAAACCTGCTGCCGCCGTAATTGATTTCCAGTGTGACCCCGACCGATCTGGACTGGAGGGATTGGCCGTTACGGAGGATGAGGGTGCCGAGAAACGTCGACGAGATGGCGAGGCTGCCAAGGAGCCGAGTCTTACGTTCAAGAGCTTCGGACCCAATGACGATAACACCTATATCTTGAAATTGAATTGGCGGACGAGATATGCGTGTGATAATTATGAGGGTGGAAACTCGGGTTCCGGGGATGGTTCGAAGCACTGGGGTTTCTTTACTTGGTTCATCATCATGTGAGTTTTTCTTCGTCCCTTCTTCGGATTCTGCTCGCTCGCGCAAGATCCAGCTAACAATTTATCTTCCAGCGTCTTCCTCTCCGTTGCTGCCTACCTCATCTTTGGCTCATGGCTCAACTACAACCGTTACGGTGCCCGTGGCTGGGACCTCCTACCTCACGGTGACAACCTCCGTGATATCCCATACATCTTCCAAGACTGGTTCCGCCGCGTGGTGAACACACTACAAGGGAGCGGATCGAGGGGCGGATACAGCGCAGTGTAAGTGCTCTCCTGCACGCCTGATTATGTATTTTGGGAGAATTACCTGTGATTTGCTTTTGATGCGTCTCTTCCATTTGGCCTTGTAGCCGGGACTTTTTGTAGCTTATTTATGGAGCAAGTGTTGGCGCTAGATGTGAGCTCGGATGAATTATAGGATTGGTTTCTACCTCTCCACGTGGTACATGATGGACTTGATCCATAGTTTGAATGAAATGATTTGTATTCTCTTGGGATATGTACGAATTTAAAGTAGGTAGAGATCACCGCTAAGGCCAAAGTCACATGCATCGGGGCCTGTGAGGAATGGCAGGGTAAAAGCTGGAAATTGACAAATCTGATTGTTAGTACGGACAATGATTCCCATTGGCCTTCCATGGTTGCGATGTTCCCCGCAAGCTGGAAAAGTGTTAGTGTCCTCAGTGGCCATGTTATAATCCGGGGATAGCCTCACGGAGAACCCCTGGATAATTACCCCAGACAACAGGTACGAAATAACAATTACTTACCGTTTATGTCGTCCTTCGTTTGCTTAACTTACCCGTAGGTCTATAGTCCATATATCTTACGCCAGGACAATCCCAAGCCAGAAATCAATATTCAATCTCCCTACACACAAAGAACAGAACACGCAAGCCATAAGACCGAGCGCAAAACACTGCAAATACAAAGTCGGTGTAGGACAAAGCATAAATGAAACACAAGCATGCAAGATCATCGCGGCGTCCACCAATCCCAGCACCGTCTCCATAACCGAAGACGGGTGGAGATGGCGTGATTGGAACTAAATCGTTCTCATTATAAGAGTAACAGTAACAGGTGATAAAGCAAGGTTGCTGGGGTTCGTCAATGCGGTTTAAAACATGGGGCCGCCCTGTCTTTCCTCCGTAATTCCCTTTTTTTGGTCTTTTTTTCTTTTTCTTCCTTGCTGTTCCATCGTTCATACTTATATCAATGCCCACTCTTCATACCCATACGGGCGGGTTCAGATGTGAGACCCGTGGACATGAGCACCTGCTCTTCCACTGTCTGTCATTTGTATTTAGACCTTCATGGCGAACTGCTTCAGATACAGGTAGTCGTCGATAGTCTGGTCGACGGTCGTGCGGATAAGAGCAGCGCCTTCTGGACCATACTTCTCCAGCCACTCGGCATCCCACTGCTCCTCAGTCTTAGGAGCACGTTTCTGAGCACACATGTTAGCCCATATCCTCATCGCTAACCACCTCTTTTAGGAAGAACTTACATGAGCTCTAGCAGTCAACCCCTTCGACTCTATAGCATCATTGTGGAATCCACGCCATTTCTCAAAAGCCTCACATGCAAACGCATAGTCTTCCTCCGTCTCCCACGCCAGCATGGAAGGCGAATAAGGAATACCGGTACTACGACAAAAGGCCTCGATAGTCGGCGCTGGGTTATCAAGCATACCATCCGCATCAACAACACAAATCTCATGGACAGTCTCCTTATCCGCCTCGGAGCCAGGCTCGGGCGAGAGATCAGGTCGCATAGCAACACGAGGACCGACAAGACCCTCACGACGCAGATACTCGAAATGACGGCGCAACTCGTTGTACCCCGCTTCCTTGGGGTCGAAGTTGTAGAAGCCAGTCACTGTGTCCAGGGGTGGGATCGTGCACCGGTAGTACGATGGAATACTGTGGTGCGGGTCTCGGATCAGGAATGCCCAGTGGAAACGTTCTTGAATCTCACGCGGCATCACCGTGGGATTACCCGGTTCCTTGGGTGTGTCATATGGGTACGGGCTGTGCTTGCCCGCACCGTCACCATTCACAGCGCCGTTAGTCTCGCTGTGACCGTTGACGTGACCGTTGACACCGTTGGTCACGCCGTTCGCCGTGCCGTTCGAGGTACCATTTGTACCATCGACGGAGGCGTGGCCATTGGTGTGGGTTACACCGTTGGCCTGGTGGGAGTCGTCGTTGGTGCCCACACCGCGCTTGATGCGTCGCAGTGAGGGGGCGATACTCGCAGGCTTGCCACCAGGCGGCAAAAGGTAGGCATCGATATCCTTGATAAAGACTCTCTTTCCCTGTAAGAAGGTAAGTTTCCCATCGAAATCAAGGTGTCACGAGGTGGAGACCGATTTCTCGGTCCTGGTCTTCGGCTCGTCCGTAGAATGCAGGTGCCCTCCATGTCAACCCGTGCATAAGGAGACATGTGTACGTTACAAATTCACAGGGGTAGAAAAAGAAAAAGGAAAAGAAAAAAGGGTTCAGGGTAGGGGAAAGGGTCGGACCTCTGAGCCTTCACGTTCCAGTCTATCCATCACAGTGCGATATGTTGAGTCGCTGAATCCGCTGTCCCGACGACCCTGTTCGTCATCTTCAAAGCGGTCGGCCAGACGCTCTGGACCGTAGTACCAGGCGTCGCCGAACGGCTCATGGACGCACTGAATGGTGGCGCGCTGAGTCATGAAGACCTGTAGACCTAGATTAGCTCTTACTTCATAGTAGAGTGAATATATGACTTTCACATACCCGCTCAAAAGCAGTAGAGCATGCGCGCGGATGCGCAGCCACATAGATAGGTTTGTTCGACATGATAACGAGTTGCTAGTTGCTCGCGTGTGAGGTTTCAGGAAAAGATCAACATATGTTTATTCCTTGAAGTTGATACGATTCTCAGACACAAAGGCTATCGGGAATAGACTCGTGACAGCCCGATAAGCCCCCGATGAGGAACTAATGAGGCACAAATGCAAACACGCTCTGTTTGGATAGAACGCGAAACAGAGTTTAAACTGCCCTAAGCAAAAGGGAGTAGACCCGGGGGCCTTGAGCAAATGCGAGTGCTTGCAGATGAGTTGACACAAGGGTGCGATGGCGCAAGAAAGTAAAGTTGGCAGGTACGCAGCCTTTTTATAAGGCAGCCTTGATTTCTGGGATCCAGTTTTAACCCGAAATGGGAATGTAGTTGGAGAAAAATAAAAAAAAGAATAAACGAGAACTTTGGGAGGGGCAAAATGTCAAAAAAAACCAAGGATTTATGGGTTGAGGGGGGCGATGAGCTATGGATCAGCCTGGAGACTATGGATCTGGACTGAGCTCTCCTGCACGAGTACAACGTATCATGCTTTATACCATTCAGAGCTTCTCCAGGGCTCCTGACAGTATGAGATCTACATCGATGTTGTGCATAGACATCATCTAGACTACACCACGAGAGCTGTACTCTATTCTAAAATTTTAATGCCTCAGTACTTGGAGCGGTTTCAGACGTGGAGTTCAAAGACAGTTAAACTGGGTCCTGAACAAACTACTGTCTCAGTTCGCAAATCAAAGCTGCAACAATGTCCATTCCTCCCTACCCCTCCACAATTGCCCCGCTGCAGGGCAAGCACTTACCTATCCGCTTCTATTATTATTTTTTGCGTATCCGCCATGAGCGATGAGAGCAACGGAGAGGAAAACTCTACTGACCACTTTTCGAACCAATGGGGAGCTTGGTTGTGGGCAGTAGGAGGGATGGATCTCCGTGTCTGGACGCGTCGACTCGGAACCAAGTGTCCACCGCGCGATAAGTTCACGATGTCGGGCTCGATCTAGTTGGCCCGGTGAAAAGGTCCTGGATCTGTTTCCCCTCCCTTTAAAGGCCAATGTCCGAAGAACGGAACAAACAAGTCAATCACCTCACGATTTCCTTTTCTTTTTCTTTGCCTCGGTCACGCTCGGCCGATAAATGGGCCACGAAAACCCTTAGTCGAGGTCTGATCCCGGGTCGTTGAAAGTCAGTCTTAGCCGTTTTGCGGCATGCCCGGCCACCATTGACGTCATGACCCGGGTGATTCTGGGTCGGCTACTAAATGGATCGCGATGGGGCGGTTGGTGAGGAGGGGGACTGGATACCAAAGTAAGTCAGAAAAAACCAGGAGTTTTTCATGTGGGTGGGGTGTGCCCTGAATCTCTTTTCCGTAAACCGGTATTGCGCATCATTGGGATGCGGAGTGTCAGATCAGATCCAATTCTGGACCTTGCACCGTGGTAACCTTATGGAGGACTGTGGACCGGGGGCTTCAGGTGGGCTAGTCCCGCATTTCTATGGCTACAAGAACACGCGCAGCTGAATCCGCCAATTGCGGGTGGCGCAGACTCACTTGTTCAACGTGGGGGGAAGTCTTTGCGTTCTGGCTTGATGACACGGCTGATGACTCAGCTGCTGACTTGGCTTTACACCTGAGGCAATCAAATGGTACCATCGCAACATGCACTACGGCAGTCGATAATGCAGCTCGGGAGGTAACGGTTGCAACTGCAGTCAGCTGTCGCGCATAAAAAGTGGACTGTCGAGGATGAATGCCCATTGTTGGGGTTGTATCCACAAGCCGTTCCCTGAGAGGACTATGATTGCAATCAGATGCAGCCATTCTGAAACATCTTCTATCTAGTGCCTATCATGTAAGGTAGCTTCCTGCTCTCTTTTACCATTCCTCTCTTTCTCCAGCTTCATGTCAGTGCGTCCACGCACTTAGACCAGTTTCCTTTATCGCCTTAATTACGTCGTGCATGTCATTATTCTATCTTGACGATGATTTATATATCAACATGTAGCCTAAAAGTGCGTGGTAGGACCGCCAGGAGCACGAAAATCGAGAGATAACATATTATATGATGCTTAATGGCGATATGTAATTGAGATCTCAAACACCAAATGGCGTGTCATACCATAGCAGCCTCTCGGCCTCTAGCTCCTCCTCATATCTATCTTCTGCGAACGCTTCACGCATGACGTGTTGAATTCCCTGGAATCGTTCTGCGCCATACATAAGCTTCGTATACTCCCAGTACTCAGGATAAAAGCCAGCGCATTCCCAGTCCACATTTCCAGACAGGCGTCCGCGATCAATAAGATTATTGCTAGGATGCAGGTCTGCATGCGTGAAAAAAGATTGGTATGGACGGGTATGGACGGCTGAAGTCTTGTCCTTGGTCTCATTGCGCACGTAGGAGTGAACGAGGAAGGCATTGAAATCGGAAATCAGGTGGAACGGACCACATGTGCCGGAGGGAAATCGATGATTAGTGGGCCGCCATGACTATTGCCGAAGACATACGGGGTTCGGTTTGGAATGCACCGCAGCTGCGACAAAACACCCTTCAAATCTTTCGACAGCTCCTCGCGCTCCGAGTATGAGAGTCGGTGAAAGACCGCCTCCGGCGTTTGTCCGGGCACGGCCGTCATAATGAGAACGGGGTGCGTTTCCTGGTAATCATCCACCCAGAGAGGTGCGGGGATTGATGTTATTTGTTCTACTAGCCGCAAGGTCTCAGCTTCGTTACGACGAGAGCATATGCATTCTTTCCCATACAGTCCGAACGGCAGCTGGTGCACGAGCCCGGTGAAGTACCGCGGGTATAAGTGACTGCCTAATTTCAGGAGCACACTGTAGCATTGGACACGTATTAAATTGGGTGCAAAATGCCAAAGAGAGCGTAATGCTTTTTCTGTCCTTGCACGCAAGTGGACTATTTAAAGTGACCAGATCAGCCTCAAAGTCTCATACGAAGGGGATCAGTGTGACATACATAGAGGGGGCGAGGGCCAGCCCTCAAGCACTTGTTCTTCAACATGAAATAGATGCAGGGAGGCTGCAAGGCGGCAGTGTGTTCGGAATAAGAACGGATCTGGAAGAGGTAGCCGTCTTGGGTCTCCATGATGAACATCTGCGTTGTCTGGTCCCATGGGCTGCCATCGCTGAGGAAAAGCGATCCACAAGGTTCGGGCTCGCGTCTGGAGACGAAATAATAGTGCCAAGTCAGTCAGGAGCACTTATAGCGTAAGCCAAGAAATCCAGAGGTACAGACATAAACCTTTCTCGCCGTTTTGATTTTGGTCTCGGTGTTATCATTCCACTGATCGCCAGTATATGTAGGGGGGAAGACTTCGATGTGCCCATTTCGAAAAGCTGCATGAATGCTAGGAGAGAGTAAGAATAAATTTCTCGGTAGAGATCCCAACCTATCAGTTTGTAGAATGGTCTGAAGCTCGAATGTTTTGGCAGGGGTTAAGAAGGCTTGCAGAAGGGCATAAAGAGGGCCCTAGTAGTAGAATAAACGTAATATGGGTTAGATTTCAATTCTTATTCAACATAGAGATGCATAATGAAAATCCACCTGCGGGTCCATGTCACTGTCATCGAAAAGGCTCGGTGGGACCACCCAGGCATGATCGAAACGAATGGATATGCTGGGATCCAATGTCTTCTGATCCAGCATAAAGCAGTGTGAACTGTCCCGAGCTTCGACCAGATCTCGTGCTTTGGACGGGACTCGGTCTCGCTTGGCCACTGATTTTGTGGTTAGCGGAGCACACTCCGTTTCGACTGACACTTAGTGACAACTCGCTTCCAGTCGAGTTTTAAATCTTGCAAGGCTCGCTCCGGAGGACGGCCGGAACGGTCGTGGGCCTTTTCCCAGACGTACTGAGCAGCAAATTCTGGATTGACAGCCCAATCTAGAAAGGCTCTCCACATCGAGTGCTCCACTGGTGTGAGCCGAGTGGATTCAATTCACTGGATAGTCGCGTCATACCTTCTAACTGGTGGCTTCATTCATAGTGATGAGCGAAGAGTGTGCCGAGACCATAATGTCTAATATCTTCCTGTCTGCCTTGTCCTTTCATTGCCTCTGGACGTATCAACAACAGGGATGGGGTTTAACGAGCAAATGGGTCTGGGAAATCGTCACGTGCAATACCACACCTAATCAGATTCGCTGGCAGAATCTCTTGGGCAAGCTTGCTTCCTCGGCAAAACCTTGATGACTAGCGTCTTTTTTTCTTGAAGATTAGATTGGAAATGATAGATGAATGCTGTCACTCCAGCTGCCGTGTCGCTGCCGTTGTATGACAACAGCCACCTTCGGAAGCGGTAGCGAATAAGCTAATAGCTCCCCGGAACTCGGTTGGCTCTGGGCGGCCCGTTCCCGTCGGTAAGTAGCTGGCGGCTCGTAACACACTATTCTTGAACAAAACATTTCAGGGTGACAATTAGGTCAATGGCCAATCGTCACAACTTATGAAGGCGCAATACTCTTTCTGGCTGATCTAGAACCTCCTGGAACCGCCTTTTCCAATAAGGAACGCCGAAGATCAGATTAGACCCGGGCAATGGTTTATTCAGCTGGCGCTATATGTTCAAGGAAGCGTCATGAACATTGATAGTCAGGCGGCTGAGCCAGACATGCATATATATATAACGGGTCGCATTGTACTTGCGCTCAATCTCTCTATCGTTACATTTTTACCATGGATGTCCTTCGAATAGGTAATATACTACCTAAGTTGATTGATCTTCTTAAGAAACTACTCACCCAGCCAACTTACCATCCATTAGATACGGAGTGGTAGAGGCGAAATATACCTGTCGTCATAATCTCGTAGTACTGTAGCCACCTTAAAGGTAGGCCGCTACATAGCCCGTCATCTCACTTCGTTAGATGACGGACTATGCCTTGTTGTAGGCCTGGTATGCCCCCTCAGGACTTTCCAAAGATGGGCAAGATTGCGGGCACGCCATAATTGATGAGTCTGGTAATCATTGCTGGAGCATAGCTCGATGATTGTCGGGCCTGTTGCAATTTGGAGTGAATCACGCATTCCGCGGATGACCGCTCTACGATGCCAAAAGGAGCTTGAATCGGACGGGACCTTCCCCCTTTCTTGCCGCGATGCATCGGTCGGGGATGTATCCAGGGCCCAGATTGCGACTTAACAGAAAGAAAGCATCTATCTATTGACTCCATGTGCTTAATGTATGAAGAGGCAGTATATGATGTGACGCCAACGGATCTGTTGGCATCTTTCTGCCAAGACGGAGTAATCTCCACAGACTGTTGGAGCCGACATGGGCTGGAATCCCATACTGCTAGTTCTTACCTACGAAATATATTTGCGGACAATGATTTGGCCATCCATCAGGCTTTTTAGCCCCAGTCCACGAGAGTCTCACCTTCGCCTTCTAATGTGCCGACCTGCGTTCGCTAGTTTTATTTTTCTCATTCCCGCTTTGTCTTCCATTTCTCTGAATATCGATAATTATCTATTGCTTATTGTTACTCACATCATTGTGTTTTGTGCTAAACTATGCCGATAGAAATGTCTTCATCACGGGCCTGCTTCCTCGGTGTTTTTTTGACATGTTTGGTCAGCTGCCATGCTACCACTCATTCTCTTGGCTCAAATTATCGAATTGATGTTCACTCCCATGCAATCCCAAACATTTGGACGCAAGCGATGATTTCAGAAGGGTTCCCTGTTAAGAACGGCACTCTATATAATGATGGCGCCCCAGTCCCTGAATGGTCTTTAGAGTCGCACATTAGCGCCATGGATAGTCTTGGTGTTAATTATTCAACAATTAGCATCACTGCCCCCGGCGTATCATTCATCAAAGAGGCCGAGAAGGCCAAGTTCTTAGCACGGCGAATCAACCTCCTGCTTCATGAATACACTCAAAATTACCCGGCTCGCCTCGGAGCACTCTGTCTTCTACCTCTTCCTTTTGTCAACGAAGCAGTAGAGGAGCTAAATGTGAGTTATACTATGCAAAACACCTCAATCAGACCTAAGGAATTATTAGTTCTGCCTAGAGACTCTCAAATTCGTTGGTGTAGGCCTATACACCAATGCTCATGGCATATACCTGGGTGACTCGGCTCTTGAACCCGTTTTCGCAGCTTTGAATGCAAGAAATGCCAGCGTCTTTGTCCATCCAGCTTCTCCAACCTGCGCTTCCGTCGCTCTGGGCCATCCTATTCCGATGACCGAATATCCCTTTGACACTGTGCGCGCAATGGAGAATTTACTGCTAACAGGCCAGCGTGCCCGTTATCCGGATCTGAAGATTATCTTCTCTCACGGTGGGGGCGCAATACCCTATCTAGCCAGCCGTATTGCAGGCGTCGCATCCCTCTCTTACGCGGGTGGAGTAGCGTTTACTGAAACCATGGCACAGCTTGCTGGGTACTATTTTGATCTCGCTAGCGCGACATCTGTTATCCAGCTAACGGCGCTCAAAAGTTTTGTTGGCGCTGAGCATCTTGTGACTGGAATTGATTGTAGGTGCCTAATGCGAATACCTAATTTTGTTATGCATACTTACGCGGACAGATCCATATGTTCCCCTCGCGCAGGCAGAGCCGGGATTAGTCGGAATTCAGGGGAATGGAAATTTTACCAACGAAGAAATGGGCCTCATCAAATACCAAAACGCTTTGGCGATATTTCCACGGATTTCGGATGCCTTGAAAGTTTAAAAGGGGTGATTTTAGTCTTGTCATATTTTCCCTATCCACATGTGGAAAGACGTGCATGTTGCCAATCTGTTTGAAAAACATATAGGCATCGGTGAGCTCGGCCGCGAAGACGAATGGTATGCATCTTCGTGGACATCATGGCGTCGCTGGTTTAATCCAGTGATATATTCTCAAAAGACGGCTGTTGTATATCCTCCTTTTCGAAATTCGTCAAGCATTTCTCGAACACACCGCGTCATCTCATCTCGATAGACTTGTTCTCGAATAATCAATGGATTTCCCGCATCCTTCGACCTCTCCATATAAGCGCTATCATCTAGTACCGGGCGCCCATGCCGCAAGAAGTGCATACCCAGATAGTACAATGAGAGACTGTTTGTGATAATGGGACCTCCTGTTGTCGGTTCATAATGACGCTGGGAATGCTCTCTGAGCTCCTCCCACGACGCGTACCACGTGTGCAATGCTTTCTCAAGGACGGAAATATCCACAGGCAGTATTGATGTTTGAGCTTCTAACAATAGTGAATGCACTGCCATGATCAACAGATTCATGCCGAACTCGGTTATATTTGACTGCGAGGGAGCCTGTCCAGCCATCAAGCCCTTTACGGAGGACAAAAAACAGCTGGTCGGATCTTGTGCAGGAAGTGCGGCCCATAACGAGGCAGAACATGCGTTCCAGCTGGAGTCATCACAAGGAAAAGAGGCTCGCGTGTCTGTAGGCAAGAGCAGTGGCTTACTGCCGCATAAGATAGATTGATAGCAGTCCACTGAGAAGACACCCCAAAGAACTCTCTTCCGCGACTCATTGTGGATCCATGATTCCCATGCATGTGCATTTCGTGTAGCCTTGGTGCATTCCCCGTGAACCTTTAGAAATCCTGCCTGTCGTATTGTTGCGACAAGCAGTGGGTGAAGCAGTCGCGATGCAGCACGTTCAGCACTTCCCTCGTTAACCATACTCGCAAATTGGAATAGGACTAGCGCTTGAAGCTCTTCAAGTTTTGGTGGTATTCTATCGCTATGAAGGCAGCACTTGGCCAACATGGAAGGGAGAGATGAGTAAAAAGCCTTGGCATCTGATTTTGATGTTGGGTCGCTGTCAAGCCCAGCACCGATGATAAGGATTGATCGAATGAGCGTCGAAGTGGATGATGCCAGACAAAAGGTGGGGATATGCAGTATAGGGAAGAAAGAATGGAAATGGTCAAAAAAGAGCCTTGCATATTTCTCAAGTCGATACACTGGGATACCTTTCGAGTTTCCTAGTTCCAACGTAAAGTCGGCAGGAAGTCGAAAGTTGTCTGGACACAGGAATCCTGCACGCATTGCTGTGTCTGGGGTGACCACTCCATACGTTGGCGTGCCGATGTCGTTCTGAGAAACCGTAGGGTTCCCCATGATCGACGGGAAGTCGTGTGGATTCCAGGTAAATGAGCTCAGGTAAACCGAGTTTTCAAGCTCAGCCAATTGGGCTAGAAAATCATCGTCATCGGGTGAGGATCCCTCAAATAATGACAGGTCGATGGGTGATTCATTAAAGCTAGCCAGGTCCGCAACCTGATAAGGCCCATCTTCACTCCCGGTTTGTGGCGATGGAATGGAACTGATGCCCCTGGACCTTCGCGCGCGTTTCTTGCGCTCAGCGCGTACACAGGACAAACCCTTTTGCCGACATCGTGTACAAGTTTGATCGGCAATTTTGAGATCGCATCGGAGTTTGGAATCGGCGCAGGCAGTGCAACATTTGTTCATTTTCCCGATTTTCCGAGTACGGGATTTTCAGGAGATAGCGAGGTGGGTTTCGCTGCTGGTGAAGAGGGGAATTAATACGAGATTCTTTCTAGCTTTCCGCCCCAATACCTTGCAGTCATCACAGCCAACCGCTTTGTCATCTCCCTATCAGCAAAAAGGAGGTTTGATGAAGGCTTGCGGGGTTTTGTGATATTCCCGAAGTCCCGAACCACGAAATATCGAAATTCCGAAGTCCCGATCATCGAGAGTCGGAGCATCTCCACGATTATATATTGAATCAGAATGCCTCACCAACTCTGCTTTCTATCACTCCAGAACAGCTCAGACGTGGCCACAGGTTTCAAAAGCATTGTTTAAATAATTATCAATCGAAATCACCATGTCTGAAGTCAAGCCCACCGAGTCGACGTCTACTTCGACAACTCAAACATGGTTCGATCGCTTATGTTTTTTTCAGAGACGTGAAGACCCAAAATCTCACACTTCATGGCAAAAATATAGCATCGTTGCAATCATAACCTTATCAGCCTTCACCGCGCCTTTTGCGTCCTGCATTCTCTTCCCATCATTTACCACTCTCGTCGTGGACTTTGACACCACCGAGACCAAAGTCGCCCTGACAACTACCGTTTTCCTGCTAGGCTTGGCAGTTGCACCTTTGTGGTGGAGTACATTGAGTCAGGAATATGGTCGCCGACCGGTGCTGGTTTTCAGCTTCCTCATATCTACCGTTGCCGTGATCGTCTGCGCGGTAGCTAATTCACTGCCCTTAATCATAGTGTTCCGTATGATTGAAGCAGTTGGCTGTTCATCGGCACAGAGTGTTGGAGCAGGCGTTATCAGCGACATATTCGTTCCAACTGAGCGTGGCTCAGCTCTGGGGTGGTTTTATCTTGGAACACTCATTGGTCCGTTGGTTGCCCCCATTATTGGAGGTGCAATTCAAATATGGCTTGGTTGGCGAGCCAACCTCTACTTCATGGCAATTTTTACATTCAGTGCCTCGATGCTTACCATGATGTGCCTCCCGGAGACATCGGTGAAGTCCGCTGAGAGCCAAGAAAAGATCCGATGGTACCAGACAATCCAGCGTGATGCTCTGGCTCCTCTGCCCAAGCTGAATTTCCTATTGGTGCCTTCGATTGCTTTGACAATTGCCTACGTCAGCATTTGCTTCGCCAGCCTGTACTGCTTCAACACGACACTACCCTATGCATACTCGGCGCCCCCTTATAATTTCTCTGCGATCGAAGTCGGTCTCTGTTATCTCAGCAATTGCCTCGGATATGCCATCGGCAGCATTTTCGGAGGCAAGCTGAGTGATGCTAAGCTGCGCCAGTACCAGCTCACACATGATGGAGTGATCCATCCGGCCGAAAGAATTAAGACCGTATGGTACGGTGTTGGATTTGTTCCGGCGGGTCTAGTCATCTACGGCTGGTTGGTTGAGAAACAAGTGTTCTGGCTCGCCCCTCTCGTTGGCGCGTTCTTGTTTGGACTAGGGCTCATGCTTGTTACCTCGACAGTCATGCCTTTTCTTGTGGATATCAGACCAGGAGTGGGCGCTTCGGTGGTGGCTGATCTGAATCTAGTCCGCAATATACTCGCGGCCATTGGCACCGTTCTATCTCCAATTGCAGCAGACAGTATCGGATTCGGGTGGTGGATGACAATTTTGGCAATCATCTGCTCATTGTCGGTTGGTTTAATAGTAGTCGTTACGTGGAGAGAAGTTGCTGAGAGGAAGGTGCCAGCTTCGGAAAATGTGGTTTGAATCTTTCAAGGTACTAGTGCATAATCCTTCTACGACTTAGATGTGTGTTTGTCTCCTGTATAGTGTATAGGGCCTGCATAATAATGAGATATTTTATTTCTGCATGATGCATTTCTCAAGGTTTGACGTGTGCTTTACCTAAAATGGCGTATTGAATCGGTACCATCTAGAACGAGCTTTTACATGAAGGCAAACTTAAGAATAAGAACCTGATCACGGAGATCACACTATGCCAAAGCAAAGAGCCTAGGAGTGCTGGCTACTAATGATCACCCTAAGTTGGGCAGAATTATTAGGCAGCGGGAAGTATAAAGTGCATACTAGGAATAGAGATGATTAGAATGTTTCTTAGTCTCTTATCCTTGATATAGATCCTAAATATAGCTCGACAAGGTGCTACTAACTAGTACTACCCAATCAGTGTTAAGAAAGAGGGTATGGACTAGGTGAGGTCAAAGGCAGCACATGTTTGAACGTAGAATAGATGAAGTATAAAGCGTAGTACTTTCATTATTATGGTCTAGTAGCGTGATTTATAATATATATGTAGATAATTCATAGAGCTAACTTTTATAGCGACTTTCCTATACTCTCATCTTCCTCTCTGATCTCTTATGTGAATTATACTTTATCTATTAAGATATGATGGTTATTTAGGTAAGATCAAAGATTTTATATACAATTTAAATATAGATTTAAAAGAGAGTAACCCTTAAGGAATTAAAAACTCTTTGGATAAGGCTTCGTCTTGACACACAAGGTTACAAACGTGCGACAAATGCAGCGTTCAATCCCTTGAGAACCTCCGCGGCAGCTCTCTCACCACTTCTAATAGCGCCCTCCATATAACCTTTCCATTCTCCAGCAGTCTCAGTGCCAGCGAAATGCACGTTGCGCCAGCTCTCGCGAAGCGCATCAGGACCTAATGTATCGAGAACACCAGGGGCGAGTGCAGTTGAAGGACAACCCCAGCCTGCCCACTCATCCTGTACCCACTCGTACGATACCAACTGGACGAAGCTTGCTTCAAGATCATTCACTCCAAACAATTGCTCGAGCTGTTTCAGCAGGGCCTGTTCACGATCCCTGGTCGGTAGCTTCGACCAGGCAAGGCCATGGTCACTAGCCATAAAGCACGTCAACACATGCTTATTGTCTGCGGGGCTAGATGTGTCTCGAACGACACTAGCAGGGCCGACAAAGGACTGAGCAAGACCACAGAAGCCACTCTTTACCCAGAAAGGGTTGTCGAATACCACCATGGCCTTTGTGTAGTATCCATAGCTGGTTGAATCTAGCCATGCCTCTTTGACTGGTGGTAGCTTGGGATAGAATGAGATGTTCTTTAAGGCCGGAGTGGGCACCGTGGTAATCAGTTTACTAGCAGAATACACAGTTCCTTTTGTTGAGACCTTAACAGACGGCCCCTCTTGAACCACTGAGTCAACAGGTGACAACAGTTGAACGGTACCAGGTGGTAATGTGTCGTTAAGATGTACTGCAAATACTTGAGTACCCTTGCGAATTCTTAGATGCTGGCCACCACCTTTGCGATCAGATCGCATCTGTAGAAGACCACCCCCAGATTTGCAGTAGTTCAAGAAGTAGAGAGCAGAGATATCGCGAGGCTCCTGACCAAGCATCGCCCGTGTCCATACAGTGGCCGTAGCAAGTGCAACTTCACTGGCATCGCGGGAACGCAGGTACGCTTCAAAGGTAAGGGAGTCAAGGCTAGGACCAACCGGTCGCCATGCGTCGAGAGCTTGACAGTCTGCCTCGCACATGTCACGAATACTGGCTAGGTGAGTCCGGGTCTTTTCATCGAACTGGCCATTTATATATCAGTTTATAGCCCGACGGATTGAAATAGCGAGATAACTTACGGGAGGTAGATCACCATATGCGAACGGTGAGCATTTACCATCAAAGTCTTGAAGGACGGCATTTCCATCGGTATTTTGTTCGATAAGCTCCACTCCAAAACGCTTAACCAGCTTAGTGATGTGACTCTGGTTGGTATCATTAATCCAGGCAGCACCGAGATCAACAGTTCCCTTGTCATCAAGTGGGGTACTCCAGGTCTTGCCTCCAACACGATCGCGAGCTTCCAGAACAATGCATGAAACTCCAACTCGAATCAGTTCATGTGCTGCAGTAAGACCAGCCAGTCCAGCACCAATGATAACGACATCAACAGACTGAGATGCTTGCGGAAGAGAAGGAGGAAGAGCCGGTTCTGGGACGGCAACAACGGCATCGATCTCAACAAGCCATGATGCAATAGCAAGTTGTTGGACCGGTATCAAAGTAATTGCAGGGCGATGGCCACCAAGGAACTTCTGGACATGACGTGTATGCCTGCGGTTGGCAGCGTCATAGTTGACAATCAAAATAGTCAACTTGACAATATCCTTGATCGAAGCACCTGCTGCGATAATAACCTTTCGAAGGTTCAGAAGTGTGAGATGAAGTTGGGATTCGTAGTCAGGTGGTGCTACACCATCCTTCGTGGTTCCAACCTGACCCGAGATATGAAGCAAATTGCTGCTCTTGCTAACAGCCCCAGGGGCGTGGTATGCACTGACTGTGTTGGAGAGATCCACGGTCTTCACATTAGGTGCCATGTTGAAGGAGTGTCTTGTATCGAAAGCTCAGACAAGATCCTGAAGAAAAAACCAAAGAACCGGGGGCGGGGTATTTAATAGTAGCTTTCTGAATATTTTATCCTACTTTCGGCATTCAAAATGTCGGCTTCTAAGGTGCGAGAAATTGAGAGGCTAGAGTAAGCCCCGTGGCGCGATAAGATAACCTTTGAAGCTCCATAGGAGTGACATTACTAGCCCTTTCTTGCGGTATGTAGCTGCATGTTCTTTCGCAATAACTTTCCATCAGACATCAATCGTTCCGTAGGTCTAAAACGTATCCCTGCAAATGCACATGTGGGGGTCCCGCATCTGTAGATACGGGTGAGGCCGCGCCGTGATAGGATTCGGGAACAATTATAACGGCAAGTCACTGCGGTAGTGGATACCATCGCTTGGTCTTGCCTAGGGGCCCGCTTGCCGCCACTTCAAAACATTTGAACGCGATCGTCATAATCGTTTCCTTGGGTGCGAAACCCTGTTCAAATGTGATCATTGATTGAGAATCAGAAAATGACTGAGCATTTGAAGGGATCCAACGTCGTCGTTCCAGATGTCTCCACTTGACGCTGATAAATATCAAGGTCTGTCCATTCCGGATTCGAATGTACGAGGAAGATACCTAGAAATTACGATTCTTCCACCTCAGTAGTATCATTCATCACAATGGCAGTCCAACGCTCCTTGAAGAACCCAAACCTTTGGATTCACAAAAATTTGATCAATGGAAACTGGGTGGACGCTGAATCAAAGAAATCATTCCCAGTTCAAGGTATATAATTTTTTTTCCAAAGTTCTGAAAGAAATCCTTCGACTAACTCAAGTGCTTCCTGGCACTGACAGACCCAGCGACGGATGAGCTACTGGGCCATGTCCCGGAATCTAGTACTGAAGATGTCAACAAAGCCATCGCAGCAGCAGTGGGGGCGATGCCTCAATGGCGGAATCTCACAGGACGTGAGCGATCACAGGTCCTGCGACGCTGGTATGAATTGGTCAAGGAGAATGCCGATGACTTAGCAAAGTTGATCAGCTGGGAAAACGGGAAAGCCCAGTCGGACGCTGCGGGTGAAGTTATCTTTGCAGCAAGCTTTCTGGAATGGTTCTCCGAGGAAGCAGCGAGAGTTTACGGCGACGTGATCCCCCATAGTGCACGCAATTTCCGTGTGACTGTTGTGAAAGAGCCCGTTGGTGTTTGTGGACTGATTACCCCGTATGTCTGCCATATACAAGCATCCAACACACGTACCAGAACCTAACTTATGACTCATGAATAGGTGGAACTTTCCTGGTGCTATGATCGCCCGAAAGCTGGGACCAGCCCTAGCTGCCGGTTGCTCGGCGGTGATCAAACCCGCAGGAGAAACTCCATTTACTGCGAATGCTCTAGCCTGGCTGGCGGAGAAGGCAGGCGTGCCTAAAGGTGTAATAAATATCGTGCATGCAGTAGAGAACACACCTCTGATCGGCCAGATAATGTGCTCATCTACCGCGATTCGAAAAATTTCGTTCACTGGGTCTACGAGAGTCGGTCGCATCCTGATGAAACAGTCAAGCGACACCATCAAGAAGCTCAGTCTGGAGCTAGGAGGCAACGCTCCCGTTATCGTGTTCGATGATGCCGATCTCAATATCGCCGTTCAAGGGGTCATTGCTTCTAAGTTCAAGGTCACTGGCCAGACTTGTGTATGTGCGAACAGGATTTTCGTGCACGAATCTGTATACGATGAGTTTATCCGTCGTCTCAGTGTTGCTGTTCGTGCATTCAAAGTAGGAAATGCTACAAACTCCGACGTTACACATGGTCCTTTGATCAACGCAACAGCTGCATCTCGAGTCGCAGACATTGTTGAAGATGCAGTGAATCGGGGAGCAAAGGTCATCGTCGGGGGTAAAAAGATTCCTTCTCTCGGTATCTATTCCTCAAACCTTGACTTTTCCCAAATTCTAATGTGAATGATCTAGGATCTGCCTTCTATGAGCCAACCATATTGACTAATATCTCCAATGACATGCGAATCGTCAAAGAAGAGATCTTTGGACCAGTGGCAGCCCTCCAATGTTTCACTTCGGAAGAGGAAGTTATAGAACTTGCGAATGACTGCGAGGTTGGTCTCGCTTCATATGTGTTTACCGAAAACCTGAACCGGGTCGCTCGTGTATCCGAGACTTTGCACTCCGGAATGGTTGCTGTGAACACAGGTGTTATTTCTGTTGCATCCGCACCGTATGTTATTATTCTTAGAGGAATCTCAAACCACTTTCTGGTGCTAACACTTTTTAGGTTCGGTGGCGTGAAACAGTCTGGAATTGGTCGTGAGGGTAGCAAATATGGTATGGAAGATTATCTGGTGACGAAGACGGTTGTGACAGGAAATATTAACGTAACCCATCGGGCGTCTATTTGAAAGTGAGGATGATTTGTCGCATCAAGCGTCACTGTTAATGTCCATGATGTCTATAGCTGGTCGAATATCTCGTTTGATAGAAAGGAATTCATTATGTTGTGAATATTACTCTGTCCAAATTCATTGAAAGGCAAGCGATGCAATCCATAGACCGTAGGGAGGGTCTTGTAATTCTTTAGGGTAGGGGGCAGTCATCCACTTGTCCTGCACAACGTTAAGTTATAGTCATATCATCGTCGAGTTGGAATCTAATATTTTGAGTCTGATCTTCGATAAAACTTCAGTCTGAATATTATTTTAGGCATGTTTCAGGTCACTACACCTGGCAATCCACTTCCCTTAGCCGTAACTTTGAACACGATGGAATTTAATATCAATTAAGTCTACCTATACTACTCGATTGGCGAAACGGCAGGTAGTTGGGAACAGAATTATTTGCCACCTCAGAACCACTTATCACCTTGGGGTTTTATCCCGAGGCTACCGAGTCTCAACTATCATCGGCCCATGTCTTGCAAGAGACATGGGAGAAGGAAGATCGGAGATCCCACCAAGCCAGGTCAAAGCGATCTCGGAACTGTCTCCACATATTCCATTTATTGATGTATGCAAATCCTTTAAATCAATGCCAAGACCTTCCATTCATAACCCGTCCCTTGTCTCATATGGGTGGTGACTACGGCAGTTCACGGCGACGCTTGTTACTGTGGGTCTAATCTACTACAAACGCCTTCGAAATGTCTATCGCTTCTGATCTGAGCTTAGCTCAGGACCTCGACTTTATATCTCTGCCATGATCTATATTTGCGTTCAATTCAAGTCATTTTACGCACAGAGGTCTGGGTATCGCTATCCTAGTTGACCTGGTAAAATGGGAATCTCTGACAATGCGCACCCTTCTGGGAGCCACGAGGCCAATGACCCCATCACCTTGCAAGAGATGCAGGTAATCGCTCGAGACAAACTTCCGAAGCATATATATGATTTTTTTGCATCGGGCTCTGACAATGAAAGAGCCCTTTTGCGAAATGAACAAGCTTTTGACAGGTACGAAATCAATACCCACCGTTACGCTGAGCAGGGATCTAATAGTTAATAGACTGTATATTAGACCTCGAGTCATGGTAGATGTATCCGACATTGATACCTCTACCAAGATTCTGGGGCACCGTACATCTCTGCCGATCGGGATTGCGCCGAGTGCCATGCAAAGACTTGCTGGTGGCGATGGTGAACTCGATGTCGCGAAGGCTGCAGTCAAGATGGGATTGAATCTCACTTTATCATCGCAGTCCACTACGTCACTGGAAGATGTGGCACAGACTCGACAAGTCGAAGGCATTGATGAGTCTGCTTTACCTCCTTTTTGGATGCAGCTTTATCTGCCTGAGGATCCCGAGAGAAGCATAGATCTGATTCGTCGAGCGGAAGGTAAAATTATCATGATTCTTGTTTGAAATGCCTGATTGCTAATCTTAGACTGGAGTAGCTGCCAGATATCAAGCTTTGGTACTTACTGTGGATACCCCAGTTTTGGGAAATCGCCTAAATGAACGCAAAACGGCCGTGGTGTTACCAAAAGGCATGGGACTACCTAATATACGAAAAGGACCGCCAAATGAAGAGGGGCAAGCTAGTATTAATCGGCGACTGATGGATTCAAGGTCTGCGGCAGAAGCAAGGAATTTACGAAGAATAGCAGGCACAACAATGCACAGTTCTGGCTTGACTTGGGAGAAGACTATCAAGTTTCTTCGCTCGGTCACGAAAATGAAAATTATCCTGAAAGGGATTATGACAGCCGAGGATGCTTCACTAGCGGTCAAGTATGGGGTTGATGGGATTATTGTCTCAAATCATGGTGGTCGTCAATTGAATTCTGCCAGTTCAACCATTGAGGCTTTACCGGAAATTGCTGCTGCTGTGAAAAACTCAATTCCTATCATTCTTGATGGAGGAGTTCGAACTGGTGAATCTGTCTTCAAGGCACTTGCTCTTGGAGCGGACTTGATTTTGGTTGGTCGACCAGCACTCTGGGCGTTGGCGTACAAAGGTCAGGAAGGGGTGGAGGACATGATGAATATTTTGGAACGAGAGCTGAATCGCACGATGGCTCTAGCTGGAGTGACAAAGATTTCGGAAATAACAAGGGACAGGTTGACAGTTGTATCCACGGATGGGTTCGGGCTTTCTAAACTTTAAGACTGGATCGGAGAATGATCAGAGTTGAGACCTTCAGACAAATGTATTATCATATAGGTTGAATAGATCCCTTTGAAGTCTGTATATAGTGCAAAGTTTAATTCATAAAACCACAATTGTATTACCCGAGTATTCTTGCAAAAAAGACTTCTTAGCTTGACGCTTTTCACACTAAAAAGCACGTACTAGATGGAGTAGTCACTTTGACGCTAATACGCTCTTTTTGTGGATACTTCGGACAGGTTTGTCATCAGGTAAACGACCTTGAACAGATTAAAAAGTGAAAATTGGATAAACCCTGAAACCTTACATCATTGTCCCGTTGCTGAGCGACCGGGTGGGATCCAAGCAATAGGTGGCAAGAAGTAACTGGGAGGATCCACCGATACACCGTCGCTTTCGCTTACCAACGGTAACCGTTGGCGATAGCGGCCTCCATATCTCTCTCTTTCTCAACCCTTTTATCTCACCAAGGCCCCTCAATGGCTCCCTTTGTATCAGGCTACGTTTAAGTACTTGGCTACCTTTGAGTTTCGACAAACATGAAGATTCGAATTTTAAAAAGCTACATACCTTTAGTGTCAGATAAGATATATATCAGATGAATGATGTCTCCATCAACACGTATACACTGTACAGCACTAAATATAAGAATGAATTCTATGGGACACATCGTATTTTGCCGAGACTTTTGGTCCTAGTATGGCGAGTATGGAAGGATTGAAGTTTGAAAAACAAGATCTGTCTCCTGTATTACATATTTCTTTACTTCAAACTGTTCAAATAGATGCAACAAGCTCAATTTCCACCTCAGCATTCAGAGGCAGCGCGGCGACGGCAACACACGTGCGACACTGGCATAGTAGGTACGTTAGTAGGAAATATTTTCCGGGTGGGATTTGAATGGGGATCACTTACCGGCATTGTACCTTGCGAGAAAACTCGGCCATACCCTTCATTGACCTTTGCGTAATGATCCATACTGGATAGGAAGACCGTGACCTTGACAACCTTGCTCAGATCGCTACCACCGGATTTTAGGATATTTTCAAGGTTCCGCAGTGCTTGTACCTTATCACAACTTCAGTTTAGACTCCAATGCAAGGAAGATACTGGCCAACAGATACAAGGCTTACCGTTCTATCAGAAACATCCCCATCAACGAACTTCCCAGTTTTGGGATTTAGTCCCAGGCTACCGGAGCAATATATCATCCCGTTGCATACAATGCCCTGTGACATGAGTGGACTTGGGGCAGGAGCATTCTGGCTCAAAATTGGGGTTTTCGTAGAAGTCATTTTTGACTGGTTCTGATTTTTAACGTTCTAAAGTTGGCTTCACAATCGTCGTGGTCAATCTGAAGTTTTAAACTGGCTTTAAGGAGGCATTAATTTCTATCATGCTTGGCATTTATATGGGATATGATATGCATTAGGAGCTAATCTGTGGATTCCTTTCACAATTGGTTCCTCCTTTATACATAATGAAGAATAGTAGATATTGAGAGCGAAGGGCAATAATTGGCGAAGCATAATCTAAGCTCTGGATATGATTGTATCATAAAATCTGGGGTGGCAAATGATTGATTCGCTTGCAACTTCCTGTCGCTCAGCCCTGCCAGATTTCCGAAAATTCGAGTATGTAAATTTGAAAAGCTAGCCATTTCTCCACCTTAGCCCTAAAAGAGGCAAGGTCTCATATCAGGAAGTCTGAATGTCAATCAGCCTTAGACCTACCCCCAGATTTCCCCGCGTTTACATGTGAAATAGCATTTTCGCCAATTGTGGGTATTCAGAACAAAAAAGTACTCATGGCAGATATTTCATCTCCATGGATTTAAAACATTGCAGCTGTTGAGTATAAATGAAGCAAGAAAAAGATCTCGGTTTCGCATTGCATACAAGTAGCCACCTGTCTTGGATGCCAGTGGGTATTGCGCTAGAGATAGCCCTATCTACGGAATTTATATAAAACCCAGAAGATAAGAGCTTCGGAAAGGGTTCGAGACAAGATAAGATCATGAACTCACTTCATTGGATGAATGGTTGTCATGGTATGGCTCTGACACCGATGACGACCAAACCCGTATAATGCTAACTTACATAGCCCCGCCTGCTAACAGCTTAGCCATAAAAGGGGCTTCCGCAGCCCCCTTCCTATTCCCTGTATCTACGGCTTTCTATTTTGCCTATTGAATATCTTTATTTAAATCAAATCGGAAATGTTGAAAGAAAAGGCCGAACTTGATCTTGAGGCGATACCACCTTCGGAATCGGCCCATGAACAAGTGATAGCTGAAAAGCCCATTGAACACGACGCTGTCTTTGGTACGATCACGGAAGATGGACCCAACTATAGAAATGTGCATATTTCCTATCCTCTCTGAATGAGCCTGGTTGACGTGGTTGATTTAGGTCGGTTGGAAAGGCACTACAGCCCTCCTGTTGAAGACCCAGATAGGTCTAGGTGTCCTTTCAATGCCCGATATCTTTAGTTCACTGGGTCTTATTCCAGGCCTTGTTCTGATCCTGGTGATTGCCGGTATAACGACATGGGCTGACTGGATGGTAGGCGTCTTCAAACGACGCCACCCTCATATCTACGGTGTCGATGACGTTGGCCGAATGCTTTTTGGCAGAATTGGCTTTGAAGTCTTTGGTGCATGTTTCTGTATTTGTTGGTGTCCCTTTACAAAGAACATGCTTTGGTCGCCGCTAATCCATACTAGTTTGTATTTTTGTAGGTGGCTCTGCTATTCTGAGCATCTCGATTGCACTCAACGCTCTTTCATCCCACGCGATTTGTACCGCCATCTTTGTCGCCGTCGCAGCAATTGTCGCCTCCATTTTTGCCAGTATTCAGACACTCGGACGTATTAGCTGGCTGGCTTGGGTTGGAACGAGCTGCATAGTTGTATCTGGTACGATAAATACATCTAGTCACAGTCCCCTCGACCTTCTCTAACGATGAACAGTTTTTGTGTTGACGATTGGGGTGGGAGTCCAGGGTCACCCGCCTGTTACTGCGGCCACTGGAGGAATGGTCGTTAAATCAGATTGGAAATTTTTCGGAAACCCGAGCTTTGCAAATGCCATTTCAGCCGTCTCGACATTGATTTTTGCTTATGCAGGTACACCAGCGTTTTTCAACGTTGCTGCAGAGATGCGGGATCCCCGGGATTTCACCAAATCCGTCCTTGTGTGCCAGGCCTCCATCACTGTTATCTACATCGTTATAGGTACGGTGGTTTATTATTACTGCGGATCATATGTTGCCTCTCCTGCCCTTGGGTCAGCCGGCGAGGTCATCAAGAAGATATCATATGGTATCGCATTTCCGGGGCTGGTTGTTTCTGCAGTCTTGTATCTTCATGTAAGTCAAAGGCTTCCACGTGGATGTTACAAATACTGAACCTTCACAGCTGCCCGCAAAACACATATTTGTCCGTCTACTGCGTGACTCCAGGCACCTAGCCTCGAACACAATCATTCACTGGGTTACATGGCTGGGCTCTACTATCACGGTAACAGTGGTTGCGTACGTGATTGCCAGTGCAATCCCTGTTTTCGGTAGTCTTGTTTCTCTGATTGGTGCTCTATTGGGAACATTTCTCACTTTCCAAGTAATGGGATGCACGTGGCTATATGTCAATTGGCAGGCCAGTCCAGAGGAGCGTACTTTCAAATGGAAAGCTGGAGTTGCATGGAGCGGTTTTGTCATCGTTGGGGGATGCTTCTTAATGATAGCTGGTACATACGGTTCAGTGGTGGACATCATCGACTCTTATAAGGAGTCTGGGGGGTCAGCAGCCTGGTCGTGCGCGGACAACTCTACGTAACAGCCATGGCGTCCCTGAATTTAGCTGGAGGCGTAACTTCAATAGCAAGACAATTGAATTTTGTATACGAACAAGTTTACCCTGAATCTTCCATCACTGCCGCTACTCTTACATAGCTTTTGTTGTGAGATATCTACAAGCCACACGTTTCTTCTGTCGGCGAACAGCAGATAGATCAAATAGTGTGCACCAATTCATAATATTTACTACGTCTAGACTTGCCAAGTGACGCCGATAGTTCACCATGACTGAAATTTTGAAGCCTTCGACTCGGACTTTTGTGCCTCCATGACTATATTGGAGCATGATGTGAGATTGCTGATAGCCAATATAGGACCACATACATCTCGCTCATGAAAAGCATATTTTGTTCCCATCCATGAATAGTCATAGTGAGACTATGATCGGTGCGTTTTCAAGATTAAATACCTTGGAATTATCCACCTACGTGCACTGGCATCGCCCATAGAGAATGTCTGGAATTGATTTGTGTATTGCTGCAATCTATGTACTTTGCGTGGTTTTGCAGCTCATTTCGGTACGAATCTTTGCAGTAATTCTTGTGATATATTAATCCCTGTGTTCAATAGAAATCGGCTTGTGAACGTTTCAAAATAGTTGACTATTGACTAGGAAAATATGGCTCATTTAGACACCCGTCTTTAATTGGCCGTTCGACATTTCAATCTCGTACTCAAAATCCGCTTGGAATTCGTAATAGAGGGTTTCCTTTTCGTATTCCAAGTAAGGATCTTAGCTTCACTTGAATAGCATATTGAGGACTTACTGGGTCTGCGTTTACTTTCGCAGTATATTCGGCTTCCTTGTCGCCAATAAACTTCTTGGGCAGTCCAGCTGCCTCCACCAGCAATTGTACCTCGCAGGTCCTCTCCAAAGAGGTAAATAGGTAGGCTGCCTCGTCTACAGTACCACCTGCAGTAAGAAGGCCGTGGTTTTGTAAAATGGCGACGCGACCATCATCACCCAACGTCTCCGCGAGCCGCTCTCCCTCTTCGGCCTCAAGGACAACCCCACCGAAAGACTTGTACACCCTTTGAATATTGACGAAGGTGCAGCTATCTTGATTGATAATATCCACGGGCTTTCCGAAAGTGGACCATGCCTTTCCACTCACGGAATGGGCATGGCATGCTGCATTGATGTCAGGACGTGATTTATGGATGGCACTGTGGATCATAAAGCCAGCAGCGTTGACCGCGACTTTATTGCCACCAATAACCTGGCCTTTTTCATTGACATGCACCATGTCACTGGCCTTGAGCAAGCCGAAATGCTTTCCAAGGCTGAGTTCAGTCAATAATCGAATCTGGTAAGATGAAGTGCAGTGCTATCAAGATGGGAAGCGGAAGGAACGGACTTACGGATTAATCCAGAACGTGGAAGGATCCACCGGGTCACGAACACTGATATGACCGGCTGTACCTTCAGTAAAGCCTTTGCGTGAGAAGACCCTGAACGCGCCAGCCATATGCTCTAGCTGCCATTGTCGCTTTTTGTAGGGATCATCGAATTTGGGGATGCCGGGGACTTCGTAACCTCCAGTACCACATGCACTGAGGCCACTTGGTGAGTCGCTTGCTTCATGATGAGTACTCGCAATGCAGACTGTTTCGGTGGTGGTCGTTGCAGTGGCACTCATTTTGCAATCTATTTCGAGGGAAATGTTTGGGTGAAACTATGTTCTTTTGTCAACTCTAATCTTTTAGACGAAATTCCTCATTCCAATGCGGGGTTTATATGGCTGTCAGGCTACGTTGACCATGAAATGGGTTCAATTTCAAGTTTCTCCGAATATCAACCAGTCGAATCAATGTGGTGTGATAACTTCCATCATTGAATTTGTAAAATATGCGAACCCCACGTTCGCAGAGTGGATCTGGCAATAGGGAGCGCTGTTCTAGCGTCCAATCGCTGTCAGTTGACGTCGCCACCTGGCCCGTCCGCCACAACCTTCCATGCTCCCACATATCGCAGAGAATTGCGCTGATTAACGAAATGAGTACCCTTCTCGTATTCAGAGATCTTCCGGTTCCTATTCACGCTTGCATCGCGGGGTGGGATGCACAGTGATCCACACAGCGAGCCACACAGCAACCTGACCTTGTTTTGAAACGGGCCGACAAGTCCCAATAAACATTGTGTAATGGGATTCCCAAGCAGTTGCTCTCAAACTTGGCCAAGCACTTATGCTCTTCGGTTGTATGTTGGCAAGCCTGAGACAGCGATTCATTGGTTTTCGAGTCTATTATAAGTTCAAAAATTTGAGAATCACCGGTAAACGCTAAATCAAGAGGTAATTTGGGGGAAATGTTACGAAACGAACTTGTATTATGAGTGTTTATCACAAAATTCCTCTTGATAAACTCCTGGCAGTCCCGGATAAATGGTTTCTCCAACCTATGTCGGTTCGGGATCACGCCGAACATCGCTCATGACTTCCCTCATAAAAGTGGACCCAGGATCAAATAATGAGATAAGGCTATTCCGTAACAGCGACCGCATTATAACGCAGTAGATCCCACGGGGACTTTAAATGCTGCAAGGAATACCCTGATATCTTCAAAAAGGGAGTATTTGTACAAGGATTCCAATAATCCAATTCCTATCTCCCCGCAAATCATCGGACAGTCAAAATTAAAGATGTCGAATCGTGGGAAAGGCCTGGACCCAGAGGTCTTTTGCATAGCAGACCTGGAGGAAAAAGGGTCTGCAAATTTGCCCAAGGCGTATAGAGATTATTACAACGATGGCGCCATGGATATGTTAACGTACAGTCTTCCTTGCATATGCTCACTTGAATCGGATTGAGAAAACTTGAATACTGACTGCTAGTAGTCTTCGGGACAACCAAAATGCCTTCGATAGATATAAAATTCGCCCAAGAGTGTTACGCAACGTCTCTAAGGTTGATCCATCGACTACCATTTGTGACACCAAGGTGTCTTTTCCATTCGGTTTCTCTCCCGCAGCGATGCATAAAATCGCGCATCCAGACGGCGAGGTAGGAACCTCGAGAGCTGCAGCCGCAATCGGGGTTCCTATGGGCCTGTCAGCCTATGCTACCGATCCCTTAGAAGCTGTGATAGAAGCGGGACGAGGGAACCCGTATTTTATGCAGGTCAACTTTTTGATGGACAAAAGTATCATGATTGATATTTTGACCCGGGCAGAAAGTAAAATTCCTCATAGTCCCACCTGGAAGTACGTGAACTAATGATATATATGTGACAGGATCCGGATACAAGGCCATTCTGCTCACGGTCGATGCCCCCATCTACGGGATTCGCCACAATGAAGGTCGAAATAACTTTTGCCCACCTGAAGGAATCCAATATCCGAATATGGCACCCGGGAAAGAGTTGAGGTTTGATGTGGAAGAGGAATACTCTCTTGATTACGGTAATTTACAACGAGCTGAATAATTAAAGCTTGACTAATGATAATTCGCAGATCCGAGCTTGACCTGGAAAGAGGCCGTTGACTTCCTGCGAAAACACACGAAATTGGATATCTGGATTAAAGGAGGTATGGATCTCACGGGTCTGTGAAATTATCCCTTCAACTACTAAGATTTTCCCCAATAGTTTACACCCCGGAGGACGTCTCGTTGGCAATTTCTCACGGACTAGAGGGAGTGGTGATATCTAATCACGGCGGTCGCCAATTAGACAGTGTACCTGCTACGCTAGACGCATTGAGAGAATGCGCCCCGGTAGCGAAGGGTAAGATTGCAATTGCAATTGACGGGGGTATTCGACGGGGGAGCGACATTTTCAAGGCAATCGCACTTGGAGCGGATTTCTGCTTTGCTGGACGAATTCCTATCTGGGGCCTTGCGGTAAGTGTCATATCCATCGCTTCAAGCTATGTTCTTTAGGACTGATTCAATCCGTTCATCCAGTACAACGGTACAGCCGGGGTAGAGCTCTCACTCAAGATTTTATACAAGGAATTCAAGCAAGTCATGGGGCTCGCAGGGTGTGTATCTCTTTTCCCTGAAGTCGGGCAGCTCAATACTGATATAAAGAGCAGGTGCACAAATGTTGGTGAGATCAATCGCAGCCACTTATCCGTGCTTGACTGCAAAGGAAGATTGTCCAAGATATGAGGAGAGGAGCACTAGTGAAATGCATTTCCAGTTCCATCCGTCATATCTCATCGATCCATAGTTATACTCGAGTAACGATGCCCTTCGCGCCCTTTCATTTAGGTATGCTGGTAGTTATATCCCTTTTACAGATGGACAAAGCCTGTTGAGACGAAACGATTATCAACATCCTATGACCCTCACTACATGTTCAAGTCAACCAGATAGCATAATGATGGTAAGTTTCTGCCACTGAGAAAGGTTGCTATATTTTTAACACCTGCTACTGAACCTGAGGGTGATCATGCTGTGTTTATCTAAGGCATGTGTGTTCGCCGGACATCATGATATGAGGAAGCATGAACTCACATGAAATAATTTTGTGTTGAGTGAATACCTAACTCAGCATTAATATGGACTTATTCCGTTCAACCTCCATCCGCCATTGGCTTGTTAATTTACATCCCATCTCAGGGCCATTCTTCCAAACTTGCGTCAAGATACTGATTCCAGTCCTCACGGCCGCTATTCCATAATGCTCTACCTGTTCATACCACACCCTGAAGCGAGATTGGAAGCGATCTTCAAATGCTTCGCTTGCTGCTATAAAGGCA
This sequence comes from Penicillium pulvis, assembly GCF_028828015.1. NCBI lineage: Eukaryota > Fungi > Ascomycota > Eurotiomycetes > Eurotiales > Aspergillaceae > Penicillium > Penicillium pulvis. The sequence goes on from NW_026643080.1 coordinate 6,857,551, forward strand.
GGCCAGTAAAGAGGGCCTGCGAAACAATCCGACTCTAACTTTATGGTTTCGATAACCTCTATGCAGTCGAGTACACATTCGATATGTGTCTTCAAATAGCGATAACTGACAAGGCGAATGTGTTGGGCAAAGTAGATAATCAACGCATTATGGAAGGCACGGGCAGTGTGGCGGATTATCATTGAACTAGGACTTGTATCGTCGAGGAGATGTCTGTCCAATTCCATGTCCAATGGCCATTCAATGATCTCACTTTCGAGTCTATCGCATTCAGCAACGAGATCAACTGGGATCATTGTCGATCTGTGATTTTCTCGAGCCTCTGTGAGTGTTAAGATCAAATTGGTCGTTTTCTCAAGCAGAACGAGCAAATGATGTGGGACACCATAGATACACTCATAACTCAGCCGAATACAAGATTCTGGAGACTGAAATGGTGGTTTATGGGAGCCCGGACTGACTTGATCAGTTGGGACCGTTTCAGAAAATTCGGGAATCATCAAGCTTGTAGGAGAGGGCGGAGATGGTGAGTCTTTGCCCCTCCTTGTGACGGTACTCTCGTAGATGGTCCGTAGGTAGAAATATATCCGATGAAGTGACCTAGCCTTGGAGGAGTAATTTACTTTCCAATTCCTTGCACATTTCATAAAATGGAAGGCACCGTCCAAATGAACACCGCAAGTACTTGTATCACCCGACATCACCTTGAGGCCAATTAGTCACTTTTAACCATAAGGGGTTGCGGTGGGAAGAACGACTTACATTGATGGAGATCATGGACAACATTGTGGCCAAGTAATCCTTATACTTTGGCGAGGACTCGGACTGAAAGCCACGTTCAACGGAGTCTTTGAGAAGCTTGAAGGTCTTACCACGGAAAATCATCGCCTCATTGGCCCATCTGTTCGCTTCATCATGATTGCCACGCGATGTGCTGTCATTCGATAAAGTAAAGGCACTAATACTAAGGAGCGCATTTCGCAGCGCATGTTGTATATGTGACGTTGAACCTTCAATATTCATTTCACCCGTACTCTGCAGGGTCCGTGTTAAGTGAATTCTTTGCCAGGGACTTTTCATGTTGTCAATAATGCAGAATAGACGCACGACGCGACGCATATAATGATGGAGCAAGAATTGTTCTAGTGGCGGAAGGTAGGTTGGGGAGGGGTTCGACATAATAGTGCCGTTAGGCTCTCGCCAGCGAAAATATCGGGAGTCAACATGCAAGAAACCCCTTTGGCTAGAGATATCTTCATCAATGTCACAGGATGTTTGAGAGACTTTCGGCTTATTCGGAGTCAGTTCTTGTATCGCAGGTGAAATGAGACTATTGTCCTGAAAAGCTACCTCCTCGTCACTTGGATACCAAAGTGGAACGAGATGATCCGATGAAAGATCTGAAACAAAGGTAAAAGAAGTCTCGGGCGGACTTGGATCAACTGGCAATCCAAGTGGCTCGCTGGGAGGGGATGCAATCTCAGGGAAGCCAGTATGATGAAAGAGCTCTTGGTCTGTAGTAAGTCCATCATTTTTGAGCGAATGAAGAGTAGAAAGGCAGGCATCAAAGACGCCAAAGTTATGAATGAGTGTTTCTTGGCGTTCGGGAGTGTTTGCATCAATGGTCGGATCAATTTCGTCAATAGAGGCCAATATGTGATCTATCTGATTATCGTTCAGCGCGCGACGGCGTAGTTCTAGGATGATCAGCATACAATACTGCTTAACGCTCCAGAGAATTATGCATCAATTTACATATTAGGGCGAATGGACTCACCAAAGGGAATTCGGCTTCTTTGTGATCGGACGGAAGGCGGGTCTCGGGTATCTTGATGCGATGTGGCACTTCCTTGCTCCGGGGGTAGCCAATGGAGTCGGAGGCCATAGCCCCCGCATTCAAGTTTTTTTGAGAGGCATTGCATACAGACCGGACGCCCTTCATCACATTTGACCTTTCTAGCACGACATGTCCAGCATCCTGTGAAGGTTTTGCTATGCTTGCGGGGCTTGGAGCCGCCCGACGTTGGGATCATCACCGTATCCCAGCAGAAGGAGGCAGATCCCTTCGACTGATTTTTCGAACTCAGCTACGGCTTTGAGCAACCAAGAAGGTGAAAAAACTGCAAATATGACCAACTCAAAAATAGCTAAGAATAACTGAAGAGGACCATTGAGGATGTGGCAACATGAGTGGATTATCACGTGGATCCAACGATTAGCGCGACCCAACAGTCAACCCTCTCAGGCTGAACCCGGGGTAACTTGAACGATATACAGTATATAGTTGAATAACCATTGGCCAGCAGTGGAGTGGGTTATGGGGTCTATTATGGAGTCATCTGACTACCCCGCGTGTAGAAGGTTGCCGACTAGAATATGTATACCAGCACTACCAGTTAACAATTGACGATATTCAGAAACCCAGAACTTCTCGCAAACAATTGCAGACATGGGTGGGTTTACAGCTGGGCTGATATTGGTCAATATCATACGCCAGTTGAATTTATTGATTCAACTGTTCATTAATAAAACAATATCGAAATTTAGGTAAGAAGTTAAGGCAGGGAGATAAGGGAGATACGATTTTGCCCGCATACTGTAGGAATTGAGCAGCGTTGTCAATCCGATGTGTATGACCACGCTTATCTCAATTCATTGGATCAATCACTATTCATATGTGTACTTGAGACAAAGCGAGGTCGAGCGAATTGAATTTCTTCTTATCCGCGGGGTACTCTCTATGATTACCCGAGCCTGCGGATTTGGTCGCTTACTCCTGCCGTTCCGCCTTAGCTCCACAGTAGTGAGTTTCTGCTCACTCATACCTACTCTCCACTTGGGCAATGCTCGCCGTCAGTTTCCGATAAAACATCCAACATGACGCAAGTCGAGTGATCACAAGGGGTTCAACAGCATCGATCTTTGCATTCCAATCTCCCGTTAGAGGCATATGCAATACGTTGTACATGCCCTGGGTGTTAATCAGCGAGAATGAGACTATTCAAGTGGGGCCCACTGGCCAATCAAACGCACAGAGTGAAGTGACCCGGCCCAGTGGTCCCAAGATATCTACTAACTACCGTCTCTGAAGACTCCACCAACCTCGAATTAATGTTATAAAAGAGGCCTGGATCTCCGTCTAGTCTGGTGGATGTCAAAACCCTTGCACATATTCTCTCTAGTTGTTTTCAATTCGGCGATCCATAACCCATTCAAGATGGCCAAAACCAGGATTCTAGTCGTTGGCACTGGCGGAATCGGCACAATGGCCGCATATGCTTTGGAGCAAGGTGGCTTGGCTGAAGTCACTGCAGTTATGCGTTCAAATCACGACGCTGCCGTGGCAAATGGAATCGACATTGACTCTGTTCAATGGGGCCAAATCAAGGCATGGAAACCATCATTTAGTATGTGGAGAAAAAGATGAACGTATCTTATTTATCACGATGCTGATTCTTTTGAATAGTTACTCGAACGGTTCCGGATGTTTCTAAAGGCGAAGCTGAGCCCTTCGACTATATTCTTGTAACGACCAAAAATATTCCAGATGTGCCTCCCACTGTGGCAGATATCATCTCCCCAGCTGTGACACCAGGGCAAACAGCTATTGTCCTGTCGCAAAATGGCATCAATATCGAGAAACCTCTTATGGCCCGTTTCCCGAAAAATCCACTTATTAGCAGTGTTGCTTATACGGGCGCAACGGAGACTGCCCTTGCTAAAATCTACAACGACGATCCTGATTGTCAGAAGATTGGTGCCTTTGTGAACCCAGAGGTTCCAATCGAGGTAGCTGAAGAGGCAGCTAAGTTTTATGTTGACATCTACAACCCGCATGGCAAACTTGATGTTATCTATGAGCCTGACGTCCCAAAGGTCCGATGGCGTAAGATTGCATACAATGGCTCAATGAACCCCATTGCCTCTATTCTCCAGATGGACACGCCGCGGATGCGAATGAGCCAGCACATCATTGACGACTTAATCTTACCTATGATGATGGAAATTCAGGCCATTGCTGCGGCTGATGGGGTGATTCTTCAGTCTGATCTCGTCGATGCAGTTATGCACCAAGATCCGAATGACACAGCGTTTAAGCCAAGTATGTGCCAGGACTATGAGAAAGGGAACTTGATGGAGATTGAAAATCTTGTTGGGGAGCCGCTGCGCGAAGCAGAGAGACTTAATGTCCCGGCGCCTACATTGAAGATCATATATGGTATCATGAAAGGATTGCAACTAAAGACCAAAGAGGCAAAGGGCCTTTGGGAGCCAAAGTTCCATCCTAGAAACCCATATACTTAAACCTACACTGCTGGCTATCTGTTTGAAAAGATGATGATTCAAAAATTCAAGTTGATCCATACATATCTCCGTCTTTCCGCTGAAGCTCATTTGCCCCTCCTTCTTGTCCACGGGTGTTCACATTTTTTAAATTTTCAGCTTTGATAATGATTGGACAGTTCACTTTGTAAGAAAGCGATCTGCAGTCCAATCTTTTTTGTAACAATCTCTCCTCCTTTATGTCACATAGTACATAAGGAAAGACTTTCGGAAGCTCAAGGCCCAGTTCCAGTGGCATGAAGCATCTTCCACATTGAATACGATTTCTATATCTATCTCAGAAGATGTTCAAATTAATTGTTGTCATGCTGTCTCTATTAAGAGATGTGTGGACTAACACAGACTCCCGATAAGGCAATGATATCAAGATGGAGATGTCTGCATATTTAGCATAGAGTATCGAATTTCGCGGTACAAAATAGTGTATTATTATTTCTTATGTTGGTGCCCAAGATAATTAAGATCAACCCATCTTGGAGCCTTTTATACCAACAGATAGAATTGGACTATTAGTACACGGGGCCCGTACTGGAGCTCAAATGCGAATTTTCTCTAGCAGCTGGCGCTGCTGGGAACGTTCTTGCACTTGCTGCTAGTCTTACCGCCCGAGACACTGACACCGCTCCAAGTCCAGTCGGAGCAGGCACCGGAAGCGCACAGAACGTAGATATCGGTAGCGCTGCTGTCAACGGTTCCCTTGACGTTGGTCAGGGTGAGACCAGTGATGGGAACACCGCTGGTGGGAGTACCGGTGGGGCTGCCGTTCTTGTAGTCCTGCTCAACGACAATACCGTAGTCAGAGATGCCAGAAAGAGTGATGTCCTTGTAGGTGATGTCCTTAACGGAGCCAGTGGCACCATAGACGGTCTTGACACGAACGCCTTTGACAAGAACACATTAGCTAGGCCCAAAAGGTTCTGGTGGTTTTGTTTGCACATACCGTTCGCGGAGTCCTTGATGCTACAGTTCTCGATGGTGACGTTCTCAACAACGTTGTCAGAACGTCCACCGACAGAGCCGATGGAGATTCCGTGTCCACCGGTGCAAGAAGCGCCAGTGAAGGAGATGTCCTGGATTTTATAGTATTAGTAAGAGGCAAATTTCTCAAAGGTTCATAAAAGTGCTTACCGAGCCAGAGTTGATAGCCAAGCAGTCATCCTGGTTGTGGACAATGGGGTTGGTGATATAGACGCCGGTACTGTCGCCAATGTCGAAGGCATCAGTGTTGTGGCCACCGTTGTCATCGCCATCAGAGTTGTTCACAGTGATGCCACTCATAGTGAGCTCACTAGCACCGTTGATGCTGAAGACCTGGACGGGGGAGTTCTTGATGTAGATGTCCTCAATCTTGGAGTTGATCATCTTGTGGGCGTAGAAAAACTTGGGCTTGGTCTTGCCGCCGTTAGTTCCCTTTCCATCCCACCAGCGGGAACCATCGCCGTTGAGGATAGCACCAGAGGATCCCTTGACAGTGATGTCAGTTCCGGAAACTGAGACCAGAGGACCAGACCACTCCTTGTAACCGAATGTGGTCTCGCCTTCAAAGATAACCTGTATGATTGATTAGTGGTGATTCGAATGTTGGCCCCGGTCGGGTCGGGCTTCTTACAGTAGTTCCCTTGTTCAAACCAGTGAGATCAAGGGTAGTTCCGGCAGGAACAGCCACGGAGGAAAGAACAATGGTCGAGCAAGAAGTCTTAGACTTGATGGCGGAGGCAGCACCTTTGGAGCCAGAGAAAGTACAAGTGGAAGAGCGCTGCTCAATTTCAGATGCACGAGTAGGAGCCGGAGCGGCGTTGACGGCAGCAGCGCCGAGCAGGCCGACCAGGCCGAGCTTAAGACCGAGAATCATGTTGTAAAGAATGAATGGTAAATATTACAAAAACGAAAGTAAACGAAAGTGAAAGAACGTGGTTGATGATCCTTCAAACAGACAAAACCGCGGTCCTTTTATACCCACAGGTGTCGTTACGCAGTTCTCAACGACCTAGTTCAAGGAGCAATTAATCTGCACGAGGACCCTAGCGGATGCAGGCAACAGCTATTCTGTCCAATGATATATTCGGCTTCGTGAGCAATATCGGCATTTATGGACTCCATTCCACTTGTGGAGCATAGGAAGCTCATAGTAACCTTAAACTGGCCCCTGCAGAGAGGTAATGGCATCATGCAGCACCGTCATTGGTGGGAAAAAATCCATTCAGGCGGTGTAAATTTTCTAGAACACACATTGATTTACAAGACTAGCCCTGCTTCTAGTTTAAATAGATGGCGGTTTCGAACAAAGACATCTAGGGTCCTAAGTGGGTACTTAATAAGGAAGTGCGGGCCACCTGCTCATTGCTCATGAACACGTTATTCAAAGGTCCAGGTTTTGAGCGAGCACTACAGCTTTTGGATTCTCGGGGAAAAAACAATGAAGAGCTCCGTATCCCCCGGGCTTCATAGGCCTAGCAATCATATCCATTGACAGACGAGCTTCGTGTGAGCCTGGAGTTGGACGGCAATCTGGATGAACTTGGTCCGGCACCTGGGAACACTGGGAACACCCGCGCTGCCGGAGGCTAACCCTAGATAGGAAAACTCCGAAACCTGGCTGGTCAATAGATTAAGGAACCAGTTCAAATGCCGGATAAACATCGGAAAATCTCTTTCCACTACCTAGCTCGGTACTGGAGGTTAATATATGTTATTTTCTTGGCAATTTTGCTCATTGTGATGTGAGACAAAGTCTGACAGACTGTGGCTCTCCTTATGCCCCCGTACTAGGCAAGCAAAAAGGTCAATTTGTTTATAAGCTAAATCTGAAGATGGAGAATATTCAGGTAGATGAATATGTTCCCCGATCTCCTGGAAGGGGGTCATTATGGACCATGGTAGCAAGCGGCGGTAGCCCGACTAGAGACGGGGCCTATCGAATACAACTTATCAACCATTTCAGACTATTCACGTGCTCAGCCTGTGAGGACTATTTGTGAAGGCCCAATAGTGAAAGTAAAAGTGTCCTTGGAATCAGTGTCAAACGCCACCTCATCCCTGATAGTCACCAACGCGATGTCAAAATCGTACGCTATCCGAGAAATCACGCCTGGAAGTTGCCTGAGTGTAAGCTGCTTTCCGACATATTCATATCGACCTGAAGTCCCGTTTAACATATCAATGTGTGTCTAGGTGATGAATGAGATATATTTACCTAATTGGGAAGAAAGTTTCCTCGTGCTTGATCAAGCTACTTTTCTCGTCGAGCCACCACTCAGGAATGAACTCCGAGCTGAAGAGGGAATAGCGCATGTCGCGCTGGAGGACGCACTGCGGTAGTACGACTATTGTTTCACCTGGGATCCAGACCTTATCAACCTGCAATCTGTCGGGTGGAGTTACCCTTGGATGGCCACTAGGGACGGAGGGCTTGAGGCGAAGGGTCTCGTTGATGACAGCTTCTAGGTAGGGGAGACTCGAAGCTTCTCATTAGTGAATTGGGGGAACCAGGGGCTGCTTTCGAAGAGTCCATCAAGTTCCTTTTGCAGACTTCTGTATACATAGACTTTTTTTGGTGAGGTAGTACAGCGCGTGGGCCATGTTTATACCCGTGGTGTCACTGAAGTAATGTTAGGTCTCTTGTGCGTAGAGCTGCGAGGGAAAATGGCGGCAGACCTTCCGTCGATAATCATAAGACGGCCGTCTTTGTTGAGCGCTTGATTGTCTGGTGGAGCACTTGGATCCTTCTCCTCGGTGGCTTTCAGTAGTCAAGAGATAACGTCCTTCGGACTCCGGCCGTGAGCTTGGCCGATTTCGAGGGCCCATTTCTGTGATCGCACGTTAGCACGTCACACGTACCCAGAAAGCCATCTCAGCAATGAATAGGTCTTGCTCAAGAAATACCCGAACAGCTGGTCCAATGCCCCAATTCATTGACATTCAATATGACTCTTCTTCGCTAAGAGCAGCTTCTGTTCGCAGACGATATTTCGTCTAATTGGATGCAATTCGCCGTCAAGACGGAATCTGCTCTTCTACCTCCGACTCACAAATCAGACAATCTTCATCTATGGTGTCTATGCGACAATTGTGCTCAATGTTCTCATCTCAATCTCCCTGTTGCTGCTTTAATGTCTCCAATGCAAGCTCTTGGCAGCCTTCTGGAGCAGTGCGGCAAACTCAGACGCCAAATACCTATCAACATCAGTGACCTACTACGTTCCCATCACACTAGTGAGTTCCTGATATAGAGCAAAAAGAAGAAATTAGCAAATGAGGATGCAGCTAACGTGTGCAATGCTAGTCTATCTTAGTTGAATTTGCCATCCTCATTTTCCCCATCCGCCGCCCCCTTTGGAAAATTCAAGCAAGCGTTACCCGCCGACTAGGCATCATCGCCACCATCACCGTCGGCGGCATCGCGGTCATAACCTTCTACCTACGCACTATCATCCTTCACGAGTTCACAGCGAACCTGGAATTCACTTGATGTTCGGCAGAATGGTCATTATCTCCGCCTTCGAACTGAACATCGTCGTCATGACCGCAAGCGTGCCATCTATCAATGCCATCTGGCCCAAGCACGTCAGCGGATTGCTGACGGAGCAAACAGCCTTCGCTCACCTTTCCTCACTCGGGAAGACAGGCCACATCGGCGATCGCACGAAGCCGTTGATCATCTATCAGGGGAGCGAGCCGGAGTTGGATCAGATGGGTATTATGGATTCCTCGTCGTCGAATAATTCAATTGCGAGAACGGAAAGGGGTTGTTGCGATGAGTATCCAGGCAGATGGCTAAATCCCGCTCAAATTGTGAGCCCTTCTGAATTTTGTCCTAAGCAATGACCGTCAACCTTGCCATAAACATCGCCATTTTTGTATTATCTCAGGATTTTGGATTCTATTTGCTCATGAAATGTGAACAAGAAGATCTGTCCCGAGGAGCGGGCAGATCGTGGACAGGATCGCACACCATCGCATGCATCTTCGGCTTACTTTATTGGTGCATTTACGGCATCCGAAGCTAGCTTGTCTTCGTTAGGCTTCCTACGAGCGCGATCTAACACAATAATGATGTGCTTGGTCGTAATTATGCAAGTACTATACGCAAGCTATCAGCCGCTAAGCTATTAACCGGTGGCAGCTCGGTGTCAGATACTCATCGATACTGTCGTCATCTGCAGGGTCGATTGGCAATCATGCCAGTATTCCATACATACCCACCTGCTTTTCGATCAACATAAATTATGATGGAAACTTGTGGATGGACAAATTATGGCGTCTTTTGAGAAATATTGAATATATACATTGAATCGATTTTATAGAGCCTATTGTAGTTAGAACTAATGACCCCAATAAAATATATAAAGAAGTAGCAGAGAACGAGGAGCAGCTGAATTCTGACTACTGATTTCAAGTATCAAAATGAAGTTCACCAGCTTCATCCTGCTACCACTTTTGTCATCTATCACCCTCGGCCAACTTATTGGTCCCGTTGGTCCCACAACTGATCTCCAAGACAAGACTATTGAATGCAACATTCTTGATTATGGTGCAGTGGCTGATAACAAGACTGACATATCTACTGCGCTGGAGACTGTCTTCTCTGATTGTGTCCGCAAAAATCCGGGTAGTCGATTGATTGTGCCTGAAGGAGAGTACTTGATTGAGCGCGGTGTGACCCTTAGCAATGGCACAAATTGGGCATTCCAGTTGGATGGGCTGATCACAGCTGCATATGATGGCAACTGGACCATTTCGCGTGAGTTGATTCTCGAAGGCTTTGCAGGCAGAGAGATCATCAATGCAACTATCAACGGAGAGGGCGATTCTGAATTCTTATTAGATGTGCTTGTCATTGTCAATGGTGAGTTGACACATAAACTATGTTTGTATATTTTCATTTGACGTGTCTAATACTGGCAGAATAGCGGTGGATTTCGAATTCTATTCTTCTAATGGCAAGGGCGCTTTCCAAGGCCAGGGCTACATCTATCGAGATCTCGATAAGTTAGTTATTCCTTTCAATGATGGAAATTGTGACGCTGATACAGAAATCAACTTCCAGCACCGACCGTCCACGCTTGGTGCGTTTGATCTCTCCGACCAACGCCTCAGTCCACGACTTGATACTTGTTGACAGTCCCAAGTTTCACATCGTCCTTGACTTTGCAGTCAATGTTGAAGCCTACCATTTAACTATCCGCGGAGCGAACTTGGGTAGTTATGATGGCATTGATGCTATTGGAACAAACTATTGGATTCACGACAGTGAGGTAAAATCTTTAAGCCCGAGCCTAGAAACTCACATGATGACCCCGACTAACTGTCAGAGTAGGTAACAAATCGCGATGAGTGTGTCTCAGTGAAGAGTCCATCTCATCACGCTTTAGTCGAAAACCTGGTGTGCAACCAAGCTGGCTCAGGCATCTCTATTGGAAGTCTGAATGTGTCCGCTGAAATATCAAACATAGTAAGTTCCAACCACTGCGGATGATTCTCAATGCTCACATGGAAATAGGAAGCACGCAATATCAGCATCATCCAAGGCAACAACATTGCTTTTATCAAAACTTATCCTGGTGGATCAGGCTACGTTACCAACGTTACTTTCTCGAACTTCCGGTCATTGGCAAGCCTCTATGGCCTGGACATCAATCAATACTGGCAAAATACCTATGAGCCTGACACTGGCGCTGTTGCATTGAGTAACCTAGTTTTCCGGAATTTCACAGGCTCTGTTGCCGACGGCGCCACACGCCCTCCGCTTTACCTGTTCGCAAATGACCTGACATTCGCCACTAATGTCACTGTCGAGGATTTCACAGTGTGGACAGAATCCGGCAGCTCGGTTGTTAACAAGATCAGTAACATCTTTGGTAGCGGGGATGACAGCTACGGGTCAAGCGATGGTATTAGCTCTCTCAGTCAAGGAGAATCGCCATCATCTTATACCAGCACCTACACCATCACAGCATCTCCAACCAACTGGCAGGCTCCCACCACCCCCACCTGGGCTCTGCCTAGTACAGGATATGGAAGTATGTTCTCCCCCCGCTATTATACATCTTCTCTGTTGTGACAGATAATTGACTTGGGATTTTGTAGCTGCTTCTCCCATCCCAGTTTACAGCCCAGCTCCTCTGTGGCGCCCAGGTGGTGTGGATTATGATTTGCATTACTGGGGAAGCTTCTAAGTGACAGTTCGTGTTAGAGATTGGATTGGCTCTGGTAGGGGGAGCTTTTTCAGAGTAGGTACAGCCTACAGGCTAGGGACAAGGCGATCTAGGTTCTGAAAAGAGACAAGAGAATTTCCTAGGCACGAGCTGTCCTGCACGATCCCTCATTTGCTGTTTACAGTCGCGAAGTTGATACACCCAGCCAGCGTTTCGCCGCTACTTTTCTCAACTCATGCCAGGACCTCCTAAATGATTGAACACGCGATTAATCTTGCTGATGCTTATTCCTCTCACGCGAGTCTATACCACGATGTTCGACAATCCTGAATAGATCTAACTGTATTGAGAATGGCAGCCCGTAACCGGCGTTTTGGCTCACGTAGCGCAAATGGTTTTTTTTTGGTTTTTTTCCCCCATTTATGTCGCATACATTTAGCCAACTTCGGTGCATGAAGGGCGCGATACTTAAGCAATTCAGTCCAATTTCACGGTGTGAAAATGACGCAGGAAATTGGTGGCCAGAAACGGCTGCCTTTCTAACCCATAATTTGGGACGCCGAGCTGCCGCTTGACCGCCCTGTAGGCTGCAGCACATCTATTCTGTACCCCCTTTTGGCTCAAGCCCCCCCCGAGTCTCTTTTCCTACGGTCAGAGCTCATGTGACTACTCTCTAGATAGATCAGAGTTCCTCCCTCGTTCTGCTTCTTCTTCTCTCCAACATCTCACAATACAGCATCTTGTTCTGTTTGTTCGTACACTCTTTTTTCCCTTCTCCGCCTATCCTCCAGCGATACGCTGTTTACATCTACAGTTCCCGGATTGACGGCATTTTGTCTGGTGTGTCGAATCTCAACTCGGATCCATGTTGCTTCGTTATTCTGTCTTCAGTCATATCTGCCAGGTCTTACACAAGCGTTGTCTACCATGGAGCTCTTCAACCACCGTCCGTAGGATCACTAGCAAGGCACAAGACCAGCAGATGCGCAGTATGCTTGACGATTACAAAGGCATCGATGCTTCCCTCTCCAATAATCTTTTGAAAAAGCATGGTTTACCCTGGGGGTTCTCTATTTATCGCTGTTCTTATAAGGATGAGAGCGCGTGGAATCGCCTACTTCAACACCTAAGAGAGAATATCGAGAACGACCTTGAATGCAACCAGAGAATGGATCTTCTGTCGCATCATCAGCTGCTTATCTATGATGATATCACGAAATTCAATGAAGCTACATCCCACGATATTCGTGACCACTTCAACGTATGGGTTACATGCCAACTACCTCAGATCGTCGCCAGCCCTGAAGTCCTATCTAATGACAATCATGGGCTGGGCTCACAGTACTTTCTCGGCCCACGATATAACTTTTGCCTCTTTGTAGACGATTTCTGTCTAGAGTCGCTTGAGCTTTTCGAGAGTTCCTCTTCCGGTCCTGTTGTCAAGATTTTGTCCAAGCCGTGGGGTAATTTGACCCCGCAGGAAAGGAAATACAAGATACATCCGGAGTGGCACGATGGTGAGACAGACGACGAATTTGAGATGGTTGGGTGGATGTATACTCCCATACACTCTTACGTGGGGTGGTTTGATACTCTGGAAGTACCCTCGAATTGGGAGGCGTTCTACGTACGGCCACCTATGATGATTGACGAGGGTAGCATAGTGAACATTGAAGAAGAACTACGCCTCGCTTCATTGCGCCGAAAGTCTTAAAAGTATATCATTGCTGTCTGATACCGTCTTCCTTGTTGTAAATGCTCCATTTAATAATTAAAGGTATTTTGCCCTGCTGGATGTTGTAGTAACAATCAGCTTGGAATGTGTTGAGATCACAGATCAGGTGCCTCAATTTGACAGGAATATTTAGACCCTGTCGAGACTGTCTGTCTTCCTTCCTTTCCAACTATTAATGAGCCAATACAGATTTTCTGTCTGCATCTCTTTTCCTGGCATTCCATCAGGTTATGATACCTTCTTTTTATCTCTAGGCACTTATATACTGTACCTTCGACTCTATTTTCAGGGCGGCAGGCCCCCACAAATTCAGGCTCCCAACCGCACGATGAGACTAGAAGCTGCACGCCTCGTAATGATTTTCAAGATGTACAATGACAACACGGGTGGCAAGCAGAGGTTCGAATTTGTTAGAGCCTCCGATTGGCCTGGTTCCTCGAGTATCTACGGCTAGGGCTCGGTATCCAAATTTTATTGGAAAGGGGTACATATTGGGAGTAGTGTAATTCATTGGGTATTATTTGCGCTTATTTGGAGTGGAAAGCTATGCCAATCATGCACCCATCGTTTGCTCTTCTTTGGCCACAACTCACGGAAGACGGGCTCAAACTCTTCCAGTATATCTTCCTCTTCCATTTGCATTTCTTCTGACCATTCATCATTATCATTCCTGGTTTCTTCCCCAAGCTTCCGAACAACGACCCTGTCTCCATTGGCTCTGACGCATTTCCACTTGTCATCCATGAACGCTGTGATCTCCCATAGCGTGCCGGGACAACGTAGTACCTTGATGTTCAGTTCAAGACGCTGCAAAGAGGAGTTTCTTCCGATGGTCAAGAAAATCTCTCGAGCAAGGGTAGCGTCTAATGCAAAATTGGCGAGTAATTCTCGCGCTTTCTTACCGTCTGAGACCAGATAGCTTGACGATGATAATCCTCTATCGTCTTCTTGTGAGTATCCTTCACAAATAAGTTGTAGGCTCAAGTCAGTCAGTCGAGGCATCTCTCCGAGTGTTCGGTAGATGGCAATTTCCTGATCGTTGCCTCTTGTACGTGTTATAGGGAGCCGGAGGTTGCAGAGGTTCGGGCAGCTATCTCGAATTTGAGTGATCCACTCCGCTGGGATAGCGTGTCCCTTTTCGTAGTCATTAAATTCAGGTTGAAAGGATATCTTTTTTAGAGATTTTCCATGGTGGTCCAGGACAGCTTTCAATGTTCTGTCTCTTTGGTTACCTGTCAAAAGGATACTTTCCAATGGAGGAAGAGACGAGACAAAGGCACTCGCCGCTGTATCGATAGGGTGGGGATCAGCGGAGGTTATATCAAGGACCAGTGTTTTCAGACAGGGAAATTGACATTGAATTGCCTTAAGCAAGGTTTCCAGCGTGGCCTCCCACAGTCGCAAAACTTTAAGGTTGGGAAAGATGCCGTGTGCTTCCCAAGCCTCGAAATGAACGAGGCTAGCCGGGCTCAGGCTGAGCTCCCGTAATTGGCCTTGAGTTGGATTGGTAATGACTTTCTTGGGGTTGGATGTAAAAAAGCCTGCCCATGGGGGTCTTTCTCGCCGCAGCTGGTCATAAGAGCCTGGAGTGGCTTCAGGGGTTCCGGCTGCGATGTAGACAGATTTTAGATTGGGTGCCAGGCCAGTCGCGAGTTGAATTACTGCTTCTTCATGGTACTCCACCATGCCGTATTCGTTATAGCCGAGTTTGTCATTATCTTCGTCATACTCGTAAGCAGGAAAAACAACGCTAGATAGAGAAGGCGACGTGGCAAGCGAATACTCATATTCGTCGATATCTTGAGGTTCGTGTGTTCTGTGACACAGACTGGGCAGTTTGAATGCCCAATTATGCAGTTTGCATCGTGGTAGAGAGTGGTGGAGAATTTCCAACAGACACGGTGGAAATAGAGTCCCACAGCCCCAAATGAGGTCACGGAGACCATGAAATTGTTTCACAAGGGTGGGTAAAGAGCCCCAATCATCACGCTGTGAAACAGAAGCGGACCGATAGAGTTCTAAAGCTTGGAAGCCATAAGAGTATTCGAGGCGGCTTAACTCGTCATTAGAGTCCATTCGACAGTGAGGGCTGAAATATTTGGGATCTGGTTCCAGACTATCGTCATCCTCTTCACTGGGAGGTAATTTTCCTCGGACCATTAATAATCGCACGACGGTGAATGAGGAATTTTTTTGCAAAATTTCGTTCCATTTCTGGACATCTCTGTTGAGCTTTTTGCGGCTGACAATGGTCAGGTTGATGCATTGGAAACGATACTTGTTAGTGGCGACCGAGCAGGACTTGCAGGTCAAAGCTAGGTCAAGAAGACTTGCGAAGTCATCAGATGCCACAGAGCCGCAAATTTGTTCCAATACCTCTCGAGGAAGCGAGACAAGGGTAGGCATTCTGGGCAGGAAGTGAGGAGAAAAGGACCCGCACTTGGCCGAAACATCCCATATCTTGTGAGGATCTTGGCAACTCCCGCATTGCACTGGGACATTCAAAGTTAGAATCAATATTCGGGAAACGAACAAGAAACTTGAAAATTACCTCTAGGTATTTGGTGTCTTCGCTAGAGTTTAGGTAGATTGAGAGTCTGGAATGTTACATTGACGATCAGTACAGGCGTGGTGCTGAAATGGATGACAAGCACAAGGTTTGTGGATTAAAATTAATCCGATCCGATCCGATACATCTATATCGTACCAGTTGTGATGGAAATGTTAAAAACACCTACTTACCGAATTTCCCTACCGAATTTCCTTTGGCGATTCCTGGCTTCCGTCTCCATATTATTGCTCGCCTGCTCGCTGCTTTTACTCATTGAGCAGATCTGAAATCAGTGAGTCTTATATAAGCTTTGGTCATGCTCAGTATTGTGATTCGCTCACTGAGCGCACTCCGCAGCAGGCCAATTACATGCTTTTACTTTCTAAGAACGTATACACTCCTCGAAATGGGGATCTTAAACCCCGAACAATCTTTCTTCCAATGTTTCCACCAGAGCTTTTGCGGGCGCTGGATTTGAGCATGACCGCTTCGGCTGATTGACATTCATCAATATGACACAACATAATGGCATCACGGAACTTTAGATAGTCTTACAATCAGTCTCACATTTACATTGTAAGATCTGCCGTCTGCTGCTATCAGATCGGTTGACACTGGAATGATCAATTGAGCGACCGAGATGGGACATGCGAATTTGATATGGGTCATGTTGGTCATTGTAAATATGTTTCAAAATCAACTTTTACCACGGCCCCCGACATGTCTCGTTTGAGCCAGGCTTGATTCCCGGGTTCTAATCTTACTGTGGCTCATGGTTCCCAGGGCCCTTGAGCCCGACTTCCGGTCAGAAGGCAGGGTTTTTCGTCTCCCTGAACGAGAATCACGTCTTCATGTCTCACTCCAAATTTATCTACCAGATAGATCCCAGGCTCCGATGTAAAGGTCATGCCAGTCTTTAACAAACTTTCTTCGTTTCCTTTGTTCAGATACGGACTTTCGTGGGCTATTTTGAGTAGTTAGCTCAGTAACCCAGAATAAAAAGGGTGCATAAACCGACCTTTGATTCCGATACCATGGCCAACGCGATGCGTAAAGGCCTCACCATAACCGGCCCTGCTGATGACGTCGCGAGCGGCAATGTCCACACTAGCGGCGGTGACGTTCTCACGCATTTGATCAATTGAGCGGGTCTGCGCCTCGAATACTATGTCCCAGACCTTTAATTGAAGTCAGTTCATCTGCATAAGAAGAGGAGGCGAATCACTTGCCTTTAGCTTCTCACTCATGCGCGGGGACAGCACATCGTCCTTGGCAGGTTTGGGCAAGAATGGGGGGAAGAAGGTGCGACAAATATCCGATGAGTAGCCATAAAGGTGTGCTCTAAATTGGGGTCAGATTCGTCAGATTCGGTTTTCAAAGAAGTTGGTGAGACACGAACCCGACGTCGATCAACACAAAAGTCTCGGGTTCCAAAACTTTGGAACCATTGGTTCCACCGTGCGGGTTCGACGCATTCTCGTCGAACAGCACGATGTCAAAGAAAGGATCCAACCCGGCTGCTCGGAGAGCATTATCGAGGACAGAAGCTATTTCATTCTCTGTCAAACCTGGATATAGGCATTTTCTCATCTGTCGAACTGCTTCTACAGTTCCCGTATTGACAGCACGCAGAATGTCAACTTCCCTGGCAGTTTTGATCTGTCGGACTTCTTCCACTTTGCCCTGTAAGCCAACAATCTCAAAACCTGCGGATCCAAGTCCGCGTTGAATGAAATCTCGCATTTCTTCGTCCACCATCAAGCGTGCCGGTCGACTGAGGCCTAAGAACACTTCTGATTGTTTGAGAGTTGTATACGGATTCCAATGTTCTTCCCATGAGACAATTTGAATAGAATCAGTGAAGGGCATTCCCAATAGGCGGGCACGCTCAGCCTCAAAAGACGGGCAGAGAAAGGTGGTGTTGGCCTTGACATTGCCAGTAGCCTGATCGTGGAACGGGCGTACAACCATCAAGAACGGACGCTCTTCCGGCTAAGTTGGTCAGTTGAGTGGCTCCTAAATTTGAAGATGAATTCTTACCTCCCACACTTCCCACTCGGGCTGGCTTACGTTGCCATAATACTTGAAAGTATACCCCGGTTCCACCACGAAGGCATCCACCCCTTCAGTGACCAGTGCTTGTGCCAACCGATCTCGTCGTTCTTCAAAATCCGACACTGCAATGGGCTCCACATTCATAAATGGAAGACCTGTCTCAAGAAGATTATTTACTGCGCAACTTTGGAAATCTCTCAGGCGGTCGGGGTTGCCCGCATCATTCCACGCGCCTTCACAGCCAGGTATGTAAGGACTATGGATCCAAAGCGATCGAAAATGAGAGAACTTGTAACCCGTTGCTAAAAGGCCAGCACTTACTACAACCCATGCCAGGTTGCGAGCTGAGAAGCGACTGGGTTTGGCCTCCCCGGTGCGGAAGGGCAATTGTTTCGACATGATCCGAGAGGTTGATCAAGGAGGGGAAGTAAGTTCCTAGCTTGGACAGTCTCCCCTCAGTGTACGTACTAGGGCGGCCTCTTATCTCGTTTTGACCTTCCCACATTCGCCTCTGCTTTCCCGCCTCCCGTTAGCGTCGAAGCCAAAGCACCGTAGCGTAAACTTCCCGTGCATTTCAACCCCCTCACTGCACTTGATTGGCCGTCGTCGGCTGCGACAATCCGCAACAATATCGGAGAAATCAGACATATCTTTTCGCGGATCTGGCCGATACCGTGGGGTAATTATAAATTGCGAGTCGTGGCCATATCTGCAGCAATATGCAGAGGCACATTTTCTCCCATAATGAACGAGCCCGCTGTAGTCGAAACGCGTGAAACGTGTGAAGAGAGCCAAGTATCTGAGAAATGCCCCCAAACTTCTACATCCGCTGCAACTTCTCCAGATGCAACTTCCCCACATGCGATCTCCGATGCTCAAAAAGGGACAGATGATCTTGACAATGGTCGAGGCTACTCCCGCCTCTCTATGGTCACGATGGTAGTTTTCAGTGGCCTCGCAATTGGCTCAGACGGTTTCAATTCCTCCATCATTGGAAACCTTGAATTGATCATGGCAGTAATCTATCCAAAATCGCTGACTACTGCCGTAGCCTCTCGGCTATCCAACGCATTTATGGTCGGCATGATTATTGGCATGCTTTCGTTTGGTTACATCTCCGACAAACTGGGCCGCAAGACTGGTGCAGCTCTGACAACCACGATATTGGTTCTTGGAATTGCACTGAGTGCCGGTGCTAGCGGGCTGAACGAGAGTGGCATGTTTTGGATGCTAATCATTGCTCGAGGTATTGCTGGAGTTGGAGCAGGCGGGTGAGTGCTCACTCCTGTCTCTTTTATTGGCTATCAGGGCCACTAATAGTTATAAATCAGAGAGTACCCTGTTGCAGGAGCAGGTGCTGCTGAGGCTACAGATGAAGCCCCGGGCATTCGCAAACGAAGAGGCTTCATTTTTGCCATGATCGGTGACCTGTCGGCCTCTCTTGGCTTTGCTTTCGGTGCTTTGGTGCCCCTCATTCTGCTCTTGTGTTTCCATCAAGAAGTGCGGCATTACGAGGCTGTATGGCGTGTCTCTTTAGCCATGGGGGCCATTGCTCCTCTGTCGATCTTCTGGTTTCGCTATCGCATGGTTGTTAGCTCTGCGTATCGCAAGAGCTCTATGAAAAAACAAAGAATACCCTACTGGCTTGCGATCAAAAAATATTGGCGCCCGCTGGTAGGTGTCTGCGGTTCATGGTTCATGTAAGCACCTTAATCCGTGGATCAGGGGCATATCGTTGTGGCTAATTATAGCGACCATATCAAGCTACAACTACATCTCCTACCCTTTCGGCCTTTTTGCTTCAACCATCGTCGATAGGGTCAATCCGTCCTCGTCTCTGGCTCTCACAATGGCATGGGGTACTTTGATCAATTGTTTCTATATTCCAGGTGCATTCATTGGTGGTTTCCTCTCAGATCGTATTGGCCGCCGACGTACCATGGCCCTAGGGTTCGCTCTCCAGGCCATCCTTGGTTTCATCCTCGGAGGAGCGCTGGGTCCAATTGAGACCAAGTTGCCGCTTTTCATCGTGCTCTATGGCGTATTCCTCACCCTGGGAGAAGTGGGTCCTGGGTCTACAATTGTTCTCACTGCAAGTGAATGTTTCCCCACAGCAGTTCGCGGCCACGCAGTCGGACTAGCAGCTGCCTGGAGTAAGGCAGGGGCGGCAATCGGGACACAAGTATTCAAGCCCATTATGGCTAGTTGGGGAGATGACGAGCTTCGTGGTACTCAGGCCGTCTTTCTCATCGGGTCCGGGTTCGCCGTTTTGGGTGCTCTTCTGGCCTGGTTTGTGCTTCAGGACAGCAACAAAATCTTAGATCATGGCGACCAGGAGTGGAAGGATTACCTAGCCGCTCATGGCTATACATATATCGAATGGGGGACTGAAGAACAACATGTCGTATCAGACGAAAAACAGATTGAACAAGGGCCCCAGTAGAAGCAAGGATTGAAAGACGATCGATAAGACCTTGAAAAGGCAAGGGGGTAGGAGCATCTACCCGACTACACTGCTTACATTTATTTTCAGGGTTCATCTGAATGTTCGGGCCCAATCATATACGAGTTGCTCTCATACTATCATGATCCCATGATATTTGAATTTGTATGTTGATTTGTTTACAATTTTATCTTCAAATACTACGAGCGAGTATAATTTTATTCAAGAGGAGGCGGAAGGATGCGTAGTATCTGAATAGTTGTCGTATATGTTAACCTGTTAAAGACGCTTCCACTCATAAACACCTGCGTGTAGAACGTGGGGAGGCTTTAGAGAGTTGCCTTGCCATCACGATCTCTGACCGAGTTCGCAGATAGGGAAGCGGATTTGATGGACCGGAGCAGGCACAGTGTGACCCTCTGATCCTATGGCCATCTGAGCAACTCAGCTTCATCCACTAGTCCACGGGTATGGATATCCACGGTCTCGCTTCATCACTACCGGTCTATGAAGGGGTAGATGAACGCTTTCTGTCTTTCGATACAGTTCGGTCTCTGAAACAAGACTAGGTGATACATTTGCAAATGCATTGAATTCCGACAGGAATATATCTCATGTCTCATTGTTGAATCTTTCAAGATCCATGCGTATATACAGTCACCATTGTCGCTCAATGTATGGTGGGTGGGTCTATCTAAATACATAACAGTCATGCAATCGTGTACAGTAATTCCCACGAATGGGCATTTTGAAACTTGGAAGCAAAGGGTATTCAACTCTCCAACGCCAAGTGATGCTAGATCAAGGCTCAAACGAAGGTCTGCTGACTCGTCGGCCACCATTTTCCTTTCGATCGGCAGCAAGAGACTTGGCAAATTTACTCCTTTCTCGAATTTGCGGACCCTTCCAGTAGAATAGATAGATAGGGGCCACAACGAGACAAGATAGACAGCCTAAGATCGTACTGGCATATTGAACATGCCATTTGCTGCCAATATTGTTGTACATCGGCGTGGCGTACATTGCCGAGATACCGGCCAGCAGGTCACGAGCGAAGGCATTACCACCGCAAGCGGAAGCTGAGTATACACCATATGATGCGATCATGTAGTCCACAGACGAGAGATAGATAGCATAGTTTGCGATTCCGACCATGGTGGAGAAGATCATTGATGCAATCCATGGAATACCGCGCGCTTGGCCGAAAGATGTCCAGGCAAAACCGAATAGTCCGATCGGCTCGAAGGGTGCCAGCCAGAGGAGCCACTTGAGACGACGCTCGGGTGGGATTGCCTCGTCGCCGTGCTTCTTTCGGAGGTGTTCGTCTCTCGCGAACCAAGGGAAGTAGGAGATGTAGGTCAGAAGGTAAGCGAGGTTGATTGGGATAACGGCCCAAGCACAAGCCAAGACCCCGAAGCCCCATCCTTGCTCGTAGACTATACTGAAGCTCTCCAGGAAGGTGAATATGAGCGCATCGGAGAACCCAGAGAGAAGAGACAGGCACAACACGATGGGCTCGCGCAAAAGCATATGAAAGGGTCGAATCCAAATCTTGCCGGCTTCCTTGAGGGAGACGCGAGGCTTTTTGAGTTCGTTGGGTCCGTACACGTTCGGGTCTTCTCCGGTCTTGCGGCGACGCTTTGCTTCTCTGTCGATAAGGATTGTCGAACGACTTTCGGGCATGAAGAAGATGATCGCTTGAGTGACGGCTCCGAAGATGAGCTGGATCCAGAAGAACCACTGCCAATCGAGGACTATTTAAAATCTTTATTAGTACGGATATCACTACATAGCAAATTTGTAAACTCACAGCGTTCGATCGGACCACCAATAACACCACCAATACTTGTTCCGATACAAGAGGAGAAGACAATAAATGCCAGCGGGAATTGCTGCTCATCGGGCTCGTAAAGGTCGGCAATCAAACCCAAAGTGACACTACCACCGGCAGTGGAGATTCCACCCAGGGCACGTGCAACAACGATGGAGCCCCAATTAGGAGCCAATGCAGCAGGGAGTTGCCAGATGTTAATCAGGAACATTGAGAGCTGGAGGATGGGCCAGCGACCAAACTCCTCACTCCACGGAGCCCAAAGCTCACACCCAATAGAGTAAGTAACAAGGTAGGCCATTTGTCCAGTTCGGGCTTCCTGTTGACTAATATTCCAGGCCTTTGAGAGAGGTATTACCGCATTGGGAAAGACGGATGTGTTGAAGTTCATGGATACCTGGACGAAGGCAATTGCCACGAGGTACGTCCATTTCTTCCATCGAGGCCACGAGTAAGCTAGTGCATCATAGCACTCTGTTTCCTTTAGCTCGCGAGGACTATCTGGGGCGATGCCGCCATTTTCGGTCTTCTCGGTTTGGGGCACCAGGTCATCGTCAGAAGGATCGCTGGAACTTGAAGGATCGCTGGAACTTGAAGGATCGTCGGAGTGTTGAGCCTCAGGGCTGTCCAGTGGGGGCTTAGGCTCTGACATTATCATATATAAACAGTCGGCTGAGAAACAGGGAAGGCAACTTCTGGCAAATGCTTTCATTTAACTATCTGGCAAAACATGTGCGTCAGGGCCGATGCGACTCTGTCGAATATCGTCATAGTTCGAAACCGGTTTATACTTCATAGTACCAGAGTTGATCTGTGGAGACGATGTGGATCACCCGCTTATACTTCAATAGGCTCGTGCATAAAGAAGTATACATATTGGGGCAGCCTTTTCTTGATCCAATCGACAACACCGTTTGCATGAGAAAACAGAGCTCATCAACTAGCCCTGGGATGGTATGATGATAGCAAGCCAACTATCACAATCCCACAAATGTGGAAAGCAAGGGCTGAGACATCAAAAATGGGATGAAAAATGTGCACACATTTGGATTTGATAGCGCGATGGATGTGCCCCACTAGACCAAAAGCCACAGACAACGGACCAATCGATGATTATGGAACTAATGATTGTAATAGGTTCTGTAAAAATCTGGAGTTTTCATTTACTCCACAGTCATGGCGTGGTCAACTCCGGACTTCCGACTCGGTACATCGGCCATGACATGGGGATTGTACGGGGAAAATGATGGTCAAGATCCAATGGTAGAACAGTTGAATCATCCACCGTTGCGCATGCGCGCGTACCGTTTTCGGAGGGTTCTACGTCACACGCAGATTCTTAACATGTGCCTGTCCGGTTTGAACCGAAAAGGGTTCCTTCGGTTCCACCTTTGACTCCACAAAAATGGGTCTTGCATGGTTGACGTCATGAACCAGCCCTCGGTCGCGATGAATGAAGAAGGTGATGCGGATATTCTTCGGCATCCAGCCGTCTTAGTAATTCGATGGCTTCAGTATATCTGAGATGTAAATGGTAGTTAGTTCAGGAACCGTTGGTCCCTGATCAATGCAGATCGCCACATATAATCAAGTTGAATTCTGTGGTCCAACCAATCAATCCGTCGGGATTGACGGGTTAAGTGGAGATGAAAATCCAAAGTCAAAAGACCCTGATCGTTGTGAAAAGCAGAAAGTCAGCCGAGAGGTTAACTCAAGGGTGGCTTTTAATTGAAAACCACAAATAATTAAAACACCTCACTACAGTAACTGCGTTTACCGTAGTGTGGTAAATGTGATTTAGATAGAATGGCATCTCCATTGTCAAAGAACATATCACCTCGCTTGATTCAGATCAGCATGCACCTAGGCAAGATCACGCTATCAGTACACTAACGTTCCGATCCTGGGTAATGGAGGTGTCAGCAGAGTATCGCTCCATAATTACCTTCGCGTTCCAGATTAATTTACGGAGTATTCTGATTGAGTGGGTGGCTGATTATGTACTCACTAATACTACACTCGGAATTTTCAATAGTGCACCTTGCCTAACACCATCAGTGTGGTGTTCGATTAATTCGGTAGTCAAAGTCAACTGGTCAGAAGTTAAAAATTGGAGGTCATGTGACTGCGCGTCGTGAGTCGCGTGTTTGGCGATCCGCGTTGATCGATTTGATATCTGCACCACTCGTCATGGTGTTCAAGCCCTTTAAACCTCCTTTGATTAGGAAGCCTGAGACAACACAGCCGGCACAAGAACAGGAAACATCCTCTAAGGCACCTGTGCACCAGGAAGATGCAGCACCTGGGCCCGAGACGCGGCCAACACCATCCGGAGTCCGAAAGCCTCTCCATCAAGTCAGAAATGTGGGGAAGGAATCTGGGGAGAAGGTGACGCCTGCACCCGAAGCCATCAAACTGGTAGGCGATGAGAAGTTTTTCAACGCCCTTTGGTACGTCGCGTTGTACCGCCTTGGTCATTTATTTTCACCCGTAGACCCAACTAACGTTATTTCTTCACATTAGGAGAAAACCAAGCGCCAAGAAGAACAAGACATGGGATGGCGACGGTATCCTCACGGCTCGCGCCGGCTATGTCACCTTGCGAGATGTGGGAGGCAAAGATATGGGACGTGCAATGTTTGAGGCAGAGCTGGAGCCTGGCAAGATGCTCTACGTGGGTGGGAAAGAAGTCGAGGTTGACTCTGAAATACCTCGCAGAGAATATCTGGCCGGAAAGAACATCGTGCAAGCCACAACATCGACACCGCAAACACTGAAAAA
This sequence comes from Penicillium pulvis, assembly GCF_028828015.1. Lineage (NCBI taxonomy): Eukaryota > Fungi > Ascomycota > Eurotiomycetes > Eurotiales > Aspergillaceae > Penicillium > Penicillium pulvis. The sequence continues at coordinate 6,882,445 of NW_026643080.1, forward strand.
ATCCAGAAAGACTCCTGTGTCCGCCCTGAAGAGCAGCGGTGACCAAATCTCAAAGACCCTAGGCCGGACCGGATCTTTGAAACGAGATGCATCGGCATTGGATGGGGATGGAAAGGGCCACTCGGGCTTCAGTGCCTATAAGAAGCCATATCTCGACGATTCAATCCTGCCAACCCATCCTGTCAAAGTGGTTCCTCGCCATGATCCGACCGCGCCGGGAGCTTTGGTTATGCCACGACCCACCTCTGTTCCTGATGGGAAGCAGATTGTAGATGTGGTTGTTGATCCACTATTGACAAAGAGTTTGCGGCAGCATCAGCGAGAAGGTGTTCAGTTCTTGTACGAATGTGTCATGGGGATGCGATCTTTCAATGGCGAGGGGGCAATTCTAGCAGACGACATGGGCATGGGAAAAACATTGCAGACCATTGCTTTGCTGTGGACCCTCCTGAAACAGAACCCGATATATGGCGCTCCTCCAGTAATCAAGAAAGCTTTGATTGTCTGCCCTGTGACTCTTATCAATAATTGGCGAAAGGAGTTCCGCAAGTGGCTCGGTAACGAACGCATTGGAGTCTTTGTCTTTGATGACAAGCGGAAACGTCTGACCGACTTCACCAAGGGAAAATCTTACAGCATTATGATTGTGGGCTATGAGAAGTTGAGGACGGCTCAAGAGGGTCTGGCCAAGGGCGCTGGTGTCGACATCATCATTGCAGACGAAGGTCATCGACTCAAAACCCTTTCCAACAAGAGTGGCCAGGCCATTCAATCTTTAAATGCAGCAAAGCGAGTCATTCTTTCTGGTACCCCGATCCAGAATGATTTGAGCGAATTCTTTGCTGCAGTCGATCTTGTGAACCCCGGTATTCTAGGCACATTCAAAGCCTTTATTCGAGAATTCGAAACTCCAATTGTCCGCAGTAGGCAGCCCGAGGCTACCAAGAAAGAAATCGAAAAGGGTGAATCCCGAAGCGAAGAGCTTCGAGAACTTACATCCAAGTTTATCCTTCGCAGAACAGCAGACATATTGGCCAAATACCTGCCTCCCAAGACAGAATACGTACTTTTCTGCAACCCAACTCGCTCACAGGCCACTATCTATCAAGCCGTTCTTGCATCTCCTCTCTTTCAGTCTGCCATGGGCAATTCCGAAAGTGCTCTCCAGCTGATCACTATCTTGAAGAAACTTTGCAACAGCCCGTCGCTACTTACAGCCAAGAACAACACTTCCCCAAGTGAAACTATTACCTCCCTTCTCGCCTCTCTACCACAAAACCTCATGCGCCACTTCTCTCCCTCAGCAAGCGCCAAAGTTCGAGTCCTCGATCAAATGCTGGATAGCATGCGATCAAACACATCCGAAAAGATTGTCCTCGTCTCGAACTACACCTCAACCCTCAACCTCCTCGCTAACCTTCTAACCTCCCTCGGCCTCCCCTTCCTCCGTCTAGACGGAAGCACTCCCGCCCAAAAACGCCAGCCCCTAGTCGACGACTTCAACCGCCTCCCTGCCGACAAATGCTTTGCGTTCCTGCTGTCCGCCAAAGCTGGCGGCATGGGCCTCAACCTCATAGGCGCCAGCCGTCTCGTCCTTTTCGACGTCGACTGGAACCCCGCAACAGATATTCAAGCCATGGCTCGCATCCACCGCGACGGACAAAAGCACCACTGTCGGATCTATCGCGTCATTTTGAAGGGTAGTCTCGAGGAGAAGATCTGGCAGCGACAGGTCACCAAACTTGGTCTTGCGGACAGTGTCATGGAGCATAAAAACAGCGTCGCACAATTCTCTACTGCTGAGCTGCGTGACTTGTTCCGTCTGGACGAAGAAAGTCGCTGCCAGACTCATGATTTACTCGGCTGTGACTGCGGTGGCAAGGGTATTGTTGCATCGTCATCTTATGAGGTTACCACGCCTAATCTGAAGACCGATGAGGACGGAGTTAGTGACTCTGAGCTCACGGAGCTAAGTGATGAAGAGCCTGAATTCCCGAAATTGGTCAAAGCATCTGAGGTCGATATGGAGGAACAGGAACGCTCAATCCGTGATTCGTCGCGAAGAGGCAGGAAGCAGAAGGATTCTATGCATCAGTCGCTGGCGCAGTACGCACATATTGACCCTTCACTTCTTGCTAGTGCCGAGGGTGAAGAGGATGTGGCTGCTATTATTGACGATGATGTCCTTCATTCTTTGTTGAAGGATGAGTGTAATCGCATTGGTTATATCTTCAAGAAGGTAAATGTTGCTGAGGTGGAGAGCCAAGACACTGTGGCTGCAGATGGGGATGGGGATATTGTTGTTGATAATGAGTGATGAATAACAAACATTCTAGATAAATGAATAGAATTAGATCTCAATGATCCAGGTTCAAGGAAGATGACTTTTCCACGGAGTACCTAGAATGGATATCATAGCTAGATCGGCTTAAGTAAAATATGCATATTGTCAAATCATTATTATTGAACATCGAGACTATTCATACTAACCATAGTATATGAAAGATCAAGGAACATGGATAACCTAGAATCAACTGAAGGGAAAAAAGGGAACCTTGGTTTAAAAGACATGATCAACAGCCAGGATCAAATATGCCAAAAATCTAAATATACAAAGGAAAATGTCGGGCTCGAACAACAGACAAGATCTAGAGCGATCATAGGCTAAAAGTGAAAAGAAAATAAATAAATAAAATGAAAGGAAACAGATGTCGAGGCCAGAGGGAGGGAAGTAATCAACCTCCGATCCCATCCCATCCAACATGCACCGGACCCAACCATGATTGCGGTACTAATACCGCAGCTTACCCACAAGACCAAATGTATAAGCAGCTTCAGCTTCACTCTTCATTTGAATCATGAAGATCTTCTGAGAGCTCGTGTTCACACCACCCTGCTTTGAGATGACCCCGTCGTTGGTCTCTTCATACACGGAGACAGCGATTCCGGTCCGTGCGATTCGCTCAAAGGAGCTCTCAGGAAGACAAACGTCCAGCAAGATCTCACCACGCGTCTTACCGCGGACGACGATGCGCTTCATCGACTCAGCATCAGCGCGCGGGGTTGCCGCTCCCGAACTAGGCGGGGAACTTCCATCGCCGTGCGAGCCACTATTGTCGCTGCGGCCGCTGCCGCTCACAGCTGTTCCAGGGCGGGATGGGTTCTTTGGTGGAGCAGGCATGATGGTTAGACGGGCAGCGCCCATATCGCGCCATTTAGATGCTGATTCACGTAGGTAAATACGGATCTTGGCATTTGAAAGACCGATTCCATCGGCGCCCTTAATTGCAGCTGCTATGCGGCCAATGCCGGACGATGGAGAGGGGGCATCGCCTGAGTCGCCGTCGCCGGAGTATAGACTCCCTTCGCGACCGGTGCGGGAGCTGACTGTTGAGCGGGCGATGTTGAACATCTTGCTTCCGCCGCCGAAGCGTTTCAGGGCCGAGAATGCGCTGCTCATTGTTCCAACACTGCTCTCGGAGTTTTCGGCGAGAGAGCGGGGGGAGCTGCTTGACGCTCTGTAGCTTCTTCTCCGACGGGGGAATCCGAACCAGCTTCCACCGGATTTGGTGGCCGGCTCAAAAGCTGGCAGGTTGTCGTTCATGGGCCCGCGGGCGTTTTGAAGAGCAATATAGGTTGGGTTGTTGATGCGAGCGTGGTTGATTAGAGCATAGAGAGCGTCGCAGTCATCTGGGTTTCGTGACCGGAACATTATGTTATTGCTGGAGGTTATCTTGGAACGTTCAGTCGGGGGCGAGCGAATGCTAATGTCGATGGCTGTACCCCGGCGAATGGGGACAAGGGGGGTCAGCTCCATAGAGATCAGCGGTTTTGATCGAGAATCGGCATTCATCTTGAATGCCTCAATAAGGCCAGGGCTGACGGTAATGCTGCAGTCATCAGGAAGCAGAGTCTCCCAACTTCCCTTGTCAGACCATGCAAAAATTGATGCGATGGCCTTCGAAGACTTGGTGGGCTGCAATGGTACAGTTCGGTACCCGCTCTGTGATGCAGAATTGGAAGGAGATAGGGAGCTTGCTTCGGAAATACCCGACTCGAGGCGCCTGGGCTTGGGGAGCTCACTGAGTTCGCTCTCCTCGTAATCTGAGTCCGAAGCCGAGGAATAGGAGTCTTCCGAGTCGGATCGAGAGTATTCCGACGAGGAGTAACTATAATGTCGCACTGTTGAGGCATCCGAGTCCGACTCCGTGTAAGAATCTGAAGCTGTGGAAGGTTCGTACTCATGCTTCAGAGGCGAAGAGCCCCTACGCTTTAGTCGAGCACTTGTTGGACTGAGAACGGGGCTGTTTGAAAGCTTGCCAGTGGAAGAGCTCGGCGATCTATGGGGTGGCGGGGGTGGAGGTGCGTCGTCGTGCGTTGACCTGCGGCGAGACTTTCTTCTCCTAGATTTTGTGGGAGTCTCTGGGATTTCTTGAGTGGGCAGCGACTCCAGAGGAGGATAGTCCTCTTCCTCGTCGTGGTCAACGCTACTCGGTGTAGACATATGAGTTTGGCTGCTGGTGCTCCGAAGCTTAGGAATCTGGGGGAGGCGCGCCGACGGAACTGACGACACACGAGGAGATTCAGGCTCTGGCGACTCCTGCTTCCGTGGAGTCTTAGGCTGGGGAATCTTTGAAGCAGGCTTTGGCTTCGGTTTGGGAGAAGTTGTGCCTTGGCTTACCTCGCTACCCTCTCCATAGTATCGGATTTTACTTGGCGAAGACTCTGACGCCGCCGCGGCCGATGCTGTGGGCTCCTCAACAATCGTCTGGGGAGAAGGCACCTCTGAAGCCGGGCTGTCTCCATAGCGGGACTGCCTCTTTGCCTTCGATCTTTTCAGCCCATTGGGGGACTTGTCAGCATTGCTCTGAGAAGGCAGAGACTGTAATCCAGAGCGGTGTTGTTTTGCGGAGACCTCAGACCCTCCCGTGGTGTAATCCGTATCGCGAGTTACCGAAGAGTACAGAGAACTCCTTGCATCGGTTGTAGAAGAGCTGACAGTGCTCGGCTCGGAATAATGCTCTTTGGGAGTGAAAGATCGACGTCTCTCGCCAATTGGGATATCGACATCACTGGGGTTTGCTCTAGGTGGAGAGTCGCTAATAGAAGACTTGCGCGCCTTGTGTTGCTTTGCTCGACTGATGAAGCTCTGGCTGCGGCAAATCGATGGAGGAATAGGATCGGAGCCCAGCAGCGAAACCCACTCCATACCGATCTCATAGTCATCAATACGAAGAGAAATCAGCTCTTGCCAATACTTCTCATCCCCGGACGCACTACGAAGCATGATCACGATCTCGCCAGTTTCACCGTTCCGGGCCGAAACACATCGAAGGTCCACGGGCGGGAAAAGCAGCCAGCGGTCTGAATGATCAATCTCACAGATCATCAAGTCGCCTCCAGTTCCATGCCCGGAGACATTGTCTCGATAAAGCAACTCGGCACGACAGTCTACTAATTGGCCACTCGAATGGTAGAGCGATAGATTGAAGAAATCGCGAGCACGAACTCGACGAGTCTGGTCAACCACAACATTTCGGGCGACTGCCAGAGTCATGGGGTCTCTAGCGCGACTTGCGTCAATAGTAGCAGCAGACTCATCCTCCAGTCTCGCTCTCTCATCACGAGCGCGTTTTCGAGCATCAAGTACGAGACCCTGGTAGGCAGTGGCGATCCCTTCGGCTTTTGGTGATGGGTGCAAGGTGTTGATCCCCTTGAAACTCTTAGCAAGGTACTTCAGTCGCACCAATGGCCGCTTCAATAAATAGGCAACATCAACCTTGTCGCCTTCAGAATCGACAATATCGCCATTCTCATCCCGCTCCATGCCTTCATCCAAACTCTTTGTCTCCGCATTATCATTTTCTTCCCCTTCTTCCAAGGGAGCAAGGTTCACAATGACATCTTTGAACCCAAGCCTCCAGGCTTTGAGGTATTCCTTATAGACTCTCTGTGCACCCTGTGCCCAGTTGAGGAGGGCATCTGTGTCGTTCTGGGGGATGCGCTTATGCAATGTCTTTAAGCGTTCTATAGCGACCCCCATATTGACGATGGGCTTGGAGAAATTCAAGTCATCCTTCGGATCTAGCGAGGGACGGAACAAGCCAGCGGCGATGGCTGAATCGGATCGTGAAAGAACACATGTCAGCAGCACGGGGATGACACCACCAACAAGGGTCTTGAGCTCTCGCATATATTTCGCTTCATCGGCGGATAGCTCAGCCAGGAGGTCTGGGATAGTCGCACTGGCCAATCGACTCTTGTTGGTCCGGATACTTCGAGCGGAGCGGATACTTCTGCTTCTGGAGGCAGGAACCGAAAGGACAGACATGAGATCATTGTGGTTTGTGAGTCGACGCTTCAGCTGTGATGAAAAGACAGGGAGGGAATCAGGGTCAAAATGGTCCTGCTCTTCTGCAGCTTCTTCTGCTTCTTGTGCGGGCTTGGACTCATTCTGTCGAGCGGCGCTGGCCGTAGCCCTCTCCGGGGCCGCCGGAGCGGACAAGGATGATCCTTCTGGGAGGGTGCTCAAAGTCTCACTTGAAGCAATAGTGGATAGTTGGTGGATTCCAGTGCTCGGGAATGGCTTGCTACGGCCCAGCGGTACAGGTGCATTGTTTCCTGAGACCTCGGATATCTCCGAATCTGGTTGAAATTCAGACTCGGATGTTGCAAGGCTGTCCTCGTATAGCAACTCTCGTAAATTTTTCTCAACCTTGACTTTTGGCGATTTGCGGGTCTTGTCGGCGCTTGCTCGCCTGGGCGCTGACACAATCTCAATGTCATGAGATTTGCGTAGCCTATCGCTTGACGGGGGGCGATCTTTGTCTCTGGCATGTCGGCCATGAGAGCTTTTAGGGCGAGACTCGCTTTCTGCTAGCGTATCAGATGTCAAGCTGCTCGCGGTGTCCGTATTAGCCACTCTCTTGGATCGTCTCTCTCGTGCCGATTTGATGTCCAGTGGGTTAGGCATGTCCGGTTTGTCCTCCTCGTCTAAGAAAGGATCCGGTTGGTCGGATAACCAAGCCTCAATCTTCGCACCCCGGTTTGCTGTTGGTGGAGGAGGCCTTGGAGGCTCCGCTTTGGGTATAGTGAACATCTTCCTGGACTCGTCCAGCATCTGTGCAAAGATGCCTCCTTTGGGAACTTGCGGGTGTCCGCGAGCGCGCCTCCTCGATAATTCTGAGAAGTCAGCCTCGCTTCGTGCCCATTCTACCGTATCATCAGGCGGTGGCGATTGTCGCTTATGTTTCCCTGACACTTCTGACCGGATGGCAGACTTGGGCCGATCCGTCTCCGTCTCCCAGTCGCTTTCCACCACGGACTCGGGCCGTTTGCGAGGGGTCGACTTCCATTCTTTGACGGGCGTTTTCGCTCCAGATCGCGGAGTATCTTTGCTTTTATCTGACAGATCTTTGAGATTATCTTTCGTCGCCCGTGGAGATCCCAGTTCCGCCCCTTCGTTTGTGGTGTATTCACTGATGCGCTTGGGAGGCGGCAGGTTGCGAGTGGGCGTTTGTCCTACCGAAGTATTCGACCGATTCCTTCTCCAGTGTTCATCGCTAATGACTCGTTTGCGCGGGGTACTGTGACTTCTTTTCCTCGTCTGCCACACGGCGCCTTTGGTGGGTTTCGCCTTCGCGGGCTTCTCCTTCCCTGCTTCTGACTTTGGTTTGATAGGGTCGGGCGCAGGTTTATTCTTGGTCTCATTATCATCTTCGTCATTGTACAGTCCATCGTCGATCGTGATCACGCCACCTCCTTGTTGTTGCCAGTTCCGCACTCTTGCGCGCACTGTGTTTGTATCGTGGATCCCGAGCGGTAGGCCGATGTCTACTGCCTTCGGAGTGGGTTTCGCACTCCCTCCAGCCTTGGAGGGACGCTGCGGGGTCGCAGGGGACGGCATCGATGTCTATTACGAAACCAAAGAATGCGTTAATCTCCGAGGTTGAGGGGGAAGTGTAAAGCTGATTGTTGACCGCGTTCACGGATTCATTGTTTTGTTGACATTTCGTCATCGGTCGGGAAAATCTTTCTGGGCTGTTAACTCACCAGACACAATGGCCTATGATCACAGAACAGAGAACAGCATTTGCTTTTTCTCTTCAAGTTCTCTTGTCAAACACGTTCGAGGGGAATGTAAACAAGGGCGATTAGACGCTGATCGACGATAAGCCTGAACTGCCACACTAGTTCTGCTGCCGGGGAAACCACGCGCCGATCAGATCGGGCCTGTGACTGGCTAGCTCTGCAAGGAGATCTTCTGATCACAGTTGATCCGGTCAACTGATTTTAATTCTTTCACTTTTTTGAACTGGGATGCCGAGCTGATGAGGGCCTCGATGGGCTTGGCATCGCCAGTTTTTACCCTCACGTCAGTGTAAGAATGTGGGGGGCTTAACCTAGAAGAATGATGGGGGGGGGGGGGAATAGATGAGAAAGATGATCTACAAGTCGATTCGGAGATTTCAGGGAATATTTCATTACCGGTTGCGCGTACCTTTTGCATTGGGCGTCATAGCAGTCTGATTATGGAGTTGGACAAAGTTGGACTTGGACGCATAATTAAAACCCCCCTTCCATTAGTATGTCAAATATCATGCATATTCACTATTTATCGTCCTAGTGATTTCTCTAATTGTTTTCATTGTTTTTTTGTTTTTTCTTTTGTTTTGCTTTGAATCCCATAAATGTTCCTAAAGAATCCAAAAGATGTGAAATCCTATCGATCTCAATTCCAACCAAGACATGATTAATCCCCACCTACTCTAGGCTACTCACATGCGGCTATGACGGAAGAGGTGCTACTGGGCTTTCTTCCACTCTGCTGACCCTTGTCTCTTCATGACGGTTGAGAGGGTCCGCATGCTGCTACAAAGATAATCTATTTCAGTCAGCCACCTGTCCCGCTTCGTTTTTGTGGAGCCTTGGAGACTTACAAAACGGGACCACAATCCAGATGAAATTCATCAAAAAGTAATAGACCCAGAAATAATATCCCTCTGGTCGACTATAAGGTCGGTCATGGACATAGTGGTCGAACAAACTAGTAGCGTAGTATAGCGTATCGCCGTAAAGATGGCTCATACACACAACGATTTGCATCGGGTGGCGCAATGAGTGCCGCGTTGCGGTCAAATATGCAACAACGAAGCAGAGGGGCCCCCACAAGAGCTGGTTGGGCACTGTTAGTGGATAAAGCTCGGGAAGCCCGGTCTGGTCTTGGTCGTGGGTACACTCACCACGGTTATGGTCTCCATGCATAGCACCAGTGTGTCTGATGTCATGTATCGGGAATCGGAAAGTGCGTACTCTTTCCATAGCTGCCCGAATAGATCCTGCGCTGAGGCCATATGAGCATGATGCAGCATGAAATAGCCCTCAAAGAAACAGTGTAGAGTTCCAGCTAATTGGTTTGGTCAGTCTCGTTTCCTTTTTTCAAAATTTGCTCGGACATCGATGGGGTCATACAGAGCACAAACCACAAGATGGCGATCCGATCCGCGATGTTAAGAGTTGGTCGCACATAACTGGCCACTGCAAAGGTCAGTCCGAGAAGGACTGCACATCCTCCACTAGCTTTGACCAGTAGCTCCAAGACAGGGGTCTGGTTGGGCGAATAGCCGACAATGTCGGCGCCGAGGGGGTAGTAGGGGTGAGAGGAGCCACTCGGCATTATCGCTGAGTGTCAAAAAAAAGCTTGTTTTTTCGGCTTTGCTGATCCTCTGCTCTGGCTTTAAGCTGCAAAACTTTGACTGGATTCAATTGTCCGGTATTTTGGAATTGCAGAGCCAAATTGTGGTCTGCTTGATAGCTGTGGGATGTTTTGTTTTTCTTGGGTCTATCGTTGTGACCACTCTACGGAGCATTATCGCATGGTGGATCTGCAGGGTTGGGCCAATTGGAAGACAAATTCACCGAACCCGGCACTATTCAACCATGAGATAGTGATGATGTTGGTAGAATCAGTAATTTCAAAGAAGCATTCAAGATGTCAAGCATTGACTGTGATTTATTCTATTTGTTCTATGAAAGGGGTCACGTGCAAAGTCACTATTAGCTGCGAATTGCTTGGCTCCAAGTTCCTCGATTCCCCAGCTTCGTACCGTGATTCCCCGACTGCTTGTATGGCGACCCGCCTTTTACATCCTCCCCCATGCCATCCGATGCGACTAGGAAGCCCCTGAATATCGACCTTTCGCGTTCCTCAATGGAATCGCCCCCAGGAATTGCTGCCTTGTTCGTCATCTCCTTCGACATTCGCACCGGGTAAGTGATACTCCCCTTGAAGCTCCGAGCAAGGAGGGGCATGTCGCTGATACATCCTCGAACATTGCAGATATGTGGTGTCGTGGAAACGAACCGCCCCGGGAGGTAAGCAGATCCCATACATTGTTCCATTTTACCCCTCCTGTGACGTGGAACTAACACGGGTCCAATAGTCGAGGTCGAAGGGGTGGTGGAATACAAGTCACTCCCTTCAGGACTGCACAACGTCACAGAGGACCTAGTGTAAGTATATTATGTCGATGAAACTCTTTCTCCAGTCGCGCTAAATATCCTTCTACAGATACTTCGTTCACGACCAGTATGCCGGTATCAGCGCGTTTCTCAACCGTCCCGCCGCCGAGGCAGAGCGCAATGCTAGGATGTTTGCCATTGGAGTTCTGGTCCCCCTCAGTTCTGGGAGACTGGGCAAGAGTTGGAGACATGCTCCCAAGCTGAAAGAGTTGGCGTTGTATGTTTGAGAAGCTTCATCGCACAGCTATGCGCCCCGCTAATCGTCGCGTTCGATAGGAGATATGCAGCGGATATGGCCGACACGCAACCATTATCAGACTACTGGGACACCTTCCAGCTGAAAGACACACAGGCTGCGCCCGTGGATTCCCCGATTGAGTCACCATTAAGCCTTCGATTTCGACCGGAAGATAGACAAGATAGACCAGATAATCGCAATCGCGCATTTAGTGATGCGATGGTGTTGGAGACGTTCAGGCCGGCCTTGACGCCTTTTCACCCTGCTTCCTCGCTTCCGGATTTCCTTGATTGCTTTGGACCCTTGATCTTCCCATTGTACAGGGCGGCACTCTTGCGAAAGCGCATTCTCTTCATGAATGAGGCGCCAGTCCATACACCCTGCAATTATGGTAATTGTCCTGTCCTTGAACCAATGCTTGAATCCCTACTCACCCGACTGCAGTGTATGATCTATCGCTGCTAGCATCTCTCCCGAACTCTCTTCTCCAAACACTTCCGACTGACCGCACCCCACCGTTGCGACCCCGCCCCCTGTTCAACGTTGGCATTCATGATATCCCCTTCCTCTCTTCCTTTGATCCCTCTCGGGCAACTATGGATCCTGAAACAGACCCAAGCTGGATTGCTTGCTCGACTGATAGTGTCCTGACCATGAAACCCGAGCTCTACGACGCGCTCGTTACCCTCCCTCCACAACACTCTCAGCAAGCCGCAGAGCGAGCTTTTCCTACAATCAGCTTGATGGACCCTTCCAGCACCAAGCACAATTCGAACCAGAAGTTTCAACTAAAAGCAACTCAACGCGATGCTCGCCGATATGCTATGCTGCGCAGAGGCCTACGCCAGTTCTCCCAGGACCAATCCTCAGATGACAGCTCCGATGCTGAGTCGACCTACTCTTCAAGTCATATCGTGGAACCTTTGTCCTGGACCCGACTCGCATACACCTCTTTCATCTGGTGGGCATCTGCCGGCGAGAACCGCGACGGTCTATCTGAAGAAGAGGAGGAACAACAGATCGAACAAGACGCCCGACTTCTGGCAAGCGTGGAGAGTCTTGCATACCCCGGCCCGGGCAGAGGTCGTCGCCGCTCTGTCCATCTTGAAGACCCCGGCCAGGAGCCTGCGGAAGTCGCGCTGGTAGCTTATTTCCGTCGTCTCACGACCCAGATCTTCTACACACTTTCCGGCGCCATTGCTCGTCATGATAACGACGGCGAAACCGATGCCTATGCCGATACGCCTTACCTTGATGACCCTGCTGAAGATGAGACAGACATGCCTCTCTCCAACTCCCGACAGTCTTTCCACAGCGATGGTGGTGAAACGCCCCTCCTGCGTCAGAGATCACGTGTGAATTCTTCTGGTCGTCATGAGTCCGCCTCGATACACAGTACACAAGATACGGAAGACCCGATTGCCATTACTGTTGCTGATATGGCGGAGATGGGCCTCGACGTGTGGAGCGCCACTGATCGCATCTTCGTCGAGGAACTTGTTTCACTTTGGTGGGGACGTTCGGCCTATGTTGATAGCGCTCGGATCAGGTGCTGTGGTATCTCCATATTGTAGACAGTTGGCTTCGATATTTTTGTCACATATACCTTGATCTTTTCTTTTCCTATCTCAAGACTTGATTTCGCTGTATCTGTGAATGCCTCCTGTATCCAGCTTTTTGTGCAGAGGTGTATTACATTTAAGCTGGGAAGTCTAGTTTCCTCTTTTTCCTGCTTGGGTGATGGGGTGCCGATGTACATATCCGGGGATTTGCCGAATTAGAAACCCCCATCCTGCCGCAGACGTGCACTTCAAACCCATAATGTAATTCCAACACCGGTGTTAAGGGTGTCAGAATAAAAGGGTAATGGGTATCGGCCCACTCGCAGTTCGCTGTCGGATCGCTCAGGTAAGTCAAGAGAGGTGTTTTTCCTCAAACTGGGATTAGCCACCTGAGCGCTCATGCAAGCTTACGGTGGGAAACAACGCATATAGCCAATTATCCATGGCTGATTTGGCGCGAGCTCGGGTAGGAACACATACATATGCAGGTTGTTATGCACAAATAAACAACGTGCATATGACTTGGTTTGGACCAACAGGAAATCGAGGCCTAATAAGGCTGAATGAGGCTGAATTGTGTTCAGCTTCGCCCCAAGACATACCACTCCCATTTGCCTTGCCAGGCTGAATCGTCTCTTTATGTGCTTTTTCCTTCTTTTCAAACTTTTCTTTCCAATAAATAAGCCCTCCTCTCCTCATTCCCTATTGTTTCTCATCCAATATATTGTTTCTGTCACAATAACTCACTATATCAATACATTGTCTTTTTTTGACATTTCGCTATGGCTATCTACATCCCTCTTCCCTCGGATGAGGTGATTCATGACTTTGAATATTTTTTCCTCGAGCAGTCTTATCGATTTCTCCTGAACGGATGCTGATTCGTGAGGGTCTTCAATGCCCTTATCCATTCAATCCTGCGGGCAATGCTATACTCACCTTGGCTGGGGACGCGATTCTCCGCCAGATTCTTGTCGATCAGGGTCGAGCCAGAGGAAGATCTCCGAGTAGGAATTTCTCTTATCAATGACTAACTGGAAGTATACTAACTATTATCTCCAACAACAGAAGAGATCCAGAATGTCATCGAAAAGGTGGCTCCCAATGTCAACCTGTATGAGAAGGGTCTTGCCCTAGGTCTTGACCCTTACATCGTCAAAAATCCGAGCCAGCGGAACGAAGTCGCTGGGAAGATTGTCATGGCTACTACCATGGAAGCCATCCTTGGTGCAGTCTACTATGACTCCAACAAGAACCTCGGTGCTTGCGAGCGGGTCATGTCTGTCCTTGGCCTCTCCTGGCCCGAGTGATCCACCGCGATCCCTTCAATGGTAATTCCTTGCCATAGAGGCATAGAGAAGCTTCGATGAGGGGATATGGGCAATCTGTTACAGGGCTGCATCTTTTTTATTTAGCAGTGATATGGGGTGTGAAGTGCCTTGCATGTCATGGCGCTATTAAATGAGCCTTATCCACTTTGCAACGGATCGCCTCTATCCCCACATGGCGGCGTCCTTACGCCTCTATGGTTGGGAATTATTTCATGAAGAACATTTTCTGGGCATGATGAATCGCAGCGGAGGATTTGAATTGAGATTTCTTGAGATAATCACTTATCAAAAATGAAATCATATTAAAGCTGTGGCGCTAGAGGTCGCGCTCCCAGCTCTCTTGAGTGTGGTTTATTGCGTAGAATGCTCGTACATGGGCAACAGGGAACAGCTTTCAAAATCACTACTAGATTTCTCACAGCCAATCTGTAATCACGGCAATTTGTTAACATCTTAACTGAAGTGCTTTCAAAAGAACTTCCGTCTGGTCAATCCATCTCTCTTCCACGACATCAGAGGCATGATAATTCATATATGAACACTGACACAACCAACCCTTACCCATATAAATCATACTGACACCCCTCAAATCAATATCGACACTGCATTACCATCAGGATTTAGAACCTCGTACTTGATATCCTTATAATCATCTGTCGCCCGCGCATAACCAACGAATTCCTCCTCACTATCAGCAAGTGCCGTATAAAACTTCCCGATGGCCTCCGTAATTTTCTTATCCACATCCGATGTCTTAGTCCGATAAACAAGCCACTGCGAATGGGCGCACGCAATCAGCGTTTCTTTATCCTGATCCGGCTTGAAGTTGAGTAGGTATGGAACATGGGAAGAGAGAAGCCATTCCCGCGGATGATTCATAGGAAGCGCTTTGACAAGGTCGTCTTCGGTGTAGTTGAGCAGACTCTGTAAGGAAGTGGGAGGCGGGGTGAAAAACGAGGGGGGCTTGTTGATCACGAATGCTTGGTAGTAGTCTTGTAGGTAGTTGACAGCTGTGTGTTGTGGTGATGCGATGTGGATACACATCGTCACGCAATCAACTAATTCGGCGAATGTGCTGATGGTTGGGAAAAGGGGTAAATCAGCGCCGTTGGGACTTCGCATTTCGGCTGACCAGTCCTGAATCTCTTTATCGTCTCGGATATTCTGGTCTGCGTTGAGCTCAGGGTAGGCTAGGGAAAGCATAGTTTCCACGTAAGCCCTGATCTTGTTCCACATGCTGTTGATACATCTGGCGTAGGCGTAGTTGTGGAACTTTGGGCTGTTGAGTTGTTCTGGAGGGAAGCCTCGTTCCTTGAGATCTGTGGGTATGTAGCTTTTCTTGAAGTCAAAGGTCTTGTATTCACTCCGTATGAATTGGAGTGCTTGCTTCGAATCAAACCCGATGATGTCGAGGATTATATGGGGAACCAGAGTGCTTCGAGCTGCTGCATTCAATGCTAGGGTTTTCTGCCAGTGCGGGCGAAGGATACGGAACACAGGGTGGTGGGGATCTAATTTTCGGTTACAGGCGACTATGACGGCTTCTTCGATCAAATGGGTACGTGTAAGGTGAGCGGTGACTTCGTGTCGAAGCCAGTCGCTACATTGCACACAGCTTTTGGCTGTTTGAGATAGAAGTTAGCGCACATAGTAGAGACACAGTTTACTGGGGAAATTTACCATATCGCCAAGCCCAGTCAACAGCCTCATCCATTATCTTCACCTTTCGGTCATGCTTTTTGTTTCCAGTCCGAATGTCCGTCCGCTTGGTCAATTCTCGGTTGTAGACTGTCACCGAACTCTCAATGCTGCCTCGCCAATCGATGACAATAGCTAGCGGGTAAAGCTGGCCTTTATCATTGAGATAGAAGAGACACACTGACGCGCATCCATACCGATAACTCTTCTCGCCATTTTGCGCTTTGGGGTCGTAATATTCACATTTGATGTCGTCAGCCGGGGCAAGACCAGCAGCTTCACGGAAGTAGCTGTAATCCTGCATATATAGTGACCCTCGTGAGCTGATGCTTAGGTCTGTGATAATATTCTTCACTGCTTCATCATCTGCACTTGCAGCTTTGATGAAGTGGTGTATCCACATATCTGAAGCCCGTTCAATGGTTGTAGGATTTGTCCCTGTAAAGTGTTGCTGGGCAAACCGAGCATCGGTGTACCAATCTTTCAAGTCGCCCACATTAGGACGATCGAATATATCATTGCGAGACCCCCGCGCGCGTTGTGTCCTGTTATAATCTTCCACGTTTGCAATCTTGGTTCCTGCATCGGGTGTGCCCATTGTCCCATACCGGGCGTGACCGATTAACCCTGCTGCTCCTTCGACAACTTCTTCAAGAAACCCCTCGGCGCGTTTGGGAATTGATTCGAATCCATGAAATTCTTGTGGGACAACCAGAGGTAAGATCGAGGTCAATTGGACCAGGCGCATGGCATTGAAAATTTTGAATTGCGAGAGTGTTGACTTTTGGTTCTCATCCTTCTCACGCGCTGCTGCTTCCTTATTACCAGCAAGATTAAGATGGGGTGGGAAACCATCTTCTTCGCTCTTTGTGAAGGCAAAGTCGTTGCATTTCTGTTCCTTGGTCTGAGCCGGAGGGACCAGAGGCTCGAAATTGGCTACATCCATGAAGGATATATAACTGTCGAATATATCAGCCATCCGTCAAAATGATCAAAAAGCTCAGGGTTTGATGCAAGTACCGTTGTTCTATAAGGTCGTATGCCTTACTCATGGCAAGCTGAGTCCCCCGGTATGTTCCTTTCTGAATCCCTTCAGGCCGCTGATCTCTTTGCTTTCTCCAGCTTATATTTTCGGGATTATGGTCGAAGGCCCGTTTCTCGTCTTCATTCAAATCGATCTCCCATGGTAAAAACTTAAGGTGTGACAGCTCATTGATGAATACACCGGTGTCCAGGCCATTGGCAACAACGTTTTTAGGGTCCTTGGGCCATTTCCTATGGGCGTCGGTATCACTAGGCCCGACGCCAGGAATCAGGGACCCGACGCGAACCATGATTGCTTGCAGCGAATTGTAACTCAATAGTCGGTATGTTCGAATTGAGTTCCGATACCTAGTCGCTAGTCCCTTAGGTGGCGACCTTGAAATTAAATAGTGCAATCAGTAATTGATAGAATATAATCAGTCACCGGAGCTACGTTTGGTTTTATAAATCACTGCCTCGTGATGTCATGACTGGTCAGTAATCGAAAACATCAATCTTCATAACATGCTACGTTCCAAGGTTGTCCTCGTATCCCGCACTGTCTCATATCCAAGTGCAGTCAACCTTTCTCCTACGATGAGAATGTCCATGCTGATTCTCGGAATTCTGGCATCATTGCGGGGCTGAAGTACGCACTGGGTTGAGTCTGTCCGGAATCCAGAACAGCCATAAACGGATACCCCGGATTGGTTACTGAGGACGAGGTTCCGCAACTTAACTATTTAGGCTTTACTAAGCCAATAGAACGTTGATTGGGTCGATGGAGAATTTAACGCAAGTCGGACACATAAAGTTGTCAGTGGATGACCCGTCCTATTGCCTACACGGGCAACCCAAACGCTGCAAGCGGATATCCTGGGCTGTGGGTAGCTTTGTTTGGATCCCCCGGATTTTGAAGGCATCGAGACGGGCCGAGAGGCCTGGCCCACTGCACAGAGGGTCATCGACAAGGCTCTGCAGTCTCAAGCTCAGGTATCTACTGGCCACAACCCTTGGTCCTAAGGTTCTGCCAGTATAGGTGACCGTAAGAAGACGTTCGCCTTCAGCTCAGTCACACAGCGAAGAAAGAATTATGCAAGAGTCTGGATGGTGAGGGATATGTGCCGGTAAAGAGCTATTTGGGATTCTATTTAGTGGGGAAGCACCTTTGACAGACCTGGAGCCTCTTACGAGATAGCACACAAAGTCCATGATACATTCTGGACCCAGCCACTTTCTAGGCATGCACACTGGAATGCTGCAGGTACTCTAGACCCACCAATCCCGAAACGTCACTCGGGACGTACCGAACCCAAAGCTGGGTTATAGAACAGAAATTTGCCAAATAATCGGTGTCGGTTGTGCTATCCATCTTGAGCATATACGCCATCTAGAATGATTATAGTTGACTGTTGGTTATACGAAGAAAATCCATTATTAAACGGGTTAATATCAAGAATAACTCCATGCAGACATAGGAAATGGTTAAGGAGTGTTCGGGTGAAGATGCATAAAAACCGGGGAGTGAGTGCAAGCAGTTAGATGCATAGTGAACTCTCTAAAAGAGTAATAACAAGAGTATGATACTGCAGCGCCATGCAATAATAACCAAACCATAACCAGTAACCAAAAAGGCGAAAACATTAGATGCACCTGCGCCGGGGTATTTCGCAGTGTAAAGACAAAGACCGGCTGACCAAAATAACAGAGAACAAAAGACATCAGATAGACATGACGATTCATAGGCGTAAGAGACAACCGAGGTAGCCACCATTAACGACGGAACATACGGACTGGAGCACTCAGATCCCGACGTTCAACCACGTCATTCTCGCTTCTTGAAGATTGCGTTTGGAGGTTGGGGATGCGTCGGGGACCCCGTCCGGGAGTGGCGGCGGTGCTTCCAGTAGAGCCTGCGGACCGGCCAGCCTCGTTGGCGCTCACTGAGCGCACATTGCTGCGTGCCCGACCACGTCTCGCCCTGATCTGTGCAAGAGCTTCTTCGCGGTCGATTGGCTGGTTTGGGAAGAAAGACGAGCTCTGCGGAGCGTTTGGCTCACGAAGAGGAACTCGCTTGGTTGTTGAGTGAGAGTGGTAATCTTCTCGCTCCCGGGTCCTTGTAGGCCTGGCTTCGATGGATGCAGAGACTTGAATCCCCTCATTCATAGCCGGCTCTGATGGAGCATGATTGGCCATTCTAGATGTCCTGGGCTCTTCCGAGGGAGTGTAAGACCGCACATGTCCACTTGAGGAGGCTGATTCCCTCCATTCAGGGCGAGGTCGTACTGGGGGGTATGGAATGGGAGCGTCGAAATCCTCAGTCCGTCGAGGTGGAGGTCTGGGTATGTCGCGAATGGGTGATGGGAATGTTTTGAAAGTGCCCGTCTCTGGCGAGAAAGTTACCAGGGGCTCCTCGGGTAGGGGCATCTTCTCGGGAGGCTCCGTTGGCTCGCGCTTCACTTTTACTTCTGTTTCCACGCCATGTCGGTGCGGGGGAGGGGCAGGAGGCTCCACAGACGGCGTGTGGCTGGAATGGGGAGCATGGTAAGAGATCTGGGCTCGCCGAGCTGCCTCTTCTTGGGCTGCCGCCTCTGCTTGGGCCGCTGCCTCTGCTGCTTCCTTTTCCTGTGCTAGCTTCGCTTCGGCCGCCGCCTCTGCTTGTGCCTTTGCTTGTGCTGCCGCCTCGGCCTCTGCCTGGGCCTTTGCTCGTGCCGCTGCCTCTGCTTGTGCCTTTGCTTGTGCTGCCGCCTCGGCCTCTGCCTGGGCCTTTGCTCGTGCCGCTGTCTCTGCTTGTGCCTTTGCCTTCGCCGCCGCCGCCGCCTCCTCTGCTGCTGCTTTGGCTTCCGCTTCCAATTGTGGTTTTTGGAACTTTTCGTAGTATTCGTTATCGTAAATGAATCTTTGGCCTTCCTTTTCAGCGATTCGGCATGAGCACCGCTCAAACTGGCATTCGATATTCAGGAAATGGACCATCTCTTCCGCTGCAATTCTTTGACGACGCTCGATGTAAAGCTCATCTTTAAGGTCCTCTATCATTTCACAGTCAAGATCTGACGGAGCGGCGAGAGGCTCCTTAACAACAGATGTAACCTCTGATAGTCGCTGTCGTTTCGGGGGAGTGGCCTCGGCAACGTTTTCGGGCTCTCGTTCTTGAGCAGGGGACCTTATAGAGTCTGCTGCAGCTCTTTTCGGTCGTCGTGGTGTTGTCAAAAATGCGAGATCGCCCTCAGCCAGGGACATCCGACCAAAGTCTTCCTTGCGAATCTCATGGGCTCGAACTTCCAATTGATTTGAGTGGTCGGCTGCCTCCATAGATCGGAGTTTGCCCTTAAGTACTTCAAGTTCTTCCGTAAGACCAGCTAGAGCGTATGCGCGTTCAAATGCCTCCTGCTTCGCGTGGTCCTTAGCCTCCCGCTCTGCGGCGACTTCATCTTTCAAGGCCTTTGATTCCGATTTGGCGTGTTTCAGCTCTTCCTGAAGCTTGACCAAAGTCGAGCCGGCACGGAAGGCTTCTTTACGGGCCTTTCGGATTTCTTTCTCGAAAATGGATCGTTCGTGGGCTTGGCGTTCTTTCGTGCCGTGGAGTTCTTCTAATAATGATTCAAGTCGCTCGCTAATCCGGCGTTCTCGTGATTGCGCCTCGGAGAGATCTTCTTGTGCCGATGCGAGAGCTGATTCGGCCTCCTCGCGACCGAGGATTGCCCTCTGTAGCGCGGCATTGTTTGTTGCTGTTTGTGCTTGGGCACTCGGGCTGCCCCCTCGAGCGAGACTATTTAAGAATGCCACTTTTGCTTGGACCTCTGATACCCCTTTGATATTTTTGTGGTGTAGTGATAGCAGCTCGGAGGGAAGGGAGGGAGAGGCGGGGATGGTTTGTTGATTCATGCGTTCCGGTGATACCGGGTTGAGCGCTTTGGTAGGACTGAGGACTGGACGCGTTGGAGACTCCATCGCGGGTAGGGTCGAGAATATAGGTGACCGGAACAAGTGTCAAGCGGTCATGGGTGCAATTTGGGAGGAGAGGTGTCCACGGGAGAAAATCACCGCTGAAGTTTGGGGAGTGACGCACCCACACGATCCATGTTTATTGCCCTTTTCGTGTGAGACACGTGACCGTTGCCGTGGACACCAGGAAACCCAACCTATTCGGGTTAGTCACGCTTCTCTATCACGGGGCAAACCATCACGTGTGGAGGCACTCGAATCGGGATTAGCGCGGGGAGAATCACTAATCTGTGCGGCATCATATGCCACGCTCATGCGAGTAGCCGGGATCTGAGAATTTACGAAGCTTTTGTCAGCGGCATCTGATTCAGATGCATGAGGTCGTCACCTTACAGCTAGGCCAGCGTGCCAACTATCTGTCAACACATTTCTGGAATCTTCAGGTACTGTGAAAATGGTTACTATTATCTAACTTGTCTTTTCAGCTCTGATCTATGAATAGGAATCATATTTCACATACAATGAGAGCGAAGAAACTCCCATTGACCATGATGTTCATTTCCGACCTGGTGTGGGAGCTGATGGCTCAGAAACCTACACTCCTCGAACTGTCATCTATGATCTAAAAGGCGGGTTTGGCACTCTCCGGCAATACAATGCGCTTTATGAAATGTCCGAGAACGCCGTGAGCGGACAGGGCCTTTGGTAACTCCTCAAGTGTTCGTTCCTTAATCGCATGCTTGAAGCTGACTATAATAAGGGATGGACTAGAAGTTGTGCAAAGGCAAACTCCTATTCAACCGAGTGAATATCAAAAAAGTTTAGATTTGGGCACTCCTACACCCCGACTAACATCTGACACCGTGCGCTACTGGTCTGACTACAACAGAGTCTTTTACCATCCGCGATCCATTGTGCAGCTGAATGAGTACGAGCTCAATTCCCAGATCATGCCTTTTGAGGACTGGAATGCCGGCGAAGAACTCTTTAATGATCTTGATAAGGAACACGATCTCCTTGACCGAGACGTCAGACCGTTTGCAGAAGAGTGTGATCAAATGCGAGCAATCCAGATATTCTCTGGGGCCGATGATGCTTGGGGTGGCTTTGCAGCACGGTATATCGACCGCTTGCGGGATGAGTATGGAAAGAAGAGCGTATGGGTGTGGGCCATCGAGGATGGCACCCGAGTTCAACGGGTTTGTTTACCCAAATGTCTTCCAACGCAAAGGTGACATACTGACATATTTGCATTAGCATCAACAAATGAAAAAGGATGTGAACAAGGCCAAATCGCTGTACTCGATCTCGCCACAGGCCAGTCTTTATGTACCGATCGTTGATATTCCATCGAGACTTCCAAGCTACATCAATGTAGACCGACACTCCCAGTGGCAGACCACCGCCCTAATTAGCGCAGCTCTTGAGACTATCACCCTGCCGTCCCGTCTACGGCCATACCATGACTTTGAAGCCTCCCTAGCTGGCGATGACGGAAGACACACAATTTATGAGCTGCAGTGTTCCATAAACCCACAGGATCGAGATGACAAATCACCAACAGAGGAAGAGGGAAGACCCAAGGCCCAATCTGAGTTCGACATTGACTTCAGCTACGGAGACGGTGATGACAAAAATGCGCATATTTTCAACCAGGTCCAGGTGACTCGCGGACACGAGCGTGGAAATTCTACAGAACCAAAACAAGAGGAGCTTGGTCACATTCGTAAACTTCGATTGTACAATTCCGAAGCTATGCTTCAAAGGTATGCTGTATGCCTGTGTCCTTGTCTCACTTCTTCACTAACCGAGCAAATTATCTAGCTATCATACTCCGCTTCGCATGCCCATGCTTGATAGTTTCCCGCACGATCTCTACCCAACATTCAAGTCCAACGAAGGTCTCAGCGTCTTTGCCGCATTGACCTCTTCAACCCGGACAGCACAAAGAATTAAGTCTATCGAGGCCACCACTGCCCGTATGCTATCCGTCGACGAGCGGGAGAATATGATGAATGGATTGGGCGAGATCAGGGAAGTCTATGAGACTGGTTGGGATAGTGGATCCGATGATGATTCTGATTAGGTAGAGCTGCCAAAAACAAACAAGAAATACTACATTGCAATATGACGCTTCACTTCGGATAGATCGGCTTCTGACCCGAATATTAAACTCTCACGAGGCCATTTTGCGTTAGGGTACGGCGACATATTCCGCCGCCGTACGACCCCTAAATTAGTATTTGGTGCAGACTTTCTGGAAATCTCTTGAGTCATGTGAATAGTAGTTTGAATATTACGAGCTTTATATAGAGCTCTCGCCCAGAAAACGGCGGCGTCGCTTGTTTGACCAGCACACGTGGCGTGTGGCTTTGAGACAGTTGAAGACAATAGAACAAAATAACGTACTAGTCGAATGACTGAGACAGAGTAGGTCCCTAGGTGACGGGCCCTTCCCATGAACCTGGCTCAAAGCCACTCCTCGAACACCCTGCTTTGACCTTGGGTGCTATTGAAGTCTCCGCATCAAGCGTGGTAGGATTCGGCAGTTCGAAGTACAATTATTCAGAATGACCTGATTCTCCCGTCACTATTTCTCTGATAGCTTTGACAGTTTCCGGGTGTCGCCGGTTGTAATTTCAATTATCAGGAGAATGAATGCGTCTCTCGCACCTTTGACCAACCGGAATGATTACACAGGAGAGTAACCATGGAACTCGCATACCTTCCGAAACATGACAAGTAGCGAGCCATTGTTCATGGTAACTAATATAGAACAAAAGCAGGGGACCAACATCGCAACTGGGGAATTGACCTCGTGACATCATGCCTACTGATTGACCCCGCGCGAAACTTCACAGTGTCTGAGCGCACTTTCACCAATTTTCCTGCTTCACGGAAATCTCCACTTTCGAGCGCCGGCTGAGTTTTCTCTCTGAGGTCTCCGTTGTTTTTGTTTTGTCATACTCAGGACCAAGGTAGCTGTCATGTAACGTTACTTGCAGGAAGCGCTTCAAGGCACTGGATCATCCCGCCCAATTGACTCCCGGATAGGATGCATGAGCTACGGATCCACCTTGTCAAAGCCTAAACACTATCTGAGTGGAGAGACGCTGCAGGGACTGGTAGCATGCATCATTGTGGCCCGCTTTCTCGACCCTGAACCTGACAGATTCTCGGATCCTAGGTCAATGCGCGTATGTCTTAATTCCCGGACTCTTTTGGCAAATGTCTCGCCCAGGGCAATCGTCCTCGCTAACCTTAAAGGCTCAGGGCTAAAGCCGGTATGAACTTAAGTGCCGGAACAAGACTGCCGTGACGTTTTTCATTCGCGAGGTTTCCCCACAAAATACTAACCACTCAACGACTGATGAAACCTAGCTTATCTCTGTCGAGCTCCAACTGGCATATTTGATCTGGTGACGAGAAACTGCTAGTAAGACCCAGAAACGTGATTCCAACCCGCCTTTCAGTTTTATGATGACGGCAAAGGCCAGTAGTGTAAACCAAAACCGACCTGTCGGTATGAATACGATACGCTTCTTTCAGCCACAACATGCCTTCCCCGAAGAATTCTCTATACTCCAGTCTGCTTCCACTACAAATGCCAAAACCACTGCTTCATAACCGGGTCACCTCTAGTCCCGTTCCGAATGTCGGTCTCTGGATGTATTTGGCTTGGCAACACGTATCCAGGTGCTTCTGTTGAGCGAACCAAGTTTTACTCTTGAGACATGAAGGCATCCATTGGCCAGCCTCCTTGATCTATCGCCGAGCTAGCCGGGGTTGTGCGCTAGTATTAGCTTTCATTTTGCTTTGACACCGAGTTTCCAGAGCTGCACAGCTCCGTGCCTTTGGATATGTGGAAGGTTCGCTGGTTTCTGTTACTTCGCTAGGCCCAGTCAGCCTTTCAAGCTGTGTCCCACTTAGGGAAACGGTATCGTATGAGTACCAAAGTCGTACGAATATAGTCACGCATCATCCAGATCGAGCCGATTTCATCCACCAATCTAGGAAACATAACATCTAGCCTAGGAAAAGGTTTCCGAGAGCCAATATATAACCCACACATATTATCCTCGCCTCTTTGCAGTAGTTCCTGAACCGTTGAATTATCTGTTCTAGGAACTCTTTCGCTACGGTTCCGAGGTCTGGTTCTTTGTTCAAGAAACAAATATAAAGTTCATTTGACGCTTGATTCTAGCAATCCACTGCCGTTTCGATTCTCAGTATGCGCAGCGCTTTGATCTTTCTACTCTATGTCGCCAGCCTGGTCTCAGGCAATGTTCTGCCGAGGCAAGCTGCCGGCGACATTCGGGTTGGCATTCGTCAGCTTCAGAGCAATACACAAGCCAATACTACATCCACCCTGCTTCCTACGTCCACAACTTCTGTGACTCTTGCCTCCACTCCAACTGGGACGCGGACGGGGTCAGATCCAGGAACTGGAACTGGAACAGCGACAGTATCGGGTCCAGGCACGACTGGAAATGAAACGACGACGGCAACTTCGTCTCTCTCATCAACATCTACTAACCCAAGTAGAACGAGTACGCCTCGCGGTCCTCCCCCAACTTCCACTCCATGCGAGAAATGCTCTGAGAGCAGCTCTGCTACCTCAACCTCAGTCTCAACTCCATGCGAGAGATGCTCTGAGAGCAATTCTGCAACCTCCACCCCATGCGAAACTAAAACCACTCTGACGACTACTCCATGCGAAACTGAAACCACTCCGACGACTACTCCATGCGAGACTGAAACCATTCCGACGACCACTCCATGCGAGACTGAAACCATTCCGACGACCACTCCATGCGAGACTGAAACCATTCCGACGACTACTCCAAGTGAGACTGAAACCATCCCGTCGACTACTCCATGCGAGACTGAAACCATTCCGACGACCACTCCAAGTGAGACTGAAACCATTCTGACGACTACTCCATGCGAGACTGGAACCATTCCGACGACTACTCCATGCGAAACTGAATCGTCAACCCCCCTTCCGACTACTATGACTACTACGTTCACGACAACTACCTGTCCGAGTATGTCAATTCCCGGTTGTTATCCAAATGATCGCCATGAACATTGCTAATTTTTTAAAGTCTCGTGGACTTCTGTCACAAGTGGATCGGCTGTCATCAGTCAGCCGGTGACTCTGACTAGCACTCTCACCCTGACCTCTGTTGTCACCTGCAACGAGGGATGCCGTGAGACAACTACCCCAACTGAGACCGGTGGTTTGATTCCGTCCGCTACTTCGGCTCCCGAATCTTCCTCTCTTGCGTCTGTAAGCTCTCTTGCGTTTGAGAGCTCGCCTGCGGCCCAAAGTACTGCTGCGTCCCAAAGTTCTCCTGCAACCCAAAGCTCTCCAGCTGCGAGTGAGAGCTCCTCTAGTTCTGGAAGCACTGTAGCCTCCGGTTTCCCTACGGTGCCTGTTGCTTCTGCTAGTAGTAGCCCTGTCTTCAATGCCGCCTCGTCTCAATTCCAAAATTCTCTGACTGGCTTCTTCCCCGGTCTTGTCATTGCCTTGGTACTGATATGATCAGCCCAGATTTGAGGACCATGGAAGTTGTCAGGAGAAAGGACTATTCACGATGGGGTCATGCTGAAGAAGATTTTTGGACATTTTAGGCGGTACAGACTGGGAAACGTACGCGAAGACCTGACCTAGACGGAAGAAAATGGAAGGGGCAGACAAGTATGTTCAGTTTTGTGGATCTGGGATTTGAGTGGGTAGTGGGTTATCTTGCTACCCACTCTCATGCCCCTAGTTTTGATTCTTCTTTGCCTCGGCAGGAGAGCAAAGTTTCTTTGCGATGTGACGTTTTGGTGGTATGACTGACGTTCCTTACAATGACATGCAGGGATAGTTCTGCATAAATTAGTCTTTAATTGATTCAATTGTGACAGTATTATTGAAAATTTGCAGATTATGTCTTTTACTGCGAATAGTAAAGTCTTGTACGTCGGAATAACTATAACATTATGACAACCCTACTCATCACTCTGACTTGAACATTTGTATACTGCCTGTTGGCCTTAACTAGGGCTCAATGTATTACATAATATGGTGGGGCCAAACAATGCAAACACCCTTACATCGAGGTGCTGTCGGACCCGTGGCCTCAGATGCGGCTCGTTGTGTTTCTGTTGCCAGGTGGCCACTCTATCCCCTCGCACCTAGATGAATTAATCGACGTGGTGTTCTACCCTTATATCACCCAATCTCCCTCCCGACTCTGATATACACCCCCAATCCCCCCACCGCTCGATTCTAGAGCTACATTCATTCGGCGCAAGACTAGCGTTCCACCGACACACCTCTTGGCGATCTGGTGGAGCGGCTTTCAGTACTCACTACACTTCTGTACTAATAAGCTGCCTTCATGTGCGTCATCTCCGAATAGCTTGTCTACAGCTTACATGATGAACTGACAGTCTCAGTGTGCAGCAAAAACATAGATCATGGCTCTCCCAGGCCGCCAAAGGCTTCATACTTCGCCATTCCTCTCCTTCGCAATCCTCCCAATTCTCGTCTTTCTCCTCAGCTTTGCAGGATCAGCTTCCGCAGCTGGATCCGCCGTTCTCGGTGTCGATGTTGGCACAGAATACTTTAAAGCAACACTAGTTAAACCTGGTATTCCTCTCGAAATCGTCCTCAGCAAAGACTCGAAGCGCAAGGAAGCCGCTGCTATCGCATTCAAGCCTACACGAGACTCATCCGCGGCTTTCCCTGAACGGTTCTACGGCGGTAATGCGCTGGCCCTGGCGGCTCGCTACCCGGACGACGTCTACATCAACCTGAAGACACTTCTGGGCGTGCCTTTTAATGATGGAAATAATGATGTGATTAAGAATTACTGGAGCCGGTTTCCAGCACTGAATCTCGAGAGTGCCCCCGATGGCCGTGGCTCTGCTGCTCTCCGCAGCAATCGACTCGGCGAAGCGGAGAAGAAGGATGCGTTTTTGGTCGAGGAGATTTTGGCCATGCAGTTGAAGCAGGTTAAGGAGAACGCCGATGCCTTGGCTGGAAAGGGCTCCGATGTCCGCGACGTCGTTATTACTTATCCCGCTTTCTACACCGCGGAGGAGAAGCGGAGTCTTGTGTTGGCGGCGGAGCTGGCAGGTTTGAAGATCGAGGCACTTGTCAGTGATGGTTTGGCTGTTGGTTTGAACTACGCCACTTCCCGACGATTCCCTAGTGTTACAGATGGCGAGAAGCCGGAATATCACGTCGTCTTCGATATGGGAGCTGGCTCAACCACTGTCAGTGTTTTGCGCTTCCAGAGCCGTCAGGTCAAGGACGTTGGCCGTTTCAACAAAACCGTCCAGGAAGTTCACGTTCTTGGAGCTGGTTGGGATAAGACCCTTGGAGGCGACTCGCTCAATGATCTCATTGTTGACGATATGGTTGCCAAGTTGGTTGAGGACAAGAAGCTTAAGGACAAGGTCACTCCGGCACAGGTCAAGGCGCACGGAAAGACAATGGCGCGTCTGTGGAAGGATGCGGAGAAGATCCGACAGGTTCTGAGTGCCAACACCGAAACATCTGCCAGCTTTGAGGGGCTTTACGACGACGATTTGAACTTTAAGTACAAGATCACCCGCGCCGCTTTCGAGAAGATGGCTGCTGAACATGTGGCTCGCGTCGGTTTTCCTTTAGAGCAAGCTCTAGAGGCCGCCAAATTGAAGCTTGACGATATTGACTCCGTTGTCCTGCACGGTGGAGCTATCCGAACTCCTTTTGTTCAGAAGCAATTAGAGAAGGTTGTTGGCTCGGCTAAGAAGCTTCGGACCAACGTCAACGCCGATGAGGCTGCTGTCTTTGGTGCTGCCTTCAAGGGCGCCGCTCTCAGCCCCAGTTTCCGCGTCAAGGATATTCGTGCCCATGATGCGGCTACCTACCCTGTTGTTCTAAAGTGGAACACTGATAGCAAGGAGCGGACCCAGAAGCTCTTCACCTCTACTTCCCAGGTTGGCCCGGAGAAGCAGGTGACTGTCAAGAACCTTGAAGACTTTGAGCTCAGCTTCCACCAGCTGGTTGATGAGAATGAGCTGCCCGTTTTGAGCGTGCAAACCCAGAATTTGACCGCGTCAGTGGCCAAGCTTAAGGACACCTTCGGCTGCTCGGCTGCGAACATTACGACCAAGTTTGCAATCCGTCTCAGCCCTGTTGACGGCCTTCCCGAAGTGACTGGTGGCAATGTGAGCTGTGAGGTGGAAGCCGAAAAGAAAGGAATAGTGGAAGACGTCAAGGGCTTTTTTGGTCTTGGCTCCAAGAAAGATGAGCAACAGATCCTCGGTGAGGATGGCGAACCCGCTGAATCCATTACCCTTGAGGCTGAGGCTGAGGCTTCCACAACCTCGTCCGCCAGCGCCTCTACCGCCACCGCTGCCAAGGAGAGCACCAAGGGTACCAAGGTTGAGATCATTCCGATCGCTTTGAAGTCCACACCACTTGGAACCAAGGCCCCCTCGGCCTCCGAGCTAGCTCGCATTCGTGCTCGCCTGGCTGCCTTCGACGCATCTGATCGCGAACGTATTCTGCGTGAGGAGGCTCTGAACGAGCTTGAGTCTTTCATCTACCGCAGCCGTGACCTTATTGAGGGCGAAGATTTCGTGAATGCTGTCAAGGCCGACCAGTTGACCACTCTCCAGGAGAAGATCTCCCAGGCCAGCGATTGGTTGTACGAAGACAGTGACAATGCACACACCGCAGACTTCAAGGCGAAGCTCAAGGATCTGAAGTCCATTGTTGACCCTGCTCTGAAGCGCATCCAGGAGGCTTCCTCCCGCCCAGCTCGTGTGGAACTTCTCCAGGAGATGTTGAAGAATGCCGAGTCCATGAAGTCGCTGATCGAGAGCCAGATCGCTATTGACGACGCGGCCTATTCATCCTCTCTCTCGGCTTCTAGCACCGCAACCGTCGAAGACGAGACCAACTCCGCTAGCACCCCTACTGCTGCCCCCACCGATGATTTGGATGACCTCGACGACGACGCGTACTCCACTTCTACCAAGAAGACCTCTACCAAGTCTTCCGCCGCCGCAAAGCCAACTGGTCCCAAGTATACGCTCTTCACCCCGTCGGACCTCACCACCCTGACCCAGGCTTACGACACCACTAAGCCCTGGCTTGAGGCTCAACTCGAGCTGCAAGAGAAGCTCACCGAGTCAGATGACCCGGCCTTGACTGTTGTGGAAATCGACTCTCGTCTTCGCGAGTTCGAGCGTATCCTCAACCGCATGTACGAGCGTATGACAGCGGCCGCTGGAAAGGGTCAAAAGGCCGGTGGTGATAAGGCGAAGAAGGAGAAGTCCGAGAAAAAGACTAAGAACAAGGCCGGCAAGGGCAATGAGAAGGAGACGGAGAAGGCAAAAGAAGACGATCGGAAGGATGAGCTCTGATCTGTCTCATTTTGTCACTATATCGCATTTTGGTCCTTTTCCGATTTTTTTATTCAAGTACAGCGCATGATAAAACTTTCATATCCTCATGTACCATGCATTCATGTCATGTTTCTAAGTAATAGAGAAAAGAGATACAATGGAGTTTTTTGTCTACAACGCATGGGAGTGGGTTTGATCCAGCTTTACCGATAAGCAAGTACCTTTAGAACTTTGTGACATGATTCATTTCAATATATGTTTCAACAGAGGAAAACAGAAGATGGCCGCTCCAGCATTGTCAAACGCGTTAAAAAGAAAAAGAAGGGTGAAGTTGGGGATTATGAGCGAAGCTCGTGTGCCTCCCATGACGGACGCCACCATTTCGTCACGAATTTGAGAACGAACACGATGACCTGAAGCGTGACGGTCATTGCTCGGAGTATGAGGTATCCCCTCCAGGAATCAAATTGAATCTTTCGTTGCAGGAAATGCATTATGCTGTGCAAGAGTCTATGTCGAATCAATATTCAGTTTCAATCTTGGTCGTTGTCGCTGCGATATTGATGGCTGGGACTCACCAAAGAGAATGAAATCCATCTACCTACCTGAGCAAGGACCACAAAGTGGAAATCAATGTAGTAATTATCAGGGAGAGTCAATGGCCCGCATTATAGCCTCATCTGCGTTCTGTGAGATTCATCGCCGTATAGTCGAGTTAAGAGCCGACATACTACATCTGTGTTATGGTGCAAAGGTGCGTACATGCGCGTCCGTAGATTAAAAGCCATCTCAGGGGCTTGAAGTGAGTTATAGACAAAAAAAGGGGAGTCGCACGAAAGAAGCAAAAATCTCGAATCTGCCTTCATCCCTTATCCTACATAGATCTATTGAGTATTGCTTTTTGTGGCGAACTACGTGGCTTTCTACACAGCATGAATGGCTGATTTAGCTGATGAGAGGGTTACACGGTCTTATCTGATTATATGATCAATCTACAGGTAGCTAAGTATTGGCATGACTGATCCTTGGGTCTTTCATCGGACCTTTCCTTTCTATCGCGGGCTAGTCCACATCGGAGACGGGATAATGCTCGGAGGTATGATACCCGAATCAGCACGATCTTCCCTTGAGACCCTCAGTCCCACATTTTCAGGAACTTGGGGGTTTCGACTTCTGCTGTTTCGCTGGATTTACCTGATTAGGCTAATTTCCGTCAAGATCTGCGCTGCTGGGGAAAAATATGGGGACAGAAGCATCTTGAACTCGCTTTGATTATGAGGGTATCAGATTCCCCGGCATGACCCTTTTTGATCATCTACATACCGTCCACTACACACTTGACAGAGACTTTCTGGAGTCATTATGCTGTATAATTGCGGGGTACATTTGACAAGATGTAACCTTTGAAAAGAAGCTCCGGCGGGGCGTTGATCTCCACCAGTCAAACATGTGGTATCTGTCTTTCTGCAGGTTTTCAGGATATTATATCCCCTTAGTCCCTGCATTGTGGGGGTCGCAGCATTGTTTCAACAGACATCATACGCTGGTTCGTCTTAAGGTATCGTTGTTTTGCAGGCACTAAAAGTTCGGTTAATTGCCTTTACGCTATTTTTTGCATACTTGAAGATGAACAAAGCATTGCCTCCGTCGCAGATCTTTCTGTGTAGAGACTTGTTCTGCATTAGCACAGGGAATTGGAGGCTATAAAATCAGCAAGATGCCATTCTCCCATACTTCTCAAAACTAAAACAAATCTTATCTCCCAAAAAAAAGGAATATGAAAAGTGACACGACCACTATGTATTCTTCATCTATCTTCCTCGCCCTCCTCCCACATCTAGCACTCGCCCTGCCAGGAATAACCATCAACAAACGCTCAAGCATCCTCATCCCCACCACCTGCTTCGACTCCAACACAACCCTGAATGAGTACTTCAACTACAACTACCCGTGGGGCGACACCCACAATGGCGCCGCCATAATGAGTAGCGCGAACGCCGTAATCTCCACCCCCGGCACTCTAACTCTAAACGCAACCTACACCGGCGGCTCGGACTACGCCTACGACTCCGGCACCGTCTGGGCCAAACAAGCATTCACCGTGGAGGAATCAGGTGGCCTGGATTTCTCTGCCGATTTCCTCGCTCCCGTGGCCACGGGAACTTGGCCTGCGTTCTGGCTCGATGGTGTGAACTCTTGGCCTCCGGAGGTCGATATTGCCGAGTGGAAGGGTACAGGCGATATCAGCTTTAACACGTTTAATACTTCCAGTGTGGTCACGGCTGATGATGTGGAGTATCCTGATCCGACGGAGTTCCATACTGTTAAGGCTGAGTTTAGGGATGAGAATGGGAGTGATGTTAGTATCAAGTTCTATCTTGATGGGACCCTGATCACGGAGCAGTATGCTAGTGGGCTTACGGGGCAGCCGTTGTATTTGATCATTGATCTGCAGATGGAGGGGAGTAGTGGGAGTCCTGGACCTACTGGAAGTAAGTTTATTTGAATCTTACTTGCAGGTCCGAAGCTAATCTTGATAGCGACGCTTTACGAGATTAAGAATTTGGAGGTGGTTAGTCAGAATTCTTGATTGGGGGAAGTCATCGGGATCTGTAACTTAGTGTACTTAACTTTGGATAACCGGGGCTCGACGTCATTTCTTTCGATGAAGGGCAACATCCTCCAGATGGTGCTATGAATAAGCTACCTCGGTCATGATCCGTCCGAAAACCCCCGTTGCCCCGATAGGGGCTCACATAGTGGGCCGGTGGAGTTTATAAGCCAGCGTACCTGATTTGACCCGACCGTTTTCCATCTGGGGAAATTTGACTCCAGACAAATTGAATTACTTGAGAACCTTATTTGCCTGCCATTATCCACGCGAAAGATGGAGATAGGAGAAATCACGGCGAATCTTTTACCTTTTAAGGTTTTACACACCCGGTGGGTGCTTATCAGCCAGCCAAGACAAGCCAAGGGATTGTCTTATCTTGCGGGGTTCGACCGCTATCTCCGTACTATGTACTACGGCAATGTAGATGATAAGCTATTTACTTCTAGTATAATTAAGATGATATTCCCACCTTCAATCCTGTACTAAGGGCTTAATCAATCATCGCAGTCATGTCTGTGTCTGAGGTCTCACCCAAACCCAAACACGATGAACATACAACTATCGCAAGTGTCGATATCGACTCCAAGGCCGAAAAGGCCTTGGTCTGGAAGTTCGATCTCCACTTGCTCCCCGTCTTGGCTATGATGTACCTTTTCAACAGTCTGGATAAGTCGAATTTGGGTAATGCAAAGACCGCCGGGCTTACAGAGACCTTGCACCTTGTCGACAACCAGTACAGCACTATTCTCAGTATATTCTATGTTCCATATGTTCTCACAGCCCCATTTCTTGGTTTGCTTGGCAAGAAATTCGGTCCCAATGTCGTGTTGCCTTGCATGATGTTAGGCTTTGGCCTATGCACTGTTCTCATGGTCGCCGTTAAGAACTTCAGTGGTCTACTTGCTATTCGCTGGTTCCTGGGTATGGCCGAGAGTGCCTTCTTTCCATTGGTCATCTACTACCAAACAACGTACGTTGGCTCACTGCTCATGATCAACTTACAATCTAACAATAAACTCAGTTTCTATCGTCGTGGTGAATTAGCCCGTCGTCTCGCTATTTTCTACGCTGCCCAGAATATCGGCTCCGCCTTTTCTGGCTTACTTGCTTTCGGCGTCTTCCAGATTCAGTCAGGACCCCTCGCATCATGGCGATACCTCTTCTTGATCGAAGGCGGCGCAACCCTAATTTGCGCCGTGTTCGCACTATGGTATCTTCCCCGCTCGGCATCTGAGGCAAGCTTCCTCACGCCCGAAGAGAAAGAACTCGCCTACCTCCGATTGCAAATTGACAGTTCGGCCGTCGTTAACGAAAAGCTGAATATTCGCGACTCATTCCGCATTTTTAAACACTGGACTAGCTGGGCTATTCTCGCTATTGAGATGTGTCTTGGTGTCCCCCTCCAGGGCGTCTCGCTCTTCTTACCTGTTATTATCGAGCGTCTGCAATACAGTACTGTCAAGACGAACTTGTATACAGTTGCGCCTAACGTTTCCGGAGCAGCTGTGCTGCTCATTCTAGCCTTCTGCAGTGATTGGACGAGATGGCGATTCCCATTCATCGCGCTTGGGTTTTTGTTCACTTTTACCGGAATGGTGATTTATGCCGCCATTGATGTTGAGAATAATATTAATGTGGCTTATTTTGCTTCCTTCCTCATGTGTTGGGGTACATCTGCGCCCTCTGTGCTGCTTGATGTCTGGTATAACAACAACATTGCCAATGAGGGACAGCGTGTCGTTTTGACTAGTATTGCCGTTCCTGTGGCTAATATGATGGGTGTTGTTGCTTCGAACATCTTTCGCAGTCAGGATGCGCCAAAGTACATCCCGGCTTTGGTCACTACCGCTGCCTTTGGTGGTGTTGGTATCGTCTTGACGATTTCTCTGGGACTTTGGATGATGTGGGATAATAAGCGGAGAGATCTAGCTCAGGGTGTGCATGTGCAGGCTAAAGATATCCCGACGGAGAATCTTCGGGACGGTCCGGCTGGGGAATGTTTCCGGTGGTTTTATTAAAAGACTATATCTCATGTATAATGACACTTTATGATAGATCTGAAATTAAGCATTCGCTATGCGATTTAAACATTTATCCTGTTTGGGTTCACTCTAACGGCAATTTCTAATTGTCGAATCATAAGACTTATCGATCCGTGTTTGAGCATCTAAGAAGCAAAAAGCTGCCTTTTGAGAAGGAATTGCTGTTATTCTAATTGTTCTAGGCAGATGTAATACGTAGTGGGTTTGGTCGAGCAATGTAGTTCAGAGGTAACAATATGCAATCCGACTGCGCGCTGCGTGGTAGATTTCAGATAAAATACAGATGATGATACAAATTATGGTACAGACAGGGTATAGATACAAAACAAAAGACTCCGACAACCAGGAACAGCAGAGAAACACCATCCAGTGGCCCTTAAAAGAAAATTTAAACCATGAATAATGAGCAGGGCGATCAAGCACAGTCCATCTGGCAGTCAGCATCAACCTCCTCTCGTCGACGAAGGAAGGTAGCCTCTTCAAAGTCATCCAAGTCCATGCCCGGGGTTTCATTCAGTTGAGCTTTGCGTTGAATCGCAAGGATACGGCGTCGCTGCTGTCCCAAGCTTGGAGACAGGATAGTTCTTCCAAGTGGAGCATCCTGCCATGGCTGGTTATCTTCCAGATCGGAGTCATCATCCGCAAATATATCGCTTCTCCCATCCAGGCGTCTCTTCTGGCCATTCAGCATGATTGGGACAGAGTCAGACGATGCGATCGATTCCTGACTGCTAGGTGGGAGGGAGAAGTCATCGCCGTCATCGGTGACGACGGATCGGCCCATTCCAGAAAATGGGGTCAGCTCGGAGTAACCGTTGGTGGTGTATGTATGAGCGACCGGTGCGTTCATCGCTGGCACACCTTTCTCCTTCTCCAGCGAGATCTGGGTCTTGTATCCATCGGCCACGGACTTGCGGACCCGCATACCGACGGAAAGAAGGGACGATTGAACTTTGGCTGGCACCACTGGAGTGGCTGAGAAGGTGGCGGTCGAGTAGTGATTGTGCGATACAGTAGCGTTGGGGGCGGTTGACCCGGCGGAGAAGTATGAGGTGATTGAGGGCTGGAAGCGCCGACGCTTGGACAGAGTACTGTTTGAGGGTTGCATCGTGAAATGTGATAGATAGAAGGAGTGGAGAGGTGGGGGTATCGAACGATTTCAAGGTGAGGGGCAGGGGGAGATTGAAGAGGGGAGAGGAAGATAAGAAATGCAGAATGACAAAATGATGCGGCTGGTAGTCTGGGAAACGCGACGCGGGTCCGTGACACGCGCTTGACACGTCTTTCAACACGCTTTTCAATTATGCCAGTTTGGGATGACACTAGGGTTTAGGGCTGTTCACGAGTCACGTGTATATCAGACTTCTAAAGTCTACAAGCACTACGGTATCCAAGCAAGAAACTGTCGTTCTTAAATGAGAATAACTCAATGATTGGTTACATTCTTGTTATTCATGAATTCAATTGTAGGACTTGACTTTCCTGATTAGCGCTGTAAATAATTCATCTGGTCATTGATCCTTCTAATGTATGTACGGAGTTATATATCCAGGTAAGGTGGGAAGGATATACTGTACATCTACCGCGCCCTCAAGTTCAATCTTTATTTTCAAGTCCTTCAAAATTTGAAGCAGTATAGATGTACCTATCAATTTCACACCATGGCTTTTTAACAAGATACCTAAATCTCAGAGTACTTACACCTGCTTATAATATTCATCCCGCAATAAAAGACGTTTGATTACAGATAGCACTGGGTTCAAATTCAACATGATCAATTGATGCTATACTACCTAGTGGTATTGACGCGCATATCAAGCTTTTGTCCCAAAACAACCTTGGAAAACAGGAAATAATTTAACGCCGCGTCCCATCGATGATAAACATTCAAAGTCTAGCAAGACATATATACCAAGAATAGACCGTCTAATTACCAATATTTCCTCTCTTTCCACCACGCTTCTTGCGGTCATGGTGAGCCTTCAACACAGCCCGAGTCTCAACCAAACTGCGCTTGTTCTTGCTTCTCGCCTTTCCGAGCGTCATAAGGAAGTTCTTCTTGCGAGCCTTCTCCTTGTTGGTGGTACTCTTTCCTAGGTCCTCCTTGCGTTCTCTCCGTTTGGCTTCCTTGCTCTTATGGTCAGCCCGATCGGTCTTACCCTCCTTGGCATGAGCAATCTTCTCCTCGCGAGTGAGCTTGGCAGCGGACAAAGCCGCGAGACCTTCGATCTCCTCGGCGGTCAGAGGATCATCGGTGTGGCGGGATTGAGGAAGTTGTCCGGGTCGACGCTTGTTGCCGGAAACAGCGGACTCCAAAGACGCCTGAGCGCGAAGCTCGGCAAGCTTGGCCAGATCGGCCGGGGTGAGAATGCGTGTGGTTGCAAGTTTGGAGAAGGCAGACTGGCGAGGAGCATCCTCCTCCTTCTTCTCTTCGACCTTCTCCTCGGCCTTCTCAGCATCCTGCTTGGCCTTCTTGGAGGGCCGATCCTTGCCCTCGTCTTCCGAGTCACTGATATCGATTTCACCGTCACTCTCGACGTTGATCCACTCACCATCAACACTGCTGTCGTCGTCATCCTCGACATTCCAGGCATCCCAGTTATCTTCTTCATCTTCTTCATCATCATCTTCAGCATCGGATGCAAGACCCTTCTCAAGTCGCTTCTTGCGGCGTTCCTCCTCCTTCCATTTCTCAAGAAGCTCCAGACCCTCGATTTCTCCGGCCTCTTCTTGACCGAAGCGTCTCTGTTCTCTGTCACCAGAACGAAGACCCATGGCGGCCTCCTTACCACGGTCACGCTTCTTGAGCATCGACGCGCCAACATCACGGTAGAGACTCAACAGACCCTTCGAGGCCATCATCACACCCTTATCCTTACTCTTCTTGTACATGACAAGATCCTGAAGCAAGGTCTCGTTCATCGCCAGAGGCTGTCGGACACAAATCTCGCGAATGGCGTTGAGACCAGCCGTAGCAACCTCTCCAGCAGAAGCCTCAGAAACGAACTCGTTGGCAATTTTCTGAATAAGAGGCTCAAGAACATCCGGAGGCACGAGATCGTGAGATGCCTGGGCCAACGATGCCAGGAACGAAGTGACTGAGGGCTGACGGGGGGTAAGGAACTTCTGGAAGTAGGAGTAGAGCGACATGATATGCAACTTGTGCAGACCGACCAGTCGAGATACTAACTGCAGAACACAGAGCTTTTGCTCCAGCTTGAGCTTAGACCGAGTGTTTTGTAGATGCTTGGCGAACAAGTTCTCAGCAAAGCCCTGGGGATCATGCAATAAGTGAAGGGCCGAAAAGTTGAGTGCGTGGGGCTGGTTCTTCTTCTTCTCCTTCTTCCTGTGAGCTTGCATCGCTTTCTGGGCAACACGGGCCTTCTTCTTGGTCTTCTTGTTGATGCCAAGCCGATGCTTGATGCCAGCAACATCAACTTCCTCGTCACTGCTTTCATCCTCCATCTCCTCACGTTCCTTGTCTCCACCGAGGAAGAAGCGCACACCACCAATGATGACCTTCTCGTTCTCTGACAAACTAGCTTCCTTCATAATTTCGACAGTCTTGGAGTCAGTCCAGATTTGGCGCTTCCATAACTCTCGGGTCAGTTTGATTGCCCAAAGAGCCTTGGAGGACGTGCGGTCTGATGTGACCAAGTTGAAAAGAACAGTCTGCATGGTACGGTTCAACTTGTGGTTGGTAGTCTTTGAGTTGGAGGTGCGCAGCTCAGACAGGATCTTCTGGAACAACAGGGCGCGCAGAGTCTTGCTAGGCGTAGAAATGAGAATCGGGAACAAGGTGTGGAGCAGACTGTAATAGAAATCATTAGTTTCCAGAACCATAGCATTCAACGGGGATTCTTTAGATTCACATACGTTGGCGAGTCCAAACAATCCTTCTTTCGCAGAAGAACAATACTTCCGACCAACTTTTCTCTCAGCTCGGGTTCCAGCACCAAGTGATGCTGCATGAGCATATCAATCAATTGTTGAGGAAAGTCCTTAAGGATCTCAGGATAACAATCGGCGACATGGGTAATAAAGTCGATCAGGTCTCGCAGTGAGATGATACCGGTATCAGTGGCCGACGTGGGCGCGGACATGAAAATTTCACGATGCGACTCATATTGGTAGTGCTGGGCACGGAAATCCTCAATGTAGGACCTGAGCGATTGCAAATGTTGTCAGTCTTTCTAATTTTCCAAGGAGAACGTATGCAGAGAGCCATGGGGCAACTTACTTGGGATCCCGGCGAATCTTGTGCTGTAGATTGGGCCTGGCAGTTATGTCAATATACCAACTCCGACGACTGGTTTAACCTAGTCCTCGGGCGCATTGCCCGATTATATGGGGAAGTGGACATACAAGTCAGCCTCAACCTTTTCCAAGGCTCCCAACTTTCTTTTCACCATCTTGTTGGTTGTCTGTAGAGACAGAGTAAGTGCTGGTGGGCGAGGTTGGGGTGTTGCAGGTCCACCGCTTTGAAACTTTTTTTTTTCTTCTGCCGTATCGATAAGCGCCCCGGGACCACTTCTCCCTTGGAATCCAGCCAACGTGGATTATCCACCTTACAATTTGATAATTGCTATTAGATTACATTTCAATTTTCCTTTTTACTCCAATCTACTTTAGAAGACAGCTTGGAAAGGCCTAGAATGGAAATAAACATTTTTGTCGTATTGAAAAGTGGCCATTATACGACCCGAGGTCTTCATCATCGTATCCCAACTACGTTGGAAAAAAGCCATCCCATTGCGATCCTTATTTTTTTTGGACTCTGCTTTCTTCTGACTGTCTCAATCTAATGTACAGCCGCGCAGATGCATGCAAAACGACTGAATCCCGCTGAAAACCCCCCGTCCACTCCAGATTCCTTAACACAGAACCAAACGGAGAACAACATCCAGAAAACCCTTTACCGGTTGGACTTGGCAACACGCTCGAGCTCGTCCTTCTTCTTAATGGCGTAAGAGTTGGAGGAACCCTTGGCGGCGTTGATCAGCTCCTCAGCGAGGCACTCGGAGATGGACTTGATGTTACTATAAGGGTTGTTAGTTTTATGCCCCAAAATTATTTGGGATGGATGTTCAATATTCCAAATCATCCAAATCGATTGATTGTAACGCACCGGAAAGAAGCCTCACGAGCACCAATGGTGAGCAGGGCAACGGCCTGGTTGACACGGCGCAGGGGAGAAACATCGACAGCCTGGCGACGGACGGTACCCTGGGAACCGATACGGGTGGAGTCCTCACGGGCACCGCTGTTGACAACGGCGTCGCACAGAACCTGGAGGGGGTTCTGGTCGGTCATGACAGCAACCTGGGAAAAACCATGTTAGAGGCTAGAAATAGGGTTGTGTGATGACTTTGGATAAGACGTACGATCTCGAAGGCGTGGGCGACAATGCGGACAGCCATAACCTTCTTACCGCTGTTACGGCCGTTCATCATGAGGGAGTTGGTGAGACGCTCAACGATGGGGCACTGAGCCTTGCGGAAACGCTTGGCGGCATAGCGACCGGCAGTGTGGGAGGTGTAGACCGGGGCGCGGATCTGGATGTAGTCGCTGTAGATGGGCAAACGAGTCAGTTTCTGTTTTTTGATATCCTTCGATGTGTTGTGCTGAATGTTGTGTATGCTGGACAGTCGTAAAATTTCGGTGTTCGATTTGTTGGCGCAAAAAAACCACGTCCCACAACCCAATTCTCCTTATTCGCGTTCGATTGAAATGATGGATTGAACCGATATAGGGTGCACTCACGTCAGAGAGATATCACGGACCTCAACACTGCATTGGATGTTAGCGATATTCAATATTGAATTCTGGTCACGGGTTTGACGCACTCGTAGCTCCATTTTCCGAAGAGCTTGATCTCGCCCTCAAGGGCAGCGATCTCCTTGGGCAGGGAGGGGTAGGCAGCGACCTCAACTTCCCCGTTGTCGGACATTTTGGCAGGGTTTCGTGGGAGGTTGTCGTTGGGTGGATGAATCGTCAAGTCGAGGCGTCTGTGACCAAGGGAAATTGGGTGCGCTCGCTTAGCCCTGTTGTGGGGGTCACATGAGATTAGGGCAGAATGCGACCGCCAATCATACCACAATAGTCATGTGACCTAAATAATCGGTTCTCAGGCAGCGGTCTAAAATCAGGCAGGAACATTGATTTGTATACAACGGGTTCTGATTACAGTTATTTGTGGTTCAATTATTGAGTCCAAGCTTTCCACCCTCGCTTATTGTATAATGAGTCAATAAATAACATTTTGAATCTTCAATTGTTTTGTCCAGGCTATACTGAAGCATATAACGCCCATTGACTCTCCTTGACTAAAACCTTTTTTTATCTACTACATAGACACTTGATGTAATGGGAAAGGTCATCCCAGGTGAACCCCGAAGCCATCCCAATTGATAGAAGTTTCGAAACCAGAGAACATCAATGTTACTAATCATTCTTCAGTCGGGAAAATGTCATAAAAATAACTTCAGGTTTGACCAGAGACAGGTCTCAGCTTGAATGTACACGCTCGGTTCGCCTGACCGCCTTGGCGTGGGTGACGTTGGTGACGCGGAAGTCCCGACACTTTCAAGGGACAATTCGAGGAAAGCGTTCGTCAAACAACCCCGATTAATTCGACGAGCAACAGGGGTTTCGGTGGATTGCTCCTCTTCTGGTTTTCTCTCATTGTGCGAAAGCCGTTCATCTGCGATGAGGCGTTCCTGAGATAGGTGCTCCTGTCATCCCTCCCCCGCGCTTTTGATCCACACTTCTTCAATTTGAGGCCTTCCCCGTGTTCACAATGGCGGAAGAGAACCCGGACTTCCAGTTCGCTTTGCGGAACTTGGACAAGGAATACGAGGTAGGTACTTCCCCATCAAGGCATGGCCCTGATCCTTGCGCTTACACAAGACGTGTGATTTAACAGGAAGGCGATATCACCGAGAAAGGGTAAGCCGTGTTCCTTGACTACGATTATCGACCAATTAGTCCCACGAGAACGGGGAGAAGAGCGAGGAAGAAGATGCTCGTCGCTGAATGGGGGTCAAATGATACACAAGAAATGTACGAGCTAATCGTGAATAAAGGTACCAAAAACGTCGCACCATCCTTCTCTCGCAGTTCCTCGGACCAAACAAACCACTTGAAATCAGCGCCCACAGCGGCCATGAGGATGCGTCGGATGGAGGCCATATGGGTCCTCCAGCTATTCTGAGTGTTCGACCACCAACAGCCGAATCTTCACAACGCGGCCTTTCGTCTCCAACCTATGCCGGTGGGTACGAGGGGACGCAAGGCGGATCATTCGGGTACAACCATGGTGTCAGTATGGATATGCAGACTCCGTCACCGGCGACATCTGGACATTATGATAGGGACAGCTTGGGGATTTCACAGACACACGATCGGATGCCTTCTGCTTCGTCGCATGATTCACTGTTTCTCCCCAAGCCCATGCCCTCGGCCCAACAGGGCCCTGATGGCTCGAGAACGGCGACTTTGATGAGCCAGAGCTATGCCTTTAATCCTGACGCTCAACATGAGTATGTTGACGAGGGTATGGACATGTATGGCCCGGGCTCTGGTGGTGTCACGCGACAGTCAACGATGCTTGACTCCCAGCAGGGATTCTTCTCTGATTTCGCTGGTCAACAACATGATGACTACCGCGAGAGCTATGGAGGGGGATTTCATCGTTACTCACAATCAGGAGAAGCTTTCTCACCCACAGCAAACATGCCACCACCGTTTATTCCACCTTCGGAACTGGCCCATGGACCAGCCATTGAACATCTCATGCCCCTTGAACCTCGAGATATCCCATTTGCGGTGCACGACCCGCATGACAAAAACATACCTATGTCAACCTTCGAAAACCTTCCTGCCGTCCTCCGCCACCGGGCTCGAGCACACCCCAAGCAGCCAGCTTATTGGGTATTGGACTTGAAGGGAAAGGAAATCGCGTCTATAACCTACGACAAATTGGCTAGCCGAGCCGAGAAAGTCGCTCAGGTGATCCGTGACAAAAGTAACCTATATCGCGGGGACCGCGTCGCCTTGATTTATCGCGAAGCC
Source organism: Penicillium pulvis (assembly GCF_028828015.1). Classification (NCBI taxonomy): domain Eukaryota; kingdom Fungi; phylum Ascomycota; class Eurotiomycetes; order Eurotiales; family Aspergillaceae; genus Penicillium; species Penicillium pulvis. Next base: position 6,924,888 of record NW_026643080.1, read on the forward strand.
GAAATTATAGAGTTTGCTGTCGCTCTCATGGGTTGTTTCATTGCTGGAGTAGTTGCGGTCCCCATCAACAGTCTTGATGACTATCAGTCCCTAAACTTGGTACTCACATCGACTCAAGCCCATCTGGCATTGACTACCGAGAATAACCTGAAAGGCTTCCAGCGTGATATCACCGCGCAGAAGCTGAACTGGCCACGTGGAGTGGAGTGGTGGAAGACGAATGAATTTGGAAGCTTTCACCCTAAGAAGAAGGACGACACACCTGCTCTTGTTGTCCCCGACTTGGCATACATCGAGTTTGCTCGGGCGCCTACCGGTGATATGCGTGGTGTCGTGATGAGCCACAGAACCATCATGCACCAGATGGCTTGCCTCAGTGCCATCGTCTCCACAGTACCCACTGATGCCAGCGCCAGACAGTTCGCTACTAAAGGAGAGACTATTACCAGCTACCTTGACCCGAGACAGGGCATCGGAATGATTCTGGGGGTTCTCTTGACTGTGTATGGTGGCCATACAACTGTATGGCACGAAGACCGGGCTGTCGAGACACCTGGTTTATATGCCCACATAATCACCAAATACCGATCGACAGTAATGGCCGCTGACTACTCTGGCTTGAAGATCGCCGCCTACAACTACCAACAGGATCCCATGTCAACCAGACATTACAAAAAGAACTCTGAACCTAATTTCAGCAGCGTAAAAATTTGTTTGATCGATACTTTGACTCTTGACCCTGAGTTCCACGAGATCTTGGCCGATCGATGGCTGCGACCGATGAGAAATCCACGGGCGAGAGAAATAGTTGCTCCCATGCTCTGTCTACCGGAGCATGGTGGTATGGTAATTAGTATGCGCGACTGGGTTGGGGGTGAAGAACGAATGGGATGCTCCTTAACTCACGAAATGGACCCCGCACAACGTGTTGGTTCCAAGGATGACGACGAGAAAGCTGAGAGGTCTGAAGCCAACACTGGCTTTGGTAGCAGTCTTCTTGGTGGTGGCTCTCGCGTATCTGCACCAAAACAGACCACAAAGAACGAATTGAGCGAGGTTCTACTTGACAAGGAAGCCTTGAAGAGCAATGAAGTTGTTGTACTCGCCATGGGCGAAGATGCTCGGAAATTTGCCAGGAGTATGCCCCACGCTGTTCGTGTCGGTGCCTTTGGTTTCCCACTTCCCGATGCGACTTTATGTGTTGTCGATCCCGAGACCAACCTCTTGTGCGTCCCGAACGTTATTGGAGAAATCTGGGTTGACTCGCCATCTCTTTCTGGAGGCTTCTGGGCATTACCGAAGCATACGGAGGCTATTTTTCATGCTAGACCATACAAGTTTGAAGACGCGAACCCCACTCCCATACTCGTTGAGCCTGAGTTCCTGCGCACCGGCTTGCTGGGCTGTGTCATTGAAGGCAGGATATTTGTGCTGGGCCTATATGAGGATCGACTTCGCCAGAAGGTAGAATGGGTTGAGCATGGCCAAGAGGTTGTCGAACATCGATACTTTTTTGTCCAGCACCTGGTCGTCAGCCTTCTGAAGAAAGTGCCAAAGATTCACGATTGCACCGCATTTGATGTGTTTGTCAATGATGAGCATCTACCAGTAATTGTCCTTGAATCCTACGCTGCCTCAACGGCGCCTACGACATCTGGTGGCCCTCCACGACAATTGGACTCCGTACTTCTCGATTCCCTGGCCGAGAGATGCATGGAGGTTCTTTATCATGAACATCATCTTCGTGTGTACTGTGTCCTGCTTACCGCTCCAAACAGCCTTCCTCGCGTGACTAAAAGCGGCCGAAAAGAAATAGGCAACATGCTCTGCCGGAAAGAGTTTGAAGCCGGTATGTTACAAGCCGTACACGTCAAATTCGGCGTTGAACGATCAGTGATGAATTTGCCTGTTGGCGTTGATCCTGAAGGCGGTATCTGGTCACCGCTTGCGCTTACCTCGAGACAAGATGTTCTTGCCTACCAAGAGAAGCAGTACTCAGGTGTAGACTATCGGGACGTTGTCATGGATGACCGAACTTCCACGCCTCTCAACAACTTTAAGACAATTGTTGATCTGCTCCAATGGCGTGTCTCACGTCAGGCCGAGGAGCTGGCTTACTGCTCGATTGACGGTCGCGGCAAGGAGGGCAAGGGCATCACTTGGAAGAAATTTGACCTGAAAGTGTCAGCTGTGGCCACTTACCTGAAGAACAAGGTCAAAGTGCGACCAGGTGATCATCTGGTGCTAATGTACACTCATTCTGAAGAGTATATTTATGCCGTCCATGCTTGTTTCTGTTTGGGCGTTGTGGTCATTCCATTGGCTCCAATTGACCAGAATCGCCTTTCAGAAGACGCTCCAGCATTCCTACATGTCATCAATGACTTCAATGTCAAGGCTATCATCGTAAACACTGAGGTCGACCATGTGATGAGGCAGAAGCTTGTTTCACAGCATATCAAGCAGTCTGCTCAAGTTCTTCGAATTGGTGTTCCCGCGATCTACAATACGACGAAACCTTCAAAGCAATCGCACAGTTGCCGCGAGCTCGGATATACCGTTAAGGATGCATGGCTCCAAAGTAAACAGCCTGCTTTGGTTTGGACCTACTGGACCCCAGACCAACGGCGAGTCTCTGTTCAGATTGGTCATGATACGATCATGGGAATGTGTAAAGTGCAGAAGGAAACCTGTCAAATGACGAGTTCCAGGCCTGTGCTTGGAAGTGTGCGCAGCACATTAGGTCTTGGATTCCTCCACACTTGCTTGTTAGGTATCTACGTTGGTATGTTTGAATCTGTACAACGCGAGTTGAGAGATGTTTAATCTAACCATGCATTCAATAGGCGCCCCCACCTATCTCGTTTCGCCTGTCGACTTTGCCCAAAACCCCATGACTCTCTTCGTGACGCTTTCGCGCTACAAGATCAAAGATACCTATGCAACTGCCCAGATGCTGGACTATGCTACTAGTGCTATGCCAGCCAAGGGATTTCAGCTGCAAGAACTGAAGAATCTGATGATCTCAGCAGAAGGTCGGCCCCGAGCCGATATCTGTATGTTCAACCCGCTATAACACTTCTTTGTATTCTGACTAATTTTTCAATGCAGACCAAAAGACGCGTTTACACTTCGCTACTGCCAGTCTAGACCGCACATCAATCAACGTCAGTTATTCGCATGTGCTCAATCCTATGATTGTCACTCGGTCTTACATGTGCATTGAACCAATTGAGCTGTGGCTAGACATTCGAAGCCTTCGCCGCGGTCTGGTTTATCCAGTTGATCCTGATGCTGACCCTACCGCCCTTCTGGTCCAAGATTCTGGAATGGTGCCTGTTAACACACAGATCGCAATTGTGAACCCTGAGACATGCACCCTTTCCCACGTTGGCGAGTATGGTGAGATCTGGGTCCAGTCCGATGCTTGCGCCACTGGATTCTACAGATCGAAGAATGAATTCGATGCTGAGAGGCTGAACGGCCGCGTCGCTGATGGAGACCCTGGCGTACCTTATGTCCGTACTGGTGACCTTGGTTTCCTTCACACTGTTACCCGGCCCATCGGGCCTGGAGGCCAGGACGTCGAGATGCAAGTTCTCTTCGTCCTGGGAAGCATTGGCGAGACATTTGAGGTTAACGGCCTGAATCACTTCCCGATGGACATCGAGAACTCTGTGGAGGCATGTCACCGCAATATCGTGAATGGAGGATCTGCCATCTTCCAGGCGGGTGGTTTGATTGTGGTCGTGGTTGAAGTCACCCGAAAGGCTTTCTTGGCGTCACTTGTGCCTGTCATTGTCGATGTGATTCTGAATGAGCACCAAGTAGTGGCGGACATTGTTGCCTTCGTCTCTCACGGTGATTTCCCCCGTTCTAGACTCGGTGAGAAGCAACGCGGAAAGGTCTTAGCCTCGTGGGTGACCCGCAAGCTGCGCACAATCGCCCAGTTCAGCATCCGCGATTTGGACGAAAATATTTTCGCAGAGTTGCCACAACACCGCGCTAGTCGAAGCTCCAAACCCGGAAGTACGATGGGCACAAGTACTCGTCGGGGATCGACCATGAACCACGAGACTGATTTCTCTGCTGTCCCACGATCTCCTGCGGGGGTCGTTCTCGAGGAGACAATCGCTCCTCAGGCGTCATATCATGAGGGGAATCCCCAGCACATGCTCCCTGAGCTCGACACCCGCACCGATCGCACAGTTTCTGCTACTCCTGTTCCTGAACCGACCTCCGCTGTGCCCCATATCAAAGAACCACAATCCGCTACGATCATGTCTGCTGACGATGACCATCATTTCAATGCCCTGGAACACGATCCAAACGCCGAGGCCCAAGGGGAGTCCCGCGATTTCCGGTTCAGCTTCGACATGGTCAGCACGCCACTGGAACATCCGGGAGGCGAGCGGCCCTCCACAGGGCGTGACTCTCTACCTAGCCAGCAGCCTGATTTGTACAATGGCGGCGGCAACGTTGCTGGGCCTATGCATGACATGTATCGACCAAGTACGCAGGAGAGTGGCATCGTCGATGATTGGCCTCAAGAAGCTCTGATGTACCAGAACTCTGTAGGTGGAGACGAGGAGCACGACTTTGTGCGTCGGCCAAGTGCTCAAAGTGCTGCGGTCAGACACCGCTACGATGGCACGGGCTACGAGTAGTGCAGGTCTTGACCGACCCAGGACTGAAATTACTCTGTATATGACATTAACATACTTTTTCACATACTTTTCCAAGAGAACACTTAGAGTGTACATTCTCCCTAACTGGCATGCAAATTTGTCCGTTTTGACCGAGAATTTGGTTGAGTCTTTGTTTCCGTCCGTTATTTTGAAGCTCTAAGCGTCTATCATCTGTTTTGGCATATTGTTGTTTTCCTTTACCCCATGAATACCTCTCTGTCTGTGATTTCTTTTTGCAATCTATATTAGCTAGCTCAAACCCCCATTTTATACCTCTAATCATACCACAGAGGAATATTGTCGAGTGCATACCCATGTACCTTCTCGGTCTCATTATTCCGTAGACTACCCTGGATTGTGAAGGTGATTAAGGAGCGATATCCACTGGGATGCTTTTCTTTTACCCAAGATTGAATAGTCAGTGTCTATGTGGCTCCAGTGAGGTAATGTGTATGTTCTTCCAATCCCGAGGGGTATTTGTCTGAGTCAAATCAGCTCCGAGCTATGAGTGGTAGCGTGGCGTGTAATTCCCAACAACATGATTGAAGCTAGTGATTCTTGTCTACATCAATCCTCGCAACGCTGATCCCCGAATGTGTATCAAGTTTTCCCCACCAAAGACGTGATGTCGACCCACTCTTATACCATCACTCGCTTCTGGCATCATTGATGTGCGAAGCTCGCAATCCTCTCTTTCTTGGCGGTTTTCTTCTGCCTTCCGCGAAAGAGAGTACGAGGACCCTTGTGTGCCCTGCATAAATTCCCATGATCGTCCCCAGACCCTCTCTTGTCCTCGTGCTTTCTCCGCCGACGATAGCGATCAGCGGGAGCTATCCCCATCGCACTATGCTCTGTCAAGCAAAATTTACTGTATGATCGCTGTTGATTCGCGGTGGTGCAAATTCTGGAGAGGAATGAGGCAAGCGCTATGTGTTTTTGACGTTTTTCAATGACGAGGGGTCAAGAGGAGTTTTAGTTGGAGACAGATGGCTAGGGAGCTGCCTATATAACCGGGCTTTTTCACTAAGAGAATTGAATGTTGCAAGCTCTCTATCCAGCAGTCTCTACGACATGAATCTTTTCCAAACATTACTGTTAGCTGGCCTAGCCGTAGCCAAGCAGCCCAACATCCTCTTCATCTTGACTGATGATCAGGGCAAGCATGTAGGAGGATTAGACCACATGCCCAAACTTCAGGTGAACAATACGACCAAAAACATAAAGTGTGTAACTGCTCACTAACATTAGCCAAGGAACACCTCGTCGAAAAAGGAGTATCTTACCCCAAGCACTACTGCTCCATTGCACTCTGCTGTCCTTCCCGCGCCAACCTGTGGACTGGTCGCATGCCCCACAACACAAACGTTACAGACGTCGGCCTTCCCTATGGTGGATACCCAAAGGTAGTCGAAGCAGGCTGGAACGACAACTACCTTCCACTCTGGATGCAAGATGCTGGCTACAATACATACTACGTCGGCAAACTATGGAACGCCCACACAGAAGAAAACTACAACAAACCCTACGCCCGCGGGTTCAACGGCTCAGACTTCCTCCTAGATCCCTGGACCTATCGCTACTATTATGCACGAATGACCCGCAACGGAAACCCACCTGTCCACTACAACGGCAACTACTCGACCGACGTCATTGCCGAGAAAGCTTCTGGTTTCTTGGAGGAAGCGATCGCACAGGATAGACCGTGGATGTTGACTGTTGCGCCGAATGCACCGCATGCCAATGGCTCGACGGAGAACGGAGCAACCTGGTTTGGGGAACCGGAGTATGCGCCCCGTCATGCAGATCTTTTTAAAGATGCCAAGGCACCAAGAGATTCGAGCTTCAATAAGTTGATTCAGGGTGCTGTTAGTTGGACGGAGAATGTGCCTGAGCTGAATCAGACTGAGATTGATTATATTGATGTTTTTCAACGGTGTCGGTTGCGTGCGCTGCAGGCTGTTGATGATATGGTTGGGGACTTGATTGAGCAGTTGGATAAGGCTGGTGAGCTGGATAATACCTATATCTTCTATTCAACGGACAATGGGTATCATCTTGGTCAACATCGGTTGCAGCCGGGCAAGAACTGTGGTTATGGTGAGTTTTTCTTGCCCAATTCTGTTTTGAATGGCAGTCCACTAACTGGTACCAAGAAACCGATATCAACGTCCCTCTTATTGTTCGAGGCCCTGGAATCCCCCAGAACCAGACTTTGAATGCTGTCACTAGCCACACGGATCTTGCTCCGACTTTCTTGTCCATTGCCAACTCTACTAGAGAAGGTTTGGATGGGAAGGCGATCCCGACCACCGTTGCTGCCAGCAATGCAGATAACAAGACCGAGCACGTTGCCATTGAGTACTGGGGCTTGGTAAGATCTTTTTTCACACATTTTCCAAGATAGCCAGACTGACATTGGAGGAATGCAGGCTGTTCCTGAGGGAATTTACGGCTACGCCAGCAATAAGCTCAACGAAGTTGGCAATAGCTACAAAAACAACACATACAAGGGAATCCGCCTTGTGTCTGACAACTACAGTCTCTACTATGCAGTCTGGTGCACAAACGAGAAAGAACTCTACAATCTCAAAGTAGGTCACCTGCTCAAATCCACTCTATAAACTAAAAACTAAGCTGAATTATCACAGGATGATCCCGACCAAACCATAAACCTGGCAGCGAACCCCTCCCAACACGAAAATTTCAGAATTGCCAACCGCGATCTCACGCAGATCATGAGCCGTCTCGATGCTTTGATGGTGGTACTAAAGTCTTGCCAAGGAGATGAATGTCGATACCCATGGCGCCAGCTCCATCCGAAAGGTCAGGTTGGTAGTCTGGCCGAAGCACTGGTATCTGGTTTCGATACCTTTTATGAGAATCAGCCTAAGGTTACGTTCTCGGCTTGTGAGCTTGGATATATTGTTGCGTCAGAGGGTGCGCAGAAGTTTGATGTTTATGGTGGTGGAGTGAGGGAGAAGAGATGGGATGATTTGCTGGATTATTTCAAGTGGTAATTTGGACTGTAGATGGTTTACATGCTTATTATTATACAAAGCGGATAATTACATATTGGAATACCTATCGTGCATGACAAAGACTTGCTCATCCTTTACCACTTTTAGTAGGATGAGTGCCACAAAATACTGCTCGAGGGTGAAGGGAAATGAGATGTACGTGATAGATAATTCGTTGTACAAATTCATTGACATGCATTATGTGCTAATTGCTCCTCGATAAATAATTTCAAATCACTTTTAAAGCCATTTAGGCATCCGCTTGCTTTGTGAGCTGCTCAATGTTAACCTTGGGGGCCAGACCACCGTTGGCAGTGGCCGCCTCGGGAATGTCTGTCAGCTGCTGAAGAGCCTCGATATCCTCATTGGTGAGGGTGTTAGAGCGAATAGGACGGAAAGGAGCCGGAGAGCCAGCGTTGTTTGTGAGGAACTAAGAAAATGCATGTTAGAGACTGTAGACGTAACTGAAGACTTGATATAAAAGCTTACCGAGCTGGCAGCGCTCAGCATCGCAATAAGCGATGCTTGCACCACATCGGAGTGAATACCAACACCCCACACCTTCTCCTTGCTACCTGCAGCGGTACAGTTGATGTATGTGGCAGCCTTGGTTTCACGACCGGTACCAATGGAGTGCTCCTTGTAATCAACGACATCGAGATCAATACCGAGAGACGCGAGAGCTGCAGCAAGAGACGAAAGAGCTCCGGAACCGACACCGGTAATGGCGTGCTGGACATTGTCGATTTCGATAACACCGGTGAAGCGACGCTTGTGGTTCTTAGTGTTGAGAGCCTTGCCGGGCTCAGGCGGGGCAGGGGATTGCGAGCGGTCGGTGGTGATGTTGTAGTCGATAAGGTTGAAGCGGGGGTTTGACTTCAGGTGATAAGACTCCTCGAACAAGTGGACGACCTCGGCAGGGCGCAGCTCGCGGTTGGCATCCTCGGTGGCTTGTTGGACAAGCTTGCTGAACTCGATCTGCAGAGCACGGGGGAGATCCAGCTCCAGGCTGCGCAGAATGACCCAAGCGGCACCACCCTTGCCGGACTGCGAGTTGACACGAATGACGGCCTCGTAGGTACGTCCAATGTCCTGGGGATCGAGAGGGAGGTAAGGCATTCTCCACTCGTCGTCGTCGGTTGCCTTGGCCGCCTCGCGCAGCTTGAAACCCTTGAGAACTGCATCTTGATGACTGGAGAAAGTGTCAGTATATAGACTATTTTGTGCATTAGATAAGATAGTGAGACATACCTTCCAGAGAAAGCTGAAGTAACGAGCAATCTGGTGAGGGGTTAGCATCAGTTTCAATGAATGAGAGATATGAGAGACATACCCTCCATATGGCCAGCGCTCGTTGACAGGAATCTTATTACTCTCTTCAACAACCTTAATGACGGAGCAGATATCTGAGAAGTCGACATTCGGCGAAACACCTTGTGTGTAAAGGTTCAAAGCAAGGGTGACCAGATCGACGTTGCCAGTACGCTCGCCGTTACCGAAGAGGGTACCCTCAACACGCTGGGCACCGGCCATCTGCGCCAACTCAGCAGCAGCAATAGCACAGCCTCGGTCGTTGTGGGGGTGGAGAGAGACAACGAATTTCTCGCGCTCGGTCATGTTGTTGCAGAAATACTCAATCTGGTCAGCGTAGACATTGGGTGTGGACATCTCTACTGTGGCGGGCAGGTTGAAGATAATAGGGTTCTCAACAGTAGGCTCCCAAGCAGCCTTAACAGCCTCGCAAACCTCAATGGCGAAGTCGGGCTCGGTATCGGAGAAGGTCTCTGGCGAAAACTCGAACTGCCATTCTGTGCCGGCCTGGGCGGGGTCGTCCTTGGTGATTGAGCGGGCGTACTTGGCACACTGAACGGCCTTTTCTAAACTTTGCTTCTTGTCCATGTTGAACACGATCTGGCGGAAACAGGGGCTGGTAGCAAGGTAGATGTGCAGAATGGCCTTCTTGGCGCCAGTGAGGGAGTCGACAGTGCGGCGGATCAGATCCTCGCGGCAAGGAGCGAGGACTTGGAGCCAGACATCATCGGGGGTAAGGCCGGGCTCCTCAACAAGTCGGCGGGTGAAGTCGAAATCGATTTGGGAAGCGGCGGGGAACGAGACTTCGATTTCCTTGTAACCAATTTCCACCAGCATCTTGAAGAACTTGAGCTTTTGCTCGCCATCCTGTATTGCAATACCATTAGTCGACTACTTTCTGGCAAGCGGGAGGTGATTTCAGTTGTTTACCATTGGATCAGGGAGACTCTGGTTGCCATCCCGCAGGTCGGTTGCCAACCACCGGGGAGCCCGGTCAATGGTCTTGTTGGGCCATGTCCGGTTAGGCAGGTTCACGGGCTTGAACGGCTTGTACTTTTTAGACGGATCCTTGAGCCTTGGAGAAAATCAATATCAAACTCTATATTGGGGTGGTGGTTATCCAATGGACAGTATCAACATACATCGGCATGACGGGCGATGGCGGGGTATCGCGGGGAGAGAGATATATTGATAAGAGACGATAGCAGAGGTATTGCTGAGTATACTCAACCGGATATCTGCTAGGGAGAGGAGGTATAAGGCTTCCAAACGGAAATCAATGTCCCTTTTAAAATGCAAAAAGAAAGAAGCCAATGAAGCGAAGGGAATTTGTGACTCAAAAAACGTTCGATCGTCGATGACGCCGAGTTTTCGGCGCCGACAGCGGAGTCACGTGGAGCGCCCGGCGTCACCGTTAATTTCTTCGGAACTAGACTGGTTACTCTAGGTGCAGATCGGCCTATGATTGGATCAATTGACTTTCTTGTCCTACCTTACTCCTGTCCCTGGACTATTTTGAAACATCTTGTACAATAATGGATGGGTGGTGACATATGGCGGTGCTGTCAATCAACAGTGGCAATTCTGTATAGATCGGGCCCCGAGTTCGGAGCAGTGTTTTGTCTGCCCACAGTTCCACCCCCGAGTCTAACCGCCTCATCTCGCATAGCTCGGTCCTCCACGGTGCTGATTCTATGGACATTAATTCTGCAGCTTAATCCATGCAAGGGAATATCTCCATCATTTCGGATATCGTCGCTATGGCTACAAGGGCGTCAAAATGGTTCTCCACTCTATGGTTCCCGCCCTTCTGATTTAGTGCTTACTTCTTACCGAGTCATTCCAGGTGCTGGACATGAACTATGTAATCTAAACGACTCTGGAAGGCGTACTCGGCACTATGCAGTAATTTAGACCTCCCCGCGACCTTGAAAGCCATGGAAGGTTCTTAGCTGTACAGTCAGAAGTCATGTCCCGTCTTTCAGGCTTGGAAATTACTGTACCTTCTCTAGGGCTCGAAGTCTGCAGTACCGGAATATATATATGCATACTCGACATACCTACACAACACCGAAAATGTGGAATCTTGAGATTAAACATTTGCAATCAAACATACAATATTGAGTATGTTAATTTTAAATAGTACACTAAGCTCATGCGTAAGATCCAAATGCCTTGGATTACCAATATGGTCTATCGTACAAGTTCGCTCAAAAGTAATATACAGCTCCTAGGGTTGACGTCTCACAGGAAGTTCTTCTCGAATTGAACCAGTAAAGGATGCACCTCATCCAACTTGAGCTTCACAGCCCTAGGGTTCTGCAGAGCACCTTCACCAAGCTGGGACTGGATTAGAGATTGGAACTTCTGCCCGTCTGCATCAGTCTTGCTCTTCATCTGCCCGGTAATGTCGACCGTGATACCACCATCAGCCAGATCGCGCGAACCCAGAATAAAGATAAGGTTATACTTCATTTGCTTGGCGCGCTGGATCTTCTTGCCCAGTGTCTGAGCGCTAGTATCAACATCCATTAGGAAAGTGGAATCAAGTGATGATAACGGACGTGGCGGCTCAGAGCTATCATTCTCGAGGACTTGGAAACCAGAGGATTTGGCTGCCGCTTTTTGTGCTTGTTTCACCACGGCGTCATCCTGATTGACTGTCAGGATAATTCCCTGGCGCGGAGATAGCCAGAATGGCCAATGACCACCGTGTTCCTCCATTAACAACGCCAGGAATCGCTCGAGGGAGCCGAAAATAGCCCGGTGCACCAAGACAGGGGTTGCAACTCCTGGCGTGGCCGGGTTATAGTCCTCCTCGCCCTCAGCAACCTGGTATTCCAGACCAAATCGCTGAGGCAAATTCATATCCAGCTGGATAGTCGACAGTTGGTGGAACTTGCCCGCCTGGTCTTGAAGCTGGATATCAATCTTGGGACCATAGAAAGCACCGTCGCCTTCATTCAACGCCCATTCGCGCCCGGTGCTGTCCAAGGCCTGGCGCAATTGATTCTCCGCGTTATCCCACATCTCCAACGTTCCGATATAATCCGTTTCAGGACGGGTCGAAAGTACCAATCTGTACGGACCCAATCCAAAGGTGTTCATGGCCATCTCGACAAATCCCAATGCTGACGCGATTTCCGACTTGATCTGCTGCGGTCGGCAGAAGATGTGGCCATCATCCTGGTGGAACCGACGCACACGAGTTAGACCAGTCAAGGAGCCCGAGACTTCATTTCGGTGGAGCGGGCTGAAATCCGCGTAGCGCACGGGCAATTCGCGGTAAGAATGGTTCTGTGACTTGAAGAGCAGACAGTGGCCAGGGCAGTTCATTGGTTTGAGACCGTAAGACTCATCTTCTCCCAGCTCACCGTCTGTCTCACCCCTCGCGCCGCGACCTGTCACCTCATACATATCATCTTTGTAATTTTGCCAGTGGCCCGACACTTCCCATAGTGATCGTTTGTAGATGGATGGAGTTAGCACCTCGCGGAAGCCGTACTGTAGGTATTGGGTTCGGAGAAAGGTGATAAGCTTGTTGATGACGTGTGTGCCGTTGGGGAGGAACAGGGGAGAGCCAGGACTGTAGACGGAGGAGGTGAAGAGCTCTTGAGTGGTTCCTAGAGCTCGGTGATCGTTAGGAGGTATGGATTCGACCTTGTTGGCGGCGTCACCGCATGAACAGCGGCGAATTGCTGATGTGGATAGCCATTGCGGTCTTGTAGTCTGTAATTGCAAAGCTCTAGTAAGCACAGGCCTCGCGAAGAGGGATGGCCGAAGTCGAGTGAGTGGGCGCATGGTTGTATTGCACTGAAAAGCCGTTGGCGTTTTCCTGCCGATCGCGACTCTTCCTCTTTCCCCACCGCTTTGCACCAAGGGTGGAACCAGCGCGCTTCGATTACAGCCATTCTACGGCCGATTACAGATTTATTGAGCTTGAGTCCAGGCGACCTGAAAAGCTCTGCTTTACCACCTTTGCGCTCACCATTCGCGACTTTTTATTGACATTTGGTTTGATCGTTACCCCGCTGAGCGGATATGTTTACAGCGCCATGTCGGAACAACCTCGCATTCCCGACGGCTCAGTGCTGGGCGAGTCCTGGGTGATGGCGTCTACAGCCTCGGTTCAAGATAAAGATCTGAACAAACCTACCTCGTTCCCAAAAAATGACCTGAGTGATCTCCAGGAGCCAACGAGTCCGAGTCCCAAGCCGAGATCTAGACCGGCGCGTAACAAGGACAAAGATAACATAGCAGAGTCAACATCGTCGCTGACATCCTCATCATGGACCGTAGCAGGCCCCGAGCTCATTATGCCTTCCATCTACGAGGTCCCCATTTCCGAGGCATCATGGGTTGCGCCTGGTATTCGCCCCAAAGACCAAGCCTCCGTGAGGAAGAGAGGCAAACCATCAGCTCGTGATAAACAGCCCAATACTGCGCCTGAGGTCCAAGACGCTGGCTCGTCTGTCCCAACACCGGCACAACCACGAAGCTTGATCACCAAGCTCAAAGCATTCTGTGGAGGTCAAACTACCCTCCGTACAGCACTCAACGGCCTTCTCATCGCCTGCATCTGTCATTTATTAGTCCTACCCGAGATCATCTATCAGTTTCAAGATCTCTGCCATTTCCCCACTGTCAAAGGCACATATCCAGATAGCTGCGTCCAACTCAAACCACGAAGCCACCCCTTCTACCCATCAGCCAACCCAATCACATCTCCCGAGGAAACCATCACAGCATCCCAACAAGACCTCGAATCTATCTTCGATACGGTCCTCCAAACACTCTCCCCTCTCACAAACACTCTCAAAGAAAGCGAGTCCATGCTCCACGACTTGCAAGAGAAACTCGAATCCACCTTCCCAGACGTGCGCAACGCCCTCGACCTAGAGTTCCAAGGAAGCGACCAGGCCATCCGCGCCGCAGCCTGGGAGTTCGACTCATTGCGCGCTGACCTCCGCTCCGCCGTTGATAGCCTCCTCTCGTCCCCGCCAACCCAGGAGCCGACCGGCTCTGTCTCAATTGCACGCGACACGCGCCTTGCAGCCCAGATCCGCCGACGCGCAGAGTACCTCGACCGACTACGCGCTCAGATCCGTACAAAAGCCGACTCACTTGGCACGCGGTTTAGCACATTGGATGACCACCTCGAGGCCGTGGATGGAATTGTCACACGGGAAGAACGCAAGGGCTCCCTGCTGGCCGCCGCGTCTGGTGGAGCAACAGCAGGAGCCGGAGGGGAGGACGGGACGGGCTTGTACGCACTTCTGAACTCGTTATCAGGCTATGCCTCTTTCGGATCGCGAGTTTGGTCGCGATCGACAGGTGACTCGTCAGCTCCTGGCCCGGACTCTGATGGTCACGGGGAGAGAAAGCCTAATCCGCAACCTGTCACGACCCTTGCGTCGCTCAGACTTGCGGCGACACACCATCGACCCGTAGCTGATTCGGTGGCAGGCCTGTCACGACAATTGCGGGATGTTCAGCGTGCTCGGTCGGGCCCCACTTGGTAACTGGTCCACTTGGTGGGTATTAAATACCAAGTGGAGTGAGTCCCTGAGGGGTCTGAACTAAATTGAATTAAGGGGTGAAGGCGAATCCTGTTGTCATTGATAAGCGTTTTTTTTGTTGTTTTCAATTTGCATTGGACGAGTCATAGCGAGAGGGAATTTGATTTTGAATACATATGGAGTCCCTGAGTCCCTGCATTTACAGGCATTTACAATACTTGATCCTTGACCAAGTCTCTTGGCTCTTGGCTCTCGTTATCAAGTAGAACGACTCGATTGATGGTTGCCTAGCACTTTCAAGGTTGCTCTACACAGGGTTTTCAAGCTTGCCATTTAGAGATCAATCTCAGGTCATTCCACATCAACATGTCAGGCCTCAAAGTGCTGAGCACAATCTCTACAGTGATTGAGTACCTAGATGAGTCTATCACGATTTATGACACAAATATTCATATTGCTCCTAAGCTACCTCCAGCATTCAGCCTGACACGCAACCACCTCCCCATTTTCCGCCATATCTTATTTCTATACAAAGCCGACCTAGTAACAAGCAACATAAAATCCAAACCATCAGATTTCTGCGAGCATCTACGCACTCCCCTGGAAGGTTGCGAAATCAAAGCCTGGAAAATAAAACATAATCTCGAACGGGTCTTGTCTGCTGATGATCTTACGTGGGAAGAATGTTATACCAAATGCATCGGAATCTTAGGTGGGGCGGGGAATACTATTGTCGAGCTAATGCTTTCGTTGACTGAACTTGTTCAAAATGTTGTTTGTAATTATGCTGTGGTACCTATGAGGTCGGAGCTGATAGTCGAGCTGGAGGGCATTCGAGTGAAGATGGAGTCTGTTTGAGACTTATACTATATGTTTTTGGCTTTGATACAGAGTCATTTATAGAGAGAAGTACCCACAGGCGCTTGGACTATCGGCGTTTGATAGGCATGAATACTTTGTAGTACATACGTGGATAGATACGTAAAAGGTCTGTATAGTGTATACTTGACGCATGACCTGATGAGCTCCATATCCTAGTCCCAAGGCTGAACACTCCACCAAACCGTCAGATTCAACAGGCTGCTTTTAGGGCTCCACATGCTAGACCGCAGATACAGAAGAAAACAAGACCCATACTAAAACGTCAAGTAATAAAATCCACCCATTAGATAACTCATGACTACTCACTTCTAAGGGATTCCATAAATAAAGAAAATATAACAAGGAACGAATGGAATCTATGGGCAGCAGCTCTGCTTCCACGGCTCGGCACAAGTTGAACCATGGAACAGCCCCAAACCCCATCAACTTTCTTATCATGAACCAATAGCACTACAATCCAAACTCCAGTCGGCCGATGGACCCTGAATGGACAAATCTTTGTAAGAAAACCTGCTCAACCATTCGTTCCATGGTAGAACTGTTCTATTTCTGTTAGAACATTGAATTCAAGGCAAATGCAACCGAGGCATCCATTACATTCTATCACGAACCATGAATGAAATTTACTTCTGTTAAGGGCTAGATCTCCAACTGATTTAATCCATGGTTCGATCTGAAAGGAACACAGGATCTCTGGAACTCCACTAGTTTCTACATTAGTCTCTACAATAGAGCTCAGAACAAGGAATTGCCGGGTTGAAAGGGGCTTTGGTTACACCATTACACAGATTTAGTTACACAATGCACAGGGCTGCAGCTACGTACTGTACTGCAGATTCAGGATGCGGGTTGAAAATCGTCCAAAATAAACAACAGCCTGCAGGACAAGTTTCTGGGCACGCGCGTCCTTGCATGACCGGTCAAGATCCAGCTTAATGTTTATTTACTTATCTAAGATCAAGATAGAGAAGAAAGATGATGGAAAGGGAATAAATTTATTAGTCGTTAGATCTATTCAAGATCTAGATATATAGAGATAGATACAGCATGAGACTCATAAGGCGGGGGTATGAACACCAAATGAACCAAAGAAAAAAGATACAAAAACCAATTCACCGAGTATATCCAACCCCCTCCTCATTTCATTTCCAAAACATCCGGTTCCAGCCCAGTGCGGTTGGTTTGTTCATCAATGAGGCGTGATTAGGAGCATGGTCATGATTGTTTTACAGCTGGAGGAAAGCAGTGATCAAAGCCAGAATAGAAAGAGGTCCAAGGTAGTTGGAGGCAACGTTCACAGCGGCGTTGTAAGAGGCAGTGGCGCTAGCGGCAGTGCTGGCACCGGAGGCGGAGCCAGATCCAACGCTGGAGCTGGAGCCGGTGGTGCTGGTGCCGGAGCTGGAACCAGCGGCCGAGCCAGAGCCAGCGGCCGAACCGGAGGCAGAGGCGGAACCGGAACCAGCGGCACTGGAGGAGCCCTTGGAGCTGCTGCCAGAGGTGGAGGTGGAGGTGGTGGTGGAGCCGGCACCAGTGGTGGAAGCAGTTGAGGAGTGGGTGGTGGTAGCGAGGGTAGTAGCACCAGTGGTAGTCTCGGAAGACTTGGAGCTGGAAGAGGAGGTGGTTGAGGTAGTGCTATCAGTCTCGCTAAGGGCAGCGGCACCGCTCAACTTGATGCTGTCGTAGGAACCGGTCTTGTCGGAGTAGGTGTACGACGCGGCGGGGTTGGCGTTCTTGATAGTAACGGCCTTGACGTACATGTTGAAGGGAGCATCGCTGTAGTCGGTCTCACCGCCAGCCCACTCGATGGTGCCCTCGCCGTTGGTGGGGTCACCGCCGGCCCAGATACCAATGCGCACGCGCATGGGGGTCTGGGGGTAGCGAGTACCGCTCTGAGCATCATTGTAGTTCAGGGTGCGGACAACGGCACCGTCAATGGACCAGGTGGTGGCATCTTTCTGCCAGTTCACCGTGTAGGTGTGCCAGGTGTTCTGGGGGTCAGAGACCGCGGGCCAGGTGTCACGGTCGTAGGTGGAGGTGTCACCCTTGCCGAAGTAGTTGGTCTCAATGGTGGTGGAATCACCGCCAAGAGCCTCCCAATCAATCTCATCGAGATCATCAGACTCGAAGACGATACTGCTGACAACGCCGGTACCGGGAGCGGCCTTCATGGTGACGGAGACCTCACCGAAGAAGATGTAGAAATCAGTCTCAATGGTAGGAGCGTCACCCTGCTTGGCGAGAGTGAACTGGGCACCAGAGGAGCCGGTGTTGACAGTTCCGGCAGTGGTAGTCCATCCGTCCAAGCTCTGGGTGAAGTCGAAGGTCTGGCTGGCCTCGGTAGTACCCTTGTCAGCAGGGCAAGACTTGTCGAGGGGGTTGCAGGTGGTGTAGGTCTGAGCCGAAGCCTGAGCCACGGCGAGGGCCGCGGCAGCGAACTTGATCAAAGAAGGCATGATTATATAGAAACGATGCGCAACCGGAACAAGCGAGTGTAGAGTATAAAAAACAAGGGAAGAGTAATTAAAAGAATTTAGGGAGGGGGAACGATCGGATTATAAACAAGTTCAGAAAACGAGTGGATCGAACTAGTAGGTCCCCGGGTTGAAGCACAGGCAATATGGCTCCATGGTTGCGGTGGGTGATGGGTCTTTTGTATCCACGGACTTTACACTTTCCACACTTTACAATACATTGAAAAGGATAAAAAGCAGGAGGCTGAGATTGGTTCAGGGATGGTCTCCCCTGGGGCTAATTGCGGGTTCCAGCAAGCGATAGGCACTTCTGATTGGCGCTCGGCGTGGCAATGCCGCTACAGGGATCGGGGTGGACCCACCGCATGAGCTGCTGGGGGAGAGCCTGAGTGGAGGAGAGTCTTACAGGTGAGACATTACAACCACGTTAAGAGCTAATTGTACAGATGTATTTTTACTCTAGGGTCACTGGACTCATCTCAGCCCCTCTACTCCGTATAGTTCGAAGGTTCTCTATAGAGTTCCCTTATTCCCCCTTCTTATTCGAAACCCCCTATGTCTCGTTACTCAAGGAATCCCATGCGTATGTACGGGTTAGAACAGTACTCCGTACAGTAAGCCCTGAAGGAGAATGACGATCGACTGATCAACCCGGACGATCATGTTACAGGACTCCCAGCCTCTTACCCAGAGGCATCGCCTTCTCCGTGCACGGCGGAGTCCGTTCGTAAGCGAGAGGGTCTGCCGAGGACCCTCATTGGCCCCACCAGCAGAATTACCCGATCCAAGACACCGTAGTGAAACAACCAAGAGACCCTATGCGCACTGCCCCAACCCTGCAGATGATGGCTCATTTCTTTGACCCTTGTGATATTTCCATGAAGCAATAAGTCATCTCGGTTTGACTTGCCGAGTAAAATACGAGTTATCGCTTACGCGCCCGTGCCCCAATGCGACCGTCCACTGCACCCTAACGGAGTAGTCCGCCCACTAGTTAACTTTAGGCAGCTTTGCGGGCCTAACTCCCAAGTCATTCGTTTAACGCAAATTTTCTTATAGCGGATATTAATAGTCGCGCTTGGGAGGGACCCAATCATTTGACTTTGGTCCTTTGGCAATGTTTGGGTTGATGCAGGAACAATTGCTTGGCCTTTGGGCCCCGTGGGAGTCAAAGAGCCATCCGATTTTTGCCTGATTTATCCCTCATAGTTGGTTAGCCTTGCCAATGCGACTCATTAAAAAGATTAGGTAAATCGCAATTTCCATGTTCTTGCTTTTCAGTGCTTCCAAATATGCGAACGCATAATGCAACCAATGATATCATATGCGTAAGCACATTATTGCCTGACTGTATTCTCGGAGTACTCCGTAAGAGGCTCTAAAAATCTGTCCTGGCGTTGAGTTCCCCAGAGTAGGGCATAATCATTAGAGCCAGTGGCTGAATGGCCCGTGCGTCTAAATATGCATAAGCCTCCTAATCATTAAGGAGCTCCTTCACCGACTTTACTCGGTAATTCGTAGAAAGCCGTTGCTTGGTACAGGACAAAAAGATTAAGCAGGCTCGATGTGAATCCGTGCTAGGCCACAACAAAGCCTGCATCCTGCAGCCAATGCACCTATTACTGGCCCACTCGACCTGCAGCGTCAATATAGTTCATGCTTGGCTTAAGTAGACGTGTATGACAGCCACAAGTCCCCCTTGATTTCCACATGACCAGACCGTTCATGGCTTGCATACCCCAGACCCTGATCGACCCTGATCGGGAATTGATCTCTCAGGTGAATGCAGATACATGGCTCAGGGGACCTTCCATAGCATAAAAGATTCATGTGACACCTCTACCTGATACGATCAAGACGATAATTACAATTATACCGTCACCACCGCACCTACCCCCAATCCCCCAAGCGTCTAATTACCGGCAGATGACCCGAAATTCAAATTAGCATATGATGTCGGGGATTGCTCTGCAGTCTGGTTTATAGCAACAAAGCATTCTGCAAGATCAAATTAAGCGTGAATGGTATCACAGCTGAAGCTACAATTTAAGACTTTGTCCACAGACAAAAGCCTGGAATGTTATTTTTGTGAATGTCCCAGAGACCGGTGATAGCGGTACCATCGATTGGGAATCCACGGGCTTTTCTCCTTGAGAAGGGATTCGGACGAAGCTTCGAATGCGTAGTGGGATAAATTGCCCTTTTTTTTTTTTTTTTAAAAAAAAAAAAAAAAAAAAAAACCACTCGAGAAAGGGTCTGGTTTAGCAGTTTCTTGGCCTATATGGAGACGAAGAGTATGCGTCCGAGTTTCAGGCGTGGTAGTTTTAGGTCGGGTTTGGCTTGGTCCAATCAATGCTCTTCCTTACATCAGTACCTAAGTTGATGCCTCACACGCGTGTTTGCCAACGTCTTGACCTGCGTAGGCATTTGATATGACACGAAAATGTCGACAACAGCATGTGAGTTGCAAGGGGATGTTCATATGCACCTTTGTTGATCTTTGACAAGACAAACTACGTTATTAAGTAACTGACTAGTAAGGACACAGAAGTACGGGAGACAACCCCGTCATCATAGGGGCCCTGAACTAGACAAGTGCAGTAAAAGAAGAGAAGGATAAGATTGAAAAGAAATAATCAAAAAGAACGACCGACGGAAGGACTTGAATCCCCAACTTCAAATTTCCTTAACCGCAGACGAAGTTACTTATTTGGAAGGACCGACCTTCCGACCTATTGTGGTAAGAATAAGGTGGTGCTACATGAGTTTGAAACCCCCTTCACTCCTTACATAATATTCTGCCATGTTTTCTGCCAGGCAAAACCTGACATTTGTAGTTTAATAAGCTCAACATGTAGAACTTGCAAACTGAACATTACTGAGACCATTCCTAACAACGTACCACATATGTATGATTCATGTACAAGAATCGTGTGTTGACTGGTGTTCTAGTTTTGGTAAGCGCACTGCGTATTAACAAGTAGATGGTAAGCTATGCATAGTAGGCGGTCTAAGGCCTGGTTTCAAACTCATGCAACACCACTGTACGGAAGCAATGGTATTCAATGGGCTTTTTTTGCTCCAGGGCTCAACCTCAGCTCGGGTGACTTCGAGTTGACCACGTTACCATTACATCACGTCGGTGGTTGTTGTTAAATGACTTAATTATCACGAATCCAAATGATATCACGCTAGTCCACATTCTGTAATGCTAATGTCGCCTTGTAACACCAGGCCCACCAAATCCCTCCACCCCTTCTTCTCATAAATACTCTGCACCCACCTCACTGGCCAAAGTCACAGATATGCTTTTGATAGAGATGCTTAGTGAAAACAACAATTAGGAATGAACTGTGGTCGAATTATGATTCATAGTGTAAACAGCCCCCACATTATCCCAATGCAGCGCAAGCCGAAACAGAAAACGAACCAAGAAAAGAGACTGACCTAAGAAATGCAAAAAACCAATTACGATGAATCAAGCAATGATATCGATGACCGTCGGACCAGTCAACTGAATGTGGACAGCCTTAGTCAATGCCTGTCGACTAGAATCAAACGAGACATCCTCAAATGCCTCAGATTCCTCGTTCCGGCGAACATGGTTATGTCCCTGACCAAGCACGGTCACAGACTCCACAATGACATTCTCATGATACCCAAAGTACCCACGAATATGCAACTGGCCGTTGTCATACTCGAAGTCTACCATGGAGGTAGCATCGGGGGAGAGTGACTCGCCATCATCAAGGTACAGCTGGCCTTTAGCAGTACCCGCATCATTCGGTGCAACGACAATCTCAAAGCCACGACGACGAAGCTCAGTTGTCGTCATCGCGCTTGTCGAGCGCAGAGGAATGATAAAGCCACCGCGGATGTGAATCGGGATCTCAGTGATACCGATATCCGACAAAGTAATTGTTGCGCCAGAGCCGGTAATTTTCTCACCAGTGTGCCAGTCGTAGAATAGGTCATTGGGGAAGTAGGCGTCAACAGATGTTTGGCCTTGGTCTTGGACAGGTGAGATGAGGATTGCATCACCGTAGAAGAATTGAAGCTGGTTGTTGAAGACGTTCGGGTCGGCGGGGTACACGTAGAACAGTGGCTGGAGGAATGGCTCGCCTGTCTCTGTTTGGCGATGGAATGACGTGTAAAGGTAGTCCAGGAGTCGGTAGCGGATGTCGATGATCTCGCGGGCAGCATCGGCTACAGAGGACCAGCGGTAGAACTCCTGGTCAACGCTGCCTAGTTCGTTGTGATTACGATAGAAGGGGTAGAATGCACCGAGGGTGGCCCAGCGTGCGCATAGTTCTTCGGTTGTGTCACCGCCGAAGCCGCAGACGTCCGAGCCGACCATGGGGATTTGGAAGATTGAGGCGAATTCTAGCATCTGGGCGATGGAGACGCGGTACTTATCCCATTGGCTGAGGTTGTCACCAAGCCTGTAATAGATTAGTAAAAGGATGACGTTTGCAGATTGGTTTATGATGCTTACCAGTGGCCGACGTGGGCACCAGCACCGGCGAATGTGCTTCGTGTAATCACTAACGGCCGAGCCTGGGGACGGCGTTGAAGCATGGCGTTGCGAGACGCAGAGCTCATCACTATACAAATTAGAGATAAGATCGTGGCTGCGTGTGACGAATGCAAGAGACTCACTGGTGCCATAGAGATTGTGCGTATCATACTCGGCATATCCCTTTCCAGCATGCATAAGATCGGTGTCGATAGTCTTGTTGCTAAGGGACCCAGCAGCATTGGCGATCTGATATAGAGGAGCAATTAGATCGCGACCAGGCAACCCAGCCTTTTGACCATTAGTGTCTCGGGATTCCAAATTAAGGGAACGTTTGGATGCAACGGAACCACCAGTGGTCGGTTGAAAGTCCTTGGGGAAACCAGGCAAAGGGCGAGGCGGAGAACGGGTCGCAGGCGCATCCGGAGGAAGATCATTGTGCTGTGCGTAGCTTTCCGGGTCCTTGCAGGGCCAGGGACAGAAATTGGAGGCTTCGTTCATGTCGATCCACAGACCGTCAATGTTAACTCCGCTCTTCTCATCAAAGAACCGCTGGAATTCGCCGTTCCAATAAGCTTGGGTATCGGGATTGAACCAATCTGGGTACACGGTTACGCCGGGCCAGACGGCACCTATAGCGGTCAGAATCGGTAATTGAAAGTCCTGTGGAAGAGAAGTACCTTTGTAGAGAGTGTCTTGATCACGGTAGAGGAAGACACTGCGTTCCTTGCCTCGGTTGAAGGCACCATTATCTGCCAAACGAGTTAGAGAATCATTCATGGGGTTATCGAAGCGTACGCACCACTATCACTGATAGCTGGATCAACCATCACAATGTAATGCTGATTGTGTTTGTGCAGGTAGGTTACCAACTCGGTCATCTTTTTCAGCGGGAATCGCAAGGGATCCAGGGTGAAGACCCGGCGGGCATCCATGTAATCAATGTCTGTCCACATAGTCTCCAGGGGAATGTGTGCACGACTGTAGTTGTAGACAACTTCAGCTACCTCATACACGTCCTGGTATCCATATCGGCATTGATGGAACTAGAGCACGTTAGCTTGGATGTCCCGCAATGCCATCAGATTCACTTACACCAAAAGACCAGTAGCTTTGCATGGCAGGAAGGCCGACGACCTCCGAGTACTGCATGCTGACATCCTTGGGGGTCGGGCCAGCTAAGAAGTAGAAGTCCAAGACGCCACCGAGTGTATTGTATTCCAAGAACTGTCTACCATCGTAGGACTTGTCGACCTTGACGTCCATACCGTTGGAATTCAGAAAGAATACGCCGTGAGTGCCTTGGTCCCCGCGGTGATCCACGTAGACGGGGTGGTTGCCATACAGGTTACTGTTGGCAGGAATACCATACGCATCACGACTCCATAGTGTACGAGTGTAGTTTGTGGTTGGCATGCGCAAGGAATCAGAATGTTCACCCAGACCATAGAGATTGGGGTCATTCGGAAGCCAGGTGCGAAGGTTCAGATACTGCGTCTCAAAGACAATGTTGGTATCAGTTGTGTCAAACAGGATTTCTTCACCTCGCAGGATTCTGAAACTAAATGGCTCAGGCTGGTAATCAAAACGGAGGACAGAAGCATCACGATGAGTGCTTGTAGAAGCGGGCCGAGGCACCACAGACTCGGGAACCTGGTAGACGTCCTCATCGGCATCTTGAATGATTATATGAAGGCGGTTGTCTAATATCTCATTTATCAGTGCCATTTCTATTGAAATGATGAAACAGGTGAAACTCACTTGTCTGATACTCCACCAGCAGGGTGAGGTTTACCAGATCAGAGCCGTACAAGTTGCAGGCATCACCAGCCAGAACCAAATCTGCCATAAGGGAATTATCACGTTCTTTGATATTGATGGCCTTGTAACCAGGGCACTGATCAGGCCCATCAGTACGGGGTCCAATGACCGCAGCGCCCACGAGGGACACGTAGAACAGGAATAGTCCCCGCATGTTGAAATTCAACTGAGTAACCGTTGAATTCGCAGCAGGGGGGAAAGAACGTTAAGAGTTGGAGAAATCAAAATTCCTAAGTAGAACTCGAAGGGGAAAGAGAACGAGTAAGAAAAGGATGAGGGGAGGTAAGGAGGTCAGGAGGTTCGAGTGGCAAGGTAATATTGATATTTATATTCGATGGAAGTACTGAGGGATACCTATATCAAGTGGCTGGCCTAAATTTCCAATGCCCAGGTGGTTCTACATTGTTTGCATGATCCCATCAGACACCTCATCTGCTGCGGAGACGCGGGCAATTACCGGCCTGCTGGTCTTGGCTGATCGGCAGTTCCATGGCAGATGCAACCCTGCATCGTATTGATTTCCCTTTTCGGTTTCATGATGGAATTAACACCGAAGTAGATGTGGGGTTTATGCGGGGATTTGGTATAAGAGCTACAGTGTTGTTGCATGAGTTTGAAACCAGGCCTTAGTCCACCTACTATGTATAGCTTGCCAGAACTAGAACACCGGTCAGCACACGATTCTTGTACATGAATCATATGTGGTACATTGTTGGGAATGTTCTCAGTAATGTTCACTTTGCATGTTCAACATACGTGTTGAGCTTATTCAACTAAGAATGTCAGGTTTTGGCTGGCAGAAAACATGGCAGAATATTATGTAAGGAGTGAAGGGGGTTTCAAACTCATGCAACACCACTATATACAGATCGAAAGGTGCAAGATCTCAAATTAGGGTTGACACACGGGCCACCATTCGCAATACTCAATATCTCTAGATATCCTAGGAGACGTATATAGAAAATCCTGGATAATTTAATGTAAGCACCATCCTTATACGAATCCATCAAGAATCTAAATTAGGCATCTTCAATTTTACATGGCGCTAGTCTTCTTCCATGCACGAAGGCACATTTATCCATTGTATAGTTGTTGGCTTAACAAGCATATTCTCTCCGAACCCCTCGTGATACTAGAATCATGAGACCACTTGTGTGTAACCAGGTTTAATCAGTGATGAGATCACAACAAGGGTTTCATCCCCCGCAGAAAAGGACTATGTACATCCAACAACATCAGTGCTTACGCTCCATTTGTGCAAGAACTTTCGGTCGTTTGACATCCCACTCTTCCCACACAATCGAAAATGAAGCAGTATGCCGCCCCGGCAATTCCTGTTGAGTTCCGTTTCTCTTTCCAAGAGCCTCTGCCGAGCTACCGATCGCAAATGTGCGGTGCCACCGTGCGATACCTTCAAACTCGAATCCCATGCGCAACGCAACTCTCCGTGATGCTGCATTATCAGCATGACACTTCCACTGTACACGTCGCAGGCCCAAGCCGCCAGCTGACGGTGGGTCCAGGGTATATTGGAGGAGCAGACCAATCGCGTTCGTTGTCACATGGGTACGTTGAAATGCCGAGAAGATCATGACGCCTATCTCTGTAGTTGCGTGAACAGAGTCTGTAGAAGCCAGCGCGATTGTTCCGGCATATTCACCAACAACTGGTGATTTATCGATAATAGCATATAGGCATTCCGATGTTGACGCGCGTATCCCATCATAGACTGCTTTGAAATCGTCCTCATTTTTTATCTCTGGGAAACTGACATACTTGAGAAGCTCTGGTCTGTTTCTCATTTCCTCAACGAATCTTGTTACATGGACATCTGGCTATGCAGTCAAGAGTCAGCTTCGTCGTGCGGGGAAACAACAAGCACCTGATACATGCATCAAAGGGTTCCAGAGAGACAAGGTCGTTCTCTAAGCGTTTTTGCTCATATGGAAAAACAAATTCAGACATGACGGACTATTCAGATGGTTGTTATCTGGTGTATGGTCAACAGATCAGGATGCCCTGAAAGGAATATCCAGATTGGATTGTTCACCCCCTTTTGCCGCACTTACCCAGCTTACGCCAGATTGCAGATGACTAACCGGACTGTCCTGGTCTTATCTCGGATTTCGGATTGAGGAATATAAGCTAAAGCCGTGATCAACCTTGACCAAACTCCATACTTCTGATTGGACCGACTGTTCTGGGATAAAGATATCTCCGCCAAGGCTATTGTGAGAAACGAATGCACTTTTCAGGTCACAAAGTGTTTGAGTGGCTTTTGAGTGCATTTAAGGTAGCATTGGAGCCTTTGAAAAGGCGATGTAATCTGCCATGTGATGGTTATCGAAATCCTCTAAATATTGTAATGTCCCCTGCTTGCTCGGCACGCTAGTGCCGACGCAGGAACAATATGAGGAGTATGAGACAGCATCCAATTCAATTCCACCAGCGTAGAAAATACTCAGTTATTGTGCTCTTCGGAATATGCAGCAGGTAATACAGATATAATTTGATAATTGCAGGAATTATTGACATTGTTGAGACTAGTAGTCTGTTCGGTTTTGTTTACAAGTTCACATCAGGCGAGGGGCACGTGACCACGTTCCCTGAAGTTCCCGAGCCGCGAATCCGCAGATTCTGGTCTCTGTCGTTGCGCCAGACTAAACCGCCATTGGACCCCCTTGTCCTCATACCAGTGACTGCCTTGGGTGACCCGTGCTTGGATTATAATTTTCGCTCCTTCTCCTCCCCACAGTCTCACCAAAATGCCCGCTGCCACCCGTGCCGTTCTGCGGCAATCGCAGTTCCTGACCCGGAGAACCGCCGTCAGACATGCCTCATCCTCCTCGGAGAAGGCCTCCCAGGCTGCCTCCAAGGCTCAGGAGGGTCTTTCCAAGGCCACTGCTGCCGCTGGCCCGGCTCTCTCCAATGCCGCCACTGCCCTCCGCAAGGTCGGCGGCCCCGTCGGCAAGGTCGTGTCGTTCGTCGACTGTAAGAGACACCCTTCCCAGCTTATCGGAGTCCTGCATTGGATGCGGACTGGAACATACTGCATATAATTTGATGGAGAACGACTGGAATCATTATTGCTACGATGAACTTCGTGACAAGACGGATGCCGGATCTCCTCGGTTACCTTAACAGGGCCCGATGCAATTTTCCCTGAATGCATGGCTAACATTCAATTTCCTTCTAGCTATGATCCCCCCGACCGTCTACTACTCCAAGGTCGGCATTGAGCTCGGTCGCCTGGTTTTCCGTGGCCAGAACATGGCTCCTCCGTATGTCTGCCCCGGAATCTTCAATTCACAGATTATCCCTCGTTGCTCTCCGCCCGACACCATACTAATCCTTTCTTCAGCAACATGGCCACTTTCCAGTCCTACTTCCAGCCTATGATCAACGTCGTTCGCAACCCCGCCTCCTTCAAGACCCTCAGCTTCCCCTCTCCCCAGAACTTCCTGGCCCGTGTCCGTAACGCCAGCCCCAAGGAGCTTGCCCTTGCCGGTGTCACCGCTGCTGAGGTCATTGGTTTCTTCACCGTTGGTGAGATGATCGGTCGCTGGAACTTGATCGGCTACCGCGGCGAGGCTGCTTCCCACCACTAGATCTTGAAAACTATTTCGTCCTTTTCCTTTTCTTTTGTTCGCCTTACCTCTGCGTGTTGAGCTCTGTATGATAGACGATGGAATATAAACTGTTGTCTGAGATAGAATCATTTTTACAATCTATTTGTCTAGTCCAGGCATTCGTGATACGGAATATCCATAGTGTGAAAACTGTAGCTGTGTAGATATGTTTGTAGGATCTCCATTGCCTTCTCTTTCAGCTTCTCCCTCTCTTACTGTACACCACCATGCCTGAAAACTTTGAGGTCATCATTCTGCTGCTTTTTCTCTGCTTTTATCATTTCTGGACTTTCGATTCTATCACCTGCGCCTCCTTCATGTTCTATGTGGTGCTCTATCGTGTCTATAATCCGCGGTGATCAGCGATATCCAAGCTCAATTCTCATTGGCCCGGAAAGTCTTTTAGTGGGTCAACTTTTTTCTCTTCCGCCAAAATATCAAAGTCCGCAGTTGCAATCTCAAGAAAAGTATCCACGACTTTCAGTATGGATGCATTCAAATTATTGACGCGGTCGACAAAATTCAAGTCGACTGCGCCTGCCGCAAAGCCAGCTGCCCGACTCCCTTCATTTGGAAAAGCAGCGAACCCGCAACTCTTCAGGACTGCTGAGGGTGAAAAGCTTGAATCCGAACAGGGAAAAAAGAGAAAGCGCGCAAATGCTGCAGCCGATGAGGAGCACGAAGAAGACACTGCTGATTTGGATTTCTTCCATTCTAACAAGCGCTCTGCCGCGCCTTCATCTGGGGCTTCGGCTTCGGCTCCGGCCAAGGGCGAGGATCTACCATCTGATCAAGATGAATCGGATGATGACGATACTATGGATGAAGTGCAACGTCGCACTATTCTAAACTCGCACAAAATCAAAATTACGGATCTTCGCGATCTGGATGAGATTCAAGTCCAGGCGCCGGTCAAGGAATCTAAGAAAGAATCTAAGAAGAAAAAGAAGTCCAAGAAGGAAGAGCCGGCTGCTCCTCTCAGCAAAAAGGAGATGAAGCGTGCTAGACGTATGTACCCGCAGCCTTTGGTATCCTTCAAGGAGCTGCGCTCTAGATACAAGATCTCGAGCCGGCTGGCGGAGAATGTCGCCGGGCAGGGATTTACTGTGCCTACGGAGGTGCAGTTGGGCAGTTTGCCTCTTATGCTTGGCGATCCCTCGGTCTCTACTGCCGAAACCTCGGAGCCCGATCTACTGGTTGTGGCGCCTACCGGTAGTGGTAAGTCCTTGTCATTCTTGATTCCTGTGATCAACAAGATAGTTCGACACCACCACTCGCAATCAGAGGAGCACGGAATCTTGTCCGTGATTGTAGCCCCTACCAAAGAGCTTGCTAGTCAGATTGTCAACGAGGGACGCAAGCTCGTGGCTGGTACTGGTGTGAAGATCACTTTGATGAGAAAGGGTATGCGAGTTGTTGAACGAAGCGACGATGAAGAGACCAACGTCCTTGAAGAGGAGGCTGAGGAATCTGCTGGATCAGAGGATGAAGATGAAGAAGACGACAAACCAAAGAAAGCTCAAAATAATGCACCCGTTACTAAGAGCGATATCCTGGTTACTACGCCCTTAATGTTGGTGAACTCTTTGTCCGCAAACCAAACAAAACCCCTGGCACATTTGCCCTTGGTTCGAAGCTTGGTGCTGGATGAAGCAGATGTGCTGTTGGACCCTTTGTTCCGAGAGCAGACACTTGACATCTGGCGCTCGTGCGTGAACCCAGACTTGCGCGTGAGCTTGTGGTCCGCCACCATGGGCTCCAACGTCGAAGACCTCACTCGGTCGACAATCAAAGAACGCCTGGAAAACATTGAACAGAAGTCAGCCACACCTCACCCTCTTGTGCGCCTTGTCGTTGGATTGAAAGACTCTGCAATCCCAAACATCGACCACCGACTCATCTACGCAGCCACAGAGCAAGGTAAACTCCTTGGACTTCGACAACTTCTCCGCCCAGCCGCAGCCTCACCCGGCGATGTCCGTCTTCGACCCCCATTCCTCATCTTCACCCAAACCATCCCTCGAGCAATTGCTCTGCACTCCGAATTGAGATATGATATCCCAGCCGAAGCCGGTGGCTCATCGCGTATCGCTGTGTTGCACTCCGATCTTGCCGATAACCAACGATCCGAGATCATGCGCGACTTCCGCAAGGGCGAGATTTGGATCCTCGTTACGACTGATCTGCTCGCGCGTGGTGTCGACTTCCGTGGCATCAACGGTGTCGTCAACTACGATATCCCCAACTCCGCTGCTGTCTACGTTCACCGTGTTGGACGGACTGGTCGCGCTGGTCGCGAGGGTGGTATCGCCGTGACTTATTACACGAAGGAGGACATTCCCTATGTCAAGAACATCGCCAATGTTATCGACGTGAGTGAGAAGCTCCGCGGTGAAGGAGGCGGAAAGTCAATCCAAAAATGGCTCTTGGATTCTTTGCCGGACCTCAGCAAGAAGGATAAGCAGGAGCTCAAGAAGCATGGTGTTAAGGCGCGCCAGATCTCCAAGCACATTGGTGGCAAGGACAAGGGTGATGACAAGGATAGCAAGGCTGCGCGCGCTTCCAGAATCAGTACTAAGAGCGGCTTTGAGCGACGTATGGAGAACCGCAAGAAGGGTGCTATTGCTGCCAGTCGGAACAGAAAGGCTGCAGCCCCGCAAGATGGTAATATGAGCGATGGAAGCTGGAATGGTCTGGAGGGTTAAGTATCTCATTCTTCTCGTCATATGTATATCAAAGGCCTAAAATAATCATCAAGCTTTCATTCATGACTATCATCCATCATGTAGCATTGGAATTTATTCCTTCTGCTCCCCATTCCCAGAGCCCTGCCCCTGCCCCTGTTGCTGCTGTTGTTGTTGTTGTTGCTGCTGTTGTTGTTGTTGTTGCTGCTGCTGTTGTTGCTGCTGCTGTTGTTGTTGCTGCTGTTGTTGCTGCTGTTGTTGCTGCTGTTGTTGCTTTTGTGGTTGTGGCTGTGGCTGTGGTGGAGCAGGGGGATCCTCCGCAGGTCGTCTGACAAGGTTGACAGGCACAAAAGCACAGTCCAACATCCCCTGCTCCTCCAAAACAGATGCCAACTCATCCTCATCTCGGTCAAAGTAAAGCGCCCATATCCCCTCCTCTTCTTCAACCGCTACAAACGCAGCATTATTCTCCAGTATAATTGTCGTCTCGTCCTCGGTCCAATTCCATGGCCCGACAACATGCTCCACGCTCTGTGACCGGTTCCCATACTTCAACTCGTGTGTGTCGACGTCCGCGTATATCCAGTTGAGAAGTGGTGGGTCCGCCGATACGTAGGTCGGTAACCCGAGTCCCCGATCTAGATGTTTGGTCTCTTCTAACTCGGGGTATTCGATGTAGAATGCTAGGGAGGTGAATGCGGGGATGGCGCGGTTGCGGGGGTTGGGATCATCAAGGTAAACCTGTATCTATTTAGTGACTGTACTGACTGGGGACATTATGATGTCTAGACGAACCTTGTCATTCCGAACAACTAGCCTCCGCCCATTTACATCCCGATCATCGTCTGTATCGCCATAACAGACGGCGTCGATGTTAAACTTGCACATTCTCCGCGCATCTTCTCTGCGCTGGTTCGCCTTGCGCTGCTCGCTGACTCCGAATGCCACGCCCGTCACCGTCGGGATGGATGTCAGGGCTAGTAACCCGATCATGTTGTATCTGGCTGACTGTCTCTGACACCTTTTATAGGGTTATTAAGCCTGGTTTTGGTTTCGTGATGTGGGGAGTCGCCGGTGGTATCTTCGATGTTGGTGGCTTTATGGCGCTTTGTTATTCATTTGCCTTGGTGGACTATGCATCTCACCCGGCTGAAATGATGGAAGTTTGAGTAAATACGTGAGTTTCACACATGGGGGAAATGCTTTTTCTGGATAAATCTAGAACCAGGAAACGTCAACGGTGTTGAGTTATTCTAGATTCGTTGCGACACCGACGTCATCGGATCCACGTGATAGTCTAATATGTGTGCCTGGTTATACTGGCAGAACACCTGACCAGTACAGGTGGGAATATGCAGTTGTCTTGCGTTCTGATGTTTGAAAGCTTTGAATTCTTGAAATGTGAACCAAATGCTGAACTGTAGGGTAATTTGCCTTCAAGAAGCTTGGAGTCATTCCCAATAGGTCAGGATAAACATTCCACGTGTGCTAGGGTGGCTCAAGGCCAACTAAGCAATAATGCAACATATGTTCCCCAAAACATATCAAAGTGGTATCGTATCTATCGTCAGTCGTATAATCATCTCAACCATAACGCCTTGTTTGATGCTTTAATTCAATGTCGCCTTGAAGCCCTGATACGCCTGTTCAATATCGAAGGCTAGCTCCCGTGCCTGGTCCTCACTTAATTCCTCCGTCGCCCGCATCTGATTCAGGGCAATCAACCACTGGATGATCTTGCCCCGATTCTCAAATTCTCCATCTGCCACCTTGTTTACCGATTGAATGACTTCTGAGAGCAGCGGGTGTAGCGCATCCTTCGAGACCATGTTCAACTTCAATGCATCGAGGAATGTGATGAAGTTTTCCGTCGCAGTCAGGATCAGACTACCCGATGCGCCGCCACCTGATCCTCCTTGTGCCCCACTGCCGGAGTTGGGTGCATTGTGTGAAGCTTGTTCGACAGTCGCGGGGAGGCCGATTCGTAGTCGTTCGGTAGCTCGGGGGCATTCCAGCTGTTGATCCAGTTAGGGAAACCGAAAGTACAAATTCGCTGGAAAACGTCCTTACACCCCAGGTTCGCTTAAACGATTCCAAATCAACGAATTCTCGAGCAACGGTCTCATCGCCTAGGCTGGACTTGTATTGTTTCAAGAGTCGGGTGCAAGTCTCGGTGTACTCTGCCTCGGTGACTACATCTTTGATGTACGCTTTTTCGAGACCGTCAAGGGTAACGATAATACTGTAGATCTCAGCGAGAGATTCGTAGAGGTCACGCTCTCCTGAACTAGAAACCAATTTCACCTCCTTGAGAATGATTAGTTCGAGTGCACCCCGCGTTTGGTGGAGTGGGCCATACCTCATCGAGATTGATTGAGGCCGACCGGGCGGGATCTGGTGTATAACTGTAGGGCGTTGGCGCATAGGATAAAGGACGCTGGGAATACATTTTCAAAATCCCAGAAGAAAATGAGAAAGAAATAGACAATTGTCGATGTCCGTCCAGGTCTAGACGATAGCTTGCTTATCGGCAGCTGCCAAAGGCGGTCGCGAAGGCGGAACCGCTGATTTTCCCCGAGCCAAATTTTTTTTTCTCTCAGCGCTGGATCTACCTGCTCTACAAGCTATAAACCGCAGAACAAATCGCCCACCATGGCTGTCGGCGGAAAGAAATCGACGAAAAAGTTCAACACGAAACATCTCAAGGAGACTCTTGAACGCCGAAAGGAATTTGCCAAGATCAAGCAACGCCATGTCCTGAAAGACAAGCGCAAGGAAAAGAGCGCCAGCCGCCGCGAAGCCGAAGAAGAAGCCAACGTTCCGGACCCCGAGCAGGTGAAGAAGCAAGATGCCTTCGCTGAGATGAATGTGGATGACTTCTTTGCGGGTGGATTCGATATTGCCGACCCCAAGACCGACAAGAAGAAGTCCAAGAAGGACGTTACCCCCAAAATTGGCAAGCGCAAGCGCTCAACAGACAAGGCGCAGGATGAGGGGGCCTCCGGTTCCGAGGCTGGCTCTGCGGCCAGTGATGACGAAGATGCCGATGGGTTTGACGAGCACATGGATCAGCTTGAGTCATTAAAGGAGAAGGACCCCGAGTTTTACAAGTACTTGAAGGAGAACGATGCAGAGCTACTTGATTTTGGTAACCAAGGGGATATGGACGAGATCGACGAACTGAGCGAGAGCGAGGCCGCCGAGGAGGAGGGTCCAGCGAAGAAGAAGAAGAAGTCTAAGAAGCAAGATGATGCCGAGCAGGAAGAGAAGACCGTTGACAACACCTTGACCATTCCTATGGTGAAGAAGTGGCAGAAATTAATGGAGGAGCAAAACTCGGTCCGCGCCATGCGCCAGACCGTTCTAGCATTCCGCGCCGCAGCGACTGTCAACGATCCCGAGGCTGGCGAGCAGAGATACACCATCTCCGACCCCAATGTCTACCACCAGGTGCTTGTGACGGCACTGAATGTCGTTCCTAAGACCCTTGCCCACCATCTCCCCGTCAAGGAGACCGCTGGTGGCAAGGTCAGGGTTTCCCTCGATTCGAAGAAGTTCAAGACCCTTACGCCTCTGATCAAATCCTACACTTCCTCCGTTCACCAGCTTCTGATGAATCTGACAGATGCTCAAACTCTTAAGATGACCATCTCTTCCATGGAGCCCATGCTCCCCTACCTTCTCCAGTTCCGTAAGGTCCTGAAGACTCTTATCAAGACTATCGTCGGTATTTGGGCCGATGTTTCTACTGCCGATGCTACCCGTATCACTGCATTCCTCTTGCTGCGCCGTCTTATGGTTATGGGTGACGCCGGTATCAAGGAGACCGTGCTCAAGACCACCTACGAGGGTGTGGTCAAGGGAAGCCGCAACACCACTGTTCACACTCTTGCTGGCGTGAACCTGATGAAGAACTCGGCCGCCGAGATCTGGGGTATTGACCAGAACATTTCATACACCACTGGTTTCACCTTCATTCGTCAATTGGCCATGCACCTTCGCAACAGCACCCGTCACACCTCCAAGGAGTCTTACAAAACCATTTACAACTGGCAATATGTGCACTCACTCGACTTCTGGTCCCGTGTGCTCTCACAACACTGCGATGGGCTCGTCGAGGCCCAGGCTGGCAAGCCGTCGGCTCTGCGGCCGCTTATTTACCCCGTTGTTCAGATCACCTTGGGTGCTATGCGCCTGATCCCGACTGCGCAGTACTTCCCCCTCCGCTTCCAGATGGCCCGCGCGCTGCTCCGTATTTCCCGCGCCACAGGAACTTACATCCCGCTCGCCTCTGCCCTGCTCGAGGTGCTTACCTCAGCCGAGATGCGCAAGTCCCCAAGATCCAGCACTCTTAAGCCTCTCGACTTCAACACTGCCATCCGTGCTCCCAAATCCTACCTTCGATCCCGTATCTACCAGGATGGTGTCGGTGAGCAGGTTGCTGAGCTCCTGTCCGAGTTCTTCGTTCTCTGGTCCAAGCACATTGCCTTCCCCGAACTTTCCGTCCCGGTCGTTGTCTCCCTTAAGCGCTGGCTGAAGCAGGTCTCTGCCCGCAATGGCGGCAACAAGAACGCCAAGGTCAACCAGATGATTCTTCTGCTCGTCCAGAAGGTCGAGGCTAATGCCCGCTGGATCGAAGACCGTCGCTTGAACGTCTCTTTCACCCCTCGCAACCGCACTGAGGTCGAGAACTTCCTCAAGGATGTTGACTGGGAGACCACACCCCTGGGTGCTTTCGTGAAGACCCAGCGCAAGCTGAGAGAAGAGCGTGCCGCTATTCTCGAGGAGGGTCGTATCGAAGAGGAGAAGCGTCGCGCCGAAGCTAAGAATTCAGGCGACGGTGATGACTTCATGGGTGATGCTGGCAGTGATGAGGGCAGTGAAGACGAGGATGAGGAGGAGATGGAGAGTGAGGACGAGATTGAAGAGGAGGAAGAGGATGAAGATGAAGACGAAATTGAGCTTGAGGAGGAGTAGATATCCTATTATTTCCATACTGTATATCTTTCATGTTGATCTACTATTACCGGGATATTCCGCATCAAAAGAATCTGGCGTTTTATGTTTTCACGAATACTTACAATCCAAGCTACTTTAAGTCCATGTTGTTTTCTTTGCTGCATGATTCAAGCGAGCAGTCCTATAAAAAGACCAGATAGTATCAATAACACCAAAAAATACCCCAGAGCCTGCGTTTGGCATCCATGGGCTTATTATTCGTGTCTTATCTGTGATGCCAACCAGGGTCTCGTGGTTGATAAGAAGTGTGCTTGGAAAATTTAGTAAAGATGGACAAAAGGCTAATGTTGTGACAAGCGTCTAGGGTGATATCACAAAGGATTGGTAAGAAGCAGAACCTATTTATTGACAGTTTTGAGCTCTGCGTCTGATTACCAATCAAATAAGCTGTCTGATTAGGGCTGTCAATTTCCCTCTAGCTCTTTGCGTAATATCTTCATTGATTGATGGCTTTGGTGATGGTAGCCATGATGATAGGTCCACGGGCACCGGAGTGAGTTTGGGATGAAGATCTGAAGTCGTATATGCTCACGAATTTTCAAATATGAGGAGAGAGAGCAAGTGAGCAAGTGAGCAAGTGAGCAAGTGAGCAAGTGAGCAAGTGAGTGAGTGAGTGAGTGAGTGAAGGATTTGTAAGTGAGAGAAAGCTTGCTATATTATAGTTGTCGTGCGTCCTATATCTAGATGTATCTTATATCAGGAACTTCGAAGGATGGCGTCGACGCATGTCAGTATGATCATAGGCAGACGCACTCTCAAGGACTATAATATAATTTAAGGCTGAGGTCAATCAAAGGGAAGGATACCGAAAGCTTGAGGTTCAAACATGTTGAGCATATTTCTATAAATGTTTTAGATTCTACCCTATCACCATGCCCTTACTCTCTCCCTCCGCAGAGCAGCATCTTCTTCCTCGGCCCAAGCTAATGACTCACTAGGCAACATGATCGCCTTGTCAATAGCAACCGGGAGTCCTCGATGTCTCCCTCTCAACGCAACGGCAGCAAGAATCATCTTACTAACAGGATGCCACGCCCCGCAGAACGAGTAATTTTTGCCCGGGTAGCCAACACTGACACCGACACAGCCGTAGGCGGATACGACCTCAAAGATGACATTAAAGGTCGCAAAAGCGATAGGCTGTGCAGTGAAGTGGTCTGCCTCTGCGATTGCGATGAAAAGGACGGCTAGCGCGATCCACCATAGGTCGTGACTAAGTTGGGATCGGAGTTGTTGATGGACGAAATAGCCGCGGGATGTCTCTGAGGCACCAGGGCGACCAAGGTGGTGTCGGATTAAGTCAACGAGCACATTGCTACGGCTAGTGTTTGCGGGGGACTCGGATTCGTCGTTGGCGTAGATGCCGAGGGAGCGTTCCTCGTAGACGTTCGTGTTGCTAGTTTGAGAGTTAGGTA
This sequence comes from Penicillium pulvis, assembly GCF_028828015.1. NCBI lineage: Eukaryota > Fungi > Ascomycota > Eurotiomycetes > Eurotiales > Aspergillaceae > Penicillium > Penicillium pulvis. The sequence goes on from NW_026643080.1 coordinate 6,961,860, forward strand.
CGTTCCCATAAGGTAGGCGTAAGGGTTTAGACATACCGCATTGTGACCAGCACTGGAAATGCGGAGACGTACTGTTATCTGTTAACTCTGGAATCCTTGGACATCGTTGGTATGACGGAGTCATAGAACTTACCATCATCAGAACTAGATTAAGATAACTTAGCAATCCGAATGATCTGAAGCATCGAGCGACTTACCGTAAAGAACAAGCAGACCCTGGTGCAAATCGGATATCGTCACAACATAGAATCCTCCGGAACGAACGGCTATGGACTATCAGCTTCGTTTTATAATATTCATGAGTGGATATACAGACCAACAGCCTGAAAAAGCCCATCCAGCACCCGATATTCAGATGGTAGAGCCTGTATCTCCTTATTTCCGATGGATAGTATTTCGAAGCCTGCCCAGTCGATCGCATTGAGAACAATAATTGTCCCAAGCAGATACCAGGTATGTCGAGCTGGGAAAAGGTTTGTATACACCCTCCGCGGATGATCCAAAATAAAAGTTAAAGTCATTCGCCATGATCTCCATTTCGGTTGATCTGGTACTAGGGCCCTCATGGTCCAAATAATGAACCGCAAAAAACAGGGAAAGAGGGTGTTCCCAGCAAGAACAAGCAGGGCCATAGTGAGTAGCGGATAGGCACTGAAAGGTGTTAGCAAAGCCAAGTTCTGTAGGCGTATTTCGGACGACATATACATACTTTAATTGCAAAGCGGTCATGTTCTTGTCTAAAAGAGCCATGCCGCTATTCACAAATGCCGAAACGGCAAAGAAGGCGCCTGTCCAGAATGGAGAGAGTCCATTATCGCCAGCAATTTCTGGATGATTCACCTGTAGCCAGGTGCCCATGCCGACTATCCCAAGACCAAGGAATACAATTAGGTACAGTGAGACGATGACTGATAGAAAGTGAACGGCTTTGTACTCGACTCCGCCTAGCTTTTCGCGTTCGGCTGATGTCAGGCCGTGGAATTGAGAGTTGCGGGATACTGGTGCTTTGGACCAGAAGTACTTCTGTGCGTCTCGAATCGCATTCTCAAATTTTGATTTTGGTGGCTCGACGGTGAAGACAGGTAGAGGTACGGCGTCACGAGGGTGGTTTTGCAGATCCGGTCTGGCGCCAACGCCGACCATGGGGAAGACCCGATGGTGGTGGTGATGATGATGATGGGTGTCCGCGACTGTGATTTGATCATCATCACACCAGGGAATCTGATCGTCATTGGAGCTCATTCCATGAGACTTGTGAACGGTGACAGTGTGTGACCGGGGCTTGCACTGAGCCTCAAGCTCATGACCCGATGAGTCGGCGCAAGCTGTAGTATTCCGTAATTCAAATATAGAAGCCTGTCTTGACGCTTCACGCTCGTCTGAGACGACTTGCAGTTTTGCCTCGAATGCTCGTTTGCGCACCACCAATACGGGAATGGAGATGAAAATCACTGAGCCCATAATGAGCAATATGAACAGAATCACTTGCTGGAAAGTATTTAGAGTCGATAGGTCAACCTGGAAAATTTGATCAGAGAGTTTGCAACATCGTTTGTTATTTTGGAGATGGACAATACCGTGTTCAATCCAGCACCAGTCATCGCACTGACACACAAAAAGATCGCATCGACATAAGAGACGCTTTTCCATGGTGTCGCGGCCAAACAAAATACGACACTGCTGATTAGACATGTCACAATAAAATAGACATAATGAAGTGTTAAAAAGTTAGCTGGTGGTAGAATCGCGGTCATAGCTCGGCCTAAGGGTCGTAGCCACAGCGCTGCGGATATAAGTTAGCTAGGAAAGTTAGATAGCAACAGAAAAACATACGGCTCAATCTGGACCAGATTCTCATCTCAGCTGCACGATAAGAATTAAATATGCAAGATAGTAAGACCAATTGCAAGAGCAAATCTGGCCTCGTGGAGGCAATTGCAATTGTCGGTGTGCGTCTGGTTTGCGATGATATTGAACCAGCGCTCAACCACTACGGGTTCTTTGGAGTAGAGTCATTAGGCGTGCAAGACACGTTCATTAATTTGTGTACGTGAGATCCGACAACCTTGGAAGTAAACGGTTTAGTGTGTATATTGTGGGCTTCATGGGGTATACGAGTTTTTTTTTTTTACCCTGGATGAATGGCGCCCCACTCTTTGCCCCGTTGTCCCGTTTCGCGAGGGACCCCTTTGATGTGAATATGGGAGATAATGATATACTTAGAGCTAACAGAATGAATGTCAATTGAAAGATATCACTAAATATTGGCACATGCATAAAAGGGATAAAACACAGCGTATAATATCCGGTGAAGCTGGAATTATTGCTGCAGGTCGCGATGATCCTCGCGTCGCGTGGCGTAGGGCTGGCCCATTAACACATCAGCCACTATCTATGGAGCTAAACAACTATTGGCCATTAATTATCCCTATGGCTTAAGTTGCGAGCATTTTTTGCACTCGCTTGACCAGACTCCGCTCGAATTGTTCCACTCCGCTTGTTTGCTCGTTCAACTTGCCTGTCTTAACCACATACACGGACCGGCGTCTAGTGGTGTTATCTTCGGTTTCTTCCTCTTCTAACCCCTCAAATTCATCAGCTAGTTTATGATCAGTATCCCTCTTTCCTTCAATGACAGATCTAATCAAAAACCGGTCGTGGGATACGAGAAGGATGGCTCCATTAAAGGATGAGAGAGCCGTGGCGAGTGCTGTGACGGTATGGAAATCTAGATGAGTGGTAATCTCATCGAGAATGAGAAGCTGAGGTGCGCTCCATATAATCCGAGCTAGAGCAAGACGAACCTATGCATGAATTAGTATGTTCCTGTAGATGTCGAAGCAGGAAATGAGTAGACTTACTAGCTGTCCACCGGACAATTTGGCCACAGGTACATCGGACGCAGTGCGACCCTGCAGACCCATTGACGAGAGGAGCCCTCTTACGGCTCCCTCATTCAGCGCGTCACCAATTTCCGCCATCAATAATCCAAGTGCAGTGAGACTGGGCTGGCTCCGACCACGTTCCTGAAGTTCCTCCACAGAGTGCTGGCCGTAATAACCTACTTTCAGACGGGAATGGGTCGTCACTTTGCCTTTGGATGGAGCAAGTTGCCCAGTCAACACACGAATCAGCGTGGTCTTACCCGATCCATTCAGACCCATTATTCCAACACGATCACCAATATGAACAACCAAATTAATATCGTCAAGAATGACGCGGTCACTCTTGTATCTGAATGTAATCCCCTCCAAAGAGACCAGTGGCCCAGGGAACCGCAACTCAGTCGCATCAGGCAGACTCATAGTCGCGCCTCGCTCATCCGTCGGTACTTCAATCTCTGCCCTGTTATGTTCATGCCACCCAACAAGGTCCCGGTTCAATTTAAATCGACCTCCTCTAGCACTAACCTGAAGGCCCATTCGATCATCAACTTTCTTCTGTCGCGACTTGGCTTGTCGGAGTTTGTTCTCGTCATTGGTCTTCTTGCCTATCTTCATATTTTCGCGGATACTGGCTTCCATGTGAGCTTTCTGTCGTTCTTGTGCCTCCTTCATGCGTCCCAGGTATAGTTTCTGTGCCTCAAAGTCTTCTTCATAAGCGGCGAGGTTCCCGCGGAAATAGTTCAATTTTTGATCTCGTAGGATCACGATCTCTTCACAGACGGCGTTGATGAAGTCTCGGTCGTGGGAGACGAGGAGGATCGTCGTTTGCGAGTTTTCGCTTAGACGTTGAAGGTAGTTCTCGAGCCAGACTACTCCGAGGAGGTCAAGGAAGTTGGTCGGTTCATCAAGGATCATGATGTCAGGTTTTTGAATCAGGACGGAGGCAAGCATGCAACGCATTCGCCATCCTCCTGATAAGGTGGAAACCTTCTTTCCCAGTGTTTCTTCTTTGAATCCCAGTCCTAGAAGGATTCGGCGTGCTTCCTTCTCCATGTCGGCCAGTTTCATCTGATTGATATTAGTTCACATCGAACAGATCAAGTTGGTTTGCAGTACTCGCCTCTTCAAGTTGTGATTGCAAAGTTTGGAGCATTTCAACGGCTGCCTGTGTATCTACTGTGACTGTCTCGGCATCGATAGCATCGAGTTCCTGGGCAAGTCTGCGAGAATAAGACGGGTGTAATATGATAGATGACCCATACGATTTACTTACAACTCTTGTGCGGAATCAAGTTTTGATTCGGCGGCCTTTAGGTCTTTCCTCGCCTGTAGACCCCTTGCACCACTCTTCAAGTGAGCATTTTTATGAGCAAGAAAAAGTTTCTGCTCTGCCTGTTCATGTCGGATCTTGCGAATGGCCTGTACCGGCTTCAATGGGTCTTCGGTCTCGAAGCTCTTAGAAAGGACTATTACAAAATCAATAGCTGCCATCAAACCCATTCCGAGAGGACGCTTACAGTCTGCCAACCGAGCGGCCTCATTTCTGGCTTCATCACTTCCGAGTACAGACTCCAAAACCGACTTCTCTAGTTTCAGTCCGTATGTGCTGCCTGACTCGTCTTGGTCGTCCGTCTGCTGCAAGATTGCAATGCGAGTCGCGTGGGGAATCCCGGGAATGAGCTTTTCAGCCATTGCTCTCAACAGTGCTAAAGCAAATGTCAACTAAGAATCCGTTATATCTTTGGCATTAACCTAGATAAGCAGCTGTGCCTTACTTGATTTTCCGGTTCCATTCCGTCCAAGTAGTCCATAATGAACACCTCCCTTGAGCCGGAGATGGCCATCGGAAATAAGCTCTTGGCCAGCTGCCTTAGCCTTGGATTTCCCTTTGATCTTTGGCTTGGAGGGGTCTTCTGTTGCGGGTGTGGATGAAGTGACCACAATCCCGAGTCCCTCCACGTCTATCTTTTTTGGTGTAAGTCACGATCTCTAAGCCGAGCTTGATGGGTTTACCTCGGACGAGGGGTTATCATCTAGCAGATGGAACCGAGTTTGCTTGCATGTTGCAAGGATTGTTGGTGCAGATGTCATGGTGAATCTGGTCAAGATGGGCTATTGTTCACAGATCGAGTTCCTGTGGATGTATTGAAAGTGCTGCGGCTGATGCGTGTTCATGCGAACTTAATATCACGCCAAAGTGGAAAGCCTTGGTTATAAAAGATTTCAATCTCTCTGTAACCCTCTTGCCACTTGTGAGTTCTCTCATGCTAAAAGTCATTGCCAAGCTCCAATCCACGACTCTTCGTGTCTTGCGTGAAACCCTGTGGTCGGGCTCCCGAAGCGGTTAGCCGCTACCAAAGACCTTGCGTGGTATGTGGCGGGCAGTGCCGACACACTCTCTGTTGGGTAATCAGTCATTACTCATTGGAATGCGATGACTCTGATGAGTCACGACGATCTACGATATCAAGTAAGACTGTTTTAAAGTCTAAGATTGTGAGGCCTACTGATGTGGCCCGACACCTGAGAAAGGTGGCGGGTACTGAAAATTGGGGGAAATGACAGAATAGAAGTGAAATTAAGGTAAGTATAACGCCAATGATTCGATGTAGGTCCCTTACTTCCCAATGACCCCCAATTAGACCCTAGGAACTCAAGACATCTTCTCCAGAACAGGCGTTTAGGATCATGTCCCGACGACATGTACCCGTAATCCATTCATACGAACAAGCAATGGCCCGTTGCATGCCCCCTCCGCTGCGCAAAGAAGAAGCACAGTCGGTGGCCGTACTGCCTCGAACAAAGTGACTGTCATAGGGTTGGTATCCACCAGCGTGACTACTCTTAACTCGCCAGAGTTCTTGTTTTTCTCGGCTCGTTCTATTTTCTCCCGAATTACTGGGTCTTGTTTCGGGTTCATCCCTCTTCACCAGGCCCATCTGGATCGTGACGAGACGGAGAAGAGCCATATGGGCTCCAGCGCAAGCAATTTAGTCGTGCGCCAAAGATTTGAGACTCAATGGTTTTGATGTCTGCGTAGCCTTCAATCCCAAAGAGCCAAGCTTGGGAGCCCCCTGGTTGAACATCGGTTAGTTTAGAGTGGAACAAGATGGATATTGACTGAAGTAGACTTACAGAACTTCCCACGATATAAGAGACGAGTGAGATATGGTGAGGACACAAAGACTGCCACCGCGGTGAACAAGAGCGGGATGCTAAATGCCCCGAAGAAGTATGTCCCGCACAATACTGAAAGCATCAAGATGCTGAGCAATAAGGTTTAGAACCTCGTTGGGAAGATCGAGGATGGTGAGAGGTAGCGACATTATGGATAAACTCCTCGTATGGGGGTAGGTTCCGTTGGGAAGTCGAGAGAGGTAAAGACGAAATACTTAGGTGCTTGTGTAGGATAAAGCAAGCATTCACGAGGCATAAACCCAGAGTAATTATTATGATAGGTTACGGTAATGATATTGAAACAGGTATGTTGATATTCCGAGCGTATCACGATGTAGAAGCCCCTTGGAGGTCTAGATAGCCAAAAGCGGTTAGTGGTGAGTTGTTTTAACATTCTGCTAAGAGTTGATTGACGATGGTATTTTAGTATGTCAGTTGCGGGACTTGCCGTAACCTCATTATTCAATAGTAATCTGGTTAGTTATAGCACAAAGACAATTAATAACATCTTTTGTGCATTTGTCATCTCCAAATGACATAGCTTAGTAAACCCGGCTGAAGTTTCGGACGAACCTTGTCAGCCAGGTAAGAATTAATAGTCAAGTTCAAGGGTATAAATTCAATGGGAGAGCCACCGAGAGGTTCACATAACCATATGTGTACCCATCACTTTCCTGAGTTGTGAAATCTTTGGCAATTCTCGAGACCCACAACCATGGCCACTGTTAGCAAACTCGCAAACAAAAACATACTGTTGATCGGGGGAACCTCAGGCATTGGCTTCGCCGTTGCCAAACAGGCACTGGCAGATGGTGCAAACCTAACCATCAGCTCTTCTTCTGAAGAGAAAGTGTCCAGGGCCGTCGACCGCCTGCGAGCTAGCAAACCAGAAAACGCATCAGCGATCCGCAGCCAAGTTGCAGACCTCTCCATCAGAATGAATCTCGAGACAATCGTTGAGCGCCTCCTAAAATTTAGCGCTGAATCTGCACCGATTGATCACGTTGTCTTCACAGCCGGAAATGTGCCCCCACTCGTGCCCTTAGCTGAAGCATCATTCGATGACGTCGAGGCGTTCCTGACAGTTCGCTTCTTCGGTGCTATGGCAGTGGCCAAGTATGCCCCTAAATACATGAACATCAGCAAGACTTCTTCAATTACCTTGACCTCCGGGACGCAGAGCAAGAAGCCAACCTTTTGGCTACCGCCTGTTGTTGCTGGTGCGGTCGAGGGTCTGATGAAAGGTCTAGCCGTGACGCTGTCACCTGTGCGAGTCAATGCTGTTTCTCCGGGGTTTGTCTTGACGGAGTTGATGGATCGTTTGCCGGAGGTGATGCGAGAGGGTGCCATAGAGAAGTCTACGAAGCTATCGCTGACGAAGGATATCGGGCACCCGGAGGATACGGCTGAGGCATATCTGTATCTTATGAAGGATTATTTTGTGACTGGTTCTGTTGTTGCTAGTAATGGAGGAGCTTTTTTGGTGTGAAAGGGAGACGTCAGGATGCACAATACCGTGGGTTGTTGTGGTTCCTGCTAGTTTTAGTAATGATCCGCGTCGAGTCGCGACCCCCGCACCACATTGTTCACGACTTGACAGTTGGTGAGAGACTTTATCCTGGATTTTCCAGGCTGGAGCTGATTTCAACTGGACAAATTTGAGAGTAGCTTGTTTTCATACTGATGAAATGCGAAGTATATTTCGGATCTTAGTGGGCTTTGTAGATGACCTCAGAACCAACTGGATATATATTGCTGCACAACCTTCACGAACTAACTCTCCAGAACAATGCCCAGGTGTTACTTACGATGAACCTAGATACCTGACCCCCTGACCAGCCTTTCTGCATCTCGATGTCTCGCCACAGCTTTCCTCTTTCGTATCGTAGACATTTTTCAGGCTCAGGTGTTTCTTAGCCCATGGGTACTTCGGTTGTGGCTACCAAACACAGATGATCGTCAGTCCCCAACCCCAATATTGCTCGCATTTAATGCGGAACTCGCCGATACCCAGGCAAAAGGATTCCGTGAGGAAAATCTACGATATAAAACAGGCGAATTCCCAGAGCTAGACTTGGATACAGCTTCCAGACAAGGTTGTGGTAAATCACGTCCAGTGAATATTATAACATCAACCAGTTGGCTGATATGAAACTCCTTTGCTTGCTGGCGACGTTTCTTTTGACAAGCTACACGGGCGCAAATCTGGCTTACAAGTCTAGGCCTGACCTTGCAGTCCCAGTCTTGAACATCACGATCCCTGCGACAAATGATACTGCCGAGGGCCTGATCTTCTATACGCCGGAAAGCACCTACGCCGATGATACTGGCCATGGGCCCGCTCAAAGCGGTCCCTATATATTCACTGAAAAAGGTGCATTAGTGTGGTCAGGCTTTGGTTACGTTGGCCCACGAAGCGAGAACTTCCAAGTTCATACATACCGAGGCCAACAGGTGTTGGGCATCTTCGAAGGCTCGCACAACTCACCCATGGGACACGGACACGGCCACACGTCAATCTTTGATAATAGGTACCGCCTGCTGAAGGAGATCAAGGGCGGAGGACATTCTCTTGCAGATCAGCATGAGTTTCTCTTTTTCGATAATCATTCAGCCGTCTTTACGGTTTTTGATCCTGAGATCCGTGACTTGACTCCTTATGGTGCAACGTCGGAAACCCAGTCATGGATCCTTGATAATAAGATCCAAAAGGTTGATACAAATTCAAATCGAGTGCTCTGGGAGTGGAGCTCGCTTGATCATGTTGATCCTGCTGGGACTAATTTGACGCTGGAAAGTGGGAATGCTGGACTCGGCGTGAACTCGAGTCAAGCCTGGCATTACTTTTATATGAATGCGTTTGATGTGGACCCGAAGACGAACACGTACTTGCTTTCTGCGCGGAGTATGTGTACTATCTTCAAAATAGACGGTGATACTGGGAATATTATCTGGCAGCTAGGTGGGAAGAATTCTGATTTCTCTCTTGAGGAAGGAGTGGACTTCTGCTGGCAACACGACACCCGAATGCATCATAGATATCTGCATTACGAGACAAAGGGATCCAAGGAGATTGTTTCTTTTTTTGATAACTCGGCACATGAAAATCTTATGGGCGGCCCTGATCTCAAGACTCGTGATTATAGTGCAGGGAAGATCGTTGAGCTAGATAAGAAGAGGCGCACTGCGAGGCTGATCGCCAGCTTCCGGGCCCCTGGTGATCTCTCTGTTCGATCACAAGGTAATCTACAACTGTTGCCTAACGGCAATGCATTTATCAACTGGGGATACGAGGGGGCAATGTCTGAGCATAAGCCGGACGGAACCACGATCTTCTTTTCCAAGCTGGACTCGGGGAGACTCGGACCTGGTTCTGAAAATTATCGTGCCTTCAAGTTTGATTGGCATGCTCTTCCCGATGAGGAGCCTGCTCTCGTCGCCTTTGAGGAATCGAACGGGACGTCTCTACATGTGAGTTGGAACGGGGACACAGAGACAAAAATCTGGATGTTCTATGAGGAACAAAACAATGGTGAGAGGAATTTGCTGGGCCGGGCTCTCAAAGATGGATTCGAGACTCGTTTTCGAACAAAGAAAAAACCTGCTCGGGTATTGGCCGAGGCATATAGTGCTCAAGATCATCGACTGGTGTCTTCATCCGTCATTAAGACCCGAAAATACCAGGCACGCCTCTACTATGCATAGTTATATCCACTAGTGTGACAATCATAAATCCGCCATCTATTATTGATCCCCATACCCACCAGCCAACTTATTGACAGAAAGCAGTAGCTCAATAGAACATGGACGTGCATTGAAGGATCGTCTCATGACCATATGGCCGTAGCTTCAAAATTCTTCTCTTCGCGCTGTAGGCTTTACGCGACCCACGTGGATGATCTGTTCGCGTGTTTTCAGTTTGTGGGTCCGGCAGTTGAGAATGGAATCTGTGAGTGAAAATCCCTAGTCTGAAAGTCCTTGCTAGTCGGTCGAGACTAGTGAGTCCAGAAAGTCTATTATCCACACGGGACAACCAAGATTTTTCTTCTCACAAGGCTGGGTGATCTATTTCATAGACGGCAGATAGATCTAGAAGTCGGAAAGTCGATCAATATGCGGAACGCAATCAAACAGTTCCTGAGCTTTCACCAGGCCCTCCGATCTAGACTGAAGTAATTCAAAGTTTTCGTCAGAGAACCAAACATCCAGCGCATCGAGGCCATCTTCGATCTCAAAGTGGACTCGCTCAAGGGTCTATGGGGACGTCTGGAAAAGCCGGCTGATCAGGGCCAGCGGGGCGTGCAGAGTCGTCGTCAGACAACCAAGATCAAGCACAGGGTCAATGGGCCTCTGGGCATTCCAGAGCTGGGCCATTGCCGGGCGCCGTGCGGGTTTCGAATTTGGCCAGATTTGTAGGGGGTCATGTGCAGCCATGGAATGAACATGGTTTGAAAAAACCTAGACCACGGAGAGCATCCGGTCTAGTTAGTGATCTCGGGTGGGGGTGCATAATGAACACTAAAGGTGTACCGTTGCAACGTGTGCTAACGGCATGGTATCCCGAGAGCAAAATGTGCTACCAAGAGAGGCAAAAGCCCTACCGTGCCACATATCGGGGCCAAGCTATCGCCAAGACCATCTACCGACGTTCGGCAGTGGCTCAGGGGAAGTCGCCCTCTGAACCATTCTTTAGATCTTCGGGCTAGACAAGGGAAAGGAAGGCCCCCCCTCAAAAGTCAAACAAAGTATTTAGAGTAATCAATGATCGTCTGAATTATTGACGCCTTACCGCGCCACGGGGAATGTTATTGTAACCAGCAGACCAGTTTTATTTTTGGTGCACATATACGTAGCACGGGTCGGGTCGAGTCCGTGAGGCGCAGACTTTCGTCAGGCTCAGCCTCCAGTTCACACGTTCTCGGTTTCGTACGTTAACGGGAACCTCAGCCCTAGGTGATCTTTCCTCGAAAAGGGGCTGATGCCGGCCGACTGCAGAGAACAAAGTTTCTCGGTCCGTGATCCACTGAAGGCCGCGCGGCTATGATTTCATCCGTGCCAGACTGTGATACCGCAACCCACATATTTGAATCTGAACCAGAAATGACAGTTGAGTTTTGTGAGACCTATTTGGCGGACTCGGACGGAGTAAAATAAGGAGGTACTTAGGGTGATCGCTCAAAAAGAGGAAATCTCGGAGATCGAGAGTTAATGTTAATGTGCTCACATTGAGCTCGGCCGAGCTATCCGCTTGGGGTATTCATCTCCATAATCGCGAACCCACGGAAGTCCTCCGGCCCAATCATGGTCGCCAATTTTGGTCCGATCACCAGTTTTCCACTGTAACCCGTTGTCTCCGCTCTCGCTTCTAGAAGAAGAAAAAAACCTTATTGCTGGTTCTTTTTCGAGACAACGGCAACCGGGATCTTGTCTTCCGAAGACTGTATAGTTCTGGCCACTCGACTGCGCATTAGTTCGATGTACAATGTGAAACATATTCGGGCCATGGGGCACAGAGTGTCTGGATGAAAAACGAAAAAGCTTGGAAAGTGTATTAGATGCCCATATAGTAGAAACGCAATGGTATCGAGTATACCCTATGAGAAACTAGGTTGTAAAAGGGGTCTCTAGGAGGCGCTATTCGTCACGCTATCTTAATTATGCTTCATGGTCCATCGTAGGAAAATAAAAAGTGGAATCAAGCCTCCGGATGCCCATCAGCAGCCCACTAAACTATTCCGAGCCCCGTTGGCTGTTTTGTTACTAGACCGGGCTTGTCTAGACCATTTCAGGACGGGTAGCCTTGCTCCCGGCGATCTTTTTATTTTAATCTATTTATTATCGATTTCTTGTTTTATGTACGTGGCGCTTTTAGATCTGATTCATTTCGAGTTTTTTTCTTCTTCTCTTAATTCTTACAATATTGTGTATGACCGCCTATGTGTCAACAACGCGAAGAATGCCAGGTCGATTGCGGCGAGGATAGGGCAATAAACATTGGGAGCACAGCCACCGGCGTCATGAGATTTGACTGGCATTTTCCAAGTATCCAACGACTCATGTTAATCGAGGGCCATGCCTTGGTACCGACCCAAAAATAATTTATTTTTTTATGAAGGGCCAATCATAGGTGCTTGAGTAGTAGGTTTCCCCCCCCCCCCCCCCCACTCGCTACAGTCGGCAGGGGATTCGGGGCTGATTACCTAGGGCGGGTCGGGGGCTCATGGACTCATAGTACCACCAGTGAACGAAATAGAGGCAACAAGATGGCAAATCATGGGCTAGAATAGTGAATAGAGTTGGACCAAGAACAAAAGAAAAAAGAAAAATATCAAGATTAATTCAAAAAAGAATATTGCCATGAACCATGGCTTGGATACCGCAGCGGAGTAAACAACAACCGTTTCAGCGCTAGGCTATATCTGACCAATCATAAGCCTCAAATCCAAGGCCCCGCTGAGTCAGCCATAAGGACGCGCAAGCCTTTGCCTGCTATTCCGGATCGCTCCCTTTTCCCCTGTTCATTGATCCAATCCCCCCTTCTCCATCGACCCAAACACCTTTTATCTTTTATGATCGAACCCCCCTTCTAGACTTTCACTCGTTTTCTTTCGTTAAATCCATTTAAATACTCCGCTTTACTTCCCCATCCTACGCAATCTATTCCCATTTCTACGATCTTAGCCGAAGGGGAAAAAAGAATAAGACTAGGGCCACAACATATACCACCATGGCGACCCTCGCTGAGCACCCGATACACTCCACCGCTTCTCCCATGCCGACCATGCCCACTAGCTACGACCAAGAACTCGACTCCTTTATCAACTTCGACCAGCTCGCCTACTCCTCCGCCGACGCTGCCCGGCCTAAGGTCGCCTTGGCCAGCCAACCCTCGGTCGCAAGCACAGATTTCACCGCCAGCGATGCCCGCAGCGCCAGCTTCGCTTCCAGTGGACAATCACCAATCGCATTCCAAGCCCCGAGCCATCACTACGAAGAACACCGCCAGCAGACTGGTCTGCCCCCCGGTGCCTTGTCGATGACCTACAACCAACAAATCGCACACCCAATGAGCTACAACGGAACCCCAGGCTTCCAGGTGAGCGGAGAAATGTACACTCAGATGAAGCGGGAGGAGGCTCCCTTCGACTTCAACGCTGCCCCGACCCGAAACCCATCTGAGATGGACATCGAGTCCGATGGCATCAACTCCGCTCCTTACTATTTCTCGACGAATCCTGGCAACAAGAGCCAATATGTCGACCCCAATGCTCTCGGAGGCCATGAGCTGGCTCAGGCTGGTCCGTCTACGCAGGTGGGTCGTATGTACCCTGGTATGCATCAGCAGCAGGCTGCGATGGCCAAGGCAGCCCAGCAACAGAAACACAATGAGATGGTTCGTCACCAGATGCAGCAGCGCCGCGTCGAGGAGGCCCCTACTCCCTTGCCCAGCCGCGTTGCCCGCAACCCTGACCCCGTTGTCGAGGAGCGCATTTCTCGTCTCCTGCAGCAGATGCGCGCAAATGCCGTCGCTGCTGGTGAGGTCTCTCCCTCCCCCTCGTCTGGTCTTCCCCAGATGGCCAAGGCCCGCAAGGATGAGGCCGACATGGATGAGGATGAGCGCCTTCTGGCTAGCGAAGAGGGCAAGAAGCTGAGCAGCAAGGAGCGCCGTCAGTTGCGCAACAAGGTCTCCGCTCGCGCTTTCCGCTCCCGTCGCAAGGGTATGTATACAAAGAATGCCCATCCTCATAGAATATTTTAGCTAACCTTCTTGCAGAGTACATTGGTCAGCTTGAGAGTGAAGTCGCCGCTCGCACCAATGAGGCCCACGAAGCTCGCCTCCAAAACCGTGCTCTTTACGAGGAGAACGCCCGCTTGAACGACCTGGCTCGCATGCTTTTGGGATCGCCTCACTTCGCCAACTTCCTGAACGAGATGCCCGACACTGTTCCTCCTCAGGTTCAGGCCCACCAGCAACCCCAGCAGCCTCAACAGCAGCCCCAGCAAGCGCCCATCCCCAAGGAGGCCGCTGCTGCCCGCCCCCAGGAGTTCCAGATGCAGCAACACCCCCAGCCCAACATGGTTATGGTCCCCAACCAGGGCATGGATGCCTCTATGCTTAACAGTGGCTGGAATTCAGGAATTGACATGAACTACGGAAACACTCCCGTTTTTGCTGTTCTTGAGGTTCCAGAGGGCCCTGCTTTCGATGCTGAAGTCCTTTCCGGCAAGTCCTCGTCCCTGGGTTCATCCGAGTCTGCCAAGGATGAAGCTCCCGTCTTCGACCGCCCCGAGGGTGATGCCGTGACCCAGAAGTCTGACATCGGTGTCGCCAACCCTGATGTCGAGATTGACGAATCTGACCCTGCCTTCGCTCTCTTTGTTGACTCCCCCGTGTCCTCTGCTCCTTCTGATGATCTTGTTTTCGAGGGTGTGCAGTCTGAGAAGTCGGTTCACCACTACGAGCTTGTTGTGGATGCCGCCCAGGCTTCCGCCGTCGCTCATGCCCGCTTCAACTCTCTCTGCTCCAGCATCGAGGCCGCCTTTGACCGGGTGTCTCTTGTCACGTCCCACCTCCAGTGATTCCCCCATTAGCGTCCATCTTTTTACCCCCACCTTTTCTATGTATATGTGTTTTTTTTGCCGGCAATTTTCGTTTTTTACTCATCATGGCGTGACACCCACGCGCATTACAATTTCTAGCCTTCTCCTATTAGTGATCTGGTCAGTCCCTCGGGAGTTTTTACGGCGCCTATATCTTGTCATCATATTGTGTATCTCCCGGGTTGGGCTTTCTGGGTGGAAATTTGGTAGCGGTTTACTTGGCGTATGTGAAGGATCAGCGATATAAGCTCAAAATCGATTCAATTTACAACTAGTATCATTGTTCCATATCGTATTTATACCCTGGTCACAAATTAGGCACCAGTGCACATTGGGACCAGAGCCTACCTGCAACGGAGTTATGGTAGTCGTCGAAGGCCGTGGGGGCCCTAGTACTCGAGGTCACGTCATTCATTACTGGCGTCAAATTGGAATCAAAATGCATATTATATCTCCTCACTTGGGTTCGCCGAAACTGACCTGGTAAGGTTAGTCCAGGCCCACCAGTCATTGTAAGCTTGAATCTTCCTACCCGCCCACCCCGCTGATCACCTACATGGAACTTGACAAATGCCTCGTATCCCGACTTGCTAGTGGCTGCACAGTGCCTGTTTCAACATTGATGCCGGGCGCTTATATCTTTTACTCAACGAGTTAGACCCACGATCCCTTGTGCACATCATTACCCCGCATGATCAACAATCATGGTCGGCGTTCCAGGTAGATCAAAAGCATGCAATACATGCCTTCAAAGAAAAATAAAGGTGTGTTGAGTTGCATCTCCACACTACCACGCAATTCTCAGCGCTAATGCGAATATCCTAGTGCGACCAAGGCCCCGTGCCGTGTAAGCAATGCCGCTCTTCCAACCGCCTATGTACAGGCTATCAACGAAGACGAGGCTATGTGTTCTCGGACAATGTTGTTCTGCCTATTACAACAGCCCTCGAAGAATCTTCTGTCACACATCAAGGGAGGTGGCGTAGGGTCGAGCCCCGGCAGACTGGGAAGGCTGCCCCAGTGACTTGGGTTGTCAGCCTACCGCAGCACATTCCATCTCCTAGTCTGAGCTGCATGCAAGTCCCTACCCACGTGGTGTTGCGAGAGCAGTTTCACTATATCTTCTTGAACAGACACATGCCTGCAGAACTATGGGATTCGCGTCCCCAATACTCGGTGAGCAATTGGCTACTCCTGCTTCAGGGAAGAACAATTCAGTCACCGGCTCTAGAAAAGTCTGCCACGGCGTTCTTCGCTGCTAGAGTGGGTCATATGCATGGTGATCGGGAATTGGTTCAAAGGAGCCGCTCTATATACATTGATGGCCTTGCTCAGCTCCAGCAGGCATTGAGAAATCCCTTGAGCCGGTTATCTGATGAGACGTTGGCGGCTTGTATGGCCTTATCGTTTTATGAGATTAGTGAGGGGCCTCCGGGATCGGGGAATGCTTTTGGGACCCATTACAAGGGTGCTGTGAATCTTCTTAAAATGCGAGGCCCCAAGGCGTGTGGTAAGTCGCCGCTGGGGCATGCGTTATTCTTGGCTTTGCGCATACAGACGGTGGGCTTTATCCATCTTGATAGTTGGTTGGATGAATTGCTGATTGGGAGTTTTAGATTCTCCGAAGCTTGGATCATCGTCGTCCTTCATTCGTTTCAGAGCCTGAGTGGATGGATAAACCCTGGAGCACAACACCCAAGTCTCACGTCGATCAACTGTGGGATCTTCTTACTGACATAGTGAGTGTGAATGTTAAATTCGACGAGGCACTCCAAGATTCCCACCAGAACAGCACTATTCTTCAAGCGGGTCTTGAAGCAGTTCATCTTGAATGCCTCAAGATTCATGCGGATCTACAAGCTCTGTATGAGGGATTTGAACAAACCATTTCCGGTCCCCTATACTGGCCCGAACTCTCCGCACTGGAGTCCAATGATACTCCTAACAATTATGAACAACCGATATTATTCCCCGTCTCATTCCACTTCTCCGGGCTTCTCGTCGCTCAATTCTTAGTGACTTACTGGTCAGGCATGATGCTGTTGCACCGCCAACTTGCAGCAACATACAGCCAAATGGCCGCATTCGACGCGTTTATCTTTTTACCCCGGTCGCAAGAAGCTGCAAGTACAATATACACTATGGTAACGAACACATGTCAGTCTGTCGAATACCTCAGTCAGCCTCAAATGGGCGGCGCAGGTCTATTGGCTATAATAGCGCCATTATACGGGTGTAAGCCTGCACTGAAAAATGTGGCTGTGTTACGGAACGAGAACTTTAGTCGGGAAATTACTTGGGTCAGCGAGTCCATCGCACGGACGCAGCGGAGGTTCAAATTCGATATTACTTTGAGTATGAATTTTAGTACATAAAGGTGTTTCTATGCCTTTCTTGGGCTTCGACATATTGCTGCCTACTGGTACCACAGTTTACAGGCTGCAAATAACCCTAGAATTACTAGTAAGCTTCAAGGATACGACAAATTGGAACCTTATGATCATTGCTACCCAGGATAGTAAGCTGTGCGAGAATGCTGAAGGCTTAGCGCTCTCAACGCTAAACTAAATTGGGTCAGATTTCGCGACGGCCGAACTCCACTCTTTGACACTAGACTCCACTATACACCAATGGGGCAGCGCTTTCGTGACCCTGAAGTCTGGTACGGGACGTTTTAATGGACATATAAGAATGTGCTGGCTCGCAAATCTGCATGGCTCATCATTCAAATCGGTCTTTGGAAATCTGCTCTTTTCAGCGCAATCATGTACTTGATCTATAAGAAAATCAAGAAACGCAATGCGAGGAAGAAATTGGAGGAACAGCTCCAACAGACAACTGGGCACAGTGAAACCCCTGTTGGTGTTAACGAGATTGTCTTGAAGACAGAGCCAAAGATAGCACCCAAGTTGAGCGAGACAGTACCCGAGAAAGGAGAATCTTCACCAGAAGAAAAAGCTGCAACGAAGAAAAGACGTGTCTACCGCTGGAAATTGATCCTCGGTCTCTTCGGTCCTTTCTGTCTTCAGTCGCTAGATACGACCATCGTTGCGTCTGCACTACCCTATATTGCGGAAGATTTCCGTAAGTTCCTTACAAGCAATCAGGGGTGGAATGAGACTAACAAAGCACCAAATATAGACCAAGTCAGTCAATTGAATTGGATCATCTCAGCATTCAATTTGACCTCCGCCGCATCCCTCTTTTTCTGGGCCCAACTTTCAGACCTCTTCGGCAGACATAATACTCTCCAAGCAGCCATCTTCACTATGGTCGTTGGCTCAGCTATCTGCACCGGCTCTCCAACCTCTACATTCGGTGTCCTTCTCTTCGGTCGTGCGTTACAGGGTGTCGGTGCAGCAGGAGTTAGTATCTCTGTCCGCACCATTCTTGCAGATGGTGTCTCGCTCTCGGAGTACGCTGTTAATTGGACTATCTTTGCCCTGGTGTCAGGCATCGGGTTCAGTATAGGCCCTGTGATCGGTGGATACTTGACCACTGCGTCGTGGCGGTGGTGCTTTGCCATTAACCTACCTATCGGCATTGCAGCTATGATCCTGGTTGTGTTTATTCTTCGCAAAGATCTTCAAGGTCCACAGGCTCTTCCGCAGCTGGAAGGGAGGGATCTCTCTACCGTTGCTCGACGCTTCATGGCCCGGATTGCGACGATTGATATTGGTGGTCAGCTGCTTTTCCTTTGGGGATTTGGACTCCTTATCTTGGCGTTGACATGGGCCGGTGGTAATTACTCTTGGAGCTCTGCAGCAGTCTTGGCTCCTATTGTCATTGGTGCTATTCTGTCTGTCGCCTGGGTTGTTTATGAGCGATTTATGGTTCCGGGTGCTTTTATGGCGCGTGTCTTACCCCGCCAGAAGGCCATGATGCCATGGGAGCTGATTTCACAACGTGACATTGGTTTACTGTTTCTTATCAACTTCTCGATGGGAGTTTCTATGTTCGCTGTCATGTACTTTATGGACCTTTACTTCGCTCTCGTTGAAGGGAACAGCTCAAGTAAAGCTGGAACATCCCTGCTATACTTCTTACCGGGCTTAGGTGGTAGGTCAAACCCCGGCGCTTTTCTGTCTATGACCCAAAACTAATATTCTTTCACAGTTGGTGGCTACCTGGCTATGTTTGCATCAAACATCTGGCCTCGCCAAACCCTCCCTACTCTGATGCTCGGTAGCCTCACTTCGGCTGTCGGAATCACAGTCCTAGCTTGGGCTGTCAAAAAAGCTCAAACAGACGTCATCTACGGTATGATGGCCCTTGTGGGCTTCGGTGTCGGTAGCCGCATGAATCCAGCCTCATTGCACGGTCTAGCCTATTTCCCAGCTATGACGGCCCAGATCTCATGCGTGGTCTCCTTTGCTCTTCCATTTGGTGGTCTTGTTGGATTGACGATCATGTCAACGGTTTTCACTAATAAAAGTGGAACTGACGAGTCAAATCCGAAGCGAGGAATCATGTGGGCATTTATTGCTATGATACCGTTTATGTGGATATCTGTCATCTTGACTACTTTCCTTGGAAATGTTTGGATCAAGAAAGATGGTGGGCATGAGGTTGTAAATGGGGCTTATCTGTGGAGTCTTATTACTCGGAAGAAACTTGATCGGGAGAGACGGGATCGAGGCGAGAATGTGCCGCAGGTCAGTGATGAGAAAGAAAGGGATGTTGAGATGACTCCCGCCCAACCTGTTTCGGGTCGGATTGAGGAAGACGAGATTACTCGGGCTTGATTTGCCAAAGCGCTGGGATTCCTACGAATCTATGACAAAGGCTAGATAACTTGCACTATACACTATGTTTTAATTCAGAATCCATTGACCCATTCATACCATGCGTCCGAAACTCTTTACAATTGTCCAGCAAGAAACATCAAATACTTGCCAGCTAAGAAAACAACGAAACATGCATAACCGCAGTATTTCACAAATGTTACCAATGTCAGCTTATAAGCTGAACCTCTGACGAGGACTCACAAGACCATTGAACTTTAATGGCTTGACACTGAAAGCCCCATTGGAAGTCAGTTGGTAACTCGAATCCTCGAATCCAAAGTCAACATCCTTGAGAATGCTAGCAAGAGTAAAAATGGACCAACGCCACGCCCACATCTTCCCGTAGCATTCACGTTTACCATTCCCAAAATTTCTCTTAGCTCCCTTAGGAAGGTTGTTCCATTTTTCGCCAAGGACCCGCTCTGGGCTGAATTTCTCTGGGTCTTCGAAGACCTCGGGATCTCGGTTCACGGTGTGCAAAATGGCGATCATGGCTTGGTTGTATGGAATTTGGTACTTGCCCCCAGCGAGCAGAATTGGACTTTTATCATCTGTGGCCCTGGGGATGGGTTCAATGTTGAAGCCCGGTGCTGTGGCAGAAAGACGAAGGGATTCTCTAATGATAGCCTCACAGTATTGTAGCTTTTTGAAATCTTCAAGCTGAATCTGCTCATCTGGACCGACAATTGAGTCAATCTCTGCTCTCGCCTTGGTGATCTTCTCGGGGTTCTTGATCAAATAGTATAAAGCGAAAGCGACAAGATTAGCCGAGGTGGCGGCACCGATGAACATGGTCACTACCTCATCGATGACTTGGGTATCAGTAAGCTTTTCACCGGTTTGCGGATCGGAATTATGAAGCAAGCCGTTCAGAAGGTCATCGCGAACCTGTGTGGGATTCTCCTTCCGGCTCTTGATGATCTCAGCTGCATAATCGCGCATGTACTTGATATTATCCTTAAAGCCTCGCTCATACAACAGCCAATTTACGATCATTGGTCGGGTAGGTCGCTTCATTGCTTCCCATGTGATAGACTCCCAGGCGTGGATGAGAGGATGCTCAGGTCCTTCGAGGATATCGATTCGCTGGTTGAAGAAGCATTGCATAACTGATGTCATCAACAAACGATCGAGATCACTGGTAAATAGTACCGTCTTGTGGGAACCCGAGGCCCATTTCTTGGTAAGGTCCGGAATCACGTTGGCCATGTCGCTGTAGCATCTGTCCGCTGCTGCTCCAGTAACGTAAGGAGCCATGATGCGGTGGCTCACGCCCCATATACTTTCGTTGTCGTAGGCAGTGAAAAGGCAGTTGTTGGCGAGCTGTCGCATCTCCACAACTGGGCCAGTAACGCATTTTCGGAATCGCTTCTCGTCGCATATCTCATCTAGTAGTGCAACATTGCTGATGAAGTAAAGTTGTTTACCCAGGACGGTTATCTTGAAGATTGGACCTGAGAGATTCATTATTTAGAGCATCTTCCAATGCATGGAGATTACATACCGTATTTCTCTGAGAGCTTGATCAGAGACCCCCAGGTTTCGTTGGGATTAACATCCAGGACGTTCCCTACTAAGGGAACACCAGGTGGTTGGGGAATTTTCGATGTCATTGCAAGCGATAGAGTAGTTCACAACAGACTGAATGTCAAACAGGGGATTCCAACAAAACGTGGGGAAGGTGGACTGGCTAAATGAGGCACCGCATCGCTTCGCTTCAGCTGTGGATTTGCGCACGATCAGTGCACGGGTTCGACTAATGATCTCAACAACTGCAAAGCTCCCCACCACTGGTTGGTAAGGCTTTCAGCTGGCCACGAGGATCTGCAACATTGGAAAGCCATGCTCTGGATTGGTCGAGGCTCTGGGGGAAATATAAGACGATAGGCTGATGTTTTACCTCATATGGGGAACCATGCAGCCTGATGCAGGCGCTTTCACAAAAGTACCCTTGTGCGACCCATGATACAGAGTAGATTGGCTAATCTGCATCATCCAGGGGTGGGAAGTTCCACAACTAGACACGTCAGAGAACTGACAGTTGAAATCACGTTACTTGGGCTGCAGAACCGAACCGGGTGAGGTATTGCTGTGGAGATGATCAATGCACGTGAGAGAGATGCGTTGTACAATGTTTGAGGATTGCAGATATTCGGTTTATTTCCTTCCATATCAAGGATTCTCTCCACACATTTTGGTAAGGAGCTTTCCAATTGAACACCACAAAATTAGTTGAGCACCCTCACAGACGGCATTCAAAGTAGTACAATGTTCAAAATTCAGAAAGTAATATTATTGAGTACATATCCAAGTACCTACTTATTCATGTTACTCTGTAGACTAGGCTGGAATGTGAAGGTGATTAAAGAGTTAGACTAATTAAGCTACCTTTTATTACTTATATTATGACTCTAATGAGGCGTCATGTCGTTTATTGACGTGAATTAAGCGAGGTGATGTAATGTACTTGAATACTTGAGATAGCGATTTTTCTGAATTACAATTACTGCACCATACCGGATATAGAAAGAGTGGTGTTCAACTGATTTTGTGGTGTTCAATTATCGCGCTCCTTTGGTAAGAAATATTCTTCTAGTTGTGGGTTGGAGATGTGTTGCACAGGTATACTCCTAGTCATGTACAACATGCCATGACTTTGATGATTGTCTTATCCCGTCAAAAATTGAAGAGGATAGAGCTCTGTTTACCAGCCCCACCCCGTGATGCAAGGGTGAATTTCTGTTACACCATCATGGAGGCGCGACGTGCTGCATAACAATGTACTGCGCCGATTATGTATAGCATCCTGCTGTAGATCGGGCCATGTAAAATACCAGCGCACAGCAGTCTAGAAAGGAGCATTCCGAAGACACTATGATACCGCAATGCTATAAAGTAGTTCTGGAATCCGGGCATTGGGGGTCTCATATTCAGCATTACTTTACTGTAGCAGACCACATTCCATGAGACTATTAGGTATTACCAGCAAAGAATCTTACTTGCTGGGGGTAGATCCGCAAAGTGTTAACCTTATCAGAGGACATGCGTTGAGAATGCACCTTAGAATGTAAACTAAGGATTACGGCTCTACTCTATTTAAATACTGTCAACTGTATATACTATAGCGACAAAGTGCGCAATTTCACTGGCATCCAGCCTCACAACCATGCCGGCATTGTCCCTTTTCCTTGGACTTGCACTTGCCATATCTGCGGTGTCTGCCTGTTCCTCTTGCGATGGAGAAGAAGAGCCAGCAGCTTATCCTCGATTTACGCGTCGCATGCAGCCTGGAGCTGTCAACGCGACAACAGAGCCAAGAGGACCTCTCAATTGAGGGCAAATCAATTTTATCCACACTAGCGACTCCCATGGATGGCTGGAAGGACATATCAAGGAGGGAAACTACGGTGCAGACTGGGGTGACTTTGTGTCCTTTGTAAAGCACATGCGAGACAAAGCGACAGACGACAAGCTTGATCTTCTGCTAATTGATACTGGTGCGTCAACTCCTAGTCATACAAGTGCCTCTGACTGTTACTAACATCGACTGTGTGCAGGGGATTTGCATGATGGGAATGGCCTCAGCGATGCAACCGATCCCAACGGCAAAGTTACGAATCCCATCTTTGAAAATATTGACTACGACCTTCTTACCCCGGGAAATCACGAGCTGGGCGTCGCCGAAGTGGCGTACGAGACATTCAACAATTTCACCAAGGTTTATGGTGACAAGTACCTTGCAAGTAATGTTGACATTTGTACCAATTGCCAGCAAGGCACTCCGAGCACAAAGGAATGGGCGCCAATGGCCAACAGATTCCGATATTTCAAGACGACACATGGTCTACGTATTATGGCATTTGGAGTGATCCTGGATTTGACAAACAACGACAAAGCCATGACCAGAATCCAGCCAGCGGCAAACATGATAGAGGAAGACTGGTTTAAGAATGCCATCAATCGAACGGATATAGATCTTTTCGTGCTCATTGGACACAATCCTGTGAAGCCTGGAATCCCCAAATCCGAAAGCTCATTCCCTCTTATCATGCAGACTCTCCGGTCACAGCGTCCTGAAATTCCTGTGCAGGGATTCGGAGGCCACACGCACCGCCGTGACTTTCACATTTACGACAATATGTCCTCGGCTATAGAATCGGGCAAATACTGCGATACTGTGGGCTGGGTCTCCTTGGATGGTATAGAATCGCATTCAGGCCAAAAAACGGCAGGCACTGAAGTTAAGGATGCTCTTGTCAACGAAGGTAGCATAATTCGAGCGGACAATACATCTTGCCCTCAAACTAAAGAATTCGATCTGAAATTAACCCGTCGGTGGTTGGATTGGAATCGACTCACTTTCGCCTATCACGCGGTTGGGTCCCAAAACAAGTTTAACACCGCGAAGGGGCTCCAAGTCACACAAGGGATCACAGATGACCGAAATAGCCTCAATTTGACATTTGTCTACGGTTGTGCGCCACGATCATATTGCATTTCGTGCAAACCCTATGGTGATGAGGGCAATATCTATACTTTGGTGCAAAAGGCCGCTGCGGCTACTGTGATTAATCCGGATCGTGAGAACAAGTCGAGAATGATCATTGTGAATCAAGGAGCCATTCGATACGACCTTGTCCAAGGTCCCTTCACCGTGGATGATTCCTACATTGTCTGCCCTTATACGTCTACCTTCAAATACATCCCCGACGTCCCCTATTCCCTTGCCTCTAAAGTCCTCGACGGCATAACTGAAGCAAAAGCAAAAGCAAACGCAAATTCCAAACGATCAATGTCCGTGGACATGATATCAAGTCAAATGCTCGGTTATGACGAGTGCGAAAACCCCTCATTCCATAGCCTGAACGGAACAACCGACCTTGTCAAACCGAAAACCCTATACCGTCGTGTACTTGACGAGACAGCGCTCACCCCTGGATACACCACCTGCGATGATCTTGGAGATGATGGGGATGATAGTCCACACTCTGAAATCCCTGCTTATGACCAGCCGTATTATATTCAAGCTACCGCTGCGTTCCCCAACAGCAGTGAACCAAATACCACGGACGTGATTTTCTCGGACTTTCTTGCTGGGCCTATCATTGCTGCGTTGAATGCTGCACACCCGACCACTAACTATACGACGAACGACACTCAAATCTACCTTCCGACGAGTTTTACGACGAATAGTTTCATTCCCAAGTATGCTACTATTGCATGGAAAAACGACACGAACTGCGCTGTTGGAGGATAATTGAATTCCTGCTGTAGATGAGATCGTAGCATTTTGGACCGAACCGGTTGACTGAACTCTGGATGTAACCTTATATTCTGTAATACTTATGCTTAATTGGTAATGAGTCAAGTGAATCTTGGTTCTGTTATCGGGGCGGCTCTGCGTTGATAGTGCTGATACGCTCCCGTGACGCAAAATCGATTAAAAAAAAAGTTCGGCTTTCATGATTCATTCTTCAACCTCACCACATTAATTTGTCGTGGACCTGTTCTCCTCTTCTCACATTCAACAGTCAAGTTGGCTTCCCTCTGCGCCCGCGGTCCTCGCTTTACCGCTTCTCCAGGCGCATTCGCCCGCGCATACCTGCGAACCGCAAGCTCTCCGTTCCTTGTTTTTGGTGCCACTCCCCGCGCCCAACATCGAATCCCCGGTTACCATCGTTCAACTTCCGGCTTAAGACGCTTAGCCAATGTTCGCTCTGTGAATAACGACGTACCCACTCCCAAAGTCTCCAGTACCCAAGCTCCCACAAGCACTCAGACTCCCACAAGTATCCAAGTCCGACCACGAAGGCCGAGGGCAACACTAGAAAAGTTCTCCCTTCTTCCCACGACCGACGCTAGTGGAGCTACAAAATACGTGCTGTGCAATCGAAAGTTCATAGACCCCACCTCAGAAACCCTCCCGCCTGATACGGTGCAATCCAAACCAATGAAGGTCTACTACGAAGTCATCACAACTCCGACCGCCGACACACCCGGCACGGCCCTCTCCCTGCATTATCCCGATAAGCGATACTTCTTTGGTCAATTGTCGGAGGGCACACAGCGCGCATGCACAGAACGTGGAGTCAAAATTGCCTCCTTGAGTGATGTTTTCATTACAGGAAGAACAGAGTGGGCCAACACCGGCGGCCTGATTGGTATCATTTTGACACTTGCAGATGCCATTGCGTCTGGAAATGCGGCTGCAGAGGAGGAAAACCGTAAGAAGGCCGCCCGGCGAGCGGCTAACCAGTCTCTTCCGAAACACAAGGACGGTGTCGTCTCGGGCCCTGTGGCGGAAGATCTGACCATACAGAAAAGTCATTTGACTCTCCATGGTACAACAAACTTAACGCACACTTTGGCCACTGCCCGACGATTTGTGTTCAGAAAAGGAACCCCTGTTTTTACGAAAGAATACGACACCGAATCCGTTGCAAAGCAGACCCGTAACGAAGCGGAGGATCCTTTTGAAAAGCCTACATGGTCTGACGCAAACATTAAGGTCTGGGCATTGCCAATCAGACCGAAGTCGCCCACTACTTTCGACATGCCCACTCAGACAAGGCCAAAGAGTCCGCGGAAGCGAAGCTTGGATGAATTCCAAGAATCTGCGGAACCTAAAACTGGGCTCGATCAGCGCGCTGCTGATACTATGGTGCGGCAGTCGGTTGTAACGGATATGTTCAACTCCACCTGGAAAATGGACGCATTGGTTGAAACCCCATTAGCCGAGGTCAAAATGCCTGCTGCGATGTTTGTGCGCAACCCGGTGACAAAGGACATGGAGCCCTACAATGGCCCGAAGCCAGGCGAGGAGTTGCCGTTGCCTGATATCAAAGTATTCGTCAGGCAACCCTGGCCAGGCGCGAAAGTGGAGAGCTTGCCGCCCACTTCCCCTTCAAGCGATGCACTCTGCTATATTGTTCGCAACCATGATATTCGTGGTAAATTCGAGCCAGCCAAGGCGATGGAATTGCGAGTGCCGAAAGGACCGGCTTTTGCTGCTCTGACAAAGGGAGAGAGCGTCCAGTCAGAAGACGGCAAGACAATCACACCAGATATGGTTTTGGGCCCGACCCGCCTGGGCAAGGGTCTTGCCATCATGGATGTGCCTTCCGTTGACTATGTGGAGTCCTTGGTGAATCGACCAGAATGGAAATCTCCCGCAGTTACTACCGAACTTACATCTTTTGTCTGGATATTGGGCCCAGGCGTTGGTGATCACCCTAAGATCCGAGAGTTTGTGGCGAGCATGCCTCACTGCGAGCACACTGTGTCCAGTACGGACTACTGCCCGAACTACTTGGCTCTTGCAAGCACCGGTGAAGCTGCTGTACGACTGGCCCGGCTGAAGGGCGACAGCTACTCCATTCCCGTCCACGACAACGTGACTCTTCCACAGAACAGAGCTTTGATTCCCAAACCGGCTACTAAGCCTGCTGCGCTCCAGGATTCTTCATTCAAGCGCCTTGATCCAGGCCTTATTATCGATATGGAGCCACAATTCAAACTGAACAAGGATGAGGTTATTCCTCATTTGAACACAGCCAAGACAATTTTCCAGATTCCCAAGGCCGTCGAGCAGCGGATGTCAGTTATTCGCAATCGTGTTGCGAAACCCAAATTTCAGCAACATCTAGAATCCATTCGAAAGGATCTCCCTGGTGGAGATGCTGAAATTACTGCCCTTGGCACGGGTTCATCTGCTCCTTCAAAGTATCGCAATGTCTCTGCAACCTTGGTGTATGCTCCCAGCTCTGGGTACTACCTCCTGGACTGCGGCGAGAACACTCTGGGTCAACTAGAACGAGTGTTCGAGCCCGAGAAGCTGCGAGAGATTTTCCAAAATCTTCGCATGATCTGGATCAGTCACTTGCATGCTGATCACCATTTGGGCACTGCCTCCGTCATCAAGGCATGGTACCATGTGAATTATGGGCCTGATGCTAAACCAGCAGCCTACCCTGAAACCGACCTTACAAAAATCCTGCAAGAAAAGCGCCTGTGCTTGGCTTCCGACGAAATGATGATTACCTGGCTGGAGGAGTATGCTTCAGTCGAGAATTTCGGCTTCGATAAAGTGCTTCCTCTCAGTGCGCACCCCGAAGCTTCCCAAAACTCCATTGCCACTAAGTTTACATACCGGCATACTCAGAACGGCGGGCCACCATTCGGTCGGGATGCGCCAGGCAAGACGATCCTCGATTTCAATGATGAATCGTCGCCTTTTACACCCCTTCTCAAGTCCTCCACCGGTCTTACTGACCTTCTAACTACTCACGTAAAGCATTGCCGTGGCGCCCTTGCCATGTCTCTTGTATTCCCCGACGGTTTCAAGGTCTCTTACTCTGGTGACTGCAGACCGTCAGACAAGTTTGCTTCTATTGGTCGTGATTCCACCGTTCTCATTCACGAGGCTACCTTCCAGGACGACATGGTGGGATCTGCTCTCGCGAAACGCCATTCCACTGCGGGCGAGGCAATTGAGGTTGGCCGCCGCATGGGAGCTCGTTCCATTCTCCTCACGCATTTCAGCCAACGGTACCAAAAGATTGCCCACGTGGACCAAAAGGCTGGCACTATGGCCCACGACGACATCTCGTCGACCAAGCAAGCTGCGGCCGCTGCGAAGAAGAAGTTAAATAGTAGTGCCGATATTCCATTCGATGATCCAGAAGATGAACCGGCTACTCACGAGTTTGGTGCCAGACTCCTTGATGACATCCGATTCCCTTCCAAATCACGGCCTCCTCTCCCTCGCAGCGAGACTCAAATTCCCCGTGAGAACACTCCTGTTGCTGCAGCTATGGACTATATGCGCATTAAGGTTCGGGATCTTGCTCTCGCGCAGGCCTATGCCCCAGCTCTGGAAAAACTCATCGAGGTTATGGAGCGTCACTCTGCTGAAAAGTCTGCTTTCTTGAAGCAAAAGGCGCAAGAGATGGAGGAGGCTCGCAAAGCTAAAAACAAGAAGAAGTTCGGCGGCAATAAGAAGGCTGCTGCTGGTGCTGCCGCTGTGGTCGCTGCTACTGCTGTTGTCGATGAGCCCGAAGAGCAGAAGAAGCCCGCACACTCCCTTTTCAGTGCTAGTGAAAGCGAAAGCGGGTGGGAGACCAGTGACTTTGAGGAATGAAGTCTTGCTAAAAAGCCTTGTACATACCCATTACCAGTTATAAGTGCATAAAGATTAACCAGTTGACCCACTCCACGGACCAAATTCATTACTATTGTA
Organism: Penicillium pulvis; assembly: GCF_028828015.1. Classification (NCBI taxonomy): domain Eukaryota; kingdom Fungi; phylum Ascomycota; class Eurotiomycetes; order Eurotiales; family Aspergillaceae; genus Penicillium; species Penicillium pulvis. The sequence continues at coordinate 6,990,548 of NW_026643080.1, forward strand.
AGACAATACGTGATACCTAGTTATATATGTACTATAGAACGCATAGAAAGTTGCTGTTGTTTTGCTAGATATTCAACAGAGAGCTACGTGGCATAAATCACGCTGCCCAGGTTGGGGTGCCCGGATAGGGCCACTGCGGAGTATACGTACAATCGGCTAACCTCGGCATAACAATAACATGGCCCGACTTGTGTATTGAAGGCCAGGCTGCATAGAGACTACTGGAACCCAAATCTATTTACTCCTAGAGCATCTCATAATGCCGTAAGTTATATCGTGGATTGTCTGCCACTCATTCTTTATATAGATCCCCTCACCGGTGATTGGTATGACCCCCTCTCACCGCCCCACCGACAGATGTCATCTTGCACCCCAAGAGGTTCAACGTTTCGACTCACCCCCCGTCGCCAGCAATGACGACTCTCATCCCGCGTGAGCCGTACTCCCCGGAGGAGCTGGAACGGCTCTATCCGAAAGCATTGAAGCTACAACTGGTTCAGGTGGTAAGTCAGCGGATTTGCAATATTAGAATGCAGTAGCTAATCAGCTAATCTCCCCGGCAGTTCCTCCGTCATGGTAAGAGCTTATATACCTGCACCTGTCGGCGCGATTCTGAATTCCTCTAGGTGAACGTACGCCTGTTTCTTCGCGTTTCCAAAATGTAAGATCTCCCTGCCTAGCACTTTGAGCTCTTGATTGGTTGCTAATTTACTGTGAAGACAGGCTTGAGTCCATGTAGCTTATCCTTCTACCTCCTCGTCCCCAATTACCGATAGACTAACCCCGGCGATAGACTGGCCGTATTGCAATGTTGCGCGGAATATGGTTCAGATTGCGGCGAGCAAGAGTGACCTCTCCAGTTGGGACGGGTTCCAATGGCGCCGGAAGATTGAGACCTTTGGTGACAATGACGAGGCTAGGGTTGCGGCGGGTCCGGGCGGTAACCTTGAAACGATTTGGTTAGTTATCAATGTGCTGGTGTATGTCGGACGTGGCTAACACTTTCAAAGCCAGCACGGTGAACTTACAGACAAGGGCCGCGAGACGACCTATGCCCTCGGTCAGCGCTTGCGCCATCTATATGTTGACCAGCTTGGATTCATGCCTAAGATCAAGGAAGATACCGAGGATATGTACCTGCGGGCTACATCAATTCCCCGTGCTTTGGAATCTATGCAGCAAGCATTCTGGGGAATGTACCCTACCAGCGCCCGCACACAGAACTTCCCACCGCCGGTGATTGTCGCTCGTCCTGTGAACGAGGAGACTCTGTTCCCTAATGAGGGTAACTGCCGACGTTTCCGCCAGCTGGCTCGCCTCTTCGCTGACCGTGCGGCTGCCCGATGTAAGATATCAATTTCCGATTTTTTAGTTGTCACATCTAATTCATTATTACAGGGAACGACTCCGAGCAAATGGACTATCTAAACCGACTATGGTCCAAGTACATGCCCGAGTCCTCGCCAAAGGTCGCTGTTGATGCCCATCCCCGTCTGTCTGGTATTATGGACACAATTAATGCTAGTGATGCACATGGACCGGAAACCAGACTTCCCTCTGAGTTTTACGACAAGAAGGCACGTGCTGTCCTGGACCGCATTGCGGTAGAGGAGTGGTTTGCTGGCTACAACGAGAGCGTCGAGTACCGCAAGCTGGGCATTGGCGGTTTGATGGGTGACGTTGTTGATCGCATGGTCAGCACCGCTGTGGACGGCGGTTGGCACAGCAGCACTTCTGCTTCTGGGTCTGGTAATCCGGAGACTGGCAAGGCTATCAAGTTCGCGATGAGCGGATGCCACGACACCACGCTTGCAGCGATCCTGTCCAGTGTTGGAGGTTTCCAGGATGGTGCATGGCCGCCTTTCACCTCATCTATTGCTGTTGAGCTTTTCTCTCAAGCTCCCAGCAGTCGTGCTGATGCAGGCACTGTCCTTGAGGAATTTTCCAACCCGGCGATTGTCTCTAAGAAGGGTATCTTCTCATCGTTGTTCGGCCATGCTAAGTCCGTGGAAGAGAAGCTTGCGCCGTCCGCGACCGCGCGTGCACCCCTCGATTCTTTCCCAGATGAAGCCCGCGAGGCCTTTCGCAAGCACTACGTTCGTATCCGCTACAATGACCAGCCCGTGACCATCCCCGGTTGCGCAGCTAAGCCCGAGAATCACCTCCCCGGAGATGAAACTTTCTGCACCCTGGATGCCTTCAAGAACATTGTTGATAAGTTCACTCCCAAGAGCTGGACTGTCGAGTGCACGCAGAACCTGGGTGCAGGCCTGCACGGCGTCAATGACTCGGAGCGCAGCCCTGCCGGATATTAGATGACTTATTGTACAGCTTCTGATGCGTACTCGTTCCATTGTTTTTCATTGCAGATAAACTGGGTATTCCTGGGTTGTAATTATTATATCGAAGACCCTAGACTAGAACTACCAGCTATGTGTTCTTCACTTTTTTGCCCCCGTGCTCTAGCTTCTTCAGCGACTTGATCTTCATCGTCGTAATCTTCAAAATCATCGAACGTGGCAACAGCTCAACAGAGAGTCCCTGCACCCAATGCCAGAAATACGCCCATACAATCACCTGTCCACATCCAACGCGATTCAACGCTGCTGACGCCAGTATACGCCCATTTGGCACAAACAAACCTCTCGTAACCCCAAAATTGGCAGTACGCACCTGTCCCACACGCAAACCCATGATATTAACATTCCGACTCTCGGCATAAACCTCTGCCTCCAGCGCCCGCGTAAAACTATCCACGAACCCCTTCGATGCAGAATAAACACTAATATAAGGCATTCCAAACGCCGAAATCGACGAAACATTCAGCACAAGACCCTTCGTTCCCTCACAAAGTAATGGCAACAAAGCTCGCGTAATCTGTAACATGAATCCCGCATTCATATCGACGGTCATCGCCGCCTCCTCAAATGTATATCCATCCACAAGCGTATAGGGCTTTACCTCCCCACCCACATTATTAACCAAAACACTCAGATCACCTCCATGTTTTTCTGTGATCGCCCGTATTTGACTCGCAACAGAATCAATGCCAACGGATGTCACGCTCACAACGTCCAAAACTACAATCTCCGTCTTGCAGTTTGGAAATTCAGCCCCTAGCTCACGTGCGCGATTTTCAAGCTTTGAGGCGTTTCGGCCGTGTAAAATCACGTTGAATCCGCGGGCACACAATTCCTGACTAAAGCCAAAGCCGATTCCATCTGTGGCGCCTGTGACTAGGGCCCAGTTTTGGCCGGATGGGTTGTGGGTTTTCGATAGGGTCGAAGGGAGGAGGTAGACTGTTGCTTGGCGGGTGAATTTGTAGGTGGTGTAGGTTAGAGCTGCGAGGCCGATGTAGGCGAGGGGGTTGATCCAATCTGTTGACATTTTGGAGGATTGGCCCTTGGGACTCGAGATTGGTTATGTTTGGATTTCGGGAAAGTCAAGAAAGTTGGGGAATTGTATCCACTTTTTATGATATCACTATTGATCCGCGGTTGCACAGATTCAGTACCACGCAAGGGAGAGAATATTTATTTCAAGGTTGGTGATTGTAGGGGAATGCGTCTTTAATATAGTTCCTGGTTATAATTGCCTCTTCTATATCTATTTTGAGCTTATTGCTAGGGCTTACGGGCCGACATCAAATGTCGGTCCGGCGCGGATGCCGAGCGCCGATGTCCGGGAGTGGGGGCTGTATTAAGAAAAGCAATCCGATGTATCAAGAACAGTCTAGCTTGAATGAATCTGGAATGCTATCTAAATACTGGATGTTTACCATGGGTTTGGCGAGTAGACTTAATATAGGCCGTTCTAGATAGCTTTCTCCCAGAGAGTCGTTAAGTTATTTCAAAACACAACAAATTATGCTATTGAACGAGTATATGAGATATGACTAGTGTCAAAAGGGAAAAAGCTTCCGCAAGATGTCGCCAAGCCGAGAGCTAGAGCTCGGCCAAGAAGCTGCATGTTGATAACTTCCTTGATATTCATGCCCGGAGAGACTTCCTTTAGACTGGGCTAGCTCCGAATGCAATCTGATGGCCTGGATGGCCCATGCTGTTGTCAGACCCTGATGGTTACAGAGTTGTCCTGATTGCGGTGACTTGTATATAGCTCCAGCTGGCCAACTTCCATCATCATTCTGACACATGATGAGTGTTTTGATCCCAGCGTCATCTTGAATACCACATCGCGCAGCGGTGATCAAGCGTACAGCCAGCGACATTGAATCAGTGATTGCCGCCTTTCTCTCTAAAACACAGTCACGAAGCAGGAGTTGGAATCCTCGAGCAATCGAGACATGAAGAAAAGAATGAGATCGGGTGTGGTGTAGTAGTGAGAAGAATACTCATGCGCACGGGTTCTGAGGGTGTCAAAAACCCAATCCTCTGTGGCCTGAAGTTCTTCACCCCTTCCAAACTCGTTGAATAGTGACAAGGAATTAATGGCTACACCGATGTCCTGCCGGATCACCTCATCGGAGAAATAAACCTGCATAATTCCCTCTGAATCTCGTAAGGCTAACATCTGATCCATGATATCATTTCGCTGGTCCATGGTAACATGGCTGACAACGGATAGCCCCAGTGAATTGGTATCCACGCATGCTGGCTTCGAGTAAACTGGCTTGCGGCTAGTTTCATTATCAAAGAGCCAGTTGAACGGAGGTGAGCCTTGGGGTAGGTAAACAATGCTTTCGTCATTGAGTGCGTCGAGGATGAGAAATTGGCTGAAAATATCTTGCAATGTCTTGCCAGCACTTGTTTCGAGATTCAAGTTGCCAGCTTGACCCTTCAAGAAGCTCAGGCCTCTTTCTATAGGATTTGAGTAAAGCTTCCGAACACGAGACGCGTACTGAGCCTGGTCCGGGCATAACAAAACTTCAAGTCCAGCAGTTTGGGCTGCAGCCGCATGTTCCGGGATGTGAGTGACATAGAGCACCTGTGACGACTCTAGCTGACTCTCCTTGAGGAGTCTTTTGATGAACCCCGAATGCGGTAGGCGTTCACCTAGTTGGCAGGAAGCAAATATCCGAGTGTCAGGCCATTGGCCTCCATCCAGTTGACGTTGAAGGGGTGCCACCTGGTCTAAGGTTCCGTTCCCAACTGCGAGGAATTTGAGATCTGGAAAATCGGCCTTGAGGTCTCTCACACCCTCAGGGAGCGAGAATTGGGGAATTGCGCAGAGCCCAGAGGATATTTCCGACTCGGGGAGTTTTAATTGCTGTGACAGGATTTGGTGGCATTCCGCCCGCTCCATGGAACCCTTTTCATATCGGAACCAAGGGGAAGACGTTGTTATCTTATACAGCAGGGACTTCAAGGCGGCATCTTCACTGCCCCTTGCTTCTCGCCTCTTCCATTCCACATCAAGTGAGTAACTGGAATCGAATGCCAGAGACTTGAAAATCAAAGCCATCTTGAGTTCGACAGGCCGGTGTCCACCGCGAAACAAGTACAAAGGAAAATTAAAACCAGAACGGAGGTTAATCTTATTTCAGACTGAGATTGAAGGAGAGGAAAGTGTGACGAAAGTGGACTCCTTTTTTGTTAGGCCTCTTATGGCAAGGCACTCTCGAACCCTCTCAAGGAAACAAGGCATTCTCATTCAAGTCTTCCTCTGGCCACAATCTTGATAATGGCGGTATGATGAGACGGCCTAGGCCGAAAATGAACTCGGCAAGTCAGGCCCGATAACAGAGTGGGCTTCGGGATTTTGGAACATCGTGATACGAGACTTGATGCGGGCAATTGATTCTTGATTTTGACTTCTGCGGGTCACCCATATGCAGAAAGAAAAACCTTAACTAGTTCTTTACGAGCGCGAAGATGACCAAGATAACCAAGATGTGATGGATCATCACGAGAGGTGCAGAAGTCGCAAAATACGGACCGCTTCTTGTGGCCCGTTGGTGGATACTAGTTGTTTATTTAGGGAAATTCCCTGCATATCTCATACTCTTCGTACGTAATGACTTGCTCACTTCCAACTTTATCATACAAGCAAGAGAATATCGAAGAATCATCCAGAATTGAGGTGTCATCATTCTTTTGTATCAGTTGCCCCTCCGAATACCTCACTCTCTCATCTCGTTATAAGCATTCATATTCACTTCCTCGACACCTAAGAGACATGGCTCCATCAAGTCAATGACAAGCCAAAAAATACTCAGCCGTAGTCTGTGATATCGGCGATGTCCTCTTCACCTGGCACCCACCCAGAAACACTGCCATCTCACCGGCTATCTTAAAATCAATGATCTCCCACCAGATTTGGTATGATTTTGAATGCGGCAAAATGTCTCATTCTGATTGCTACAACCGCCTTGCTGAAGCATTTTCCATCGTACCAAAGGAGGATGTATCGAATCTATTCAAGGAGGCCAAAGCTACCCTGAAGGCAGACGCACACATAACGGACCTACTACGGGACATTAAACGTAGATCTCTCGAAGGCCCTAATGCGGACAAAGTGGAGGTCTACTTGATGTCAAATATGTCCAAGGAAGACATTGACTATCTTCAGGGACTCGATGGCCCGTGGAATATGCTCGATGGAACGTTCGCGTCTGGATATGCAGGAATGAGGAAACCGGACTCGAGATTTTTTGAATATGTCCTGAAGGAGATTCATATGGATCACAGACCGGAAGAAGTACTTTTCATTGATGATCAACTTCAGAACATAGAAGCAGCGGAGGAACTGGGCATACGTGGAGTGCAATGCAGATCGGGCTTTGAAACTGCAAAAGTGGTGAGGGAGCTTCTAGGCATGTGAGATGGAATCTTTTGACATTTGTTCTAAATCGGAGCCATGTGTGAACTACGGGGTATTTCTTTAGTCCATTAGACTAGTTCTGTCAACTACGGAGTCATACTCTCGGAGCTGTCTCGGAGCTGTAGCCCTCATAAGCGAGAACATATGACGATCTTTACTCCGCAGGGCTAGAATCAAATCAAGGCCGATGTACATCTTGGAAATAACATTGGATACAAAGTTTATCCTGGATCGACCAATGACCTTTCTTTATGTATCGCGCGATGCAACCCAGATACAGATTCGATCGATAGCCGAGTCGGCGAGAAGCAAGTAGCGGTGTGTTATCGTATGCGGGTCGTGGCGTTTGAGTTGGAGGATCGATTACAAAGTCATGCCAGTTGAACCCCACTAACAGCGTGCATGCCCACATCTTTGCGGTTAAATCCCAAGAGACGACTGAAGCTGAAGGTCCCTGACTTTTCTTGCAGCCTTAAGTTGCCTTGAATCCCTTCCCATAAGAAAGGTTAGCCTTTTAAATAGTTGTGTATTCAGACAGAGTGCCTATAATAATCACAATCAGTACTCTGCATAGTGTAGGGTAAACGTTGTTCCGGCGCGGACACCGAGCACCGGCCTTAATGCGAGACTGGACTCGACCTAGGAAGAGCAATTTGATGCACCATAATTTAATCAGAAGAATGTCATTTCAGTACCAAATAGTTACTATGGTTCAAGGCTGGCGAGGAGTAGACTTAATGTTGAGTAGCCAGTCTTGATAGCCTCCTTAGAGACGTTAGTAACGTTATCAGGCTCACACTTTGAGTTAAAAAGAACTCACTTAGGACCAATTTTGGCCTTGACTCTGCTCTCCACACTTCGGCCTTTCTCGTAAGTAAATACTACTAACCAGGGCTCAGAAGACGAGTCGTTTTCGCCAAACTCCCCACATCTGATGAGCTCCTCTGACAAGCTTTGCACAATTTTGCCATCCTTGGATCGCAGTTCCCAACTATATCCTGGATTGTCTTGGAGAATTAGACTTGGGGGTCGAAATCTTATGTCGTATGTTGTATCCCAAATCATGTGAGTTCCTACCGATTAGGTCGTTGGTGTGTTTGCCCGGCCCGTAGGATTGAGTAGAAGATAGAAAATTATTGAGCCTCGTATCTGAAGATCATTCAAACATGCCGCGACCATTCATTAAGATTTAATCATTCCTCTTTGAAAGTTTTCCTTTTTCCATTCAGACAATTTCTTTCATGTGGGTTTAGTCGGATATAGAGGCGTTGTCTCAACGGGCCAAGAACCCAGCACAAAGCCTCATTTGGACATTCCCTGCCCAGGTGCAGAGTTCCAAGGTTACAGCAGCAAATTTAGAAATAATCGAACAATGAAGTAGCTCTATTCACACTCTAAATCAAAACGGCTTCCAGCCTTACTGTCTTATCCGGCCGTTGACATACCACTATGGCATCCGCAGTCCTGGTTCCTGGCAGTTGTTTCCCACCTATGAAATGGGGCAAATTAGCAATAAAACCTACCGTACGACAACCATCCAGTAATATCTCTCTGAAAACTGTATTACCGACCCGATTTCCTCGATTGAGGACCGTGAAGGTCAGCGTTGTCTATTAAGTACCTTGGGGACCGGCCCAACTGACCAACTAAAATCTTCTAATTACCACCTTTATGGGGCAATCACCACTCCATTGGATGACCACCTGCTCCACCATGTTTCTATATACCTTGGTGTCTTGTATAGACATTCGTATGACCCAGAAGCAGCAACTATAATGCAGCGACGGTGAGGAACTTGGAGACGGTGCGTAGAGAGGTTAAAAGAGTTGCCCGCAAGGTGTTTGGAGGCGTATACTTGTCGATTTCATTCTTTTCTTTGATTCCTTTTGTATTTCACATTGTGATTATAGAAGAAAAGAAGACTTCATTATGGTTATTGATTCCGGGAAAGAGTCGCTTTCAGCCTATCATGTCCAGGCTCAGGAGATGGACAGTCCTAAATCACGGCAATTACCGGTGACTCTACTCTCTGGATTCTTGGTATGATTGATTTGCTACTTATCATTGGAAAGCCTGTGCTCATTCTGTTCTAGGGGAGTGGAAAGACAACTCTGTTACAACACATTCTCAAATCGCCGGATCATGGCATGCGAATCGCTGTCATTGTCAACGACATGAGCCAGTCAGTAACTAAACAAAGCATGAAGAAACTGCAATAAGCTGACCCACTCTTTACGTAGGCTTAACATCGATGCCGCCTTAATCAGAAACCACAATGTCTCTCAAACTCAGGAGAAACTCGTTCAGCTTCAAAACGGTTGCATCTGCTGCACTCTCCGTGGTGACCTGCTTTCTGAACTTGCCCGTCTTACAAAGCTGAATGAGATTCAATATGTCATCATCGAAAGTACAGGTATCAGCGAGCCTATGCAGGTTGCCGAGACCTTCACGGCGGAGTTTAGTAGCGCCATGCTGGAAGCTGAAGATCAGATCGGTGAGAATGATGAGGATACAAAGAAAATCATCAATGAGATGTAAGGATCCCCACATTACAATCTTTGATATTTCTCTAACAGCCTTAAGTGTTGAGATGGGTGGTTTACACACCATCGCTCGTCTGGACACCACAGTGACTGTCATCGACGCCTTCAACCTGCTCTCGAACTTCGATACCACTGAGTTCCTTTCAGACCGATACGGTCGTGACGAAATCGTCCCTGAGGATGAACGAACAATCTCCGACCTGATGGTTGATCAGATTGAGTTTGCGGATGTGCTCATTCTCAACAAGATTGAGACTATCGACGAAAAGACCCGGGACAAGATTATGCAATTGCTCAAGTTGCTTAACCCTGACGCCAAAGTCTTGACGTCTAGCTATTCACAGGTGGATGTGCGGGAGCTTATAGCAACGAATAGATTCGACTTTGTCCGCGCTGCCTCAGGTGCCGGATGGCTTCGCAGCTTGCATGAGATGACCATCCAAACTACCGGCAATGGAAACCGCATGGCGCCTAAGCCGGAGACGTTGGAGTACGGTATCAACAACTTTGTGTACACTGCTCGCCGACCTTTCCACCCTCGTCGTCTGTTCTCACTTCTCCATGATAAATTTATTATTCTTCAGAGCAATGAACTTGAGGAAGAAGAAGAGGATGAAGAGGATGAGGATGAGGAAGAAGAGGATACTGGTGATGAGATGGACACAGATGATGAGTCGCTTGAAGACTTTGATCAGCCTGATCCGAAAGACATATTGAGTAACAAGCGCAATCACCCTGCCTTTGGTCCGATTCTCCGTTCCAAAGGCTTCTTCTGGCTGCCGACCAGACCCTACCAATTTGGCGAATGGAGCCAAGCAGGTGGCATGTTGACGGTCGGCTGTGGAGGACCTTGGTTTGCTGAAGTTCCTGACGAGGCTTGGCCAGAGGATAAGGACGTCCGTGAATCGATTGAGAACGACTTCCAGGGTCAATGGGGCGATCGGAGACAAGAGATTGTCTTTATCGGTGAGGGTGTTGATGAGGCACAAATCTCATCTATTCTGGATGAGTGTCTGTTTGATGACAAGGACATGAAGCAATGGGAGAAGATCATGAAGAACAAGAAGCTCAGTCGGGAGGCGAAGTGTAAAAAAATCGCTAGCATTTGGGAGGACGGATGGGAGGAATGGCCTGCTTTTGAGATTGAGGATGAGGAAGAGCAGGTTGTCGGTAAGCATCGCATTAGCGAGCATCTTGGTAAAGAGCATAAAGGTCATAAGCATCGGTAGAGAATTATAGGTAAAAGTGAATTTTATGTTATGTTGTGATGTTAAGATGAGCAAGATTCGGGCCTTATCATACCTATATTGATGGTTAATGTTAATCTACATGTAATCAAATGTTCATCAATTTCAACCAAAGTTCGCACCTCTCAACCCTGAACATGCAGCTAATAATAGGGACCTATGCACTTGGCAACTTGACAGCGGAAATTAGAGCAACAGCGGTTACGGGGTTAACTACGATTGGTGCGTGAGGCTAAAGACCGGACTAATTATAGGCGAAAGCGGTCCGTGCTTTCAGCTCAGCGCTTAACTATACTGGAGAAAGTAGGGGATTCATGTCCCTTATTTTCTATTTCTTTCTGGATTCCGGTCAATCAAAAATTTCCTCATGAAGTTACCAATTTGTCTGTTCCAAGGGCTCAATCCCCGCTTGTCCTACAATGTCGACCTCATCCATCACGGCGTCACTGCCCTTGACGACCACTTTTACCCCACCAAGTGCCTGTCTTTCTGATTTATGGCTTGCTCAAAGCTCTAGTGGCAAATGGATGAACTTGGGCCCCGCCAATACCACTGAATGTTTGCCATCAGGATGGGCAGCATCAAGTACATTCTCTCCCGGGGTATGTCCAAGCGGCTGGATTATGGCCTCCAATTTTACAACTGAAGTTTCAAATACGCCCCAAACAGTGGGCACCTGCTGCCCACAATATTTGTGAGTAAATAGATCTCTCACGAACAAGTTAAATCTTCCCATGGCGGCTGATTCTTGCTCATATAGACCCAGTAGCTGGGTGTTCTCTACGCGGCCAGCTTCAACCTCAGAAGAGCCGTGGTATAGCACCGAGATCTGTCAATTTGCTCCGCAGACGACTATCTATTACGGATATACTTGGACCACCGAAGGCATTACCACGTCAACCCCGAGTGAGATGAAGCCAGGCGGCCTTATCAATGCATATGGCTTGGTCGTCGCTTGGCAGGAGACTGATAGTAATGATCCGGCCACTGCTACGGCCACTGCCAGCACAAGCAGGACTATACCAACTTCGAATTCAGATCGTGCCACTGCCACTGCCACCACAGATACGACTACACCGGCTTCGAATATAACATTCGATTCATCGGGCTTATCTACTGGTGCGAAGGCTGGGATTGGCGCAAGTATTGCCGTCGGGGTCATTATGCTCTTGGCCTTACTTGCTTTCTTTCTCCTACGTCGGCGAAAAAAGCAACAAAGGGCCTCAGTGGCCGTGTCACCACCCAGACGCCGAATACGTCATGCAAATCCTGTTGAAATCGATTCTGCTCAAAGTAGAGGCCCTGAACTAGGCTCAACCCCTCTTTATGAAGCTGATGGTCAGAAACAGAGTCCTTATCATCCCTGGGTCGTTGAGCTTGATGGGACCAATGATAAACACGACAGGCTTTGGAAAGAATAGATTGTATCACGAATTCACCTAAAGACCATTAATTTGTAGATTCATAATCCATTAGTATAGACCAAGCTTCCCAGATGATAATCTCTGGCAGTGGAATCAAAATCCACTCTAATTTTGTTCTTCCCCACTACCATCAAGAATATTGAACTTTATCGATAAGCTTATCGATAAGGATAACATCGATAAGCATGGTGACATCGATAACGATAACAGACGCGCTAAGCGGCCTCCGCCTTTTCCATCTTGAGTCTCCCAGTGTGACGCTCTCCTCGACATATCCCTGTCGTGTTCAACGTTTTCTTTTTCTTTTTGCCTGAGATAGTCCCGTCTGCCAACCATTGCGGATTGTCTCCCCCAACCCCGTACGATTGAGGGGGAGAATGCTGCAGTGACTGCCGCTGCCCGGTCTTCGTGCTACATTCATCCTGGCCTGGTCCAGGTATCGGATGTTTGCATGCAATTGATCTCAACCAAAATTCCCCTTTTCTGAACGGACTTATCCAGTGACATTGCTCACAATTGACTCCTGTATGTCGGGACCCAATCGTGAAGCCCCTGTACGCCATGCTGACTTGCCCCTCAGCAGTTCCCCGCTTATCTAGCTTCCCGCGAGCGGAGCTTCTGATTTGATGGAGGTAAGAAGTGTTTGCCCCGTGTTCCATGCTTTTATTCGAGCCTCTTGATCTCCTTTACGATGTGGCCGATCTCGGTGTACTGCACCAATGGTTAGACAGACGCTGGGTCCCGGACTTTCTGAAGTGCATCCGGCGGTACTAGAAGGCCTCTAGCTTCCTTGCGTGCAGCCTTAGGGCTTTCAAGAAGCTCCGGCTGGGCAAAATCCCATTTATCCGTGATGAAACTATGAACTTCCTTATTGCCCGGCTCCCTTCCTGGCTTTCCAGAAATGCCTTAAAAGCAAAGAGTCTCCTGTCACCTGCATGTGATGTGATCAATTGCCCCTTGGGGTATGCGCAAGCTTTTGTGCGGTTTTTGCCCCGAGCAGTGCCTATACCGATGCCACGCCATGCCCTTCTCTTGTGTCCGGAGATCGCGTTCCATGGACCCTGACTCTGAGCACTGCCTGTCAACTTCCTGTCTGCCATTTACCCCTGCCTACGAGACCAACGCCCGGCTAAGTCTTGAAATCATATTACAGGGAACCAACCATGTCAGTGGGTCGGTGCAGCCCAGATCAGCTTTGATCCCCAATACCCAAGCCCGCGATGCCAAGCCCCGACTCCTTCTCATGGGGCTTCGCCGGTATGTATTCTATCTCAAGCGCTTAGTCTGGAGAAAAATTGATGTGGTTTTAGGAGTGGAAAGTCCTCCATTGCCAGTGTGGTCTTCCACAAAATGCCTCCGAATGAAACCCTCTTCTTGGAATCCACCACTCGAATCCAAAAGGACTCAATCCAGTAAGTCCTCCAAGATACAGTGCCGCGCTTTTGCTAAGTCTCTCCCAGCTCCTTTATGGACTTTCAGGTCTGGGATTTCCCCGGTCAGCTAGAATATCTCGAGCCATCCTTTGACCTGGAGGACATCTTCGGAAGCCTCGGAGCCCTGGTGTGGGTTATCGATGCCCAGGATGACTATCTTGACTCCGTGGCGCGGTTGAACCGAACCATCTTGACAGTTCAGCAGTATTACCCAGGTATCAATATCGAGGTTTTCATCCACAAGGTCGATGGACTCTCGGATGAGTTCCGCACCGACATCTACCAGGATATCGTGCAGCGCATCTCAGACGAACTCAGTGATGCTGGGTACGAGAACGCACCCGTGCACTACTACCTCACCTCTATTTACGACTACTCCGTTTTCGAGGCCTTCAGCAAGGTCATCCAGAAATTGATCCCTAACCTGTCCACTCTTGAGAATTTGATCAACACGCTAGGTAACAACTGCGGCTTTGAAAAGACCTATCTCTTTGATGTGCTCAGCAAGATCTATATCGCCTCCGACACCCGTCCCGTCGATATGGCCTGCTATGAGATGTGCTCAGACTATATTGACGTGATTGTCGATGTCTCCGAGCTTTATTCGTGGGACCACCCTGAACGCCGGCCTAAAGGAGATCAGATCCAAGAAGCGGAAAGCCACGTTGTCCTGCACGATGATACAATGATTCACCTGATGGAAATGAACAAGTATGACCCCATTGCATTAGTTTGGGAACAACAGCTGACTGAACCCAGATATCTCTGTCTCGTTTCGGTCATCCGCAACCGTGAGTCGAAGGAGAAACGCGGCCTGATCGATTTGAATTGTCGCACCTTCCAGGACGGGTTGAACGAAGTTTTCTCGCGCCGCTGGGAACAGCTAGAGGAGTCTAATCACCTTGACCAACTTGACGGCGGTGCCTTAACTTGATCGCATGAGCCATCGTATTTCCGCCTGTACAAGACACCTGTACGAGGCTCTTAACGAACTTTGCCCGCTGTCGCGGTGGGATGAAAAGATGATTGTTAGTCTGTATCTTGACAGTTCCTGAACACTGTCCTGTTGCATGTTCACTAGTGTAGTCAAAATATGAAATACCAGCCCGGAGATCACCAGTGAAACAAACTCATTTCAAATCTCAGATATGCAGTAATCCATGGAATCATAAAACAAGCCTCAGCACTTCCAATATTTAAGCCCTCATGCTCGTGGGCCATAATTTCAGAAATTCAATTCCAACATGGGATCACCGTTGGGGGTCAGCGTTACCTGTTGTGGATGATATATATTGTGGATCATTTCCTAGCCCGACAAATCTTCCCCAGATTTCCGACCAACTTGACTGTTGTCACACACTCAACACCTCTCAATGGCCACCTAGCTTCCAACTTCAACATAACTATTCACAAGAACAGACAGTTCCTCCAAAATGTCAGAACTCCGCCAGCGACAGGCCGCCTCGGCCACCTCCAAGCGCAAGGAACGCTCGCCGCAGCGACCGCAACAGACCGAGGAAGATCACGGCATCAGCCTCTTGGACGTACTTCGTGTCCTCGCCACAATTGTCCTCGCGACCTTCGGTATCTCCTATTACATGACGAATGGCGAGTCGGTGCTCTTCAATTACCGGCCATGGTATACACGGTGGCCAGTTGTGAAGCAATGGATTGTAAGCAACTCCCCACATTCCCCTCTGCTACTCCAAATTCCCGACCGGAGAACTTCTTTACATTTCTTTACAGACAGAGGAAGGATGTATTAGAAGAGAACCACACTAACAGATTACTGCAGGCCGGTCCTGTCAGCCTTACCCCCGCACAACTCTCTCTCTACGATGGCAGCGACGAGTCCATTCCCATCTACCTAGCCGTTAACGGCTCTATCTTCGACGTCTCCGCGAACCCGGGCATGTACGGTCCTGGCGGCGGATACCATTTCTTTGCTGGACGGGATGCGACCCGCGCTTTTGTGACGGGGTGCTTCAGTGACGACCTGACCCCCGATCTGACCGGCGTTGAGGAGATGTTCATGCCTGTGGAAGATGTGGAAGAAACCTTGACATCGGCTGAGAAGAAGGTGCGACGGGAGCGGGAGATGAGACATGCGAAGGCGCAAATTGCGCAGACTGTTGCGCGATGGGAGAGGTTTTTTGGGAACTCTAAGAAGTACTTTCGGGCTGGGAAGGTTGTTGGGGTTGAGAAGGATGCGGAAGATGGTAAAAGGGTTCTTTGTGGTTCGGCGCAGAATCAGAGACCGAAGAGGAGTGAGATGAATGAGGTGGTTTAGTTGTGGACTACTTGTATAGAAGTTTTGATAGGTTCCAAGAATGAAACCACTACGCTTCTACCACACTGCGGGGTTTGGTCAATTCGGAAACAATATGGAAGTTTTGTAACTTTTTTATTTCATTCGTACTGCTAGACACTAGTCCATCAGGCCAAACTGTTCCACTTCCGAGTGTCTCGGGCGTCGGATCCATACACCACGCCCAGCCGAAGCTTCCCTTATGATATCATTCGTAGCAAAGGAAATAAAAGAACCGCGAGAAATGACGATAAACGAAACGTTTACTCGGCGGTGACGGCACGGGCTAGAAAATGTGTTAGTTTGACATGGTCGCAAGGGGTATATTTGATGAAACGCACTGTAGATGTTCAGGCTGTTGTGGCCGACAATCTTCTTGATCTGGCCGCGCTCCTCGAGGTCAGCGAGAGCCTGGCGGGCAAGGCTGCCGTTGATCTTGAGACGATCGACGAGGGTGGCGACGGTGATCAGGCGGTAGGTCTGGACATCCTTGTTGAGCTTCTCAGCAACAGCCTTGTCGAGGACAACGGCGTGCTGGGCCTTGTCCTTAACTATAGAGTGAAAAATGCCAAATTAGTCCAACGTTCTTGTGATATTCGATCGTAGCATTTCGCAGGTAGGGGAGTGATCGCTTCAACGATTCCGAGTCTCTCGCATTGTTTCGGGGAGTCCGACGAAAGTTCGAAGTCGTTTTCACGGTCGGGTGGCGGAGTTGGTGATGAATGATGGGAGATGGAGATAGCGTACCCTTGCCCTTGGACCACTTCTTCTTCTGCTTCTTGCCACCGGTAGCTGAGGGCGCCTGTATCACGAAACCATATTAGTTTCTGTTGAGTTGGAGTCGGGCGTGGGATGAGCGCTCACCATTTTGTCTGTAGTGGATGGATGGTTCAAAGGAAAGAGTAGCGCAGACCGGGTCTCAAGTGCGAAATGGGCCGTGGGGCCTGACTCAGCAAGGGAAGCCCTAAGCCCCAGGTCATGTGATGTTACTCGGTTAGTCAAAGTATTATCATTGGCCGACACTCAACAATGGGTGGAGCTTATGTAATAGTTGCGTTTCTCCATCAATGTAGTTTACTATGGAACTACTTCGAACTATACGATCAGTTTCGTGTCCCTTCTTTTGTGTCATTAAGTACTTCTATGCGCTGAGATATATGTACACAGTACTGTGGACCTTGAATGTTTACGTAGTATAACAATTAATTAAAAGATCAAAGTGAGCACTTCTGAATAGTTACATAGACTTAGTCAAATTGCCGTTGAGACGCACTGAACTACAGCAGCTACTTCGTACAAGATTTGATCAGAATATTGAAGAAATTCTAAATTTGTTCACACCGAGATTTAAAAATGACGTTATGCTAAAAGAAAGGCTATAGGCTAAATTTGTGAGAACCCACTTTCAATTTCCGACATAACATCATCGACCCATGCTACCCACTCGAGATGCACAACCTACAGTAGATATGAATAATGTGCCGATAACAGAATAGTCTCCATAAATGTTATAACTGGTCTCAATACCCTTCTGTGAGGACACCATAAGTTAGTATGTATAGTTGCAAACAAAGGCTGACAGTTGTTGCCCTTGTCAGTCTATGACTATAGGTACCACTTTTATAACAGGTTAAAGCATAATTCCGCCATACACTAATGAATCCATCTAGACTTAGATATTGCTCCACGCTCGATTCAGCTGAGAGACAGATTAGTAGGTAACTTTGGTTTCTTCCTTCTCACTTCATTGTTCCAACCTGAACCTCCAACGTTTGCTGACAGTGGCTTAAGCTTTATAGGTCTTGGAGCCTCTTCAGATATCGACCAATTTGTTTGAATACAGTATCCCTCTGAGCCAAAAAACCAAATCGAAAAGGAAAACACAAAACAAAACATCAAAATGTCAAATACCCAACATCAAGCGGTGTAGAGGAGCGAGCTACTGGGGTTATAATGACGGCATGTCGGTGAAGAAGCACCCACCCGAAGCATCTTGCCCAAACTAGTTTGCTATTTGCTAGTGGTTGGGAGTAGGTAGCAGCAGTGAAGAAGCACTGGCCCCAAGCAAATTTTCTCTACTGTTTAACTACTCTCTATTGCTGATACAACTGTCACTGAGCTCGTATGTTCCCTAATTGGAAAGCTTAAGTTATTCAAATCCCAAGACCAGATGCTCTCTGCTAGAAAAGTCGAGCACTTAAACATTTAGCAGAACAAACCTTATATACCTGGCCTCAATAAGCTGTGCTAGCAAATCGACATGCCTCTTCGCAGCTTTCTCGATCAAATCATACCCTGGACTAGGGAAATATCCCTGAATCTGCATCCAAAATCCACGGTCAACGCATGGTGATTGCTCGGGATTCTGGCATACATAGAACTGATGGTTGTCAAAGGCATGGATAAGACAACCTATAAACTCTTCTGATGTACGTGGTGCCAGATACAATAAATCCATATCCACACCTACCCATAATTCCTTTTCTTTGGCATCCGGGTATCTTTGCCAGAAGGTGCTCGATGGGATGTATTGTCGCTGGAGCAGATGGTGGATGTTCATTGGGAGTGTTGCGCAGTAGGAACTTGAGGTGCGTTTGATCCCATTCGCCTGCTCGAGAACAGGGATTTTGTAGGGTCTTTGGTCTTTTGATCTTCGGTCAATGAAGATCCTGTTGTAGGGTTCTGACATGTAGACTCTGGAGTTATTAGCATGGAATTCCTGTGGACTGGCCGTCATGATGTGGAATTGGAAAATTGGAATCAGATAAATGGACTGGGACAGCTTGATATTCTGGGAATGATTCAAGCTGACGAAAGGACCCAACAGTGGGCAGGTCCATGGATTTTATATTGGACAATGGGTGGTTTTCGTTGTTCCTCCACAATGAAGAAATACTTCTTTTGTGACAGAAAGCCTTTGTGGCGTGTAAGACATTGTATCAGCCATAAATAAACCATCTTTCACGGAAAAAAGGGGAAGGCAGCATTGTGCTTTACATTCATATTTGACATTGATTGGCTCGAAGCTCCATCATATAGCAGGACTACCGGCTGATACTCCCAGTAGGAGGTCCCCGATTGGCAAAGGAATTTAATACTTCAAACTGAACGGAGTTTTCATCGGCAGAAAGATACCCGACCACATATTCCTCCGATGACCCAAACCAAAATGCCGAATCATGCTCCTCTCCAACCAACCACTTCACTTCATATTTCCCACTATCGCATTTCTGGGTAGGAACTCGGGCAATCACAGGATGGCTTTGAGGCGACCACCACCGTACAACGGGTAGGTTATTGGTGATGGAATTAATGAGTAGTTGCGGTGTGGAAGGGTGCCAAAGGACCTGTCGCACAGCATGTTCATGAACCAGGACAGACGCTAGCCTGGGTGTGATGTCCAAAGCCCAGATCCAGACAACGTTTGATCGCATGGTATCCACAGTTGCGAGAAGAGTGCCGTCAGGACTGAAAGTCATGATGGCCACACCTCGAGGTGGGCCGGGGGATTCAGGGCTCATGTTGAATGCTGAAGAGCTTGTTGTTTCGGCGTATTCTGCGTCGCCCATGGCACTTGTGGATCGCTCACGCCAAATGGTTGGAGAGTTTTGGTCCATTGGGAAGACGTGGGAAAGTGTAGTTGATGATGAGAACTGTACTTGTTAGCTAGAAAGCATTGGTATTGTTTCATTGGAGTGCCTACCGTGCGAGTCCGTAATAGGTCAATATTGCCGTTAATCTTGCCCACAGCGAGAGTCTCCGAGACACCGCTAGGGCCAGCTGCGGCACTCCATTCGATTTGCTTCACGCCTAGATCAAATGCATCGTCCACCCCGGCTGGTCCATTGTATGTTCTGAACATCTGACCGTCGGCCGTCAATATCAGCACCTTGGTGCCAGAGCTGGGGGTGTCCCACACAGCAATCCATTTCCCATCGGGACTCCATTTCAAACCTTGGGCATCAATGGTTGGAAGAACCGTGCGATTCAACAGTTCGTAGGATGGGAGTTCGTGAATGGTAAGAGTGTCGGAAGCATCAGGCTTTAGGATAATGGCAAGATGCTTTCTGGTTATTGGGCGGTACCCGAACCCAAGTGGGTGTGGGAACTTGGGCGTTTTGACCACGGAGATTTGACCAGTTTCTATTGAGTGGATAGCCATTTTGTTATTCCATGCGTGAAAAACAAGAACTTCATTTTCGTCCCCGCCGAATTCAACGTTCAAGGTGCCAGGTTCGACATTTTCAATCTCGGCGACTAGCTGCAGGGGTTCCAGCTGCCAGACCGAGATGCGCGACTCGTTTGTGATAAGTAAATGGCGGTTGATATTGTTATGTGTAGCCTTTGAGGGACAGAACTTGAGAGACTTGACTGTGGTCTCCTTCATTCTTGCTGACTGCATATCTTTATGCTCCGCAGTGGGGTTTGAGTGGACGACCAGGTCTTTCCCACTCACGTGGGCAGCGAAAAGCCCATCATCAGAAACCACCAGCGACAAGGGAACTATTCGAAGTTTAGAGGCAATCGAAGCCAGGCGGATAGACGGAACATACCTCCTCCAGTCGAAGCGTCCATTGTTGACGTCAACAAGAAGTCGCGTCGGTAAATTATTAATTGGCGCTGCAGCAAGATAACAAAACTAGTCAAATGTTAACTCCACTGCATGCACCACTTCAATCCCGGTATTTTCAAGGCAATAGATACTCTCTGCTCGCTTCCAGTCTCGCGACTTTTCCCTCTATGCGCGTCCGATAGGGCCCGGAGAAATGTAGATCCGTCCCGAGATAAGGAGATAGACGCGACAAGGTCTACTTTAACTTTCGACTCCAATGTAAACACTCATTTCGCTTTCAACCAGTGCAGTGGACGAATAAATATTTTCATATCCGATGCTTGATCAATCCATTTCTTTAATTTAGCTGCGCATGCATATGCAACCATGTGGAACACAGCATTACCAAAACTTACACCCCGGGGCCCCTTACAGCTTTGCTGCGAGTGTTATAATCAATTCGTGCTTCTACCTGTCCAATACCTAATACGTGAAATGAACAGACTGATTACTGAGCCTAGCAAATGATGTGACTCTGCACCAAAAGAACGTTCTTTGTGTCACGCAACTTATTCATTATATTTCGATGATTCAAAGTTTTAATCTCAACTTTGTGGTGGTTGAGCGCCTCTGGAAAAGCAATGCAATAAACCCAACTTTGATTAGCGGGAAGGATGTAACCTAATTTAATCATATCATCTATTTTGGTTTTGAGATTCAAAAAACCCTTTATATGTATGCAGATTTGATAAGGAGGGAAGAGGCTTCTATTTAAGCGTCTGCCTCCGCCTTCATATCAGCCTCGGCAAAGCCCTTAACGATCTCCCTCACCTCCTGCCATGAGTTGCTCACATCAGTGACACGGGACTCCATGGTAGAAAGAGCTTTGAGCTCCTCGGGAAGCACCTGGGACTCGAAATCAAAGCTAGGGTCATCCTTCAGGGCCATGGTCACAACCTCCGAGAACTTGGCGGGGTGAGCGGTCGAGAGCGAGATGTGGGGTGCGCTAGACCGCGCAATGGATCTGTGTGAAACAGTAATACCGACGGCAGTGTGGGGATCGAGGATGTATTTTGTCTGCTGGTAGCAGCTCTTGATAGTCGCGGCTGTCTCCGAATTGCTCACACGGTCGCTCTCAAATGTTTGGCGGCCATTTGCCATGATATCCTCGGGAACGGGTCCGAAACCGCCGGTCGACTTGAGTGACTGGTACCATGCCAGAACATCTGCACCGGCCTGCTTGTTGCTGGCATCCTTGTCCTTGCCAGAGGCGAGCGCAGAGTCTAAATGTTGTTAGTACAGAGTATAGAACCGGGAAACGATCGACGTACCTCTTGCAAGGAACCACATCACTCTCTCGAAGTTACTAGAGACCAGGATGTCCATTGCGGGGCTGTAAGTCTCCTTGCAGGCATCAGCCTTATTAGCATCCTCGGCAGGGTGCTTCTCATAGCGACCGGTCTGCCAGAAGCGGTGCAGAATATCGTTCTCATTGGTAGCGACAACCAGCTTGTCGACCGGCAGGCCCATCTTAGTAGCGAAGTATCCCGCAAGAATGTTTCCGAAGTTTCCAGTAGGAGTGACAAATCGGACTTTGTCCCCAACCTTGAAGGCATCGGACTTTCTCGCAAGAGAGAAGTAAGAGTAGAAGTAGAAGACAATCTGGGCGAGAATTCTCGAGAAGTTAATCGAGTTGACAGCACCCAGCTTCAGGGTCTTGTTGGTATCCGCATCGCCGAACAGAGCCTTGACGATATCCTGGCAATCATCGAATGTGCCCTTAACGGCCAGGTTGTGTACGTTGCGGTCAATGCAAGTTGTCATCTGAGCCTCCTGGATAGGGCTAACACGGCCCTTGGGGTGCAAAATTGTGACAGAAACATCCTTCTTGCCTCGGAGACCGTAGATAGCAGCGGATCCAGTATCGCCACTTGTCGCGCCAACGACGGACAGGTGGTGACGGTCCTTGCCCACCTTTCCATGGTTCTTGCGCACGAGCAGGTATTCGAAAAGATTTCCAAGGAACTGAAGGGCGCAATCCTTAAAGGAGTAGCTGGGGCCGTGGAAAAGCTCCAGAACGTGAAGGTTATCTTGGAGCTTCACCAGAGGGACGACTTCTTCGGAGCGGAATGTCGAGTAGCTTCGGTTGATGATCGTTTTCAGGTCTTCGGAGGGAATTTCGGATTCCGAGATGTACAAGCGCATAATCTGGAAAGCAAGGTCGGGGTATGAGAGGTCTTTCCAGCTCTCCTAAAATTGATGTTAGCCCCGCATCCCTGGCATGCATTGTAGATCGAGATTCAGTATCAGGTATCCCATGAGCCATTGCCCGCGCATACGTACCCAATTTGTTGCCTGGGGCACTTCATGAGGCAAGAAGAGGCCACCATCGGCGGCAAGACCCTTCAGGACAACAGTCTCGAAGGAGAGCTTTCATATAATCAGCAAGTTGTCATCAAAACGAACGCATCTTGAAACTCACGCCATAGTCCCCACCACGGGTAGAAAGAAACTTCTGGGACTCAGTAGGAGCCGCACCTGCCATGTTGGAATTGATTGATTAACTGATTAAAGTGAATCTTTCGAGGCAAAAGTCGTCAATACAAGGAAAGGTTTTTCTGCCCCTCTCCCGACGTCGGAGGGGTGAGTCACTTTATCTAGGATTACGTGATCCTCATAAGGTTTGGCGGGGCTTGCCACTCTCTCCCCGAAGGCGGTGAAGGGATCAAGGATTGAAGGAACAGACCTGCAACATTGTTGGTCAATTCCAAATTTGTTATTATGTACAGATGTCTAATGTAAGTTAATCCCTTGATTTACAAACTGCCTCATCTCAAGTGCTGTCTCTGTTCTGACAAATAATGATCATTTGTAGTTGAGTATTGTTGGTGAACCGTCGAATGTCCACGGGTTGATAATCTGCGAACTGGTTGGTCACTAAATCTAGTATCCACAGATGATCCACTTGGCACTCAACAGCGGCTTGATCCCACAGAGATTAGGTCCATGAGCGTATCTTTTGTAAATAGTAATCTCGGGATACCCCGAATGTCCGATCACGTGCCGGAGTAGCACCGATTGGCTTAAGGCTGAGACAAGAATGAAATGAATGGACTGCTGGAGCGACTGGATGAGCCAAATAAGCAAAAATTAAAGTAAGTCATCAGCTGTTGGCCATTTGACTGATCTCTGCTACGAGACATGGTCAGAACCACAAGGAAGATGGAGATACTCAGAAATACTAGAAGAAAAGTAGGAAATAACGGGCCATGAAAAGGAAGATGAAGCTCTGACGAATCAGCTCATAATGATAATGAGTTTTGTGTCAGGTATCTGATCTTCAAACCATCTGAAGTGATTATTTTTTTTTTGAATTCATATGCGATCCAAGCGAGGACGAAAATTGAAGAAAGAAACACAAATGCAATTGCTAATATCTTTGCGATGACCAGGCATGGAAGATGAACCGTAAGAGGAGGCAAGTAATTGATTTCCTCAACCATGCACTCCATAAACCGTTAGATCCTTGCTCATCCAAGGCAGCGCATAAACAGCACTTTTCTTCCCCCACAAAACCTGTAACTCCTTTTCTCCTCGAAATTCGAGCCCGATCTTCTGCAACACTCTTGCGCTATGGGTGTTCTCCTTATCACAGAATCCGAGAACAGCATTCGCCCCGAGTTCTTTCTTTGCGTACTCCAGTAAAGCGACTGCCGCCTCAGTGGCATATCCATTGCCGTTCTCATTGGCCACAATCGTATACCCAATGCCCGGGGCCAGGTAGGCATTTGGTGGCTCGCCTTTCATCAGTGAAACGGTTCCGATGGGGATGCTTTCAGCGAGGGTTGCGTGATCGTCCGACTTCAATGAGACTAAGAACATGCTATAACCATTCCGGGCATAGTCGCTGTGGACGCGGGTCCGAAGGAAGTTGGAAGCCTTTTCGGCCGTATTGATGCCGGTCTCGCCGCATGCTTTGACAAACTCTTTGGAATTCCATAGGTTGACTAGGAATTGGGAGTGCAAGAGAGAGTCGTGCATGAAATAAGAGATGTGGAGGCGAGTAGTCTCGATTGACCAGGAGGGAGATGCTTTGAAGGTACCAGGCATCTTTGATTATTGTTTAGTGAAGGTGTAGGCTGTAAGTGAGCCCCGGGATTGGACGATAAGAGATTGGTTGATAACAGGGAAAGCCGCAAGATTTGCCAAACGAGCAGAAAGCAAGGGCAGCAGAGAAGCAAAAGTGGATCGAAGTAGTACTCAATGGTGTCTTGAAGAGCGACGAAGAAGGAACATGAACATCTACGTTAAGTGAAGCTGAAGTAGTCAGAGAAAGGTACTGGTCCTAATCTAGATAAGACAGCTGCAAAATCCGACAGACATGCCATTGATCGCGATAACAAGATATACGTTACTGAGAGTACAAGCAAAGAAATTGATTCTAATTTTAATCATGTTGAAGTATCCATCAGATCTTTCACTTAATTGAAATTGGGATTGTTGTTATCCGGGTCAACATCGCGAGCCCGAGTGAACATGGTAGATAGGCATTATGAGTGGCAATTCGCGTTACCATGGCCGACGGGCTTCCTGTCTAAATAAAGATTCACGACTTTAACAATCAAAGTTCTTGAGCTCCACCAAAAGGCTCTGACAGAAGATTTGAAGGAACAAAAGGCATTAAAGCGACAGAGACTCCATGAACCACCTCAAAAAGGGGTTCTTGAGACCGTATATGAGGAGACGATCCTCCTAGGAATCATCCGTGCTATCCCCAGTCATCTCAGAAAGTCAGTGAATCCGAATGAATTTGAGAAAATGGACACCGGTCATTGTAAATTCCTAGAAGGAGTGGACCAAGTCCGCATGCCACGTTGTCCCATTATCGTATACTTTATATCATCAACCTGCCTATTGGAAGTAGAGCCGAAGACTCTAGCCCAACAGGCTCTAGCACACGTTTCCGGCGGCGAACACAATATTCTTTCAGATCCTCAAAATAGCTAGAGTACGACGTTTGCTTGCTAAGCCATTAGGTAGCTAACCATACTTTCGTCCAGCGTTCTTCGTGAGAGGCACTAAGGAATATTTCATCAACCATGGGGTCATCGCAGTAGCCCCGATTCCTGGTGAAATGACATCCACACCCGCATAGAGATATGTGCCTGTCGACACGATCAAGCAGCTCTGTCTTGCTAAAAGGGGAGAATTTAGAGGCCTAATAGATTGAATTTTATCCCAGACAATGTTTCAATCAACAGACGATAGTGATGAGTTCCAAGTCAAATAGTAGTACGCAGTAGCCCCCGCCCGACCAGGGCAGAAGGCTACAAGAACGGGGCCCAAGCAACATGGGAATAAAATTAATAAGTAAACACAATTAAGATTAGATAGGCGAAAAGAAACTTGCTATAATCATATCGGTAGGGCTGTTCATGCACCGAGGTGCGGAGGCCGAGGCATCAAAAAAGACATGGGCGGACTTGACTTTACCACCTGCGAACGTACACGGTGTGCGTGCGATGAAAACCCACCAAGAAAACAGGCTTGATGAGCAGATCACATAGGGCTGAACTCTATTAGCCAATTATATCGTTTGCCCTGTGCATCAAGCTTTCGGGTGGGGCCGTCTCCTTCAGCTAATGCAATAAAATTAGTGATTGGAAGGTGGAAGTTGCCGTTACTCCGAGCCACCTTCCTAAGTAGGCTTGACCCACTTGATGATTTATAAAGACCCTCTCTTGATTGGCAATCTCATGGTTGCCTAGTCGCTTCCATCCGTTGTGGAGCTGGGGGAGATAGTGACTAGGCCAGGGTTTCTTCATTGACAATGCTCCCTTGCTGTCTCAAAATGCTGCTGCATAGCCATGTCTATCAATTATAGCACGTTTAAGACAAGAGATATATAATAAACTAATGTATGATTCAGTTCGAAAAGATGTGTCATCGCTCGAATTGCCACTGTGACTTCGTTTAGGAAAGGATGGTCGCAGCGATGGGGCTTTGGGATCAAGAAGACTTCAATTTGTGACTTAGGAGATCATCTCACTGGTTTCTTTCAAGTCCTTCTGCGAGGTTTCCGGTAGCAAAAACACTCCCCATATCAAACCCAGCAAAGCGACCACGAAAAAGAACCAAAAAGTGCCTTTAGGTTGCAGTGCATCCTCCAACATCATCGATGGAAGAGCCTGGAATGATCAGCAACAAATTCTATTTAGTAACTAAGCAGACCAAAGAGCAAAGTTAAAGCTGCTTACCTTGACAAGGGCGAATCTCATGGCACCGTGAATCAACATCAGGATGCTTGTACCGAGGGCGCGGATAGAAGTTGGAAGGATCTCAGTGTTGATCAAGTACTGGATAGAATTCCAACCAAAAGCATATCCCACTCCTGTCACATAGAGGGATGCAATAGCAGCTATATCCGCTCTGTGCATATTCGCTGAATGTATCTTTGTTCCTAAAGACGACGAAACTGTAAGGTAGATGGCAACGTAGAGAAGAGATAAAAGCTGCAGGGTAATTCCAGATACCAAGCAGCGTTTTCGCCCAAGGCGATCAATGAAAAGAATTGCACACAAAATGGCTGAAGCAAATTTCACAGCCCCGAAGATCGCTGTCTTCAGAA
Organism: Penicillium pulvis; assembly: GCF_028828015.1. Classification (NCBI taxonomy): domain Eukaryota; kingdom Fungi; phylum Ascomycota; class Eurotiomycetes; order Eurotiales; family Aspergillaceae; genus Penicillium; species Penicillium pulvis. Next base: position 7,017,463 of record NW_026643080.1, read on the forward strand.
GCTTCTCTGATTGCCCAGTGACATCGAGCAACTCGAAGAATTTAGGGGCATAAGCTAGAGGACATCAGTCAGCTCTCTTCACACCGAATCGAGGAATTTGAGATTTTTTCTCACTTGTAATAGCATTTGTACCTGACCATTGACTGAGGATTTGGGCAGATATTAGAAAACCTAGTTTGGACAGATTGGCACGCTTCCCAAAGAGCAACTTCCATGGCTCTAGTGATATCCATTGTTTCTTGTTGTCAGTCTGCTTGGTAATCAATTCATCTTGAATCAAGTTCAATTCTTCTAAGATACTTGGACTGTCTTCTGGCAGTTGTCGTAACCGCTCCAGAACCTGGGCAGCCTGGGCTTGGCGATGTTTCTCGCACAAATACCGGGGACTTTCTAGGCAACCCAGAGAGAATAAGAGTAAGACAACAGCCATCATTATCTGGCTGGATTGAGGAAGAATCCATTGCTCACGGCTCGTGTTTGACAAATGAAGCGAGGCACCATAACCAGCAAAATACTAGACGATTGCAATCAAGCGATGTCAGCGACCGGGCACTCAATGTTGAGCGCAAAATTTAACTAACCCCAATCAAGATTCCAATGTACTCTGACGAAGCATATATACCGACCAATAGACCCCGATGGGACGTTGGTGCCACCTCGGCAAGATATATGGGACCGACAATGCCTGCCTGGCCAATTCCCATACCGGAGATGAAGCGACCGGCAATGAGCTGACCATATTCCCCGTCTGATGTAAGGACGATGACGACGCCAATTATCCAGAGGAAGCACATCTCTCTCATTGTCCAGAGCGGTCCAATCCAAGCACTGAAAAAATAAGCGAGGAGTGCTCCAGGTAAATTGCCCAGTTGAACCATGGAGGTGATGTTGGACAATCGATTTGCCTTTTCGGCCGCGCTCAGGTAGGATGCATCCAGCTTATACTCATGGATGAACGAGGGAAGGTCCACTGTATCAGCAATGAGACCTTCATCTAGACCTTTTGCAGAGCCGAGAAGCCCGAAGGCGATGGCGGCACATATGATATGGCCGGAGATGGCCTTCATTCTTTGAAATAATTCTTCCCCTTCTCACTCTGTTGCTACTCTTCAGTCTAAAGTAACAGAAATAATGAGAAGAATGTTTGAAAATTTTCTTGCCAAGAGCGATACTTATCAATGCTCGTGCCTGTGTGATAAAAGCTCGGGAGTCCGGCAGGCACCCAAGGTCCTCCTGTGCGGGTATTTTCGTCAAAGCTCAATCCACTTCATGCTCCACAGTGCCAGATTCTCCACGCATCGGCCTTGTAAGGCGGCCAGTCAGAGGTTGTGAAGCTTCTCCATTTGTGGAGCAATGGAAGGCGAGTACATTAAACCTGAACATATTTAGACGGCGGACTTTGAACGCAACTCAATGGACGGATGACATATTAATCCCGAAGAAAATAGTCACAGCACAAGGGTTTCCAATGTTCTTATATCTCCCATTTAACATGTACTCTGAACCTTGGAAACTACGCAGGAAAATACGATGGTCGTCATCCATGACATCGTAAATAGTTGTCATGTGAATAATCGGTGCATACCATTCCGTGTTGTCCAATGAGCAGCTTTGCTGATAGTCTTGCCTTCAATCTGATAGGATTCAGTCGAAACAAAGGATCGTAATGAGCTCGCATTTACTCCAACTTTCCATGCTGGAGCGATATTCTGATAAAGCCATGATATCTTTACTGATTTATGTATTAGTTGGCTTCGTTATTACTTCGAGCTTTGAACATAACGAGAAACAGCAGAAATGAAGATGATGTGGATGGCTTGACATCCCTCAAGACGAGAAGGAAGCCCATGATTGTAAAGCAGCTGGTGCATAACAAGAAAGTGCTAGTAAGCTTTGGGCATGTCAAGAAGGGACCCTCAGGCGCTTAGGACATCTGAAGCGTGTTGAGTGAACGCGTAAAGGGTCAAATATTTGTCAAAGCGAGCCTCGTATGAGCGTCGCGATAAGAAGGTGTACATGGGACCCAATCTTAGAGCATCGCTCTCTCTCCAATAGCATCACGCAGCAGGCCTGAAGTGTGTTCTAGTTGCCGCGTCGGCTTTGAAAAAAAAATGTCTTAAAATTATGAGATGTCTCATTCGTCGTGAATCGATCTTTCTATTGGTATAAATGTACAGTCCTTCGATATTGCTCATCCACAGCCACATACTCAATCATCTGTGGCTCACTTTCAGTCTTCTGATACAGCTTTCCTTCGCGAATTTTGATATGCTCTGGAACCATGATCGGCTGTTCAACATCACCCCAGGTGGCCTTGACAGGTTGTCCTCTGAAGATACGCTGCACGTTCAACATGGTGCTATATAGCATTCCCCAACTCGCAAAGCCAACAGTATCACCTGCTCCTTCTTGGTGAATATCCGAACCTTTCTCTGCCGCTCCAGCGGAGCGGAATATACCTGTGATAGCCGGATATGGTGCGAAGCACCGCAAGTATCCATGTCCGCACATGCGGCCTAGAGCGACGTCTATTTGCGCACCAATGTCAATCTCCTCGGCAAGGCCAGATGGGTTGACAGAGAGAGCGGCGAGCAGCTTTTGTGCGCCGTGATAGCTCACAGCGTAGAAGCTGGTACAGACAGCGTCTTGGACGGTGCAGACCATTCGGGAATGGTCAGATCGTTCAATTGCGGGCGGGTCCCGCCAGTATGGTAGGAAATGATGAGGCTCGAGGACGGTAAGGTCATCTTCGCTTTCGTAATAGGGGAGATTGGTCTTGCATTCCAAACCGCAGTGCCCTAACCAGAGAATGTCCCAGTCATCACCGTACGGTGATGATGTTTTGGTGTTTCTTGTGCCTTGGAGTCCCCGGACTGCGAGGGCTAAGCTTTGGAGTTGAGTTTTGATGTTCAAATCCCAATCCGCATCGTCTTCAACAATAACTCCGCTGCCTAGACCTTGTTCCACAATCCTGTGTGAAGATTAGTTTTAAGTAGCGGGCGCAGGAAATGCAATCTGATGTATACCGTCTCATTGCATCTAAATGGGCTCGACGAGCTGCATATTCGCTCGCGCTGTGGTCGGGGTTCCAGTTCTAGAAGGTATTCAACAATCGAGACACAACAGATAGGGGCTTTGAGGCATACGTATGGATATGCTTTCGGGGGAACGACGTCCGGCAATACACCATCAACAAATTCCACTTGGAAGTTGCAGACCGATGAGCCCAGGACAATATTGTCACGCTTGTCCGGTCGGTTGGGCAGATTGATGGCAAAAACCTTGCCAAACTATATTCGATCAGCTTGAGAATGCACTTGATTCTAGCAAGAGTAGGCACTCACACCCAGTGTCTGGTTTTCGATTGTGTGTATTTCGTCCCAGGTCCAGTCCTTCTGAGATTGTGTAACCGACTGATTACTAGGTGTGAGCGGCCAGAATTGCCAGAGGAGGACAAGTGCCCCAAGCGGAATGACCAGTATCCGTCCCCAGCGCAGCTGATTTGAGGATGTAAACATGCTCGATTGTCGTGCGTGGATAAGGCTAGCGAGGTTTGTGTATCATTTCGAGGGGTCTAGAAAACGCGTAGAGCTCCAAAATAGTGAAGTTAGCTGAGCTCTGTACAAGTTGCGGAGAAATCAGTCAAACATGACAATTTCCGCGTCGAGGTTGAACAGAGAACAGGTCTCTGGTCACGGAAGTTCTGATCGCATGTGGGAATCTCGGAGATCCATATCGGAAATGATTTGGAGGGCCTGCCGAACCCACACGGAGGCGGCTTAGGCTGGTTAGTACATTCACAGATTGCAGGAACGGGTCCTGGCATTAGGGGCTACCACACCAGGCTACGGTTGGTCTGTGGACATTTGAATCCCCACTAAAGGCGGGCGATGGATACAAGCTCCCGGGGTTAGGTTTGCCGGGAACGGTGCAGCGTACATGGGTGTATCCTTCAGCATTCCCCTGCATCGTTCCATTGGCAGGCTCAGCTCCACTACTGTCTGAGCTAAACCCTGAGATGCATGTGTATTCCCGAGCCACCGCCAATAAATTGCATGATATTGCCGCCTTCCTGCATCCTGAAACGCGATTTTATTGCGACCAGCCCCTTAATACTAGATGATATTATGAAATTTTTAGCCACATATCTCACGAAATACTTCGATTGGCTCATTGAATGTCTTTCATTGCCTGACCATACAACTTTTGGGGCAGATTTCAGAGCAAATTTTCAGAGTCATTTGCCCTCATCCGGGAATGTTTTCATCTCCCCAGCGGCTACTAATCAGATTCAATTCGCCGTGGAAGACAATCCATTGTATGCGGCTTCCTTTGTTGTGCTTGCAGGGCACTCTAAGAACATTGTTTCGAAATTTCCGCTTCTTCGCAGCTGAAAGCGAAATTTTGTGAAGTGGGGCCTAGCCACGCTAACCCACATCAGGTAGTCCGCCGTTGCATCTAGTCACGCACATCTCCCTTACTATGCTTAATGTAAAATCTTTTAAGCTGATGTTAGAGTCCAGTTCTCCATAGGAAATCCTCATAGTGCCTGGATTTAGGGAAGGATAAGACTAGTGGAGAAGTTAAGGCCCGAGGTCGTTCAAAGTACGGATGTCATGCATTCTTGGTAGGTAGATGATTCTAACTTCTTCATATACAACAACCTTAGAAGTACTTCTTGACTTAGTATCACTTTGAATTTTCCGTTTTACTCCTCAGAACTTCTCAGCAATTTTACTTGAAGTTGTGGTTGCTGATAAGTGCATATTCTTTGTCTACATAGATCAGGGGAGTGTTCGGCTTGGCTTTACCGGCCTCCTACTGTGTGCCCTTCTCTCTGGCCCCAAGCCTCACAATGGGCCGACAAGAATTCATCACATCCACTTCGTGCTTGACTACGGTTGATCTCTAGCCAGCCAATCTAATAGTTGATGTTGCCGTTTCTCAATTTATCAGAATTATTGTCAAATAATTTTCACAACAGAATTCAGCACGCCGGCTAGCTCTTAAGCTAGGGCCAATAGCTTTGTACACACTAAGAAATGTCTGAAAGAAATAAACATCCATGGCTATGCACTTTTTCCCCAAAGCCTGCTACTTCTCTCAGCAAAACTGAGCAGTATGTTTATTTGACAGAACCATTCCAAGGTTTTCTATCCAGATTATGCATATCCATCCGCAATTTGCTGACTTGTGAGCCAATCAGAAGCTGCGGAGACGGAGATACTTAGCACGTGACGGCTATCAAGCAACATTGGGAGAAACACGACAATAGGACATGCAGCTTGTACCGTTCAAATATACAAAATAAATATACTACCTCAATTCCTTTTCACGTCTTGAACCATTTGCCAAGGTATGACTATATTGAGATGAACCTTGCCCGATCGGGACCCCGTGTTGTGCTAGCGGCAAACTGACTCAGGGTTCCATGTTTGCCCCACTCATGCTCTTTCTCTTAAATATCTCGCTCACTTTCGTGTACTTTCCTTCATATTTCGATCAGATACATGTCCTTGATGACAACCCACATATCGAACATGGAGATCCGCGTGGATTTACAGCCCCAGAGATTACTGGTTCATCCGACTACTCTCGCCAAGCATTTGCAAGCCATCCTCAAGAGTGACACTTCGCAAGAAAATATCAACCGCATCAACACGCAAATTCTTCATCAGACCCAAAATGAGGCAGCTACATGCACTGTCTACCAAGTGTGGTTATTTCTCGCTTGGCGATATTCACCGCACCTTCTGCCGGCTGCTCTGCGTGACCAGACATCTGCCGGAGTCCGCAAAGCAGGTATCAAAATCTTACGGCACATATTTAGCAGACCCTCGCAGCAAGTGCGTGGCTGGAGTCTTCTTGGAGGTGTCCAGGGAATCAAGGCTATTCTTGATGGACTCCCACTTGCTGAAGTGCGTTTACTCATTCGGGCCATTTCCCAGCCTGGTCACGACTCAGACAGTGAATTGCTAGCGACATATTTCGATGAACTTGTGGCTCTGACCGACTCATCAGAGAATTGGACTACGAGATCAATTTCGCGATATGTGGCTCCGTTGTATGCACACTGCAGTGCACGGAAGGTCACGGAGGTCTTAAAATCTGGGATTCCCAGATCTGGGGCCTTCTGCCGCCATCTCGGTCGGACGCACCCTGATCTCTTGCGACAGATCGCGATTGGTGCAGTGGAGGTACCTCTCTCTGTGCGTCAGTATACCTTGGGGACGTATTCAGATATTTTATTGCGATCAAATGAACCGTATAGTCAGGTTCATGCCACCGTAATTTACTCTGGCAATCTTGTTGGCCTGACATTTGGTATGGACCTATTGTCGCAAATCAAATCCAATGATCCTGCCCTACGCACAAATGGGCCCTTCATTCGCAAATGGACTGGACTAATTCTAAATCTGGCGATTCGTCGAAAAGTGCCATTTGATGATATCATGCCTATTATCAACTTCAGCTTAGAAATGTGCCGAAGTGCAGATTCTTCCAATTGGTTATCTCAGAACCTTACCAAGGAGGTCATTCGGTGCTGGTCGGTAGCACGTTTCGGCGGTTTTGGAGTTGAACACCCATTCGATAAGGTCATGAAACAAGTCGGACCTTCATCTCCTTCCCGGCCTGGGGCTACTAACCAAGCTGCACTACGGCAGTGTCTAATAGAGCAGGTGTTGTCAACCAGAGACGAACGGTTTTCCGTGCAGGTGAGATTTGCAGAGCTCAGCCACCAATTAAGTCTACTGCTCTCATATGTCCACATTGACGGAAGACTCGAATTTCTTCAGCTACTCTGCAAGCATTCACCCACTTTAAACTTTGATCTCACAGTGTGGCCCCCTTCGGCAGAAGAACGGAAGCTCTTCCCGGTCTGGTCGTACCATGTTTTGTGCAGATTGCCCAATTCTCATTCGAAGTCGCTCTTCGAACGGTCACTACATAATCAAAATTGCGACACGTTTATACCGGACGACCTAGTGGAGCGGAATTCTTGGGCGTTGGATTGGGCATCGCAATGCTCTCTGTGGGCAGGTTGGGAGTGCTCAACTGCCACAAGAAGTGATGGCTTCCCAGTAACCCACAAAGGTATTGGAATGTTTAAGTGATATCTCAAAGCGAACAAATTGACTGACAGCATATAGCTCTCGCTGACATGAAGCAACGAGCAGCACGTGGCCGAGAATCAGACGAGCGATTACTTTGGGCAAATGCGGCAATACATCTTGCCTCGGAGACAAAGTGTGTGGACATTTTCTGCGACTTGGTGGATTGGAGTAAACGATTTTTACGAGACCAAGTGAGTATCATTGTCACTCTAGCGATTCATGTTATTGACTGTGTATATACAGAAAGTCTTCCCTCGTATCTTGACCGCGGTCTATTCGAAGGCCGGAAAGATTCTCTCCTGTGGAGTCTATACGCTACCTACAAAGCCTGCATCAGAATCCAACCTTCAAGTTGAGGTTCACAGGGCAAATCTGACTTTGAAGGACCTACTTGAAAGCATACTACTTTTGCTTCGTGAACCTTGGGCTTCAAATATGAGATCTATGACATCCGGGGTGGATTCCATGTTCTCCGATATCCTCCGTCGGAGGATAGACGCGGTTCAATCCTATACGGCTGACTGTGTAGCGACTGAGTCGAAGCTGGTTGAGATACTTCTCTACTCTTTGCTACCCATTATCATTGAATACGAATCTCGAGCAAATCCGGAAGAACAGACGGCCTTTTCCTGGAGCGGTCCATCAGGGTTAATCCGGAATTTCAGATGCCCCGATCGCCCGAACAGGGTCGAGCTTGCCTTTATTGACCGACTTGGAAGGGAACGTGATTGCCTTTGGGCAGATATACGGGCTTGCAGGAACCCCGATGTCTTGGTTTTAGATCCTGGTTGGCCTCGCGGGCTTCCACTCCAATACTTGGCGCCAGATAAAGCATGGTTGTACCATGCCTTGAAGAATTCTGAAGAAGCACCATTCCTGTCTTCGAGGTCTCATGAACTTCTGTTTAGCCCACGAGACACTATCGTCGCCTCGTTACCTCAAGACATAGAGGCCGTCGGTAGCTTTGTGGATGATTTGGGCTTTGCAGTTCATGCTACGATTTCTCGTGGGGAACAACCAGACAAAGAGAATTGGGTGAGACGAATCTGGGAGCATTATTCGTCAGCTTTGCTGAAACATCCACTGCAGCTTGAGCTTTTTCAAGAATGGCTAGTCAGGATCCTTCAAAGCTTTGAATATAATCACGCGGAGGAGACATTTGATACAGCCGAGGCCATCAAAATTATACAGCCTCCTATCGCAGCCCCTGTCCCACTAATATCGAATGTTCCAGTTGGATCGGATATGACAGAATGGGATCCACAAGAAGATTTTGAGCATGTGATGGAATCCTGCAAGCCTTTAATTGACGCCAAAAGACCGAAATTAATACCATGCATCGTTCTCAATTCTCTAATTCGAACCAGCAGACGAGTTGCAGATGGGGTTGTACGCACCACGAAAATCAAGGGCAGACCAGGACCCAATCCCTTAGCACTTTGGTTGACAGATTCTTCATCCGCTGCCACAGGAAAAACCCGCACTCTTGACAATCAGGAAGCAGTGATTTTGTCAGCTCTACTTTTTCTGGATACCTCCACCCCAGATTCACGACTCCTGCGGTCGAGGTTCCCTGACAGCGAACATCCTCGTTACGGACCGACATATTTGGCCGACGAGTTCATCACCCGAGTGACCAAAGCAGAGTCTCAAGATCCGATGATTGAAGCAGTCGATGCCTTGAAGAAGAACAAAAAGCACGTCCCTGCTCAGATTTTGCGAGACCTTATCTGTTCTTTACTAGATACACTGAAGGCATCGCCGAGTTCTTCAAAGTATCCAATGCTCCTGCATTGCACGTTAGGATTGATTGAGATACTATTGAATGGCAGTCAACCCCAACTTGTGCTCGAAGTGGCATTGAGATTATGGAAGGATTTCCCCAATGATTCCTCCAGCCATCGAAAGGTGAGCCTCGTGAAGATTGGAAGGTGCCTCACGCCAGATCAAGCCAGCGGCATAGTTCAAAGCCTCGTCGCCTATGCATGTGATACAGTGCAAAACACACAAGCTACGGGCGATAGCTCCGAAACCCCGGTAATGAAAGTCACTACCGTCAAAATGCTCGCGCAGAATCTTTCCAGTGCGGACTTCGTTCCGCTTGCTATTCGGGTGGACCTTCTCGAGAGGCTGTTCTACTCTAGAAAGCATCTTGACATTCGAGTGGAGATAGTCAAGTCTCTGCTCAAAATGGTCAGCCAAGATAACAAGGCTCGCGTATTCAAAATTTTATCTACGATTTCCTTGTCAGCTGCAGGACCTAGTGAAAGGGACTGGCTTACCGATATTGACTGGCGCGCAGCGGAAGCCGGCGGCCCCTTGCCTCCCATCCACTCTGAGCGCCCAATCCTCACCTTGCTTGTCGGAGCTGCGTACTGTGAATTCTCAAAAGAGCTATATTCGGATTATGTTCAAACAGTAGTGTTGCCTTTGTTGACAGAGTCTATCCGCCAACACACCAGATGGATGACCCTCTTACTCTCACGGCTCAACCTTTCTCTGTCAAATCTTGGTTTGACGGAGACAGACATTGGCCCTTTCCGTTTCGGTCTAATTGAATCAGTTTTCCGGGAGTGGACACGCTACATCCCGGCGACATACTTGCAGTATCGTCGCAGCTTCGATTTTGTTTATCTACATCGTGATTCTTTCAACCAAGTTGCTGAAGCACTTGACTTGTCCACGGACCCGATAGTAAAGAATGGCAACGTGCTGGGTCACTTGAACGCCCTGATCGAGAACCACCACTATCGACGTCCTTTGAGTTACGCCAGTCAATTCTTATCTGTCATAGGTCCAAAAGAACCAAAAGTCATCCCCGATGAGCTTTTCCTTGAGGACTACATGTCCCGAATCGAAGTGTTCAGCAGATCGCCATTCGTGTACAATTCTTCCTTAAAGAGGTACAACATTCACCCAAGCTATACGTTGGAGGCTTTAAAGGGGTTGAGGAAGGCTGCTCGGTCCCTCAGCGACAGTACATTTGTCAGGAAGCTTATGGTTGGTATCGTCGATGCTGCTGAACGACAACGGAAAGGAGGCTGGTCACCTGGTTTGACGGCTCATCCTGTGACTGTCCCATCTGCATTTGAGTATGGGGTTCAACTACTTCCGTGGGGATCTCGCAACCCAGAATCATCCATTTTGGACCTGCAAGGATTCGCTTCGGGGATTCTGGAGATGATCTCCAAGTATGCTGCAGACCCAGTATTGCTCATCAAGATCGATGTTTTTGCGCCGATCCTGGAAGAAGTTAGGAAAGATGATAAGGTACCATGTGCTCTGTTGCTTGGAGAGGACCTCGGCGATCGAAATGATCAACACTGGCTCGTCAAGGAATGGGCGAAGGTTACATTGTCAATGATGGTTTTGAAGGCCGCGAAGAAGGTAAATGCGCCACTAGACGGGAGTGTAATGGGTATGGTGGAGAGATGGAAGGGTAGTGATATCGAGATGATCCGGCAGATTGCATGGGAGTTTGATTGGGGAATCTGAGCTTTGTTACAGAAAGGATACAGTAGGACTGATGATCAGATGATGATCTGAAGCCTGCATGTTGGCTTTTGTGAATTGAGAATTCCAGCGAGACACTGATTCATGATTGCGCTCTTTTACTACTTGAGCTATTTATATGATTCGTGTTCTGTTCATGGATAGTCACACACTCTCCTCTTTCTCTCGCTGTTCTCAGCCTTGGTCTTTACAACCCTAACAATTGTCACATGGTTGCTGAATCACCTTGGTAGACCTGGTGGTGAGTTCAAAGAGAGATGATGAGAAAAAGTGCGTCGTAGTATTATTGACCGTCCAGGTGGCTTTGGTGTTCAGGGTTCTTCCCAGAGAGGTGAAGTGGTGCTTGTATTGGCGACGTAACTGGTATAAATGTGGATGCTAGACTTGATCTATCAGTGGAGACTTTGACCTAGACAGGCTTAGTATATGGGTGCGGTGGGGCACTGGGAAAGAAACGAGTCCCTACGGTGATTTGTTTGATCTCTAGAACATTGATCTTGCAGGTGTCTACTCTGTCAACCGCTCACCACAACACACGATTTTTTCGAAAACGTCCTAGCTCGTGTCTGATTGCTCTGTAAATAACCCCTGCTTGTATCATATGGGATTCTATCGTTCAATGAGTCATTGTAAAATACGCTAAATCCGGTTTGATCCACAGCCGAGGTTAATTATCATAGAACTCTTCTCAGCCAACACACCGAGTGCTTACAAAGCTACCATGCTCTTTATTAACGACTCTTTACTCCACCACAGCCTTGCCGATACTCGATAGCTTCGAACAGGATAATGTGTAGCGACAAATCTACACCTTATATACCTCTAGCCGGCGTCTCGGATGACGGTTGGTCTAAGGGGCACCAAGCGACAGCTACATGCTACTGCGGCGCAGTTCAAATTGCCTTCGTGGGTATAACGCATACTTGAATACCGAGAATTGCACACCACTAATATCAACCACAAAATACAGCCAACCCAAGGCCCTGGCCTAGTCGACACATTTCTCTGCCACTGCCCAGACTGCCGCAAAATCACCGCCTCGATGTTCGCCTCCAATTTTATAATTGCAGACTCCCATGTCAGACACCTGCGCGGACGCGAGAATCTAAAAACCTACAGCCAGTCTCGAACAATCGCTTCTGGCAAAAAGATGACCAACTTCTTTTGTTCAACGTGTGGTTCGCTTATGTATCGCGTTGGTGAAGCATATCCGGGACACAGTATTCTTCGTGTTGGAGCAGTGGATGATTTTAATTTACATGAGACTAAGTTAAGACCGAGGATTGAGCAGTATGCGAAGGATCGGGTTGGGTGGCTACATGGTGTGGAGGGCGTTGGGCAGGTTATGGGGTCGGCTTACACTCCGAGACGAGAAGCTAAGAGTTCGCTTTGAATTGGGTGACTGATATACCTATCATGATAATATGGATCTGATGAAATGAACCATCACCTGCATGGGAAAAAGGCAAAAGGACATCACATTAGAGTAGTAACCGAGATATCGGTGATTATGATGATCTGTGTGAAGCTGTAAAAGAGGCGCAGAAGTACTCGACACCACAAATCAATACTCATAGGATACTGGACCGCTACATCATACATCTTAAAGGGGACATTACGTGCAGGGGAGATCGGCCATTGGATGGCTTACAGGTGATTATATGGCTTACTTTCTACATGACAAACCTCCAGGTCTAAAAGCTGAAAATGAAATCAAGTTAAGCGAATTAAAGCAAGGAAAAGACATGGGTGAGGCTTGGTGACGATTGATTGTCATTGAAAACTCGCTCACTGACTGCATCTCGCCGTTGTCTCGACCAGTGCATCGGAGACCACTCTGAAGCCATTTTCGAGTGAGCGATCATGTGATCTTTCATCTTTCAACGTAATCTGGGGCCTGTGAATAGTAATGTTCAGACCAATTTGACTTATTCACCGGCCAAGTACCGGGACTCAGAAGCCACTTTGTTGATGATATTCGTGGCATGTAGGATCACATTTAGTTGAACAACACGTACAGACGATCGATGCATGGATCCGGTCCGACTATTTCTAGGGATTCGGACACTTCCAGATTGTTGTCGAGTGTTACGGCTGCGGCGAAGGGGAATAGTGGGCTTCAACTCGTGTCACAGAGGAAGCATCCGCTCAAAAAGAGACAATCTCCGAGGCTTCAAGAATTGAACGAATCCCGAAGGCAATTGCTCAAGCCAGTTGTTGTTATCAACATGAAAATCATATTCACCATATAACTTTTGATTTGCTAGTTTGTATATGTACTCATCACCTATCGACGTGATGAGAAGCCATAGACTAGATAAGGGCAGCTACAATGGAGACAAAGATAGAAGAAAGAATAGAGCAATGTGAGCCATAAGTGTTGTTGGTGACAGAAAAACCAGCAATGGTGGTGGGCAGATATTAATGACTCGTATAATAACCAGCATCCCTACTAGATCCCTTAGTAGTCGTACTGGACTCCCAATCGGCCGTTGCTGTCGATCATTCGCTCAGCCAGGTTGACATTCGTGCCGTACGGTCGCCCTCTGTTTCCGGGGTTTACCAGATCAGCAGCGAAGTAAGGCAGGCCACTATGAGTGAAGTATCTGGAATTTTCGGCTGATTTGAAGACCTCCTTGCCGCCAATTTGAAGTACCCTGAAAAGAAGGAAAAAGACCCATTAGCTGATATTGTCTTAGGATTGGCAGAAGTTTAGAGTGCCACTTACCCTCCTCATTCTCCAGGTGCTCGTCCAGGTCGAGAGTAGATGATCGCTTGTTACCTTCATGATCCTTGAGTAAGGCACGGAAAATGGTCTTGACTTTGAGGCTTATCTCGACGGCATCAGTATTGAAGGGCAATTCAGCTAGAACCGACTGATCGTCGAATCCACCACCATCGTGATTGTAATTCGCTCAGCTATGAAAGGATCTGAGACTTTCTCAACCACTCATGCGCCTCCTCAAAAATCCTCTGCGAAACCTGTTCCCTCTTTCTCCTACTATTTCCCCCCTTCTTGCGTCCGGGCGACTCGTGGGTAAATCCATGCGGACAACCCTTTGCCAAGGTCCACTTATACCTGCCCACCTCGAAGTCCTCCTCCTGTTCCACTCCAACTCTATCCTCTAGCCCGGCTAACCCATGAATCATCTGCTGTGTCTCCAAACGGAGCATATCCCACTGCGCCCCAATCATATAAATCCACGGCGGTAGCTCATCCTTCCTCGCATACAACGGACTGAGCAGTGGATCCCTCCGGTTTTGCCCTACTCTCACATATCCCCAGTCTATCCACCAGGAGGTATTTTGCAGGCTCTCCCTCGGACCATCTTTGTATGGCCTTGAATTTAGCTTTTCATTAGGTGGGTGACCAAAATCCACGATCGGGTAATATATCACCGCTGCTTTGATCAGGCCTCTCAAACCGGGAAATTGTGAGGCAGACAGCGCGAGGTTGCCGCCTGCGCTGAAGCCGCCGATAGCGATGCGCGTGTGGTCAATTGGGAGGGAGTTATCTGTTAACACACATTTGGCTAACTCGGCGACATCAAAGCTGGCTGTTGGGAATGGGTGGTGCGGCGCCTTGCGGTAGTCGAGACTGACGACTAGCATTCCAGTGCGGTTGGCCCAAGCGCTACAGAAGGGGTCGTCGACGGTGGCGTCACAGAGTACAAAGCCCCCGCCGTGAATGTTGAGGTAAAGTGGGAGGAGTTTGCGCTGGGCGGGGCTGTATGAGCGAGGGTAGAAGATGCGGGTTTCCAGGGTTGGGCGGCAGGCATATCGCTTGGTGAGGGTTGGCTGGGTACCCGGCTTTGGGGGGTGGAATAGGCGTAGGTAAAGGAAGTAGAGGCTGGCAAGAGACTTGAGCAGCCAGAGCTGTAGGAAACAGCTAACACGGTGGGGGAGGGACAGTCGCTCTTTTGGCAGAGGAAGAATCGGCTTCCCCATCCTTATTGCGCTCTTATCTGAATTTTGGATCATTGTGCTACGCAGTGGAGGAACATTTTCGAGTAAGAAAAGGTGGTAGTAGACGAAAGTTCAAGTGTTGATGAAGCAGGGTCAGCCGGGCGAGGGCTGTCATGGAAGGATGGATCTGTTGGGATGCACTAATCGCTTCGTTGAGCTCGTCTAGGTTTTTGTTTTGTGAGCACTAGGCCACCCGCACCAAGCGATTGTCCCACCGGTCTCGATGCAGTCTCTCGAAAATGAACAGCGATAAGATGATCAAATCTTCCTCCTCCCCATCACATATTTACCTACCGATCAGTCTAATCGCGGAAACTAATGCGCTGAGAGATGATTGGTCACACAATTGATGTCCCAGGAAATGCAAAGCTCGGGCCACCAGATCCACCCTCGCCGAGAGCCCCGAGCCGTTCGGCCCGAAGTGAACCAGCCACGCTCGGGTAGAAACCCAAGTCCCTAGCTTTACAGCATGCAGCATATACCACCCCTTCAGCGATAACGCGCCTAAGGTTCAGCCCAGACCAGCGCTTTTGCATACACCAACGCCAGCCTCAATCTATCTGGTGAGAAATATGAACTCTTCACACCAGTGGGCATTCACAGCTTCTATTTTGGCGCTGCACGCCCCTCCACAGTCCGCATCCAGACCCTTGGCGCTGCAAGCGCCTATTTGAGACTTTCCCAAGACGTGACCGATGACCTCAGAATCGCCATCATGCCGCCCATACCGCGGGAGCTTGACGCGTGGTCAAGCGCATGCGCGACTGAAGACTATCCTCCCATCATTTGAGAAGGCATCGAGAGATGCGAATGTGCTTGCTGGGACAGAGAGAAACGTATCATGAGAGTGGGTAAAATGTTCGAACTGGTGGAGTATGCGTTGGGAGCAGGGCACGATGTAGCGAAGCTCGATTCATTGAATCTACCTACCACTGCTTTCGAGTTCAATAGCACACTTCTCTATGCTATTATCCAGAGTATATATGATATCACCACACACCTAATGATTAATGTTTCAAAATAACAGAATGCTTCATATTGGAATACATCAATGCAAAATATAGTGGGTGCTCCCACCATCTTTGGTGTCACCATCGGAGCCTTCTACATCCACGTGATAAGAGCGATCGACAGAAATACCTTTGATGCCAAAGAAAGGGTCTGTGCTCCCGCTCTGTACACTGTGAAGCTCATACAAGTGTTGGTTCTTGCTGTCTTTAGGCTGAAACCTACTACTGTCATTGTGGTATGCTTCCTTTCCAGTCTTGCGACTGCTCGATGGGAAGAACGATAGTTGTGGCAGGTATGTGGAGATAAGCTTCTTGAATCGCATGGCACAGGCACAAATAATACCAAGGTTGACTTCGACGATGGACCACACTCCTAGGATAGCTTCGGTGTATGTTGTGTCAGCGGTCTTGTCCAGCACAAGGACATACGGCAGGCGGGCGATCGAACAGATGACGACGCTGCGACACGAATTAGCGCGAAACAATGAAAAGGGAGAGATTCGCAAAAGGGCTGAATAGGAGAAAATTACCCGGATCCCAGAGTTAGGAGGCAGCTGACAGTTAATTTCTGTTTCATGGAGAAATGGAGATTATGAATCGTGGGAATGGGCAGAGCCACAACGGCGAAGTCAGAAGCGATATTGAGCACTGCTTGCGACAAAGCAACATTTTCCAGGCATTTTGTCGTTCCCGTTTTGAGAGGATTGCATGGTCCTCCAGTGATGATGCATAATGTCAAGGTGTAGGCGAAGATCAAAGTGGCAGTAGCCACGACAATATAGCGGTAGATAATCGAGGGATTGATGCGATACAAAACAGACAAGATTGCCATCTTGGTGACGCAGGGGCATATCAAATACGTCAGGGTATTGGGGAGCAGTTCCTAATTTGTGTAAGTGAGAAAGCGCTTAGATCTCGTTATCGTGTACACGCGAGTCTCACCTTATTAAACACGACGAGATCCGCCAAAGATACATCCCACAAGTGCTTTCCCCAACCATATTTCATTACTATCGTGAATTAGCTCGACGCTATACTTAGCCTCAGAATGTCTCACAACGCTCACGATTGACAATAGTCACGAAATAGTAACATGATGCCCCATAGGAGATCGTAATAGCGACTAAAAGCATAATGTCAGTTTCTGGACTGCGAGTTATGGCCATGGCGAGTTCGTTTAGAAGGCTCACCCAGATCCAAGTCAATCTTCTTGGTCAATTTAACTGCCTGAAAATAGCGGAGGCCAATGAAACAAGTCGCAAGAAAATACGTGATACCAAATGCGATGACCGTACCAATCTGTAGTGAGTTGTAGGGCGCGTTGAAGTCTGAAGTCTGGCCGTCCGGTGGCTGCATGCCCGGGGTTGTGGCTAACGTTTCTACCATTGTCCCCACCGGAGTAACTGCGGATGCAATTTAAAAAAGCAATAAGGGGCGCAAGGGTGTTCATGCTTTTAAAGCTTCTCATCCACCTATAAATTAGAGAAAAACGGAAATGGAAAAAAAGAAACGCTTTGTCCCCCAGTTCAGTCGGGGAAGTCTCGGAAATATCCGCCATGTGGGCTAATGGTCCATTACAAGTGCAATCCTGCGCCTAAAATGGTGATAGTGGGCCAATCGGATTGTGAAGCCCTTTGTAAACGAGCGGATAGTGGGGACACTACCAGCCGCTGTCAACCAAATCCTTACTGCTCTTGGTCTTAGTATAATTAGCCTTACTGCTTTGGGTCCTAGTATACTTCAGTGGCTCCAAAGCATGAAACACTACGTAAAGGGGAGCCCCTGGAAAAATGAATTGGCTTATTCCGGGAGATTTCTTAGTTGATCAAGTGCATAACTCCTGCATGGGCCCATTGTTCCTACAACCCAATCTCAATACTTTGTTGTACGATCAAAATTTGACATGAATATGATTTTTGGGCAGAAGGCAATGGAGCCCGTTCCGGGTGATCAGGTTCTACCCCTCCATTTCTTTGAAAATAACCAGCTTGTCCAGGGTAACAACATGGCCGTGTCTCTGGTGTTTGACGAAGTGCTCGACCCGGAAATTTTGCGAGAATCCCTGGAGGGCCTTGTTAAGCGGGATGGATGGCAAAGGCTGGGAGGTCGGTTGAGAAAAAATGTAAGTTTCACTCTTGGTGATACTGTATGCATACCAATGCCTTTTCGCTCCTCCCTAGACATCGGGCAGTATTGAATGGCATATACCAGAAACTTTCAGTGCCGAAAGACCGGCGATCTCTTTTGTTCACGTTGATCACGGTATGCCCACTGCTTCACACCCAGCAGCATCTCAGATTCCGGAACCAAAAGCGCAGCCTGCTATTGTGAGCGACCCAGACCAATTACAAGACCTTGCGTGGGAGCCCGGATACAAGCCAGGCGGTATCCACGACTACCTGACCTCGGATAAGCCGGTGCTTGGACTGCGGGTCAACTCATTCACAGACAAGACCGTCGCAGTTTTGCAATGGCAGCATGTTGCGTTCGATGCGCTTGGCCTTCAGTATGTCGTTGAAGGCTGGAATGCCATGCTCTGGGGCAAGACAGACGAAATTCCAACCCCAGTCCCGTACGACACGGATCCATTTGACTTGTTTGCAACGGGCTCGCGTCTTACGAAAGAGGAACATGTTCTGACCGATAAGAGGGTGGG
The DNA here is from genome assembly GCF_028828015.1 of Penicillium pulvis. Classification (NCBI taxonomy): domain Eukaryota; kingdom Fungi; phylum Ascomycota; class Eurotiomycetes; order Eurotiales; family Aspergillaceae; genus Penicillium; species Penicillium pulvis. The sequence goes on from NW_026643080.1 coordinate 7,035,723, forward strand.
TCTGGGAGGTATACTTAAGTGGGGATTGGGGTATGGCTTCGATATGTTGGTCCGAGCGAAGGAGAATCGCATGGTCTGTGTGCCCAAGTCATACTGGCAGCCTCAGCTTGAGAAGGCCTTGAGTGAGCTTCGCGCCGAGGCCATTGCCAATGGAGAAGATGAATCAAAGGTCTTTCTGACCGAGAATGATATTATAACGGCGTGGGTTTTGCGTTGTGTGGTTGGTGAGATGGGAATGGATCCCAGGAGAACGGTATCTTTCAGCTACAGTCCCGCCCGAGCTTACGCTTTACTGACTTCATTTAGGTTGCCGCATCCATCGCTATGTCCCTCCGCAAGGCCTTTGAGGGTGATCTTATCCCTACATCCTCTGAGCACCCCTATGTTGGTAACGCCTTTGGCTGGGCTAACGTACTCACAACCGCGGACGACGTCATATCGAAACCGCTCAGCTGGCTCGCACGGCAGATACGACGCGCCATCAATATACAGGGCACGCCTTCTCAGCATGAGGCATACTATGCCGCAGTGCGAACAGGTGGGTACGGCCTGCCCGTCGCTATATTTGGTGACGGTGGCATGGCCCAGGTTGGCTTCTCCAACTGGTCCAAGGCTGGGCTATTTGACCTAGACTTCTCCCCAGCGATTCAAGACCCAAAGGGTGACAATGTGCCGTGCAGGCCTTCTTACGTGCAAGAGAATCACGGTCCTGTCAAGCCAGGTGATGGCTTTTTCGTCTTCGGAAAGGACCAGAAGGGAAATTATTGGGCCTCTGCATATAAATTGAAGGGTCAGTGGGCGAAGTTCGAGGAGCAGATGAAGAAAGACTTTGAGGCGAAGTCATGAATCAATGGTAGATATAATTGCCTAGATTGCGACTAGTTCTCATCCCTTTAGCCAGCATATATCTGAGGCGAACGGTGTTGTCTGCATACGTAATCAGGGCGGTGGATCAGTGACCAATGGGTGTACGTTCGAGTATATGTACCTGTCTGTCCATTCTTTTATCTCTGCGCACTCGCTTTTATATGTGTGCTTATGAAGATCATGTGATCTAGCTAGCTTATATAATCTACTATACTGCTGTGTATCATCACATGACCAGCCACAAGTGTTACCAAACACAGTGTAACAGGCTCGTGTATTTTGGAAAGTTATCGTCTGCCGCTCCCATTTGTCCCATCTTACCCTCACGCTTGATATTCTATCACTTCATTGAAGGTTTATCAAGAGGTGTAGATGTTAGTATTTCATTACTATCTCAAAGCGATTAGATAGCTGTCCATATCCGGTACAGTACAATGCCACAGTACTACGTCACATTACCAGACCAAAAGACCGGGGAAATCTAAGTCCGGCTCCGTCACGTAAGAAGTAGTAGGTAAGGAGACGTTTGCGGAGTATGCATCTGCACCTATCATTGGCGTCTTCGCATGGTTCTGTGGGGCCGCCCGTCGCTCCATTCCTAGTCTTACCCGAAAGCGTACTCTTCTTTTGGCTTAAATCAAGTAGAAGGAACAGTTATATTTTCCCCCTTGCTCTCGCAAGACCTACTAGCCCCAATAACTTATCAGTCATGAATTTCAAACAACACAGAGCCTTTCAGGTTGTTGTTTCAGCTTTCTTTACTGGATTTTTGTTATTTGTCTTTTCTAGAAATTCCGAACAAACAAGTTGGCCTCATGGCTTCTCACATCTTTCTCGGAATACCGTGGATGACTCGGTTCTCGCTCACATCCAGAACCAAACCCTTGGAGTTCGTCTCGACAGGCTTCGCTGTTTTATAACCGTTTCTGACTGATCTTCTGCAGTTTGAGCATGTATATGCTATAGGATTCAAAGAGCGGACCGACAAACGTGACTTTCTTACATTGGCAGCCTCGGTAACCGGGTTCAAAGTGGAATGGCAGGAGGGGGTAAGGCCAGATGAACTGCTACAGAAGGCCATGCCAAATGTGTGTCTCCCTAGTGACTCAAGGGACTTTGGTATTGATACATGTCAACACAGGGAGCGAACCTTAACGACACAGAGCCTAGCATTATTGCAGCCTGGCGCGCCCACATGAACACATTAATCAGGTACAGGTTTGAGAGATATCCGCCAAATACCTAGCGCTAATATTCAGATCGCTAGTGTTATTGAAAATGGCTATTCCACAGCCCTGATTTTCGAAGATGACGCGGATTGGGATGTGAACATCAAGTCCCAGCTACGCGAGTTTGCCCGCGGGTTGCACGCCCTACAGGAGAAGGAAAAAGTGTCCAAGGAAGCACCGTACGGAACCGACTGGGATGTTCTTTGGATTGGAGGATGTGGCACCGGCCCGGACAAAAACCAAACCAGGTTCTATGCCATTCCTGATGACCCAACAAACCCACCTGCCCGGGCACAATCCACTCTTGGTGGGCCTCTCAAATCATGGACTGAGCAATTCTCGCAAGACTCCACGCGGTTCATCTTCAAGGCTGAATCCGGTATCTGTACAATTGGCTATGCGATCACGCGCAGAGGAGCGCAGAAGATCCTCGCGGCTCTTGCTATTGATCATCTTGGGCAGCCGTTCGATAATGCTTTAAGTACATTATGTGGCGGGGTGGGTGATCGCCGACGGATCGAATGCTATGCGCCATTCCCTCAGCTGGTTAATACTCACCGTCGAGCCGGTTCTTCGTCCCGAGACTCGCAAATCGTCGCGAATGGTGATGATACATGGCACGACGAGGAGTCATTCGCTATTGTATATAGCGCCAAGCGCAATATACACCGGTTGGTTGCTGGTGAGGAGACTGTTTACTCGCAGTATGGCGAAATGTCCTGGTCTCAAGAAGAGCTGTCCATGAAGCAATTCGCGTATCCTGAAGGGCATCTGGTTACTTAATCTATTATTTTTATAGTTTCTTAGCGCTGAATACTCCAGTCTTTATAATAATTTGCCAAGCGTCTTCCTTCTAAACAGTCTGCCAATCTTAATTCATAGTTTATTAAGACAGCCTCGGCGTCTAAAGAGTCAGTTACTAGCCTTATCTAATATGGATGAGTCGTTTATACCATAGTCAGCCGTAGCCGTACGAATTGCCCTATCTGATAGAGGTAGGTGTTATGTCTTGTAGAAAAATCTTGTAGTACGACTGCGGAATAGTAGTCAAAAGCTCATAGAATATTCAGCACGGCAGCATAACCGCTAACTTCTGATAATTCTGATTTGGCAAAGATTGTTGCGGATTTTTATTTTTGAGCGCCCAGTACATTGAGCTTCTTGATCTAGAAGAAGTGTTGTACCGTGTACGGTATTTTATGATTCAAGTAGAATAGCGGCAGCATCCTGACGGATCGGATTCATCACAGCTGGCCGACCGGTCGTAAACTCTCTTGCCCATCACTGCGAAGGCTTTGGGGGCGTCGTTCCCCAACCAACCTTCCAATTTTGGCCTCGGATAGGAGCGAAGAGCTCCTCCAAGGCGGGTTTACTGCTTATCATTGCCTGGTCGTATAGAGCATCAACAAGAGTCTCGAGCGTTTTGAGGTTCGGCTCGACACCGTAAACCCAGGCATCTCCTCCAAAGATCTGGTCAATTTCGTCGATCTCGGCAGCCAGCCACGGCAGCATATATCTTAGAGCGTCCAAAAAGCGCATACGGACCCTCGCAACCTCCTTTGCATCATTGAAAGCGTTGAAGAGACTTGACGGCAGCCAAGGATACTTGTCGACGAGCTCCCGCTTCACGACCACCGTATGCATAATTGGAAAGACACCTTTGTCCTTAAAGTATGTTTTCTCCACGTCCTTGAAATTGGGGAATAACCTTTTAACATGCTCCGCGGTACGAAAACACGGCGGAAGGTCCGCCCCGATCGTTGCAGCGATATCGCCGTCCTCCAACATCTGGCTCAGCGACTTGCCGCTATTATTCTGTGTAATGTTCACAGACTCTACCAGGGGCATCGCTGTCGGTTTACCATACCCTTCGGCGCTCACAAAGGAGCCCTGGACCCAATGAATGCTGTCAAGATCGACGCCATGTTGCTTGAGCACTGAGCGAATCCAGACTGCGGCCGTCATGGTGTAAAGCGGCACCCCAATCTTTTTGCCATTCAAATCCTTCGGTTCTTTGACAATAGTACTATTCACGGCAATGTATCCATGCCGAAATGCTCTGGAAGGAAACACTGGTATCGCAACAAAGTCGCGGAGACCCATCGCGTATCGGCAAATATATTCGCTGAGACTGAGTTCCGATGCATCAAATTCTTTGCCCCCGGCCATCCGATCAAAGATATCTCGTGGATGATGGAGAGCCAGGAAATTAAGGTCGATGCCCTCTGGCACCACCTCACCTGACTGCAGCGGCTGGAAACGGTCGTACAGCAGACCTGCAAAGGTGATGGGAACTTTGTGGGATCCCATGGCGGAAGGCGAACTCACAAGCGACACACTCGGACTGTTGGAGGTCATAAACTAGCCTGCTCAATTTATTATATCAGCTATTTCACGCCATTTATCGCGTGGGCCTCAAACCCCGTTCCCAATGCGGGGCAAGCCCGGAAACTCGGCATTTCCATTATCGGTGTGGGGCTCCAACCCCACTTCTCCTGAACCTTAATCCCCGCAAAACAGAAAGTTAAGCTTTGTCGTTATCCCCCGCGGAGCTCCTACAGGTGGCCCGTACTCCGGGATTTGTTGAATACCCCCAGGTGTTCCTCTTAGCGTCAACTCGAGGAAAGGGCTCGGTCTTCGGTCGAGGATGATGTTACCATACAGCATGCTAGCCACCACAATACACATTTTAGTTACTTCGTATTAGTCATGCGCACCCCTCCATTGCATCGTAAGCACTAGACAGCACTCTCAGCTAGATCTTGACTAGACAGATAATCTGACTTAGAAAATCTGACTGGTCTTCCTACCTTTTTCCTCTTACACAATCGTCGTATAGTCTCGAATTAACTACCCTTTCGCAAAAGACAGCTTTCGTGAGATCATCATGGCCGAGGAAGTCGAGAAGGTTCAGCACCCTCATGGCGAATTCGCCGACCAAGACATTGTCACGGGCAGGACGTCCAAGTACGGTATCATCTTACGCCCTCAGCCGACGAATGACCCAAATGAGCCATTGGTAATATCATAGCTGCAAAGAAGCGACCTGATTGTGCTAACAGACATAGAATTGGCCGCAATGGGAGAAGTATGCGACATATCTCGTCCTCTGCTGGTTCACCTTTCTGGCGTTCATGAATTCTTCTGCGTTCACAGTTGCCGTTAAGTCAATCGTGGAAGAATTTGGCAAGACGCCGACAGAAGCAAGCTACTTGAGTAAGAATTCTACAGTTCCAACCATTTCCCACGATTTCTGTTTTTTCATTGCCGCTAACATGCTAGTAGCATCGCTACAGGTACTTGCGATGGGCTTTGGTGCTGTGTTTTGGGTGAGTGCCTCTCGGCATCTACACATTCACCGCCTGCGTTAACATTCTCGCTGTAGATGCCAATGTCCAGAAATATTGGCAAACGTCCCGTGTACCTTCTTTCAATTCTCTTCCTGTGCGTCACCAACATCTGGAGCTACTTTTCCAAGTCATACGGTAATCTCCTGGCATCGCGACTAGTCGGGGGTTTCTTGACCGCGGCTTCAGACGCCCCTGTGTCCAGCGTAGCGGCGGACCTTTTTTATTTTCACGAACGGGGCCGTACTTTGATGATTTTTAATATAGCTATATCGTCAGGCGCCTTTCTCGGGCCCTTCATTAATGCCTACATCACCCAGTACTTGGGCTGGCCCTGGATGTGCGGTGTGATGGCCATCGTTTCGGGTGCGACATTCATTCTCGCCTTTCTACTTGTCAAAGAGACGGCTTATATTGTTTCCAATGGTGTACGAGATCTCGATCGGTCCGCTCAGACGTATGCGCCAAAGAGAAGCTGGGCTGCTTCACTGTCCCTAACTGCCGGCATCGACCAAGACGCATCCTTCTTCAAATGGGTGTTTGAGACCGTACAGCTCATAGCGTATCTTCCTATCTGGTTCAGCGGACTGACCGTGGGACTGTTTATCGGGTGGTGAGTCTTGATATTAACAACAAGAGATGAAATACACGCTATTGCTGACTATGTATGCAAGCAACATTGCGATCCAGCTCACAGCTTCTCAAACATTTACGGCTCCACCCTACTCCTGGTCACTGCATAGCGTTGGACTACTGTCCCTGTCGGGCTTCACGGGCTCTCTGCTCAGCTTCTTCTTTGGTGGTTGGCTCATTGACTGGATCGCCACTCGCGCTACCAAGCGCCATGGCGAGCATGTAGAACCGGAGTATAGACTTCCGGCAATGATGATACCGGCTGTAATCGGACCCATGGGTTTGTTAACCTTCGGACTAGTGATTGCGACAGGGAAATCTTGGGCCGGTGCCGCCATCGGATATGGCATGCAAGGATTTGGTGCGACGGCTGCTGCGAATATCGCCGTCACCTACGTGGTAGATGCATATCGCCCAGTGAGTGGTATCTTCCTTGTGGTACCATCAAGTAATGGCATGGCTGATATAGTAATGATTCAAAACAGGTCGCTGGGGAAACTATCGTGATCGTATTCGTTCTTCGAAACGTGATCGTCTGCCTCATCTCCACTTACATTTCCAAGTGGTTCGAAAGCCAAGGGTTGAAGAACGCCTTCGGAGAGCTAGTTGGCGTGGCTTACATTATCTTGTCGTTCACTTTGCTCATGTATTTTGTCGGCCACCATCTTCGGCAATTTACTATGACGTATGGCCTGATGACCAAGTATACAGAGCGCTAAGGGTAAAAGGTTCTTTTTTAGCGTTATCAATGCCTCTTGTTGGTACAGTCTTCGAGGGCTTAATTCATATCATAGAGACCGATTATGCCTTATTCAGCCTATAGGCTAAGACGCACTCATCCGTCCAAGTTTTGACCTTGAATGGCAAAACTCGGCAGGATGATATTCGAGCGAGGACAATTTGCTAATCGTCTCCCTGTCTAAAGAACCGAAGCAGGGTGATACCGCCTTAATGACAAGCTGCTTATTTACTTGGTGTAATTAAAAAAACCATATCGATTGAGCTTTACCCGTAAGTAGACCTATGACTCGAGACATATGAAGAAACGCGTAAGACTAGGCTCACACGGTAAAAGTATCAAAAAGTAGAAATTATGTTGGCGAGTGCTCAGCTTGCTATCCGGCCTTCGTATTCCTGGGAACTTTATCCTTGAGGCTGAGTAGAAACTACTTCATGCACGTCAGCAGTAGTGCTGATTACTCTCGTAAAGATTCCGAGAACCAGCTCATTTAGGTTTTGTTACTTAGTGATCAGCAAGCGAACCTCATATTTTCATTTAACCGTACCTTCTCCCCGTCGTCACGATTACCTGTCTTATGTCAAATAATACCACACCCCGCAGTTTGACCCGCTTATCGCCGTCCGAAGATGCAATCCTCACTATCACTGACCGAGCTTGCTAAGAGCATTTTGGAAGATGCTCAAACGTTAGACAGTTTCTTATCTTCACATAATCTTCCCCAGCCTTCCTTTGCCGCTGACGGCGTCAAAGACTTTCCTGTGAGCACCGAGCATGCCGATATCCATGCCATCCGACACCGGCTTATTGATGCGACAAAAGAACTGCGGGACCTTGTCGTCGGGCCTAAAGATACCATTAAATGGATGATCATGAACGTCAGTAACCTAAACTCAAGAAAATCACGTTGTTCAAAGGGAAATGTTTCATTCTGCCCTGTCCTTTCTCTCGTAGAATTATCCTTCCTCTCGTGGAATGATCGAAGCAAACTCTCATGTTTTATTCTCTATTAACGCTCCATGTGTCTCAGGATCATACTCTGGCAGCCAGCCTACATGCTATTTCTCACTTCAAGGTCGCCCAGGTTGTTCCGAAGGAGGGATCAATCTCTTTCGCCGAGCTTGCCCGAGCCACCGGTCTTACCGAACTTGACGTTGCTCGCTTCGTCCGCCGCACAGCCATCAACCACATCTTTGTTGAGCCTACCCCCGGCCACGTCGCGCACACAGCCACTTCAGCCCTTCTATCTGCGGATCCACAGATGCAGGCACTAGTTGCTCATATGTCCGAAGAGGCCTTTCCTGCATCAGCTAGGATAGTTGACGCGCTAGAGATGTCTAATGGTAGCGGAGAGCCACGCAACAGCCCCTTCGCCTTGGCCTTCGGGACAAGTTTTTTTGAACGAAAAGTGGAGCAGCCGGAAACAATGCATCGATTCGGGCTTGCGATGAGCAGCTGGAGTGAAGGCGATGGGATCCGGCAGATGCGCGATTGCTACGACTGGGCCACTCTGCCTGCGGGGGCAAAGGTCGTGGATCTCGGCGGCGCGTTGGGCCACATATCTCTCGGCATCGCAGAAAGGTTTGAAGACTTAGAGTTCGTTGTTGAAGACCAAGGCCCCCTAATGGAGCAGGCGTGTCGTTTAATATCCTCGTATCCAGAGAGAATCGCAAAGAGGGTGAAATTTTTGCCTCACGACTTTTTCCAGCCTCAACCGGCAGAGGCCCGGGCGGCAGATGCTTACATTATGAGGTATATCCTACACGACTGGTCCGATACTTCTGCGAAGAAAATTCTCAAGAATATCTTCAAGGTGATGAGGGAGGATAGCAGACTAATCATCGCCGATGCGGTGATGCCACCGGCGGGAGTGCTGCCGAAATGTCAGGAGGAAGTGCTTCGGAGCTTTGACGTGGTGAGTAACTATGAATCTGAATCAAAGATTGGACGTGGATGAGTTAGTGGCTGATTACTGTCTCAGAGTATGCTTGCGCAACTGAACTCCCAGGAACGGACACTGGAGATGTGGAAAGGGTTGATTGAGGAATCCGGTGGCGGGCGATGGAAGATCACTGGTATTGTTAGCCCGCCGAAGGGTGAATCTATTACGATTCTTGAGGTCAAGTCCTCCTAAAGGCTTCAGCCAGCCCTGCGATCGTACCTCAGCCTCGTCGATTTATGGGTGCATTCCGGTCCACCAGCATTTTCAGGACCGGCATGCCCTTGGGTCTCAGGCTGTTGGCCTGCTCGGCTGACCGAACGCCCGCGCGCTCTTTCTGCACTATCTCACCACTTTGTGTTATCCGGCTGTATATCTTTTTGTCTTCCAGATAGCTTCCGTTTCTTTAGTTCAATCAGCCATCAGGTTATTCTGTTTTTTTCTTTGCTGTTGTTTCCTTTCGCGTAGGTCTGACGCCCAGGTCGCTCTCGCTCCCTTGTCCGCTCCCGCCGGCTCATCAAATCTGTTACATGATGAAATAGACCCAGTCCAAGCTTACCTACTCTTTATTTATGTGATTGTGAACTCATCCATCGTAAATTATAAGGATAATCGCTCCCAGTGGCGTCAAAATATGGCCACAGGCCTCCGCAGGTGTGTAGACTTGCCAAAGATTCGGCTAGGCCTCATTTGACTAGGTGAGACCGAAGAGCTTGAAATTTGAAACCAACAAGTAAAAGTGGTCAAAAGAATGACCCTTCCCCAATGGATGTCATTCAGTCTACAGATGAATCGATTGACAACAACATCAACGTCAATCAACATTGTACGACCGTCAACGTAGCAACCATCAACACCTACAATTCCCAAAGGTGTTGGGTCCTGGCGGGTCAGATAACATTCGGATTTGTAATCCACCACCTCATCGACGGCGGAGTCGAAAACGTATATTTTGTCCACTTCATTGAATATTTATGTATGAAGAAGCTATTGACGCTGAATAATACGCGCGCACAATTTTAAAGAAAACAACACCCGTCACACTCCGAGTACCGCGTCGCATCAATGGCTGGACACAATAAACTCAATTCAGGTACGTCGAAGCCTCATCGCGCTGAGACTCCTTGTCTTGATATTAATGTTCCTTTTCCAGATGGCCAATTATATTTCATTCCTAGCCAAAATTCAGATGACCGTACGACGAGACGTTTGGCCAGATCACATGCTGTAGCGCGGGGCATTCAGAACAAACGAAAGCTTGAGCAAAATTCGGGTTTGAATTTCCATGCAGTATCTCTAGAACATATCGGCCGACCCTCGAGCAAAAGGAGGCAAGGCCAAGCTCTTATCATGTCACCAAACTTCCTATCCGCAGGCCCGTCCGATCCGTTCCAAATGCTTGCTGCAGAATCGCCCAGACTGCAGGCATTGTTTGATCAGCGTGAGATCCTCGCAAATCTCAAAAGTATATAAGGGAAACTAACAATGAATCATCCAGACAAGGCCCAGTATGCCACGAAGCCAATCTTTAGTGTTTCAGACGAGCTTGTGCTTCAAAATTTTCGCTCGGTTCTTCGGGAAGGGCTAGATGACCACGCCCTTCTGAGTGCCATTATGCTCACATATGTATATGCGACCACTGCTGGAAGCATCGACAGAGAAGTTCTCCGGTACCAGGTGGAGGCTTTGAGCTCCATTCGTCAAAGCATGAGTTCTCCGAATAAGGTTACAAAAGTATCGACACTAGGGGCCATTCTGCTACTCGCCGGCATAGAGGTCCGTATAGATCTCTCTTGACTATTGAGATATATGTCAGAACTGCGGCCAGAAAAGCTGACAATTGAATGATACAGGCTCGGCTTGGATTGCCGCGCCAAGTCCAACTTCACATGGGGGCAATAAGACAGCTTCTTGACGTATGTCGAAGAACGGGTGTGTACTTGAGTGACGGTATCAAACGTGCAATCTTCTGGTGAGTGGCTATGCAAAACTCATGGCAGCTTGTTCTTATGATACTCAATTCTTACGATACTTGACAGGTCCGATTTGAATGCCTCGGTCATGACAGGGTCGAGCCGAGTTGTTGATCACACAACCTTTTCCGAGCTTCAGTGGAGAAGAGATCCCTTCTCCCCGAGTTACTTTATCCTGCCACCTGGATTCCAATCCCAGTCCTATTTACTGGACCGAGATTTTGTTGAGGTGCTCAAAGATGTCTCTGCATTGCAATGCATCCGAGACTCCGCCTTATTTTCTAGAGAAGATGTAATATCGATGGCACATATTGATAATCACCAAGCATCTATTCAGTCAAGGCTGATGAGCTTACCAACTTGCTCGCTTGTGGCGGAGTGTTGCCATCTAGCGGCATATCTATGCTCAACTATGCTGCGCTGCAAAATTTGGCGTGCTTCGACTATACCTGTAAGTCCACACACGGATTCTTTTCTCTGTCACAACTTAGCCCCGTAGTAATTTTCGCTGACTTTTATGCCATAGTCCCACCTTTCATTACAGCTACTATGTAAGCTTCAACAAGCAAACGACGATAGCATATGGGACGGTCGACCTGGCTTGCTAGCTTGGCTCCTACACATTGGCGGGGCTTTTGCGCCCATGGGAACTATACGGTCGGAATACGCGGCACTGTTGCAAATGAACCGCAGAACCAGGCTCAGAGGGCTGTATACGTCATGGCCAGAAGTACTTGAGATCCTAAAGCAGTTTATTTGGTCAGACAAGGCATTCATGTCACAAGTCAAAGCATTCTGGGAAGAAATTGTGGTTTAGACTATTTCAATACAGATTTGGTCCGATGGCTATGTTTGATTTCACTTGTCATGTGAGAATATCTTCCGCCTTGTAAGCAACACAATCGACAGCTTTTCTTGCTAGCTATGGGAAGTTCTTAGCATGGAATTAATACGCTTCGTTGTATGTTCTTTGTATGAACTTCATGAGAAAACTCTCGGGCTCGTAGATTTAGTCATTCCCGAGGTCAAAAGTATGATCTGACCAACCAGGGTGTTAAGCTTTTCATGACGCCGGCTATCAACAATTATTTGAACGCGGAGGCTGTGAAAATCCACCACCCTATTTGTAATCAGCCGCTGACTGCCACGATGACACGAGTCTTGGCTCAGTACCAGACCTTTACCCCGCTAGCCTCATCTGGAGGAGAGATGATTGGCCGAATACGCAGAGCCATACCCAGACATAGAGCGTTTATTGGCTTTTCCCTAATTGGAAGCATCTCTTTTCCCTTTTGGGAAGTATCTACTTTCCCTTTGCAAAGGATGATTCTATCACATTCATCCGACGACTACGGTAGGCTCTCCACCGAACGATGGGTACAAATACTTGGATATCCGCGATGTCAAGGTATCGAAATATTCATCGTTCTACCATAATCGAGAGCCAGCATTCAAAAATTCGTGACCATGTCTCAATCGCGTCTTTTCAAGCCCCTTATGATAGGCGATATGGAAGTAAAGCACCGCATCGGGATGGCTCCACTGACTCGTCTCCGAGCGACTGGCGACCGAGTACCTACATCCTTGATGAAGGAATACTATAGCCAAAGGGCCGCCGTACCTGGCACCTTGATCATCACTGAGGGAACCTTTATATCGGCAACCTGTGGTGGCTTCCCCAACGGACCAGGATTATGGCGCGATGACCAAATCGCTGCTTGGAAAACCATCACCAACGAAGTCCATAGCAAAGGATGCTACATATTTTGTCAGCTCTTCGCGATGGGTCGTGCTGCGGATGTCGACTTGGCCAAAAAGGAGGGGTTCGACATCGTAGCACCTAGTGCCATTCCGATAGAAGAAAGCGCTGCGGTTCCCCGAGCTATGGTCATCAAGGAAATCGAGCAGATAGTTCAGGACTTTGTGGACGCTTCCAGGAACGCCGTCGCAGCCGGGTTCGACGGAGTCGAAATTCACGGTGCTAATGGCTACCTCCTCGACCAATTTATTCAAGATGTCAGCAATGTACGCTACGATGAGTACGGCGGCAATGTGGAGGACAGATCACGCCTTATTGACAACGTGATCAGGTCTGTTGCCAACGCCATCGGTGCTCAACGTGTCGGACTCCGTCTCAGCCCCTGGAGTAGGTTCCAGGGCATGAGAATGAAGGATCCAATTCCACAGTTTACGGATGTCATCAAAAAGGCCAGGCAGGCGGATATCGCATATCTTCACCTCGTGGAGTCACGGATCTCCGGTGCCATGGACTACGATGGCCACGACAGACTGGATTTTGCGTTCGCTCTGTGGAATGGACCTCTACTTGTTGCAGGTGGATATACGCCACAGGAGGCCCAAATTCTTGTGAATGAAAAGTATCCGGACAATGACATCATGGTCATATTTGGCCGATATTTTATATCCAATCCGGACCTGGTATACAGAATGCAGGAGGGTCTGGAGCTCAATGCATACAACAGGGAAACGTTTTATGTCTCCGAGTCGGTGGCAGGCTATTCGGATTACCCGTTCAGCAAGGAATATCTGACAGGAAGGCAAGAAATGTCTTGTTGACTTGGTTATGAAGATACATAGACTAGACACAGCTTAGTCGTAGAATTTCAAACCAAAAAAGCGAGATATTCAGACACGTGGTTGGCTTGAAATCAACAAACTCTTTCCTTCATTCCATGGGTCCTACTTCTTCCAGAAGCTCATCGAATCTCTCCAGTAGGGGTCTGCCGCCGACTATGGGATTACCAGTCATGGTATATTTCCCACAGTGCCCATGCTCGGCCGCTTCTGCATTTCGGTAAAAATTTGGCCACAGCATCAATTGAGCTTCTTGGCCGTACACGAATTCTATGTGGTGTGGTTGGCCCACATCTTTGTAAAGAAATGAAGTTGACGTCTCTCATTGCACAAAGTCCTGACAATTAATCCCTCAGACCGGTTCACGAATGCCCAGGTGCCTTTCAGCTTCGAAATTTGAGCCTTATAGGCTTCGGTCGCAAGTGCCGGAAAGTGAATCCAGAAAACATGAACGTAATATTTGAGAAAGATCTCGATGTGGACGATCCTGCGATATGTCTCATGAGAGGACGCGTGTATTATTTTTCTACTCTGGAGATTCTCCCGATAGAGTTGGGCCGAAGGCGAGGCTGTGAACTCTCTCTAGTCCAAAGTTATCTTCCATCCTTTATAACAGGCATTAGCCGAGTCTTGCCCGTTTGATACGCGACTCACCTGTTACCAGAAGAATCATGTTAGGGCGCTGTAGTCTTGCCCACCCAGATCCCTGATGTCCAGGGGCCCGAATCAGTGGCTGTACTATTCCAGCCCATTCGGTATCCAGCTCCACATCTTAAAAACTTGCAGGTTGCTCCAGATAAGAGTTTTTTGATTAAGGTTCGGTGATCTATCTGCAGTAGGATTCGCCATGAGTGAAGATTTGAGAATGCTGCATAGTAACCTAGAGCATTATTTGTATCTTTCTCTCTCTTTATTATACCTCTGACACAATGTTATAACAATGTGTTCATAATGTTCATAATACTGGCATGCAGAGGTCTGGAGTTTCTAGGACTGGTTCTAGAAGTCTAATAAATTGGAGGCAAATAAGCCAAGAGTTCATGATGCGACCCAGAGAGACATCGCTAACTAATTTCAACACTAGCATGCCCTCCAGTGGCAGTCGATGCTGATTCAGCTGAATAGTTTCAATCTCAAGCCAAATTTCCTTCTCCATCTCAAACACTTGAGTTCCCGAGAACAATCCTCTTTGAGATATTGTACTTGTTATCCTCGCATATGTTAACTCCGTTGATCAGTTATAAACTGGTTAGGCCGGACTTGTTGATCATATATCGACTCAAATCAACGCAACCTAATCAAGTAATGCTAATTATGCTAATTAAAGAAAATGCTTTAATTCAATTTCGGGACCTTGGGGTTAGGAAACTTTTAGAACCCGAAAATTAGAACGAGATCTAGTTACTAAAACATCATTAGACGAAAATTAGCTACCCGGGCTATGTAGCATCGTTTAAACTAGCTATATTGTATTAAGTATCTCTAACCTACCTATATGTATAATTCACACGAATTTTTCTTTTCCACTGGTCATGGCAGCGTGTCGTCTTGTAAAAAATGTAATCAATCGTTCTGAGAAAAACCCAGGTTAAGTTCATGAACGAATATATAGCTAATTAAAGTATAGCCAGGAAGATTAGACAAACGAAAGACAGTCAATATGTTCATTCAAGAAGAAGAAAAAGTAGTGCCTTTCGCTTAAAGAAGAAGGTGCCACGCAGTCAAAAGACCGAAGATGGATACGAGCGATTCGGAAAGCAAAGCAAATTGAGAGGACGAGACGCCTGTGTAGACTGGCTGGCTTGCACTTGTTGTGAATGAAGCACCAGCGTGAGAAGATGACATCAAGGTGCTACTTCCAGGCGCAGAACCGGTGCCAAATTTGGGGCCGGAGCTAGGAACAGGGCTGGAGCTGGATCCACTAGAAGGTATAGAGCCAGCAGCATGAATCGCAGTTCCAGTAACAATGGCCTTAGAAAACGATTCGGAGCCAGTAGAGCCGGAGCCAGTAGAGCCGGAGCCAGTAGAGCCGGAGCCAGTAGAGCCGGAGCCAGTAGAGCCGGAGCCAGTAGAGCCGGAGCCAGTAGAGTCGGAGCCAGTAGAGCCGGAGCCAGTAGAGCCGGAGCCAGTAGAGCCAGAGCCAGTAGAGCCAGTGCCAGTAGAGCCAGTGCCAGTAGAGCCGGAGCCAGTGATGGAACCAGAACCAGAGCTGAAGTCACTTGTAGGAGCAGAGCTAGCAGGATAAACTGTAGTTCCAACGGCAGTGGTCTCAGTAACCGCATGAGCAGTTCTCAAAGCATAGGGGCAGTTGGTAACAGTCGGTGCGCACTCGTAGATTGTGAAGACCCGGGTAGAGTAAATAGTCTCAGTGATTGGGTTCCCTCCAAAACCAGAACCAGAACCAGAACCAGAGCCAGAGCCAGAGCCACGGGTAGTTGCAGAAGAAGAAGTAGCAGTAGCAGTCGCAGGGCAGACTGTCGTCGATACAACAATGACCTCAGTGGTAGTATACGTAGTCTTATCGCTTGCTGGGCAATCGGTGACTGTTGATGGGCAAGTGGTGATAGTAGCGGTGCGGGTTGAGAGAACGGTCGAAGTGGTAGATCCGGCGCCACCAGATTCACCTTGGGGTGTGTTAGAGCCAGATCCTCCACCAGGAGCAGTGGTCGTGCTGGATCCGGAGCCTGAGCTGTTTCCACCACCGGGAGCGGAGGTCATGCTGGAAGAAACGCCAGAAGATGAGCTATTTCCACTGTCAGTGTTGCTAGAAGTAGTAGATGCTGTGGTGTAAGAGGCAGCAGAAGTAGCAGCCACCGACGAGGATACAGCTCTAGTTGAAGATGGTCTAACTCCGACCGAGGATGGCGTAGTTCCGGAGGATGACTTGACAGCGCTAGATGAAGATTTCCTGGTTCTAGTTTTGCATCCCTTAGACGAGGGCCGAGCTCTAGTTGAAGATGGTTTCACTCTGGCCGAGGATTTGACAGTGCTGGACGATGGGTTGACTCTACTTGAAGACGGCCCAACTCTGGATGGGGACGACGCGAGTGTGGCTGAGGATGCAATGACTCTGGATGAAGACGATCCAACCAAGGGTGTAGTGGATGCAACTCTGGATGAGATGACTGAGCTGGGGGTTGGCGTAGGTGTCGAAGATGAAATAGTCGAGTAGGAAGTAGTGCACACCTGGGTTTCTCCTTCGATCTGGAAGTTATCCCATCCCATATACCATGGGGAATTGCGACCGGAACCACAATCTGGAGCGAAGACCAGGGTATGACTGGTCGCTGTGGCTGCAAAGGTCAAGGTATGTGCTGTCCATGTAGTGGATGCGTCGTAGGTAATATAGGCGATTTTGTTGGCGGTGGTATCCAAGTAAACAGAATCCCAGCAACCAGCTATAGCACCTAGGTTCTGAGGTAGGTGGTTCCAATACGTGATCGTATATGTAGAGCCAACTACAAGATTGGAAACCGTTTGAGAAAGGTGAAACTCGTGATTGTAGCCGTACGTTTGGAAGTAATAGGACCCATCTTCGGCTGAGCCTTGGGCGTCTGATGTGCCAACCTGTACGACGCTGTAAGACTCCGCGTAGGAATTGCTGACGGTCCAGTCATCAAGTGATCCGGACTCAAAGTTGGGATTCTGGAAAATTTGGACGTCCGTGCTGGTAGAGCACGAGACAATAGGAACGCTGTTGGCGAATCCGGGGGCGACTTGGCTCAAGAGAGCGAAGAGAGGGAGAATAACTCCGGATGAAGCCAGCATCTTAAGCGTATTAATATCGTCCAAGGCGAACAAGATAATACACAGACTTCGGGAACTCCCAATGAAGGGGAGGAAAGCAAACAAACAAACAAAAAAGAAAGAAAGAATGTACGGCCTCACGAAGATAGAACGAGGGACTAGGAGAGGTTAAGTAGTATGCCATCAAGGGACTTTGGGGGAGGCTCCTGAGATAGTACATAGTGATATGGCGGCGATCCCGAGAACTAAAGGAATGAATAAGCGAGGAATTTCCCACGCAGCTGGGCCAGCCCCACCTGCCACATGGCGCAAATTCGGTTGACCAAGTGAGCCATTGAGCGAGAGGCTATGGTGGTGGACTGGCTTTCCTACTCTGAGGATGGACATTATTGCCGGTGGCGGAGATTTAACAAGTCGAAAGACCCTAAAGACCCTAAAGATCCCTTGAGGCTATGGTATCCTATTGTGGGGGCCGTATGTTGCTATGTGGAGCCGGAACTACTTGAATCACGCATGGATCCATTTCCAAGGTTCTAAATGAGCTTATCCGACCCGTGGAGGCCGGAGCTGCCGCCACACAATCGATCCTGGGAATTATAGCCGAGCACGAATCTCAAAAATCAGCTGCGAAGCACTCAAGCTGTAATAGGAACCGAAATGATAAAGCCGCCTCATATCATTCTCCAAGGATCCGTTTTAAATGAGAGTATTGGGGGAAAGGCGCAAGGATTTGACTGGAAGAAACAGCATTCAAGGCTCGTCCTCAATCTGGCCTAGTGTTCGCCGGTGGCGCCGGTCCCAACAGGAAAAGGGAAAGCGCAAGCCCTATGGCGACACTATTGGTGACTAAGTGCTGCAATCGGCTAATATCACTGTGGTTCAGGCTCAGCAACCTGGAAGTGGGGGAGTTCATGCCTGCCAGTGATCATTATTGTTGCCGAAAAAATCTGATTTTTATTCAGGCGCCGGTCTTTTGTCTTCATAAAAAAGGGGCTCTTAGAGCCAAAATGAGAACGCCACCGAAAATAACTTGTACATAGGTGAGCAATTTAAAGCGACAGAGGACCTTATATGAATGGGCGTTGCATCCAGAGGAAGTTGTTCGTGTGTGAATCTATACAGTCGTCCAACTTTAGTCACTCGTTATTTTCTTTGCTGTTGAGAATTGAAATGCATTTGTCACTTCTGTTGGGGCTTGGGGGAGCTTTGCTCGCATCGGCTCGACCACTTGGAAGCGGTTCTATCGTCAAGCGATCTCTTCCTCAGGTAGGTGACAGAGTACTTGCGTTCGGTAATCGATTCCGTGTCTGACTGACCGACCAGTGTGCGAATGATGCAGTCTGGCTTCAGCTCCAGGAATCCTCGTTGCAAGCACAGGCGAGTGCGTTCTGCAGCGCGTATATCGAACACACTGCGACTCAAATTGTTACTGTATACCCGACAACAACCGCAGAGACCGCCACAATCACTGACACAATAACCGTCGATACCACTGTTACCGACACTTCAAACATCATAGACACGGTCACCTCCTGGTATTCCAGCACGGACATTATCCAAGTCACTATTACGAGCGTGATTGAGGATGTTGTCCAAACTACTGATTTCATCACAACAACTGATGCCACAGCAATTAGTACTGCCATTGATGTGGTGACAACCACTGTGACCGATACTACGCTAACCAGCACTGTGGTAAACACCGATGAGATCACTACAACAGACACCACAGTCTATGCAACGCAAACCGCGACATTGAGTATGACTATTACGGATGCTACCGTGATCAAGACGGTAACCAGTGTTCAAACTGCCACGGTCACTCTTGCCCAAAGAACAGTCGATGTCGAGACGGAGAATGATCATGAAGAAGAAGAAGAAGAAGAAGAAGGAGAAGAAGAAGAAGAAGAAGAAGAAGAAGAAGAAGAAGAAGAAGAGTTCGATAGCTGTGGAGCACCAGAGCCGGAATGCACCTCCTCCGAGTGTCTATTTAGCAGCTGGCTGTCCGAAGTTAGCACAATCGCAACTAGCGGCCTTAGCAGTGCTTGCTCTTGTCTGGTTGTACCTGCTACCACCACGACCACCATAGTAACGACTGCTTCTCAAAGCACACCGGTATGCTTTTATTTGCCACCCTTTCCCCTCCCATCTTCCAGTACGAGCAGATCAACTGATCATTACAAGCAGCCTTCCATATTTGTAACTGCCACAAGTCGCGTCACAGCCTATCAGACCCAAGCCAGCAGCAGTCGCGTTGTTGTGTCTGCATCCACAATCATTGATGAGACTTCATCCATCCCCCTTTTTGTCACCCGGACTCGTACATCGCCAACCACTAAATACGTTTATGCCACTGCCTCCTCATCTGCAAGGGTAACTCGTGTTGCCACCAGCGATCAAACAGCCAGCACCACAGTAACGTCCGTCGAAACTGTGACTATTGACGAGACTGCCTCTGCGACAACTACCATAACTGCCACTGCTACCATCCTCGAAACAGCTTCCAGCACTGTTTCAATAACAGAGACCGCCACGGCAACCATTACTCCTACGGCTTGTGCCCAACTGTCAAGTCCTTACGATGATTCTGTTAATGGGGTGACATTTGATCTTGACTGCAACTATGAGTATTCTTATAGTACTAGCAAGATTGTGGGTTTGGACATGGGTTATACCTTTAAAGAGTGTATGGACGCATGTGCAGCACTGTCTACATGCAATTATTTGCAATATGACAGGTCTTCATCCGAATGTTTCCTGCTTAGTGGAATTCTCAGTGGCCAAGCCGAAAGTGGTGTAGACGTGGCATTCGCGAGCAGATGATTCATGGCCTATTCTTCTTCTATCGCCTCTTATAATGCATCTACAATCTACATTTCTTAGTATGAAACGGTGTGAGTATGTATATAATATTTTGCGGCCAGAATTGTTATACCTAGCAGATTGCATATGAAGAATCTGTGAAGCGTAAGACGGAACCTTATCCGCGAAAGTATGGTGTTTACCCGTTTGTCTCGAATACGTACCACATTCTGTATGCATTTTATGAAATGTCAGCTTCTAGCTACTATTGCAATACACACTTCTACACATCTCTAAAAGCACCCCTACGGGTCAACCCGGAAGGTCTTTCTCGTGGTTAGCGGAGAAAGATTAGTTGTTGGTGTTGGTTGTTCGACCTTCCGTCTACGAGCGTACTGCCGAGAGCGTTCCCCTCTTCAATGGCTATAGAAGGCAAGCGGGAATAGGTACAAGTGATGTCTTTCTTGGGGTTACCCATCCGTTCACAACATACATTAATACAAGATATGCGGAATAGAGCCTTGTCTTCCACTCCAGCCGAGGCTGCCAACATTACGCTACCAAATAATATGAAAGACGGATTGCAGCCGATAATTGAGACTCTTCCACAGCTTCATTTACGCGGCGAGAATGAGAATGATCAAATCAATAAAGAGATTAATGATGCTATCAAAATCCGTGACGATGAGCTCTCAAAGAAGCTAAAGCTTGAACTGAAAACGCAAACATTGCTTTAAAGAGAGCTTCTATGAATGCAGCATCGTATAGATGGAGGTTATACCTAGACTTTCGTAAAGCCCAACTTAACCCGGGCCCACCCAGACTGGGTTGGGTTTTAGGCCCCGGTAGGACTCTAATCCAGTGCTGGGCTCTGGGCCGAGAGCTCCAACTCAGCCTGGGTCCGGGCCTCCAATTTGGCCCATAAACATGACAGACATGCCAAGACCCGTGACTTTTTTTTGAATACATAAATTGTGTGGTTTTTGCCTAAGTATTAGGTATTTCCCTTATCTAAACTATAATATCGCCCGTCTATAGGTAAGTTTTAACCTAGCCTTTTATTTCCTTGCACATTTAGACACCTCTTCATATTCTGTAATTTATAGACACGCTTCGCGTGGGAGTCTGTCCAAAGGTGCATTAAAGACGTGATAGGTAGTCACGTGAAACTTAAGATTCGGGGCCCAACGTCGGAATTTCAGAGAAAACAGCTGATCAGGTACAAGATAAGCCCAAGAAAGCAGGAGGGGCGAAAGAAAGCTGCGAAGAGGTGATGACGAGTCACACAGGGCACAAGGGTGGCGGATCTTAGGAGCTCGGTGCTCCAGATCAATAGCAAAAATCCCTCATATAGAGGAGAAAGAGAAGCCAGAAAGAAACGAGACATATTGGGCGGGGGGGGACAGGAATCTATATACCACCACGCACGGAGAGGCGTAAGGACACTTAACGCTAAACCAAAAGGGATCATATTAGACCTGACAGAGTAGTTCGCTGTCCCCTTCCGATATGGGTAATACAGGGGGACAGCGGAGACACCATGGTTATGCGTGGTGTTGTGAAGGGACAATCGTGGTCTTTCCGTCTAGTTCTGTCAGGGGAGCGATTGCACTTTGTGCATCCTCAAATTGCTTCTGCGGAGTGATTGGTCGATACACTGCTTATACGCACTGGATAGGACCATGACTTGCGATTGCACCTTCGAGTCTCTCAATAATTGTAACACCCGAAGTGAGAATAAATGATACTGTATTGAGTTTAGTTGTGGTTTTGTTGTTTCAGCGCTCAACTTCATGGATCCACAGAATCTATCACTCTGTAGCCACCTTTGACCCACCCAGAATGATTGCAGGTAACGAAACATTGTATATTCTCGTTTGCAATGGAAATGGCTTGTGTAGAGTAATGACTTTCAATAATTTGTTGATCGCCAGGTTTATCGATACACGCAAGTGGATCTCTTACCCCAACCAAGGCATTTTGAGCTTTGGGGAATTCCGGTTTGTCCCTACATTATATGGTTGCACAGCTTGTACAGATAGGCACACCAGTGGCGATCGACTGCTCCGCCACACACTATGCAGGACTCTGTCAAACTTGCCCCTGAACTTAGCAACCCCTTGCTTCACATCATAATATATATAGGTAGCCCTTTTCACCCCTGCGTATCCTAGAGACATCTCTCTCAATTCTACACCAAAATCAACCATGCGGTTCACACTTCTTCTGATTACCCTCCAAGCTGGCCTTTCAATGGCCCAGTATTCTAAATACGGTTGTGAGGGAGGCTGTCCTAAACTATACGAGTGCCTTCCGAGCACTCTTTGCAATGATCCCTACGGCTGCACTGCGGGTCAAGGAGAAACGGTCTACTCCTGTGTCAAGACGTCGATACTCTGTGAGGATCCTTATGGCTGCAGCTGAAAATAAGCCAGTCGAGAATTCCACCTCGTTGAATCCACAATCTGTGAGATATGACCTTCTCTAATATAGCCTTTTCAAGCGCGTGTACTAATGACAACCAGGTGTTTCTAAATAAGTTCAAAGACGAGTGGGGATCCAATCAACAAGGAACGGAGTTCATTAGGCCTTCAAGTCTAGCTATGTCTGTCTAGTATACTACACTCAAGTTTACCTAGATCGACTCAATTTGCGTGGGCTTTGACTTCTATAATTAGCTCGATGTTATTCTCATCTCCACGTTACATTTAGGGCCAATGCACGCGAGACGCGTCTTCTAGTTATAAAGTACTAAGGCCCTAAGCTAAAATAATCAAAATGACTTAACGCACGGAAATCCCGCCTCCTAATATAGTGTAGAGCCAGTCAGACCTTGGCAAAAAAAGAAATCTATTGAACTTGTTCAGAATTATCAAGAATTACCCCTAAGCCCTGGTCAAGTAGCATATTCTATTTTATCACTATGAGCTTGTGAGGAAAGGAAAGGAGAATTCGCTATCCCCATCCGATATGGTGTAGTGGCTAACATCGTCGTCTCTCACACGACAGCCGGGGGTTCGATTCCCCCTATCGGAGATAGTTTTTGTGTTTTTTCTCGTTCCTAATTGATCGGTTATTCTGGGAAATTCTGGGAAATTATGGATATTCCTGTTTCTCGAAAAACGTGTCATGGTGACTCATACCATCAACTTACTCCGCCTTGACTCATCGAGCAAGGCTGTAACCGAATAAGTGACAATTACTTGGCTTGGCACGCAAGGCTTGTCCCCAAGAAGCCCGGACTGGGAGTCATTTGGATTACATTCGTCATGTAGAATACGAGACGAGACTCCTTCGAGATTCATCTGCAATGTAGAATAGGAGAGTATGCTGGTTGTTATAACTCTCGCTTCCTCGTCGTCATGGCATCCAACAATACAACGTTATTTGACTCCTGTGCAAAAGCAACTCGAAATGTCGTTCGCAAGCCCTCTAGGTGAACCGATTTTTGTTGATGTGCACGAGACAAAGCAGGAACCTCCTAGATCTCGGTCGATTAGCCCATCAACCCAACCGAGCGACTCCACAGTCATACAAGTCAATTGTTCTCGATCAGAGGCAAGAGCGGGAGAGAACAAGCTGCGGCCCGCTGGAGGTAAGACGTCCTTTCTCTCTGGTACTAGATGGCATAGTAACAGTCGAGGCAGACATAATCAATCGCATCATCTGGGACTCGACCTTGAGTCCCGACAACTATGTCATTGTTTTCTTGGATCGGTTCCAGGGAGAACTGGAAGTGGGCTTTGGTAGCTGGAAGAAGGAATCGACCGACGAGGAGTTCATTCCCCAACATCGTGTCTTGTATATTAGGGATGTTGATGGTGAAATTGTCTGGGATCGACGCAGGCGGATCGATAAAATCTTCAACAGTGGAAACTCGGCATTTAGCGAACTTGCCTTTCTTGCTTGATCAAGAAAAACATTTACAGTCAATGCAAGTGAATCATTGGAACTCGTATCAAAGCACATAGTTGAATATGATCAATGGTTCCCAAGGTGACCAAGAAAGGCATCCACTATCGAGAGTCACACCTTCCAACTCAACCGTGACAACCTCTGCTGTGTTCAAGTCTAATCTTGACAACTTCCTGTTTCCTTCATGCCCTTTCAATCGATCGCATCAAGCACTTTTTCAATGGATCTCTCAAACCAGAAAAAGCCGTCCCTTCCTCGCTTGTCCACCAATATTCCATTGGAATCACAGTCAACTCCTTTGCTACCACTGCTGCCGAAGCTCCAGGACACCAACGTACGACCCAAGCGTGAGCGACCGGTGACTCTGCCCTCTCCATCCCCAGGACGAGAAGAAAATATCTCTCCCACTGTTCGTGATGTCTCCGAGCCCAAACCTATCTGTTCGACCAAAGGCCCCGAAGATGCACCGGTGAAAAAGAGATCACACTATGATGAGGGCGCTTTTGCGACCCGTGGTCCCCATCACTCTCCCCAGGACCAGATTCCCCAGGACTCTGTGGTCGTCGCAGAGCTTAAGACAAACTGCAGGGTTTGTTAGCTGTCATTTTTCTTCTGTGGCTCTCCTACTAATCCTGCGTGCTAGGTACAAGATGAACAACAAATGCTCGTTGCCGATCTGATCTTTCGCCTGGCGCAAATCTACCAGCGTCCAGAAACATGTATCATGCTCACCATTCAGCAAGATACCGGTGTGTTCTTTGGCAGTACGACGGAGCTCTCTTACCTGCTGAAAATATACGCCCTCCCATCGTTCATCGCGCCCTTCACCAACCTCCGCAACACCAATCTGATCCAGGCTGTCATGCTCGACTTATTACACATCCCCATAGATCAAGGCGTGATAATATTCCTACCCGTCTCGGAGGACAACCTTGCCACTAACGGATTGACTGCTCGAGGCGAGATCGCCCGCTTGGAACGCAATGACCAGGACGGAAGCCTGAACCTCTTCAAAACAATTTCGCGATCGATGTCTCGCCGTCTCAAAACCAGCAGTGGGCAGAGTGTGCCTATCTCATTGCCGTCGACTGTTGGAACCTCCACTGCTTCCCCATCGATGCAGACTGAGATTCGTCATTCGCCGATCGCTGTGGACGATACAGTGGTGTCTCCTGAGGAAAGAGGGAGAGGAACTAACCTTCGCAAGCGCATCTCACTGCGAGGTCTTGTTCGCCGAAGGCTCATGGATATTACCTCTGCCTTGGACAAGGAAGAAAAAGGCAAGGCGAAAGGCGTGACCAAAGAGGGCGACTCGAAGGAAGATCAGTCCAATGAGAAGGCTAAGAACCAAATCCTTGAGGACAGGGAAGAGCAGTAGGTCATATTGATGGACCATAGGAGTGTATATTTTATCCCGCGCAGCTCTGTTCCACATTGTATGTTTTATGCCAATGCCGCTTATCTATTAATGAAGACTTTCAAACAAATTCAGAAGAAAAATGATATACATGGATGATATCCTTACTTAGATAACTACGCTAGGTACCCATCTAGGCACCAGTATCCATTCGTCATACTACATGCATTTCTCCACTGTGACTCGTACATGTCTTCCCCAGAGCCTGTATCTTTGTCTCCAAAATCATTTTTTCTTCTCTTCCTCCCTCTCAGCCCTTTCACCCCGTTTTGCTTCCACTATTTTCTTGCCCAAGACGATGGCATATCACGACATCAGCCCCGGGAATATCAACTCAGTCACCGAGAAGCCTGGCGATCTTTTTGACGCCCCGCCACGGTCAGCCTTGATTCGTTCGTGATGAGCCTCCTCAAATCGTGAAATTATACTCATAGATTTCTAGATGCATGCAATGCTAGGGGATCATGGGGAGCAGGAATCGCACGCGATTTTGCCCGAAATGTAAGAGCTTGTGGTCTTTCATTTATTTGAAATCTGCTAAGGAGTACCTACAAAGTATCCCTGGGCCTACGCGAAATATCGAGAGTACTGCTTGAAGTGGAAGGGCGAGAACAAATTTCACGACATCCTCAATCTGCACGCTACTGGAGACCAAGCGAAGACCATCTCGGTCCGGTTTCCTGTTGGTACAGCGCTCATCATTTATCCTGAAACATGGTTTTCGGAGCCTGGGGTGAGGCCCTGGGTCATCTGTTTATTCACGTCTGCTGATTATGGTAATCGGGTAGATTCGCCTGAAATGATTCTCAATAACACCAATGCCGCCCTTCATGACCTGCGGCAAAGGCTTGATTTAGGGAGAAAGCAGCAGTCTGAGTCTGCTCATATTGATCAGCTTTACGCATGTCGTTTCAATTCGGGACTGTTTGGTATTCCATGGGCGAAAACAAAGGAGCTGGTCGATAGAGTGTCCTTGGGCTTGCCCCTAACTATTGTTTACCCACCAGAGGAAGCCGCGAGGAGACCAGAGCTGTGAAGACGCGCATTACACTTTTCGAGGAAGCGAATTAATGAATGCGAAGACATCTAAATTGAACGGAAGGGCCATTATCTCACGTCAACATAAGCATGATGCTCCTAAACGATTTGAAAAGCTTCTTCAATTTCAAAGGTGATCTATGCCTGGTGGTTTCTGAAGCGCAATGAAACCATAATAAAATATAGCCAATCAAAGTTAGAAATCGCAGACGTCCTCCAAGTTTTTCTTCATGTAAAATGCCCTATTTAACTGGAGAGCAGATATATCACCTGACACCGCGTCTCCGGGTCGCGACCCGCGTCAACGACTCCGCTTCCTTATCTACCAGTACATCTATAACCTCGCCGTACACATACATCATGGCTGGTGAACCCCAGCAAAAGCGGCGCAGGCTCCCTTTCAAGCCTCCAAGCCGCACCTCAAGCGCTGGACCATCGGCGATGCCATCAGCCGCCAAAGAGAAGGGCAAAGCCAAGGAAAGCACCAAACCCACATCTAAAGCTACATCAACATCAACATCCAAAATCCAGCCCACAAGCTCCTCTTCCAAGGCCACATCCAGCAAACGACCCCATGATGATACACTGAGCGCATTACCCGCAACCCCATCCGACTTTGCGTCCGATTCCGAGTCCGAAACACCAGTCGGCGAACGCGAGCGGCCCCTCTCCGAAGAACCGGATTACATGCTCGCAGAAATCACACACCGAACACCACAAGAGAACATTGCGATCGGAACCCCACAAATTCATTCCAAGCTGTTGACGGCCCTATTCCATCATTTCTTCAAAAATGAAAAGACTCGCATTTCGAAGGACGCCGATGCTCTGATGGCGAAGTATATGGATCTATTTGTGAGAGAAGCCATTGCGCGTGGAAAGTTGGAGAGGGATCTGGTTAATGAGAGCAAGGGGACAACGGGCCCTGCGGATAACTTTATTGAGGTACTGTTTCTTCCTTCCATTTCTAATGACATATTGTCTTGTCCTGGGGTACCAATTACTAAATCGTATTTTAATTCTAGGTCGAGGACCTGGAGACTTTAGCACCGTGGCTTGTCATGGATTTCTAGAAACGACACAGGATTTGAATATGGAAGTACCCTCGGAATGGCATGGCGTTGGGGGTTTTGTTCTCTGTTATGATGTTTTGAGATACCAAACTACCGTCTCCTCGGATACAGCAAAGCACAGCACATCATAAAGTGTTTAGATATACGTGACTCGTAACATAGTGATATCCCGTGGTCTTTGATATGATGGTGGCTTTCCCGACGAATGATCCTCCACATAAGGCGGGACTGCATCGAACCCATTGGCATTATGGAGCATGGCGACATCATGGTTGACTCGTTGCGATACCCATGAATTTGCTGTATAGGCCGTCCTCTTTTTGCTGAAATGAGCCACAACCACTGGGAGCTGGTTGTGTTCGGGAAGATGGCCGAGTTTCACATTGTAATCTGTATGTGCGATGTCAAAGACTATGAAGACACGGGTGCGCCATTGCTGAACAGCGATGAGCCGAGTCTCAGCGGGCATTGCGGGATCTCTTGACAATCCATTCTTCTTCAAAACATGCTTTGCTAGTGGGAGGAGATCTTGAGGGGACTCGCGGGCTTTTGTGATCTGGGAACTTCGTTGCGAGACAATCACCAGTACTCGGAGTGGGCCTGGCTGTGCCATGATCATCTATTATCACTGCTCCAGAACTTAGTGAACATTTTGAGAGTGGTATCAATTGGTACTCACACCTGCGCAGTCAAAAAGGGCGTTGCAAATTATGCTGGGTTCCAGGCCGGTTTCGATATATATATGGAAGGCAGCGATGGACATTGCCAAACCACCAGCCAGCTATTGCACAACCTTTGGAACACACGGACCTGCAGACTTCGAGAATCGCCGTCTGAACTGAGTGGCAACTTTGGAATTGGCTGCATGCTTCCACTGGATACTACAAATTCTATTCGACTACGATCAGGGCTGGGTTAGCATCGGACATACGATGCGGATGTCCTGGTTAAGCTGCAAATCCTGTACGATAGTAGGGCAATCATGGCCAATGGGAGAGAGAAGCAGAAGCCCAAGCGAAGGATTCAAATTTCAAATTAAACTAATTATATCCTGTCAAATGCAGTCTGTTTGGGGCCATGGTGCAGCTCCGATGGAATGTTGAAGTAAGGTCAGATTGCTTATGATAAGGCCCAAGGCGGTCTGTTGCCACCGCTCGCGTCTTTTCTCTCTCAACGCGTCTTTTCAGCACAAAGAACCCAATTCAACCATGAACGATGCGACCACTTCCCTGCTCACCGAGCATTTCAGTTATACTCCATTGGTAAGTTGTGTGGGCTGTGCATATCAATTCCCCTCCGCGGCGCGACCCCCTTGCGACCCCACTAACCCGACTTCCTAGTCGCTGATTGACGACATTATCAACTCGATCAACAACCTGATCTACCAGGCAATCTCCAGCTTGGAGTCTGGTCTGATTGCCACTCCGCCAGAGCGCCTGGGGTTTTCGCACGCCACCAATGGCCCCACCATCGCGGACACCGACGACGATGGCAACATTGTTTACCCGGAAGCAAAACTTGAGCTGGAGAATGGATTGTACCAGTTAGAGACGCTTCTTGAGACTAATGTTGATAAGGCATTCGACAAGTTTGAAATCTACGTCCTTAGAAATATCCTTACTGTACCGGCTGACTTGCTTCCCTATGTGCGACTGAAGCATTATGAGGTAGGAGTGGCCTGTGTCTGGCTTTGTACCTTGAGCTAACAAGACTTCGATGCAGGGTCTTTCTTTTAATCCTTCTCCTGATACACCCACGCCAGAGACGATCGCTGCCCAACGCAAGAAGTTGCTCGAGACAAGAAAGCTCAATCGATCTTTGAAAGAAGAATGCGCGCGCAATGCAGCTGTGATCGCGCAATTGAATGCCATTGTGTCGACAGTCAAAACCGCTAAGAATGGCGAGTCGACCGGAGAATCGAAAACACAACCCCCGCTGGATCTGTCTTTCTTAACGTCAAGCGGCGCTGCACAACATCTTCGTGTTGGGGTGGACACCGGCTCAAACACTCAGCACACGCCTCTGACAACACATACCACTTTCATTCTTTCGCAACTTCCAGCTCTGCAGGCAACGCTCGAGAACCTCCGACCAAGATTGGCCTCTTTACCTGCCTCAATGAAGGAGATTCAGACAAAGACCAAGCGCGACGAGCGGAAAGAATACATTGAAGGCCGAATTAGGCTACACTTAGAACGAGCTGGACAGCTTGCTATGGGCGATGATGGAAATCCAGTCGTTGCTGGCCGCCGGATTGATATATCCGAAGCTCATGCGCTGGAAAGTGTGGCCAACATGATTACGCAGAGCAAGTCTGCGTAGGATGATTCATTTTCAAGATGAGACTGGTTCTATGAAGTTGAATCTTTTTTAGTATTTTGTCTAATGGGTATTCTATGAAGACCAGGTAACGGTCCATGTGTCCTGAGTCTTGCGGAAGGGAACAACGTCGGTTGCATCCGACTGCAGAATGTCTACAATCTTCTCACCCTTCTTGTCGATGGTGATGAATTCCTTGGTCTCCTCGCCAATATCATAGAAGGCGCGACCAAATTTGCTCATGAAGCCTTCTACAATTTCCGGGGTGATATCATCTTCCTTGAGGATTCCCTTCTCACATGCCTGCTCGAAGGAATCGAGGACGACCTGGGTGGTGTACGGCTGGGTGAAGACACCAGCGGCAATCTTCTCACCGCCGCGCTTGGAGGCAGCGGGGTGTGGAGCGCTATCAGAGCCGAAGAAAAACTTGGGGTTACCTGATACAGCGGCACGGAGAAGGGCGTCACGATCGGCCGGGGTCTTGGCGACAGGCTTGCAGAAGCAGAATGGGTCACCGGCCCAGTGGTCAACGATGATAGACAGGTGGTGAGCGGTAATGGTACCGGCCACAGTGGGTCCGCACTTCTTGACGGCCTCAATGGCGGCGGCTGTTGTGCAGTGCTCCAGGATAATACGGAGCTTGGGGAACTTGGCGTGGAGCTCCAGCAGGGTAGGCAGGAAACGCTCCTCGGCGGACAGCACTGTCACATCGCCTGTGGAGGGGACCTCTCCGTGCAGGTTGAGAATCAGGTTCTGGCGCTCCATTTCGGCGAATACCGGGTAGAAGGCGGCATAGTCAACCACGCCGGAGCTCGAATTGGTGGTGACACCGGCGGGGTAGCTCTTGACACCAGTGATGCCACGCTTCTTGGCATCGATGATGGTAGCGGGGGTGATGGTCTCGTGCAGGTACAGCGACATGAGGTAGCTGACGTTGGGCTCAATGGCTTGCAATCGCTTCTTGTAGTCGAGAGCATGGTCGACGGTAGTAATCGGCGGTACCAGGTTCGGCTGTACGATATGTTAGATAGCTGGACATGTCGGATTTGATATGATTTTCCCCCTTACCATGACGAAAACAGTGTTCACACCACCCTTACGGATAGTAGGAGTCACCAGCTCCATCATGGGACCATCACGGAGGTGGACTACGATCGCGGTCAGCTTTCCGCTTGTTCCCTTCATGATTTCAAGCGGTACATACCGTGAAAGTCGGCCGAGGCGGGAAGCCTAATGCCGCGCAGTTTAGACAAAGTCATCATGAAATGAATATAAGCCTCAAGCTTCAATTAAAGATTGCACAAGATAGAATCGAAAGCCAAGTTTGCCCCGCCAAATTTTCTGGATTTCTGCCAGGCGGTGGATCTCCCCGCCGGATTTCCCCGCGGACCCAGACATCGCGATCTATACAATTGCTTCTTCACCTATTGCATCAGTCGCTCATGAAAACTTCATTTAGGAGCGGTCCTAGAAGGTAACAGAATACGAACCGGAGAGTGAGCACATACCATTACCCCTCATATGTTACAGCCCAACTCCTCTACTCGAGACACATGCAAGCCACAGCTTACCAGCGTTGGATCATGTACATTATCATCGATGACCGATTTGTCCAGACCGCATCTCTTGTGATGATAACCTTTCTCTAGTCCATGCAGGAACAAAGATAATCACTACTCTCCCTGCGTGGGTCAAAGACCCATGTAGCCGCCACGGTCCTCACCTTGCTATCCCGGGCGCTTCGCCGCAACCTATCAGAGGCCAGCTTTTGTTGCCACGACACAACGACCCGTGCCCAGGGGCACAAATGAAAGGTCATGGCTTGTAAGCCTCCGTGATCAGCTCTTAGTCGAAAAGCCTAAATATAACTTTGTGAAGCGCTTTGCCCATTTCTCTTACTGCCAAGTCTGCAGGCGCCCGCCCGTCTGCTAAGACCCCGCGAACTATAGTGCTCCAAAAGAGTAAAGTTCATGTTGTGGTACCTGAGTCCTCGACCCTGGAA
The DNA here is from genome assembly GCF_028828015.1 of Penicillium pulvis. Classification (NCBI taxonomy): domain Eukaryota; kingdom Fungi; phylum Ascomycota; class Eurotiomycetes; order Eurotiales; family Aspergillaceae; genus Penicillium; species Penicillium pulvis. Next base: position 7,067,358 of record NW_026643080.1, read on the forward strand.
TTTAACTTCTATGGATGTACGAATCATTGCCGTCGAGTCTATAGTGATTACCCCCATCATGGCTGAACGCCCATGCTGAAGACCCCTATCGATCGCCTGGATACGCGCCCAGTCCCAAATTGGAATTTGTGATGGCAAATCGCTTGCCAGGTTTGGCTTGCAGGATAATATGAAGTTGCTCTGATTGTCCCCGATGGATCCTACATATTCAGCCTGGTTCTCCCTTTCTGCATGACTTCGGAGACTTGAGGTCCCTACCCTTCTCTTCTTGACTCTTGACGCCATTCTTTTCCAGGATCATCCCCGGTCTTTCATTCCCAACTGCCTCCGCGAGGTTCTTTCCTGTCCCCTCTTTTTGTTGCACTTTTGAAAAACACAAATCCTTGCCGGCAAGGTAGACCCCTCTAATCATTTTTCAACACAACCTTCATCCTCTACCTTTATTCATTAAACATGAGCTCCGGTTCCTCTACCACAGGCTCTAATGCCTTTTCTTCCGATACGGATGAATCAAAATTTTTGAAAAAGACTCGGGTCTTGCATCGGGCACGACTGGGTTTATCCCTCTTGATCTTCATCGCTGCTGTCGCTATCATCCCCTGCGAAGCAGTCCCGTTCCATCATTATAAGACCACGGCTAAATGGGCATCTTCTGGTCTGGCCCTCTGGCCTATGAACTTTGATATTCGACCGACAGTAGCTGCCCTTGCCTGTGGCTGTGTTATTGGAGTTTTGAACTTGGCATACGTTGTCGCGGCTCTTCTCCCATTGGTGAGTACACGGGCCTCCTGCTTGAACTGTATGAGATCCCCAACTTACTTGTATGCTTCTAGCCACAATCTCGCATTAAGCTCCTGAATTCCTATTCATCGGCCTCAGCAACTGCAGGTTTCATCACAGCTCTGGTCGGTCTTCTCTTCATCATCTACCTTCCGTCTTCATCCTACCCGACCGGCTTCAACGAGAATGAGACCTTGCACAGCTGGACTTGCAAATGGAAGTATAGCTCTAGTGATGATGTTACACCCATCCACTTTGCACGGGACTGTCACTCTACGAGTGCGGGCTTTGGGCTACTGTGTTTAACACTCGGATTGGAGATCTTCATGGGGATGGCTGCGGCCGCTGGAACCTGGTTCCAGAAGGATGTCGGTCGTCGGCGTGAAGAGCAGGTTCAGTTGGAGAAGTTGGAGATTGCCACCAAGCAGGCGTATAAGAATTGAGAACTGAATTCTTGATCTGGATGAGATATGTATGTGAATGCTTTGGGATTGAGGATTGAGATTTCACTGGATCTCTTGGATTTGGGTACTGCCTAGGCATATGATACTGTAGGACTTGCTGGTTTGCGAGGTATGATTATGATTATGCATGGGACTCGGAATGAAAGACCAAGGCTAGAGTTTGACACAAACCAACTTCTGGTATAAATTACGTAGTACGGAGACGCAATCAATTCAGTCTCCAATTAAATTTAAGTGGAATCGATGAAAATACCCAAGAATGGAGTATTTAATTTACGTTGAAAGTTGCTCGCGAAAGTAGATTGGGGCGTGATTGCGCTACTTTACATAATCCTTATCAGCACCGCCTTTCGGCAGTTCCAGATCGCGTTCAACTGCTTCTTACTCTCTCGCGAATTTCCATCCTGCGCCAGTCTCCAATATGTCGATCGATCCTACAGTTTCCGCCGCTGTCGACCTGGATGATGAGTCCTACAATTCCTCCGAGGATGAAGATTTCCAGCTCGAAGGCGCCCAGGACGATTCCGACCTATCCTCCGACGACGATGCGGCCGAGCCTGCGCAAAAAAAGCGAAAGACAGCTAAGAAATCCGAAGTCCCGGAGGATGAACTCGACTCGGGCGACGAAGTCACAATTCGAAAAGCTCGCGAAAAGCTCGACAAAAAGCGCAAGGGGAAGAAGTCCAAAGGCAAGAATGCAGCCGACGACCATATGGACTTGAATGATGATGAGGGGGGCACTGGAGGCTTTGTACGGACACGTGCTATGAAGCAGCAAATGTAAGCCTTCCTGATTGAATTATGCCTCTACCGGTCTTTTCTTCTGACCAGCATTTACCAGCCGAGAGGAAGAGGAGCGTAAACCGCTAGCCAAGATCGACGGTGCGACTATTGACGTGGACGCTCTGTGGGAACAGATGAACACGCCTGGGACCGAGCTGGGTCTGCGGCTGGATCACATGAAACACGATAGTGAGCCGACCCCAGAAACCGAGCACGCCAACGCGCACATGAAGGACTATACCCCCAAGGCAGAGAATGATTCGCAGCATACCCACGGCGAAGAGATGATCAAAATCAAACGCACCTACGAATTCGCCGGTGAGATGATCACCGAGGAGAAGACTGTGCCCAAAAATTCGGCGGAAGCCAAGGCGTTTTTGTCTAGTGGACAGACTGGCGAGAATGCAGATGTTGCTGCAGCACCGAATCATAACCTACGTCGTCCACTGCGCAAGATCTCCCGATTCGATCCCAATCCAACTGGAACAATCAAGAAGAGCTGGGAGAAGCAGGCCTTGGAGGCTGGCGATCAGAATGCGAGTGGACCGAAGATTAATACGGTGGAGAAGTCCCGGCTCGACTGGGCGCAATATGTGGATCAAGCTGGTATCAGCGACGAACTGCGTGTCCACAGCAAAGCCAAGGAGGGCTATATGGGCCGTATGGATTTCCTTGGTCGCACGGAAGCCAGAAGGGACGAAGAGGCTCGACAGGCCCGTCTGAAGGGCATATGAAGTCTTATCTTTTACTGTGCCGTCTTCTATCTGCGACTCGACAAGGATTACGATCATTACTTGTTCCGGTTTATCAGCAGAGACCATCCCGCTTCATTGCCCCAGAGACATGCATTCCAGGGTCGTATCGTGGAAGCCTCGTTCCCGAGTCGCCTTTGATTCTCCGCCTGCAAGATTGGCCTCGAGTGGATATGCGCTGTTTCGAGCAAGCAGCCAGTCGATCTCGATCCTACCATGGAACTCTCGAGTGCGCATCACCATGTCTCAATCAGTGAAATCAACTTTCAACGGAGTACAGATTACTCTAATTAGTTAGAAAGGTTGATCTTGTTGATTAAACGACAAAAATCCCAGAGGTCAACATTACTAAAATGGCCCAAGGCTCAAAGTTCGTCCACCGCACTGGATTTTGCAAGCTGCAGCCTTGCCTGAACCCTTTACAGGGCACGACCGTTTTGTTTCGAGCGTCAACTCATTAGATTTGGCGGGTGTCATTCCCAGTCATGTACTCTAATTTTCCAGTCCTACCAAATCTGATACCTAATTTCTTCAATACAGAATCAATCTCTATATACACCCTTCCCTCCAAGTACATCATTACATTTGCAACCAATGATGTTCATGCAGCATTTATTCCGCACAACCTATAGAAGCTCAGTTGCTCTTGGGCAAGTACTTGACGCCGCTGCTGGGGCAGTTGGATGACTCAACTAAAGAGGGTCAGTTCCGAAGGCAACAAGATGAGGACGGGTATCACTTACGAGGAGCAGTAGGCTGGTACTGGCCGTCAATTGCATTGCCAGCCACATTGAAGAAGTAGTACATCTGGCTCAGCGCACCATCCTCGCAACCAACATACGGTTCCGAACCGCCATGCAATTTGGACAGTGCGGCTTGGATATCACTAAGCTCATATGTCTTCGAGTCATCGGGAGTGATACCAGCTGCGGACAAGGCCTGCTATCGTCATTACCATTGAATTACTACGTTAAATAGGTAATGATCAAGCTTACCTTGTATGTATCAAGACCCTTGAACAAATCTACCACCTTCTGGAAGAAGTCCCCAACCTCCTCTTGGGGAGAGTAGTTGGTGTAGCAGCTCGGCTTGATGGTGTTGATACAGGTACCGTGCTTGCTCCACTCATGCTCCCAGAACTCCTCGTTACTGCCGTCGTCATTGACCCAGTACGTCTGCATATACGAGAGCAAATCAGTACGATCCTGCGCGGTCAGGATGTCGGAGATGTTGGTGTATGCGCGCGAGGAGTCGCAGCTTGATTGGTAGGTACCGTCGCAGTTGTCGGGCCTAGTAAATTTAGTCAAAATAGCTATTCTTGCCATCATCGATGGTCTATGCTTACCACAGGCCGTGGATGGTCCATGAATCACTTGGGCCGGTCGTGGGGTCAGTATCCCAGAACTGGGTCTGCAGGAGAGCTCCGCCCGGATAATTGTAACAGCAGGTTGGAGCTTTGGACGAGCTGTGGCAGCTCAGAGTGCCATTGTTCGAGCAGGATTTCAGCTGGGCCAGGGCACCGGTGGTAATAGTAGCCAGAGCGAGGATTCGTGAGAAAGACATTGCGTATCTTGTGAGATCAATTGAGTAAATTGGAAATTAAAACTAGAGACGAAGAAATAGCCCGACATTATGTAGAGTCGCGCGGACATTGCCAGGGACACATATTGTCGATCAATGCGGCAGTCGCACATGCACTGATAAGAGCATCCTGATTCGCGATGATCATCGGATATCGCCGTGAACGCTAAGTTCAGAAGATCCTGGAAGTGGGGAGATCTGTTACCCAATTATTTCACTCCTTCCAATGCAGGGTCTCGTCTTTTTCAAGCTACCGTCGGACCTCCTCTTCTCATTCTAGATTTGAGGTTGCATTCGCTGAAACTCCTGCGGATCTCCGGTGCTGATTGATTCCCCAGGAGATGAGTCCCCGCTTTAGTCGGTCGCGCTGTGGCGAACCAAATGCGAGGGATGAGTGTGCCCTGAAGATCGACGGCCCCAATCCTTCACGATGAGCCTGATAGGGTAAGAGGCTGGACCCTAGTCCCTGGGGTCGTCTTCTCCCCTCTTACAATGCTTTACGTGTAAAGAGTTTACACTCGGAAAACAAGTCCAGCGCTGATAGTTTCAGCCACTAATTGACATGAATAGGAAGGCCAAAGGTCTTAAGCAACTCTATGGAATCAATGGTTCTTGCTCCCCATACTCGTCATTCTGCACTGATCGACCAATTTGGATACGCCAAATGGCTGCTGTGGCAAACGTAAAACACACAGCGGCCTGCAGGAATGGAAGACCCATCCAGCTATTGCCGAGATGCATACCAAATCGGAAGAGGTAGGCAAACAACGGGCCCGCAATAAACATTCCGATTGATTGGGAGATCGCTAGTGCTGAGTACAAAGTGCCAACGTGGTCGGGCCGGACTAATGACGTTGCAAGACTGCGTGTGGCGACACTGAAACCTCCGCTGAATGAAACAATCACTAATGCGGTGATCAAGATGCCTGGGCTGGGCGCCAGCCCTAGTAGGGCGAAGCCGATGATTCCCAGAATACCTGTTCCCTGGCTTACCAAGTAATCTCGGAATGTACCATGAAGGTTGAGGAACCGGGCGGCCAAGAAGTTGAGGGCGGGCATGAATACTAAGAAGCTGACAATGCCGAAGATCCCGCGGATAGAAATCAGAAGACTCGCCTGTTTACTGTTAGTCTGGTTCTGATCAATCAATGGGCTGCTTACTTGGGCAATGCTCCATCCAAACTTCTTGGAAGCGTACTGCAAGAGGATGGCAGTGCTTTGACGGCTGAACACGGAGACAAAGACCACGAGAACTATCCATATGACATTGCTGTCTGCCCACATGAATTGAATAGATTCCGTAAAATCGCGCAATTGGTGACGGAGAACCTGAAGGGTAGATTGTTTGCCCAGTCGGGTCGTAGTCTCGGTCGAATTGTCGCCTCTTTCCCGGTTGAGTCTTTTTGCTTTGGCATATTCAAGTGTCTCCGGAAGAAAGAAAACGGAAATGTACCCAACGAGAATAACAACATAACCTAGGATGTAAGGAATCCACGGATTTATTGTCATCAGGTATGCACTGACTGGAGTAGCCAAGACCTCCGCGACAAGTACACAGGACATGAGGCGAAAGAGGGCGGTTGATCTAGCCAGTTAGCCCCAATTGGTATGCTTTAGATAATCAACATACCTCTCCTCTTCCGAGAAAACATCCGCGACTATATTTAACAGGACGGAAGACATGGTTTGATCTCCACCGCCAATGATTCGCCATACTGATGACACCCAGATCAAGCGGAGGGGCAGAACATTTGACCAAGCGCCTGGTACAATCAGTGATAGTTCAGCCAAGTCGGAAAATGGATGTCCAAACGTACAGACTAGTCGAACCCAGAGCTCGCCTAGAAGACTGCCCACGATGGCAAGGTACACCACGGGTTTCCGTCCCCAATGGTCGGAAAGAACTCCATACGCCAGGGAAAGAAGAATTGCTAATCAACAAATGAGCGTCCAAAAGCGAAAGTGGCACTTTATGAATCAATACTTGGAAGTACATCAAATCCATCCTTGTAGCCAAGAATCAAGGCCAACTCCCCTGCGCAGATAGTCAATAACAGATTGGCTCATGTTCCGGTTGTGACTTACCTTGAACAGCTTCTGATTTGCACGGGTCTTCATCATAGGTCGCATTTCCCGAATTCCGGAACTCCTGATGATTTCTGCAGATAATTTGTTCGAAAATCGCAGTTTGAGGGGCCACCGAGAGGAAGCTTCCGAAATCCACGGAAAGAATAGAGACGGCACATACAGTAAGAACCAGTAGCTTCTTGGCGGCTGTTATGGTCGGCACATCAATGGGACTTTCAGACAATAAGGGGGTCGTTTCGGGGTCATCCGTCCGGTCGCTAGTACTGACAGCCATAGTGATTGTTGAAAGAAATAAATTGATGGGTCGCGCGTCATAATAAGTTACTTTCTCGCGTGGAATGCTGGCGCCTTGAACAAAGGTGTCTATCTTAGTCTTACCCCGGTCGAATGCTTATCATCAACGGCGAGAAATGGTATAGAAAGAGTCCAATTGGTCCCTTTTCCTTCCCGATAGACCAAGTGTCCCCGCTAGGCTGAAACGGGATTGGGGTTTCTTTGTCTAGACTCTCAGCATCATGATTGATTCGTGGGTACAGATAATCCTGACAGAAAACTGGTTTAGTCTGGAAACACGTGAGATGTGAGATGTCAGGTCGTAATGTTTATCGCTCGTTCAATGTGATGACTCCGAACTCCGAACACCGACCCCGAGCTCCGAACCCCGTTCAACTCGTCTTAGTTGGGCATTACACCACCGTGAAAGGCTACCTATCTTTGTAGTAGAGAAGTGCGAGTCTTACGGGCACAATTGTCAAATATTCGAGACCTCAAGCTTCAACATGAACCAAGTCTATCTTCAGAACTACTGTGCCTTTATCCTCAAGTTACCCTCAGTTTTAATTCATTAGAGAGCTAGGTAGGGATCACATTGGGAAATCTACCCGCCCAGTGCCGATGTAGAATTAAGAAACCCAAACCGTTGACCCGGATATGTCGTGCTACCTACTTCTGTAGTTAAAAGTGTCTCCAGTCCATGGGTACGTATATTCCCCACTGCGGATCCCAAAGTCCACGGGTCGCGAGTTAAGGTTGAACGCCTCGCGAATTTCAAGTGTGCAAGGGACAAATTACTGCTCTCCAAGATATATCCTCTAGTCAACAAATGTACAAGTATCACGTTTGAGGTGCAAGTGCAGTGGCCTAGAGCATCATTCTGGTTTCTAGACACCCCCTTATTTTGTCTCTGCTGAACTAATGAAGAGAATATTGAGGGAAAGCAAAACAACGTGAGATTTAAATGTAACGGACTGGGTAGGTGAGTCAATTGTGCATTTTGTGTCCAGAAGCTGTATACCTGAACATCCAGTCGCCTACCCGAGGCCATCACCTGAGGCCACGTACCCCAGCCTTAAATATTTACTCCTCCATGGAACTCCTATTGCCGAATCTGAAGGGTTCGAGTACCGGGTCTGATTCACTAGAAGCGGATGCGACCTCTTACCAGTTCAACTTGTACGCAGGTTGGTCATCTTTCAACATAAAATGTATGCATCGTGTGTTGCTTTCAACTTATGCCTGGCATGTTAGCATTAAGAGGCATAAAGTTCAAGTACACATTTTGGTTCAGGGTAGGCACTGAGTCAATGCCCCACTACTCCCTGTCTTGGTAGCTTGTGGTTGGTCACCAAGCATCAAATGTGGAGCACTGAATCATCTCTTCCGCTCTGATGTTTGCAAAGTACGGCTCGCGGTTGGTTATGCGCATTGAAATGATCAAGATCTGTTTTGAGCATGTAATAATTTTAGCGTGATTAAATCTTGCACCCCGTACATAAAGTTGTCTCTAGCCTAATCCCAAGTACTTTTCTTCAACTTTTCTTGCTCTTCTGTGCCCTTGAATATATCCCAAACCGCCCTGGCAATCGCGTCTCCACTGAAGAGTTCCTCCGCCCCCGAGGCTACCTCTATACAGCCATTATAAATAATTTGTTTTTCTTTACTTTCACCAAAATGTCCGCCTCGAGTCAGAGATCAGGCTCGAGCCACACAACTCTCGGCCAGGAGAGGGCACAGGAGCCAGATCTTGAGAAACAGCCCACGGACATTGCCGCTGAGGCGCCGGCGCCAACAGTACAATACCCAGTATCGGACTTGAGTCAGGGTATCGTTGGATGGGAGAGCCAAGATGACCCCGAGAACCCCCAAAATTTTGCGAGCAGCAAGAAGTGGTCTCTTCTCGCACTTATTAGTGCATTCACATTGGTCTCCCCGCTTGCATCGAGTATGTTCTCGCCAGCTGTCGTCTATATGGGCGAGCAATTTGGCGAGACCAATGAGACGGTTCTTGCCTTGACAGTTAGTATCTATTTGATTGGATACACGGTAAGCTTCCCCGTAATCACGGTGCGAGAGATCATGCATTCTAATGATCCTTGGATTTCTAGTGCGGTCCCCTGTTCCTCGCCCCTCTCAGTGAAATTTATGGACGCCGCATCGTTTTATCCTCCGCCAATTGGTTCTTCGTCGTTTGGCAAATTGGTTGCGCCCTTTCCAAGAACATCCAGACCTTGATTGTTTGTCGTTTATTAGCCGGTATCGGGGGAAGTGCATGCATCACCCTTGGAGCTGGTGTGGTTGCAGATATGTTCCCAAGAGAACAGCGTGGTATGGCAACTTCTATCTGGAGCATGGGCCCTCTTATCGGACCTGTAGTGGGCCCAATTGCCGGTGGCTTCCTTGGAGAGCAGGTTAGCTGGCAATGGATCTTCTGGCTTCTGTTGATTGTTGGCGGTGCCATGCAATTTGGTATTGAGATCCTTAACAAGGAAACCTTTGCTCCGGTTCTGATTAAATGGAAGACCGCCAAGCTGGCAAAGGAGCTTGATCGCACCGACTTGATTAGTGCTTATGAGGTGGGCAAAGAAAAGCTCACACCTGGCCAAACTCTAAAGCGCAGCCTCATTCGGCCGGCTTTGTTGTTGACGAGGTCGCCCATCGTGGCGCTTCTTTCACTTTACATGGTAAGACTTCGAGCCCGGTCGTTCATGTCCAATTGAACCTCAACTAATATTGAATCCAGTCTCTGGTCTATGGCCTGCTCTATCTTTTCTTCACAACCATCTCGGATGTCTTCACAAGCACCTACGGCTTCTCGGTCGGCCTATCAGGCCTTGCATACCTGGGCATCGGCATTGGCTTCATTGTCGGTCTTGCTATCATGGGTGTGACAAATGACAAAATTATGCTCAAGCTTAGAACCAAAAACGGTGGACAATTTGAGCCGGAGATGAGACTGCCGACTATGATCATATTTGCTTGTATCCTGCCAATCAGTTTCTTCTGGTACGGGTGGACTGCCGATAAGCATGTTTTCTGGATTGTGCCTATTATTGGCATGTTCCCCTTCGGTGTGGGTATGATGGGTGTCTTTATGCCTATTCAGACCTATATCATCGATTGCTACCCAGCCTATGCCGCCTCAGCAAACGCAACCCTGACAGCGACTCGGTCGCTTGTTGGTGCTCTCCTCCCACTTGCCGGTACGCCCATGTTCGACTCCTTAGGACTCGGCTGGGGAAACTCGCTGCTCGGGTTTCTTGCTCTTGCCTTTGTTCCCATTCCCATCATCTTCACCAAGTACGGCAAGACAATCCGTGAGCGATGGCCTATCAACCTTGAAAATTAGATGGCCTCTGGGATTTAGTAAGGTGCCGCTCGCCTATGAAAGACACCTTTTTTGTTAAAACTTAAACATGCTCAGCACATACGGCGGAAAATTGTATATGAGGGACATGATCGCATAATAGACTTTAGATTTTACATTAATAGAAATTATGTCACAAGTACTTCTAATATACGTTGTGTAGTAGGGATTCAAGCCATGGTAAAAACAAGCGAGTTAAGGTCTACGCCATCCGTCAGACTCGGATACTTGCTCAGAAATTCCGGCGTAATACCCCAACCCTCCTCCTTCATGAATATCTCATAAAAAGCAGGCTTGATACAAAGCTCATCATTTTCATCGCGCTCGAGAACCTTCACGCCCCATGGCCACCGGATCTTAATACAGCATGCAAGCATGCCAAATAATCCCTCGCGATCATTATCATAAAGCAGCCATTGTCGAATCATGTTGGATCTGACTTTCGGCCAGGGAATACAGCTTAGCGCGAGAGGATGCTTAATCTGCAATTGTTCTTCAACGGGCTGCAGGCCGAAAGGAAGGGCTGCAAAGGTCTTTGGACTGGGTGCGACGATCCATCTTGAGAAATGGTACGCTATCCAGCCCATGGCTAACCTCTCTGGCTCACGAATTGGTCGTCTTTCTAGTGCCCTGTGGATCATGTCTGCCAATGGGTTTGTCTTGCTGCCGTAAAGAATTTCCAACGGTGAGGCAGGCGTATCTGGACAGTCCATGATTTGTTCTATGTGAAAGAACCATGGGCAGGAGACGGTCTTGAGATTGGAAAAGTCGTCAGCATAGAGCGGGAGTTGGTTCCATTGTGGACGAGTAGACGATGACGGCAACGGTGAGCTTATTGGTATTGATGGTGTGTTCACATCAGATGAGTGCACTTCCACACTCTGAGGCGTGGAGCCAGACATGTTGGATTGTGTGGGAGCGAGATTTGGCTCGAAGGCTTTACCGTTCACGCCTTGAGTCATCCAAACATTACAAGCTCCTGTATCTTCGATCCTGTCATCCCATGAGATGATCATCGACTTCAACGCCTTTTGGCGCGCCACAAGGATCTCATTTTGATTGCGGAGGCTTTTGACAATTCCAAGAAGCTGTTGGACGCCTTGATCGGTGTGATGTTGTTCGCAGTGGGCTACTTTCGCCTCCAGCTGAGCTGTATAGTTCTCCTTCTTTGCGCGGAGAGTCTTTTGGGCGCGTCTATCACGTATGCGCTTGCGCTCTGCTGAAGATAAATCTGTCATGTTGACTACCTTTCAGACTAAGTTTATTTGAGGCTGACGTAGTGTGGTCGGGTGAACTATATTACGGCGGTACGCGCCAAGGCCTCAGGCACCAACATTTTCAAGGTTTCTACTGCAAATGTTGAATCGAGATGGACGACGATTTGCTAATTCGAAGGGCTCTTGGAAGGATTACAAATACGTTTAACTTTTAGCTTGAGTGCACGTTATCATCACTACTTTCAACAAGGTCCGGGACACGTCGCCTTGAAGTAGCTGCAAGAATCCGCGTTGGAAGCGGTCTTCCAGCATCTTTTGGAATCGGCCTAGGCAGGCGATTTAGAAATCGCCTGGTTTCCCTTTGAACGCCGGTTTTACCGATATCTCGGAGGATATTCATTACAATCCTGTCACTTTCTTGTCATTGCTTTGATCACATGGCAAACCAGTCGGGGAGTGTCCACGCCTTACCGGTATGGCGCAGTCGGCATTGAAATCGGGATTCTTCGACATAATGTGGCCCGGCTACGGCTGACTCGCAGTGTCGTCAACAAATCTACACTGAGCTTTCACAAAGTTTGTATTACGCCTTCTCCGTTAAGCTTCATAAAATCTACATATTAGGCCCATTGAAGCACACCTGAGCATGGATTGGAAAGTGCCTAGAATCAGATCATACATCCGAGCTTGGGTGGCTGAAAACCGGCATTTGCAATCATCTCATGAACTGGCTCGCGCGTTCTGGATTAGGGGCTTATCTTTCCTGGTCTGACTCGCATGGTAGAATGTGATTTAATCTCCGCTCTGTTCGGGGCTAAACATTCGATTCTTTGATCAATGTTTGCTGCTTTCGGGCGGCAATTGTTCCGATGTCCATACTTAAAACAATGAGAATACTGTCGAATACTATGGCTATATTGAGGAACTTGAAAATACAATTATAAACTACAGCTTAAGAAAAATATCCACGATATACTCAGGCCCAGGTGTATGCTTGTTCAAAATTTGTGACTTTACTATAAGTCGTCCTCACCGCGGCATCGACCGTGACAAGGCTCCAACTCTGCCCACGGCCCATCAACCCTCTATTCCGAACATATATCGTTATTCACCGTAGCATTATCCATAAGAGACGAATCTAAATATTTCAATACACCTTGATTCATGATCCTACCAGGCAGTCCACGGATGTGTGCTACCTTAGACTCCCGAAGTCTTTATTGGTGAAGCTCCCGAGGTCAGCGATCGTTATATATATTCACCCAACTTGAACCAAGAACAACCACCTGTAAGTCTCAATGACCCTAGAAATACATGGATAGCAAGAAGATACATGCTATATATACAGCTAACCATCTACCAAAATCCACACATGAAGTCTTTCGAGATATTCAAGGAACGATTTAAAATCAAATTATGTCCAATCTTGGTTGCACCCTCACCTGGGCATCAATATTGCTCTGAAGAGTCCAGTATCTAAAGGCTAGCTCCGGACTGAGGTAGGGATACCGGCCCCGATTCTATGGGCTCTGCTTGGAACAGGTTTGACGGATTACTTCATCATAATTGCTAGACACCTGATACTGAGCAAGAACAGCAAATCTCCAAAGCACCTCCCGAGCTCCCCCGCGTACCAAGAGAGCATGATACTCTGATGTTACAATTGGTTGCTATCAGTACAGTACAGAGATGACCTCGACCACCACCGTAGCAGAGACGCCCGGGCAACATAATCCCTCATCAAGGGACCAGGCACCATCATTTAGTAGGTTCAGGCACCCGAGGAAAGTCACCAATTAACACGACACCCGAGATGAATAATCCGAGGTCAAACATACATGATGCGAATGCAATCACTATTGCGTCCAAGGGCAAAAGCCCGCGAGCAAAAATGCCTCCCTCAAATTCATCTCCACACCATTGGGTTCAATCTATTGAACACACCCCAGGCGAAAATATTACTTTCTAACATGAAACCATTCCAAGTAGCGTTATGCTGGTGGACAAAAGAGGCACGAAGCTCTGCCTTGGAGTAAGGGCCCAATAGTATGATGTCACCTAGATTCCCCTGAGAGGGACCAAGTCCAGCCTATGCACCGTGAAAGATACCTTGGTGCGTGCTTTGCATGAAAATTTCCCCTACAGAGTATAGGTGCTAAATCAAGCCCCAGATCTGCTGCTACTGAGAATGTCTAACATATTGTGATGCACGGTTGATCAGGGCGATCAGACTCTTCGATCAATGTCCGAGCTTTTCAGTTTAATTTTCCTTTGGTTCTATTGAGGTATCCGCATAGCTAGACATCAATGCGCTAGTGGGTTGTCTGGTATGCGCATTAGGGTCAACGCTTTGACACCGATTGCGTAAGAAGTGCTCAGATACCACACGGCTTAGAATAGAACTTGATGATCTTCAGGGTCTAAAGGGTAGTTTTTCCAGGGTTTAATCAGGGTCCAGATAATTAGAGCTGCCCTTCATCACGACCCTATAATAGGGTCATACACGAGGGCTATCAAATCATGACTCCTTGAGCGTCGATGAAACTGTAAACAAGGTGACCCCGCAAACATTCGGATGAAGGAGGTAGATAGTATGGCTTTGCAAAACATAAACTTTCGCCACCAGAGGCTGCTATCCAGGAAACCGGGATTTGCAACGCAAGGCGATGCACTGCAATGCGAGTCAGTAAATGATTGCGCAAAGGCACACCATGAACGAATTAAGAATAGTCCCAAAAGCAAATTATAATTCCATTGTTTTTCCAAATGTTTTAGCGTTGAGGTTCAATGTTTTGGCCGTTGACAAAAGAAAAGAGGTATGCAAGGGGGTGGAACTTGGAAGGGGGCGGAAAGCCCTATCCCTCATCCACGGGTACCTTTGCACCGCCCACATTACTATTGATATTACAGTGCGCTGATTCTGAGCTCTGATTTTTCCTATAGGTTGGGTTGCGATACCGTGATTGCAAACCATCTGAAGTGGCATGGTACGACAAATCGAGTTCCTGCAGTGCTTGATTCTTCATCTTTCCCCTGGACAGTTTGACCGAGCAGGCGACGTTGACAGATTTCCGCAAAAGCAAATGGGCTGTCATACATCGTAGATCAGGTATCAAGTGATCGTCTTGGGAGACTGCGTAGACTGAAGAGGTCAAGCCTCTCATGTCTCGATCTCCGATCTCCAACACGAACCTTATCACGAGCATGTATCTTATCAGTATAGACTCCAAGACCTAATACATACTATCGATAGTAGGCCCTGGACAATGGCATTCAACGACGTCACTTTCATAGCGACCGGGCCAACGCACGTACAGCAAAAGCCATCAATTGACCTCTTGCATCCGGACCTGCATGTTGACACCCGGAGAATGTGAAGCGGCTAGATGCAATAGTAGCGCACGGTATGCTCAGCTCAACTCAGCTCTATTGGTCGGCTGCATGGGACCAGCCATTCTGGGCCTTCCCCGCAAAGTGATCGACGAGCAGGGCTTCCGGATGGTAAGCCATGGCGTTGGAAAGGCTTGCATTGCAGGTAGATCAATGTGCAGAATCTTGTTTTTGGTATTGAATATGGGATGGAACTCTTCGGTTTTGGGATCGGACATGGATTAGAGAAGCCCTAAGATCGATAGTGTGCTTCCAGACTTGGTCTTGAATTCTTGAATTAAAACCGTGCTAATGCACGTATGATTCGATTAGGTTTACAGGGGTGCAAAGATTATAAAAAAGGGGGAAAACCAGATGTCTGTGCCATAATTCTGGCGGTCGGGATTTGCTGGTTCCAATGTTGGGATTATGATGGTCGAATCGGCGATGGTTCGTACCTGAGCGTTGGATATGAGATCGAATCGGTTGAATTTTGACAGGAGAGGACACTTGTCAGAGTGTTGAACTAGCTTTATTTGGAATTTTATCTACGTTTAACCAAACGACTTCTGAAGATTCATATAGATACATGGACTTTTGTTCAGTCCCAGCACGAACAATGAGATTCGTGTAGAGAAGCAGGCTAGATCGTGGTGGCGAGACCGGGAATAGTTCCCGGATATGTTCAGACAGCCACGGTATGTGAGTGATAAGTACATACTGTAGAATCACTACAGAACTGTGTCTTGTAATCAGCCACAGTGGATCGCCGTCGGTGCTCGGGGGCAAATCTTCAAGTTCGGGTTAGCCGACAAGGCTACTGATGGCATGACCCACTGCAACAATGGAGCTCAGATTTGAAAGCCACTATTCAAACTTACGCATCGAGCCCATTGCCAAATCCTGATCTGTGCATGTGAGTACTCCATCTAGACTAAGTCACTGTGCCCATGGTGGACCGTGTTTTGGATGACAGTTCGGTCTTGGCATGGAGATCGAAGCAAGTCATCCCTTGAGATGCAGGGGTATCTTGAATATTCTGGGGGGGAAAAGAGCTTTGAGGCCCTTGCGGCGGATCAGGTCTGTGCTGGGTCTTAGATAAGATGTTCAATTGACCAAGTAGCGTGGACAGTCTAGTAATCTGGCACTGGTTGACATTGACAAGCAAAATGTGAATCAGAATGTCGAGCTAAAAGGTCGTCCCAAGTGGCGAGGAAACAATGTTGATCATTGAGGCAACAGAAACAACGGGTAGGATGCTGATTGGTTCTTGGCAAAATCATCTGGACCAGCTCGGGGAGAACAATAGTACGATTGTTCACGAGCAATGCCAGCACCAGACTATTGCCTATTATTCACATTCAGAGCACGAGAAACCGGTTTCTGAAGAAGCATGCATGAAACATGAGGATATTGTGGGCCTCTTGTTCCAGATCAATGATGGAAACCAGGAAGAGAGGAAAAGGTATGGGGATTTGACAAAGGTGATCGACGAGGAAAGTCATGGATCGACAGACGCCAGTTCCCGACTAGGAACGCTAGATACCCGCGGCCCCAGTATTAGTTTATGGATGATATTCGATCAAGTAATCTTGAATATTGACCATAGACTCGGGCCCGATCTCTGGAAACGCTAAGGTTTTATTGCATGGGTTCGTCGCTATTTCGGGATCGAATAGAGTTTGGCCCAGGGACCCGGTTCTGCAAATCAGAAGCTCAGGTGGAGCTAGTGAGAGCTGTCAGAAGTTGTCGGCACCCCATAGATTTGGTTCAAGCGCTCGGCTATTGGATCTAGTGGGTACAGTATGGGCTCGGGATTCTAGGTTTACTGTTTCAGTGACTAGGTGCAAGGTGAACTGGTAACATGATACGCAATCGCACAAAGGCCGGAGAGAGAGGCGGATTTTGAGGAATGGAATCCACGGGCTATCATCCACGGGGAGTTCGGAATGGATGCCACATTGCGAAGATCAGGAGCTAGTTGCCACTGACTCGGTGGCTTGCTGCCAGTCTCGAGGTTGAAGAATGCACGACAGGAGATGTGGTCGGGTTCACGATGAGCCACGCAGTAGACCAGCGGACTGGGAACTGAGGTAGCTGGACTGGTCTTTTGCACGCCCATGGGTTCCTTGGGTTTGGGTCCGGACTGACGCGTGATGGATCAGAAAAGCCCCCCCCCTGAGATTAGACGCAGGTCCAGCTAGCGTTTGTTTTACCATATTGGCCGTTGAGACGTCCCATTCCTGAAAAATAATGGAGCCGTTTCTCCCCGGTGGACAGTGTTGTCTTTCCCACATTCCAATCATGTCTGATGACGAAAGTGGGTAATTTGTCACGGACTTAAGGTATCGGGTCGTTAGCCCTAGCAGAAAAGTAAAATGGGGAAAAAAGAAAATTCAAAAAGAAAAGAAATCGGAGAAAAGCGAGAATGAGCAATTGGAATTTCTGATGTTACCTATACGTTGAAGATCCGCACGGACTCGTAACGTTGGACCTGTCGCATCATCGATCGATCCAGCCCACTCTCAGCCACAGCCCAGGTTTTTCTTTTTTTCTTTTTCTTTTTTTTAATTTTTTTCTTCTTCTCCTATCTAATTCCTTTCTGATTTGTGTGAGACTATTCATTTGTTCATCTTCATTTTAGATGTCTTAGTCGGATGGCAAATCTAGTTCAAATGAAACCATAGGGATGTGTGGGGCGATCAGGGACGATCCGGTGTAGGTTCCGCGAGAATAATCAAAAAATGACCCAAAAGTATAGTGTGTGTAGCATAAGTCAAAAATAAAATAAAAATAATAAAAAATAATGAAATAGATCAAGATCGACAAGGAAAGTCTGGGGGACGATCATCCAGAATCCAGTTTAGGCCAAGTGGCCCTGCAAGTCAACGAACACTTTTAGACTCTACTCACATTGCGCGGAACGCATCAGGTACAGCCGAACATTCTTGGATATTCGAGATCCAATTCGATCATGCAGGTTCAAATCATCCCCAAATCAGAAACAATAAAAAAGAAATTTCCCCAAAAAAAAGAAAGTTAGGGATAAGGGTAATCAGCTTGACGATCTACTCGATGGGATAAGCTTCCACACCACCGACTATAACGCCAAATCAGAGACAAACTGATATAAACTCCCCTTACTGGTCTTTCCCTTCTTATATCCCTCCCCTGCCCTCCCTTTCTCTCTCCCCCCCCAACCACCAAAAAACGCCCCTTCGGTCTTACAATCTGAGACCCAACCCCTCCTCCCCGAATACCTAGGTCACAATCTCAAGGTATACACGCCAAGTCAAGGAAACTCCAGTGCATCTGCCCCTCCAACACGGTCCTGTGTCTCCCAGCCACGGTCCTATTGTCCCCCCCCCAATTACGGGATCCCGATACACTTCGCGAGCGACAGGTCCCCGCCAACCCCAGAGAGCCGATCTCCGCCCTAATCTGGCCGTGAGCGCATCCTCTGCCACGGTAACTGATTCTATAGCATTCCTGGCCTTGCTTAGGGTCCAGACACGCGACGCGCTTTCTTGGATCTGATCCGAATCATGGCGTATAGCTGTAAGTCCGATTCCCCACCCGAGATTCTATGCTCGACCGATTTTGTTTATTTCTGCTCGTTTGTCCCCTTCCTCGTTTCCTTTTCTCTCCCTATCCCACAACATTCTTTCTCTCTTTGGGGGCATCTGGAGACTCGTTCGTTCCCTTCTCTTGCTCTGGTTGCATCGTGCTTTGTTTTCTTATATTGCTTTTTTTCTTGTGTCCCTCTTTGGTCATTCGTCCTTCCTTCCACTCGCTGCCTACCATATCCAGGACTCTGGACTAAACAATCCTTCCCCTTGTAGGTGACAGTATTCTCGACCCTGTCGCTCCTCGCAACCTGAAGACCGAAGATCTCGAAGACATGAGACCACAGGGCCAACACATCTCCGATCGTTTGACTGTGGAAGTCGATTGCCATTCTATGGGCCCCAGTGACTGCCCCTCGATGACCTCGAGCTTCTCTCCTTTGGAATCTCCCACACCGACTCCGACCAGTCTTTACAGCCATCAATCTATGGCCTCTCCTACTAGTTGGCACGAGGCTGCCCACTATAACAGCCTGCCTATGGAACGCCGGACATCGGCGACTCCTCTGCGTAGCGCCTTTCGAATGGCCGACCTGACCTCCGGCGAGATGGGCATGGCCTGCGGGCCAATGGAGCGTCCCGACCAATTACCCATTGCCGACTACTTTCCTGGCTATGATGAGAACGTGGAACAGTTTCTTCTGCCGGAAAACATGCCCAAGACTTTTGAACAACCCACCTTCCCTTACCATGCACCAATGCCTCAGTATAACACCATGGGCCGCAATTACCATTACCGCCCGCAGCAGAGCAGTTTCCTGCCCGAGTCTGCATCCAATCCCTGCTTGTCCCGCCCCATCTTTAACCAGCCCGAGCGGGTCCCAAACTCCGTCTCCATGTCCAACATGCTCCACTGGATGCCTTCCAATGAATCTCTCACCGGGCCAACAATCGCCCCGCACCAGGCTTTCCCTCCCCAGCCCCAAGGCCCCGTGACGCCGCCTTCATCTTCTTACTCTGACTTTCCTACCAACCTACACAATTTCAAGCCCAACACTCCTTCCACTCCTGTCCGATCTTACTCTGGAACTCCGGGATCGGACACGCCCATGAGCCGTCTCTCGGGCCACAATGATTACCAGGATGACTTCCCTGTGTCTCCTGGCTACCGGGATGGTCTTATGCGCAGCCACACCCATCGCCAGCCTTCCCGCAAATCCTCCAAGAAGCAACTGACCCGCTCCAATCTGAGCTTGGAAAACTTGCCTCCCATTATCAAGCAAGTTCAATTCAAGTGCAAGGAGCCTGGTTGCAAGGGCCGCTTTAAGCGCCAAGAGCACCTGAAGCGTCACATGAAAAGCCACTCTAAGGAAAAGCCTCATGTGTGCTGGGTTCCAGGTTGTCACCGTGCCTTTTCCCGCAGTGATAATCTCAATGCCCACTATACGAAGACTCACAGCAAGCGCGGTGGACGAAACCGCTACGTCGCCACTCTTGATGATACCAGCGCAGACTTCAACCCTGAATTCCGTGGTCAACTCACACCTGATGGCCGACCTATCTACGGATCCAAATTGGAGGATCCGATCATGGATTGTGGTGATATCAGCGTGGACGGTTGGGACGACTAAGCGGCCCACTCTGATTTACCTCGAAATTCTTATAATACAAAAAAAACGAAACCAAAAACCCCTCCACAAAGATACAGGCTCGCAGCGAAGCCAAGTACCCAGGCCCGAATATTGATACCCTTTGAATCGGCATGGACTGGCATAGACATATACCGGCCAGCCTGGCCGCGGCGTTGTACACGTCTCTCGGGCACGACTCGGAGACTGTTTTGTGATTATTTTCTTCCTTTTGCATAATTTGTCCGGTGTGGGCTTGGAGTGGATCTTTAGGCGTTTGCATATTACTCTGTTTGGGTCGCCGGTGCGCGCTAATTATGGGAGGACTTCGCGATCCTGTACAATGTGTTTTTCTTTTTCTTTCCCTTTGTTCTACGTGTATCACCAACAAAAACAATACTTACCTGGTATAATACAAAACACCAAACTTGAGATGTCATTATTGTTTAACTCCACTTCCCGCTCTTAGTTCGTCCCCACATCATAGAGACTCCACCATCCGAGCACTCCATTTCTCTTTCTCTTAAGGGAACCCTTGACTCACATCGCATTCGTGTTCCAGACGTGGGTTGAGCCAAACAAGTTATCAACCATCTTGGCACTTTCACATCGAACCACCATTGAATCTTGTTCAGCCCTGTTCCACGGTTCCTGAATCCTCGAAAGCCTTGAATGTTACACATCACAATGGTCCCACCTAACCCAATATGTTGAGAATCCTTAGTGCCTGGATCTCTCCAACCGATCTATCGGTTTCCCACTGTGGAGTCAGTGATTAGACCGCTCGCACAATGTGAGATTCGAGTCCATGACCGCCCATTCCCACTACGTACCTCTTTTCCCTCCACATTCCAGTCCAACGGGCTGGCTTCCTATTCGTGAACCCCCCGTTGCAGCCCCGCTCGTGCCATCATCAATATCATCGAAAGGGTGTTTCTTGACCTCGTTGCTCGCTTGTCGTGCCTGAACACGTACACACACTGTGAATGATACCCCCAATGGAGCTGTGGACCTAAACCCCCATATCCAAGCACCAAGTGGAGAATGGAACCAAATCAAACCAAACCAGACCCAAAACCGGGTACATGTATGTTGAATGATCATCTTTGTGGCTAAACATGTGGAGCCACATAACCCGCGAAACCAACATCGTCCCCCTCCAAATGAGGAACCATGCATCCGCCAAGAATTCGGGAACGCCGCTCGGACGACACTTTCCAAGAGCCGCGCATGTTAGCCCGCAGGCTGTGGTTGTCTCCATATCGGGCGAGTTGCGTTCATTCCCAGGCTCTCGGGCGCGAGGCTTGGACCCTAGGAAAACAATTCTTTGCCCCTAATGATCTGGGACAGCGGTCGCGACTTGACTGTTTTTTGACTTTACAGGGAAAATCCCTCCTCCCCGGTTGGTTTCGAATCGATGTTTAGCTTTTTATTTTTATTTTTTCTATTTTCTATTTTTTTCATGGCTTCTATGGTTCTCTATGCATGTGAGCCGCTGTGACTTGAAACCCTGGATTTAGAAATTTGTCTCCATTTCTGGCCACGCCACGCCATACCGTGAGTAGGTGTGGTTCGTTGTAGTCAAAGGTTCATTGGTTAAGTTCACTGTCTAGGCTCCAACGCTAGACTCCAGGCTTCTGGTCTCCTATTCCAAATCAAAGATCTACATTCGAACGTCGACTTGAAACAACGTTGATCTACGGGATTTTCATCCTACGTTACACCGCACCAAGCATCTTTGTACTTCTCAACTTATACTTCCGATCCGAGTATGGTACTTTTTTCCGGATGAACCATTAACTTTCCTTCTCAGATTTCCTCTCGGAACATTGACCCGGCGGCACTATTGATGTTTTCTTTTTTTCTTGCTGGCGCCGGTCCTGACCCCATTTGTCATTAACCGCTACGGATCGCGTACATCAGGTTCCCCGTAAAGGAAATTATCATGTAATGAGATGATTTGCTAAGTATATCATTCCTGCAAAGGTACCATCTCCTATGCTATGCAATACTTCCCCAAGTCTAGGCTCGACGCAGATGGGATGCACATCGTCCCGAGTAGCTCGTCTCAACATTCTTGAAAAAAGACCCGGGTTTACTGCCGCGTGCTGCTGCGTTGGAATGTCTGTGCGCTTACAGAGGCTTGCCAACGTGTCATTGTCGGTCTGTATACTTCTGCTCCCAGGATCTGTTTGGCAAATCAATTTATTTCACTATCTATTTCTGGAATTCGGCATATTATCCGATCTGGAAATTCGGCTTCGTCTCGCTTGCAAAAATTGAATGACGAATTCTCTCGCATTTGCTCCATCTGTACGTTGGACGACATGCATTGGAATGTGATATTCAAGTTTTCAGCCTAAATGACTATTTTCTATTCCCAGTTTATGGTTCATGGGATATGTACTCTGCAAAGGACTATTTAGGGAAACGCCATGGGGGTTGCTTACGATAATCATTTTAAATCACTTAGATGCGTTTTTCGAATATTCGGGCTATTTGCTATTATCCCTCGCTTGAGGTATGGGCTTTGCACTGGAGCATAGTAGCATCTGTCTGCAGAACCCCATAGTCCTTGAACAACCTGAGAACGAGGAAGCTTTTGGAATCTTTGGGCTGTGGGACTCGATTCGTATGTTTAGTCGGTGAGTCCCGATTCCGCTTCAGCGGTGAAAAGGCGTGGTCACTCCACATGTGGCAAAGCATTAAACATGCAAGTGTCCCCTTTGATCCTTTTGCATATTTATACCAAGTCTTGAAAAACTTGTGTTTACCTTTATACTGTGATGTCTGAACCAACTTCATTATTCATGAACTTGGTAATAGGGAATACAAGGTACAATGCTAGGTTGTTATAGGCAAACGTAGATTTGGTTCCATTTCACACAACCGCTTCCTAATTCCGCTGTTCCGGTCAACTCTGAAGTGCTCGTCATGGATAATTCAACCTTGTTCTCAATTTCATCGGAATCAGTGATCTAATGAGTCCATTAGATTCATACCACCTCTCCCTCGTCCCTAGCACTTTGAGAACCCCGATATTCTTGCTGAAATCCCCCTTGAGCTATTGCTCAAGATTGCCGAGTACCTTTCTCGGGACGACGTGACTTGTATCTCACTATGCAATCATCGAATCTTTGCCATGTTTCTATATCGAAATGATGCCGTGTTCACATCAGGAGGTAAAGACAAACTCGAGCACAAACTCGCCGTTATCAACCGCCTGCAACGAGATCTACCTCATTACTTCCTGTGCTCTATTTGCAAACATCTTCATAAGCATGACGGCTCCGAGAATCTCGGTCTCAGAGTATCTAGCGCGCCGTTCAAGCCAGAATGTTCTCTTGAATGCGCCTGGCGATGGAAGAAATACTTTCCATTGACGTCGGAAATTCAGACTGCATCTCCAGACTTCAAAATTTTGTATAACGTTTTACTTTCACCTTCAACTTGCTTTGAGGAGACACCACTATGGCCCGGAATTTGGCATTAGTACGGAAGTCATATCCTTCACGCAAGTCCAATCTCATCCTACACGAAAAACTGGCACGCTTTTTTCAATTGACGCGCAGATCTGTAGCGAGCCGGCGAGTCTTTGCCTTCGGATACAGCATATAATGTATATTAAGGGTCATCAGCCAGCTGTAGTCTCTTCTTTAGCAAGTAGCAGACTTCCAACAAGAATATGGTTTTGTGAGCATGCTTCAAGCTATAAGTTTAACTGCATATGTAGCGAACTTCTGGTGGCTTCTAGTGAAGGGAAGAGAGATCCCTCTTCCGATCATACATGTCGCCATTGCAGAACAGAATTCCCCATTGGAACTTACAAATACAAAGGCCATCTGGCCCTGGTGATTACAAAGTGTATTAACCTAGGGGCTGGTTAAACCCCAGACGATCCCCATTGAAGGATCCATAGCTCAGCGCCATTGGAGGCCGACAGCAAGGTGGAAGGCAATGCTCGAGTCTTTTTGGAACATGCATCGCCCCTATCCTTGGAAAGCCTCGCGATCTCGCAATCTGTCGTACCTAAAGAAAGAGCGATACGAAAAGGTGATGCGCCAAAGTTTCCGACCTAAGAATATCTGGTTTATTCCAAGTAACATCCCGGTCCCCTCAGAAAGCCACCGATTGACCTTGTGAAGGACATGGCGTCGAAGCTTTTACTTCCGACTCGGGGGATTCCCGGTGCGAGGTTAAGCGTCTGAGATATACGGTAATACCTATTGCTCAAACCTGGACTCTTACTATGATAATTTGAAGTGATAGCGTGCATTTTGATCAAATCCCACTATTTCCAGTCCCACCCAGAACCCTGCCCCGTTGAAATAAACTCCTATACAAAATGGTATCAAATCTGAATCTGAATCTGAATCGTTCGCTCCGGCCGAAATAAAACCCGTATCCATAGTACACTGGCAAGGCAGAATATGAAAAAAATGAAATAGAACTAGAAGAAATCGTCAACGACGGAAAAATGGGGGAGAAAACCATGGCAGAAATATTGAAACGCCGACCTCTTGATATCCGCGGTGCCTGGATCCTGTACATTCTCCTGAAAAGGGAAGCAAACCATAGAGAAAAAATAAAAAGGAAAAAGGAAAAAAAGCAATGGAAACTGAACGTAACGCAAAATTTGGGGGCATCAAAATTAATGCGTGGGTAGTTTTGTGGGGCCTAGCCGTAAATTTCATAGACATTTCAACTCGATCAGGAGAGAACTAGATATCTGCCCCTATCGCAGATTTGGTCGTTGCACTGGGATCAATTGCCCATTCCATTGTGCATCATGTTTTGCTGTTGCATTTGTTGAGCTTGCATGGCCGCAGCTTGCTGTGTGGCTCGTTGCTGCTGAGCAGCTTCACGCTCACGCCGCATGAGGTCCTGCACCCATGCCTTGGCATTCTTCTCCAACCCAGCACCATATTGCTGCGCGATTTGAGGTGGATACTGCGTCGGGGGGCCGTATTGTTGCATGTATCGCTGGGACATCTCATTGCGCAATTGAAAAAGCCGCTGCTGACAGAGACGACTGTAACGTGCCGCCATATTGCTCTGGATATTTGGCATCTGGCCACCATTGGCTTGAGCGGCAGCCAACATCAACTGTTGTTGTTGTTGCTGCTGCTGCTGCTGCTGCTGAGGTGTCATGCCCTGTGCCATTCCTTGTTGGGGACTGCCATGACCCTGTTGGCCTTGGGGCATTCCGCCCTGCTGTTTGACCATTTGCATCTGCTGGAATTGAGCCCGCATGAGCTGTGCTTGGTAAGCAGCTTGGTGACCCTGCTGAGGAATGTTCTGCATGTTCGGATGATTTTGCTGCTGCTGCTGCTGCTGCTGTTGTTGTTGTTGTTGCTGCTGCTGCTGTTGCTGCTGCTGCTGTTGCTTTTGGGCTTGCAATATTTGCTGCTGCTGGTGCGACTGGATGTTCTGCTGTGCATGGACGCTGGCCTGCATTTGAGCAATCTGCTGCGGTGTGAATTGATTTGATCCCATGTGTCCCTGGGCCTGTTGCTGAGCGAGAAGCTGCTGCTGTCGTTGCTGTATCATCATTTGTTGTTGTGGAGTAAGTCCTTGGGGATTGAGACCCATTCCATTCATTTGTGGAGTGCCGGACATGGTCTGGCCCATCATCGGTGTCTGTGCTATTGTTGAGTGGTTTGGACTGCCATGACCCATTCGCTGAGTTGGAGTAACGTTGCGCATGATCGGGGTGGCTTGTGACATCGCTGGCGTTCCTTGTGTGATCTGGGGAGTCCCGTGTCGACTTGGGCCTTGCTGACTTCTGGTTGGTGCCATTGCGTGGCTCATCATGTTCGAGTGCGTATGCTGCATAGAAGACGGGGGTCGCGGTGGACTTCCTGACTGCTGAGATGCACTGATGCTCATCGGAACGGCCTGTGTTGTCATAATGTTACCAACTAATGGTGATGAGGTGCTGTGTGGAGTTTGATTGCGTACGACGGGAGAGGACTGCTGCCCTTGACTGACACCATTGGCCTGCATAACATGTCGGTTCTGTTGGGCGGCAATCTGTGCTTGTGCCTGCTGTGCTGCAATTTGCTGCCGGCGTGCTTCGTCTTTCGCGTGCTCCTCAGCTTGTCGCTGCTCAATTGCTCGGCGTCGTTCCCTCTCCTGCTCTTGCTGTTGTCTCTTGGCTAGTTCCGACTTCATCTTCACCTCGTGTTCATGCTTAGCCTTCTCCTCAAGTTGCATCCGTATGGTCTCCAGGGTCTTGAAGCGAGAGAAGCGGGGTTCAAATGCTAAAACGCCAACTGTGTCGTCAGCCGCCGCGGCCTTTGCGCCACCTGCAGCACCGGATGCCGTGGGCTCGAGACGCTCGTCCATGATGAGCATGAATCTCTCTTCTTCCGCCGCGAGAGCCTCATCTGCGGCAAGTTCGGCAATAGTCCTCTTGCGTCGCTTGGGTGATGGTGGTGGATCGCTGTGAAGCGGGCTTTCCATGAACTTCAGCAATTGCTGCGCAGCATCAAAATTCTTGACTGGTTCTAGATAGAGAGGAGGTGCCAATGCCTTCACAATAAGTGCTTCGCATTCAGGGAGATCTTGCGGCTCAACGAGGGTCTTTTGTCTCTTTGCTGGCTGACCACGATCAGCCTGGGGGCCTGCAGTTGCTGGTGACTGAGGTACTACTGATGAAGACTGGGTACGAGACAATTGGCCAGCATTGGATGCTTTTAAAGCTTTGGGATCCGGTGTTGTAACGAGCAGAGTCAATTCCGCCTGCAATGCACGAGCAGTAGGGTGAAGAACGGTAGTGAATACTCGGGGTTTGGAAGGGGCAGTCTTGTTGTCAGAGTCGTTTCCCTGTCCCTGGGCGTTGGCAATCTCGCCATTAAGCTCTTTGTCTGGCTGGTTTTGGTCAGCAATGGGCGTTTCGGTCGCTTTTGAGCTTTGCACATCGGTGAGCTGGTTCAGTTTCGGATACGGAACATAAGCCGATGGTGTTATATGCTCGTTGTAGTTGTGCAAGGAGAATGGGGTGTTGTTCTCGGTGGGTGCGGTCGTAGAGGTCTTTCTGGTTTGCGCCGACACGAATTTGTGGTCGACCACTCGAACAATGAGACAACCTAAAGAACATAATCAGAACGGGCTCTCTAAGTCACCAAACAGCCGAGACTTACCTTCGTAGAATCGCACATTTGCACGGAGAAGCTCTTCAATCAAATCATGGGGAATGGTCCCGGCGCGAATGTGCTCAATAATGATCTTCATCTCTGAATTGTAGGGAAAACTTCCATCTTGCTGTTCGAATCGGAAGTGTGTAGGGTGGAGATGCACGATAAGAGATGGAGGACATTTGCGGTATTTCTTGAGAATGTACGGCGTTGTTTTGACTAAAGGGCAACCGAAGTCAGGGTCAGTAATCATACATCCTGTGCAGCCATTGGATGATGAAATCCAAGCCGGGGCTTACCATATGGCTCGGGACACCTTTTGGAAACCCGATTTTCATTCCCGCCTGCAGCTGTCCTTGTCACCGGTCGACCCATGCGCGACTGCTCCCCAGGTTTTTGCGACGGGAGGGCTCGTGCCCGGTTCAGGGGGCCTTTTGAGGGATTCGCCATGTTGACTGCTCTGTTCGCGAGATTGGGACTTGAGCCAGTAGATGTGTTACCAGGAAGACGTTTGTTGGTGGTGGGTGGAGAAGATGAAGGTGGTTGAGGCTTGACCCCATTAACCCCAGGTTGAGAGAAAGGCGGGGGCGGTCGCTTCATTTTCGGGGTATGGGAGGTTGGTTTGGATATGGCAGTGGCCATGTTGGTGGTGCTCTTGGGCGCGACCACAATAAATGAAGCTAAAAATGTGACTTATCGGGAAACCGAATCGACGTTGGGGTATGAAAGCCGGTGACCGAGAAAGAATGGGATGACCGATGCGCGCGAGACATGTGGGGATCGGTCGGTCGGCCCTGGTCACCAACACGGCGAATTTGAATTAACGATAATTCCGGCAGTCCGTGAGGGCTAGGCGTAGAGAGTGGAGGCGGCCATCGAACGATGTCGCTGCGAGGGGGAAGGGTCCGAGGAGGCTCTGAGGGCGGAAGTCGTGCAGAGGAGGTGATGATGCCAAGCCGCGGGCGAGACGTGACGATGTCATGTGATGTGCGCTTTAGGACTAGTGCGATCTTTGTTCTCTCAGTAGCACAGAGCTGATGACCTCAGGCATAAATGTTTAGTTGCTTGAATAGGGATCTATAAGGTTATTTACTAGTGAGAGCAAAGCCAATTATGATAGTGATCAAGGTAATGTATTGGTACCGTCCCAGCCGTCCTGGATAGAGCAGATCGAAGTTTCTGCCGGCATGAATTATAACAAAGCTCGCAAGCAAGTAAGAAATAGACAAGGGGAATCGAAAGCACAATCATCAGGGGGTAGTGAATCAAAGCAAATATGGACATGGTAAAAAATATCAACATCAACATCATTGGACGGCGGCAGGGTATTGGGCCTCGCTTAGTCCAGACCACGCACTCGGCGTCGCCAGTCATCTCCAACACGAAGGACATCGACCACGTCAATTCGCTTGCCAATGCCGGTGGTGCCTTCTTTTTGCCACCACTTCTCTCCCTTATCAGCAAGAGCAGACTCGTCATCGCTATCGATTAAGCCACCACGGCCGCCCTCGTCGCCAACCACGATAATGACTTGCCGGACCCAACCAGAGATGTGCTGCACCGCGTCGCCCTCTTCTCCAGTTAATGATTCCTGTGCATAAACAAGATCCGGAGATAAATGGCGGACAAGATGAACGTAGCCAGTGGATGTACTAAATGGCATGATCATGCTTTCCTTCTCGACGAGTGCCTGGGCCTGAGTGTACAGGGTTCGGAAGAAGGGTGTCTGGCCTTCGAGATCATCCTCCTGGTGGGGATCTACACGGGTCAAGTCACCGCCGACCAGTTCACCAGAAGATGCAGCTTCTTCAGTGGCAATGTTTGAGTAGGATGAGGCAATTGACTGTGTTGCGCGCGATGAGTTGCCCTGACCAATGGCATGCTTCAAGCTCGGGGCATATATCAGGACAAAGATTCGACATGTGTCAAGGTCTACGTGTTCAGGGAGATGAGAAAGAATTGACTACATGCGCATGGGTTAGTGAATCAAGCGTTCTAGTAGGTCGAGGGCGGGTCTCTTACGGCATGCTCCGAGGCAAAGTCATCGGTATCTGAGGGAGTAAGAGAGGATACAACGATCACAACCGTCTTCTTCTTCTTGTCGAGTGAACGTTGGCCGATACTGCGTCCTGGCAGCGCGCCACTCATTGAGGGCACCGAAGTGGTTTGTTCGCCTCTTTCCTTAGCTCGGGACTGGGCCTCTTCGGACCATCTCGTGTGGTCTTCGAAGTCACCCCGGTTTTCTTCACGAATAGATGTGAGGGCACCGCCCACAAATTGGCCTGCGGCAGTCACTCCCGCGACAACTTTGCGACTTGCGCCATCGAAGATCTGTTGGGGGCTGGGGGTTCGGCGCAACGCGCCCTGCATGCGAGCCATCAAGCTGGGGTCGTATTGAGCATCACCAGGCGCAGCATCTGTCCCGATATCTCTTGCATAGCTTCCTGCGCCGTATGCAGGCGGAGGAAAGTCACCGGCAACGGCACCAGGGGGTGGCGGGGGGTGGTGGCCTTCTGCGTCGTCAGGGAGATCATCGTCATCGTCGTGTCGTTCACTCCAGACCCAGGCAGCAATGCTCACGGCGGCAACTCCTACAGTCAGGGCCAATGGGATGTAGTACCCCAAAGCAGTTCGTCGGCCAGTTGAGCTGAAACCGGCGCCAGCTCCGCCGCGACGGCCTCGGCCATCCTGGGGGAAAGACATTGCGATCGCGGGGGTTGTTGTTCAGAGAAAGCGCATTTAGAGAAACAATCGGTGTCGCGAGGCCCACAATTCACATTTCACTCATGCAGGAGAGATGGGAAGGCTGGCGGAGAAGATAAGAGGAAGAGGAAGGGAGATGGGGGAGGGACCTCGACCCTCGGGGCACGGAAACATGTGGCTGGTGAATCTAGCAACCGCGGTGTTTATGCTCCGTTTGCACTGTTTGACCCGACTAAATCTGGAGGCGGGTCAGTGCTGACTCATCCATTGCTATCGGCACGTGATCCTGTTCGATTCGGAAAAAAGCAGTCAAAGCGGGCGAGTCATACAATCGCAACACGGCCCTATAGCTTTCGCAGCACGGTACAAAGGCGAGGTCAATTCTAGGAGTTCGGAGCCAACTCCATCGAGCCTATCAAAAGCTGATTCATGCTCCTTAAATAACTTTCCTCCCTCATCTGCTTAACAACCCCTCCGACTTCGTTTGTCTGCCCCGCGGGGGTTATATGGACTTAATTAAGATGCCACACCCTATCCCTGTACCCCCGAGTGGGTTCCAGGCTCTCATTTTGTGTGGCCCTGGTGCTTCGCTGAACACATTCACCACCAACCCTGAGGAGCATCCGAAATGCCTTATTCCTGTAGGGAACAGAGTTATGCTCTATTTCCCAATGACCTACGCGCTGCGGGCAGGAATCACAGGTATGTCGCCATAGTCGGATAATGTTTTTATGATATGTGAAAGATATGTTCTAACTGGATCTAGATATCACATTGATCACACCTCCCTCCTCTCTCGCTCCTATCCAAGCCGCTTTGCAACAAAATCCTCATCTCACAGCCCTTCCGTCCCCCCGCGTGATCGCGCCGAAGGGCCTCGATATGACAATGGGCACAGCTGAGCTTCTCCGTCTACCCGAAGTGCAGGCCTGTATCAAAACTGATTTTGTTCTTTTGCCCTGTGATCTGATTTGCGATATCCCTGGTGAATCGCTAATTGAGGCGTGGATGGTATCTCAAGGTGCTCTCGGTGGCAGCACATTGACAGAAGGTAAAAACGCCCACGGTCCAGTCTCATCGGGCCCGGGTGGAGAGAGGGGCGGTCGAAGAGGTGGTCTCAGTGTTTTCTATCAGACACAAGGCCGAGAGGAGAGTGTCAAGGGTGAATCCACAGATTTCGTAGCCGTGGCACCTCTGGATCAGGATAAAAATGAACGGCCGGCTGTATCGCACCTGGTTGATGGGCCGGAAGCTGTGCGGTCTAATTTGTCGAAATTGGTCCTCGCGATGCCGATGGACACCCTCAAGGAGAAGATGGAGCAGGACAAAGGCTTCCTCATTCGCCATTCTCTTGTTGAACAGCACCCGCAGGTGAAGATGCTCACTACCTACCGCGATGCCCATCTTTACATTTTCCCGTACTGGGTGAAGGATTTTGCTCGCCAAGAAAAGCTGGAATCCATTAGCGAGGACCTCCTGGGTTACTGGGCTAAGGCTGGATGGCAGAAAGGACTTGCCGATAAGCTTGGAATGAAGGAGATCTTCCAGCAAGAGAGCCATACAGAGGATGAGAGCGGAAGCCAAGACGGTGAATCCCTGGAGGACGAAATTGATCTTCAAAGCATGAGCACCACCAAGGTTGGCTCAAACTTCGATGATTCCCAATCCCCCATGTTTGCATCCCGTGTCAAGGCCTCTCCTGAACCGTCCAAGCCCACTGAAGCGCCGCCCATCCTTGCTTATGTGCAGCGAGGATCGGCACCCTTTGTCCGTCGGGTTGACAGCACCTCCATCCTCCTATCTACATCTCTCCGCCTAGCTAAGCTGGAATCCATCGAGGAGGCTGGTCGTCAGGCATCGCATTTTGCCCACAACCAGAAGATTGCGCACCCTGACGGTGTGGCTCAACGGTCTACTGTCACGAAGAGCGACTGTCTTCTCGCAGAAAACGTCACAGTGGAAGAAAAGTGTGTCATCAAGGAGTCAGTGATCGGAGCCAACTGTCACATTTCGACAGGCGCACGATTGACTCGCTGCCTTCTCATGGATGGCGCGGTGGTTGGCCCTCGTGCTGTTCTCACTGGCTGTGTAATTGGAAAGCGAGCGAAGATTGGCCGCGAGGCCCAGCTCAAGGATTGTGAAGTCCAGGATGGCAATGTCGTTGAGGACGAAGCCGACGCTAAGAATGAGAAGTTCATGGTTTTCGAAGGTATAGACGAGGATGGGGACATGGAGGACTTTGACGACGAAGATGAGTTCTGATATTCCGCATAATCGGACCAACGCCAATCTGTTCCTTATACCATTACGTCTTGACGAGATAGAAATGATGTCCCCAAAAGTACCCAATGACCAACCAAAAATATACGGCTCCCGTACTTAGCTACGTCAAGTTCGATCCCGGTGCCGCTCTGGAGGCAAGCACGAAGAAGCTGTTAATCCATCGGGCATCAACGATGACCTCAGCCCTGCAGCCTCATAGTCGCAATTTGAATTCCCTCTTAGACAGCCAGGATCTCGCCGATGAGCGCACAACCTATCCCCAGATCCTGCAGTCTACATAATTCCCAACGAGCCCAGGTTTAGTCCTCGCCGAACGTGCGCGTGTTGTACCTGTACTTCGAAGCGTCCCCAGTGTTACCTATCTGCAATGTAATCGAGTTGTTGTGAGACCTGACAATCGATGTACCATGTGATTCCCGGAATTTTGGGGAAGTACAGGTCTTCGTTGTTGAGGCACTGGATCTGTGATTAGCCTAGGTACATGCTGGTTTCCGGCAGTGTGGGCTCGCTTCTTATTCAATGAGGCTGAACAAAGGTGTCAGGGCTATCGTAGTACGCAGCTCTGCCTTGGTAGTTTTTGTGTGTTGGCTGATTTAGGTCAAGCTGGAGATATGGAAACTGGATTGTTGTTGTCAGCTGAGACTGCCAGACACGTCGAATTTTGACTGTAGTGCTTAGACTAGTCTAGTCGTGTCTGGTTCCTGTTGTGCCACTTTTGTGTTGGCAGCATCATACACTTCGGTTCCTTACAAAAATACAATTTCCCAAGTTACTGCCCAGGTGTGTCATGTATCCTTGTTTTGTATTCGCTGGACCTCAAAAGCATAGATAGTCAAGCTGCAGGACTTTCTGCTTGTTTGATAAGGTAGGACGGGTTGGAATAGGAATTTCGTCGGATCGACTCGAGACTAGTAGCTCCCCCTCTGCCTACACGCAGGACGCGGAAAGAACGACTTATTGATCATACTATGGGCCATCCTTAGTTCACGGAGGAATTGCTGCGTCTGTCCTGACGGCACGATGAAGGTGGAGTATATTGCATTTGAAGGCCCGTTAGGTGGGTCAAAGAGTATCGATCGTATGATATAAAACTTGGAACCGGCCGAATGAGCCTGAGATTAAATGAGCTGGTCATCGATATACGACAATACGATATGTTAAGAGAGCAAAACGGAGCCCGAGAAAGTCAATTGCTTGTTACTGATCTAGTTTCCCCTTTGTATGAGATCTATGCAATGAAACAGGCTGTAGATCAGGGGTATCAATTACAGGGGTATAATGTTTCTCGTGAAGGCTCCGATTGGACCAAGCGGAGATAAACAAGAAACCCGAACATCCTTCATAAAAGCTTCAAACCGTTCACGTGCCGGCATATCCACACTGCAAATTTGAGGATTCAGATCCAAGATGTTGCAAGGTCAGAAACAAATGGCTGTCGATCAAATCAGAGGGTTCGATGGAAATTAATTAGGGTGGAGTTGCGACACGGACAAAGTGCACGGTCCTGGGTCCGCGACCGGAGCTTGAGGCGCACAACGGCGCCATGATCATCCTTGACCTCCACATTTGTGCTTCCCCGGATGTAAGTCGACTAGGTTTTCTGTCAAGGAACTTGTACTTTTGTTTCCGTGTTCAGCTGGAACATGTGAGATCTTTTCAATGTCGTCGAGTCCCGAGGTCTGCGACGGGGGTCCAACATAGCGATCGCAAGAGCCAGCCTGGAGTCAATTGTTGCGAGCCATAAAAGGAAGAAATACCATGTGCTCCGTAGTTCGTTATGGCTGGCTGGACTATGCTAGGTAACTTCGGGAACGGAAAGCTGATCCAACCAAGCTGACCGGCTTAATCAATTAGGACGCCATCGCCTTCACTTACCTCATGGGAAGACCAATCATCGTCGAATTGACGTGCAAGACGGGGACCGCTAGCACTGCAAGACGTTAATTCTAGCGAAGGCGCCATTGCTTTCATGATTCACGCTGTAGGCGCCCCTCTTGAATTCTACCTGCAGAGAGATATGTAGGTCCCGGGCAGAGCGTAAAAGCGGTGCCAGACCGGATGGAGTAGGAGCTAATGCAGGTAAATTAGACCAGCAGAGGGGAAGATTTTTTAAAAACGAGCCAGTAAGAATGGAGGATCGATGGGCCCCGTGGGCCTGCATTCTCCTTGCGCGGCAGAGAAGCCGGATTTCTCATGGTGAGGCCGGTTCAGGGTTGGTGCATGGGCAATGTCGATCACGCGGGAAGAAAAGTGCATTGGAATGCGGATCAACGTGGTTTGTAGGTGGAGACGAAATTATAAAGAGGGGGAGATTGAGATAAGGATCAAAAGTTCCAAGGTTTTCGTATATGGGGATTGAGTGGTCCGTGTTCTCGCTTCGAAGCTTCTGGAGATAAGGGTTACATTGATTTTCTCCTGTATCGCATACTGTTTTCTTTTATGAGTCTTGCATGAGACCTGCATCCGCAGATAACGTCATGGTGCACTAGTTGGCTCCGTAGAAGCGTATAGATAGCGATTCGCTAGAAAACAAACACCCTCTAAACTTCCTACGAACCGCCACGTTCTGACCCCCTCGCACAGGCAAATGACTTCAGCCTCATCCGCAATGCAATGTCAGCAGATCGATGATTAGTCCTGATCGGAACTGCTGTTCTTCCCGTTTCCCTCAATTCCCATTCCCACACCGGGTGGGGGAAAAGTTGCAGGCTGTGACAACCCACCGGGAGGATCCATGGAACCAGCTCGCAGGAATCCCCGAATTTGCGGGTATCCGCTAAGCTGTCGAGGGGAACCATTACCATGGATGGGAGCAATGATGGAACTGTCCTAGTTTTTTTTTTGTTTCCCGTAAGATTCCTACGATAACGAGCTCTGATTCGGTAAAATCAGATTATATGAATTCTATCGCACGTGCGGTGGTACACGGAACGCAATGTCTCGCCGAGCGCGTGTGGATTCGCTGGGGAACCAGACCCCCGTTCGAGGGATAGCGTTGCACTTAGAGCACCCGTAGTGCACTGTTCAACACTTGGACCATTTTGGGGGGCGTTTGTCGGATTTTAGGGAATTTCTAAATAAACATGCCCATATAGGAAGGTATTGAACTACTCTAGGTACATTTCATAAAACCTCTATCAGGTACGCATTATCCAGTGGAACTTTTCTGACATGCAGAGCTAAAATGTTCTATGGAGTTAGGGGGCCAATGCTCAAGCCTATTGGTTCCGAATCACTGCCCCCCCCTTTAAAAAGGAGATAGAATCATCTTGACATTCGGTTGGAATTAATTATTCATAATTATGATCAGATTCTAATTCGTATTCTATTTTACTTTAGGTGATTCGTAAGAAAAAAAGAGAGAAAAAAAAAAAGGTAGATTGTTCCATAGTGAAAAAAAAGCCCCTCCTATTTTCCTTCTCCCTAATCTTTCTCCGCTTCCAACTCCCCCCTTCCCCTTCTTCTCTCCCCTTCAACCTTCTCATCCTTCATCCTCCAGGCGAACGGCACATTCTTTGTCCTCTTGACAAGGTGCCATTCTAGCAGGTCCTGGTGTTTCTTTTCTTTTTCTTTTGGGGTTCATTTCGTTTTTTTTCTCCGCCTTTCCCTTCTTGTACATGTCCTAGAATCCCCAACTCCGGGAACCTTCAGACCACCTTTCGTTTTCCTTAAAAAACTCGCCTGGTTTCGAGTTGCTGCATTCTGTTGGCATTCAGCGTCTTTCTTTTTGCTGCACTTCCCTCTCTTAATCGTTGTACCACTATAGTTTATGCCCACGTTACTTAGAACAGGTATGGTTCCCCCTGGCTGACGCGTTGCTCATCGATCCACCCCCAACACCCATTGAAAAAAAAAGCCTTCCAAAACAACGACTTTCCCTTCTATCCCCTTTTCTATTCTCATTGGTGTTTCCTTCAATACAATCGTGACGGAACCCTTGCTACGAGAACAGTGGGAAATTCTACCAAAAATACACAACATGCTCCTGAATGGGCCCGGACTAACATCTCCCGGGTAGCACTCCGTTTTGTTCATCATCTGTCTTGACACGAACGCCATCTCGCCTATTTCCCTTTGAGCGATCCGATACGTGAGTTGCCTTGTCGAGGTTCCGATCGACCCGGACACTCGTGTTTGCAACATTTCGACGCCCTGGCCGAGAGAAACAATATGGCTGCGTTGGTTCAAACCATCCCCCAACAGACTGGCACCGTTCCTGTGCTTCAGACGCGTCCTTCTTCCTCCTCGGGCACCTTTGCCTCGTCCTCCAACCAGCATCCTGCCAGGTTTCAGAACATGTCGTGGAGTGGGTTCAATGCCGGCAATTCGGGCAGCTATCGAGCAGGTCACCCGGTTGTGGCTCCTTACGCGTTTCCTCCAAACCCGACCCATGCCCCCAATGCTCAACAACATCGCCCGTCTTGGTCCCCCCATCTCCGTCCAGAGCACCGCACCTTCTCTGCCCCAACCATTCACGGCCCATCCCAAATGGCTCAGCCCGGGGCCACTTCCCGAGTCGCCAATCCTGCAGCTGGTTCTGTATCGACTTCTTCCAACTCTTCATTCAACTCTTATGTCTCCAAAGACGACAGTGCCATCCCCTCGCGCCAACCGAGACCGGATCAGCCTCTCCGTCCTTTGTCTACCGCCAACCTCCCTCCTCCCCCCGTTATGACCATCTCCTCTCCAAGTGGCTCCGTCAAGCCCTCCCCAAATCGGTACCGCCGTTCAAACCAACGCTCTCAATCTCCAGCGCCCGCACCGGCACCGGCACCGGCACCGGTATCCACATCAGCTTCAGCTTCAGCATCTGATGACCAAATAAACACAGCCTCCGTACCCCGACCGGTTCAACGATCCAACGGGCATAACCGCTATTCAAGTGTGGATGATTCGTCCCATGCGGAACGTCAACAGCTAGAACCTGCTAAGCGATACCGCCGGAGAAGCATGGGAACCATGGATCCAGGCTCATACCCAAACCTCCAACTGCAACTACCGATACCAACCTCCCCGCAGACTGGTCCTTATGACTTTATCGCCTTTGATACGAATCAACCACGACCGCAGTCGGCCCATTCACAGAAAGGCACTAGCTCGCACTCGGCACAGTCATCTGTTTCTTCTGTAGGTTCCTTGTCACGGCTTCTGAGATCAATTATAGCAATAACTAACGGGTTTGTTTAGACACGAGAAGGGGCTTCATCTGATTCCAACACCATTGCCAAGCCGGAAGAGAAGCGAGTGAGCAAGCCCTCCCCGCTTTCCCAACCAGCTTCGACATCAGCCAAATCTCCAGCGATCGAGTCCAGTTCCAAGGCTGCCCCTGCCGCTTCGTCTCCACCAACAGACTCCCCGGCGGCGAAGCGCCTCGCAGAGATCAAGAATGACCCCAAGCGTCCTGGAAAGTCTCGCCTGAGACGCGCTTTCTCTTTCGGTAGCGCATCCGAGCTTCTCAAGGCATCCTCTCAAACGAAGCGTGAAGCAATCGCTGCAGAAAAGGCGCGCCGAGAGGCCTTGCGAGAGGAGTTGGGTGATGAACAGGCCGCAATTGCCGAGCAGCAAGAAGCTATGGGACTAGGTGAGAGTATCTATACCCACCAGGGTGGTTTCTTTTCTGGGTCAACAGATGCGCTTTCAATTTCCTCGACTGCTTCATCAGCCTCCATGATGCTCCGCAAAATGGGCAAAGGTATGAAGAAGTCCACTCGGTCATTAGTGGGTCTATTCCGGCCCAAGTCCGTCGCGAGTATCAATTCGGTTGAAGGGGCTGCCGAGCCGATGTCCCTACCCCAGATCTCCGTCGTGAATGTGGAGGCGGAGCGTGAGATTGTGGTCAACCCCGACCCGATGGAAATGCCTAAGGGCGGCACCGTCTTTCCCAAGGTGGAGCCTGCTGGTTCTGACGTACGGCGGTCCACTTCTATTCGCGAACGGGAAAGAGTCGTCTCAGATTCTTCTCAGTCACGTAAGAGCATTGTTGGAGGCGACCGAGAACGGGCGGAGGTTTTGGCTGCCGTTCGAAAGGGTATCCTTAAGAAAACCCATTCCGACTATGGGGTATCTTCGCCCGCCAATGCACTGAACGGCAGTGACTCGCCGCATTCCAGTGCTCCGCCCACGCCGGACGAGTCATCTCGACCCAGCCCTCGCCCGACAGAGCAGGTCACCATTGCCGGCGAGGACTATTTTCTTTCTGGTGGGGGACGGTACACAAGTAGCGACGCGAAAAGCGCTCCTATGACTCCCCAGTCGGTCAGCGGCCGGAACATTGTATTCAGCCCTCGTATTCAGTTCCACGAGACCTGGCCTAGCGGCGAGTACGACCGTCGCGGAGAGATTGCGACCTGTAACCGCCTGACTCCCCTCCTGGCTCAGCAAATCCGAGAGGAGATCAATAACTTCAAAATGGTTCGTCAAATGTTCACTTCTACTACTTATCTACACATGCTAACGATCACACAGGAGATGGAGGTCCACGAAAACTCCAAGATCTACACACACTTCATTTGAAATTGGCCAGAAATTCATTTTGTGGCCTACCTCTTGGCTAGGCTTGCGTCCTTGTCCATAGATATGCATACACTTCGGCGACTGGGGGTTGTTTCTTTTCTTTCTCGTTTTAATTTCTTTCCGTGATACAGCGAAGCTCGACGGGCTCAAGACCTCCTGGTTTCTATAAACCTCGGGTCTTCGTCCCCTGCGATGCGGTCACTAATGCCGACTCTCGTCCCGGTCTCTTTTCCTCCTGCTGCCCTCGGTTTTGGAGGGCACATGTTTATCAAAACGGTGCGGCTCGTTTCAAATCTTGGTGATTCCCCTCGTGCCAACGCTTGGGCTGTTTTCCTGCGAATCCTGCCTGGGGCGTTGATCTAATGAATTTGCCCTTTGCCTGCATCGGGCGCGGCGGCCCCCGTTACTGGTCGATTTCTTTCTCATCTTCTGTCATTTCCGCATGCATTCGAATCATTGTCATTGAGTATTGGGAGCGTGGGCACTGGGCTGTTCTTTCATTCTGTTTTCTAGCACATCATTTTCCCATGGTCATCTCTGGACCGATATTTTTCATTATCATCCAGCTCGTCAAAATATCAATCGAGCTCCTGCATTTTTCGCCCATTTGGCATTTCAATTTGTCTCGGTTTTTTTGCGATTTGTTTGTCAGTAATGAGTGGGTGCTATGCATTCGCGCAGAATCTGTATTTATTATGAATGGACTTCTCCATGAAATGCTGGCTACCCCTGGAGGTACATACACGTAGATCTATGGTTATCTTGTCTGTGACACGGGTGTTCACCTACTCTTGGCTGAAAGACATTTGAGTTTATTAGCCAAATTGTACAGTATAAATTGGTAAGAGTCAACCGGTTACAAAGCTGTGACCTGCAGCTAGCACTTGCTCCCAATCAGCATAAGTGCTTGGCTGCATGGCCCAGTTGCCTTATCCACCTAATTTCGACCCTCAGTTTTCATCAAAAATATATTCGACTGCTTGATAATATTTGACAGTGCTAATTCCTGGTATGTACTTAGTGATCTAAGGTTTTGGTTCCAAGTTTCAACGATCCTGCACGTAAAGTATATCAAAATGCTCGATATGTTGTCTCTACCCTCACCAATACCAGTGGATCTACATCTAACCCCTCATCTGACCAACAATCGCTCCCTTCTCAAGCAGAATATCCATAATACTCCTGTACCCTTTCTCCGCAGCCCACGAAAAGGGTGTTCGTCCCTGACTATCGGCTAGATTGATATCCGCACCATTTTCAAGTAACAGATTGATGACCTTCCTATTGCCCTGAATCGCAGCCCAAGCAAGAGCCGTCTTTCCCGCAGCCCCTCGCAAATCAACCTGCACCCCCTTTTGCTTCAGCAGAATCTGCACGATAGTATCATTCCCATGTTGCGCAGCCCAAGACAACGCATGCCGGCTGCTCTTATCCGCATAGTTAGGATTTGCCCCATGCTCTAAAAGCAATACAACCACGAAAGTATGTCCCTCCATCGCCGCCCATGAGAGAGGTGTCTGACCCCGGAACCGATCCGCTACATCAACCGGCACGCCTCGTTCGAGAAACATTTTCACCACTTCTCCGTGTCCGTGCTCAGCAGCCCATGATAATGCAGTTCTTCCATCTTTCTCTGCAATCATAGGATCGGCACCTGCATCTAGCAGGATCCGACATACTTCCTTTCGTCCGCGCA
The DNA here is from genome assembly GCF_028828015.1 of Penicillium pulvis. Classification (NCBI taxonomy): domain Eukaryota; kingdom Fungi; phylum Ascomycota; class Eurotiomycetes; order Eurotiales; family Aspergillaceae; genus Penicillium; species Penicillium pulvis. The sequence goes on from NW_026643080.1 coordinate 7,107,563, forward strand.
GAGCTCCCCACATGAGTGGTGTCCGGCCTGTGTTTTCCTGACTTGGCTCTGTTCCTGCAACATCGAGGGAGTTGGGACTCGCGCCGTGCTGTAGAAGGATCTGGAGGACCTGGGGACGGCCGTATTCAGCTGCTTGGGATATGGGTGAGCGGCCCCACGAGTGGTCGCGGTAGTTTAGATCTGCGCCTTCACTGATTAGGCGGATTGCTTCTTCTTTGTTGCCGTCTCTGACGGCCGAGAGAAGAAGCGCACTTTGGCGAAGGCCGTTATAGTTGTAGGTGCTTGACTGAGGACTGTAGACAGGCTGTGGTGTATGCGGTGGCCGTGGAGGCCATCCTTGTGATTGGCCAGCTATGTAATGGGGGGCCGGCTGGGGCGAGTACTGTGGTTGAGGTGTGTATGGAGGGGCAGTTGAAGCTGGACCTGGAGGAGTGTAGGGTGGCTTGGTATTCGTGGGGATATGCATTATGTGGAGCTTTTCTTGGGTTTAGTTGATGTCTAATGTCTTGATGGGCGAGGCTGGGACTCTCGAAGATATTGGCCAAGGGGACAGCAAATATATAAGTATCAATTTCTGTCGATTGCTGAACAAGGCTGAGGGCAGTGCGATACACACCGCTGAATTGATTGGTGTATAAGGATCTCCACAGCGGGTGAATAGGAGGGGATTGGGGCCAAACCTTGGAAGGTGGAGGACATGGGGCGATGAGCCACGTCGAGAACAGAATAGAAATGCGTTCTATAAATAAACGGGCGGATACTTCATACTCAAGTTGGCAGTGATCTGGAATATATCAGCATTGAAGGTCTGGATGGATTTGCATTAGTCCCATGGATCCGGCACATACATCGAGCCCCACATGAAAAAAGAGCCGCAGCGGAAGCGGAGTATAAAGGTTAAACTACATCTACAAAGGGTCAAGTTCCAAGCGTTATCTTAATTAAGATGCTGAGCACACAACTTGATAGATATCAATCTTTTAAGGCGCTTCCAACGTTGGCATATTACGGGACTGACTTGTGAGCCCTAGTATCCGCATAAGGACAGCCTAATTCTGGTCTCTTGGAATTTTTGACGGTATGAGAAGTTCAAATACTTTTCACGTAAATTTAGTTTGGTATCATCGAAGCAAAGATCAAGAGGACCCAAGCCATTCAGCCTGTACAGCGCAAAGTGAGTTTTTAGTATGTTAATACTGTAGATGAAGAGTGAGCAAAGAACCAGGCTGGTTAGGATCATATGTATTAGTTGCGTAAGATTCATCATAGGCCACAACCCATGCTTATACCCCCAACGACCTCGCTACGCGCACTACGCCTGCGCAGTTGTCGACACCGAGTTGCTCCCCCAAGTCCGCCTTCGTGTATATGTTCAATTCTTTCAAAACTCCTTCATCCATGCCAATTGCGTAACACCGTAGACAAATGATATTGTTGAGGTGATCCGAGTAGGTGCCCTATGCAGTGACACCAGGGAAGCAGTCGGCCAAGCCCTTGCTGTGCTTGTTGGAGGCGTGCTCGAGGAGACTATCAAGATATTCGGATTAGTCACGGTCGGGCCCCAGCACGAAACAACAGGAGTGGAAATAACGCACGCAGGCGCCTTGGTGGTCTGAAGGAAAGTTTGCTTGCAGGTCTGGCATTGGATGCTCATGGCTTTCTCGTTCTGCAGTCATTCGAAGGTCAGCACGATGTACAACAAAGGGGGTAGAATGGTACTGTTTTCCAACATACAGTCTTCTTTTGAGACTTAGGATCAGCCTTTCCCGCTTTCGCGTTGCGCTCGCGCTTCATGTTGGCCTTGGCACCCTGGAAGTAGATCATCAGTATCCCGCTGACAGGTGAAGAGGGGGTTTGCGGTATCCGCTCAGGCGGGGTTGGGGGCTTTCTTACGTTACCCATGATGGATAGATGTGGAGATTAAAGAAGAAAGAGAGAAATGAAAGATCGTAAGGAACGTAAATTGACGAGGGGGAGAAAAGAGGGTCAACGGGAGAAAAGGCGAAGAAAAACGCTAGAAAAATATGTTATCGTGGCGGAACCGCTAAACCGACTTATCGAGCCTATTGACAGCTCCACCAATCACGGTCCCGTGGCTCGAATTTCCCCAAATCGGGAAGGCTCCACCTTTGGGCTTCTTTATTCCCCCCGATCGATCGTTCCAATTTTTGAATCTCTTTAAACCTGCGAGCTTTGCGTCTATACACGAATACCAGATGTTATTTACGGTTCTCACCCATTCGTGGGACTCAGGACTCTGCGAAAATGGCACATCCGAGATCTCGCGCACGTCAGCAACCAGGTAGCTATGGGACGTTCAGGGAACGGGAGTTTTTTAGGTAAATACATCACGACTTGATTATGTTCGTTGAAAGCTGACCGGATGATATATAGATACATTCCTCCGTACCATCTACAATCACACCCTCTACCTCATGTCGACCGAGACACCCAGTCCACCGTTGCCACTCGATCTTCTTGGGACCCCGCTCTGACCTCCTTCGCTCAGCTGGGAACGCTACGCCTGAATGCTAAGCGAACATTGATCTCACTATTCGGGCGAAACGAACAGGTCGTGCTCGCTGAGGCCACCCAAACCTTGAACATCCAGGATGATGGTAGCCATAACGCTCGTCAGGGATTGTGGATTGGATGCTGCACAATGTCCTACGAGCGTAGTCTCTGTAAATTCATGCTGAAACACTCGCAAGCCATCGAAAATCAACCTCAACTGCTCGTTGTACCCGACATGACCCAGCATGAAGAGTTCAAGGACCATCTAGATGTGACGAATGACCCCCATATACGGTTCATGGCATGTAGCCCGATCATTAGCCCCAAAGGAATCGTGATTGGCGCTTATACAGTTTTGGATGACAAACCACACGACCCATTGGATGCCAATGCTATGAAGTTCCTGGTCGATATTGCCCACACGGTCATGGATCACTTGGACGCAACTCGATCTCGACATGAACATCGCCGAGGCGAACGCATGATAGTTGGATTGGGAAGTTTCCTGGAGGGTAAAGGCTCTTTGCGCAACTCTTGGATCAATGCGAACGAGAGCATTTTGACTCCTTCTCCAGGCGAAGATGTTGATTTGGAGGGCCATGTCAATCAAGAGCAACAGCAGAAGCAGATTTCCGAGTATGCAACCCCGAGCACGAAGTATAATGACGGTGAAGGTTTTAGAGAATTCCGCCCACAGAATTTCAATACAAACCAGACCGGGAAACCCCCAGCGCAAACACACGAAGAGCGGACATTGGCTAGTCCGGATCCAGGCACAAGAGACTATTTCCACGCTCGGCCCCGGAATCGACGTGCCTCCCATAGGACCACGGCACCAAATCACAGAGATTCCCTCAAGAAACCCCCGAGGGACAGCTATTCTTCCAAAGTACAAGAAACATTTTCCCGTGCAGCCAACATTGTTCGCGAGAGTATTGAGGTCGAGGCTGTTGTGTTCTTCGACGCTCATTTTGGCTCTCGGGACGCTTTGGTGAATGCGTCCAATTTTGATTCCGAGAGTGGTGGAAGTTGTATGGAAAGTAATTCTTCAAGCGAGGAGGAAGCCAAACGCCGGGGATTTCCCACAGAGCGAGATATCTCTAGCGACCCGCAACCTGAGAATTGTGGAACGTCTACCGTGAATCCATGCAAGATGCTCGGATTCGCAACGTCGGATGTTTCTAGTGTGAGCAAGGAGTATATGTTGGATAAAAAAGTTGCCATATCTGAGAATTTCCTTGGGCAGCTTTCCCGTCGATACCCTCGAGGTAAAATCTTTAATTTCAGCGAAGATGGAACCCTCTCATCCGATGACACCAGTGACGGAGACTCTCCGTGCAGTAGTGGCAAAAAGTTCAAGAAAACCCGGAGAGCGTACCTACGTCAGGATGCTGTGACGCTTTTGCAGCTCGCTCCCCGTGCCCGAAGCATTGCTTTCTCGCCGCTGTGGGACTCACACAAAGGGAGGTGGTATTCAGGCTGTCTGACATGGACTAGAGCCCCTCATCGTGTTTTGACCTCCGAGGACGAGCTAGCCTTCTTGTTCGCGATTGGGCACAGTGTCATGGCCGAAGTCCACCGACTCGGTGCACTGTTGACAGAGCGGGCAAAGTCAGATTTGCTAGCCGGAATCAGCCATGAACTTCGGTCGCCTCTTCATGGTATCTTTGGCACAATCGACATCCTAAACGATACCGTCATCGATGTCTTACAGCGTGGATTGGTGCATACAATATCATCTTGCGCCTTCACTCTACTTGGGTCCATAGACCAACTTCTCGAGTATGCCAGCATTAACGACGTTCGTCCGAGGCCTGCCAAATTCGAATCCCAAGATGCATCCAATGTTGGTGCTCCGCAGACTTCACAGATCGGAAAGGTTGATAAGGATTCTGTCGTTCAGCTGGATGCTGCCGTGGAAGATGCAATTGAAACGGTCTTTGCGGGGCACTCATTTTTCAAGACTCCGACTACCCATCTCTGGACTACTGCCCACGCCTCTAACCCTTTCGACTCCAAGGGCGGAGTCAAGATCATCCTTGATATCGACTGTGCTCAAAACCTCAAATTTGCAACCCGCCCTGGAGCATGGCATGTGATTTTGACAAATTTCTTCGGTAATGCCTTGAAATTTACCGATGAGGGTTTTATTTATGTTTCTCTCAAGGCCACTCCAGTCAAGTTCAACTCGATAGGCCAAGCCACGCAGTCAAGGGTCACACTGTGTATCAAAGATACTGGATGCGGCATGGAAGAAGAGTTCCTCCGGAACGAATTGTTCACTGCCTTTTCCAAAGAAGACAAATTGTCGCCTGGCAATGGCCTAGGAATCAACATCGTGAATCGGATCGTATCATCGCTAGGCGGTGAAATTGAAATCAGCTCTCAAAAAGGCGTCGGTACAGAGGTTGTGACAACAGTCCTCCTTGACCATGTTCCAGAGCGGATTTTCCACGGGAGCCTACATGATGCCTCATTTCCTTGGTCCGTAAGAGGTCTTGTTAAGCAGAAAATCATGGGTATCCTGCTTCACACGTCTTCCGATGGGGATGCAGCCTTGTTATCATCCATACATAAGCTGTGCCAGCACTGGTTCCAAATGAAAGTTGATCTAATTGAGCCATCGAACATGCAGCTCAGCCATTGTGACTTTTACATCTCCCTCCATCAGTCTTCGGCCACGGGTAAAAATGAGATCATGTCCGTTCGCCCCCGTTCGAACAAGCGATTACCTCCGCCCGTCATCATCATATGCTTGTCTCCCAGGATTGCGCATACCTTGGCATCCCAGGATCAAAGGGAACCGGGGGGTTTTTGAGTATATTAGCCAGCCGTGTGGCCCATACAAATTAGCAAAAACATTGGAAAGCTGTCTTCAGCGCCAGCAGCTACGCCGTGACTCTTTCGTCGGGAAACGACGAGGGTCAACAGCTCAAGGGCCCGAGGAACATGAAAGCCAATTGAATGGGCGATCGAAGAGAGATTCTATTCCAATACTCAGTGCGGGCCCCGTTCGACCACCTGGGCCACTGCAAATGCCCACGGAATGCTCTGCTGAACCTATTGTGACGCCGGCTTTGTCCGTCCCCGCGGGTCTGGATGTGGATCTTCAAGCAGAGGATTATATGTCAGTCCACTCGCAAGTAGTTTCCCCCAGGACCATCCTTCTCGCGGATGATAACGAGATCAATCTAAAAATCCTGGTGGCATTCATGAAGAAGCTGGGTTACAAATATGCCATTGCACACAATGGACAAGAAGCCCTCGACATCTTCAGGCAAAATGCACACAACATCGAAATCATTCTCATGGGTGAGTTCAGCAAATTCGACTCCTTTTCTTGGCGATGTTCTAACTTGCTTGCAGATATTTCTATGCCCATCATGGATGGTATTGAATCGACCCGACGCATTCGCGAATTTGAAAAGACACTAGAGAACAAGAGACGCACCATGATCCTCGCGTTGACCGGTGTCGCGCAAGCTGAAACTGAACGAGATGCCATCGGGTCTGGTATGGATGCATTCTTGACCAAGCCCGCACGATTGAATGGGTTACGGCCAATCATAAAGGAGAGATTGCCTCAGACTTGATCTTTACAGCACACGAATTTTGAAGATTAGCGCTTGGATAGGAAGTAAATATTTGACGATTTCGATTTTGTATTTTGTCAGATCGCATGTGTTACTAATGTCAGAACCGAATGTTCCCGATTGAGTGATTTCTATGCACTAGGAATGAAAATGCTTGGGAACCGAACTTGACTTTGAAAAATCAGCTGAAGAAACAAATAATCACACAGTCTAGACTTTAATCCTGTTCTTATCCCTTCCAAACCGAATACCAACTTTGACAGCCTATTACCAAGTGTGGTAAGCGAGCGCTTGTTGTTCCCGAACAACAACTTTTTTTTTTTCCTTCTGCAAATCGAAAGAGCCTTCTACCAGTACAGGACAGGGTCCGGGGACTTTTTGGTAAGTGAATAACTAATCTATCCATCATTTGAATACAATAACCGTTACGGTTGCTCACAAACGCAATATCGGGAACTGATAACTTCGGGAAGAAATCCTGTTTTGCCAAGTCGCCAGACCAATATACAGAATGTTCATCTAGCCCCTAGCCGGGGCTACTATAAGTAATAACCTCAGGAATTCCAAACATTATAAACCACCTGGGCAGGACTCCCGCCATTTGATATTTGATTACCTCCAGTCCAAGCATTTGCAACGCAATCCAATCTATATCCGAAAGAGAACAAATAACACTGGCCTTCTCCTAGTACTCCTAGTATGAATGACAAATGGGAAACCAACTCTTCATTTTTTAGCATTTTCCGAAACAACGAGAGTATCTGCTCTGCTGATGATTGATCCTTCGTAGCTTGAATCATAGCATACTTGCTGTGCCCCGGCCTTCGAAAGTCGACGTGCACGATGCTTCCGGATTTGACGGTTCAAATACCTCCACGCATCTCCCATGAGTTGGATATCAGTGCGTGGGAGAGGCGCCGAGGGCGGTCGCTGGAGGGACATCAGGTTCGCCATTGTTTGATTGCTGGGTATGAATTGCGAGGGATTGTGATGGTGGGTTGTTTGAGGGTTTGACCTCAAGATGATCAAGTATGAAACGGCCTCTAGGGTACGGGGTAACCTTGACTCAAAGCACTTGAGTGAGGTAAGGCGGTGGGTATATAGTAGATCCAGAGGAGTGGTTAAGAGCTGGTCTGTTGCAGCGTCCCTGTCATTCAGCATTTCAGACAGTATATATATCTATAAAGGTAAGTATGAGTAATCGTGACATCCCGATGGAATGATAATTGAGACCCACACGACCCCGACCCCGACACCCATTAAGATTCCCTTTTGAGTTAGCCAGTGCGGCTGTAAGCCTTGCGATAACGCGAGGGAAAACAATGGCTGACGTGAGAGAGTAACTTTGCTGTTGGTGCTATCCCATCTATGTTGACCCCGACCCCGACCCCGACCCCGATGGAGTCTCCACTTTCACGACACCAACCTGCTCACAACTAACCCCTTTGACCAATCAAAACATCAGCAAAGTATCTGGGAGCTCGAATTGCCAATTATCGAGATGTGAGATATAATAATTATAGTCCAAGATATTGGCCATATCAGTGGAACTCGGAGAATGGGGATCCGGTACAATACTGTTCATGTTGAGAGGAGCCGATTGGGCAATTTCGGAGGACAAGATAAAGTCTAACACACGGCCAATTGTCTCTCGGGCCTGCTGACATATCCCGTAATTCCCTTCATGGGATTGAACGATCGTTCGGAGATAAGATGCGAATATGCTTAGGTCCTGTATAACTCGTGAACGGTAAAAATGTTGTGCCGAACTTGAAGGATCGGACGGGTCGATAGACTGTTGAGAAGCGCGGCGGACGAGTTCAATAGAAAGAACGCCGGCTGATGGAAGACCGAAGAAGGATATCTTGATTTTCAGATTAGAGAATCAGGAATCGAGCACGGGAATTGCATGAGAAGAGCTCACCACCCAAGACAATTCGGGAGTTAGTCTCATGGACCGCACCCGGCTTTCAATAAGCAATAGCACTTCGCTCAGGATCTCATGGGAAACCTTGACAAGATCTGGGGACCAGGTGTTTTGACGTTTGGAGAGGATTCGAAAAAGCAGAAATTGATCGTAGAGATAGTCCAGATGGAGCTGGAGATAGACACTCTGTTTGAAGTCTAGACCATATGTTGCATAATCCTGCGGTCGATGGAGGAATGGAGGGAGACCTAACCAGGCCTGATGAGACTGCTGTAAGAGCTCCCTATGGACTAAGATCAGCGGGTAATACATCACTTCACAGCAGGCAGCATTACTCAATTTTCGCCGGGAGATTTTCGCCTTGCTGCTTTAGCGATAATTCTAGAATGCTTTCTCGCACAGGGCCCATAATCAAATAAGCCCTCAGCCAGACTGCTTGTGTGTCGTTCTTCTCTGTATTCCAACCATCAGCATCGAGTTTGCTGATCGCCCTGTCCCGGACCTCTGGCTCTGCAATAATATCATCGAAACTGAGATCAAGGGGTAGCGTGATGTCACAGAAGCGCCAACTGATGCGTGGAGGCCTTCCTAGAAATGTAGCCATTTGCTTGTCCGAGCTAAAAGCACTGCCCATTACACGTTTTCGAGTTTCCACGAGCCAAAAAGGCGCATCCTCGTCGCAGGGAGGTTGGTTGAGGCCCAGGGTGAAAATGATTGTTGAAAGATCTCCTAATGCTCTCCATGCCCGGTAGTCTAAGGTAATTGGTGAATAAATATCAGGGTGATATGTACACACGCTACTTACCTCGATCGCCGTGGACCAGAGTGGCGAGGAAGAGTCGTTGGGAAATGAGCCAACTGACGGCATCATTCAACACGCCGGCTTCATTACAAAATGACAAGCATGTCTCTGTTGCTGACAATGCTAGTTCTCCTAAATCTTTCCTAGATCCGACGAGCTTGCCTTCGACTATTGAGTCCCAATCACCGGGCAGCGCGGTAGCTACTCCTAAGCAGGAGAAAGCCAAGCCGATGATCTCCCACCTGCATGACATGGATAACATGAAGTCGTTTATACTGACTGAGGAGTGAATTGGGATTGGGGATGAGAACAGGCCAAAAATCTCTCGTGAACGACTGAGCAACGCAGAGAAGTCAGTAGATGATTGTGATCCTGCGAATCTTTTCAGGGACTTGAAAGTGAGCTCAATGACAGGCTTGCTTAGAACACCGCTTTCTTGCGTCATTTTAATCGAAGCTTCTGTGATTCTCTGATAGATTGGGAGATTTGCTAGAAGTTGAAGAATATGTGCACCTCGGCGTACTGCATCGCTTTCGATGGGTATCGTGTTCGAGATCGGGTCCTGAATGTTGACGTTGGCTCTCTCCTCATGGGGAAGTGAAATCGCCAAGTTATCGGTACTTTCTTGGAAAAGAGTGAAATGACTTGTCATTCCGAGGTATTCGCACTGTGACAGCCGTCTCCTTTTGAGAGCCGACTGACTCTCGCGGATTGAAACTGAAGCTGCATCTTGGATTGGCTGGGGGGTTGACGTAGGCGTCAATGTCGCTGATTCGGAGTTGGCTGTTCTTGTCGGTGAACGGCGATAGATGCATTGGTCCGACTTGCTCGTTCGAGCGCATCTCGCACATGTTGGAAATTGATGGTCGCATCGGAGTTTAGACTTGCGACAGGGCTCACACGAGGATAGCAGACCGTTCTTTCGTAGAGAGGCCATGTTGATCTGCTTATCTGTAGACTGCAAATCGAGCGGAGTCAATCTAGTCCTGTGAACCAGGCACCATTGCTTACTAAGTGACAGCCGTTGCAATTTGACTCAGGTGATCATGCGTTGGATTGGTTTGTATAGTATGTTTCGTTTGTATCCTGACATGGCCTTCTCGAGTATAAAACGCCTTTTTCTTCGCCTTTCAACCTGCCTCTCCTCTTGATTCTTGGATCTTCCTGAACCTAGCCATCTAACGAGAATCAACATCGTTTCAATACATCGAGAAATATATTATGGTCATTGTCTTAGATCTTCAACCCTCATGACCTTAGAGATTGCCGGGAAATTTTGTATTGCTAATGAAGTAGTCCTGGATCCCAAGTTCGCTGCCTATACTGTTGGTCACAATTGTGCGGCTAGCTTGTTGCTACTAGGCATTGAACCGTCCAATGAGCAAAATTACGGAGTAGAAGAATTCGAAGAGCAAGCGATTTTTCCAGTAAGCCATCTCTTGTTCAATGCAGCATTGATGATGCCGAGACAAGTCGTTCTACCCCCCAAAATAGGAAAAGGTGATTAATGGACCACACACTATGGTAAGTAGCAGAATTTTAATTTTTGTACGGCTCAGAAACGTACGGAGAAGACTACCCCCTCAGGGAGCCGGTCCAGACAGGTAGAATACGATATTTGTGTCTGTGGGAATCAGTTAAAATCCCAACAGAATGGCGCTAGGCCAGGTCTCGAACACCTGGCTCGTCCTGCATCCAAGCGCGCGGCTGCTTTGGCAACGATCAACTGTATCAGCAATGCCAGTAGTAGCTATGACAGCTACACGTGCCCAAAAAGCGATACTTCAGGTTATGGTAACTTCATAATTGGGCTCGAAGGTCCAGTTTTGATGCTGATATCTACCCAGTTCTCCACATATCTGCCGCCTGTGGACTGCCATTATTGGACAGTTTTGCGGCGAGTATCTCTGCTTCGTTCTCATATATGCTGGAAGGAAAATCAATCGTTGCGCGCAAACTGAGCTCGCTGTACATGGCCAAACTGGAGTTCGTTGTTTTTTGTTACTTGTTCTGATCATATTGATTTCCGATGAAGATATCCGCCGGATATGGTTTGAACTTGGAAACTACTACAGGATGTTCGTGAATTGAAAACCCTGATATTCCACTTGGATATTCCTCTTGCATTTCGAAGGGCGTAGAAAGCCAAAATTTGCCCCTTTTGGCAGTCAAACTTGGAAATTAGATAGCCAAGTTTTATGGTACTGCTTTCGCTCAATGATTACGCGTACTTGAGCCTCTCCTTCGTCCAAGACGGCCGCAGGCTAGCGTCATTAATCTCACTCGCATCCAACGAGCTATCAGCCACATAATTGACCTTCCAATCCACAGAAATAGCAGCACCCTCTTCAGACTGTGCCCAAACAGCGACTGATATGGTATTCTCACCATTGTAATTCAAGACACCGAGTGGAACGGGGAATTCCACCTGGTTTCCAATATACGGATTGAATCGTCCGTATTGGTATCCGTTCACAAATAGCTGCGACCGGTAGGTAATCACCGAGCTAGTCGGAGTACCCAAGACGAACGAGATCGAGATATCATAATCGGATGGGAGATCCAACGAGACAACTGTGCGGAAGAATCGAACTGTGGCACCCTCGAGGCTCAGGCTTGAGCTGTCGCTAACGCTCTCCCAGGTCGAATCGTCGAATCCGGGGAGATGCCAGCCGACTCGCTCGGCGTAAAGTCCGTCTTCATTGTAGGCGCCGCGTACAGGGTCGAGATTGGACTCGCCGCCTGCTGTTCCGGCGATACGCCAGTGAGTGAAGCCTGAGGAGGAACCGAGGAGGTCGACGTCGAGGATTCCGCGCGGGTTCAGGGCTCCTGTTGTTTCGTCGTGACCTGTGTCATCGTGGACGACTAGCAGGACATTGGGTGTGCTGGTGCTGACCGTTGCGTTGGAAAACGAGAGTGTGAGGTTGGCTTGTTCGTCTGTTGCGTCGCCGAAGAACGATCCAATTAATTTGCCGTTCAACCAAGCTGACCAACCGCTAGATATAGTGTGAGCTTTTGCCTTTGGTGTGGAGAGTAAAAAGCTTACAAGGCTGTTCCTCCTTGGACGTTGAGGGTAACGCCGGTGGCACTGCCATTGAAATATCCGCGCCAGAGACGGATGCCGTTGTGGAAACCTGCAAGCTGTTAGATTGCATACCACCAAGTACTAAGGAGAAGTATATACCATATTCGTCTGCATATAGTACAGGGAGAGAAGTGGGTTCTCTAGGATTCAAAGTCGTCATGTGGTCAGCAGCTAGAGCATTGTCAGCTCTCATCGTAATTCAGTAGTTCAGCAGGAACTATACTTACCAACCCAAGCTGCACCAGTATCGTCGTAGGTAGTGAAGCGCTCCGGCAAGCTGTCCTTTGCCTTCCACGAAGTGAGTGCTGGCAATGTAACAGACTTCGGTGCAGAGATCGAGCCCTTCAAACTACCGTAAGCTGTTCGCTTCGTCTTGACGGCCTTTCCATTCCAGGTGATGGATTTCACGGCCTTCGGAGCAAAAACTTCAATTGTCGTAGCATTGACAATATCACCAGTGACTGCCAGTTTTGACTTCGAGATGTTGGCCCCTCGAACGAGATAGGGGCCTTGGACAAGAACTATTGATGGGTTAGTAAGTCATCAAGGAGGCAAGGATGAACAGTTCATACTACTTTCCGTGTCCGGAACACTCGGGTCAGTCGTGAGAGCAGGCACCCAGAACTTGTAAGCATAAGTGCGATCAAGCAAGATAACTCGGACACTGTCTATCTCCAAAACGCTCATGCCATACGACTGGGTGAAGGTAGCAGTCAATCCACCATGCTCCTTGATGAACTTGACTCCCGAACACCCTTCGCACGACTCGATCGATCCCTTCTTCGCTCCCTTGATATTGAATTCCCCGGATTCCCCAGCCGGAACCCAAAGAGTCAAGGTCGGCACACCGTCAAAGACAACATAGGTCAAGACTTCGGCAGTCGAGTAGAGCAGTGTCTTAGATCCGAAAGTGAAATCGGTAACAGCGATCTTAGACTGGTGCCCGTTTAGACGAATGACACCCCCATGTGCGGGGACAGTCAGTTTCCCAACAGAAGTTTCAACCTTGAGATGGAAGGCCTCGTTCGTAGAAGTCGAAGTGTTAGAATGGAAAGTGGCATAGAACCCGGCGTTCGTATCCGGGTTCCGCAGTTCATATGCGCGAACACCCGTGTTATCAGTATACTGTGTTCCATTGCCGATCAGGTCGGTCTTGGTCAGATCCTTCGCAGCACGAGTAAACAGAGCCAGCAGCTTTGTCTCGTAGTACTTTGCTCCAATAGAGCGGTCCTCTGAGATAGGCGATGAGTAGTCGTAACTGGATGCCGTCACGGGTGCAGCGATAGCACCCCAGTTTGTTCCACCGAAGATCATGTATAAACTCATTGCTGTGATGCGTTGGCCGATATTCCAGCGGTAAAACAGATTGGCGAAATCTTGGTTCAAATCCTCGGCGCATCCTCCTTCCGGTCCACCCCAGGGATTGTAGGAACCTCCTTGGAACTCTGGCATGAATGAGGGCAGTGTTGGCTGGTAATCTTGAAAGTAGTCGTAGTAGTCTACTACCTGGAACGCCACATAAGCTCCGTTGGTAGAGTCACATTGGCTGATGTCGCAGGTCCAGCACTATATCTGTATCAGATGATTATCCATACACAAATGTGAACCACACTTACAGATGGATACGAATCCACGCCGGCGATATCAACATTTCCTTCTCCGGTAATATAATCAGTGCCCCAAGAAAGCGAGTTCATGTTCGGGTCGTTGGCTGTCAATGGAATCGTAACGCCATTTTTGCGGGCATTAGCCTCGAGAAGCTCCATGTACGCAATAGCGGTGTTATTGGGTATCTTTTCGGAAGTTGAAATCCACTGGTCACCATACTCATTTTCAATTTGAAAGCCAATAGCCATCTCTCCATCAGTGACTTGGTAGCGACTGGTGATCTTAGCCATCTCCGTCATGTAGGGCGTCCAGGCCTTAGTGTAACGGGTGTCATTGTTACGGAGACTGCCATAATCGCCCGTCGTGAGCCACAGGGGGAATCCACCGGCCGTAGTCTCAGCATTGATGTACGGCCCTGGGCGCACAAGGACATACAATCCCAGTTCTTTGGCAAGCTCGAAGATCGGAGTGATGTCATGGGCGCCCGTGGAAAAATCCAGTGTCTGGTTGTTTGGGGCATGGTATGCCCAGTTGGAGTAGAAGGAGAAGGCCGTAAAGCCTGCAGCTTTGATCTTCTCTAGAATATCTCTCCACAGGCCAGGGACAGGGATACGCCAGTAGTGGAATTCACCTGAAAAGATGAAGATTCTTTGGCTGTCGACCTGGAAACTGTAATGATCCCATTCTACGGCTTCGTTGTATCCGTCATTGTGGAGCGGCCATTTGGTAGCTTCGGAGGATTTGGCAGTGGAAGGCAGACCGAGAAAGACGGTTGCAATCCATAGACTGTGGAGTACTTTCCCCAGACCAACCATCTTAGAACGACTGGATTAAAGTTAGCAAACCGCTCGACATTGGACATTGTCTCCTTTATACTCCGAAAACCAGGCACATTGCATCATTCTAGGTATAATTCCGGAGTGGTGGAGCTGCTCTAGTCGCATTGAGTTTAGTTAGAAGTCAGTGCAATTTGCAGCGGGGTTAAGCGACGCTCCGTACTCCATCTCCCCCGCATGGCGTGGTTTCCGCTCTGATATTTTTCCTCCATTCACATTGCTCACAGAAGGCCGGTGAGTGATGCTGGAATTGAAAATCTGGAGGTGTCGCATAGGCACAATTCCAATTGGGTCATTGCTGCGGACAAAACGGGCTCAATGTTTACATCCTTCCAGGGTTTGATTGCTTATAGATTGCTTATAGTCTAGCCTCGGTTTGGGATTTCCTGGTAATTGGGAAATTCTAATATCGGAGAGAAGAGACGTTGATTAATTATAAACTTACTAAATTACCTCACATCAAATAAGAGTTTGTAAAATTCCACATACGAGCTAAGCGACAAGCCCACTCATTCCTCCGCAGAAATGGCAAACTTACTCAATGCCCGAAGCCTCGAGCCGTAGAAGTAAAGTAGCCAGATACCAACAATGCCAATCACACTCAGTCCACCAAGAAGACTAGTACCCCTCGCAACCCCTAAATTGCCAAATAGCGGGTGGGCAAACATAACACTGCCACAGGCCAGTGCGCTCCGGAAAAAATCATTGGCTGCGAATAGACTGGCAGCGTACTTCGGGTAAGAGAGAGGAATATACACGAAAACACACTGCATGACAATGAACACGGTGGCACCGTAGATGGTGATACCGATCGTTGGTACGATCCAGTGAATGGAGGCTCGGGCCGTCCAGGCAAAGAGGAAGAGGCCGATTGTGGGACCGAAGGAAGCCGGAAGAGCGGGGAGCAAGCGGGCTTCTTGGACCGGCCACCCGAGACGTGCGATGCGGGGGTTCATCCAGAAATACAGGTATGAAAAATAGATGGCAACGGCCAAGATGCAAGATACCAAGATGCAAAGGAAGACTAGGCCGACTTGGCCGAGATTCATGTTGTAGTCGACGGGATAGACCAGGGGGAAGACTTCGAAGAATGAGTAGTAAATGCCGTAGATGATGGCAGTGTATATCTGGACGAAAAGAACGGCAGGATCTTTGATTGTAATCTCCATGGGCTTGATCAGAGCATCCACGGCGACATCCGAAACGCGCATGTTCTTCTGGTCGATCTCGGATTGAGACAGGAAGCGCTCATTGTTGTAGATTTTGCGAAGGCGCTGGGCACGTCGCAGCAGGATGGTCGGGGTGCTGGTCTCGGGAAGGAAAAGGAGCATTACAATGAAGACGGGGGCAGAGGCCCAGATAGACTCAAAGAGCGACCAACGCCAAGATTCAGCTGGAACAGCAAATCCACTGAGAAGAGGACCCAGGGCAGCTATGATAAGTCAGTATGAAAGTACACGAGAATGGGGAATTGTCACTTACGTCCACAGTATGCCGCAGCAACCCATGCCATCATAGCATATGGCAGAGCATTCAGACTGTACATGTCACCAATTGAGGCACCTCCTGATGCAAGACATGGAGAGCCGAAGAATCCTTGAAGAAAACGTAGAACAATCAAACCAGGGAAATTGCCAACAAAAGCCGTCGGAATGGAGATGATGACAAAGAGGAACATGGTTATAATGTACACGGGGTTTCGTCCAATAATAGGGATCTCACTTAAGGGGGAGAAGATCAAAGGCCCAGTACCGTATCCAAGAACGTATATCGAGAGACCTAGCGTGGCAACAATCTCGCTGACTCCAAACTCCTTCATGATACCCAGCTCCGACGCGGTGTAGATGGCCGATGTTGTATAAACGACAAATGTGTATAGACAAATGATCGTCGTAAGTAGTGCACGCTTTAAATTAGACCAATTATGAGGGTTCTCGTCGTCATCGGTGTAGTACCAATCCACCAAAATCGCCCCATCTTTTGTCTTCTTGGGGGTGATCGGAGTAGACTTGACTTTCTCAAGATCCTGTGCATTCATTTCAGAATCCTCATGTAGAGTCGAGGAATGGCTGATAGCATCGCTTTGGCCTGAGTTATGTCTTCCCTCTTGAGGCTCAGGATTCTCGGGCTTGCTCTTGGTAGCCTCGAGGCTCTGCATCATTTGAATCCATGGCTCGGGGAGTTCGAAGCCAGGCTTCTCTTCGGGATATTGAAGGTATTTATTTTTAGTCAGAAATCGGACCAACTGCCCCATTGGCGCTTCTCGAATAACAGCTTCCATTGCAATGATTCCTCGAAGATAAACTTTGATAGGTATAGTTGTAGGGTCGAAGCACGTAGCTATGATATCGTCGGATCTTGCTGCCGAACAGTGACTAGAAAGTGGCAGAGGCTATTCAACCACCAGAATAACTTTGGAGGTGTTTGCAGGTGTCGATGACCAGGAATGCCGTTCGAAGAAATTGAACATGGTTATATACCGTCACCGCAGCATCATCTGGGTCCTGCCTCATGAGAAATATTATACGGAATTAGGAAATAAGGCCAAAATAAACCAAATATGCTTCGAAAATCTTCCATTGCATCCAATTATGATTATCCATCACGTCCTTTGTTATAAATCAACTCGTCTCAACTCTTCTCCCGCGCCTTTCGAGCACGTCAGACCCACCAGGGAGATGAAATCCCCCGATCCCGAAAACGCATCGAGCCAATAAGGGACGAAGCTACAGCTCACCCATGGATGTACCCTGGATTGGAAATACGAATTATTACTCAGCTAGCTGACACGAATAGCCTCTTTCGTTATCAAACCCTGGCATATGGAGATGGCTTCCATGGCTATGATTCATCGGATTTCTTGGCATGATTTCTAACGTTATCTCCGGATCGGGAGTAAGATCTTAGCCCCGTGCTTGATAGTTATATGACGGAATTACCTTTTGTTTTACGAGATCGATGTCTGTGCGATTGGGTCTGTGCTTTATTCAAGCTCTGAAAGTTGACAAGTTGTGCTCTGCCGTGATGTTTGGAACGTTAAGTGATTAATAATCGAGGCCGCGGGGCTCGGGCTCTGCACGCACCGAGCAGAACATTATTCTTTCGACTGGAAAACGACAGTGATGCCATGATGGTCTTCAAAGGTTTGATGCTCTGGCTTAGGTTAAGGCACGCGATGCTACAAGGTTGTTGAAATTGATCGACCGAGGCTCTAAAGCACTAGTAGTACAATATACCTATCCCATTGATAGGTGAACTAGGTGGATCGTTGATAAAGTTACTATGCCCAGCGTAGGCATATATATGAACTCATTTAAACTTCAAGTATGATGTACAATCCAGTCATATTTCAACTGTCGTGCAAAAGCGGCTATGTCCATGCAAGCAAATCCAAACTGCAGATCGCAAATCGCAAACATTGTCCAATAATCCTTTAGCAACCCTTCCCAAATTCACCAATAAGCGAAGATCCTCAGCATTGAGAATGCTATGCCGTCGAGAAGACCTCAAGGTATCCGTTCTTCTGACGGCTGATGGGGAACTTTCCAGCATACTGGACATAAGTCTACAGTATCACCAATGAACGGTGGGAAAATGACAGTCGTGTGACTATGAGGGTCTTATCACCATTCCACTCGTGTCACAAGGACGAAGTTTTTTTTTCCCCTAACTCCAAGACTCCAAGATAATGCAGCAAAATCAAGGTCGAATTTCCATGATCATGCGTCATTGCCAAGGACCCCGAATGGGTTTTGGCCCTTAGTGTCGGAAACACTTGTGGGCGTATCTTGAGTTGCTTTTTGCTTCTTGGCGCCCTTCTTCGCGGGCACGGTAGAGAATCCGTCGTCGGATCCAGATTGACTGGTAGCCGCGGCCTTTCCCTTGTTGGCAGCCGATGCGCGAGTGCGGATGGGGGAATCAGGGGTGGACTTTTGCTCCACAATCTTCTGCACGTGCGCCTTGATAACTTCCTCGTCGGTGGCTTCGCTGTTCTCACCCTCAATGGCTGCTCTCTGGATTTCGCGGCTGAGGCCCTTGAGAGCGTCCATGCCGGCCTTCTCGGCAGCTTCCATATGGGTTGCCTGCTTGGTGCCAGGATCCTTACGCTTCAAGTACGAACGCACGAAGAAGCGGGCAAACAGGTAAGTCAGGGGGAGGAGGTATGACACATTGAGCCAGATCGCGAACGCCTGGCCTGTAGTGTCCATGCAGGTCACCATCTCCTGGGTGTATCCAGAGCTGGTGATGGGGGCAGCACCAGTGCTGCCAACGTTCTCGGCGATTCCCTCGGCACCAGCGGCGCGGAGGGCAAGCTTCTTCAGCCAAGGAACGACACCTTCTTCAGCGGTGGCAGCAACCACGGTGGGTGCAACCTTGGACAGGTGGCGCAAGGCGGTGCTACCGACGGGGTAGGGGACAGTGTACTCCACGAAGAGGTAGGCAGCAGCCATGTTAGTTCCCAAGACGAATTGGGTAATCTGCATGGTGGTCAAGCTGCGCTTAATCACACCCGGGACACGAATGCGCAAAGCTGTGAAAGTATAGTAGGTGTACTAGATATCCAATTAGTCACTGTGTTGTATACGGTTCTAAGCGAAGGCTTCACATACCATCAGTGCATGGATAGCAGAGTTGACGAGACAGAAGATCCAGATAGGAGCGGCCATGTAACGGATACCAGCCCACATGCACATCATGGCACCGGCGTGGTGGTAAGTCTGCAGGGTGGAGCTCTTCTTGCCCTTTGCCAGGATAATTGCGGTGTCCACGACCTCGTAGAACTTAGAGAGGTAGAAGAGCCAGCCGAAATAAGCGAGGCCCTGGTTCCAGAGACGGCCAACATCCGTCGAATCGGGGAGATCGTTGCTCAGCTTGTAGGCCGGGTTGGAAATTGACCATTCGTCGGTGATAGTGCTGTAAGTTGCGGCATTGCCGTAGCCGCGAGGGCCATTGATCTTGCACAGTGAATCCACGACACCAATCAACCCATTTCTATCGTTGCGATCCGGGAAGGAATTACCAAAGGCCTGGACCATACCCACAAACGTCCACGCAGAGTAGACAGCCAGGAAGACATTGTGCAGCACCACGAAGAGCTTGAACAAAGGCGAATGGCTGAATGCATATGGCTTGTAGCCACGACTCTTATTAATGCGACTGATTATGACGACAGTCAAGGCGTAGACGCTGGCAATAGTAATCGGAACGCGCACATCCAGCACCTGGTTGTAGAGGTCATTGGGGATGTTGAAGGGCTGCTTCCAAGAGAATTCCGACACGTGGGGCGCAGGAATGGTTACAGGAAGCTCAGCTGGAGGGAAGCTGAGAAGGGAAGAGCGAGGGAAGCCGATCCGGATGGTGGCCGGCCCAAATTGGGAAGGCACGTTGAGGTCATACATCGTTGCTCTCCCTATATTGACCAGGGGTTGCGAAGGATTCGAGCGATTGGCAAAAGCCCCAGGGGAAATTCAAGAACGAAGAGAGAGAGAAAAAAAGTAGACCCTCACCAAATCAGTGATAGCCTAAAGAGCGACTCCACTCGCGATAAAAGAAAAAAGACTTATCGCAGTGGAGCCTACGTTTGTTGGGAATTGGGGAACCGAGGTTGACATGTCATTGGGGGAAGGCGACGGGTTTTTGGGTTTGGACATTTTGGGTGAATTGAGCTGAATTGCGCATTTCTTTCTTTCTACATAGTGAAAGATGATGAATTCTAATCATGTATCTTCATTCTTAATTATTCAATACTCTAAGCATGCGACCTTGAGCACATAGGCATCAATACAGAGTAGACGCCTATACCGAATTCAACCGAACCCAACCCAACCCAAATCTCAGCTTTTAAGGCCAAATAAAGTATCGAATCATAATGTGGTCATCCACTCAAGGTCAATCTCCAGGTTTTTCCAGAATTTCATTCCATTGTTCTTGCGTCACACAATGTGGACCTGCTGACTCATCTCGGCTCTAAGTGGATATAACCAGTGGATATACAGTAGGTTCACCGCGGGGGGTTCACTCTGCACGATGATAACATGCACATGCCTGAATACTACTCCCGGGAAAGATCTGTTGTTGGGAAATGATAGTTCGAATATCAGGGGGGCGAATATGCATTGGCAGTTCCCAACATCTTCGGCGCAGTAAGATCGGCCGGATCTTCACATGCGGCCGAGGCCAGGGATGCCAATCATAAGGGAGAATCGGTAAGCTACGTTGTACAAAGTGTCGGAGTATCGGTTTATATTTTGGGGTGATAGTACAACATGAAAATGATAGAAACCCAGCTTCTATGCTATCCAAACACTCCATTGATTTGGCGCCAGGCCCGAGATAAGGTTGTACAAGTCGCATGTGCCCCGCTCAGCGGGGTTTGGTGTTATGAGGTACGGGCGGTGGCGCCGGGACTGATGACTCCTGAGGGAAAGCACCGGGCATCGTAGGCGCAGCGCGCATTTCTGCTCGCTTCGGAGGGGGTGGAGGTGGCTTTTTACGCGCTTGGGTCTCCAAAGTAGGAGAGTTCGGGCTCACCGGTGCTGCTGTCGGTGCTACTGCCGGCGCTACTGTCGGGGCTTTCACCGGTGAATTTGGCCCGGGCGGCCGAGGAATCCGTTTGTTCGCATTGGCCGAAAATTTGCGGTCTTCAACAAAAGTATTGAAGCGTGACGTCACTCCACCCCATTTCTTCTTCCCTATATCAATGGTGTCGGCATGGCGATCGCGAAATCCTGGAGCTGGAGGAAGGAAGTCCGCTGAATTGGCCGGGCGCGGGGCTGGAATCGGCGGAGACCCCTTGTTGGGGGATCCTGAATCGGTGCGCAACTGCGAGAAGCGCGACTGCAAATCCTGAACAGGTGCCTCGTTGGCCTTTGTGGTTTGGGAAGTGCCGGTCGTTCCTCCGATACCAAATTCGGGAACTGACACCCCAGCGTTGGCGAGGCGGGATGCTGCCTCCTGATTCACATATACCTGGGTGGGTGATGGCGACCCAGTAGCGTAGGGTGGTGGGGGAGACGGATTTTGAACAGGCGACTGTTTCCGTGGAGGGAGTCGGGGAGGGAGTTGAGGCTTCGGCTTCAAGACGGTCGGCTTTGCGCTTATGGAAGGAGCAGAAGTTGGTGAGTCGAGGCGTCGGACTGGAGGAGGAGGCAGGTTGATTGTAGACAACCCAGTTGTGTTCACGCGATACGGCACCGGAGGGGACTTTGGCTTTTGTGCTTCCTCTTCCTCCGCTTCAAACATTTGTCGCTGACGGGTATCCTGTTGCTCAATCTGCTCGTGGGCCAGGGGGGCCCCTAGACCTCGCCGGTCCGGGGTTGTCTCGTTCACCGCGGCCGCGCCATGGAAATTGATATGCTTCGGGGGTGGTCCAAACGATGATGGGTCCTTGAGAGATGACAGAGGTTGAGAGACATGTTCACTTTGCTCCGCGCTGGGGTCCCTGCCCTTGCCCATCCATCCCGCCTAAATGTCAGGTTAGTAACCGAGGCATTGGCCACGAACATGGTAACTGACCACTTGATTGATGCCCTTGAAGTCACCACGCCAACTTTCTTTGGCCCCTTCTTTTCCTTTGGGGTGCCAGCCCCCTTTGACAACATTGCTGAATCCACTCATGATAATAGGGTAGATGATCCTTCTAGAATCATTCGGCCACGGTCTTCAAACCCCGCTTACTCCACAGTCACGTGTTTCTTGGTAAGCTTCCCTCAAATAAGGTTGCAGCAGTGACTGTCAACATCCAATGTCGACAGTCTTTCCATACAAAGATCGGATTCGGGATAAGGATCGAAAACATATATATCTTTCAAAATTCACATACTAACTGTGGCTTTCTCACCTGACACCTCCTTGGTTTGCTTCAAATATCCTGACCTTCCGCGTCCTATCAATTTGGATACAAGGCAACAACAAAGTCCAAGAGCAAAGTTGCAAGGAAACACCAGCACAATTATGGGAGGGGCTTGATCAAATTTCTGACAGAGATGTAGAGAATACAAACCTATCCTTACGACATTGACTGCCAGCAGCTCTGCCAGATCAAAAGTCAAAAACTCCACACATGACAGGTTATGGATGTCACCATAATGTTCGATCCAACGTTGAAGAGTTCGAGACGGAAGAACAAACTGAATAGAGGTGGGCGCGCAAGGTTTGCTACTGATCCCTGGCTGCGGATGCTCGAGTGAAATGCACATACTCAGGAGACTACCGAAATACGAGGGATCAACAAGGAGTGGGTTTGATCTAATACGAGATGAGTGCCTCTGGACTGTAGTGTTTGATTATCCATTCCGGTTTTCTTCATGTCCATACGAATACGAAGTACATAAGAGGGGTCCCAGGATATCTATTGATTGATGTCAAGAAGCCGTTTAATGTTTTAGGAGTTTAAATTCTAATGCCAAAATACCGCAGACAATTGTGTACCACGGTGGATTATCAACACCAATCATAATCAGCAAGTCTGACATGGAGCCCCCGAGTGCTTCTGGCTAAACGCAAAACAGCTAGACTTGCCGCCGATCTTACGTGCCGCCCCCAAATGTGAGCCGCCCTCTTTAATTATAGATTTTGACAATGCGGGCGTTTAGTATTACGCGGTCAATGAATCTGATTCTGAAGGAGCCACCTGGACCAACACATCCGATTGAACGTAAGCGTATCTGTAATGAAAGGAGGACGTGTCGCACTGCAAAACCCCAGTGTCCACCTTCTCCACTCCATAATCCTTGGTGACATCCTTCGTACTTTTTATGTTCTTCTCATATCGTGATTATTTGCTGTGTTTGGTTCTCTCCCTTTACTCTGTCGTGAAGACATTCAGAAATTAATGAACTCGAGGCACACCGGTCTAAAACAGAAGTGCAATACGCCGAGCGTGTTAGCTTATGCCCTATTGAGTAGCATCTATTTTGGCCCCCGATCACCCATTGTGCCGCTTTAGTCCTTGCTCCCTTTGTTTGAATTCTATCTTGAAGATCTTTGGCGCTCAGCAAGTCTTTTTACCGATCTGCAACAATTATGGCGATACTAGAATTCTTGAGGAGGCAGACAGCGCCCCAGAATACTGGAGGGAGTCCTAGTGATAATAATGAGCATACTGCCACGACTCAGCATCCCACGGAAGTTGTTCAATCGGCTGCAACTATGACTACGACACAGAGTCAACTGGGGGCGACGCTCCTCAGTGGAGCCGCAACAACGGCGACAGCATCTACGGCGTTAATAACAAGTCCCACGGCTACCTCTACCTCGAGCTCTACCACTACCACTGCGGCAGCCAGTCACTCAGGCGGAGAGTCAATAACCACAAAGCTAGCTATCGCTCTTCCTATAGCCATCGTCGGCGCTTTGGCAATCACGGCTATAGTATTCTTCCTCATCCGTCGTCGTCGCCGCAAGCAACGTGGTGCAGTCCCCACATCACCAACCTACGACACAGACGAAAGAGAAATCATCTCAACTACACAGATACTGTCCGGCCCGCCCATGTCCCAGATCATGGATGTTCCAGCAATTCGAGATAGTGAGGTGTCGGCGGGACAGATGGCAGCGCATGAGTCTCATTCGGAGATGGGCTATGGGGTGACGGTTTCGAGGGATCAGAGGCCCAATGCGACGGAGCAGACTTCGCCAGCGAATGCGGTAGGATCGCAGATACGTTTGCCTTCTGAAAATCATGGGGCCGCTGATGATGATCTGGTTTCGGTTGTTTCTGATGAGCACCGTGCTCATGGGCATGATTATGATGATATGTCTTCGGTGTCGTCCTTTGATGGAAGTAGCCCTAGGCCGAACGACCATCAACATCCGTTCCGATGAAGGACGATTATAGGCTTTTATATTCTTGCAAGTGTATTTGAGCCATGGCGCTGAATTTTTGTTTTATATTGACACCCCATGCTGCATATCTCCAATGTCAAGGTTTCACCACTTTACTTAAGATTTCGGATGAGTAATCAGAGACATCGTGAAAGGTACTTTTAATTGGTAAGGTGCTCCTATGGCTGTTGGCCCATAAAATTCATATATAGAATATCTGCGGACGGCTAAAGCTTACCGACCTCCACCAAGGTCAGGCTTCCACTCTTGAACCAGACCCTTGGACAGTTCGCGGAGTGCCATGGTGGCATACTGACTCGATCCCAACTGAAATTTCAGCACGATAGCTAACTTGTCACCAGCGGGGGCATTGGATTCAGCAGCAGGAGCTTCTGGCTTCGATTCCAGGTTCTCCAAATCGGTCTTGACGAATTGCTGATCCTCCTTGGAATACAGCTTAATGTCGTAGGAATAGTCAGCGCCCATGCGGCTGAAAATCTTGCGGTAGCTGCCACTGAGACTGGCATCCTTCCACTTGCGTCGCATATTGAACGGATCCAGACCGCCGCCCCGCTCGCTGGCCATGAACTCGCGGTAGAAGTCGGTCATCTTATTGGGAGGGTAGATGACATCGAATCCAGGAAGGGGAAGAACAATGTCGAAGAGAGAGTACTTGCCGCTCGCAACCTCCTCCGCTGTCAGAGCGCGCGCCCGCGTGAACATGTCATCAGTGGAGTTGGCGCTATCTCCGCCTTGGGGCACCACAATGATCTCTCCATCCGCATCAATGGTATCGGAGTTCTCAGCTGCGCCCTTTTCCTTGTCTCGGTGCTCCTGCACAATAACAAGATCGCCCTCGACCACTTTGTCGCCGTAGAGACGCCAGCGTTCACTAGCAGCACAGTTCCATACGAGGGACTGGTACGCATGTACGTACATGAGTCGCAGGTTCCGAGGAATAGCCTGCAGAGCTCCGAGATAATCATTATTTCCGTAGCCCTGTTGACGAATGATACTGGCCTCTGCGGAGAACTTCCGCGGGAGCTCGTTCAGAGCATCGTTAATGTTGCCTGTGGTCTTGAAAATATGGATCGCCTTGGCGCGGGACTTGTCATCAGTGCTGATGAGAGCGGTTGAGGCTTCGCCTTCCTCTGCCGCGGCGAGAACATGAGGGGGGTAGTGCAGAATAGCATTGCAGGCACCCTCAAAATCATCCTGAAGAATCTTAACACCAACTGTGTCGGTGCGAGTCGAGAAAGTTCCAAATCGCTGCAGTCCATAATAGTTGAAGTAACCACGGTCGTGGAGGTTCTTCAACGAGGACCCAACGATCTCGGTGGCCTTCGCGACAGCAGCTTGGGGGTCTTGAAGGCTAACGCCGGGAACTTGGCAGTCGCGAAGTGTGATAACAAACTCATTCCCGTGAAGATCTCCAAGCTCCAGGCCGTGCTTGCGGTACTCGAAATCGCCCAAACGAGCATTACGAAGGGTAGCGTTCAGCTTGGCAAGCCGGTGGGCGTGAACGCGGACAACACAGGCGCGCTGTGCAGTGACGCCACGGCGATCCTTGGTACCAGCAAACTGGAACAACTTGGCGTTCATCTTCATCTGACGAGCCAAAAATGAGATTACCTCCATGGTGTCCTTGTTCTCTTTGTAGATTGTGAAATGAAGGTATTGACCACCCAACTCATCCCAGCTCACCCGGCCACTTCCGGAACGGCCACCGCCACGTCCACTCTGCTGCTGAGCGTTGCGCTTGAAGCGGTTGGCGGCCGGCATTATGGCAAGGTTGCCCTCGTTATCGGTAGTAGACTCCAGCTGTGACTTGAAGATACGACGAATCGCCATGTGAATCTTGGTACGTTGGTCCCGGTCGGTCACCTGAAGGGTGACCTTTCCAAATTCAGTCGGTCTGGCTTTGCGATCGGCCATGGCGCGCGCATGGATGTCAATGGTGTCTGTAGCATTTTGTTCACCGAGACATTCACAGAGCAAGGCCCTGTCTTCTTCCGATAATTTGAACTCGGCATCGGGGGCCTCTTCCTTCGCGGAAGGTGCAGGCTCTTGGGTTTCAGGCTGTTGTGTCTCGTTCTTCTTCTCGCTCAGAGCCTCGGGTACGGATGGGTTTCGGAGATGAAGGACTTGACCGGAGGGTGTGATCTCATTGACCAGGAAGTCAGTGTATCTGAATTAAGCGTGTTAGTAAGAGTGGTAATATCTCCCTGCTCAAGACTGCGCACCTCTTCTTCAAGGTACCGGAGAATCCATCGATGTTTCCGGTAACCAGCTCCCTGATGCCGACTTCTCGTTCCTTTGCAGCCTGCGCATCCTCTACAGCCTCAGTCTTGGGCAGCACATCAACAATGACGTCAGCTTCAGACACATCGGTCTTTTGCCGCTTCTGCGGCGGCTCGACAACTTCTGGGCGATCCATTGTAGCGTGATGAATCGAAGTCGTTGCGTCGTTGCAGAACTTTTGGTCACGTATCGGGAATAGCGCAGTAGGGCCAGCCCTAAGATCCGGATCGGGAAGTTTCATAACAGTCAGATGAGGCTCTTACTTTTCTCTGTAGGACGAATATAAGGATTAAAACGACACTCTTATTTTATGAATCGATCATGACAGGATGCTATTGAATAGCTGGCTCTTCCAGCTGTGTTTCCAGGGCTTCCAAGTGCCCCCAAATCGATGATTGACACAAGCATGGGGACTGTTCATCCCTTCCGCTTTACTATGCCTTTGTCCATTTGCCCAAGCATTAATGGGCAAAACACACAATCCCCCGAATTCTTTTCCCTCTTTGGCTTCAGATCCATTGACACATAATGTCTCTTGTAGACGATGAAAAGGGGCCCATGTCACACGCTGCGACGGGGCCTCTGAAACCCGGGGACCCAATTCCCCAAGGGCAGCATCGGCCTCAATTGATCTCGTAATCAGTGGATGTGAAGCAGGTAAACTATCTGTCAATACATCCAGTATGGCGTCGGTGAAAACCCCCGGACCAGTTATTTCAAGCGTCGTTAATTCGTTGTAACGCGGACCTATAAAGAAATTACTCTCGTCCAAGTGGCGCTTGGTGTGCGATATGACTCGAACAATCACTTCTCGCAACAACGGACTAAAACGTCGCGGTGCGTAGATTGTGTATTGGAGGAATCCGTAGGGACGCGCCCAGTGCCAGAAGTGCATTTCCTCAGAGGTGGCAAAGGGTTCGTCGATCTCGATCCCAAGGACGAGGGAAACATCAGCGCTCTCGTTGAATACCAAATCTTTTGTCGCCGGGCAGTCTTTGATCTTGCGGGCTGGAACCACATCCATGTCTGCATAGTAGCCACCAGAGTACCACAGCACAAGGTACCGTAGTAAATCACTCCGCTGGACGAAATGCGGATAGGAATGGTAAAGACTGGCAAGACCGGGCACGGAGGAAAAGGTAATTGTGACAAGCTCTTCAGCCAATTCGCCGGTGATGAGCTATAGTGCATGAAGAAATAAAGTATTTAGCCAAGGGAGCACGATACCAGCCAAGAGGCTTGGGTTTCACCTTGTATGACCATTCGGGATTCTTTTCCTCCATCTGCAGTGAATATGGACCGCGATTCTCAGGCGTCGGAGCATCTTGCAGAAGCATCTGCCATATCATATCCCACGATTCATCACCACCGTGTAGTGCCCGTTCGTGCTTCTCAATGTCTTGCAAGGCATCCGATATCCGTTGTTCATATTTGACATCAGGATTTGTGCGGAATCCGGAACGATGTAGATATCGGGGTTCTTTCTCGGTCTGCATGTCTGGGCGGAGGTTCAGAGCGCTCTCCAGTGACGCTAGAGCGTTTATAATAGTAAACATCACTAGACAAGCGATCCCCGAGGCAATGTTTAGTCGCCCTCGAGATCTAAAAATTCGCAATCGCGGAGGCATGGTTGACGATGCATGGCTGGAGTCGGGGGAGACGAACGCTATGAACAGAGCACATCGAGGCAGTGCACAGTTGTAAGGCTCGCAAATGACCTAGGGACTAAGGCTGAACAGTTCTCGAAACATTAGCAGACTTGGCGTCCATCTTCTGGTTGGGTGGGTATTGGTTGTAACTGCTGGACCCTTGGTATAGTCTGCGGGGCGGGCTTTAGTGCTTATTGCTGTGAGCCCCGTTCCCCACAAATCCCCAAAATAGATGCGACATGAAATTCTATCTTGTGCCTCCAAAGCTATTCAGTTTCCCTAGCCAAAAATAAGTACACATTTTATCAATCCTCACATTGATCTATAGCCAAGCTGTTCGAACCCCCCTCTTATTTATTTGTTTGCATCGCTTTACTTACAAGCAATGCCCCATTTGCCGGAATCGGAACATTTGAGACATGATTGGTACCAATCTTGGAAGCTATTAAGCAGTAATCCAGCCAAGGTCCATTAGGTACCTAAACAGGTTGTTAAATTCATGCCTGTCCGAAATCATATCATTCCATTCCGTCATCAGTCATTATTCGTACAGTACAGTTCCCGATGGTCCAACTGCAAACCCCTCCATGCAACCTGGATCCCATTTGTAGATCCTTTAGTACCATAGAAGCCTTAATCCAACACAACAACATTATCAATATCGTCATCAGACACAACAACACATGCATCGTCGTCATCATCAGACACAACAACACAAGCATCATCGTCATCAGTATGGGCCGGACGCAAAACCATCTCGATCTTCTTCGCTTCCTCGCTTCCTTCCCAAGCCTTCTTGATTGCTTTAACCTCAGGCCATACCCTCTCTCGCGCCTCGCATCGTTCCAATCCAGATGCAAGTAGCCTTTCATAAGGCGTGTGGTTATGCCGGATATGAGCTTCAACGGCGAGCGTAGCCTTACGTTTATCTGTCGTAGTCGAAGTACGTCCTACCCGCCCAGACCCCTTGAGGAATGCGTGGTTCAGGATTATTTCGAGCGTCTCATTGGGCATCAATGGAAACACATTGCGGAGCAATTTCCGGCCACGCGTGATGAAAGTTCCATCGCGGACTTTGACAGCGCTGGCACGTTTTTCTGCCGTTGAAGTTGCGAGCTTGGACACATTTGTATAGATTTCTTCTGGGACTCTGATGCCCAAGGTTCGCTTGGCAGCCTTGTCCTGTGGTTTTGTCAGTAGTGAGGTCTCGGTGCAATTGTGTTTGTTGTAGACTTGGAATGACTCACATAAACGAGGTAGACTAACCGATTGGACGTCTTGGTATTAGTTCGGCAGTGTCTGGTTATGTACACGTCGCCTTTGGGGACAAACACATAGCC
The DNA here is from genome assembly GCF_028828015.1 of Penicillium pulvis. NCBI lineage: Eukaryota > Fungi > Ascomycota > Eurotiomycetes > Eurotiales > Aspergillaceae > Penicillium > Penicillium pulvis. Next base: position 7,137,043 of record NW_026643080.1, read on the forward strand.
TTCCGGCATGGCGGCACGCTCAAATATGTTCTGTGTAACGGTAAGTATTCGGACTGCCCGGCCAATTATCAAAGTATTGGATAGTGATATACTTCTTCTAACGGATCTTCTGAGTCAGGAAGGATGCCAGGTTTTGACGGAGCCTTGGATCTGGGGGGCTTAGATCTGGAGATCAGTGAAGAGTTGCGAGAGCCTGTGGCGTTTGGGGAGGAGGCGAGGTCTGAGGAGCGTTTATGGACTCTTCGATGGCGTCGACCAGTGAATCTCTTCCGGCGATGAATTTCTGGCTTTGTGCGTGGTATCATAATGGAATTGTGCAGTGAGGGTGGAACAAGGGTGGTAAGAGTTTGAGTCAACAATGCCCGGGGATGTTGCCTGTGGTTTTTGAGCCCTTTCGTGGTACGTGATCGACAAATACCCTTTGACTGATTCCCGTCTTTTCGTTCAAGGCTATCTAAGGCTTCGATGAGCAATCTCTTTGAACTCACTATTTGAGACACCCGTTGAATGCGGCGTTTGATCGAAGTGGCTGTGGGGTGACATGTGCCTGAGATATCAGGCTGCCAGGGGAAGACTTTCAGATCCATGGATGGAATATCTCTAGTCCCGAGGTCGTATACACAGGGCTAATTCGCAATAATATTGTATAATTATCTGAATGAAGGACAAGCCAGACAAGTAGCCCAGGAGACTAATAGTTCAAAATGACTATTGGTGGAAATTTCCAGTATTTATCTCAACAAATAGGGAGATATATATCTTGTCAAGTGTGGCGATATGCGTGCGTTCACCTGCCCAGGTCGGCATTGGGATTTAGTAGTAATTATATAATAGTCTTCCAAGGTTAGAATAAATGATAGAGACAAGAAAGAACATAATACATATATCTCTATCTTCGCGAATCCCACCAGGCGGCGAAATAATAGGTACGGGATTTATTATATCGGAAGGTACTCCGTACTTGGAGAAATATGAACCTCCGGGGCCGAAGTCTCTCAGTGTTTCAAAATGTGACTTGATATGTATTCAAGTTCAAACATTCAAAGGAAGCTTGATTCTTCGGCCCTGGAGAGGCCCACGCTGTCAGTACCTGCTCTGGAGGTCGGCAATGAGTGGCCTAAGCACCAATGAAAGGCACGATCCAATAATAGATCTGACAAAGATCATAAGCGGGGTACAATTTTACAGCTAGACGAGCTCTAGGGCTGCGTACTTTGTACTGCGTAATGTAGACCGGGGAAACAGCATGGGACTGGAGCCGTACGGGGCCATCGCAGCTTCAGTGGAGCCAGACCTTGATCAAGTGTTTTGCCGCAGGCATGGATTACAGGTTTAGGCACGTTGTTTGCTTCCGTACGTACAGTCAGGAAATCAAGATCCGGAACAGGATCCGCAGCGGATCCGTGCCCAACTGCACCTAATCCATGATTCGGCCCAGTCAGAAGCGCCACGGCGTGACCCATCTCCACCGGTCGCCAGGGGATCGGATGGAGGATGGAAAAATGCTTCCGAAACAGCGAAAGACTCTGGATGGAATTGTGATCAACGAGATCTGGAAAGAAACGGCATCGGATCCCGGTAGGCGGGGGAGCTCAAGGTGGGGATTCGAACAAACTGCGGGAGAAAGTCGGAATCCGAGACCCCATCGTTGGCTATCCGCATGCTCAGGTGGAAGTATTAAATCTGAGATGAGGGGGCAAAAGTACAGTGACAGGTAGACCACAATTAACGGACATGAGCCGCGAATCACGCAAGGGCGAACGAAGCGACGCTAGCGCAGGACCAAGATCCAGGTGCGCCAAGCTGGCTCGTATGCCAGGGGCCGCGAATTAGCTGTGGGCGATCCTCGAATGAGACTATGCAGGAACCAACGAGAAGGGAACCTTGGAACTCAATCATCCTGGTTGCAGAGGGGTCTTCTCCCCAGTGGTTATCGAGCCCCCTCTGGCCCCCGGGGAAGATGATGGGATTAGAATCATCTTTTCTCCATAGAAATCCAAACACATGGACTCTGGAGACTGGAGAGACTCGAACTCGATAGCAGATACTCTCTCCACTTTCAGGGGACATGTCGTCATCGGTCAGATTGGCCCGCTCTGGGGCTCACGGACAAAGCGTGAGATACAACTGGCTCGTTTCCTATGAAAGCTTGGAACCCCGAACAAGGCTCGATCTCGTCGGCCCAAATACGGTTCTAGATCGGCAGTCTTTTCCCCAAGGAGAGTGATTACTCCGGAGGTTCAATAGCATTTCAGCTGGGCGGTGCACATGTGAGCTGAGAGATTCCACGGAGTATGACTTTTCCTTATCGCGGGGGTTTTCTGCCCATGTATAACAAAATTGTACTCTGCTGCTATTATAGAGAGTAATTCCAAGTATAAAGCAAACATCGGAACCTTTATAGTGGAGATCGGTGGAGGCTCATCTCAAAGAGAGGAAAGGTCCCCACGCGTGAAGAAAAAAAAAAAAAAAAAAGTGACAAACAGAGAAAAAGGAAAACAGATTTTCTTTATCTCCAAATCCAATTTCCCCGTTCTCCTTACGAACGAACTCTATTTAGGATCATTGGACAAGGAACTTTAGGACCTTTGAACAAGATTGAAACTTTACCTTTGGTTTCGAATTGGCCCCCAATTAAAAACCTCCCCAATCTAGATCTAATGATCGTGACTCCTCTTCAACCTTAACCTTGCAGCATTCCTCTTCATTAAGGTTGCCTGGCAGATCAAACCTTCAATGGTTGCTGGGACTGAGTTGCTGACATGAGTTGGGATCACCCTGTCCACAGGTATGCTCCCCTTCCCCTTCCCTCCCTTTCCTCGTGCGGGGTGCCTTCTCCCTTTAGAATGAAGACTGGCTTGTTCATACTCTTTCATGCCCCATTCTTCGACTATGCTAACCCACCCGGCCATGTTCAGCTTCAGCTATCCGAACGGCGAACCTCAAACTCCCACGAGGACTCCTACTACGGCCGCTTTCGACTCCTTTACTACTCCGAAACTCGAGTCAAGTTTCTTTGACCCTCGGGTCACCTGGGATACTGCCGACCCTTATGCCTCCAGTCCCGAGTTCCTACGGTCCCCTCAGAAGTTCGCCCTCGGTAACCCCTCAAATCCGTTCAAGACAGAGTCCCTCGACCAATGCATAGGAGACTTCAAGGATGGAAGGATTCTGGAACAGACCGATACCGCTAGGCGCATTCGCCCCGTGAAGCCAATGCCGGATATACGTGAGGATGGCCCCCGGATAGGGGATTCCGCAAAGTCCGCAGCTTCAATGCAGACACCACCACCCACCAGTGCCTCCAGGCGGAAGATCCCCAACTTCGACCCGCTGGCCAGTGTCGGGAGAGGTACCACTCCTCGGACAGGAACCCATCTGGAGACCCCCAGCCGATTGCTGGGAGAATCTCCACGGATGTTTGGTAATCTGCAGTCATCGCCAGATTTCTTCCAGCTGGCCTCGTTGAATCCGACGGGGTCTCCCCTCTTTCCACAACAGCGACTGTTCTGGGACCAGGACCATGAACAACCTCCGCACGACATCCCTCTTCCAGGCACTCACAGAAATACTGACCACCCGCCAAAAACCACCCCGAACACCGCTATAAAGACAAACATTCCCCAATTGCCAACTATTGACGGCTCCATGGACTTGCCAGAATTCAGCGGGTTTGGATTCTCATGCCACCCTACTGATGCAGCCCTGTTCCCTGCCCCATTCTCTACCTCCCCTCGCCGGCCGGTGGCGAAGGCAGAGGACCCCGCCATGTTCTTGAGTTCGCCTGCTCGCCGGTTCGGTGGACCTCAGACGACACCGGAACGAAAATCCCTACGTGGAATGCGACAGCCCTATCACCACCAGATTGAGGAATCAAAACGGGAAGAGCTCCTGCGGTCCCACAGTCAAGACCGCCAGGGCGTTGGATCCTTCTCGAGTGTATCAGATGACGATGATTATACACCTAGGGTACGACCAGGGTTGACTAGGAGTGTAACGCACACTGCTATGACGAGTTCCTCCCATCGCCCGCTTAGCCAGGCAGAAAAACCCTCCAATAATGGGATTCGCAAAAGCCCTTCAAAAGGACGGCTATCTCCAGTTAAAGGGATGCGTCCTGCTTCCCTAGCACGATCGGCCTCGGCCGCTTCATTCACCACTCGCTCCCAGTCTGTCGTGCTTCGTATCGGAAGAGATGGTCGGGCGAAGGCTGAAATGGAACCTGTTGATGAGGGTCCCTCGGGTTTGACTGATCCTCTGACTGGGATGGATCTTGACGGTTCCGCCACCGAAAGTGAAGCCGACCCTGCCGAGTATTCAGAATATCCTGTCCTGCCTCGGTCCCAATCATCGTTTTCCTTGTTGGACAGCCATTGCCCTAACTTGGCCCGTAGTGATTCTGGGTCCCGACCCCCGTCCAAGGGCTCCTATGCCTCCATTGGCTCATCACACTCCGGGCGAATGTCTCCTTGGGCAGGATCATCTCGGAATGTCTCCGGTAGATCTACGTATCGTGGGTCGCCCGAGGCCATCAAGCGGACCCCGAAGCGGCATTCATCATTGCTCCACTCTGATGCGACATATACTCGGGGTAGCGTGGCTTCCCAGTTATTGCCTGGAGATGAGGATGACAGCGGTGATGCCCAGGCTGCCCTCCGACAAGTCCTCAAGGAGCGTGGCCGTCCCAGGCCTTCTACAGGTGGCTACGGGGCTCGCCTCGCACGATCATCACATTCATTTGCCCATCTGCGATCATCCCCCCCTCGTATGCACAGTGATTTTGATATCCAATCCCGACATTCCAATGCATCCCCGACCACGGTGACCGATCCCGACTTAGCCACTCCCCACACGGAGCGACACAGCAACCATAGCAATCCTAGTAATGCTACCCGCTGTATTTGTAACTCCATGGACAATGGTGGGCACCTCATGATTCAATGGTCAGTCGTTACTCCGACGATTTCTTTCGCTGATGTCCACACACTAACCTATTTCTAGTGAATCCTGTACCCACTGGCTCCACACCAAATGTGTCGGGCTCGAACGAGCCAATCTCCCCTCTTTCTACGTGTGTATGTTCTGTGACCAGACCCCGTCGCGGGGAAACCGTGTTCGATCGGGCTACGGACCCGGTGGCGGTCCCCCCTCACCTTTAGCGCATAAATCATTTCGGTTCCGGCAAAGCTCCCGTTGAACTGTTGATGTACTCTGACGACTCTTTTCCTTTGTTCCATCCTGCATCAGCCGCGCGGTCCCCGTCTTGTATTCCCTAATCTGTTTCCCTTTCTCGATGATACCTATGTACTTTTGTACTATTACCACATATCCCCTTCTGCTCATATGGTCCCTTTGGCAATCCGGGATCCAATAGAAATTCATTCGGATATTTATGTCCTACGCTGTTTACATATTGCATACGTATAAACAAAGAACCTCTAATACAACCGGACCGGGACATATAGATCACCGGACCGGGATCTGCGTTGATGAGGGTCACGTGCTAGATCGACCTTGTACCTTATCGGCAAGCGCTCCCGAGATTTGTTTATCTCGTGATTATCATTGGCTGAAAACCTTATCCACCTCACCGCCTTTTTATCGGTTCCTGAAGAAAGAATCGACTCCCCGCAAAATTGAAAACGGAGCCATTCCCTCTTTGCTCGTGTGCACTTCACTCGTTTCGTTTGCACCATGTCTGCCTCGATTCCTGGCTCCCGTGACCTCCCGGTCTCTCAGTATGATTTGACTACCTACTGGGGCCGTGTTCGCCATGCCGCAGACATTTCCGACCCGCGGTGAGTCAAGTGTTTTCGCCTCCCGTAAACACATTACTGATTTGTTAATTTAGCACACTGCTCACCGGACCTGCTGGCTTGGAGCAAGCCAAGGGTGTTATTGCCCAATATAAACAAAACAAGATTCCCTTCATGACACCGGATCTATGGAGCGCAAAGAAGATCGTCGACGCTACTTTGCATCCCGGTATGGGCTGAGCCAGTTGGGAAACCAAAGCAGATTGGTCGCTAATAAAAATCACTGCAGATACTGGCGAACCGGTCTTTTTGCCATTCCGCATGTCCTGCTATGTCATGTCCAACTTGATTGTGACGGCGGGTATGCTTACCCCGGGTCTCCAGGTGAGTCAACTGATCTACAACTCCACGCTACATGCAGACTAATGCGTCACCCCTATATAGACCACTGGAACTCTCCTATGGCAAATCGGTAACCAGTCGCTCAATGTTGCAATCAACAATGCCAATGCCAACAAGTCGACCCCCCTGTCGTACTCCCAGATCGCCAAGTCCTACTGCATGGCTGTTACCGCTTCCTGCTCCGTCGCCCTGGGTCTTAACGCATTGGTCCCTCGCCTGAAGAGCATCTCCCCCAACACCCGCCTTATCCTCTCCCGCCTTGTCCCCTTCGCTGCCGTCGCTAGTGCCAGTGCCTTAAACGTCTTCCTCATGCGTGGTGAGGAGATCCGCCAGGGTATCGATGTGTACCCTGTCCTATCCGATGAGGAGCGTGCCAAGCGCGAGGAGATGGAGGATGCTGAACCCCTGCAGAGTCTGGGCAAGAGCAAGAAGGCCGCTACCATCGCTGTCGGTGAGACAGCCATCAGCCGTGTCCTGAACGCCACTCCCATCATGGTGCTTCCCCCTCTGATTCTTGTCCGCCTGGAGAAGACCCAGTGGCTTCGGGCTCGTCCTCGCATGATCCTGCCCGTCAACCTGGGTCTTGTCTTGACCACCTCTCTCTTTGCCCTGCCTTTGGCCCTGGCTGCCTTCCCCCAGCGTCAGGCTATCAGTGCCAGCAGCCTTGAGGAGGAGTTCCACAGCCGTGGTGGTCGTGACGGCATGGTCGAGTTCAACCGTGGAATGTAAAATTTGCTTTTTCTTAGCACTGGCGTTGCAGCGTCTGCATTTGCATGCAGGTAGATACTTTTTTTTTTCCTTTTTGGGATGCACATGCCTTTTTGCATAGATTTGGATTTTCCTAGGTATATATGTGGTTTTCAAGCCTAGCATTGCAATTCTATCATCTATCCTGATTCATTCAACAGAGGCGGCTTCCTTGCCTGGAGGACCTGTTCTAACTGTGCTGCAATGTTTAACAACTCATCATCGTTTCCGTGTCGACCCATCAATTCTATTCCAATTGGAATACCCCGAGGGGCTGATGCAGTAGCAGGACTAAAGCCGGCTTTATATCAATTAGTCTCGAATGAGTTACAACCCTGACACGTCACAAACTTACCTGGAATGCAAATCGCAGGGTTCCCGGTCACAGCAGCTAACACCCCATTGCGATTCGGCTGTCTCATTTCCCCAGCATTGACAACTAGCTGTCGCTGATGCGGATATACCAGTACATCCAGTTCATACTTGTCAAAGCACCGCCGTACCGATTCCTTCAGAGCTGCTATAGTATCAAGACGAGATCGGTACTCCTTGCTCGTGCGTGAGTATACCGCAGGATCAAGAAGAGGAGCATAGAAGACTTCCGTGACAGCTTCTTTGTCATATTCTCCACTGTGCGATATAGCTTGAAGCGAGAGATATGGAGTTGATGATACGTGCTGAGACTGAAGAAAGGAATCGAGACAATCCTTAAATTCAAAAGGCTGGGTATCTGCATTGGCGAGGAGGTTCGCTAATGTCCAGTCTGGATCTGAGTCCACGGGAACCAAAATGATATCCAATTCGCCTTGAACAGTATTTAACGTATCGCGAACGACACGTTGAACTATGCTGTTCTCGGCAATGACCTGTTCAGAGCAAGCTATGGCATCATCGAGTTCAAAATACGCTTTCAAAAATCCAAATCGTGATGCGCGCTGCTGCTGCTCATGACAAAAAGAACCAGAATAGGAAGTACTCATTGATCCACTTAATGACCCCCTCATGACCTCATATATAATCCTAACATCACCCACTGTTCGTCCCATGGGACCAGCTATATCCTGTGTCTCAGAAACAGGGACAATCCCCACACAAGAGACACTCCCCATTGACGGTCGAAACCCCACAATCGAACATGCAGATGCCGGGGACCGCAAAGAATTCATTGTGTCAGTTCCACATCCCACTAGTCCCAGGTTCGCTGCTAAGGCTGCAGCTGTCCCACCGGATGAACCACCCGGAGTACGGGATAAGTCATATGGATTGAGCGTCTGTCCGCCCAGAGACGAAGTCGTTGTTCCATGTAGAGCGAATTCGTGAAGATTTGCTTTTGCCAGAATTAGAGCGCCGGCGTTGATCAGGTGCGTGACTACCTCGCTATCTTTGCTGTGGAGGGTTTGTAAGGCCTTGGTCCCTGCGCTTGTGGGGAGGTTTGAAGTTGTATAGTTGTCCTTGAGGATTATAGGGACTCCATGGAGGCGTTTTAGAGGAAGTCCGTTTTGAATATGATGTTTTATCTCTGTGTCTTTTTCGATCGCTGTGGTCAGGGCGTTGGGATTGATTGTTATGAGTGTTTTGAGTGTGGGGTCGTGCTGTTTGATTCGGGCGAGGTAGATGCGTATTACTTCGCCGCAGCTGGTTTTGCCTTGGTGGAGTAAGTGATGGTATGCTGGAATGGTGAGCTCCAGTATGTTGGGTTGCTGGTGTGTATTCATGTTGTGTTGACTATCTAGTAATTTGATTTGAGGGGTTGAGTGGGTTGGCGTTGGGATGCCGATCTGAGAGCGGTTTAGTGGTTGTATACCCCAAATTTATACTCCAACTTTGGGGAATTTAACACCTACACCCGCAAGTACTAAGCGTCCTTGGGCATGCGGCACTGTCGAACGAATGACTATGCCAGCAGAGCGATGTTTGCTACCCAGATCTTGCATTATAGGGGGAGATTCGCTAGCCCGTCCCTTTCTTCTCTCTTCTAGAGTCTACACTCGACATATTTTGGAATGCTGCACTCGCATGTTTTAATTCAAGCATGATGGTGACTCATGAAATCCAAGCGCCCTGGATTGATTATAAGCTACTGATACAAATGCATAAACCTTGGAATATTATAAGATTGCTGTACGGGACAATGAAGCAAATCCCAATTTCCGAGGATCAATGGAGTCGGGCTAGGGCCCGGCCAATGCCTATGTACACTCTCCACTCCGGTACATGACGCCAGAGAAACAAATTCAACATGGTATAAAAAAACGCAACGTAAGGATCTCCAAACCCCACATGGGTAGTCGAAAAAAAAAATAAGTCAAAAAAGTAACGATCAAACGGCAGAGGGGATGGCAAAATGATATAAGAAGTAAAATATCACGATGGGAATCATCATCGTGCGAAATGCTAGACCGGGGTCGGACAGGGGATCAAGGACAAGATAAGAAGAGAACCGTGCCCCGACTGCCCAGGTGGTACAGAGTTCAGGGACAAGCCAGGATTGTGCGTGTTCATCAAACCAGCCCTAAAAAGGCAGCCGCCGGAGACCAGGAGAGAGAGAGAGAGAGAAGAGGAGAAAAAGACAGCAGTAAAAGAAACACATCATGAGCATCATTTTCCTAATGTGAAAACACCATCCCATTTCCATCCGTAATAAGAATTACCCAGAACATATGAACCATCTATCCATAATGGACCCAAGAGACGCCGGTGGATCCCCTAAAGATACGTGTCGCGAAAGCCTGATGAGGCGCAAAAGATTCACAAGAAGATATAGGGCTAGCGAGCGCTGGGGCGATGCAGGCCCATGCCGATCCTATAGGCTTCTGTGCCATCATCGATGATGCTCTCTTTGAACCATGGGTGCTTCAATGCATCCTTGGCAGTGATGCGTTGCTTGGGGTCGTAGACAAATATTAGGCGTAACAGGTCTAGGAATTGTCGGTTGAAAGGGGTACTGGTAGGAATGAAATCCTGCGCATAAGTTAGTAAGAAGCCTCCCAGAGCGAGTGACAAAAAGAAAACATACAGTTAGTTCTTTCATTGCACGAACATACTTCCGGGATGCCCGGGTTGTTTCTGTATTCGGATAGTCCAATTTGTTGCGGACGAAATATCTAAGAGTTGGGTCAGTAAAAGATCATGCACGTAATCGGAGAGTGACCTACTTGGCGGCTGAGTTGTGGTTGCCCCCACGTCCGGCCATAACTTGCCGGATCAATCGCGGATCGATCTTGTGTCCGATGACTGCCTCCATCATGGCCAGGTGTTCAAGGTTGTCATGAGTCTGAAACAGGGCATCTCCGGTGAAAAACTCGACTAGGATGCATCCAATACTCCATATATCACAAGAGAAACTCCACCCTAGGTTTAGAATGATTTCAGGTGCCCTGTAGTGTCGTGTGGAAACAACCGAAGAATGGTATTCATCGTCGAAAGTGGCAGAGCCAAAATCGATTAGCCGGATCTCGCTGTCAAGAAGTACCCGCCGCTGGCGGGCATTTCGAGGGTTCGCGTGGGAGGATGAGGGGATGGAGCGGTTGTATGTAAAAGTTTGGTAGGCGTTGCTGACAAGGAGAATGTTTTCGGGTTTCAAATCGGTGTGAATGAGGTTGAGGTCGTGAAGGACTGCAATGAGATTAGTGGTCAGATTCTATTTTCGTCCTTTGGTGAGCAATCAGGACTTACAGGCCACGCTTGTAAATAACTGGCGCGCAAAGCTCTGAATCTGACTGCTGGGGAACGGAACGAAGCCGTTGCCTTTCAGAAAATCAAATACACTCTGGCCCAGCAAGTCGGTGACGATGCAGATATGGTTCCGGAAATCAAAGCAGTCTCGCAGGTGAATACATTTGTTGCGATTGCTTTTGTCGTTCGAGGCTAGAGTTGACAGCACTCGCAACTCGATACGGGAAGCGTCCCTGTACTTTTGGATGGAGCGGATGATCTTGATTGCACAGCGGGCCTTTCGCGTCTTGTCATAAGCCTCCACCACTTTTCCGAATGTGCCCTGGCCTAGAAGTTTGATAACGGAGTCTAGCACAGAGTTAGTCACATCGGTACCAGCCTTGGCAGCAAGCGTAGGTTGTGAACTTACATCGATCGGTCAACGGTGTATCGGGAGTCACAATGTAGTGACCATCGTCGTCGTCGAACTTTTCATGTCGTGCACTCGTGTACTAAATGAGAACTCGAATTAGTTCGATTACATACAGCAAAATGAGGGGGAGCCGGTCACGCACATCACGAATGACAGGCACAGGCACATCTTTGGCTTTGATGACCGGGTGCGGTGGTGGAACATATTCGAGAAACGCGTCGCCCACAGTCTCAAGTTCGCGTCGTTTTTGCTCGTCGCGGGTTGACTTCCGAGTGGTCCGCTTACGCTTTTGACCAGCTGAAGCATCTTCATAGTAGATACCGTTGCTGGCGCCTGTGCTGCCCTGAGAGCCCAGTGACGTCGGGGCTGTCGTGTGCAAAGAGGTAGTTCGGTCGGTTGAGAGCGAGTTCGACGAATCCTCCCCATACTGCTGTGGATTGATGGAAAATGAAGGTCGGTCATAGTAGCCCAAATCATAGGCAGTCTCGATTCCAGTGCGTCGCCGCTTGCCCGCAGGCTGGGGTACAGCTGGTTGGCCGGCCGACGCGCCGTGACCCGGAGCTGGCGCGGGTTTAGAGGGTTTGGAGGCCTCAGGGCCTGGACTGTCATCTATCACAATGACTTCTTTGGGGATACCATTCTTATAGAATTCGCCCCAATCAGGCTTCTTCTTCCGACCGCTTTGCGAAGGGGCCGCGCTGGAGCCACTTTGATGGGAAGCCATGCCCGACGGGGTCGTTGTCGCCGGCGCGACTCGAGTAGATGGGTTGTAGGGAAGGGTGGTAGTCGGAGCGGTGGTTGGCGAGGGGACGGAGTAGGTGTAGGGATTTGTCAAGCGAGCCCCTGCGGCGGTCGTCGGGGTTGGGTAAGAGGTCGTCGCCTGGTATGAAGAATGGGGGTATCCGTAGCGCTGATGAGAGGGATGGGTTGCAGTAGCTGTGGATGGTGTGGACATTGTGTACGGATCAGTCTCGTCCGTCACACGAACGGGGTCCCAGGACGCGGAGAAGAGGGCGTTCACGACCGATTGCCGGTGGTGACCGAGGAGAAAGTCTTCGCGGTAGGATAAATACACGGCCAGATATCCTGGCCTACTGGTATCGAGCCGGGTCGATCAGATGGTAGTAGGGAGAATCGGAAGGGATTGACTTGGGACGTGACAATGACGAGGCGGTCGGAAAATGGGATGAGATCAGATCCGATGCATCTCTAGTAAAATCGGTGGGTGAAATTTTTTCTTTTCTCCGCCTCGAGGGTTATATCCAGGATATCACAATGAAGCAAAGTAGAAAGGGCGACTCATTGAGAATGAGTGGAACGACATTTATAAAGAAATGAGGAGGAAGAGGGGGGGGGGAAGAAGGAGTGAAGTTGATGATGGCGGCGAGCCAGAGTTGGGGGACGTAACAACGTTGCCGATCATTCATTTCTCTTAATGACTCGACTTTTTAGTATAATTGGATCAAAACAACATTCCGCTTTGCTTTTCTACCTGATTTTCCGTTCTTTTAAGGACTAAGATCTTTATATACCTTTCTCCTGTTTTCCCTTTGGATCACTGATTTTTCTATGGAAGCCCTAGTCCCGAGTGAAGGCTCCAAGTCCTCGCGCCCTAGGACTTGTCCCGTGTTGATTAAGCCACCGGGGGCACATTAGGGCCCATGCGCGTGAAAAGAAGAACTTTGTAGCTCATATGGGAATGAAGGAAAATCGAATTACGCCCTCATTCCATTTCTATGGCCCACTCCACGCCACCTGGAGTAGCCCTGGCTTAGCCGATCCAGCCCACACGCCCCATCACAGGCCATAGCGATCTGGAAATCCTAGAAAAGATGGATCTCGCCCCATCACGGCCCTAGATCAAATCAAAATCAAAAATCTCCATGAAAATATCTCAAATTCTTGCGGACCTGCGCGGCCGATCACCTGACATGCGGATGAACAGTAGGACCGATTCATAACCGAGTGTTCACCTGTTCACCTGTTCGCCCGTTCATCAATTCCAATTCTATTCAATATTTGAAGCTCGATGGTATCCATAGTTCATGTCTCAGTTGGAAGCAGATTCCAAAAGCCCGTTTTTGTACAATATCAGATTCCAATAGGTAGGATCGGTTCCCCATTTCAGAATATACATTCGGCTGACTTTGCCTAAATTTCGCTCCCTCAGCAGACAACCCTCAGGTAGATCTGATCACAATTGTCAGTAGAGCCCTCGAAACAAATCAATCACCAGGCACTTTACTTTCATTTGACCTGAGCGTCCATGGGTGAGGTAGCCGACATCTGGGGTAGTCCCAAGGTCACATATCGTAGGTAGGTGGCTATTAACCCGCTCCTTCGAAACCCCCATCTGATCGTACACTCAATGAAATATGTAAATCTTTTGTTCTTGAAACTCAGTGTGTTCTCGCTGGTGCTTTGAAATTGAAGTGGTACATGTGACGTCTAGGGCCTTATTTGGCTTTTAGAACCGAGTCACAAAAGCCCCTGGATATAAAGTATCCCCGAGATCGACTGGGGGCCGAAACCCCCAAATGAGAGACACTTCCAGACACTTTAAGTGTTTCATACATCCAGATTTACGAAAGTAATCCCTCTTCCAAGCATGCTAGGTATGACCTGACGCTCAGATACCACATTCCATGACCCAAATCGCGTGATTCAATGACCATACGGCCTATAATTCCCTAGATCTCCGAATTCTGTAACAGCGCATATACTTGATCGCATTCGCGGCCTTAATAAGCCCACAGAACTGATTAACAAACCAAAAGCTGGATGATTATTTCATGCAAATCTAAATAGTGTGGTTCTTGGACCGTGGTGGAAAAAGGCGAAACGATTGATTGACAAGACCTATGAACAACCCTGGAGGACGTATCTTCTCTATTGCTTTAACATTGAATGAAGAGTAGTTATTTAGGCATCATGATAAACTCCATTGAGACCTAGACCTAGAAAGGCAAGCTTGCCAGTGAATAAACCATGGAAGAGAAGGATATGGCTCCGCCACCGAACTGCTCGCCCGATCGGGTAAAGGATGCGGAAACCCAATATGGCTATGAACCAATCACCTCGACTTCTTAGACCCACCACTGGTCAGGTCTACTTCACATCCATCTTTTGAGGAAGATTGCATAGCCACTCTTGATGGAAGTGGAAAAATTCCATATCCATCGGGCCTGCATATAAGGCATGCCGTGTCCCCCTAGTTTTACAAGACTCAAACTCAACGATTGACTCTCATCATTGCCACTTTCCTACTTTGATCATACGTCCGAATTCACTTCACTATTTTGCGTGATGACGAACGATAATCCCATTACTCGAAAAGCATTTCAAGGTATTGCAGCGGGTATTGGCCTCGTGTCGGAGAGCATATCGGCACACAAGGCAAAGAAGCAGAACCAGTCAGCCCAAGAGTCCCCAGAAAACATCACAGAGAGGGAGCCTAATTCAGAGGAAGAAGACATTTTCATCCATGAGCTTTCTACTGAACAAAATGGGAACTCTGAGCACCCAACCAGAATCCTCGAAGAGCAATGGGCTCTGGATGAAGCCCAAGAGGAGATTCGGCATGGCTCCGGAGAGCCTGCCAGCTCTCCTCCACAATATACGGAGATTGACGAGGCCAGCCTTGCACATCAGTTTGCATATGCCCACCCAGCTCCGCCGCCCTATGCCGTAAGCAAGGAAAAGCCACAGCCACGGCTATCAGCACCAGTTGTTCTGCCCCAGCGGAGGCCAAAGACTCGCGATCGCGGTTTCATTCGAGCGTATGCTCCTGCTCTGGCCGATTGTGAAATCGATCAGACCATGTTCATTGACTTCCTCAACACTGCCGAGAAGGCCTGCCAAGCGGCCCAATGGCTTCAAGCGATCAATTTAGCTTCCATTGGAACGATCTGGCTGCCCTCCGTGACTGGCATTGCTGTTTCGATTGCCATTCAGATTGCCACCGATATTGCGATTGCGGCAGATGGTCGTCGAAAGTAAGAACATGGATGTGCACCCATCATTCGATGCTACTTTATGCTGACAGCTGCGCGCCAGGACAAACTTGTTTTTCGACCAAGTCAATAAAGAGTTTTTTCAACCTCGTGGACTGTATTGTCTTGTTATGACATGGAATCCTGACCTAGCTGATGCGCCTTCGACGGCTGTCGATCTCAATTCATTGATCTCTCAGACTGCGGGCGGTGGTAGCCCCGGCACTCTGGGACGCGTTCGACACAAATTCAAATCCTCTGACGGCAAAGGTTACGGTAACATCTTCCCCGAGGTAGCGCCTCTTGTTTTCCCCGAGATCGATCAGTTGGCATCCGACCCAAATGCGGAGAAAAAACTGTCCAAGATAAAGAAGAAAGGCCAATTCGTGAGTAGTTATATGGACAAGAGAGCCCAGGCCAAATTTGTAGGTATCATTGCTCATTCATTCCATTTGTTGATCTAACAGACTGAGCCACTAGATTGCCAAGAACCCGGATAGTCACTTGATTCAGGGTCCCAAACCTACCTTCACCTCCCGATATGCCGACCCAAACCACCCCGCTAGCAGTGGTGACCCGATTGCTCTGATAACGGGCGGAAAGTATAGCATGGATCAATTACAGAGGTTAAAGGCTGAGCAATCCCGCGGTGGGCGTGGTTACCCAAATGAATACCAGAATGATGGGTCTATGCGGACACACTCCGCTTCTAATCCGGCACCATGTGCACCGTACGGTCGTCGTATTGGGCTGAGAGACGCCATTGCTCAAGCGAGGGACCTGAGGAGCTCACAGAGCTCTACACAGTCATGCTCAAGGGATGGCCACTATTCTGGAGGTCGGGACTTCCCTGCCAGAGGATATTCGGCGAGCCAAAGGGATAACCGTGGTCTTTTGACACCAATTGCAAAACTTATGAAGAAGGTACAGTTTCCAAACGTCTCGGGAGATAAAGAATATGTCCTGACACTAAATAGAAAGTGCTTTATCTGGCTATTGTCAATATGCCATCGGAGGATGAGATGAAAGGAGCTCACGAAGCCGTGCGACAGATGGTTTGATGACGAAATTGTCTAGCCCTAACTTGCGTCTATTCGAGTCTGCGCAGCTCTACTCAAGTGTTATTACATACACTATTATAGACTTTATCAACGTTGTATTTTTCCATTGTTGTACTTAGAATTCCCATGCATAGAAAGACCTGGTGGCCCAGTTGACAAGCAAGGATCAGACGAATCAAATGCGAAATTATCTCTATTCGCACGCATAGTCAACCATTATTTCGAAAAAGAATTCAATAAAAAAGGGATTCCGGCATCTCTGTGTGAAAAGAATAACAAAAAAGTGCCCGAACGCCACGAACCAGACTCACGCAGATGCAAGAACTCTTGGAGCGGGGATCAGTATTACCCGATTCCTCCCTGCAATTTGACCCCCAGAAACAAATTAGTCCGGAAAATAAAGAAAACATGAAAGTAAGATTACAATGGTCTGGTTCGGTCAAGTTGAGCGATCCTCCTTGGGATCCTTCGAGTAGCCTCGTTGCACGTGTTTGATTCCTCGTCCATCAGCCTCAAGCATGAACAAGAGATCCCGGACCTGAATACCAGACCCCTTCTCTTTATCCTCACGCCAGGTTCCAATCCGTCGCTTCGGCTGACCGGCTGGCGTTTCTCCAGAGCGACCGGGTTTGTCCGGCGTAGCAGTAGGAGTAGAAGGGGCGGCGCGTGATGGCGATGAGAATCCACTGGACGAGCCCCCAGGCTTCAACCACGAGTAAGACTTCTTAGTTCCAAACATACGGCCAGAAAGCATGCTATTGGTAGCTAAACGAGCCGTTTCAACGGACTGCTGGTGCTGCTGCGCCTCACTGGCCTTGGAGTCCATCATCTTCTTCGCTTCCTTCTTGGTCATGGACTTTTTATCGAAGCTGGGGGCTCGTTCGGCGATAGGTGTCGAGGGAGCGGATCCGGTGACATCAATAGAATCAGCCCGATTGCCGGTGAATTCATCAACAGTGGCATCTGCGTTACGCTTCGCGCGTTTCGCTTCTCGCTTGTTCTCCTGTGAAGACTCTTTATTCACAAGGGCGCGGTATTTCTCGGCGACTGGTCTTGAAAGAGATGTTTCGCTACCAGGACGAGGGCCTATTAAATGGTCAGTTTGTAGTGAATTTGATGTGCCTCACACAATACACATACGCTTGGAAGGAGTTGCCGTATTCCCAGTGACTGGATTCAGAGGCTGTGCGACATCCTGCCACTCATCCGGGACCACGCCATGTGAATGTGCCTGGCGGCTGCGAGATAGGGTTGAGGAATAGTCAATGATGCCCCGTAGTCGCTCTTCGCAAGAAAGCGACATCAGATTCAGAATGTCCACCAGGGGTGCCCCCTCCTGATTCAGAATAGTCTGACCGGTACGAATGACAGACGACCCATCGGGTCCAGTAACTTCAATAGGCTGCGGTCGACCGGGAACGGGATGAAAAAGACCCTCGGAGGGAATGCGAACACCAAGATCGAAGCCTCGTTTCTGGATCTTCTGCTCGAGCAATTTTGCTAACAAGAATGGCTCTTGTAAGTGATATTGTGCCCGCCTTGCGGCTTCCGTATCCTCACGAGTCGGCTCATTAGGGTCTTTGAACGGGACTGGGGTTTGCGAGGCTGGATCGGAGAACGACTGTTGCGGGATCGCCGGTTTCACGTGGGACATATCGCCAAAACTGCTAGATGCCGAAAGTGTTCCTGCTGAGGCTTGAGATGCAAACGAAGTGTTGATGGGCGGCGGATGATGGGGTGTTTGCCCTCGAGGAGCCGGCTGCGCCTGCGCATTAGGCCCCGAGAAGCTGCGCGTAAGAAAGGCCTCTTCCTCTCGCACGTCGATACCCGATGATGCCAGAACATCCGTCAATTCCGCCGCATCGGTAGTTTTATCCACAGGGCGCGAAGGTGGTCCCATAGTACCCGGGGGTGGTGGCATGTTGTTCGGAGCAGTGCCGTTCATAGGAGGTGGGTGTTGGGGTTGAAGTTGAGTTTGAGGGAGTTGCATTGCCCCAAAGCTTGGTGAAGCGTAAGGAGACTGCGACTGCGATGGTGGAAGCGGAGAAAGGCGAGGGCGTTTGGATGGAGGAGGAGCTGCGCCTCCATTTACGGGCGAGGAGGCGGAGTGAGGTGAGGGAGAGGAGACGGGAGGAGAGAAAGGTTGAGAAGTGAATTGAGGCGGCGGCTGTTGCTGCTGTTGGGGGTGCCGAGTTTGCGCCATGATGAATAATATCCCAGAGATGAGCGGCAAAAACTAATGAATTGGAATTCGACTACTGCGCGAGATGAAGAGACGTCCACGCGTGGTCGTTCAAGTGAGCGGCTTGCTCACACCACCAGATACCACCAGGTGGGACCATCTCAGAATACCCTTGAAACCATGAAGTTGACGCGTAGGAGGAATTTTAAATAATAAGTAGAGCGGACAAGCGGACGTGATAGGCTGTATGGACGCTGGCGATGCGGGACGAGGGGAACAGGGAGCTTTGCGTTTCTCTGAGGTTTTGCTCCGCGGATCGCGCTGGTCACGTGTCGCTTAGTTAACGGCTGGGGAACCACCTCGCCAAAGCGGTGAACGCGGTCGACTTGATTCGCGACTTAATTCTACATCTCATTATATTTGTCCGGCATTCATTCCGCGTCGCTTTTTATCGTCGTTTCGATTTTTCATTATCGCCTTGGCCATGGATATGACCTGTAACGGACACTGATTGCTCGGTTTCTAATCAGCCGCGAAGGAGTTCACGGTGCCCTTCACGGAGCCCTTCACTCGAACGATTCTGCCGGCAAGCAATTGCGACTACGACACACCTTATTTTTTGACCAGTTCAAGCTTTAGGATTCGGTAAAGATGGCGGCCAAGCGCAAAGCTTCAGCAATGGGTGCCGCCATGGATGATGAACCGGTCGATCCCTCGGATGAGCTGGCGTTCTATTGTCTCGGCGGAGGCAATGAAGTCGGACGATCATGTCATATCATCCAATACAAGGGCAAGACGGTCATGGTAAGCTTGGAAAATGGAGATTGAAAGTTTTTGATGGGCTAATCTTAGGACTCGATTCTTGACAGCTTGATGCGGGCATGCATCCGGCCAAAGAAGGCTTCTCAGCGCTTCCCTTCTTTGACGAGTTTGATTTAAGTACAGTTGATATCCTTCTTATCAGCCAGTAAGTTAATTTCTCTGCCTTCGAGCACCAGCACTGAGGACCTTGGTGACATGCGCTCCGGCACGGGTCACGGTGTTTTGTGCTCAATGCATCCTGGTTGTAGACAAGTATCCCATATACAATCTATGCCAGCATCGAAACTCGCCATCATCTCGTTGCCCCATCTTTCTTTGTTTTTCAGTCGCTAATGATTCATTTTTGGCTGTAGTTTTCACGTCGATCACTCTTCCGCACTCCCTTATGTCCTCAGCAAGACAAACTTCAAAGGTCGTGTTTTCATGACACACGCTACAAAAGCCATCTACAAATGGTTGATTCAGGATAATGTCCGAGTCAGCAACACATCCTCCTCCTCAGATCAGCGCACCACCCTGTATACCGAGCGCGATCACCTCTCAACCCTCCCTCTAATCGAGACTATCGACTTCAATACAACACACACCATCAACAGCATCCGTATCACGCCCTTCCCCGCCGGCCATGTTTTGGGCGCTGCTATGTTCTTGGTATCTATTGCTGGCCTGAATATCCTGTTCACGGGCGACTATTCGCGTGAAGAGGACCGCCATTTAATCCCGGCTACCGTTCCCAAGGGAATTAACATTGATGTTCTGATTACGGAATCAACATTTGGCATTTCATCCAATCCCCCAAGATTGGAACGAGAGGCTGCTCTGATGAAGTCAATTACTGGTGTCCTGAACCGCGGAGGTCGTGTGTTGATGCCAGTATTTGCTCTCGGCCGTGCACAGGAACTGCTTCTTATTCTTGAAGAATACTGGGAGCGGCATCCGGAATTGCAGAAAGTCCCCATCTATTACATCGGCAACATGGCCCGTCGTTGCATGGTTGTGTACCAGACATATATCGGTGCCATGAATGACAACATCAAACGACTTTTCCGGCAACGTATGGCTGAAGCCGAGGCAAGCGGAGATAAGAGTATCACGGCAGGACCATGGGATTTCCGCTTTGTTAGAAGTCTTCGGAGTCTGGAACGATTTGATGATGTCGGAGGTTGTGTGATGATTGCCTCTCCTGGTATGCTTCAAACCGGAACTAGCCGAGAATTGCTTGAGAGGTGGGCCCCAAGCGAGCGCAATGGTGTTGTCATGACTGGCTACAGTGTCGAAGGTACCATGGCCAAGCAACTGCTCAATGAGCCTGACCAAATTCCTGCCGTTATGTCTAAAGTTTCTGCCATCCAAGGTCGTGGCCGAGTTCCTGGAGGCAACGACGACGAACAGAAAGTGATGATTCCACGCCGTTGCACCGTTGATGAGATTAGTTTCGCAGCCCACGTTGATGGTGTGGAGAATCGCAACTTCATTGAGGAAGTTGCTGCCCCGGTGGTTGTAAGTAGATCAGGGTTACCTTGCGTCGTGCTAGCTACTGACATCTTAACAGATTTTGGTCCATGGTGAAAAGCACCAGATGATGAGACTCAAGTCCAAGCTGCTCAGTCTCAATGCTGACAAAACAGTCAAGGTCAAGGTTTATACACCGGCAAACTGTGATGAAGTGCGCATTCCCTTCAGGAAAGACAAAATAGCAAAGGTGGTTGGCAAACTGGCACAGATTGCTCCGCCTTCAGAGCAAGACGACAGCCAGCTCATGGCTGGAGTTTTGGTTCAAAATGGATTTGATCTGTCTTTAATGGCCCCGGAAGACCTCCGAGAGTACGCTGGCTTAACGACATCTATCATCACCTGCAAACAACACCTTAC
Source organism: Penicillium pulvis (assembly GCF_028828015.1). Classification (NCBI taxonomy): domain Eukaryota; kingdom Fungi; phylum Ascomycota; class Eurotiomycetes; order Eurotiales; family Aspergillaceae; genus Penicillium; species Penicillium pulvis. The sequence continues at coordinate 7,157,964 of NW_026643080.1, forward strand.
CCTTAGCTCCGCTAGTATGGAGCTAATAAAATGGGCTCTTGAGAGCACATTTGGCGCCATTGAGGAGATCGGTACAGACATCAAGGAAAAGATGGAGGCCAACGGTGACTCGAAAGCATATCTTCATGGGGAAGCTGCAGATGAGGAGATTCCCATGGACCGAACTCAAACTTTCCTAATAATGGGCTGTGTCATTTTGCGGTACCATCCACGAAGCCGTGAGGTCGAGCTCGAGTGGGAGGGCAATATGATGAATGACGGAGTTGCCGATGCCGTCATGGCCGTGCTTCTCACAGTCGAGAGCAGCCCAGCCTCCGTGAAACGTAAGAGAACATACAAACCCCTTTTATCGAAATGAGACTAATAGTTGTATTTCTAGAATCGGCCAAGCAAAATCATCACCATCATCACCACGACGATCATTTTGACGCGATCCCCAACCCCCATTCACATCTTGGAGCCGACGATCGACTTGATCGACTTCTTATGATGTTGGAGATGCAATTCGGCTCTGACATTGCCCCCATTGAACGCCCTCGTATACCGACTGACCTTGCAATCGACGTAAATGACGGTGACGAAGCCAATCTCAACGAACAGCGTGTTGCTGACATTGAGTCGGCTGAACTGGAGCGTCTCCATGCCCTGAGTATCCCAGTTCCTGGAATTGAAATCAAGGTGGACAAGCACGTTGCCCGTGTCTGGTTGGAGAACCTGGAAGTGGAATGTGCTAATGCAATTCTGCGTGACCGAGTCCGTATCGTCGTTGAGAGGGCCGTTGAAACTATTGCTGGTCTATGGGCAGCTAGCTCCATGCCCAAGGAGGCTGTAGTGCCCAATGGTCCCGTTAAGTCCCAGGCGGCACTTGAACTTACTGCTAGGACCAAGGCGGCTGCTATTGAGTCACAGGGTTGATTTTATGTACAATAATGGGAGTGTTTGGCTTAAACAGAGATGATTTCTCACTGATATATTCACACTCGATTCGCATTACTATTGTTTAGAACCCTACTTTATATACCGAAGAGGGAAAAAATGAAAGCCTCGACACATCACAGGCCCAGCTCATTGAGAACGTCCGCAAGCACGTTTGCAGCGCCATCAACAATGAGGTCGATTTCCTCTTTTGAAACAGTAAAGGGGGGTGACAACAGCACATGGTCACCCCGAACCCCATCCACCGTCCCGGAATTGCCATATAGTGAGAGAGAATACTCGGAGCATAAACCCCTTTCTTGTATTAGAAAAGATAATCGAGTCGCCGGATCAAACGGCTCTTTCGTAGTTTTGTCTTTGACAAATTCAATCTGCAAATAAGAGAATCAGTGATTCAAACCCGAGAAATTTCATGTTCTTTCTTCCTTACACCCCAGAATAGCCCTTTGCCTCGAATGTCTCCAACATACGGGTGGTCGCCAAGACGCTGGCGAAGCTGTTGTTCCAGGTATGCTCCCATGTTGCGCACATTTTCCAACAATTTCTGTTCTTGGATTGTCTTCTGCACCGCCAAGGCAGCAGCACAAGAGACTGGATGGCCCTGGTAGGTTTGTCCATGTCGGAACACACCCGTTCCCCTATCCAGCACCTGCACTATAGAGTCGTTGATCAAGATTCCGGAAACCGGAGCATAGCCTCCACCAAGGCCTTTACCTATGGTTTGGATATCCGGAATAACGTCTTCCTGTTCCCAGGCATGAAGAGTTCCGCATCGGCCCATGCCACTCATGATCTCATCCATGATTAATAGAGCACCGTATTTCTCACAAATGGCTTTCATGGCAGGGAAGTATCCCGGCACCGCTGGGACACATCCAAGGGCCTGATTTGCGGGTCGTCAGTTTATTCTTCCAAGTTAATGGGCGGATCCATTCTTACAGCTCCGACTACAGGCTCTGCGATGAATGCGCACACAGTCTCCGGGCCAACTCGCTGGAACTCTGCATCCAGCTCGGCTGCAAGGCGGGCCACATAGCTGGCGTCTGGCTCGCCAATATTTTTGCCGCGGTATGCATTGCACGGTGATACATGAGATGTGTTCTTCGCTAGCAAAGGCTCGAATGGTTCTCTTCGAAGGACGTGCCCTCCAACAGCCAAGGCCCCGAGGGTGGTTCCGTGGTAAGAGGGCAGGCGAGCGATGAAACGTTCGCGTTGGGGTTGGGGACTAGAGAGCTCGAGAAAGTATTGACGCGCCAGTTTCAAAGCAGCCTCAACCGCTTCGGAACCTAAATGAAATACTGAATAAGTGGCTTTGAATTTGATGAAGCTTCTAGAAAGATACTGACCAGAACTGACTACAAATAACTTGGACATTCTGCCCTCAGTTGAATCCACTAGAAGTCGAGCCAGCCCTTCGGCAACACCGGTTCCAAAGAATGCAGAGTGACAATAGGATATCTGATCCATTTGGTCTTTGATAGCCTGCTGAACGGTTTCATTACCGTGGCCGAGACATGAGACAGCTGCACCGCCAGTTGAGTCGAGGAATTTTGTACCATCTTCAAGAAAGATGTAACTTCCTTTACCACCCACAGCTTTTTTGGGAATAAATTGGCTATCCCGGTGCAGCACCGCACTGCGCGAACTATTTGAAGCTGTTTGAAGACGTCAGCACGATCACCGCACTTAGGTTGGAACACTCCATACCGGACTGCGCCATATCGGAAACGAATAAGTAAAAGCAAGGTATTTTGTATCAAAATGTTGTACGAAGAGAAGTTAGCTTATGAGAAAGTCGGAAATTAGCTTCTTCTTAAACTAAATTTCGACCCGAGGCAATTCAATTGCCTGCGGGGCGAAGTGGGTTCGGCATGCCGATCTGGAGAAGCCGCAAGGCCGATTGGCCCTTGTGTGGGCCAGCGCACGGCGATTGATGGGTCCTTGGCGGAGTTATGTCCATAGTGGAGAAAGTTCTCCAAGGGCATTCCTATCTTCCTTAGTGCGCTCAGATCGCATGCTACGAATGAGCCAGCGCAACACCAACCATGATTGTCAATTCTAGGCAAAGATCGCCGGTACCTGGCCAGACACTGTATGATGTAACATTTCCTTGGCCCCTCCTTTTCGATTTTAAGCTGCCTTCTGATCTCACAGCCCCATCTGACGAACATAACTCATAGGAGGGGGAAAAAAGAAGAAGATCTGCGATGCTCATTTGCTTGCTTCCAGTACATCTCAATCAGTCTGTTTTTTCCGATGGAATGCCTCCATTCCGATATTGCCAAAGCCGACTGTAGTCTTTGACGCGCAATACCGGGGAATGATTTTCTTGTTGGGGTTCCGTGGAGGAAATAGGGCGCAGGGTTTCCTCGCAATTCTCATGGGGTGTGCAATTGGATATTCTCTCAACTTCCATATCCATGAATGAGTTGTTTTCCAGCACTTTGTGGTCAAGTCCCAGGGTAAACATGGTATCCAAATAGTGTTGATCTAGGAGATGACCTGAGCCCGCACGGATGAACAGGCGGCCTATATATCGGTTGGGGATGGTGATAAAATGCAGAACACCGATCAGTGAGACCATATCAGCTGAGTTGGCATAGTGCTCTATGTGCCCCACAGAATAATCGAATCGCGAAGGAAAGGCGGTAAATTCGCTCCCATTCTGCTTGGCATGGAATATACGACGAGGATTGTTAAAGTGATTCGCCGCATTTGCGAAGGTGTAGACCTCTAGACATTCAAGTATGGGCTGGGGAAGTTCATCGAAAAGCCAATCAATCACCAAGCCACCCTCGATTCCTCCCTGGCTGTGAAGTATCAAGACCACTTTGTCGCAGTCGGGATCTAATAACGCCTTTTTGATGAGTGGATATGCGTCTCGTACATCCGCGGTGGCATAAGTAAAGCAGCGCTGAATCAAACATTCGATCAGATCAAAGATGATGCCGGATCTACAAGTGCGGATTAAGACCGATTGTTAAGGAATATTCAAGAGTCCTGGGGACATACGTGCGATTGTGAATTCCCGTAATTCTTCGACCAAAAGTATAGGAAAGTTGGTCTAAATTGTTTTGCATCCAGGAGTGGCTTTGTTGCATGAGTCGAAGGTGATCAATTGTGGTTCAGATCGTTGGAGCTTACCTGCCAGCTATGCCATTTATGAAGAACCAACGCTCGCGGGTATGGACAGGTTGCTCAGAAATCGGGACCTGTGACACAAAGACCCTGCGGAAACCATTCAACAAGATCATGCAGATGACATAGTTCGAGGTCAGTGTGACGGTGATGTATACGAGAATCCATAGAGCAGGCACCATGCATATCACGGTGAATGGAATGGAAAGGAGAAAGAACACCTGAAAGATAGTAAGAAACACCTGAGTTCCGACCGATATTGCGTTCCGAGGCGATGGATGCAGCTCATCCAATCGATCGGTTTTGCCCAATCGGAGGGGGAAGAGCAAAAGAGGCAGAGCCCAGGCATATCGCACGGCTAGGCGAAGGTCGTCCCATAGGAGCTTGAGTGGGGATGCAGTATATGGCAACGGTGTTGCATTTGGAGGCCGATGGGCCAAACGAACCTGGGGAGTCATTATGCCATCAGCTGGAGAGAATGGGTGGACCAAGTCAATTGTCACAAAAACGATGAAGCTTGAAACAGTGAAAACACGGGGCCCAACAGGTCAATCGTATCATCCGTCATGTGATTGCATTCTTGCCCATTGGGTTCAACATGCGGGGAGATCATGTGCTCGGACCGCACCTACGGGGCAACGTGGATATCTACTGACCAGCTGCAAGTGAGTTGTACATACCCTTATCTGCAAGGATTTGATAGCGTGTCGGAGATCGGCTTTCTCCGTCCAACGCGGCAGGGGTCTCATTCATACAAGACAGCCAGAATCTCTACGAGGGTACCCCGAGTTGAACTTGAATCCCGCCTACCATGAACGAGGCCTCGATTATCACCGATCTGGAACAACCATGGCAGCGGGACCGGTTACTTGAGGTGCGCACCGGCAAGGCCAAACCAGTTTTTGGCTTATCTGTTCAATCGGCCATTTTAAAATCGGTGCGGTACGGCCCAGTACCCGTGAGCAAGTTGGGGTGCCGTGGGGATGAGCATGCATATGAATTTCACGGAGGTCTTGACAAGGCACTACTCCAGTATTGTTCGCGACACTATGACACCTGGAGCCAAGAGTTACCCAGAAGCGCTCATTTGTTTCGATTGGGTGGGTTTGGTGAAAATATGGTGGCTCAGAAAGCAAACGAGCGCAATACGTGCATTGGGGACATTATACGCATTGGCCGTGATGTGATTGCTCAAGTTAGCTTGCCACGGCAGCCTTGCTACAAGCTCAATCACCGCTTCCAGGGAAAAAAATATGTCCCGGCTCAGTCAGGAGATGTGTAGGACTGGTTGGTACTATCGGATTATTCAGGAAGGATCTATTCGGGCTGGGGATGAGATCGTTTTAGTCGAACGCCCGCACCCGCTGTGGAACATCGCACGCGTGCAGCATTATCTCTACATTGAAAAGGAAAATATGGACATGATGAGGCAATTGGCCGACCTGGACTCTTTGGGAATGGAGATCCGAAACATTTTTGAGAATCGACTTAGAAAGAAATTTGAAAACCAGGAGCAACGCCTTTTAGGCGACAGTGTCATGACCCTTAACATGTGGACGGATTATCGACTTATTCAGAAGGAAAATGAGACCCCTACAGTGACGTCCTTTGTTTTTGAAGCATTGGACATGAGGGATTCTCCTCAAAAAGTCCAGCCCGGCACCCATGTACGCTTGAAATTGGGTGGCCGTCTCATTCGTGCGTATTCGGTGGTTGAGGGTAACCAAAATAGGTTTACCCTTGGAGTGGCTCTGAATCCACAAACATCCCGAGGAGGTTCTCTGTACCTCCATCGCGCCCTGAAGGAAGGAGATACGATTACAATAAGCGAATTCTCGGCGACCTTTCCATTGGCTACGGAGGCGGATCGTCATGTTTTGATTGCCGGTGGAATTGGAATTACTGGGTTGCTAGCATCTGCTCGAGAACTACAACAGGGATGCCAACGATATCACCTCCACTATATCATTCGGTCAGCCAAAGAAGTCGCCTTCAAGTCACTTCTCGATGAACTGAGCCCCAACGTGACGATCTATACCAAGGAAAAGGACAGGCTATTCGATGTGTCCAAAGTGCTGCAGAATACTGATAGAAGCGCCCATATCTACTGTTGTTCCGGAGAGCGCCTAATGAATGCAGTGCGCAACACCGCAAAGAATTTTGGGTTTTCTGAACGAAATGTACATTTTGAATCCTTCCAGGCCGGCTCAACGGGGGATCCCTTCACAGCCGAATTAGCCGAGTCCAAGAAGGGAGTGGAGGTGGTGGGTGGAGAGAGTCTGTTGAACGCTCTTCGATCTGCCGGATTTGATATTCCATCTACCTGCGAAGCCGGCAATTGTGGCACATGTCGGGTTGGTGTGCGTAAAGGGCGAATTGAACATCGTGGCACCGGGTTACTTGAGAATGAAAAAGACACTGCGATGCTAAGTTGTGTATCGCGGGGAATTGGACATATTGTCTTGGACCTATAGGATTTTGTCCAAAAGCAAAGCGAATGTTGCTCATATAAATGTGAAAGAATAAACATTATTGACAGTAAGTCACGGTAATTCGTGGAGAAAACCATGTACAAAGAATTGACTATGAGCATTCTCAAATTATTAATACAGTAGAGCCAGACCCTGAGCGGACCCACATCCGAAATACGTGAAGCAAGAAGAGAAAGGAAAGCAATGACCTCGTAGCCACAAGGAGATGACCAGCAACTCCAAGCCCCCCCGGGGGACTATGCATAAACAATTGACACATTCTTAGTTTCATCACGGAGCCTTAATTGTGTAGGACGCTGCTGGGAACACTGTGACTCGGCCCTTTTAGACTGTCCACTGTCTTCCGGCGCAGACGAGTCCGAGTGGCTGGGCCGTCAGATGAGACAACTGCCGCTTCGGGCTCGGTTTCCTCGGCCAACTCGGCAGCCTTGAGAGTGTCCAAATCCACCTGCTTCTGAGCAATCTCTCGGGCCCGCTCGTAGCGAGATGTGACATCGCCTGTCCATCGTGTGCCGAGTAGGCGGTCCCAGAAGATAAAGAATGGCTGCGAGAAGTTGGTCTTGATACCCCAACTCTGGTGGTGAATGTCATGGTAGGCAGCATTGTTCGAAGTGAAGTGCTGCAGAGGATCCCATGGGAATTCGTAGCCGCAATGGTCATCGACAGTCTTGATGGTCGACATGGTGAAGAACCACATTCCTTGTCGATTGTTCATCCCGGAGACTAGGAAGCCAATACCAGTGCCGAAAGTATCTAGCAGAAAGCCTTCCACGGGATGATTATACAGGGCTCCGAAAGCGTAAGGAACATAAAGTCGGTGGTGACGAGAGTGGAAAGTTACTGAGACATTAATTAGCTGGGGAGGCCTTTCAGTTTGAATGAACGAATCTCACCATAGAGCCATCGGTTGAGGTGCATCGCCCGATGCAAGAAATATTGCCAAGTATCGACGATAGAGACCGCGAGCATAAACTGAAGCGCCGGAACGAAATACCAGTAAATGAAGCTCGCCAAGGTCAACTCCCAACCGGTGAAGGCAGGCGCGGATACCTCGGCTCCAGTGTCGAGAATCAGCGACTGCATCAGATCCGGGTAAGAGCCTCCTGCCAGTGCGCCAGCTAGCAAGGTGTGTCCGTTTTGTGACATTGACTTGGCCAGACCCGCCGCGTCCACGCCGACCAGAGCCAGCATGGGGGGAATGGCTCGTTGGGCGAGTCTTAGTCGTTGCGCCCAGACGGCTACGTCGTAATCCTCACGGCCAACTGTCTCCACTGGATCGAAATAAGCCACGGACATGCCGGCGATTGTTTGTACGACCTGCTGCAGAATAACATCGCGCACGACTTCCCATCGGGTCACGCGGTTCCGCTTCAATACTTCGGCGGGGGTGTGTAGGCGGTATTGTTCAAAGTATCCGTAAACATCGATGAAGTGATAGACCATAGACAAACCCCAGTATGCAATGATGGGCAGCGCCAAGGCTAGGACATTGTCGGGGATGGGGGCGAGTACGGGTTGCCGCACGGAGAGGGTGTAACTCGGGAGGGGAGGAAGGTCCCAGGCGACTGACGCGTTGGCAGCCATAATGGCAAAAGTGGCGCTCAATGTCGGAAGGCAAAACTTGAGCGGTCGGATCGAGATTAGGAGAAGAGTTGGATGACAGACCAAAAAAAAGTTGGATGGAGATGTGAATGGGGGTCGCGCGATAAGCTTGGAAATCAGGAAATGAACTTTGACAGTAACGACCCGGGCAAGGGACTCGGGGAGAGCACAATGACAATCTGTGTAGAGCAAGTGCAATGCACGATCCTACACCGAGCCCCAGCAGAGAATCTGATAAGAATACAGGAAGAGGAATGAAAGATAAAAAAGGAAAGATGATCAGGAGGCGAAATGATGGGAAGAAAGAAGTAAAGAAGTGGCGCCAGTCGGATGCGGACACTACGGATGACGACGGATAGATGAATTTCCTGGCTCCGATTGGCTGAAAAATGCATGATACCGTATCAAGGCAGTATTGAATCTCCCGATGCGGCGAATTGTTTACTCCCAAGCTGGTTTGGGTGTATCCTGTGGATGATCTATACTGGATGAATTGGGGGATTGATCATATGGTGCGTTCAGCGGAATGAATGATTTCGTATTCTCCATTGCATCTGCTTCAAGGTTGGTGGCCTGACTGGGCATACGCGGGGATTATGCCTCACCACAAACAGCGTGGATACTGAAGTTTATACCATTCCTTATAAGTAGAAAGATATGCTTGAATAACTGAGTATGAGTATTGAAGCTATGCCTTGCTTTGGCCATAAAGCATAAATGATATAAAGATAGGCAATGGCAGTGGGGAATTATACCTGATCCAAAGTGTTGAACTATAGCGATGGCGAAAAGGCAGTAGTCTCCCCATAAACCACCATGAGTGATGGGTATCATCAATTATCATTAACTAGTTCCACTCAAGGTGAGTATATTGCTTTTTGTAATACTGCCAAGGTCAAGATCATCATATTCATATAATACTACCATGCTCCTATGCCTCGCTGTTCTGCTATACTACTGCTGTCTCGCCCCGTGATCGGGACAAACAGAGCAAACTCCCCCACCAACCACAGCCCGCCACTAAAAAAAAACTTCTTCCCCTCCTTTTTTTTGTTTTCCCTCTCTTCCCCTCCACTCCTTGTCAATTCTCCTTTGTGAAAACATTATACCCCTCCCACCATCATCATGATTATCTACACTGTATGTCACCCACATATAGTCCCTTAAACGTCTCGCTTGGGACCTCATTGAGTCGAACTCGAGTCTTCGACTTCATTATACCTGATCGGTAAACTGACGATCTTCAGGACATCATCTCCGGCGACGAGATTCTCTCGGACGCTTACGACATTAAAGAATCCAAGGACTGCCCCATCCTGTGGGAGACCGACTGCCGCAAGTACTCCAAGAAGGTCGGCGAGGACTTCGAGCTTGCTGGCGCCAACCCCTCCGCTGAGGATGCTGCCGACGATGACAACGGCGAGGCCGAGATGGTCATGGTCCACGACATTGAGGACCAGTTCCGTCTCCACTGGCTGAAGACCGAGGAGGGCATGAAGCCCTCCAAGGATGCCTTCAAGGGCCACCTGAAGTGTATGTGGCTTGATGGTTCACTCAATGTCTATACTCGTCCAACTAACCGATCCACTTTTCTAGCCTACATCAAGAAGGTCAACAAGGCCCTTGCCGAGAAGGGTGACGAGGAGGCCGTTAAGGAGTTCCAGAAGCACGCTGCTGCTGCCATGAAGAAGATTATTGCCGAATACGACGATTACGATGTCCTCATGGGCCAGAGCATGACCGGTGATGCTATGTACGTTGTCATTGATACCGCGCCACTCTTGCAATTGCGAATCTCCATTTACTGACTTATCTAGGCACGTCCTGATCAACTTCCGTGAGGATGGTGTCACCCCCTTCGCCATTGTCTGGAAGCACGGTTTGAACTCGATGAAGGTCTAAGCGCTTTTGATCTTTGCTGGCGATAATGCATTGCACTTGACCTGAAGAAATAAAAAAGTTACGAAACGCGAGCCCTCTGCATCCCTGTCTAGATCGGACGCGGAGATGGCTTTTATTCTCTCCCACCGGGCCGGATCTTTGGTCTGGTTTGGCTTTTACATGTCGCATCTTCGTATCATAATTGGTCGATCCTTCTGATCGTCAAGAGTAACGCCTCACGAATCAATAACCCGTTATGTCCCCCTTTCCTATTGGTTGCTTGTGGCAGCTCAGTCCACATAGTCGAAACGTAGAAGATTGCCGTAATTTTGAGAAGACCACTTTCTCTCTAGTATTATGCGTCTTTCCAAACGCCTGTATGTACAATCCAGCCCAATTTACCAATTATGTTACAGATTATGCACGTGTCATGCGGACCTTGCATGATTAACAATATCCCGTCCAGTCACTGGCGGAAACGCTATTCACGGAGGGATTGTCCGCCCAGGCTGCTGGAAAGTCTTCCGTAGACATCCCATTGACATCAACACCATCGTTGTCAGGAGGGACTCCAAAATTCGCAAATTCCAGTCCAGACACAGGATCCAGTTCCATAAGCTCATCTGCCACGGGCAAATGCTGTCCAAAGACTGCATCCCATTGGTCCCAATCGAAATTAAGGTTCGGGTCCACCATGGACGGCGGTGTGGGGACTCCCATTGCAGGTGGATTTGGTGACACGGGGTCCATAAAGGGCATGTTGGGAAGCGGTTGAAGAGACTGGGGTACTTGGATTTGAGAGGTGGTGGAAGAGTTGGCAGGTGAGGGTGTTCCTAGAGAGGATGCTGCACCGGGGGAGGATGATATAACAGGAGTTGTTGCCAAAGTGGCTGGAGAAGTCATCGTAACGGCGGCTGGATTGGAGTTGTATTGAGGTGTGGAGAGTGAACGAGACGGTTGTCTCGGAGGATGGGCGGAGTATCTCAGAGGACTAGGCCTGACTGTGCCCGAAGTAATGGCAGGGGTAGGAAGAATCTGAGATCGTGTCATGTTGTAAAACATTCGGTTAAATTCGTTGAGTTGACGACCCGATCCAGCAGGTTGACGTGTTGATGAGACTGCGGGAGACCCGGGTGCTGGTGAAGTCCCTGAATGGTATGAGCTACGCAGGCTGTTTGTCTCTCCTGCTGGTGAGGCGATTCCTGCTTGAATCTGGTCCTGTTCGGTCCAGAGCATCTTAGGGTTTAGACCGGCCTTTTGCCAGGCCTTTTGACGAAGACGACGGATCATGTCCCATGCTTCGCGGCCACCATCTTTAAGTGGCCGTTGCGTGGAGATGCCATCTTCACCGCCAACAACGCCTCCATCTGGTCCAGAAAGTGCCAAAATTCGGTCGATGAATGCGCGTGATTTCGAGGCCTCGGGGCTATATGGCCGTTCGTACAGATCGATGAGCATGATCCTGCAAATCGTTAATGTCACTGGTAAACCAATCAAAGATAGAGAGAACGTACATCGTTGCGTGCATAGGTTGGTGGTTACTTGAGATTCGTTAGCTTCTATGGAAATGGCTGGCAGTTGAACGGGTAGCTTACCCTGGCCAGCTCCAATGAAAAGGCTGAAAATCAGGATCTGTTGCCAATTGGATAAACTTCTCCATAAACCCATGGCAGTGACGAAGTGCACTATGGTTATCAGACATGTAAACTTGCTTTATGCATACTGGAATTCTCACCTCTGTCTGGCGGCTGGCCAAATTCGACTGCGAGCATTCTTCAAGAAAGGTTGATATGCAACACAGAACGCCTATTAATTGTTAGCCAAGATCATAGCCTGAGAATGAATATTCCTTACCTTGTCGATATATAAAGATAGAAGAATTCTGGCCCATTTATGGAAGGAAACCAAAACTGGGGAGTGATATTGCTCGGTACAACCATTAGGCCCTTCGCCCGGAAGCTCTGTTTCGGTCGACTGCACCTCTACGGGCGACTTAGACATGGACAGGGCTCGAGTCGTTGCGCCTGAGGTTTCTTCTGATTTGTTCTCGGGGATTCGGTTAACAATTGAGTTCAACTTCAATTGAAGATCGAGAAGAATCGCTCGCAGCTCTTCCATATCTCGTCGAGTAACTGGTTTGGTGCCCAACTGAATCCGCAATATTCGGCGGACAGCGCCTGGTACAAATGTCAGATTTCTTGCCTTCGCTTTCTTTGGTGATGGAAAACGTACGAGCCATTGTGTATTTGCCCCTAGCAGTTAGGTAGAACACGTTCACCATTGATGGGCCACCGCATACAGAAGGCTCGTCTGGGTTTTCACGAACCTGTTGGTTGGCTGCTACCATCTGCTCATATCTTTCGGCCGCCGGAGAGCCCAGCAACGTGTCTTTGACTTCGCTGGTTTCGCGTACATCCCAATAATTTTCGTCACTGACCAGAGGAGGAAGTCCGCTCGACATTGCCACCACGCCATCCATATGCATGATATGCCACCAAAGCCGGCGCCTATACTCTGCTTCACATGGTTCAATCCCAAATTTTGCTGGATCTCGATGGAGGCCCATAGTCTGTGCCACTCGCATTGCGAGACTGACGAACAGACTACTTGTGAGAGGCTCTTCCTCTTTGGACAGAATAGTCTGAACGATGAGATAGGCCGAGAGCCCTTGCAGAGAGGGACTTCGAGGAAAAGATATTTTTGCCAGCCAGTGAGTCACTTCTTCATTGTATATGGAGGACAGAGAGAAACGAGACGACGCATTGAACTCGGCTTTGATCGTTCGAATGGAAATAGTCACGGAACCGCCATACCAGATGGCATAGAGAAGCGGGATGAATGAAGGGCATGGGCAGGTTTCCCCGGAATAGCTACTGTAGTCATACCAATTCCAAAAGGCATTATAGAGCTTCAAGATAGTGGGAGGGTGAACGACTGGACTGATTGCATGAACGCCAGACATGAAACCCTTATAAAGTATTTGGCTTTGTCGTCTTGTTGGAACATGTTTGAGCATTTCCGGTTCCACAAGTCTCTCAGTTCCGGATGGAGATTCGCCAGAGGGAAATATGATGGATGGTTGAAAGGATTCTCGAGACCCAGGTGCAGTTGAAGGGCTGTCGACTAACCCTTTCCACGCTCGGCCATTGGCGATAAAATCAGGATCATCTTCGTTAGTGGTTTCTGGGGGCGATAAATCATGCGATCGATTCTGATCTCTTAGTAACTGATTAAGATCATTGATCTGGAAGAGGTTTAGCGTAGCTCTTACTCGGCATGGAAAGGCAAGAAAACAAGAGATACCTCATGAGAGATGTAAGCCCAGTATGTCGTCCCAACGTATCTGACCTTTATTAGCACTTCCGATGCCTCAACCTCGACGATTTTTCTTCACTCACCTCGACCTTCCGCCATCATCCAGGCTCAAGTGTCCTAAATTCAGACTTCCCACCGGATCAACCAGATCAGTGGCCTGGCCTGAAGGAATGGGAAATTCATCACCGCTTGACTCTGTAGCAGCGCGACGTGGACTCGAGGGCCGTGAAGATACCGCTCTTCCATTTCGAGCATGGGTCTGGCGCAATTCCTCCAGAAGAGCTGATTCCACCGCGGCGCTTGGGGCCGCGGCATTTTTTCCCGCCTCTTCAAGAGCTTGAGCGCTGCCGCCCAATCGGTCGATCATTGACATCAACTTGTCTAGTCGGTGCTCGATCGCGCGGGGGTTGGGTTTCTGACCGGCAGATGTCTCAGTCTGCCGCATTTGCCCATAAATGGTTTGTAGCTCATCCACATCTTCCTCCCAGGTGCGCGGTGTCTGCCTCCTTCGTTTTACTCCATGTCCGTCTTGCTGGGGCCCGTCGCGGCCCTGTTCGCGCTTTTGCGACGACGCATCGTAAAGGCATTCGGCTCCGGTCTTGGCACAGTTTCCGCAAATTGGGTGAACCTGAAGCGCTACATGCTTAGTTACAAAGTGTCATACGTGTATCGCTAGTGGGGATAATACCTTGTCGCATTTCACCTTTCGCCGGCGACAAGTGTGGCAGCTGTAGCTCGCCCGATTTCGGGTTATCTGCTTGCCCCCGGCCAACGGTCCCCGCGCGGATGATGAGCGGCGCTCGGAGTTGGGCACACCCGACAGCGGCTCGAAATTTCGTGGACTAGTGTCCATCTTTGTCCATCGTCGCTGTCGGAGGTGGGATGGGAATGCGTGGGACTCTGCGGATGGCGAATTGCGGGGGGATTCTTGAACACCCAATGGCCAATGACATATTGGTTTTCAAGCCCGATTTATCAGGCACCACAGGATAAGCGGGCGCGACCCGGCACCGGTTAAGCCATGGGGACTGATTGATTCAATTACTGGGCTACATTTCTGTCAGGATAAGATCCCAGGGTCTCTTAGAATCAGAGAGATGGGTGTAAATGTACGAGTTGACAAGGTATGTAATTTGATTGCTAGTGTGGGGTTCTGTATAGATCAAGAACCCTAGTCTGCGAACCATTCAAATTATTATGCCCGCAGGTGGCACATGTGGATTGCAATGAGTGATTGGACATTCTAGACGAATGTGGAAGCAATATAGATACCATTGGTTGATATAACCTTCCAAGGTTGTCAATTGAAATTTCGATCTCCATTGGCCCCTTAACGGCCATATTGCAGAGAGTGCTCGGTTGCAAGTCCGTAGCTTTCTCGGTCCTCGGTTCTCATCTTCCTAGGCCTTTCTTTTTCATTTGAGGGTTCGAGTGCTCTTGCCTTCACATTCGCATGAAAACCCGAAGTAATTGACGATACTGGCGTGAAGAATGCAGGTCAAGCCCCACTTCGGGGAACCGAACGAACCGAATGAAACGAACGATCTACATTAGTCTATATCGCACTTGGAGAATCCTCCTTGCCTTTCAACAGTCCAAAAACCCTTTGAACCATCGTTCGCCCCCTTAAGACAGAAATGCCTTGGTAATACGCGGCCTAGTGGGGCTGGCGCCATATATAGGCGCCCAGTGCTTCCGGTTCGCCCGCCAAGGACAGCCAAGACGAAGCTATTCACATCCAATCTCCCAGCACAGCCGCCAAAGTTGACTTTTTGCATTGATAGGAGAGCCTGCTCAGGCCTTGTGTCTCGGCACTGTGCTGCCAAGATCTGTTGCCCAGCACGCCGCTTGTTCGCGATGGCTTTCCTAGGACACGAAACTGCTGATCGGTAATGCAAAATCAATGGTTTCCTCGGCGCCAAGATGCATTATGCATTTCCAAGAGAGATTTTCTCGTCTTTCGCGTCTTTGGCACCATCCAAGTTCTATTATTGTTACACTTTACCTTGGCTCTGCCCACTTCGTTGGCATTACTGATTCGTTCCTCATGAATAAATCTATTATGGTTTCCACCTGCAATTCTTTTTTCTTTTTTTTTTTTTTTTTCTTTTTTACAAAGGTCGAGGCATCTCATCGAAGTTCAGCAGCTATTAGAATCAATTCTAGAGAGAATTCATAGCGCACATGGTTTTAAGGCCTTTCTCAACAGTATGGCCCCTGCCATTGATAGCGCTATCATGTTTGAATCCTTTGGTCGCCGGCGCAGGGGTAGCCCTTGATATCGATAGTGACGGTGAGTGATAAAGCTGCATGAATCGTCTCATTCGGAGCCCTGAAATTGACCGACGCAGACTCAATTAGATCGGCTGCCAGCACTGTCGCTTATGACCTTGTTACCTTTTACACGGGCAACAATACTGGCGATGTGCCTGGAAATCTTCCAGACCCGTATTATTGGTGGGAAGCGGGGGCCTTTTTCGGGGCTCTGGTCAATTACTGGGCATTTACTGGGGATTCGACTTATAACAATATCACCATTCAAGCAATGGAGCACCAGGCCGGTGATAAGGGTGATTTCATGCCAAACAATCAGACATACACCGAGGGTAACGATGACCAATGCTTCTGGGCCCTCAGTGCAATGATGGCTGCCGAGCGAAACTTTACAAACCCGAGTTCCTCATACCCTGGTTGGCTGTCGATGGTTCAGGCTGTGTTCAATGAGCAAGCTAACCGCTGGGATACAGCGAGCTGTAATGGAGGTCTGCGTTGGCAAATTTACACTTGGAATGCCGGATACAATTACAAGAACACAATCGCAAATGGCTGTTTCTTTGACATCGCCGCCCGCTTGGCTCGATATACTGGCAATGAGACCTACGCTGAATGGGCCACTAAATCTTGGAATTGGGCCAAGGCCGTCGGATTGATCACCTCGGACTACCAAGTATACGACGGAACGACGGATGTCAGCAATTGCACTTCCTATGATAGAACTCGTTGGTCATATACTGCAGGAATTTATCTTCATGGCGCCTCCGTGATGTACAACTATGTGAGCTTTTTCTCTTGGTGGTTCTGTTGTGACGAACTAATCGACCTAATCTACAGACTTCGTCACTTTCAACCAACGCAACCTCGACAAATTCTTCATCAGCCTCCACATGGAAAACTCGACTGGATGCACTTCTCTCAAAAACGAGTTTTCTTTTTTCGACAAATGAATCCAGTCGTCATGTCATGTACGAGCCCCCTGTGAGCTCACAAGTAGCTGTAACACGGATCAGTTATCTTTCAAGGCATACCTATCCCGATGGATGGCCGATGTCACACAACTTGCGCCATACACATACGACACTATCATGATAAAATTGCGAGCTACAGCGCAGGCTGCTGTAGCCCAGTGCCAAGGCGGAACTACTGGCACCTTCTGTGGCTTTCGCTGGTCGAGTGGCAGTTACGATGGGACGACTGGCGTTGGTCAGCAAATGGGGGTTCTCGAGGTTCTTCAGGGACTCCTTTCTGCTAATGTCAGTGCGCCTGTCACGGCCACTACAGGTGGAACGAGTGAAGGCAATAGTGCCGCTGGAACCGAGTCAGATACAACTACCGAAGTCCAATACTCTGCTCTTACTACGGCTGATAGGGCTGGGGCATCAATAATGACTGCCATAGTGATTGGTCTGATATTCTCTGCTGTCTATATGATGATCACTTAACAGTCTGTTGATTATACCATAATCATTCGTTCACGATACCCAAAATTGTACACCATTCTTAACTTCAAATGATTAGGTTATCGATGTGGACTGCCTTAGTGATATCTCATGCGTGAACATACATCTCTTGAAGAAATTGAAGAAAGAAACCCTGCATTACGATTCGAACCGTTGGGAACAGTGAGTATTGACCGACCAATATTCGAACCAATCCAATATTCATTTCCACACCTGCGATCACGCAGCAGGTATTTGCTGCTCATCCAGTGGCCACTTGGAAATGGTCGTCTCATCTCCCGTCAAAGTAAAGGACAAGACTACTGAGCGCTCATTGTTCAACGCCAGTTCATATTTTCCGGGGTAGACAATGCGGTTTCCAAGAGAGTCAGTGCGGGCCACATTATCAAGTGAGACAGGAATGACCATTGACTGAGAAGTTTGCGGCTCAAGCGATCCCAGACGGTCATAACCAATCAGCCACTTGTTGGGATAAGGCGCCGGTCCTGCAGTCGTATTGACAAAGGCCATCGCCGTGTAATCAGAGACCAGACTGCCAGTATTGGTGACACTAGTGGTGAAGTTGAGGAAGGGAAGCTGCTCCACCGTGTTGTAGCCAGCATGCGATCGAGATAAGAGATCAACAATGTCAAAAGTAGCCTCCTTGGTAGCTGTCTTAGAATGCGCAAGGGATGTCTTGAAGGTCGTATAGAACATTCCATGTCCGAACTCATATACAGGTTTGCCTGTGTACCACATGTATGTCTGGCCAGGGTTGTCTCCGCTAGGGCGCAAGCTCATGTCGATCGCCGAGAACTGTAAAGCATACTCGGCGGGGTATTGGGTTGTTGTCAGTCGACCAGCGGGTGCACGCTTGCCGGTGATGATGTCTAAGAGAGCCTGGCCACCAGACTGACCTGGGTAACCTCCCCAAATAAGCGAATTGACGTCCTTGTTCGTCTTCAAGGAGGAGCTGTCGACCTGACCTCCGCCCATCTGTAAGACTACCAATGGCTTGCCAACAGTGCTTAACTGCTTGATTAACTCCAGTTGGTTGCCTGGCCAAGTAATATTCTCTCGGTCCATACCCTCCGCTTCAACTGTGTTGTCAATGCCACCGGCAAAGATGATGGCATCAGACTTCTTGGCCACCGCAATTGCAGCGTCGAAATCTATAGTCGACTGCGAAGAAATGTTTGTGCCCAAAGCATAGTGGACGGTCAAATCAGAGGCTTCGAGAGCGGCGAGAGGACTGATCAGATAAGGAGCATTTCCGTAGTAATTGCCTTGCATCTGGGTGGTAGCATTGCCCCACGGACCAATAAGGGCAATGCTTTTGACCTTTTTGGATAACGGTAGAGTTCCATCATTCTTTAGGAGAACGATTCCCTCAACAGCTGCCTCATAGGAGATGTTCCATGCATTAGTGGTAGACACATCGGACCAGTCAAGGTTGCGATAAATACTGCTGTTGCCATCAAAGTATCCCAAGCGGGCAAGGTTTGAGTAAAGTCTGATGACACCACGCTCAATCTCACTTCGGGAAATTTCACCTTGGAAGAATGATTCGTTTAGGTGGTACTGGTATGAGGTTCCACAATCAATATCAGTACCAGCTCTCATAGAATCCGCCGAAGCACCCGTAATGTTGTGTGCATACTCATGGGGGTTCCAAACATTGTAGACGGCATCGCAGTCCGACGAGACGTATCCGTCATCCACAAAGCCCCAACTATCGCGGAGAATAGTCTGAAGGAAAAACGAGTTGGCAGAGCTGGGTACACCGTTCACAGAGTTGTACGAGGACATCACACTGTGGACTCTGGCATCTCGAACAGCAGTCAGGAACTGCGGCATGAAATATTCTGCCAAATCTTGCTGAGTGATATTCAAATCGTTACCCAGGCGAGAATGGTTGTGCCAGTTCTCAATGTCATACCCGGCAAAATGCTTTGCGGTGGCTACCAGCTTCAGATGCTCTGGATCCACACCTCCTTGCATTCCGGTAATGTATTCATATGCGTACGTCCCACATAAACAGTAAGCATCCTCGCCCGGTGTCTCTTGTCCACGGCCCCAGACCGGGTGCCGGAAGGCATTGATGTTGGGCGCATAAACATCGAGACCATAGCGACCGACATTATTGAACGCGCGACCTTGAGTTGAAATAATGTCTCCAATTTGGTTGATCAGGGTGCGGTTCAGCGCGGCCATCGAAAGAATGGGCGACGGGAAGGAGGTTGCCCAATTGTAGTCACCGGCGTCGGTAAAATTAGCACGATCCAATCCATGTAGAGCTTCACTCCAGACCTGGTATGGAGGAAGTCCGAGGCGAGGAATGGCGGGAATATTATTTCCGGTGCTATTGACCAGCTCTTCAAACGTAAACAGAGAAACCAAAGCCGCGGCGCGGTCATGGGGAGTTGCCGATGAGTCGCACACCAGGGTGTGGCTAAGTGGCCCGTTTGCACAGTCAGGAAACCCAAGATCAATTGTCGCGAGGGTCCAGGTATCGAGGTTGGGTTGAGGTTCCGTTGAATAGTCAACATAGCTTGTGTTGGCTTGCGCGAAAGTGAACGGCACCAAAGCCGCCAACACGGCTAAAGATGCAGCCGGCATTGTAGAGATTTGACTTGCTGAATGTGCTGAGCATATGTGCTTGATTCTCGCCGACTATTTGTACCCCCAGGGCCGGCTGCAGTTCGGCTATATCCCACGGGGTATACACAACGTCTCCACACTTTTGCCCAAGACGGCAACTCCCGCAGTCGATCGATACGCGGGGAATCCCAACCTTGCAGGATGATTACGAGACCCGTGCTATTTAGCCTGAAGGTTGCAGTGACGATCGGCTAGATCTTTCCGTGACAAATTTCAAGTTGGCATGGAATGATGCAGTACCCCTCATCTTTGTCAGGAGTCCTGGATGCAGGTACGGAGTAGCTAGTCCCGGATTTAGCATGTCGACAGGCATGCGCGGCAATAGAAGTCGAAGTTTCCGATTTAGCATGGTCAATGAGATTCCAAATGCTCTTGCAAGGTTCGGCTTTCCACGGGCAAGACCTCAGTACTCAGCATCCCAATTCTGGCTTGCTAAGTGAAGAGATTGGCATGAAGCATGGGATACTGAACTGATGGTGTCCAACATCCCATATTTGGTTCTTGGATTTAACTCTGGATAAAATGTGAAGATGAACAACTTTGTTAGTTTTATTCGCATTAATCTTCATTCAAAGTAATTCACAATGAGAACTCGTAGAGCATGTTCATCAAAGCTTCTGGCTAATGAAAATTACCATCGTGCATGTAGGAATGCATCCAGCCAGAATACCCCATTTTAGGCTGAATTTAAGATTTATGCATATGATGGTGGATATTGTTTGACTCAGCAGAATCGGTCTCCAAATGCCTGAAATCAGACCGTTTATCCACTGCTCTGAACCTCGATGGATGCTCGTCATCTGATGGACAGTGCTAAGATCCACGGTCTCCATGTTGACACGTCAGGAAAACGACGGAGCCATTTGGACAGTCTAGTTCAATCTCTCTATACCTCGAAGTCATTGCATTAAGTAAGATCTACTCATCTCCTTGATTTATGCATTTCTGCTCTATGTACCTGGATCGATTGACGAAACATCAAAATCCTTCTATGGGATAGGTACTGATTGACACCGCTCGGGGTCCAATCGCACACAAGTAGGTACTTTGCTTGGATCATTTTCACCGCTGGACCGATATATTCCTCAAACTTCTAGTAAGAGATCTTAAAAACCCAAGCATATTGATCGGCTGCTGCGACTTCTTTGCTCACCGAAAGAACAACAGAGCCATTGCGGGACTTATGACTTGGGAGAACTGCACCATGCATCTTGCCCCCAACCACTGTAACTTGATCCCCCTCCACCCACGGGATTGGACTGGATAGGGCGAGGGTGCTGTTCGGCTTTGTAATCGTATGGATATAAAACGCATCTTGCGAAACAGTGAATCGCACGTCTCCTTCTTCGGGTGTAATGAACCAATAGGTAGTATTGAAAATTGCCTCTGCATGGGTCTTGATCCATTTCCCAGCTTGTCGAAGGTGCTGCTGCTCAATGTCGATAATGGTTCCGTTGGCTGTTGGCCCCACATCGAGCAGGAAATTGCCGTTCTTGCTAACAATGTCAACAAGACTAGTAACAATGGTGCTCGCATTCATGTAGCTTGCCAATGGGGTGGCGCGATTGTATCCGTAGCTGTATGGATCCATTCCAAGGTTACTCTCCCATTTACGTCTTTGCACGGCGGAGTATGTGGCGTATTCTGGCGTATCAAAGTCCCCTGGGAGGCCACATCGGGCGTTCATGACAACTTGTCGGTTTTCTTCTGCGGCCTGGTTGAACCATTCTGAGGCCCACTCGGCGGTTCGATTCGGTCCTGTTCAATTAACATTAGGCAATTTTCTACTGATCACTAGAAAGGTAGATCCTTACCCCCGATGTCACACCACATTATTTCGGTTCCCATCTTCGCCAAAGTCTTCATCTCGGGCAGAATCTTATCGATAATGTAATCGTTCACAGGAACCCAGCCGGTATATGGTAGGGTATGATTAGTAAATGGATTGGTAGCATTGCCTGGTGAGCCCTTTCATCAGTCGATACTCAAAGAAATTGAGACCCAAGCCTTAATACCTACCTCCAGGCCAATCACCAAAGCCGTACTTCTTGTAGTCGGGATTGAACCACTCGGGAAGACTATAGTATCTAAAAGGATGCTCAGTATAATACTAACAATGACCAGACGTTGAAGTGCAACTACTTACGTTGCTCGATGTAGTTGCGGTTGGTACTTTTTGGCTGCGTCAAACAACTCCTGCTTCATGGTCAGGTCTCATGAGCAAGATAAATCATTCACTTTTTAGTACCTGTAGCAAATTGCGATAGGGAGTCATCGTAACCGACGTCCTTTTCGTCACATTTTCCGGAAGGTCGAACAGAGCATACCCCTCATGGTGCTTGCTGACTTGAACGAAGTAGTTGGCCCCGGCATCAGCAAATAGGTCCACCCACTCCTTAGGGTTCCATTCGCTGACGGTGAAATTCTGGATAAAGTCGTCGTACACAACATGTGGACCGTATTTCTTTAGATGATAGTCATATACACCGACTGATCCGCTCGGACCTTCATTAAGCCACCACCAGTACCTGGATTTCCACGTCAGCAACCTTGGTATGTGGCTCGATATTGGTTCTTTAGTTTTAGTCATACCATTCGGCGTAGTCTTCTTTGGATCCCGAGTTGGCCCAGCCAGGGACCGAGTAGATTCCCCAATGAATGAAAATCCCATACTTGGCATTGTTGTACCAGTTTGGGGATTCGTGACTGTACACGGACTCATAGGTAGCCTCGTAAAGGCCAATTCCGTATGTTGCCTCAAAGGTATACTTAGTAGACATGACATTGTGACCCTCAATGACAATTGTTGCAGGGCCTGAACCCCCGATTGCCACTCCCTTTCGGTTCCGAACACCGACTTCCACCGTGGCTTGATCCCCAGGACCCAGACGCTTGATGAACCCTGGCGTTACGGTCTCTAAGCCCGATGACTCGACGCTTACACGAACATCGTTGTTTCGCAAAGCAATGGAGGACCCGACATTGTTGATGAGAACCTCCACGATCTGAACTTTATCAGTGTTTTCTATCCATTTCTTGGTTGATCGAGCATATTGAGTTTCCAATTGAATAGATTCAATATTTCCTCTGGATACTGGCAGCATTGATAAGGCAAAAATATGAAGCTTGGTGCTGATGGTCGCTCCTCCAGGACTCGTGGATGACCCAATGGAGCTATTGGGAAAGGTTAATGAGACGAGTTCTTTGGATGAGTCCAACCAAGTGGTAGTTTGAAATATATTGGAGCGATTCCAGTTGGTGTCATTTTCGGTCAAGTAACAAGTGAATATCAGGTCTCCACCTTCGGGGTACGGCCAGGTCCACCAAGCTGGGACTAGCAGCGAGCCACTGGTCGTGCTGCCATCCGCATACTTGGCTAGCACTGAGCCTGAGGCCATACCAGATTCCGATGCGGCGAGCATCTGGTAGCTGAAATATTTAGACCGTGGGACCGCAATTTCCTGTCCTGAGGTGAGAACGTTGTCATAGCCTGCAGTGGCATTGTACTTGGCGAAGCGATAGTTGAATCCTCCGTATGAGAAACTTTCCGGCGGCATCTGTGCTGCCGGATATGAATCTAGGTCTCGTTAATCGACATGTCCTCGGCCTTTTTTTTTTCTTTTTTCTTTTGGTGCGGGATGGTTGAGATCTTGACTCACTCGAATCACCATCGAAATTCGCATCGCTTGGGGTTAGGCCAAATGCCCGGTTATTGAATGGTAAATCGATGGGAAAGGAGACATTAAGACCAGAAATTCCTTGGAAGTCATTCTGAGGCTTGAACAGCACTGATTGGCAGAGATTCGCACAAGCAAGAAAGGTGCAGAGCCCGTTGACTTTCACCATGGTAGCGAGAGGCTTGTTATGGCCCAAACATCGTGTGGCCTAGACCGTCTATATAACAGCATTGAACATGTTCATCGGTCATGACCAGGTAGTAGTACCCAGGTAACGGTGCCATTTCCCCGCAGATACCAATGTATAGCGTGAAATCTTTTGTAACCTTGGCTATCTAATCGGATAAAAGTGATCGTCGTGCGGAGATGTCGGCCATTTCGCCGAAGCTATTCCGATTTTGTTACTGTCGCTGCGAACCATGGAAAAACAGGACATATTAGGGTGCTCTGTCTTCTATTCCGTTTGGTAAACGACCATTATTGTCTTGAGTACATGCCGACTTGAACCTCATTCTACTTGCTCAAATGAATCTTTTTCCTACTTCACCTAGGATGCCTCCTTGCTCGGTCATTTTCTGGTTAAAGTGCCTTTCTGGTCTCCACGCCAAGCAGCTGTCACCAGAGAAAAAAATATCTAGCTGCTTGAGACGGCGAATGGCGGTTTCTGAGTGGGGTCAGAAACCGTGCTAGTGGATGGTTTGTCTTCTGCCTGTTTGATATAGAGCCTTGGTATGATGACAGGTACTATACCATAACAAATTACATGTGGATCTCCGCCTCGCGCGGACACTAAACCCTTTAAGACTAGACATTCCGCTCAATCTTGTAGACTTTAATGTAGTTATGTACATAGTTTGTATTAAGGCAATTTATTTTACTTCATAGGCATTATCACTTGGAGGTTGAAAGCTAAGCCTGAAGCGCCGCTCTCTCTCTGCCCTACCTTGATTGATAATAAGAATATATTATTAAATAGTCAAAGCTGGACGTCGAATGCGTGAGCCATTTCACAAAACGCGTTATAAATTGATTTGTATAGTTTCTGAGTTCCAAGGTTATCGTTTGGTGAAATTGACTCATTGTCTGGGCGTCCCAGAACAGCGGCAGCACCTAAAATAGAAAAGCCGTGGGAAAGGAGTGCCATTCACTACGCATAGCGACTCATACTGCACGAGTTTTATTAACCTGCTCAGACCATTGTATTTTACATTAAGATACAGACGCTATGCATACAGATGGAAATCATGTAAGAAGATTCATGATAGATAGACCTAAGCCTTGGTTGCTGGTCGCAACTTGGGCGCCTTGCTCACCTTGACCTCCTTCTCCAGTGCATCCAATGCTGCTGCATATTTGGACTGGAGTGACTTCAGCGTATCCAGTTTGACCTGAACCCGGTCAATTGCAGCCTTACGCGTGATGCGGCCGTCAATGCTGTTAGAGATTTCGTTGGCAAACCATCGTCCCTCGCGGTGAGCGACCAGGGTCCACGCAGAACCATCTCGGCCAGCGCGAGCAGTTCGTCCCACACGATGCACATAGGTGGTAACACTACTAGGAATATCGTAATTCACAACATGTGTCAAGGAGGGCAGGTCCAGTCCACGTGAGGCTCGATCTGTGGCCACAATGATGGAAATACGACCTTGTCGGAAAGCCGTCAAGGTCTTGCGGGACGCCGCAGAGTTGCTCGACTTGATGATTGTTCCCATGCGGCTGGCGAGCGAGGGGTGGAAGAGGGAGATGAGTCGAGAAAGTCGCGATGCAGACTCGGAAGACTTGGTGAAGATTAAAACAGTAGTGGGCGAAGATTTACCTTCGGGCACGAGATCGACGGAATTAGAAACCGAATCACCGGAGTCGCTTGATGAATCAGAGCTTGAATCGGAATCAGTATCGGAATCGGAATCCGAGTCTGAGTCCGAGTCCGAACTAGAAGATGAGGTATCGTCATCGGAAGACTCATCGGAGCTCGTTTCATCGGAGCTTGTATCATCTGAGCTAGAGCTGTCCTCGGCGATATGGAATACAGACTCCTCTACACCAATTTTGATATGCGAAAGGAGCAGTCGTAGAAGATATAACGGCTTCTGGGATTCGTCGCCAACAGCAACCATGCGCTCGTGCAGTGTCGGGGGCAAAGTGAAATGAGCATCGGCAATCGCGGCAGATGAATCATCGAGGTCAAAGGCTTTCTCAGCGCCAATGATCACCATTTTCGGGTTAGCCAAACGCAAAGAGTTGAGCTTCGAGATATCGCGGGTCATGGTAGCACTCAACACAACCTTTCTAGGGGGCTTGGTTTCAATTGGGAGGCCAAGATCAGACAAAAGCTTACCACCAGGCCCAAAAGTTTCGGGAACCTGGCGTGCATCCAGCGACCCCATAACCACATCCACCCATTCCTGGAAGCTCTCGTTCAGCAATCGATCAGCCTCGTCAATCACCAACCACTCTAGATGCTTGAGGGTAAAGCCTTTCGTGTAGCGAATATGATCCACCAAGCGACCAGGAGTACAGATAAGGATATCGACGTTGGCCTCTGGCCGCTGGATATAGCCTGGAAGAAATCCGGTGGTATCAACTGCCTCGGTCACACAGTCCTCGAGGTTGAAGTCCATCCAGTCATTTCCTTGCAGGCCGATTTTTTGACGCTGCGCAACAGTTGCGGGATTGTGCACCTGATCTACTCTCATGAGAAGTTTTTGTTCCTCTTTGATGGCCACGTTTCCAACTGCGCTCCCAATGTGAAGGCGCGATCCTGAGGCGCAAAGCTCGCAGGCCTCGCGAGCTTGTTTCACTAGTTCTCTGGTAGGAACCACAATGAGTCCTCTGAGTCTTGATGCGGACCTAGGTGTCAAAGAGGTGACAAGGGGAAGTACGTAAGACAGTGTTTTTCCAGATCCAGTGGCCGCCGAAATGCACAGGTCACCGGGATGGTTTTTGCTTCCATCGAGGAGAAGAGGAATCACTGTAGACTGAACAGCGAATGCCTCCTCGTAACCGTGCTGGTCAAGAATGCGTAACAAATCAGGCTTGATACCAAGTTCAGCAAATTTGGATCGCTCTTTTGCAGATGTTCGTACGGGTTCCGCTAGCCAAGCGGGCAGAGAAGAGTAGGTCGGGGTTATTTCCAGCTCGGGCGGATTTTCGGGCTGTGGCAATGGTTCCAGACCTTGTGCAATGACTGGCTCGATGGTTTCCTCAGTCACTTCAACCTCATCGACTTTTGGTTTCTTCGTCAATTTGCTGGAGACTGCTTTTGTCCGTTCAAACTTTGAATAAATTCCTGCGTGCTTGGCTTTCGAAGCTTTTGCCTCGTCCTCATCGGAGGAGGAACCTGAAAACTTTTCTTTCACAACCGTAGTCTCATCAGGTGTTGTGTCGCGCTTCTTAAGGTTCTTTCGCTTGCCATCCTTTGACTTCTTTCCTTCTTTAGTGCTGAGGTGGTTCGGGTCTGTAATAATCTTTTCGCTGCTGTCTGGCGAGACAACACTTTCTTTCGGGGTCGATTTCGCAGTATCTTCGCTTTGAAGCGCATCTTTGACTCGCTTGCGTTTCTTGTTGCTGTTGCCATCGTCTGGAGCGGAAGGACTGTCACGCTTCTTGTGCTTTTTGGTTGGAGTTGGGGTTTGGGTCCGTGCTGAATCCAAGTCGCGCTTCCGTTTGGAAGGCTTAATCGAGCTGGGAGTGGTGGTCATCTTGGTGGATGACTCGGGCGCTTTGAATCCGGTCATTCTTTTCGAGCGCTTGCATTCCTCGAGAGCTTTAGGGCGGAGCAAATTCCAATTTCGTTGATGTTTTTTTGGGCCGGCAGAACGCTAATCGCAATCGCCGCCTTTACTTCACCGCCGGCTTTGATGTGGAGCGCGCGCGAGGCTTCTACTGTTGAATACAAAAGCATGAGTGTTGGAGAATGAACCGAATTGGTTTTCTGGACAGTGGGATGAGTTTTTCGCCATGGATAGGCAATTAACCACATTTTCCTCACTCTCTTGGAACTCTTTGCCCGAGGATCACCGCCATAATGCCATATAATATTGCGTGAGTCCCTAAATCGGCCTCTCTCTCTCTATGAATAGAGGACTATAGCAGAGCTAATAGGGCGGTTTGCATGATAGTATGGTCAGTGACTTCTTCTTCCCCCAGTCAGGTATGTCCGAAAGAAGATATTCTGGTCGGTTGTTCTCCTTGCTAACCAGGTCCAGGGGGAATTGAGAGTCACATATATCAGCTGTCTTCTGTAAGCAATGCAGGGCAACAGCTGCTTTGTCTGGTCATATTCTGACATTACCTAGAAATTGATCGATCGCGGACATAAAGTCATTATTATCACTCATGCATACAAAGGCCGAACGGGAGTCCGATACCTCACCAACGGACTCAAGATCTATCACGTTCCTTTCTTCGTTATCTACCGCGAAACTACCTTCCCTACCGTCTTCTCCTTTTTTCCCATATTCCGCAACATTGTCATTCGGGAGCAAATCGAGATTGTCCATGGCCATGCGAGTCTCAGTAGCTTCTGTGGCGAAGCCATCCTTCACGCCCGCACAATGGGTCTGCGAACCGTCTTCACCGATCACTCCCTTTTTGGATTCGCTGACGCTGCCTCCATTCTCACCAACAAACTTCTCAAATTCACATTAAGTGATGTCGATCATGCGATCTGCGTCAGTCATACTTGGTGAGTTGTGAGTGGACGCGTTCCGGTGGACGAGAGCTGACTTGTTTCAGCAAGGAGAATACCGTCCTCCGAGCCTCATTAGATCCGTTAATGGTGTCAGTCATCCCCAATGCCGTTGTCGCGGAGAATTTCTGTCCGCTTTCATCAACCCCGCAAGGGCCGGACCAAATGCCATTGTCACCGGCTGATCCACGGCCAGCACCAACGCCGATTGGGCCAGACGACACCATCACAATAGTCGTCATCTCTCGTCTTTTCTATAACAAGGGCACAGATCTTTTGATCGCCGCGATTCCGCGAATTTTGGCCCTCAACCCCAATACTCGTTTCATCATTGCCGGTTCAGGGCCTAAGGCTATCGACCTTGAACAAATGCTGGAGCGAAATGTCCTACAGGATAAGGTTGAAATGCTCGGGTCCGTGCGACATGAGGAGGTGCGGGATGTCATGGTTCGAGGACACATTTACCTCCACCCCAGCTTGACGGAGGCATTCGGAACAGTCATCGTTGAAGCCGCCAGCTGTGGATTGTATGTGGTTTGTACCCGAGTAGGAGGTATTCCTGAGGTTCTTCCGCAGCATATGACCACATTTGCCAAACCCGAGGAGGACGATCTCGTCGTCGCAACCAGCAAGGCGATTACAGCGCTACGTTCAAATAAAGTACGGACGGACCGATTCCACGACCAAGTGAAGATGATGTATTCATGGCGGGATGTCGCTGAACGTACCGAGCGGGTTTATGAAGGCATCACGGGTGATATCAGCCCAGAGGAATTTTATGGCTACTATCCTGGCCAAGGCTGGGAAGCTAGCGGAGATCGAGTGCGCAGCTTTGCCCTTATTGATCGACTCAAACGATATTACGGCTGCGGTGTCTGGGCCGGAAAGCTGTTCTGTCTCTGCGTCGTGATTGATTTCCTGATCTATGTATTCCTGGAGATGTGGTTCCCTCGGGCCAATATCGATATTGCTAGAAGCTGGCCTAGGAAGCAACCTGAGGGTAAATCCCGACCATCTGCCATGGTTCGAAGACATGGATGAGCATTTGAAATCTTGTTTGGAACCCTTCAATCCGTTTTCTACTGACACGTGAGATGAACTGTACATACCTACCTCCAGGATGCCAATACTTGCATTATTAAATAATGGTAATTAAACCCCATTTCTTGCGAAGTGAAATATGTAATATTTAATTGTTTCTGTATACACTGTATAATTTTGGATTTTCCATTTTTCCAATCAATGCTGATACACCTCATATACAGAAACGTTCATGACTTCATAAATGAGATGACCGGATCCCACACGACCTCGTCAGGGCGTATTTTATTTATTGCGCTTGGTGGAAGGCTCATACTTCCACTCCGCATCAAGAGTTTCAGCACCCTCGGGGAGCATATCTTCCGCGGCACGATCGCCCTTATTGCCACGAGTACCATTCTGAGCGTCTTCTTTTTCAATGCCGCGCTGGTTGGGGAATTGACGCTCGATACCACGATTTTGAGTGGTGGCACCGACACCCTCTAAGCCGGCAGACTGCTTCTTGCGACCATGCTCGCCATCGTGGGCCAGCTCAACACCAGTCTGACCCTGTAAAGGCTTGCCAAGGCCTGTGTGCACGTCTTGCGAGGTTGCGCCCATCAAGGTGTCGGCAGCGGAGGTGCGCTGGTTGGAGGGCATGTTGGGGTTGTTCGTCTGGCTGCCAACGTCGTTGACATTAGAGGTGTAAGAGTTGCTAGCGGGAGCTGTACCGGGGGGAAGGTTTGAAGGTGATGTTCAGGACGGTGGTCAGCCTCGTTGACCTTGACACCGGGCTTATGCTGTAGGTGAGGTTAGCTGAATGTCAAAAATCAGTGGTAGAAACTCATGACGTACACCCTTGTCAGTCAAAGGGCCATCGGGGGCGATGGAGGGCTTAAAGCTGCCCTGCTTCTCGTTCGCGACGGAGGCAACGTTGTTAAGAGTACTCATGATGGAAAGTTTCTATAATTGTGGGTGTTGCGAAAATCAATATAAAGTTGGCGTAGTCCTATACTGAAAGAGTCAAGGCTTCGTAGATGTTGATGATATGTGACACTGTTGATGATATTACCACCACGTCCTTATATATCTATTGCTTTCATACAACAGATGAGA
This sequence comes from Penicillium pulvis, assembly GCF_028828015.1. Classification (NCBI taxonomy): domain Eukaryota; kingdom Fungi; phylum Ascomycota; class Eurotiomycetes; order Eurotiales; family Aspergillaceae; genus Penicillium; species Penicillium pulvis. The sequence goes on from NW_026643080.1 coordinate 7,188,208, forward strand.
CATGACGTCAAGCTTATTAAGGTTGACTTCATTGATGCAGAAGTATTGGGCGGCAAATGTCATTGACTGTATTCTGTGAGCTCAACAGTGGATCCCGAAGACGGGTATTTTGCTAGATGCATCAAGTTGTAAAGGTTGGTCATGGTCATCGAACGAAGAGTGACATCAAATAAGTGGCGAAATAGATCATGGAAAGGTTGATAACAGTTTGAACTTTCTTGATTTCACGAACTCGGTAATGATTCAAGGTGGATGAGCTCTGACCTAACGGATCCATGCATTTAAACTTGCCATGACTGTGATTGGTGGATAACCAACCGGGCATATCGTCACTTCATGCCTGAGGTATGACATCTAGTTATCTAGATCATGTACATAGTTGGCTCATGGATCAAGCAGCATTTGTCTTGCGTTCTTCAGGAGGATCAACCTATCACAGCGCTTGGTCTAGCGCGAATTTCGATATGATCTCTATATACATCACGGCTATACAAATAGAGTATAGCCCAATCCTTATACTGAGCTTAGGTATTATCAATTGCAAAAACGCCATGCAAATCAAAGTATGTTCGGCTCCTGTCCAGTCCGCAATCAGCGCATCACTGGTGGCCGGCCTTCCTTATTCCACTTGACACGGCTTTGTACCCACTCCACGGCCGCTTGCACCCCAGACCCTAATAGCGCGCTGACCGGCAGCACGCGGCTGTCTCGAACCCCTGTGCCTGTGTCGCCTTCAAAGACCTTGCGCACAAAGCCTTCCTTGATGCGGACCACCTCGACACAATCCTCACGATCCTGTTTATTGGCCAACACCAAAATCGGAACCCCCGCCACATCGGCACTCTGCAGGACGGACTCGAGCACCTCGCGACACTCATCCAAACGTCCGAATTCACTTCCTCCAGCATTGGTGCCCACATTCTGCTCGGAAAACGGCTCGCTGTTGCTTGTACTGCCGCGGGTCGGGCCTGATACGGAGCTGGGGCGTCGTCCGGGCGCGGAGGGGAGCCGCGTGATATCGGAGTCTTGGCCCACGTCGGCGCTGTCGACCACAAAGATGATCGCGTGGCAGCTGGTGTAATAGCTTTGCCAGAGACCACGCATGGATATCTGACCTCCAACATCCCAGATCTTGAGGTTCATATCCGGTAACGAGATGGTGGTGACATTCTGGCCGACGGTAGGGACGGTTTTGCCGGGGTTGGGCGCGGGCGCGCCATCCGCTCGTGGTTGATAGAGGGCTTTAATTTGTGTCAAGAGGGTTGTTTTTCCGGCATTGTCCAAGCCAAGTAGTAGGACGGAATACTCTGTAACAGATTTTAGGGCTGTGTGAGCGACAAGCTATTGCGGCGTCCAGTAGGAGACCCGGGGAAGTTGCGGAAGCTGCTTACCTTCTTTGCTAGTCGCGTACAGATACACCGACTTAGCCAGGTGATACATGATCGCGGAGCTTTCTCAAGCTAGCGCGATCAAGTTGGATGAATCCGCAAAGAGCAATTAAGCATATCATGAAGTGATGACGAGGCTCTCTGATCTCTTGCTTGCGCTCATCCCGCCTCCCCCATCCGGATGCGGTAGGTAGGGTTTAGGGTTGTAGCAGATGAAGTGAACTTATCGAGTGCTCTGAGTTCAGAAAGATAGGAAATACAGTTCTTCTGTAGGTGCATTGCTTCCTGCAGCATATGTTCGTCTCGACGTGATCATTTTCCTTTGCTCGGAAAACACTTCCTGTCATCTTCATGGATTCCACTCTTTTGCCTTTTTCCCCACTTCGCTTTTGTCAGCTTGATTACATATAATTGATCTCAAATCCGTGGAAGCGTTCAGAGACAAAAAAAATACTTGGAAATTTAACCTTTTCTTTCTCCGCATTATGCACATTCTCATATCTCTGGTTCGTTCGATAAGACCTCATGCCCGCATCAGATGAGGATTCGGCATTCTCTCCCCAGAATGCCCCGCGTGGGCTTGATCTCTCTACAATGGAAACTGATACGGTCATCGTCGGTATGGCTTCTCCTTAATTCCCCTGGCCAAGGCTAAGACTTTATCTCCACTAGGCAATGGGCCGTCGGCCATGATTCTCTCATATATACTGCACGGTTATATCCCATTCTACTCGTCCGACCCCCCACATCCAGACCCATTACTGGACGCCAAGTTGAAAAATGCGCCCAATCTCTTGAATATCAACGTAGACGTGCTGACCGCACATTTCGCCGCCTCGCGCCTGTCATATTCCACCCAGGCTTTGCCCGTGAATGTGCTGCTGGATACCCTGGTACGACCCAGCCTCGATATTGAAGAGTCAGGCAACACTTCCAATGTCGAGTGGCGATATATGCCTGAAAAGGCTGTCTCACATCTGATTTTTGGCAAGTCGACCGACCCTGGAGGCCAATGGACCGAACATCCCCACGGGGCAAGCTGGGATATTCGGACCCTGAGCTATGCTGCCATGTTGTCGCTCCCCGGTTACTCCTTCGCGGACCATCATAAACGACATACGGGCCAGGACCTGGCACCTTTCACACGACCTACGAGACGCGAAATAGCAGAATATTTCCGCCTCTACCCAGCGGCAGTCAATATCGGCGAAGTTTTCCGGTGCGGAGAGGAGCTGAGTGACATTTCCCGCACTGCGAATGGTTTCTACATCAAATCACATAATCTTCACTGCAAGCGATTGGTACTTGCAAGTGGTATCTTCACCGAGATTCTTCCGCCAGTCCCGATCCTTCAGCCTCTCCTCCAAACTCAATCAAATCCTTCAGTGCCGCTGCTTGTCATTGGCTCAGGCTTCTCCGCTGCCGACGCGATCATCTCCGCCGCGCCGAACCAAAAAATCATCCATGTCTTCAAGTGGGCCCCCGAGGATCGGCCATCACCTCTGCGGGGCTGTCACCAACACGCCTACCCAGAATATGCCGGTGTTTACCGACTAATGAAGAAGGCCGCTCTGGCTGGGGCCACAAATCAACGACCGAAATACCGTCGCGGCAGCTCGACCCCCTTCTTAGAAAGTCGCGATTGGGCTGACGTCTACGAGGGCATTTCCAACATAGAGATTACCGCTGTCGAAATACAAGATGGATTAGCGCATGTCACATTTCGCCGACCGGACGGGTCCACATTTTTGAAATCTGTCCAGGGTCTTGTTTATGCCGCTGGGCGGCGTGGTACCTTGGGGTATCTTGATAGCGAACTCCGCTCCGAAGTCCTCGGACATAACCATTCAGATGATGCCACCGTTTCGGCGCAGACTCTCCGTGCGAAGGCAATTGAAGACTTGGAAGTTGCCCCGGGAGTGCATATCATTGGAAGCTTGACTGGCGATTCACTTGTGCGCTTTGCGTACGGAGGTTGTGCCTATGCAGCGGGACGGCTCATTGGAGAGCGAGAGGGCGACCTGGGAACCCGCAGCACCTGTAGTAGCAGAGTGTCGACTCGGCCCCAATCCTCATCCCTGCCTGTCATGAATGGGATGGATGGCCACGATATCTTCCCTAATGATATGTCCGTGGTGACCCGAGACGATACCCTGAGCAAGGTGTCAACGGCCGGAGTGCCATCCACCCAGAGCTGGTGGAGGACAGTGACGCGTATGTGGAAGGACTTCATACGATAAAGTGAGATATAAATATCCTGTAAGCTTGTATGGTGTTGTATAGCATGTAGATGCATTCCAGCCTGTGAGGATTTATATGACAATTTCTAAGAGATGCCTGTCAATTACAATCGTGTTCATTGTAAAGGCGCCTCTTGCAATAGTTCAGATACCGTGACAACGGTGTATCCCCTTTTTTTCAGCTCCGGCAACACCACCCGTAGCATCGGCACAGTCCATTCTCGGCGATCATGGCAAATAATGACACTTCCTGGTCTCACCATGCTCAGAATATGCTTAGCATTCAAGCTATAATAAGAAACCTGCGGATCGTGGGGGTATGTATCACCCAATATGAGCTTATAACCTAAACTCTCAACTAAGCGCCGCATTCTCGAGCTGAAGAACCCAGAACCTGGCCGGAAGTACCACCCATCAGGCCCTTGGACCTGGTCGGCTGCATTATACGCCTCTTGTATCATCGTCTGGACAGCTAGAATCTGCGCCGTCAGCTCCTCGTCGCTTAACGCGCGCGAGGGCTCATCGTGCATCGCATGATTGGCCAGCTCATGCCGGGCCCGGACCAGGTCGGAGAGGACGTTTTCATACCCCGGTACTTGCGATCCGATCACGAAAAAGGTGGCTGTTGCATGGTGGACTTTTAGAATATTGAGAATCTCCAGTGTATGTGCTGATGGCGCGTCGTCGATGGTCAGCGCGACAATTTTCTTAGCAACTGGGTGGTGAAACAAAACATCGGGCCAGCGACGTTGGAAATAACAAATGAGGAAAGCCGGGGGCTTGTAGATGAAATAGAGAGGGAAGAACAGGCAACACGTTGACAGGAAGCCGAGCATCGTGGCGTGAAGAAAGCAAGGGGAACATGTGAGGGACACTCGACCCGCTTTTGGTCTCCATGTCGCAGCTTGTATAGATTCAGCCTGGAACCTCGACTTTTACGTATTCTTAAGGCCCCCGCATAAAGTCGGTGAGGTACATGATTAATTGCAGATAAGAGTCATTATCTCGCGCCTAATTCACCTCCCGGCTGTTTCTGGGATTCTTACCCTTGGAACCCTGAATGAAACATTGTTATCCGGAACTGGTAGAAACAGGTTGGTATATCAATGAATATATATCGACTTCCTCCAACGCTATTGAACTTTGCAGAGCTTCTTCTCAATTCAAACCTTGGAATTTACATTAATTGTTGACCGGTATCATGCAATTATATGTACATAGCAGTGCAATGTGATGCCTCATACGTACCTAGGGAACAGGGTCCATACCTGAGATTCGGAACTTTTACTGGTGAACGCGCTACTATCCGTTGATGATCAGCAAGCCCCAACGTATTCGGCGATCAAATACGCAATCCAACCGAACCGAATATACTGCTAGTGGACCATTGCATATGCACCCGCCGCGGCTGAGCTGAAAGGACCCTTTTGAAATCGTCCGTGTCACCCCGGCTACATGTGAAGTGGATATACGATCGACACTAGGATTTGTTTTGGAGATAAGCTTGCGAAAAGGTTGAATAAAAAAAGCAATCCATCCTCAAAATGTTCATGCAGTCGCACGATGTCGAAATTCGACCCCGAACAGAGCTCGAATGCCTCTGACACGGTCAAGCCAACGATATGGCGATGCTTCAAGGCACATATGAAGAAATGGTGGTGGCTGTATGCAATTGCAGTCATTTGTATCTTTTTGGTGATCTTCCTTCCCATGTAAATTGCCCGAGAAGAGCATCGACGACTGTCACTGATTTTCTATCCAGAATTTATGTTGGAATCCCACACCTTGCCGACGAGTACATCAATAATTATCAGTACAATGACACAGGCCTGTCCATCACCAATCCTCGACCCTCTGCTTTCCACATGAGTCAGTCTCAGAAGATCAGTATTGGGGGTGGACTTAGTGGAAGTGGACATCTATCGGCATTCAACGCGACAATCAGCACATCTGATGGTCAGGAGTTTGCGGTCCTTCCGTTGTCGGAAATCAAGTTCAGCGACGGTCCCGATCTGAAGATAGACCAAGATCTTGAATTGACCTGCGTCGATTGCTTATCGGATATGGCGGCTGCGTTGGCTACAAATGACAGCATCTCGATGGTGGTCAAAGGACATCCGGACTTGAAGATTGGTGCGCTGCCCACAGCTCACTTGAACATTGACAAGACGATGCAAATGAATGGTAGGTTACTTTCTTCGAGAGCTTTGGGGTGTGCAGAATACTCATTTGTCGGTTTTGAACATCTAGGCTACAATATCACCGGTAAGTTGAATATATGCGATTTTGGGAAATAGCAAATGAGCCTGACCTCAGGGCAGAATTTATGAACAGCAACGGGGCATTCAATATCACCAGTGTGGAGCTCCTGACGCCCGAAGTGGATGGATATAATTTCAATGCGACCATCTCCCTTCGCAACCCAACCCCTTTCTCAGTGGAAATGGTAAATGAGAGATCCTTAGACTGGCCATCATGCACGAGCTAACTCAACGAAAGGGAAATGTCGTGTTCAATCTGAGTATGGGAGGATCATCACTGGGATATATCGACATGCCTAATCTGACATTTAGTCAAGGTGTCAGCAACGCGGTAGTCTTGGGCCAAGTCGACGAGTCAATGCTTGTACAAGAGGCGCTGCTAGGCGACGGTGATGTTGGTACGGTCACCATTGATATCCAAGGCTACAGCTGTCATTATAATGGGCAAGCGATCCCGTACTTCGCGGCTGCTATCAGGGCTTCGTCTGCTTCGGTCACTGTGAATCTACTGGAATACGCATCAAGCTTGTTTGATTAGCAGGCCCTGGAGGTGCAAAATAACAAGCCCCTTCATTGACGACAGACCACTGCATACTTGAAAGAAACCTTTGGGAGTCGTGCGGATTGTAAACGCTTGGTGAATCGAGTCACTGTTCTACTTGCGCAATGAATTGCGACTGCACGAATGTAAATGTCATTTTAAAACGCAATAATGGGTATATATATATCATCGGCACTTTTTTCACATTTTATCCCATGATCTGGAGCTGATCCTCCGGAGGCCAGCGCACTTGTGCGAAGCTCAAGAAGCGCTTGATACTCTGTAGGTACTTTCGAGTAATCTCATCACTGAGAATGTGTGCCTGTTGATCACTCTGGTGTAGCTTTTCTCGAGCCGATCGCTCGTGAATACCAACCATGGTCACACCAATAGGCCATGCACTAAGTCAACAATTAGTATACGTATTTCATAGGGCAGGGGAGTATCATCTTACGCTTTTCCAATGCTCACGCGAAGATAAGCATCATTGGCATCAACGTATTTCCGCTGTTGTACCTTATGCACGATCTCCACAATTGGCTCTAGCAGTCCGTCCTCCAAATCTCCTTTCTCAAAGCGTCGGAATAGCGGATTCATGTTTTCTCGAGACTGAACCATGGCATTATACGCTTGTTTCCCCTGGTGGCTTTCACGAACAGACACATCGCGCTTTGCCAAAGCCAACTCCCACTCCGAAAGCATCATGTTGAAATAGGACGCCAATTGTCGGAAGAGGAAGAGCCGTTCGGCGTCTCCCTTCGGAATCTTGGCGGGAATAAGCATTTGGCTACCTGGAACAGGCTCCAGGGTTGTCGGAATCGGCCCGTCAGTCAATTTCTGCAGCGTAGCAGCGCGCTTGATGATTCGGTGGTAACGCCGGAGTCGCGAGCGGTGGTTTTCTCCAAACAATCGCGCAGGCTCGTTGAGATCCCGAAGCTTTTCAATAAGTTCATCCTCCTCCATATCCACGGCCTCCTCTCCATCGCCAGGGTTATCGTCGCCCTCGCTTTTGGTGGGCAAGTCTGGTAGTCCGAGTCTTCGTCGCCGTTCACGCTCCTTGGTCTCTTCTTCTTCCTCTCTTCTCTTTCTCGACTCCTCGGCGAGTCTAGCCCTCTTCTCATCTCGTTCACGTTGTCGGGTTGCCTCTTCCTCCTCAAATTTGCGCTTCTTGGCTTGCTTCTCTTCGCGTTCCTTTTGAAGAAGTTCTTGCTCTTCCTCGTATGCCGCTAAACGCGCAGCCTCGACCTCCCCTCGGCGCATGTATTTCTTTTGGGGCGCTACCACGGTGGTTTTCTCTTTCTGGGTTCCGGAAGACTTGGCCGAGTCGGTGCCTTTGGCCTTCGAGATCTCCTTAGACATGAGCGCGGCGAAATCCATGATGGCGGTCCTCAACAGAGGATTTCTGGATATGGCGGTGAAAAGAAGCTCAAATGTCGCCGAGTTTTAGGGCCAAAATATTGAGATCGATCGATCGATACGTGACGGGGGCGGATTGCGGGGATGGAAGATGTGGAAGGATGAGAGGAGAAGGATGTTTAATGTGGACCTAAGCTTCCAAGCCGCAATCAGACTTCGACTTCCCAAGCTATTCACTTCACCTTCCTTCTCCAAAATCTTCGCCAACTCTTCTTCTAATTATCGCATAAATCTTGTGCCACTTACCACGAGAGCTCTTTCTTCCAACAATTCTCAACAAAATCATCTCCAACAGCCCATTCCTGATTGGCCTCACGCGCGACACCTCACCCTACCATCATGGCCGCTCCATCCCAAGAAGGCCCCAAGCCCTCAATCAATCGCCAGACAACTACACCTTTCCACCTCAAGCTTTTCTATCGCACCAATGGCTTCCACTCTTTATCCGATTATAAACTTCCTATTCCGCCGCGTCAACGCGGTGGCCCCGTCAGTGGACCGAATGCCATCCGCGCGCCCTCTCCTGTAGCTGCTGCGACACTTCCGCCCCACCTTGAGATCTATACCTGGCAGTCATGTACACTTCGGGAGCTCTCCCAGCTTCTAACCTCCGCTTTACCGTGGTTACTAGGCGACTCGCCTACCGGTACCCGACTCTGTTTTCGTCTGATCTACCCCGATGCGCGTGGTGCAGCAATGGCAGGCAATGACGTTCGCGGTCACTATATTAGCAAAGAGCTGGGCAGTGTGGTTGTTGCGCCAAAAGAAAGCTCATACCGGGCAGATGAAGACGCAGATCATCAAGGCGAAGCACAATTGCGCCCTGGGCCACTTCGTTTCCAAGGTGGAGAAGCCGACAAATGTCTGCAGGACGCGCGATTCATAATTGGAGACTACATTGAATGCGCAGTTCTGCCGCCGCGTGAGGATGGATCCATCGCACCACCGATCCGTGCTGGTTCTGGGCCACCGCCGATGGGGCATGGCATGCGCGCATTTGGGCAGAATGGATCTGGGCGACCTGGTCGTGGTGGCCCTCGTGGAGATCGCGGCGGACCTTCTCATGTTCCCATGGGTGATTGGAGGCGAGGGGAAAGACTCCCTGAGGGAGGTGGTCGCGGAGGCCGTCGGGGATGGAATCCGTATTAAGAAGGTTGATATGAGCTTCAGAGTTTTGTCCTAGAAAAGCGATGATACAGGCCGGTCTGAGCTTTGGGGATACCCAGCTTATCATCATGTATTTGTATTATTATTATGTATGGAGGGAATGCCTTAGGTCATGTCTTTGTCGATATATCAAATGAGATCTATCGCCTGCAGAGTATATTTCAGAGCTTTACACCCGTCTATAACCGGCCAATAGCAAGATCTAGAGCTATAAGACAAGTGATATGATGCATTTACTGTGCAACTGGCGCTTCGTATGGGGAGCCAGTTGTAAATGAGAAACAGAAGAAATCCATGCGGTATATGCTTGCAGTAAGGTACATAGCCTGCCAAAGCAGACATAGTAAAAAAGAAAAAGCAGTTTTGCTCAAAACATCGCCTCGCGATCATTGGAAAGTGTGCGAATGGGCAATCCCACCTCCATAACCCTGCACCACCTCAATCGTATGATGGATGTCATGGAACCAGATCACACCCTCAGTCATTCTTCACCACTCAGAAATTGTGTCTCCCTTCCGCTTGCCACGGAGCTCGAATTTGCCCTGCAGATTGTCAGCCTATTCCGGTCCTCCGCCTCTCTGCTGGCAACTTGGATGACGGATCATACCTCGGTCTTGTAGGCAACATAAGTCAGGACACCTGGAATGATACCCATGTACACAATAGACAGCCAAGCATGGCGAGGCGTCCAGCGGAAGTACTTGTAGCGGTTGGCGTTGAGTTCTATGTTGATCAGTCAGTTCATGCTCATGAGCGTCTCCGGGGCTTCGGTCCGTGTCTAGATGTGCGAGCGGGTTCCCGTGCTTGGGCGCAAATTTTCATTCTGAGCATAGCACAGGGACCGTCTCTGCATGTGGACCTTTCTCGGAGCGTGGGGTCGAGAGGGACGAGGATAGGGCTTCAAATACCGTAGTATTTCTGGAAGGCCGGATCAAGGATCAAGGCTGTAGTCAATTGATTAGCGAGAAGGGCAGAATAGATTGGAGAGCTTCACAGCACTTACACTTGCTGGGGCCAGCCATGATTGCGATAGTTCTTGGGTCGAAGGCACAGAGACGTCGCTTTCGCCGTCCAGCGGATCGAGAAGGAAGTGGAGTGGTCACATGACCCGCCTTGCCGTCACCCAATCACGTGAGAGCCAAAATAATATCGAGCTCAACACGGACGATCAGTCGAATCATGATCTTTCATTAGTAGTGTTGATGGAAGACAATGACAAATGATACACATATCTCACACCGCCGTGACTGAGCTATTGTAAGGCCAAATCTCAAATTCCACTCGAGCCGCTATATCTACATTTCCTAGTATAGTCCATGGATCCCCATGTGCTCCCCAGTTCTATCATGATGAATGAAGGTTGCTTAAATTTTTGTTAACATTCTGCATCAAAGTGACGAATCAAATATTGGACTGGCCTTTGATTTTGCATTGAGTCACCAGCCAGTCCTTTTAAGTTGTTGCCTCGCTAGTCCTCACACCTTGCCACTTAGCTCTTGACTTAGAAGTAAGCAAGTCTGGCCCGGTTAGCGGCTATGGACCTAGCCTTGTTCTTCGCAAAACAAGGTTGGTTTTTCAAGGAACTCCTCTGAGTTTTACTCTATCAAGCTTTGATCTCAAATCCCCAGCTCTCAATATGTCGTTCGATATTGTCAATTTCACATTTGACAATGACTACCAGTATTGGAATCAAAGTGGACCAGAAACACTAAGACTGTCGAAGGGGAGATTGTAGGTGATTAGAATTGTCGTATATATTGAAAAGAAGAGTCAATTGGAATGGTAATAACAATTTCCAACGGTTTGAAGTTGGAGTAGAGGTAAACTGTTTACATGATGCTCATCAGCTCAGATTTATACCCAGAAGGGAATGGTCTATGTTTCTCACTCACTTACTTAATCAAGAATGTGACTCCGCGAATTTGATAGGCTTATCTGATATGAATATGTATATAAAGCTTAGAAGCTTTGGAAATTTAAATGTCTTGGAAGTTTGCAGTCTATCTTTATCATTGAATTCACTATACGCCATCCTCTGATTCCTCTCTACCGCCCATTGCAATCAACCCTCAAGACGTCAAATTATTCAATTCTCAATATGCCTACTGTCAGCTGTTTTGATTATCCTGGCTATGAAGAGCTTGGAAATATCTTCAACATTTCTGCCGCTGTTTCCATTCCTGCCAGTGCTCGCATTGTGGCTTGTTCCGGTCAAATTGCCGACAACCATGACCCTCTCTGGGGCAATCACGCCGAACAATTCGAGAAGTCCATGGCCAATATTCAAAAGTCCCTGGCTGCTGCATCACCTCACATCACCAATCCCGAGCAGTTGTGGGAGGGAGTTTTTTACGTGACCTCATTCCACGTTGGCGTTTTGTCGCGGGAGGAGCAACTGCAAATCGCCGAAATTGCCCGTAAATATTTCGGGAAAAACAAGCCTGCTTGGGCCGCGATCTGTGTGATGGCCTTGTTCCCACCAGAGGCGTTGGTTGAGGTCCAGGTCCAGGCTGCCTATTCTGATGAAAAGAAGGTTGAGAACTGAGGGGCTCTGATGGAATAATTCGACACCGAGCCCAAGATAGCTATCATTAAATCAACTTTGGAATACATGAAATACTTCTCATTTGACCAATATATTTAGATTGATTTGCAACTGCCACTGATCTCGGGAGACTTGATGAGATCTTCAGTAGTATATGTATCTACTTCTTGCGCATGAAGCAGGCAATTCCATATCAATACCCGAGCATTTGCATTTGCATACACTCCAGCCTTGTAGAATGCGATACCTTTAATGTGAATATAATATATGAGGAGCCACATGATCACCGAAAGTGCTCTGGAGGCCACAATACTCATACTCAGGTATTGATGATATAGAAGAACATCAGTTGGTGACCCAAATAAGATTCGATCCCTTGGAAGTGTTCACGCATCAGCACCGGCTTCCACCTCTGCGCCTCCGATTCTCCCAGCCTTGAATTCTTCGACCATTTGGGCAAAAGTACACCATTCCACCCCTTCATGTGAATTGATGTACTCAATCAATCGTTCGTGCAGCATGATCACTTGCGGTTTCCCGCTGACCTGGGGATGAATCGAGATTGGAAAGACGAATGTGTCGTACTCGCGATAGAAGAAGTCAAACTGCGCCTTCCATAACCGCTCAATGGTGTCGGGATCCACGTATCCATGAGAGGGACCCTCAACGAGCTGGAACGGAGGCCAATCGTCCAAATGCCAATTGGCAGGCACCTCGACAATGCTGCTAGGCACAAGCTTACTCATTGGCTTCATCCATTGATCAGCAGGCTTTGAGATGTCCGTCATAGAGAGCTTCTCGGGGGCATATGGCACATAGTAGAGCTGTGAATCATGGTGCATAAAGGAATGGTCATATTGCTAGGGCAAAGTGAGTGATTTTGGTTCCTTCAGTGGATGGAGATTCTTACGATTCCGAATTCCTCCAAGAGCTTGATACTCCGGCGCGAGGTTCTCCAAGATGGCGCAGTCCAACCTTTGGGGTATTCGCCTGTGAAGTTTGTGATAACTTCGATGGACCGAGCTAGAACATCCCGCTCTTGCTGCTCCGTGAGTGCGTCCACATGCTCATGTGAGTAGCCATGCAAGCCACTGAGCCTGTCAGCCAAAGAAACGTCACACAAAACGGCAGGTGCTTACATCTCGTGACCTGAATCTTTAATCTTTTTGATCTGAGACGGGAATGATTCAATCGAATGAGCTGGGACAAACCAGGACGTTTTGATATTATATTTGTCCCATAGATTGAGGAGTCGGTCAATTCCAACCGTTGCGCCAAATATGCCACGCGACACGTCCGTCAGGTCTGGCAAATGACCATCTTCCGTGTTAATCCTGCTTATCTATTAGAACTGATCTTGCAGGGATTCAGATCACCCGTACCAGCCACTGACAGCATCCACATCGATGCCATATCCAACAAGCACACGTTTCACCATGATAAATCAAGCAAGACGTGCAATCTCTTTGCACTAATTCTTCATTGACTGGGGATTAGTTTGTAAATAACATATTTGATCATGGATTATCTCTACTGCGCTGTGAGTGGATCGCCAGGGCGCTCAACGACCTGCCTAAAGCGGAAGGTGGATGAGTTGACCAATCAGAGGTCCTTTGCCGCTGGATAATAACGATTTGTCTCTGATATGAGAAGTAGCATCTCGGGCAAACCAAAGCAGAATGGGTCATGATTAAGGGAGTAAACGAATTACCTTTTTTTAAATTCAACTACCCTTTATCTGACATCATGGAGATTAGGACTCTTCTGTGGACTTTGATTATGCGGGGAAAGCCGTGATAAGGTTGATTAGCCAATCAAATGTGTCGTGATATGCCGTGACGATGGAGATGCCGAGTATAATAACTAGGACCAAGCGCAACAGTAAGCACCTGGTTGAACGAGAAGGCCTTTCAAGGTAGCATAAACCCTATACAATGAGAACGATAGAATCAATAAGAACAGCTTACAATTGACCTCATTCTGTTTGGAAATCGGAGCCGGTTATCGCGCATTTAGGCTTTCCCCGCTTCCGCGAAGATAAGGCCATCTAAATGGTTCATCTTCCCCAGATACTTTTCCTTCCTTCAGAATCCCCAATGTCCGAAGGTTATTTCGGTAGAGCGTGCAAAACATGTCGGCGTCGTGGACGAGGCTGCGATCGACGACTACCGACATGTAATACCTGCGAATCTAATGGTCTTGTCTGTGAGGGATACTTGTTACAGTGGCCTGGATTGGCCAGTCGCGGGAAGTTTGTCGGGAAAAGCATCCCTGTGAGCACCGGCAAAGGTCAAGGAGGAAGAGGGGGAAAAGAAGGGAAAGGGGAGAAAGGTGTGAAAGGGACAAAAGCGACAAAAGCAAGAAGATCGCGACGCACACAGCCAACAGAGGTAGAAGTCTCAACTTCGACCCCGGCTCCAGCACTAGCTCCGGCTCTACAACCGCCCCCAGATGAAGCCCAAGACACACAAGGCGATCCGGTACAATCCGGAATGTTGGATGCCCCCAAATTTACCACAAAAGAAATATCAATTGATCCCCAACTGGCCATTGACGATAATACATTCCTTTTTGACACTTTGATGGATTTTCAATCTACTGTTGAGGTGGAAACGTTGAAGATGCCAACATTGGACATCGGGACTTACATGGACATGAACAACCAATTGTATCCAAGGATCGATGTGTTGAATATTCCGGATGAACTGAAATTTATCATGGAATATCGTCAGTACCTCTCATACCAATTGGAAGCTGTCGCAGATGCTAATGGTTCGAAGATCTTTGTGAGGTAGTTCCGAAACTATGTGTTGACAACGAATGCCCGCAAAATCCCTACCGAGATTACATATTCCCTCTCGCGATCGAGATACCGTCCTTGATGTATGCATGTGCAGCTTTAGCGGCATGTCACTACAACGTGAGGCTAGCGACCAATCAATACCAACGGGAGTTTTACAAATTCAAGGGCAAAGCGATGAAGCGACTTCAAGAGGATCTATATTCCCAAGCTCGAGCTATCCACCCGGGAACTCTCGCTACAATACTGATGCTCTGTCTTTGTGATCTCTGCCAGGGCGGTGCTTCGGATTTCGAGTCTCATTTTCAAGGGGCTAAAAAATTAATGGAATTACGTCAAGAACGCACCTTGGGATGCTTTGTGGAACAGTACTTGATATGGTAAGCACGCACGCGACTAGACGCTTGCAGATAGTAGCTAACGCCGCCAATTTCAGGCTGGATGTGATGGCAGCTGCCTCCCATTCTAGATCCACAGTTTTTGCTGCACAAGATATACAAGAATTACTCTACGAAAGTGGAGACTTTTGGGGCTTTGACGCGATTCCTTGTCCGTTGGATCAATTTAAGGTGATTCATGAGATCGGTACTCTGCACAAGGAATCGGCGAGTCCAGACACCACTTCAATGGAAAGAATGGATCAGGTTCATGATATCAAACATAGACTGTTGCAAGGTCCAATACATTCGCAAAGAGGCCAGAATTGGTTTCATTTGACGGAGGCGTATCGATACGCCATCATTCTGTACCTGCTGCGACTTTTCTCCTGCGACGTGGATGAGTACGAATTAAACTGGCTTGTCAGCAGTGTGCTATATCATGTGAAGTCTACTCCGCCCGCGTCTGGCTGGTCGGATCAGCTGCTATGGCCATTGTTCCATGCAGCGGTAGAGATCAAGGATACAAAACAACGAGAATGGATTCGCGAGCGGGCCCAGTGTATGCAATTCTCCGGGGGATTTGGCAACGTACAAAGTGCACTCAAGATTCTAGAAGGTGTGTGGATGGGGAGTCGGCCTCCAGAATATTTGGACATGATGCTGGGATGGGGAGATGGAACAATACTTCTTATATGAGAAAAATGATGAAATTATTCTCTAGTCCTTGATATAGTATGCTTACAAGTTCTCTCTGTATCTACAGCTTGGCGCGCTGGATAGATTCTGCGTGCTGGTCGATGATCTGGCGTGCACACCGGAGGCCAATCAAATAAGCGTTGATCTGGGTGTGGTTGCTATTTCGCAGTTAGCTATCGGTTCAGGATGAGGGTACAGGGGAATCCTTACCAAGTCAAAACGGGACAGACACTGAGATCTGCCACCCGGAGGTTCTGCGTTCCACGCACTCGGAAATTCGAGTCAACCACTGCTGTGGAATCATTGGCCTTGCCCATGCGGCAGGTCGACATGCTATGGTATCCTTGATCCAGGTTTTTCCGAATGAAATCTAACATCACATCGTCACTGACCGTGTTGAGATCAACTGTGGCAAAGTCGATATTCGGGCCATGGACCATTTTCTCGATCACCCCTTGATACGCCTTGGAATGAGCAATCTGCAGCGCCTTCCGAACAGTCTCGATGGCGATCCGGCGATCAAAAGGATGAGACAGGAATTTGGGATCAATAATCGGATGCTCCCGAGGGTTTCGGGACCGAATGCTCACAACTCCCTTGGACAGGTTGTTTTGCAGTAGCAATTCATGGGTGATGTAGCTTTCTTCCGGTCGACCATTACCCTCATAGACGGAGGGTCCAGATCCGAGCCAGATCTCGGCTGAAGGTCTCGTTGGTTCCAACAAAAATGCCTTGGTTGGGGAGTCAAGGTCACTGAACTCCTTAGATTCAAACAGGCGTTGGATTCTTGGGAAAGCCACTGATCCACTGGATCCATACATGGCCAGAGGACCAGTTCGGCTTTTTGCATATTCGGCTTCAGCTTCCTCAAGGGCTTTCGGTTCAAGGAAAACCTTGTTGTGTGCCGGGAGGCGATTGTCGACTTTGTATTCACAAGTGATGATAGAATGGTCGAGCATGTTTTGACCGACTCCTGCGGAGATTTAGCAAGTAGGACCGTAGTTCAAGAGTACGGGGCCACAAACCTGGTAAGTCAATTCTGACAGGAATTCCATGCTGCTCCAACGTCTTTCTTTCCCCAATTCCTGACAGCATCAGGATTTTTGGAGATCCAAAGGTGCCAGCGGCTAGAATGACCTCCTTTCGACAGTGTACAGCGACTAGAGCGAACAATACAGAAGTTAGCGTAGAGCGAGTATTCAACACAAGGAGTTCTGACCAGTTTTCTCCGTAAAACGATCGTACAGATCCACACGAGTGGCAACGCCGTTGGTAGAGTGAACATAGTCGCACTCAGTGTTGGTCACAATCACTAGGTTTTTGAGACTCTTCCGTGTTGATGCCGGTAGAAAGGCATTGGCCGCATAAGACCTCTCGCCATCGCGGACGTTGAATTGGGCTAGTCCAACTCCGACTGGATTGCCGGCATTGTTGTCCATGCAAAGGGGGATTCCCACTTCTGAGCACGCTTGCATGTATGTTTCAACGCCCGGAACCATTTCTTTTCCGAATCCGAGTTTAATCGGTCTATATAACTGTTAGTAGTCGAGCTTTTACAGAAGAATATAGTCGTCACTTGCCCAGAAGTACCATGGTTTGCTGGCAAAGCACGTGCGAACTTGTTCATCCCCTCAGGCAAAGTAAAGTCAAAGTCTTCCAACTACATAATGTTAGTAAAGTTTACCAGTGACAATAGATGAGTCTCACATCTTTCATCATTGGGAGTATGTTATCCCATCTCCAGCCCTCATCACCAGTGATTTGGCCCCACTGATCATAGTCATCTCTGGGGCCTCGTGCCAATGCCATATAATTCACGGCTCTAAATGGTCAACGTGGTTCAACGCAATTCATGGATTAGAACATACGAGCTGCCTCCAAGCTGTCTTCCACGCAAGAAAACCAGTTTCCTGTCGTTCAACTCGTGCTGGGGGACTGTCGCCAACTCCCATAGTCCCTCCTTGTCCTCCTGTAGCTGCTTGACATATTTACCTGGAACCAGAACATCAGGCTCAAGCTCCGAGTCCCTACCAGCTTCTACCAACAGCACCGAGGCACCTGGAATAGTGGAGAGCTCTGCTGCGAGGACACAGCCTGCAGTTCCTCCACCACAGATGATATAATCGAAGGTGCTGCCATCGAGAGGAAGTGGATTTCTGGAACTCATGGTTTCAGTCATGGAAAATCCACTGAAAGAGGAGACTGTAGAAGCCCTCAATCTTATGAGTTTCTTGTGATGGTTGTATGCTGATACCCCGGATTCATGTTCCCCTTCCGAATCTCACTGAGTTGCCTAATCTGGAAGTCGGATAAGCCAGACCAACAACTGCATTGACCTTCCACATGAGATGTCGCTAGGGATATCACTGTGTATCTCATTGTTTTACTGAACAAGGAATCTCCAGGGAGTCACTTTCTCATTGCATTGACCAAGTTAGGTTGAAGCGCGGAGAATTCAGCAAAAGGTGGGTTTGAACTAGTATCCAGTTTTGATGCCGATAGGATGTAGAGTTGCTTATCGTATGCCATCGAAGACCAGTGTTATTTAAAGGTTCAGAGCCAAAAATCATAAGACACTCCAAGTTATCGTTCTATTCCAAACATTATACCACATCTTGTTTATCTTCATGATCATGGGCTCCATCACTCCTCCTCGTGCTGTCGAAGCACTCCCAGCCACTTCAGCATCAGAGAAGATCCTCGAGATTCTCTACCGCGATGGCGCTGTCGTTATCAAGAACCTCCTCTCCCTTGACTCCGTCGCTGAGATCACCGGCGAAATCAAGCCTTATATGGATGCCGACTACAACAGTGGACTGGAGGTCTTTGCCAAGCAAACCAAGACTGTCTGCGGACTGGCAGGAAAGTCGCCTGCCGCGGTCAAGTCCATCTTGCAGAACCCTAATGTCAAAACCATTGTCAATGATGTCCTTAGTGTCACCACTGAGAGTTGGTGGGGTGACGCTCGCAACAAGTGTGTCTCCCCTCCGCTGTTGAGTTCTTTCTTTACCGTTCGTGTGGGACCTGGTAGTGCTCGCCAGGGTCTTCACCGAGACGATCAGGATCACCACGCTACGCACACCCACGGTGATCCTAAGGAAACCACTAAGCTGGGATGCTTTGTCGCAAGTAAGACCCCCACTCTTTCCATTGATCGGCTTTCTGGTATGTACTAATCACGTCCGAATCAATAGCCTCCAAAGTCACCAAAGAGAACGGAGCCACCGAGATCGTCCTCGGCTCCCATGTCTGGGACGATGTGCGCAAACCTTCGGTGGATGAAGTCAGTTATGGCGAGATGGACACTGGTGATGCCTTGTTGATGCTGGGTAACTGCTACCACGGAGCCGGCGCCAATGTCACCAGCGACTCGTTCCGAAGCGTTGTCGTTACATTGTTCTGCAAGGGAGTTTACCGGTCGGAAGAGAACCAGTTCCTCGCTGTCACGCAGGAGCAAGCGAAGAATTTGGATCCCGAGGTTCAGGATCTCCTCGGATGGAAGGCCAGTGCACCGTTCTGCGGATGGTACGATTTGGGCCACCCCTACCGCCTCATTCGTGAGGTCGATAACGTGGGCTCAGATCTGTTTTAGGAAAGACTGGAAGAGTAATGATATATGTGATTCGGATTCAATTTGCAAGTTTCCAATATTAAACCTTGTTCAAGTTGCATAAGTGTTTTCAATGTTGAATCGTAGAATGGATACTGGAATGTGTATGGCTGCTGGCTGAGCCTCGAACATCTAATTTCAGTTGACCTCAGCATCTACATCAATTTCCTCGTGCTAGGCAAAAATTGAGAAATTCCCTTGACCAATGCTGTTTTCCGGCCGATCACGCGTGAACCGAGGTACTGTCGTTGCCGCATGTTGATGTGCTCGCTCTAATTGGGGAACGAAAATGTAGTTAATAGACCCAACACCCAGGAAAGCAAAACAACAAGTGCTCGATTACCTAGTCAGAACCTTGAAAACATGACATCCATTGATATCCCTACATCATATGAGACCTTTAATCTCACACACCTTCGGATTTCCCACTATCCTTCTGGAGCCCCGGAGGCAACTCCGGTGGTGATCTTCACCTTGGATAGACCGGAAAAGCACAATGCTTTCACACCGCAGATGGCCGATAGCCTCACTCAGGCATACAAATTGGTTCATGTTGACCCACGTGTAAAGGTAGTTGTACTCACTGGGGCAGGAAGGATGTTTTGTGCTGGATCAGATCTTGATATTGGATTCGGCAACGGACAAGGAAGAGCTGTTGACTTCCGGGATATGTATGTTAGCAAAAAAACCAAAAAAAAAACAAAAACATCAAGTCTCCCTCAAAATCGGGATCGCTGCTAATACCATCTTAGTGGCGGCCGAGTTGCACTGGCAATGCATCGATGCCACAAGCCTACTATTGTCGCTATGAATGGGTCTGCTGTCGGTGTTGGCATGACAATGACCCTACCAGCTGCTGTTCGGTATACGTCCTATCTATCATTTCTGGTCTCTCAAGTTCTAAGTAGCCTCTCTAGGATCTGCCATGCAAAGAGCAAGTACGGATTCGTTTTCACCCGACGCGGCTTGACCATCGAATCCTGCGCATCATATTTCTTGCCACGTCTAGTCGGCTTTTCGCGTGCCATGCAGCTGATCACCTCCGGTGGCGTCTTCCCCCCTACCTCCCAGCATTTCGGCGATCTTTTCACGGAAATCCTCTCCGATGCGGGGAAAATCCTCCCGCGCGGGCTAGAGCTGGCCCAGGAGGTTGCGGAGAATGTAAGCCCATTGGCCTCTTCCATGAGTCGTGCCTTGATGTGGGAAGGCGCCGAATCACCCGAAGCCGCACATCTACTGGAGTCGCGGGTGTTTCATCATATGATTGGCCAGCGGTATGATCTGTCTATGATATCAATGCAAGGATGTTTGCCTGTTTGGCTTTGCTGACGTCACGATAGAGACTATCAGGAGGGGGTTCGTTCGTTTCTCGAGAAGCGCAAGCCTTGCTTTGAGTCGGACTTGCGAGAGATAAGTTCTCCGAATTATCCATGGTGGCCAGAGGTCGATATTACCCGGGAGGCGTGTATTTCCAAGCACAAGTTGTGAAGTGGCAAGTACAGCAAGCGGCGTTTCAGGCTGTGGATTGTGTAGATTTCAATATATGTCGCCTAGTGGTTGGTATACAAGTTGACTACTATGAAGTACTGAAGGGAACATGTTGTACTGATGGATTGATTCATTTTCAGAACTGGATGAAATGGAACATATCTAGCGATGCATGTAGCCCGCGCCAGTGCATATGCTTGAGCGTCGCAGACCGACACCAGGAAAAAACACGCAGTAAGAGGAAGAAATCGAGACTGCCACTCGATAGAAATAACTGGGTATCAAGAACAAGAAAAACAAAGGCTGCCGATTACATGTCAGGCGCAGCTCGAGCTGGACATATCAAATCATAATGTCGAGCATATCAGGCAAAATCAGAAAAGAAAGCAGAAAACAGATCGTAGGAACACTGAATGCCCTATCGTAGCGCCGATTGAACTCCTAACCATGGTCGCAAATCAATGTCGTGGTGGAAAAAAGATAAATGGAAAGTATAATGTCGAGCAGATAGAAGTGAAGAATGGACTGCTGCCAGACCTGCTAGCGCAGTGATCGCCTAGAGCGGGGATCAGAAGGTGCTCCAATTCCAGTCACGAGGAACGCTGGCAGCGACGTCGGCGGTCTGACCCAGATTGGCTTGGAGTGCGGCACGGCCAGATTCCTGGCTGTTCTCAAGATCCTGGGTGGCGTCCTCGTCGATGCTCTTGCCATCCATGTTGTTCTGGATCTTGTTCAGGCGATCGGTACGTGTCTCCTCCCAGCGTTGGTGAGCACTCCAACACAGGTCGCAGGCCCGCGAGGGAACCCCCTCGGGATGGAAGCGCGCATCCTGGTCAAGGGGAACGATATGGGGAGTGTGAGAGGAGCAAAAGACATGACCACAGTGGCGACAGTGGTGGCGACGCAGGAAGATGCCAAAGGAGGAACGGCAGGTGGGCGAATCACAGTTGGGGGAAGCAGAATCCGCCTGCAGAAGAGAAGTTAGCAAGCATGTTCCATATAATGCAATGTTTGTAATCAGGACGCAAGCTTGTGATGGGGTCAAGGTATGCGCGCTCGTCATGTCCTTCAGATGGCGTGCTCGTGAACGACATTTCCGAGGGCGCATACGCCATTCAGACCAACCCGTCTTTTAAAGGAAAGACAATGCCCATTGCGAGAGTAAATTTCGGTAAGACTTACTTTCCAGTGCTCACGAGTAGGGAGACCAGTCACCACACCCAAGTGCTCCGTCTTCAACCATTCATGCTCGGCCGACTTGCTGATGCCACTGTACCTGCTCTCCATGGTGGAGCGACGACTGATAGGTTCATCAGAGTCCTCGTTCAGACTGTCCAGAGAACCGTGCGCGCTGCGCGGTGGGGTGATGGGGGAGGACTTCTGAGGACGCTCGGTCGGGCGCAGAGCAGCAGGAACATAGAGCGGGCCCTTGGGAGGACGCAACTGGCGAGACTGCAACGGGAGTTGGTGCAGGGTAGACGTAGTGAGACGAGGGGAGGTGGGAGAATTATTGGAGGGGGTAGTAGTATTGGAATTGGTGGGAGATGGATGACCGTAAACCGAGATCTGGTTGGCGGTACTGGGGGCGGTGGCGGTCATAACGTGAGTAGCCATTTGGTATGGTTGTGGTTGTGTGTATGTAGAGGGGAGAAGGGGGAGTGGAGGGGAGAAGTAAAGGAGGTAAAAGTAAATGTTATGGAATGGATAAAAGGGAGAGGCGAAGTGCCATTAAAAGTGGTGATGTCGAGGGGCAAAGTGAGCACACGAGGCAAAGAGAATCCAAAGAACGGTGAGTGGCCGAGATGGCGGTGGAGCACGGGAGGAGCGTTGAGGCTAGTAGACCCCGAGTGGAGATGGAATTTGGAGAAGTTTCACGTCAATCTTCCAAGATGCTTGACTGAGGATTTGGAGATGGAGAGATAGAGATGAGTTAGGAATGAGAAATGCGAGATTGGAAAGAAAGGTCAAGCCAGGGGGGGGAATTTGAAGTATATGAAGAGCGAGGATGAGATGTATAGTATCGGAATACTACGATCGGGTACGACGCGAGTTCGTTTTCCCGTCAAACTCCGAATCACTTTACCGTAAATTTGGTATGAGACTCACCGATATTCCTTGATCATGATCGATTTACATTCTCTACATCATATTCATGTTTATATCAAAAGTACAGATTGACCGCTTCTTTTGTTTTGATAGCTGATTGATTCTCCCCAGTCAATCATCTCGTTCTGACATGCAGTTGTGCTTATGTACCGACGCATGATGGGTTTCCGCATCGAGGGACTGCATTCCTCCACCGGGATCCGCTGAACTCCAAAGTCCCCGCTATGTTCCGCGAAGTCGGTGACCCATCAGAGCCCACGGCCGATCATGGGTTCGATGATCATGTAGATATTCCATCGCTACTGTGCACTTCAAACAATATCCTATCAAAATACAAGAATAGTAGCAAACATGTAGCTAACCTCTCACATTGATGCATCGTGATCTCGACGCCTGGATTCCCCCTTCGCTCCTTCCGTTTTCGCTACTTTGGTGACTTTCCTGATCTAGTCCCCATTGAGCTCCAAGGTTTACTAGTGGCTATGAAGGGAACCAATCAAGGAAGAGGTGGCGTTTTGGTCTTATCAGAGCACGCTGATTGGTTCTATGGGCCTCGGTTCCAACCAGTTGGGGCATGATTAATGCAGCACAAAGTCACAACACGGCCCAGTGCGGAGTCCCTCTCATAACCTTTCTACTTTCCACCAATCACAGCGACCGGCTTACAATATCCTGAATGGAGTAATCCTCCAGAAGGATGGAATGTTTCGGTCCTCGTCCGAGCTTCCCTTAGCTGCAGATTCACATTCTCTATGTAAAACGCTGAATGATATGCGGCAAATAGGATGACTTCCGAGAACCCTATTTCTTGCTCCAATGTGGCGGATCATGATGCTTTTCACCGCAACTCGGCACAACATAACGGACTTGGGAGCCGGTCCGGGAAAACGAATAATGCTCCCTTCTCCGGGTACTCCATACCAACAGAAATACCTTCTCATCCAAGCCTTATGTTACTCCATACTTTACAACCTTACACCTGCACCGTCTGTAACCTATGATGTACATAGCCCATAGTCTATTGTAGGAATCTGGGCGGGGAAGTACCCCCAACCTGGAGGAATGTTACATGTTGCTGATCCAATCTCCCAATGTCCCGATCAAATATCCGGGGAACCTGAGTTCCTTCCCCTCGCCGCTTGCAGCCATGGTCTGGGGAAACTCTCACCACTTACACATGGACATTGGGGGATGATGGCGTCATGACTCCCGTTGCTCCCAGGGCCCAGCCCGCCTCCATCGGCTTCTGTAAAGCTTGCAGCAAAAGAAAGATAAAACCAGTATCACAACATCATGAAGCTGGCCGTGTTCAGCGCTAAATCCTACGATCGCACTTACCTGGAGGAGGTGCGCTCTCAGCGATTCTCTCAATTGTGTGAGATTGAGTACCATGCCTTTGCCCTGTCCGAGGAGACCGTACCGCTGGCTAAAGGCTGTGATGCGGTTTGCGTCTTTGTGAACGACACCCTCGATGCGCGCGTCCTGCACGCCTTACATGCCGGTGGCGTGCGGGCGATCCTGCTGCGATGTGCGGGATTCAACCACGTCGACTTACCGACTGCCGAAACATTAGGCCTCTTCGTTGCCAATGTGCCAGCTTACTCGCCGGAAGCGGTGGCCGAGTTCGCCGTCGCCTTGGTTCAGACGCTGAATCGCAAGACTCATCGTGCCTACAATCGAGTGCGGGAAGGGAACTTCAATATCGAGGGCCTCCTGGGAACCACCCTGCACGGCAAGACGGTCGGTATCATCGGGGTGGGACGCATCGGCCTCGCGACCGCGCGCATCTTCCATGGCTTTGGCTGTCGGTTACTCGCTCACGACCCCTTTGCGGGGGATGAGTTCCGTCAGTACGGGGCCCTGGTTAACCTGGACACCTTGCTGCAGGAGAGCCACATTGTCAGTTTGCACTGCCCGCTGACCGACGGCACGCGCCACCTGATTAATGAGACCACGCTCAGGCGGATGCGGCCTGGTGCAATGTTGGTGAATACGTCCCGAGGAGGCCTCATCGATACAACGGCAGTCACCCACGCCTTGAAGACGCGCCATCTGGGTGGAATTGCACTAGATGTCTACGAGGCCGAGGGCGAGTTATTCTATAATGATCACTCGGGAGAAATCATTGACGATGATGTCCTGATGCGCTTGATGACGTTCCCCAATGTTCTGGTCTGTGGGCACCAGGCCTTTTTTACCCGGGAGGCACTCACCGAGATTGCCGAGGTCACTTTGACGAACTTGACGGCCTTTGTGGACGGTCTGTCATGCCCCAATTCACTTGTCACCGAGGGTCATGTCCTCGTGCGGGCAGATACGGCTCCAGTGCGATTGTAGAGTGGTTGGACATACTGTGTCTATATCACACGGTTCTTTGCCATGTCATGTACTAAATGCATCGCACAGTCATGCATAATATAATCATATTTATCATCGGTCATATAATCATCATACTTGGGAGTCTATTCTCCACATGAATGGATCTATTGGCATAATCTCATAGTATCAATTTCACAGAGGACGACTGCATTGGAACTGGTTCCGCAGCGCCTGCCACGCCCGAGGCAGAAATCGATGACCGTGCACGATCAAGGGAACCACGGCGATCAGCCACATGCCATAGACAACTCCGACGGCCAGCACCAGGCAGACCTGCTCGATGACCCGTGCGAGGATGCCAGTTCGGGGCTGCCGCGAAGGACTGTGCGACTCCTGGTCTGCATTAGTCAACGCCTCCGCAATTTGCCAGGCGGCGCGACGATTAATATTTTCCCAGGTTGTGTCTTCTGCTTGTTGACGGGCCGCCGTGGAGAGCTTCTTCCGGTGGGAAGTATTTTTTGATACTTCCCGGGTAAATTTGATAAATTGGGCGACATCCTGTGGTGGAACAAGAAATCCGGTCTGGCCATGTCGAATAATATCGGAGGGCCCACCCTGGTCTCGGGCAATGACGGGAATTCCACTGGCCATGGCCTCCAGAACGACGAGTCCAAATGTTTCGGTAACGGAGCAGTGCAGGAAAAGGTCCGCTGAGGCATAGGCGCGAGCCAGCGATGTCCCGGTGAGGAACCCTGTGAAGACGACATGATTGGGAATTTCTACGAATAATTGCTTGACTCTGTTTTCGACGACCGGGTTGCGATTCCCCCCAACGACGAGCAGCTTGAAAGGTATCTTCTCTGCGACCAAACGTATTGCGACTTGTGCGAGGAATTCAAAGCCCTTCTCTGGTGCAATGCGACAGACGCAGATGAGAATGATTTCTCCATTCGGGGCAATCTGCTGGCGATACGCTTCGTCTCGCTGGTCGGGCGTGAAGAGAACAGTATCGACTCCGCGGCCCAACTGGACCATTCGGTTGGTGGGGGCTCCCACGTGTTCAAGATAACCACGAATGGCTGAACAGGGGTAAAATATGGTGTGCACTGCAGGCGAGCGAAACAAAAAGCCTTGTACTATTCCCAGCAGCCAGACTCCGAACTGGTCCAGTGGCGCGGGAAGCATGATCTCCGAATAGGCCGATAGATCTGTCTGGAAGTTGAGCAGCACCGGGGGCGAGGATCGGAGTTGACGAATCTGCAACAGCATCTGAAATCCCAGAGATGCGGGACTGGCCAGATAGATGATGTCCGGCTTGAAGGCCTGTCGATAGACATCACCAATGTGAAATGGGTAGACCACCGTCAAGTCTGGGTTGTACGGCAGGGCGCATCCTGGCAGCCGTCGCTCCCATGATTGAGTTTGCTTAGCAGCATCACCCTTGAAATCAGGTGCAACCAGGATGAGATCGACGCCATTTGCTTGCAAGTACTCGACTAAACTGCGCGTGGTGCGACTGACGCCATTGACGGGGCCCCAGGATTCTGTTGCTAGGAGCACTTTCTTTCCTTCTAGGATACTGGGAAACTCATCACTTGCTCCCTGGAAAGAGGAGAGCAACGGCGCGGATTCCGACATAATGCGACATCTTCCAAGGGAAGAGAAAGGGGAGTGCAAGAGATAATAAAGTATAAAAAAGTGTAAATGATCACTAGTACATTCCGGGTGCACGTGCCGCAATTGGCCGCTGAGACGTGCTTAAGTATGAGAATGGATGAGAACCAGTCGTTCGGAGTGTATGTGCCGCGTGCATCAATCCAACTCTACCACAGGCACAATCCATGTCCCGATAACCTCGATAACCATCAATTTTTAAGTCATGAGGGGAAATCATTCTGAAAATATGAGTTTGGTGAAAAAGGAGAAACCAGGGATTCAAAGGTGATCGATCCCTCTACTGGTGTCAATCTTTCTAGTATCCTCAACTGACCCTCCACTCCCCCCCCCCCCCTTCGTCTTCGTTTTATTGTTCCTTGACGGGACCAGTAGTCGTGTCCAAGTCCTATTATTTGAATCACGGTCAGAACACTGGAGAATTCTTCAACTTATTCCAAGGGTGAAAGCAATCATGTCATGCGACGAGATCCCCATGGATATTCTCTTCTCAGAGAGTGGCGAGTCATGCTCTACCGCACCCACCAGCCCGAGCGCAAGTCCGTTGTTTCGTCCCTCGGACATTGATGATCTTAAGCTCGCGTTGCCTGAGTCAACTCCACCCACCGAGGAACACGAGCAAGTCCAGCCGGTCAAGAATGTGTGTGTGGTGGGCGCAGGTTATGTTGGTAGGCATTCCACTCTGAGCTGGCCCCATTTCGCCATTAACACGACGTAGGAGGACCAACGGCCGCTATCCTGGCCCTCCACAACCCCGCAGTGACTGTAGAAGTGTTGGATCGGGACCCACAGCGCATCAAGCAATGGAAATCACCACATCTTCCTGTCCACGAACCGGGACTAGACCACCTGGTGAGAGTGGTTCGTGATGGCGTGGAGAGTGATGAGAGTGACATTCCTCGGCGCCAGCGAAATCTGTATTTCACCAGTGATTCTGCACGGGTGATCGCCAAAGCGGATATCATTTTCATGGCAGTCAATACGCCCACAAAAATGTTTGGGGTAGGAGCTGGCTGTGCAACCAACATGGCTGCGTTTGACGGTGCTATGCGGGATGTCGCAGCTCATGCAAAACCCGGCGCGATCATCGTAGAGAAGAGTACGGTTCCTGGAGGGACGGCAGACCGAGTGCGAAAAATGGTGCGCTTGTTTTTCCAACCCTCTCCTTTCTTAGCTCATGCAGCGTCTGACCTGAGTTTAGCTTGCTGCTCACCGACCCGGAGCTTCTTTTGAGGTGCTTTCAAACCCGGAGTTTCTCGCCGAAGGCACCGCCATCAAGAATCTCACGAGACCCGACCGTGTGTTGATTGGATCGGCTGCGACCTCTGCC
Organism: Penicillium pulvis; assembly: GCF_028828015.1. Taxonomy (NCBI): domain Eukaryota; kingdom Fungi; phylum Ascomycota; class Eurotiomycetes; order Eurotiales; family Aspergillaceae; genus Penicillium; species Penicillium pulvis. The sequence goes on from NW_026643080.1 coordinate 7,216,169, forward strand.
GGCCGACAGGCTGCTCGCACCCTGGCAAACCTCTACAAAGCCTGGATTCCAGCAGACCGGATCTTGGAAACAAACACCTGGTCTTCCGAGCTCGCGAAGCTTGTTGCCAATGCCATGTTGGCTCAGCGGATCAGCAGCATCAACTCAGTCAGTGCAATCTGTGAGCGAACCGGTGCGGACGTGGATCAGGTGGCCAAGGCCATTGGCATGGATGCGCGCATTGGTTCACAATTTCTCAAAGCGGGACTAGGCTTTGGAGGCTCCTGTTTCCGAAAGGACATTGCGAGTCTCGCCTATCTGGCAGAGTCCTTAGGCCTGGATGACGTGGCCATGTACTGGCGACAGGTCAATATCATGAATGAGCGACAGCGGGACCGATTTGCCCGTAAGGTCATTGAGCGATTTGAAGGGAACTTGGTAGGTCACAAATTGGCGATTCTTGGGTTTGCCTTCAAGAAGAACACGGGCGACACTCGGGAGTCACTAGCAGTGGAGGTAATTCGATTGTTGCTGGATGGTGAGGATCCGTTTCTCCCTGATTTGAATTCTTTGCTAACAGATCGATTGTGTTCAAGAGCGACCGGCCGAGATTACCATATTTGACCCCTATTGTCGCCAAGAAGATATCATGCGGGAGCTAGGTCCAGGAGTTGCCGAGATGGGGACCGTGAAGGTCCACAGTGACCCATACTTGGCTTGTTCACAGGCCCACGCTATCCTGGTGGTGACTGATTGCGATCAATTTCGCAACACTCCGACCAAGAAATCCAGCTGGAGCATCTCGGATCAGTCAACACACACGTCTTCCTCGGATTGCATGGACTTTCAGCCCACTTCCCAGTCTGGCACTAATGAAACCATTGAATGGCCACGGATTGCGTACAACATGGTTGAGCCCAAATGGGTATTCGACGGACGGGGCCTGTTAGATGTGGTGGAGTTGAAGAAATTGGGAGTGCGAGTGGATCGCGTGGGACGGCGTACAGAGCTCCACGTTTAATTACCATCTTTCTTTTTTTTTTTTTTTTTTTTTTTTTTTTTGCGATACCCTTCGTTCTTTTGAATTCTGATTGTTTATCTCTGCTTCAATCATTTACACAATCCCGTGATATCGAGATTTCTGCGTGGTTTCTGAATGGCGTTCTCAGTGGGTTTCGGAGGCATGATTGGGGACTTGCTACATCGATCTATATTTTCTCATTCGTACGTTAAAGAAGGCACGTCTAACAAGATTTGACAGAACATTCGAATGTGAATTCTTCTATCCTAAAATATTATGCACATTCACTAGGCACACACCCAAAATAGAATCCTAGCTTGAACATTAGAAACAGCTTTTTTCTATGTATTCAAATGATTAGGGAATGTTTAGGGAATATGGACTCCTTGCTTTGTCACCAAGGTGGTAAGGATTGAGGCTTTGATTTAGAACACCTTTCCATTCAGAACATCGGCCCGGGAGCCGAGATGGAAGACGGGGATATGTTCAACGGGAGCTGGGACTGTCACAGTCTGGCCACCAGCGTAGGTCTGGTTCGTCCACCAATGAGTCCAAGGTCGTGCAGTTGCGTTACTGGCCACCTGTGGAAGATAGACAGACCATTCGGTGACATTTGGGAGAGTAACTGGGGTCACCAGCAGGCGTGGACCAAACATGTACTGCTGCGTAGTGACATTGCTGTTCATCTGTGTCAACTTGGCAATGCGCGAGTCCGAGGACTGGAAATCCATGTACAGAGGGCGCATGATCATACGACCGGTGCGGTGGAATTGGGCAAACACTGCCTGGATGTAAGCAGCTAGTTGGTATCGAAGGTTAATGTACGAGACGATGATGGGTGTGTTCTGTTCCCCATATGACCATGGCTCATTGGCGCAGGTATACGCGTTCTGGACATAGCAGGCTCGCGATCCATGAGTTCTCATGAATGGTAGGAATGTTGTCCACTGCAACCAACGGAGGTAGAGTTCCCGATATTGAGGCGTGTCGATGTTCGCAGACCAGGAAACGGTCGGGTCGGCCTGAAAGCCACCCGCATCCACAGTCCACCAGCCCCAGCCAGTTGCAGCAGCGGAAAGACCACTCGCAACTTGGGCACTGAGTGTCTCCCAGACTGCAGTGGTGTCACCAGACCAGATCATGCTGCAGAACCGCTGGGACCCAATGTAGCCCGAGCGGCTTAGAGAGACTTGGTCACACGCACTGCCCATCTCGCTAGACGTGGCGTTTCGGAATCCCTCTTCGATCGCTTGCTGATGTGCCCAGGGATAGAGCTTACCGACGCTTCGCTGAGTACCGGCAGCATAATTGACATCGGGCAACGGGAAGGGAACCGACTGGATGTATGTACTCTGCCCATTATTTTCGTAGGCCTCGCCCAGCGCTCCTCCATCAGCCTGGTCAATCCAGAAATTCTTGATTCCCTTGTCAAAGTAGTTGCGCTTCAGCGTATCCCACAGAAACTGTCGAGCTTTGGGATTCGTGGAGTCATAGTTGCGGATGTAAGACCCATTCCACGAGTCAGTTGTTCCAGGTCCAGACCGCGTGGCAGAGAGGTACCCCTGGGCCATCATCTCAAGGTAATTCACACTGTTATCCGCGACGCTGGGCCATAGAGATGCCATCATCTCCGCATTTGTGAGGTTCTTTACCTGGGCTGCCATCTCAGCGACATTATCCCATAGGCGGGGATCCAGAGCCCAGTCTCCTTGGTGAGCCCACGACTGATAATCAATGACAATTATGGACACAGGAATGTCTCGCTTGTTAAATTCCTCAGCCAGTAAGACAACCTCCGATTGATTTTCATATCGGAGCTTTGACTGGATATAGCCGAGGGACCAGTCTGGAGGAACAGGGGCACGACCGGTGAGCGCCGACAGGCGTTGTTGTAGCGTATCATAATCTCCAGGAGTCGAGCTGACAACAAAATAGTCGACAACGTTAGCAGCGTCGGAGGTAAATCGATTTCTCAAGGTAGAGAATTCCATGCGACCTGTCGAGGGCATGTTCCAAATGAATCCATAGCCCTTGTTGCTCATGAACACGGGGGTGGGAATGTGAGTGTTAAAGTTGATCAGATCGATTGTTGAGCCCTTCTTGTTGACTTGATGATCTTGCTGGGTGCCAGTTCCGTATATTTGCTCATCGGGCGTCGTGCTGAATGAGAACTCGGCAGCAAATTCGCTTCCCGGGCCGGTCCATGAGTAGTATCGAGGGTTGATCGACTTAAGTGGTGCATACTCGTTGGTAAGAAGGGTTTCTGTGCCATTGCTTTCCACACGATAAAAGGCGAGACGATATCCTCCCGAATTACCACCCCAGCCGGAAGTACGGACAATCATATTACCATTACGTAGCTCTTCCGACTGATTCCCAGTGAAAGCGGTGTCGAAAGTCATGCCATGAGCCTGACCATCTTCTGGGCCTTCAAGTGGCGGGTCATACACGAATCCTATTTCTTGACCGGTTGGAGGGCGGAAAGGCCAGGCGCGCACGCGGAAACCGTCATATCCAAAGGGCTGGACTAATACAGTCTCAAAGCCATGTTGCATACGAAAGCCTTTGGAAGTTGGTTGATGGTAGTCTTGTTGCGAAGAGGCCGCCGCGCCAATTGTCCATAAGGCACTCAAGGCTAAAGTGGAAAAGAGCATATTGCGGAAATCGGGTCACTTAGAGATGCACACCTAGCCCTTGTTCGTTCCTGTCGCATCCCAACTGGCCCCGAGGCCTCTTTTAGTTTACAGACGACCCGTATTTAGGCTGAAATGGAATGGCACCACAGCTGTGCCTCTGCCAGGCATGGAAATGAGTTGCAGATCGACATCCCTCCTGCGATAACTGCAGGTATGAATGGCGGAGAATTCATCCAGGGTTAATACACAGGGTTCGGGTCGGATTACTCCGACGATGGACTGATCGTCGTTCTATCCGAGTCCGCGTTACTTTCATGATGTGGGGTGTGGGGTTCCGTGGGGGGTTATGTAGTATCAACATTGCAGCAGGGTCTTGAGATATTGATATGTAGAAAGTCAGAGCTAGCGTGGAAACCTGCTATCAAAGGTACTTGCGTCATCCGGTTTAATCACAAATTTCCTGTAATTGACTTTCCACCATTTTTTATCTGATTATTGATTGACTCCAAGCTGCATTATAAACCACCTTTGCTTTTCAAGATCCCCAAAGCAACTAGAGCGTAAGGTTTCATATTTAAAGCCAAGGCATGGAGTTGACTATCTGACTGCCACTGACTGCCAGTGACTGGTGCAGAAACACGAACGCCAACCTGGATTCTCAGGCATTGAGCAGAGTCTTGGCGGTGAAGTGATGTCACACACTACAGAAGCTACCTTCCCCGCATTGAACTTCTCCACGATCCTCAGCATGGGCGGTGGAAACGAAACACCGAGCCATCACAGCTTGAAAATGACGGAAACCTCGGGCCCTAGCCCGAATGCTCGTTTGCATGCCGTAGTGGACCTGGGAAGGTAACCACTAAGCCACATCTCCTATCCTATGACTCGATCACTTACTTGACACCCTACCCCGCAGCAATGGCATTCGATGTTCAATTTCGGATCTTTCAACCCCAACTACCCGAGTCATCCCTACCGTTCATTTCCATCGTGTCAATGTCTCCCTGTACGAGGCGCAAATCGACCCTGACACGGGCAACCGCATCCCAATCCCCCAGCCAGTCATCGACCGGGTCGTGAGCGCCATTGTACGATTTCAGATCATTTGTGTGGAAACCGGCGTTCCAGCTACTAATATCCGGCTGATTGCCACTGAGGCCACTCGAACGGCAATCAACTCTGCGGTTTTTACCGATGCGATACGCAAAAAGACTGGCATCACCGTGGAGATGCTTCCGAAGGAGGAGGAAGGCATTGTTGGAGCATGGGGCATCGCAAGCAGCTTTTCTGACGTGGAAGGTCTGGCCTTGGATCTAGGAGGAGGCAGTATGCAAATGACATGGATCATTTCCCACGCCGGCAATGTCCGCATCAGCCCGCGCGGCTCGGTTAGCTTTCCTTACGGAGCGGCCGCATTGACGCAGAAATTGGCCGACCTGAAGCGAGGCAAAAGTAAAGACGATGCTGAAAAGTCAAAAGAAATTTTCCGCCATGAGATGGCTGCCAACTTTCGGGCAGCATTTGACAGTCTCGAAATTCCCGAGAGTCTGATCGAAAAGGCCCGGTCACAGGGTGGCTTCCCGCTATATCTGTCCGGCGGAGGCTTCCGTGGATGGGGCTATCTGCTACTGTATCTGCATCAAACCCGGGGCCAGAGCTATCCCATCTCAATCATCAACGGGTATTCAGCGCTCAAGGAAGATTTTGAAAACACCAAGGCCCTAGAGGAAGTGGCCCGCACCGCCCACGAGATTTTCCGAGTGTCCGACCGGCGCCGCAAACAAGTCCCATCGGTCGCATTTCTAGTGAATGTGTTGGCCGAATCCTTGCCACATGGGATCAAGGAAGCACATTTCTGCCAAGGAGGTGTTCGGGAGGGAGTACTCTTTCGAGATATGCTCCCGGTGGTCCGTCAACAAGATCCGCTTGAGGTCGCAACGGCCCGTTATGCGACTTCATCCGCCCAGTCCATCGCAGCTTTGATGCTGGCCGCCCTTCCCCGTCCAATGGAAGGCCGTTCGGTTCCACCTTCCATTACCACGCATTTGGTTCAAGCTTTTGCCAATGCTCTCTACGTGCATGCGACCATGCCCAAGGAGCTATCTTCCAGCGCTGCCATGTATAGCACAAGCACTGGAATACTTGCATCCACTCATGGAATCCCGCATTCCCATCGCGCTCTTCTGGCATTAATGCTTCAGGAACGCTATGGAGGGGAATTACCACCCCGTGATGTGGAATTGAAATCTCATCTGCAGGGAATTCTGACCCCGGAGGAGGTCTGGTGGACACGCTATCTGGGTAAACTGGGACTCGTTCTCGGTGAGTTGTATCCTACTGGCTCCATTGGCTCTTCCAAGCCGCGTATTGTTCCATCCGCCAAATGGGCAGATGGCCTTGGCAAAAAGGGGAAGAAACATGGATTGGAGTTGAAGATTGCCATTCAGAAGGCCGCATATGACCCCACTCATCTCAAAGAGGAACTTACCCACGATGTCCAGAAGATTGTGAAAGTGGGGAAGCGCAAGCATTGGATTGGAGGTAGAGATGGCTGGGGTATCAAAGTGGTGGTTTCAGTTAGAGAAGAGGATTTGCTACAGTGACTCGCAAGTGGATCGTGACTTATGTTTAGCCACACCGGCTAACGTGATAACAACCACCTGTACGAATATAGCCTCACCGGGCCGGCTGTCCAAGGTATACTTTGGACTCGGGGGATGGGCCCACGATTATACATAGCACGACACTGCTGCCATGGCGAGACATGGCCTCTCATCATCATATACCCTTACTCACTGACAACAATTCAAAAAGAAGTGATCAAAAGCCCCGGAGAAAAGATTAAGGTCCTCTTCAAGATGTTACGTATTCTGACTCTGAAAATCAGCGAACGCATATGCATGAACTCCACTTTGTGGACACCCGTACAGCGTAGACTTACCGGGGTGAGGTATGTCATGATCTTTGCTGGCTGGCCCCTTCTTGAGCCTCGTTTACTCAATTTTACGCTATATCATCGACTCCCAAGCTCTAAGACGCAGCAGTACAATATCACTACGACCGAGTAGAGAAATCGCTGATTCGTGTAACGCACCCATGATTTCTGGATTTAAATTTTCGACTAGGCAGACACGAAAATAAAATGCCAAGTTGCAGGTGGACCCTTGAAAACTTGGGAGCTCCACTTGGATGGCCCTGTAGGGCTGAGAACAGGGAAACGGAAGTTGTCGGTCGGAGAGCGCCCGGATCTTATCTGATGACTACGAGGAACTATCTGATGGCTATTTATCTGATCTAACCCCTGAGCTTTAGATTGAATCCCATCCAAACCTATGCAGATATGGAGGCAAAAGACGTTGATATCAAGGAGAAAGACATCTATGAGTCCTCTGGGACGGGTGATGGTAGGGCTATCACTTCTCCGTATAATGAAATCTGCCTTCCATTCTGACAGCTCTAGCCGAAATTGACTCCCAGGCCGAAGTCCTCCGGGCAGCTGGCATAGGCTTAGGCGAAAATGACCCTACCGAACCTATCCTTACTCTGCGAATGTGGTCGCTCGCAATCGTCTTTTGCATTGTCGTCAGTGGCCTGAACACCTTGTACACCTTACGCACGCCCTCCATCACAATTTCCGCCTCCGTCGTGCTTCTGCTGGCCCATCCTCTGGGTAGGATATGGGAAAATATCGTGCCAGACTGGAATGTTCCATTGGGGGTTTGGTCATTCAGCCTAAACCCAGGCCCATTTAACACCAAGGCAAGTGGTCTTCTTCTACACATCTTGTTCTCGGGTTGACTGACTATATCCTCCTTGTTTCAGGAGCATGTCCTCATTTACATAATGTCGAACCTCAGTGTCTATGTGCGACTTGGAGCCGACGTGTTGACGGAACAAGAGATGTTCTATGGCTACAAAGCGGGCTGGGGCTTTCAAATTATGATAACTCTCGCTACGTTTCTATTTGGATTCTGTCTAGCAGGTCTATTCCGTGCCATTGTTGTTGTGCCGCGGAATTTGATCTGGCCAGGTGTGCTCAGCGTCACTGCGCTCACCACTACATTACATAATGTCAGCCAAGGTGAAGTCCAGGCGAGGTGAGTAAGAACTGAAATTGTATGAGAAGACTGTCAAGCTCATATAGAACTAGCTTTAACACTTGGAAAATGTCTCGATATGCATTTTTCACGATTATAGGCACCGTCTCTTTCTGCTGGTACTGGTTCCCAGATTTCATCTTTCCGGCCTTAAGCACCTTCAACTTTCCCTGCTGGATTGCTCCAAAGGATAAAGTGGTGAATCAGCTGTTCGGCATGACTTCGGGCATGGGTCTTCTCCCGATCACCTTGGATTGTATGCTTATCTCCACTCAATGGTTCTTTTTGTAGAGCTAATATCACCCAGGGAGTCAGATTTCGTATGTTGGTTCTCCGTTGCTCATTCCATCTTGGGCCATCCTCAACGTTTTTGTGTCCCTTGTATTTTGGATCTGGATTGTTGCTGTGGCCTGCTACTACACAAATGTGTGGAATACTGGCTATCTTCCATTCCAGAGTTCGAAAGGTACTGGGTCAATGGTTTATTCGCTTAAAGAATAACGCTAATACGACTATTAATTCTCAAATTAGTATTTGACAATACCGGCAGCACATATTCCGCATCGAAAATCGTTAACGCTGCGAATGGGTACAAGTTGGATGTCCAGAAGTATTTTGATTATTCGCCCGTGAGTCCCCCGTGATGGGCCAAGTGAGAAAGAGACTTATATGCTCAATAGATATACATGCCGATTGTGTATGGACTTAACATGATGGGCCTGTCTTTTGCAACTCTCAGTGCTCTTCTTGTATGGGTCTCTCTTGAACACCGCCATGTCATGGCAGACGCCGCAAGACGGATTCCATGGGTGATCAAAGAGTCGTTCTCCAGGCAGTACCAGGGCCCTCACAAAGACGAGACGGGGGCTCCTGAAGTGCCAATATGGTGGTATCTGATCGGGTGTGTATTGGCACTATTCATGGCTATCTTTGCAGTGGAATATTGGGACGCTGAATTGAAATGGTATGGTGTATTGTTGGCCTGCGTCGTGGCTTTGGTGTTTTATCCTCCGGTCAGTCTCTACAGACCGCAATCTGTGCCTTATGCTGACCAGGGTTTCGCAGCTCGCCCTCGTGTATGCCACCTCGAATCTCAAGATCAACATCGATATTTTTTGTCGGATTGTCGCGGGCTTTGTCTTCCCCGGCAAGGTGCTTGCAAACATTTGGTTCTTTGACAGTAAGTTTCCGCGCCAATCTCGACTTCCGACCCGGTTTCAACCAGGCACCCTAGAGTTTGACTGATCTCCGAGTCTCTTCAAGTCGGGTATATCAGCACCATCAAGGGGCTATACTTCGCTCAGGATATGAAGCTCGCCTATTATTGCCACGTAAGATGATTTTCCGCTTTCTAGTTTCTTGTACTGACCACAGATCAAGATCCCTCAACGACAGCTTTTCGTGGTGCAATGCGTTGGCATGGTCATGGGGACCCTTTCCTCCCTCGGTGTTCTGAACTGGGCTTTAAACCATATCCCAGGGGTTTGCACCAGTGCCGCTTCTAACGGATTCAGTTGTCCTTACTCGACCACCCACTTTAATACCTCGCTAATTTGGGGAGCGATCGGGCCACGACGGTACTTTTCGAACCAGATCGGGTACTCGGCCTTGCTGTATTTCTTCATTATTGGCGCGGTTCTGCCCATCCCGGTGCATTTCCTCAGCCGTCGGTATCCGAACTCGCTGTGGAAGAAAGTGCACATTCCTTTGTTCCTCGGCGGGTTGAACTATCTCCCGCCCGCGACCGGAATGAATTATGGTAGCTGGGCGGTGGTTGGTCTCACATTTGGCTGGCTGATTCGGAAAAAAGCGTTTTCCTGGTGGGCCAAATACAATTTCGTCCTCAGTTCGGCGCTTGATTCATCGGTGGGAGTTGCGGGGGTTTTGATTTTCTTGACCGTGTTTTTCACAGGAGCGAGTAAACATTTCAATTGGTGGGGAACAGAGGTGTATAAGGTTCGTTTGATTTCAAGTGGAGAGTAAAGGGGTCGCTAATTGAACCTATTAGAACAATTGCGACTACAAGAGCTGTGCGTATCTCTCTATACCTGAGGGGGGAAATTCGGAGTATGAGGTGGGAACGCGTTGAAATGTTGACATTTCTGGTGGTCGCGTTGCATTTTTGCTTTTTGGTACCTCGTAGAGTTGCCATGAATTCGTGTGCAACAATAGGTCCATTTGCTCTATATGGACCCTGGAAGGAGAAAGAAGGCCATGAAAATCGTTTTTGCATTTCGACATTGATGTGCAGGTGTTGATAGAGGCCAAGCTTAGAATGTACAAGGCTGAGCCCCCATGGAAGCTTGGGCTCGCCGCGATGCCCGATTGACCTACTCCCAGGGCTGGTATGTATGGATATATATAATTCACACTTGCCCAACATTGAATAAATTACATTGGAAGAGTTGGCTACCTACGGGCCTATATCAAACCGTGGAAGGCAGGGAAATATAAGATATCTAGATATAAGCTACCCGTGAACGTCGGCGGACTCCAGGGCTTGGACAAGGATCTGGAGTACTAGAAGTTCCCCCGTTCAAGAGTCACATTCCATTTCATCATCTAATTCCAATGCTCAAATCTTGCTGTATGCCGACATTCAGAGATGGAAGTAAGTATACAGCTTGGAAAGAATAAATGTACTGGTGCAAGTGAATGAAGAAAGCCTGAGTCTTGGAAGCCATGGGATATTACTACAATTACAATGCTCCGGAAATTAGGATAATGAAGCGGGCTTTTGCCAGTGCCGTAGTAACGAGATAGTGACTGACTAGATATGTGCTGGGACAGACTATGAGAGACATTCATAATATGGTGAAGCTTCAACACGGTCTCTTACAGTATATATCCAAAGTTGGCCTTAGAATGCATGAAGCTTACTAGGCCTGCAATTGTTATAATGCTCAAGGCTTGGAGTTATGGACTTGTTACGTAATACACTTGGCGACCCTTGATGGCTGTATACCGAACAGTTTTCTTCCATGGAGAAATGCGGAAACAGGGGAATCATGGAAGTCCCGTTCAGCTCAGGCTGGGCGAGACTTTGCTGGAGTATGGATCTGATTGCCACGTTGTATTGACTCGTGACCGTAGCTGGCTGCATACGAGGGCCAATCTGGCCCTCCATCTCCATAGGCAAGAAGCTGGCTGATCAAATAGATCCCTTCGCTTCATGGCACTGCTAAGGTGTGACGAGCTTTCCCTTTCCGACAAGATCATCAAATCCATCACGTAAATAGCTCCGTCTTGTTTTGTTCCTGGCAATCGAAAAAGAAAGTGAGTAGATACGACCAAAAGAAAACATGAAGTGCGGGTCAAAAGAAAGGAGTTGCCACGATCGAGATTACTCGTAGTCAGGTTATCGCCCAACGATCTCTCCGGCTGTTTTCAAATAGACGATAGCCGATGTGATATGATACATGATGCAGAAGCTGCATACATAGACCGTGGAGGTTCGCTTGACTGCAAAATGCGCGATGGACCAGTCAACTAAACTACCGGATGCTCCCGCTGCCCCGGATTGATGTGTTCCGCCAAGAACGTCGACACTCGTGTTCTGACCATATCCCCGAACAAGCAAACATTGCCCCTGCAGTAAACGCCGATCTTAATCAGAAGAACCAGCCGCAGCTATTTTCAATAGCTGGTCTGCCTGTGCAACCCACAATGCCTTGGGCCTTCCTGGGAACCAATCGCGAAAAGCTCTGGCCCAAACACTGTCGCTAGCGATCTACAGGAACAGCTGTGATCTCCGCTGCAGTACCGGCGCTCGCGTTGAACATGTACGACACCAAGCAGGAAACCACAGACGAGAAGGGCCTTCGGTATCCACCAAGAACCATTATCCCACGATCACCGCCGGGAGGGTCTCCAAGGCTATTGATTTTCAGGGTCTGCTGTGTGATACCAGGATGCAGCACCAAGACATGAGTTGAGCTGGAAAAAAAACAAAACGCATTCACGAATGGAGATGACAATTAGGGGCATGATCTAGAAGATATAAAGCCCCCAGGATTTCTCGTCCAGAATACCTCTTCATCATCCAGCCCAATCTCCCAAGCAAACCAAGAACTCCTTCCTTCGCTTTTCAGTCACTCTTTGTCTCTGATCATTCGCTTTACGCACCAAATAAACCATCAAAATGAAGTTTTTCGCCACTGCCCTCTTGCTCGCTGCTACTGCCGTGGCTCTGCCCCAGCCGGGATCCGACGGCAACATCCAGTCTATTCCCAAGGGTATGACTGTGAGCCAGGCTCAAGCCAAGTGTGGCGACAACGCCAAGGTCAACTGCTGCAACAAGTACACCACCAACAAGGATATCACCACCAACAACTCCGGCCCCCTTTCAGGTGCTCTGCAAAGTGCCCTGGCGCAGGGCCTGGGCATTGGTGAGGGGTGCAATGATCTCAGCGTCAACGGTATACTTCCCTTATCAAAACTTTACTAGTGAACACTTTCTCACGCTATCATAGTGCCTGTCCTCAACATTGTTGGAGGTGGTATCGACCAGCTGGTTGAACAGAAGTGCAAGCAAAACATTGCTTGCTGCCAGAACGACGGGTCGAGCGCTGTATGTTACTCAAGACTGCTTATTTCCCACTCAAGATTGCACACTGACTTCATGAACAGGACAACAACCTTGTTGGCGTTGCTCTGCCCTGTGTTGCTCTGGGAGGCATCATTTAAGCTCCCAGCACTTTGCCCAAGGAACCCTAGTACTTGGAAACTTCGTACATACATGTACATTGTATTGCCCCAGCAAGGGTCAAATTTTCCAGTTCAATGAGATCAGCAACACCAATTTGGATTTGCTATCTTAACGCACTGTGTCGGTCGTTTATCTTTCGTTTTGTCGCCTTTTCCTGGGACATCATTATGTACCTAGCTTTTATTAATATATGAGACCCTTGCATTCATGGAAGAAACTCCGCGTAGTTCTTAATTGTATGAGGATGCACGCCTGGCTGTGATTAACAGTCACTAATACAGCATCCCATAAGTCTCGATAGGGGAGATACAACTATACTCTGACGCAATCAAAGATAGACGAGTTGGAAGAAGGCGAGCTTCCAAGCTTCTCGCTTCCATAGAGAAATTTCTTCATGGGGGGAGGGTGTAGATATGGCCCACAAAAGTCGTCTAAAGCCGACCGTAGAGAAACAATAAATGACAAAAGGAAATTCTCAGCGGCCAAGGAGACTATGGAATATTCAGAGGTTATCGAGTTGTCAGGGGGAGCTGCTATTAGCACGCAATCACGCTTCGGTATAGCGCATTTAAGTGAATGAGAATGTTAACTTTTTTTTTAAACAACAATAACAATTGCAATGATTCCAGACAATCAATACATTTGAACAGTCCAAAGTGTCGAGAATAAAGACCCTATCCACATCCGTATTTCGGAATGAAAATTCAGGATGCCGATCTGGAAGTAAAATTGGGATCGGCCCTGAGGCATTAACAACTGATGATCCCGGCATTTACTACCATCTGTTGGTCCATCTTTTCGCGGCAATCCCGATGTCATCGGCAATGAAAAAGGGCCACGAAGACGGGAAACGTGTGGTCCAGAGCGGGGCCAAGTAGGACAAGCTTTTCAGTGGACCCGAGGGGCTATGCTAGGTTGAGGGAGATCAGACGTTAGCACAAGGAAGTAGAAATAATTCCTTGTCTACTTGGATTGCCAGACACGGATGCACAAAGTTTCTTCCAATTCCTTCAATGAATCGGCCAAGCTCTATCTTTTACGCCAAAAAGTCTGACGGCAACATTGAAAATAGAGCCCAACCAGTGATGCTTATACTTGTAAATCCGAATTTAACAGCCCTCACTGTGACTCAAACATCTCGCTTGATTGACCGATGAGACCACCTCCAAGAAAGGTGGAGACATGGGAGGATATTCCGTATGCAATTGAATGATGCCTTTGTTTCGGGATCGACGACACCTTCTACTTCCAAGTACCATTCGACCTATAATCGCCAACCTTATCGTCGCGGCATTGGCGTCTTCATATTCATACTTTGTGGCATCACTGTACGGGACGTAAAATTGATCCACCGAACTAGCGTGTTAGAGACAAGGCGAGACCCGGTGAATGTGGGCAAGAGTGGAGTAAGTGGCGTGGCCGTCCCTCCTTCCTCTCGACTCTGAACCCATTGAAATCCTTTCTGTATGGAAAGAGGTTCGTTTTTTTTTTTTTTTTTTTGGCAAATCGGCTCATTTCTTAATGCCTGATCAATGACATGGAAGGTCAGCCCGTAGAGCCGGTTAGAATCTGGAGGATCGGATCTAGGTCCATTGATCTTGTATCAGGACTTTGCATGGGAAGGCATACTTTCATTGATCCGTCTGGGTCCACAAGTGTGTTTGAGTTTTAGGGACGGAAGGCACGGGCTAGTCATCATGTCATGACGATCGCCAAGTTTTGCGCGCCAGCCGCAATCAGATAAGTCTGATCTTATCAGATTTCGCGCAGAAAAGTGGAGACTTGAGCAGAGTTTCGTGATTCAAATGTTACTTGCGTCTTGTGCTGTGCACAATCAAAAAGTAAGGATCGACGGTATGTACTGACGGGACCTGAAAATCCGGCCGTGTTTCGAGCGACATCGGATTCATTCACCGGTAAAATTGCCCTTCAAAGAGAAGTGGGATATAAAGGCTTCTTGCAATCCCTTCGTCAATTGCTTCTCAGGAACTTCCATTCTCAGACCTTCCAATACCCCTCTGCTTTTACCAAAACCACATTTCAGGATGTCGACCGCTTCTATACAGTTATTGGTGGATCAAATCAAGACAGAAGCCACTCAAGACTCATCCACCGCCGGCCATAATCATGCCCGTCTTCTCCAACTTATTGATGAACTCAAGCTAGTGATTGAAACACCAACTGAAACAATCCTGCGTCTCATTTATCAAGTATGCGACCAGCTCCAATGTTCCTTGACCGAGTATGAACTTACATTGGGTTCGAAATTTAGCCTCCGGAAAATGCCGCGTTGAGAACGGTGGTCGATCTCGGGGTATTCCCCCTTCTTGTCGGTAGTCCCAAGAACGAAGGTCTCTCGGCATCAGATATAGCCCTGCACACAGGGGCAGATAAGGGGTTGATTGGTGAATCTCTCTTCCACAATACCCAGAAAGTCGTTTAGATGCTAATCAAGCCTATGAAGTCCGCCTCATGCGAGTGATGACCTCCTTAGGCCTTTGCTCCAGCGTAGAAGCAGAGGTATACTGTCCAAATGATAAGTCTCTCGCCATGACCAAGCCGATCGGTCGTGATGGGGTCCCCTGCATGTGAGATGTGGTTTGACTTCCTTTGCTTTTCTCACACTGACAAGTCCAGATACGATCTTACACTTCCTGCCCTCTCCAAACTTCCTGAGTACCTCCGCCTCAACAACTACGTCAATCCAGAGGAATACTCAAAGTCCCCCATGCAGTGGGCTGTAGGCAAAAGCCAATTCGAATGGCTTGCAGAGAACAAGCAGCATCAGTTTCTTTTCAACTCATACATGTCAAGCCGACGGGAAGGAAAGCCAAATTGGTTCGACGTATACCCCTTGAAAAGGCTGATTGACGGTGCCATACCTTTACAGGATGCTGCCTTCCTTGTTGATGTCGGTGGAAATGAAGGGCATGATTTGGGAAATCTCTATGCCCGATATTCCAGGCCCCCTGGGCGACTCATTCTTCAGGATCTACCAAAAATGGTGAAGAATGTTGACAGACAGGGAATAGATACCATGGCATATAGCTTTTTGGACCCGCAGCCAGTCAAGGGTAATGCCCCATCACCCTTCATTGTATCCTTTACTGACCCACGAAGGTGCCCGAGCATATTACTTTAGAGCAATTTTCCATGACTGGCCCGACAGAATTTGCCAGCGAATTTTGCTGAATACTATCTCTGCCATGAATGCCCAATACTCGCGCATCATCATCGTCGACTTTGTTCTCCCCGATACAAATGTTCCACGAATGCAATCCGCTATGGACATTCAGATGATGAGCATCGGAGCGGGTGTTGAGCGATCGAAAAAGCAGTGGGTTGATCTTCTTGCCAGTGTTGGTTTGAAAATCAATGGAATCTGGAATTCAAATCCGGCCCTGGAGTCGATTATTGAGGCAGTCTTGATGGAAGATGCCGAAAGGCTTTGACTTTGAGAGTGATTCTTTTCCAAATATCGTTTTGTTTCGTGTGGTAATCCCAGTATGGTATACACATTTTGGAAATACTTATATTCGACATTGAGGGATGAACAATCTTTTCAGTAAGGTATGCCTTTGATATGTACAGATTTGTTCATTTTCAGTGTAACCGCCATAGTTTCCAGGGCCTGAGTTTGTATGTCTCCCTGAAGTCCTCGCGTCCAAGGGTGACATGTATCGTTCCGAGCCGCTACTAGGTCGTGTATGAGCCCCTTTCCTGAAGATTCTTGATCCTTCCGAGCAAGAACTCAAGCTGCCGGTAAGCAGCACCAGGAACGTACTGCGGGATCTCGTGCCCGGAGCCGTAGACGGTGGAAAATGTGAGGCCACGCTCTGTATGAGCTGTACCCAAGATTCCAGCGCCTGCATCAGCAGTGTAAGGAGCCTGCACATGCCCATTGGCGTCCGCATTCAAGGCATCAGTATATGGCACATAAAGTGGTTCAGTTGGTGCGTATTGGAACCCCTGTTTGCCATTCCATGTCTAAATATATCAGAGGGCAAAGAACGACAATATTCAGAAACGACTTACCATATTTTGAATTGTGGCCAAGCTGCCATTCATGAACAGCAAATAATCAAACCATCCATGGCCCAGAAGTACGTTATTGGTGCGTTCAATGACGCTTGGCAGTGGACCTAGCGCACTGGGGACGGATCCATCACCGTTCGGAAAAATGTCGCCACCGCAGACTGAGTAGTCAGTGATGGGAACATGCAGCGCCTGTTGAACAGTGGTTTGGTTGAAATAGTTATTCGGGCCACCAGCTAGCGAGGGAAACCCCATCTGATCCCACAGGAAAGGACAGAAGTCTGTCAGGTGATACATATTGAAGCATGGATTAACGTAGGTTGCTGCCTTGACAATCTGGTCCCATAAATCGCAGTCATTTTGATAAGGCTCTGGGGCAATTGGGAAATCTTTTGGCGGTGGGAAAGTCAGAGCCTCATCAAGGAACTTGTCGTACCCACAGCTTTCAGACTTCTTGTTTATATCTGCCATGAATGTATCATTCAAGCCAAAAAGACGGTCAAAATAATTCAACGCCGCGACCGCGGGGGCTATATCAATTCCTCAGCTTTGGCAGTTTGTCATATTCACGCAAGACTCACCATAGATCATCACACTATCCTCGTTGATGGATGGGTCATTGATTTGAATGCCCTTGAGGTTGAAATGGGTTGTATCATTCTGATCCAGCATTCCAGCCGCCAAGTAGGGAATGTATTGTCCCGCATAGCTTTCTCCAGTGATAAAAACCTTGTAGCCCTGCATACTAAATGTTTCAATGAACCTCTTCCAAAAGTCATTGAATTGATTTGAAACATCAATCTCATCCTGCACGGTGGCGGGTCCAGGCGAAAAGCCAGTCCCGGCTGGCTGGTCGATATAGACAACATTGGTCAGATTAGTCCATGAATACGGATTTCTGACGGGCGCATATGTTCCCGACTGCCACAGAAATGGACCGTTTTCCTGGAGCAACCCATCTAAAGAGCTGCACCCGGGGCCACCGTTCAGCCAAATGGTGATCTAAATCAGCAAATCAGCATCTGCCAGGTAACGGATGTTTTGATCAGTGCATACCTCTTGACCGGCAGCAGGATTGCTTGACGGGAAAAACCAAAAAAACAGACTCGAGTTGCCATGAGGAGTGTTGGGTAAGAGACCGGAATAGCTCTCGCCTATATCAAATGGCACCTGTGGAAAGTGTGTACCGTTGACGAGAAATTTCTCAGTCTTCTTATCCAAATATAGCAACTCAGACGAATGTGAATGCGTTGCTTCTCTTCTGTGCAGAGAGTTCGTAGGCCTTTTCAAAGATGCTGCCTTGCGATGGGGGCTCTGCAATGCAGCGACCGCGGTCGTCAGCAGAATTGCCGCAAAAGATGAGAGAAAGCGCATTTCAAAGTCCTTTCTGGTTCAAACAAACCATTGCATAGGCATTTTAGACGGGCCATTCTGTCTATTTATTGACGTGCTTGTTTCTCCTTGAACGATCGATTGACCTCGCTTGCGAATTACTATCGTTTGCCCAAGCGACTATTCTGCGAGTGGGGACTCCATGATTCATTTGCTTGCCGATCTCCAGTCTCGGGCCCCAATTGGACCCTGACGAGCGGGGTTTACCAGCCGCATGGATAAATTGCAACCTCGCCAAGGGCAATCGGGAAGGTTACATGACAGATGATGGTGTCATGGCCCCAAAATTGAGTTCAGACCCTGAAGAAATTCCCACGCCGACGGAGTCCTGGCCAAAATTTAGGCTACCATCGATAAAATCCCCGCGTACTGCGACGTGTTCCGTGATGTCCCGCCTCTTTTCCGACTTTGCGACCCTTGAACGAGGGTATTCGATGCAAATGCATAT
Source organism: Penicillium pulvis (assembly GCF_028828015.1). Taxonomy (NCBI): domain Eukaryota; kingdom Fungi; phylum Ascomycota; class Eurotiomycetes; order Eurotiales; family Aspergillaceae; genus Penicillium; species Penicillium pulvis. The sequence continues at coordinate 7,234,485 of NW_026643080.1, forward strand.
GACAGGTATTAAATATTAGGTTGGTATCGTGCATAAATGCAATTCAGAGTAGTGAATAGAGATAAGAATCATAAGAGTACACCTTTCATCGACAAACTGTGCAAACATGATGACACGTCAACAGACATCAAAATCCACCGCGCAAATTTGAACATTTATCTAAAACTTGGGGACTCTACAGTTTGCTCTTTCCAAGGGGTTCCAATGTTGACTTCCAAGGTTTAAGGTTTAGAGTATAGTCCTACTAAGAACGATAGGAGTTATTCAGGTCCGCGGGTGCGGGGTTATATATCTTTACCCTCATCCGTAAGTTTCTTATCTTATCTCTTATCTTCCATGTTCTATCTCATTGTTCATAACTCCGAGGTGCTTTCCAAGATTACAGGAGATTGGTCTGTTTGTTGCCTCCAACATAATTTGTCGGTCAAATGTAAGCAAGGACCTTACGAATTTTTACAAGCTTGTTCATCTTTTGACATTCCCTAAGGTTGTTGAACAGTATCGCTTCCATGGATGAGTATAGGCCCTTTGACAGACACGTAGAAGTTCATGCCGTTCTCTTTCGTCTGGCGGAATGTCGCTTTCATAAATATGCACTGCACAATACATCCTTACGTGAAGGCAGCGAAGGCTTTTTACGTGCCTCGTATAAGGCAAGACACTGGCAGCAGCTCTCGTTACGGGTACAGGTTCTCATGGCAATTGCTTTCCCTTAGTCGACATACCAACTCCCGAGGTCCAGGCATACTATCGTGTGTTCGATCTAAATATGACACCACTGAGAAGCTTGGAAAGCAATATGCCTCGGGTCTCGAGTCTCGATAGGAATTTTGACTATCTCTGTATAAAACCTTGAATGTTGACTAAAGTGGCAATTGTCTCCGAAGCTATGCGATAAGGCTACTAGCGTGAAACTACTTCTAATAGGTACGTAAGTAAAGTGTGACCGGGCGAATTCCGATTTTTTCCAAGGCAGCGGGAATCATTCTGGATCCGGGGTCGGATTCGGTGCCAAGGCCGCCACGATTGCTTGTATCAAGGGGGACGCGTGGAGTGCGATACGACTAGTGAACCAGCAAACCCCGAATAACTGGCTGATTACCCAGTGGGGACCTTGGAATATTTGACGGCATTGTCTCATGGAGGACGTGGGCCCAAGTCAACCTAATTGCAAGGCTCTCTATTACACCTCAGAGTGTCCATTGTTGGAGGCTAGAGCGAAGTATCTCCTGGGAATTATCTTTTTCAAGTGGCGAAAAATAACCCAGCGCAGATGCGACGTGCTTATGCCCAAGTCATTCAGGATCTACGTGGTGTTAAACAAGACGCCGATATCGCCATCAGCCATCAAGATTGGGTGGTATGCACGTCAAGCGCCCGGCGAACTTTCTTCAAGGCGCGATAACACCAAATCACGCAATAATGGCGCCGATAACAACAAAACATATATTGTATTGATTCTTAGCTGCGGGGGAGCCGAGCTATAAAAAGAGATCAGACCATCCAACCCTATTTCTTCATTCCCGGATTGCTTTTTGACCCATTTCTCAGTCGCGACACCCCGACTCACAAATGTCTAACACGACCAAACAAGAGGGTGGAGAGACCCTCACCTCTTTAAATGAGCCGGACAACCCAAAATCAGTTCATGTGGGCAATGGGGAGTTGACGGCCAAGGCAGGAGAACTAAATTATGAGGAGTACACACGCGGGGGAATGGGCCGACATCTTGGTACATTCTCAACAATCTTTCTAATGTAGGTTCACGGGTAACTCAGATTATGGCACAGGTGACTGAGAATCCTAGTGTGGGCCGCATTATCGGGACTGGCATTTTTTCGACGCCCTCGTCGGTCACGGAAAGTGTAGGGAGTGTGGGTGCTGCCCTACTTCTGTGGGTCTTGGGATTCCTTCTAGCTGCTTCTGGTCTTTGTGTTTGGCTTGAGATGGGCTCTATGATACCACGAAGCGGCGGAGAAAAAGTTTATCTGGAGGCTGTATACCGTCAGCCAAAATTGTTAATCACAATTGTTTTTGCCGTCCAAGCCGTGGCTCTGGGGTTCACCGCGTCGGGCTGCGTTGTTTTCGCATCTTATGTCTGGGTGGCAGCTGGCAAAGAAGCATCGGAATGGGAAGAACGTGGAGTAGCGATAGCAGTGATTGTGTTTATCACAATGTTGCATACATTGCTACCCAACTGGGGCGTCCGAGGCATGAATGTTCTTGGTGTGTACAAGGTTATTCTTTTGTTATTCATTGTCATCACCGGCTGGGTAGTACTCGGTGGACATGTGTCCAGTATTCCGGATCCCTACTCTAGCTTCCGGAACTCCTTTGCAGGCTCAGCAACCTCCAGTAACCTTTACGCTATTGCGCTTTTCAAGGTGTTGAATTCATTCTCAGGGTATGTCGAAAACTTCTGTGTCATGAGCTCTTCACTGACTGGATTTTAGCTGGTCAAATGCGGCATACGTCATGAATGAAATCCGCAATCCTGTGCGTACCGTGAAAATCGCGGCGCCGATTGGGCTATCGATCTGTGGGGTCCTATATATCCTAGCAAATGTCGCGTATTATGCGGCAGCCACCCCGGAAGAAATTGCAAATAGCGGGACGACAGTGGCTTCGTTCTTCATGGGAAAGGTGTTTGGCTCAGCAGCCGAGCGTGCATTGAGGTGAGACTTGACACGCAAAAAATCCGATTCCCTTATCATAATGGCATCTTTTCTGACGGGAGTTGTAGTGCCCTGGTAGCTATATCTGCCTTTGGTAATGTTTTGACCGTGACATTCGCTCAAGCTCGGGTCAATCAGGAACTAGCCAAAGAGGGTGTCATTCCGTTTCCCAAATTCTGGGCATCAAACTGGCCCTTCGGGTCACCATCAGCTGGACTGCTGCTGCATTTCATTCCATCCTTCATCGTCATCATTGCAATTCCCTTTGGCGATGCGTATGACTTCATTCTGGACCTTGAGGGATACCCCGCTAGCGTGATCGATTTTCTGGTTGTTGCTGGACTCTTTTATCTTCGGTGGACTGCTCCACTCGTGGATCGACCGTTCCGTGTTTGGTGGCCCGTGGCTTTCTTCTTCATGGTTGGACAGGCATTTCAGCTCGTTGCCCCATTCGTTCGGCCGCCAGGCGGCAAAGGTAAGTTAGAGTGTGTCGAATAAGTGGTGAAGATGATACTGATTGACTTTGTAGGCGATACTTCTCTTCCATACTGGTTATCGTCCGTGGTGGGTATTGTCATACTGTTGTTAGGGGTGGTCTATTGGGCAATATGGCGGAAGGTTCTTCCTGCGATCGGAAGATACCGCCTTGTCCCAGAGCACGAGGTGCTTTCCGACGGCACAACTGTTGTTTGCTATAAGGGGGTTAAATAAGATTGGAGTAAGCTTTCCTGGGGATGGATGGGAAAGCCGGGTCTGAGTAAATTACGTTACATCCGTTGCCTTTTGTATTCTCAGACGATGCAATCATTAGAGTTATCGCACGTGGCAGAAGGGTCATCCCAACATAATTGTGGGGCGTATGGAAATAGCTCTTTGAATGGGTTCACATCAGGTAGAGACAGAAAAAAAAGAGACAGAATATTATCGGAACTCCGTTTTCTGACAAGAGTGATGTTGTAGTTGGCGCACTGCCTCAGTAAGATAGCCAACGCCACAGGGATCACTCCGCGAAATACGAGACGGGGCTGTGCTGTCACTGCGGTGGGTCCTGCGCCCCCTGGACCGGGATGAGGCGGTGCTCAGTCCGAGGACCGATGTATTTATTATCTTAGATCATTGCAGTCATCCTGTTCCTTTTGAACTATCTCTGTCAATTCCTTCCATTCTCTTCCATCCTTTTTCAACCACCCCCCACGATGTCAAATTACGGCCCACCCAACAATCATGGTGACCCTTACTATGGCCAGCAGGGCCAAGGTTACTATCCGCCCAACCAGGACCCAAGCTTTCTACCCCAGCAACAGTTTTACAACCCCGCAGTGAGTACAGTCTTGAGTTCAATGGTCGCGTTGCTTTTTGCATCAGTCATTGTTGATTGCCATTTATATCTAGCCACAACAGTATAGCCAGCCACCATATAGTGAACAGGCCGTGACTCGCCAAAGTTATGCTGCTACCCCGGTTCCCTATGACCAACAATACTCGCAAGGCCCCCATCCTGGAGGTCCTGCTCCCTCCCACCAGTACCCTCCACAATTCCCCAGTCAAGATCGCGGGAACTCGCCCTACCCTCCCAATCAACAGCATCTGAGCAGCGGCGAGAGCGCATCATATTATGGGAGTGGCGTGCCACCTCAACCTCAACCGGGCTATGCCGCAGGCCCTGGAGGCCCCGAGGGCGATAAAGGACTGGGTTCCACGCTACTTGGGGGTGCTGCTGGGGGGTTCGCTGGCCATAAATTGGGCGGTGGTTTCCTTGGGACCGCGGGTGGTGCAGTATTAGGTGCAGTGGGAATGAATATGGCAACCCATGAGATGTGAGTTTGACTCGACAATGCTAACTGTCCCCCACGTACTTGAGATTTCTATGCTAATTTGGTTCTTTTCATGGATATAGTAAGGATCATAAGAAACACAAGGAAAAGAAAGAGAAGAAACATAAGAAAGAAAAACATCACAAGCACCACAAGCGTCGCGGCTCAGGCTCGAGTTCTAGTTCAAGCTCCTCAAGCTCCTCAAGCGATTGATATCTCAAGGGGTACTATCCTTGCGCTTAAAAAACTGAAGATGGAAGCTGTTATTTAACTAGCAACACCAAATAACATGTTCCTTATTCTCATATTGGAGATGTATACTATGGCTGCTCTGGCGTCAAATGGATCGAAGTATGATACTTGGCGCCCAATTGATTTTCCCGGGCCTTACTGCCTGGGCTCCTGTCATCATTGGCGGCCTCTTCTGTTCTTGATGCCAATTTAAAGACCCGGTACACTGCCTTTGAAGCTCGTTGCTACCCCTGGTGATCACAAATGGATATCACCACCGAATGCATTTGCGTCAGGTCCGTCAATCTGGTTGCGATGATCAAGCTAATGTCGGCAGAAATTTGTTCGAAGAAACGACAACATTCAACAAATCAACATAGCTTGTTCCTCCCAGATCTGAAACAAGGTCAAGTTGCACCCACATCAATTCAATCATTCCTTGGACAACACACATCCTTTGATGACCGGAGACCTTTTTTGTTCTTTCCAAGAGAGAGAGGATGATTTCCCGCTTTGTATCGGTATACGCTTCACATGCTATAAAAAACATTGGGAAGGGGCGATCGCATATTTCTAACTGTCGTATAATGTCAAAGGCTTCATCGGACCATCCGGCCACTCGTTGGTCTGTGAACGAGCCTTTCAAGACACGCTCAAAGTAGATTAGGCCTGCCAGTCGGTACAGCTGGGACATTTTGCTTCCATAGTCGACATCCTCTACGGGGTTCGTTCCAATCAGGCTTGTGGTATCTTGTTTAATTGTCATCAAGTCGTTCTCAATGGAATGCAAGATTTGTCGCTCTGTGTATGGAACGTCTTCCGGAAAGTTTTCGTAGGGCTTAAATTCCGACATTCTGGCGATCAGATTTATCATTTCCAGGGAGCATCCGAATATGCCCAGTACCTTTCATCCTGCTCAGCAAATTAACAAACCAGAGAAATTTTGAGACTCACCTGGTTGTTCGCTACCGAGGCTAGACTGGAGGCCATGCCCTGAACCTTAGAAATTGACGATTTTTCTGCGGACTGGGTATTCCAATGTTTGGAGGTGAATTTTGCAAGAATATCATGATAATGTACCCAGAGTATCAGGAGGTCGGCTTCCTCTAGCTTGGGGTGTCCACCTTCACAGATCTCATGAAGCATGCTTTTGGCACCAGATACATATAACGGCCATTGGAAGGAGGTCTCCGAAGGCAAGAAGATCTATGCACATCAGCATGGTCCAAGCCACGGGAGGCGAGGGAAATACCTCGAAAGCACATATCAGCATTCCTACGGCGACATGCTGGTAAATCTCTCTTGTTCCAATATTTTGCCTGTTCATCGATGCACTTAAAGAGCTTAGCGATGCGACTTTCAGCCGAAGAGACTCCGCAGCATTGCCATGACGATATACCGATGCCAGGGACAATATTGCCTGTAGGACGGCCATGGAAGCTGGTGAATCATCGGAGAAGGATAGTTGGAACAAAAATTTCGAAAGGTTATAGCCATCGGTTGCTATGGGTATTAAGGAGGCAACTACCTTTGTCATAACTACACCGACGCCGGTCAGCTTTGTCGAATTTCGCGAACAGATCTGAATCTTGTCCCATACAAAATGTAACTAGGTGGTTGCCATCACTCAAATTTGGCTGCGCATTCGCCAAGTTTGATAGCGGAAAGATGCACATGTTGTGAATTGGGATTTTACCTATAACGACCAGATCTCAGCCCAAGTCCATGGTGCGACATAACTGAATAACTGACCTAGACTTCCTGGTCCTTTCATATAAAGCAGCTCGACATTCATCATCGAGGTGTTGATAAAATGACCATTTTTACTTCCATCCCATATAGCATTAGTCTTGGTCAACATGGAATGTTGTATTGATCTCCGGGAGCCAGGTGCTGGCCAGCTTAAACGTAGTCCGTAGCCCTGGCAGTTACGGGACGATGATGCGCAGTTCTGACATTCTGGGCGTCCCTGATCACACGAGATTTTTCGATCTGCGGAGGAGTCAGCCAGTTTCTCTTGACCGAACTAAAATTGCTCTTACCGCGACATGTCCAGCACCCCCGCTTTGATGGAAGCCCCACACGATAAGGACCTCGTGGCTTCACTGGAGCCATTCCAGCTCAAATTCCAGCTAAATAAACAGGCGTTCAAGGCCTGAGATACAGATGAATGGAAGAGCTTGTCGGTACATGCAATATCATGGAGTTCAAGATTGAAAAAGGTCGTGCAAATCCCTCGTATTTGGCCCCTTACGATTAGTCATCAGTATGTGTGGCCATGTTCAGCGACCTAAGTCTCATGAAATATTTTCCATTGAAAGCATGAAGTTTCGAATTAAATAAGTTGTATTCCATAGTCATGATATCATTGTTTCGCGTGGCTACTTGAGACGCGCATTGAGACCACAGGGTACGACTTTATATCAACCTGCTATTTCATATAGGCGATGACGGGATCACCTCCGATAATATAGCTTAGTCCTGATTTACGTTAGCACCGGTTCCAAGCAATATCAGGTTCTTCGATTTTGTCCACCTCGATTACAGCCACTGTTTGTTCCCTAGATGCGAGATAAACGCACCACCATCTCCGTTCGCGATCGAGGCTTTATGCATGACCGAAAGGAGAGCATTTACCGATTCCTCGGGTGTCAGGGGCCGCTGAAAGTGCGGCGCGTAGTTGATAAACTTGCCCACAAGCACAGCTGCCTTTTCAGCATCCTCAGGAGCTGCCTCCACTGCGAATCATTTTTAGCGTGTGTACTCATGGCTAATATGAGGTTCGTCCATCATCTTACCTTTGTTTCGCTCAGTTGACACATATCCAGGGCTAACGGCAAGGAATAGAATACCATCCTTGTTGTAAAGAGCGTTGTATTTAGCCATAGCGATATTGACTGCGCCCTTGCTGATAGCGTATGGGCTGCCAAAAGCCACTTGTGTCGCATTGATCAGGTCGATATCGGCCATACCGGTGGAAATGGTGATCAACTTTTTCCCCTTGCCATTGCGAATGAGCGGAATAAAAGCATGCACTATCTTAATGGCGCCTAGTAGATTAATTTCCAGTGATTGTAAGATGTCCCTCTCCATTGTCTCGAAATCATCATCACTGCTAGTTGTCAGCATTGTTTATTTCGTTCACTTCAACATCTAGTGCATACAAGTCACCCATGGTTTTCCATTCGCTGATATGAGAAACTATGGCGGCATTGTTCACTAGATAGTCCAGACCGCCGCTGGTAATATCTTTGACCACTTCTGCGGCTTCCTAACTAGAAATCAGTATCGTATGGTCTATTTCTGAGACGAGCATGCTCACTCTCAATGATGCCAAGTCAGTATATTGAGCCTCGACCATGTGAACATGATGAATTCCTTGTTCCTTGGCCTTAGCCTCGGCTGCAGCCTTGTTGCGAACCAGGCCGATGACTGTATTGTCTGGATCCTGGGCAAGTTGCCGTACGAATTCGAACTATAAATGTTAGTCCACAACCATTCAAGATAATGAAAGGATGGTGACTAACCCCAAGGCCACGACTGGCTCCAGTTATGAGATAGGAAGACATTTTAAAGTTGATAAGTGGACGGATCTGGATCGGTGGAGAGAACCTTGGAATATGTAAATGCAATGAGATTTGAATGAGTCCCGGGTATCCATTACGTTTTAGGGTGGCAAGCTGGCACTATATATACCTGTCGAAATCTCCTACAAAATGGCTGGTTACTGTTGTTCTGCTTATTTGTGTTCGGAAACTCAATATGCTGATTGATGGAGCTCTCCAAGGCCGGGATTATGAAGCGAAATGGTGATCTTACTTGCATCAATATTGGGATCGGGCTTGTTTCCAGGCCGGTGATTGGGCCATGAGATAGAGAGCAACTATTTGCGAGCTTTCGGGCGATCCTTCCCTAAACCGGCCAAGACCCCATATCGCCCAAATGTTTACAACTATTTCGATGAAGGAACCATGCCTGTCAAGTCTATTTGAAAATGGGCGAACGGAAAGGGAAAGCTCTAGAATCGAGAAGCATGGCACGGAAGCCAAATACAATTTTGCCTCCTTTGGATGACGTGGAAGAAACTTTGGCTCATCATAATCTCCATAACATCATGGAACCATGGCTTCAACCATGCATCTGTCCGGGCGGGGTACTATCATTAGTCGACTGAATCTTTTCCGGTCGAATTTGCACATTCTGATCAACAACTATGACGCGGACGCGACCGTGTTTTGACACACTGAAGAACACCAAATATTGGAACACAAGAGTTCAGATGGTGGGGCATCCAGGCAAAAATAAATATAGAGGCTCTATGTAGCATGCGCGCATATCGTCAAAAGGATATGAATATAGGAAAGAAGCTCCTGAAATTGGATATACTGAGAGGTGAAGCTAGCAGCATCTATTACAATCTATTTTCCAAGCTGCTGACCGGTCTCTCTAGTCGACTACCTGACTAACGAGTACTGAATGAAGAAGTTGAGACCAGCTGCTGGAAGTGAATTGTTGCTTTGACCAGTTGCCCGCTAGTGGTGTACACCCACGAGGAATTCAGCATCGCCCTTTTTCCACGGGAAAGATTGTTCCAGTGACTGGATCAAGTCCCGATGTGCGGCACTTCTGGGCTGTATAGATAGCTTGAATGGGGCTGGATGGCTGATAACTCCCGGGAGGAACTTGACGTTGAGATCTTGAGATTCTAGACCTTTCGGCGGTTTCGATATCTTAAACACATTCAGAGACCTTGCAATAGTAAGGAAAATGTTGGAGTCGGCTAGAGTACGTCCCGGGCAAGCTCGACGGCCAAATCCAAAGACAAGCATGTGGGGGTCTCGCTCTGGAGCATGGTCATCTGGACCAGCCAAGAAACGTTCCGGTTTGAAGGCCATAGGATCAGAGTAGACATTCGGATCGTGTGTAAAGCCCCTGGAGTGGTCCCAACTCATGAGAATCCGGTCTCTCTTTTGTCATCTTCAAGTCTATAAGAGAGGCTTACCAGATATTGGCCACAATCGATGATCCCTTGGGAATGAAATACCCTTCGCAAGTGTCATTTTGGGTTGATACGTGTGGTATATTTGTAGGCACGACTGGGTGCCACCGAAGAACCTCTTTGACCAGCGCATTAATGTATGGAAGCTTCGCTCGATCTTCAAATTGCGCGAGGCCCTCACCCCCAACCACCGTGTCTAGCTCTTGCTGGGCTTTCTGTTGCACCTCAGGGTAAAAGGCCATAGCAAGAAAGAAACTGGCGATTGCAGAGACTGTCTAGCGATCTGTAAGTCTTCGTGAATACAATTTTTACACGGGGTCCATATTCCCCTCACCGTGTCTGCTCCTCCAGCGTATAGTGACCCAGCCGACCATTTGATGATCCTTTCTTCTTCGGACCCTGGTTCCACATCGCACTTTCGGAGAAGATTGGATAGGAATGACGGTGCACAAACACCGGTAGCCATCTGCTGCCTGACGAACTCGTATGGGATGTCGCTAAATGCCTCAGCTCTCCTTTTATACGCCTGGCAGGTTTTAATGAAATCTGCGCCAGGGAACCAGGCAGGTATATATCTCACTGATTAAAAAGTTAGGTAATGGAACAAACAAGTCTCCAATTCCAGCACTACAGTGGGGCCGATCTATGGTGACTTACGTATTGGAATAAAGTTAACCGCCCATGCCGTTGGGAGCAATGCGGACGAAAAGTCCTCCATTGCTTTGTCGGCTAGATCGACAAGTGGGTCCGGAGAATGGGGATCAATGGTGTAGCCGTATGCGATCTTAAGAACGATCCCCCCAGCCTCTCTGTTTTGTATTAGTTTTGGCAGGGTGTTCTGGGAGAGAGGAAGGAATCTGTTTCCCAATACCATCGTAAACTTACTTTCGAATGTGCTGTTGGAGCTTTTCAGGCTCATTCATTACCCTGAGCAAGAATCGACTCACTTCTGTTATCTGGACACTGTTGAAACAAGCGACGGAGTTATTTGAACCAATCTCTTGATACAGATATTTGCGAGTCATCCTGACATGCTCTGGATTTCTCAATCCTCCAAGTACATTTTGCCAGCCCGACCTATGGGAGTTAATCAGCCGCCATGGCACCTAGCTAACGTAGTATCTTACATTTCAGTGAAGTTCTGCTGAGGACGAGAAGAATGGATAGCAGATCGCTTTTCAAGAAGCTGAGAAGCTAACTGAGCATCATTCAGAATGATGATAGTCTTACCCAGCACACTAAGTGAGCTGATAGGTCCTGTTTGGACAAGAGTCAACATTAAAAGTTCAGATACAAGACGCCTTCTTACCATAAAGTGCCTTGTGCTTTAGCCAGTGCTGCCAGTCCTGCTCATCGGGGTTAGGAAGATCCCTAAGGTTGCCAATGATGGGCCTGGGTCGGGGACCGGGAGGAAGATGCGAATCCTGACTTTGCCGACTTCGCTGTGTGGTTCGAGCATAAAGGCCCACAGAAATTATGACTACGATTAGCCACAGTATGAAAAGCATAATGATGGCTGGATCAAGGGGAAACTTGCGAGTAAGTCTTGAGTATAGACGTAGTATGCATGTAGGACGATGTTGATTTTAAAAAGTCTGGCGAAATGAGGGGCCATGACGTTGTTGCATCTTTCCATGGTTAACGAAGGATGAGCTGGCTGTCGAAACCAGGTCATGTTGATGGGATTGCAGGGGTTATGCATTAGCCTGACAAGTAATCGGATGTGAGAGGCCTGTCATGTCACACTGCATATGAGGCGGGGTTAGGTGGAACAACGTAGCAAATCCGTTTGCATGAAGGGGCACTAAGTACTCCTGGCAAGGGGATTGTATTGGTGCAATTTCTGAATTTTATATGGCCAGAACCAGTCAATGTTGTTCAATATATTCCGTGTACGAAGTCTCTGGAGCATTCGTTGATACAGTATATGTAATACATACACCCTGGGCTACTGTAGGAACATCTTTGACGTAGACCAATGCTTTCCATATAAATCATGTTGGGACTCTTTTGAGGTCTAGCGCCGCAAACTGCCAGGTGAATGGGCCTGTCCCTGTGCTTCAACTATTATAACCTTTTTCACCCGGCTCATTTGAAACCCCTATTACTCCAGGGCTTTGAGAATCTCAATCATTCCCTATATTTAGCTCGTATAAAATTATTGCGCCAGAGCCTGGCATGACTGGAGCAGATCCGAAAGCGAGGCTGAGATGGGCTCAAATTGCTTACAACGATAGCAAGTGCACGGGAGGAAAGATTTGACCTAGACTGCAGATGGCCTTGAAAATCGCGTAATAATGCATCGGACGTGGCCTTTGTCGTGATCATAGCCACGGAAGCCTCTTATGAAGACTTTCTATCAGTTCTAGAAGATGAGAGTAAACTATAACTTGATAGTTGTGCTGGGGCTTATCACCCCAACCAGCCGTTGGCTTAGACGTATTCTCTTATCTTTAGGAACGAAGACACGTGGCTCTCCTCTTCAGCCGGCCAATCATCAAGGCATGTAATTTCATTTCCAACCAAATCTACCCGTTGGCGGCGGCTGGTAGCTTTCGAGAATTTCTGAGATTATTGGCATGAGCAATTGGCCAGATGCCTAGTTCCATGGTTCCCACTTCGCGCTTGAATATTATAAATCGATTGCAGCACCAGGTACTGACTAAGCGATAAGATGCGGGAAATTTAAAAGTTTAACGGCGATTAGCTTAGTCACGTGGCCCCTATTTGAAACATTCTCCCAAGGCGATAATGTCAGCCATCGCTGTCTAACCACAGTGGGGGGATATAGGCTGTCACAAGGGTACATCACCCAGGGACCTAGTAGGGAACGTTTCTGTTGAATCCCGAGGTTTCATTGCTCCCCCGGGGGAGATGGAAAAATGGCCGAACCCGAGAACGGGGCAACGGAGAGCCCCAACATTCCTGAGGAGCAAAAGAAATACTGGATCCCATTTTCTCTACGCCGCCCCGCCCTAATCTCTTTGGCTGCGCTTCTTCTGATTTTGGCCGTCGCCTGCGAATTTATTCGCTCGTACTCCAACCGCCACCAAGGACTCATCCACCTCAACACATACCGTGCCCTTGGACTCACTGCTGGACTCTTCGTTTATGTCCCTACCGGTCTTGCAGTTCTAGTTGTAGCACTATGGAATATCTGCACACTCGATATTTTGCGGCTGGAGCCGTATTTCCAACTGGCAAAACCCGAAGGCACCTCTGGGGCGGCGCTGTTCACCAATTATTGCTTCAGCTATGGCATTCTTGCCCCCATAAGGGCATTCCGGAACAAGCATTGGATTGTTTTGGTGGTTTCATCGGTTTCTTTGATCATGCGTACAATGCTGCCTTCTCTGATGTCGGGCCTTATTGTACTTGAGGACGAAAACATTGTCACGGCCAAGCCCATCAATACCTGGCCCATCCTGGTCAATCTGGAAACGCAAAGCACCTGGCTGGCTAGCGAGGCCTCTTACTCGAGGAATACTTCTATATTCCATGCGAATACGTTCTTCTTCTACCAAACCTACAACTACGCCATGCCACCCATCGTGCGGCTACCCGAGGACGACACAGAAAGCTCGACCTGGAAGATGAATCAGACGGCTTACTGGGCCGATATGAAATGTGTTGACATATCAATGAATGGTATTGTTCCAGAGAGACGGAATTTTAATTCCACAAGCAGTGCTTTAGCATGGAATGTCTCCAACGTTCAATTTGATCATCTCCCAAGTGGTTCAGCTGACAGCTGCACAATTAATTTCACTCTTGAAAGCCATATACCGACTGGAAATGGGCCTTTTCAGGTCCGACATTGGGAACCTCTCAATCCTAACGCTACTGTCAACGCGAGTGACACCATGCATCACACAGAGTGTGAGTCGTTTGCGTTATTTGGCATCGCGATCAATGTGGGACCCTCATCCCAAAACTTCTCTTCTAGTGCCACTGCTTTTGGATGCACAAGTTCTTATTTGAATGCAAGCACCGAGATTTCTTTTCCGACCAATACCTCGTTTGTAACTACTGAGCACGTCTCTGGTCCGGTCAGAACATTGAATTCTTCACAGCTCAGTATTTCAAAATTTGAGAGTCTCATCTACGCAAAGTACATCAGTGGTAGTCTGGTGACGCCGAATGACAGGCTTCAGATTCCTAGTCTCACCACATTGACTGGTGTCAATAGAACGTTAATCAGTGACCTAATACCCGCAAATACGACTGATTATCAGGAAGACATCATTCGGCTTTGGAATCACCATTTCATCAATGCAATGAACCGGTTCTTCAATACTACTGGCAATCCAAGATCAGTCATTTCACAGCAAACCACAGAGACGGTCCTTTACAAGGTCACCTCTCGCTCGGCTTTGATAACGGAAGGCATCCTTTTGGCAGGATTTGCATTGCTTCTGGTGCTGGCTTACATATACCCACTTCGCCCAAACTTCCTTCTTGCCGATCCAGGCTCCATTGCGGCGCAGTGTGCAATCATCACGGACAAGTTTTCTAGACCAAATCCTTTGATGCGGACAGAGACTGGGTTCCAGCGGGCCACGCCCCGCCGGATCCGCCAGTTTGCTCGAACCTTATGGTGTGAGTGGATCGACACTCCTGATGGGAAACGGATTGATATCACCACACGCGAGCGCACTCCTGCCCCTTTAGAATCACTCAAGGCCCGACCGCGTCGCAACCCAAAGCCCCATTTTCTGAACCTCCCGTGGTTTCTGATAGAATGTGCCGTGATGGCAACTGTACTCGGAGCATTTGGGGTCGCTTTTCAACTTATTCGCCTAGACAAGATTGATTACGACACAACTGGTGCCAACATCATCTACTTTTTCTTGATATATGGTCCTACTATCATCGCTTCCATGATAAGCACCCTTTATATCTCCATTTATCGTCACTTGAGTAACCTGGAACCCTGGGTCCGGCTTCAAAAGGGCATGGCTCCGGCCAAACAATCGTTAAGTGTGAACTACGGGTCTCAGACTCCTATCACATCTTGGAGGACGTTCAGTCCCACTGCACCACCAATCTTGGTCCTGCTCTCAGTGATGTGCTTCTTGGATTTTTTCCTGACCATTGCCAGCAGTGGCATGTTTGAGCCGCAGATATATAACTCCACAGTGCCCACATCGGCATTGTTCGGCCGGTATAATCAATCGCAATTCCTAAAGCCTGATGTCCAAATGGCTTTCAGTGGCAACAGCTTTATTTCGGATGGGTTGATAACTGGATATTCTCTACTAGCCTGGACCACGCCTAACACGTCATTCTTCCCATTACGAGTCGATATCAATGACAAGGATCCAGACTACTTCTACGAGGATTATCACGCTCGTACCCGCGGAGTGAGTGTCAACCTCCAATGCAAGGTAATACGCTCCAGCGATTCGTGGCAGGATCGTGTTGCCCGAAATACGTACTGGACTTACAAGCCATACCAAGATTTGGACACGACTTGCACGGCAAAATTCCAGCGACCAGCAGAGGAATATCGTCTACTCAACGACTCCGTCTATTTCAGAGCCTCCATGAACTCGACTGAGGTCTGCGAAAAGTCCTTTGTGGTTATCAGCTATGGAGACGTTGAAAATGGAGATACAATCCTTGGGGCAAATTCAACAACTTTCTACTGCGCACCGGAAATCCAGCTGCAGGACTTTGACGTCAGTTTTGATTTCGACGGAATGATTGATGAGTGGAGCCCAGTGGCCGGAACCTCCATCACAACGGGCGAGATGTTTCATAATGCTTCCGCCAGCCTGGTCCCCTTCACCTCAGCATTCTTGCGCCAAACCCAATCGGGCGGGCACGATGAAGCCCTTCTCGCGAACCAATACGACTGGGCTGTCGTATTAACCAGCCAAGTCTATAACACCCTGACTACCAACGAAGACCCCTTTGACCCATCAATCCTAGTAAAAGCTGTGGAACTAGGCTACCAATCGACCTTCAGTACCTACTTCACTCTGTGGAGGGACATTTACCTCGGTACGGTCCCGAAAAATGCAATGCCAATCCGCGGAACCGCAACAGATACATACTGGGTCATCGAGCCATCCAATCACATCATAACTATAATCATCGTTTTCCTCTCACTGGACCTAAGTGTGCTCATGGCCGTCTTCTGGCTTCGCCACAAACACTATAATGGCCCACAAGCTCCGACCTCCTGTGGCGCGCTGATTCCATGGATAGCGCAAAGCCAGATTCTCTCCGATGTGCGCGGCACCTCAGAATGGAGCGAAGCGAAGCGCTGCGAGCATCTAAACAAATTGGACAAGAGATATCGGTATGGGGAGTTCAAGATGTCAGATGGAAGTAGTCGGCTAGCTTTGGATCGTGATTTCAAGCCCCTGGACGACTCGGATGAGAGAGACTATGAGATGGATGAGCTACCCGTCCACCCGCCTCATACTGTGTGCGGGTTGGAGTTGAAACAGGATCAGCAAACGCATCTGCAGATAGGACTGTCGTTAGCTGCGACGTCAAGCGCACATTTGATATCCGACAGTAACGATGGATCGTAAATAAGTATAATGTGAAATAAAGTGTACTTTGTGAGGATACACAGGAACTAGAACCAACGTGCCAAAGCCCTGTACTAGACTACTTTATAAGTTGATCGGGATACAGATTAGCTACTGCTTTCTATCTTGATCTTAGGCTGTATCATGTACTTTGTGACAGAATGAACTGCTTTCCACATTTTATTTTCAATCAAACGATTTCTGTATCTACTTAGCATCGCCAAGGTGGTTCTTCAAGAAAGGAAGAACTTGATCCAGCGCAGGTTTGACCGCCTCAGGCTTATCGTAGAGCATATAGTGTGAAATCCCAGGGAGAACGACAATATGCTTCTCCTTTGAACCTGCCCGACCGTGAATCTCTTGGGCGTCACGATAGGCGCCAAAGCCTCCTGGTTTGTCACCGACGACGGCCATAAGAGGTCTCGTCATGAGAACTTCAGCGTGGTTGAATGCATCCCACCCAAGGGCAGCGCTATTGAACGAAAATAGACCGCTGGTGCAGCCGTTAGGCTCCTGGCCGCGCGAAGTCTTGTAGTAATCGGTCGCCTCGATAACGTCGATGTCCTGAGTGGATTTCTTGGCCTCTTCGACAGAGGAAGGGAGTAAATTAATGACGAGCCGTTCAGAACCCTGCGCTTCAAGAGTGCGCTGTTTCGCCATGTTCTCCAGAGAAGCAACGGGGTCGAAGTTGCCGAAAGCTTCGCGGGAGAGGCGGCCAAAATTGACCGGCGTGATACCGACGCAGCACTTAAAGCGGTAGTCTGTCATAGCTGCATTGATCGCGTAGCCACCTCCCCCACAAATACCCAGCACGCCAATACGCTCAGCATCAACATAGGGTAGCGTCTGGATGTAGTCGACGACAAAACGAAAGTCGGAGACGCGGAATTCAGGGTTCTCAATGAAGCGGGGCTTTCCACCCGAGGCACCTTGAAAAGACGCATCAAAAGCGATGACCACAAAGCCTGCGTCCGCCACTGCCTTCCCATAGATATTGCCTGAGGTTTGCTCCTTGCAGGAGCCGATAGGGTGAGCAGACACGACAGCCGGGTACTTTTTGTTCTGGTCAAAGTTCGGTGGGAAATGGATGTTTGCAGCAGTCTCCCAGGCAATGTTTGGGATGTTCACAGTCTTGATTGTAGACATGATAGCAATTTATAGTAATGCGCTTTTCAGTACTTCTGGTGTATATTGAGAAGATGAGAGCCACAGTGTGATTTATAGTTAGTTTGTAACTGGATTGCATGACGTAATCAAGCCGAAGCCGATCCGAAAACCGAAAAGCTTTCGGTCGAAAAACCAAACCTCATTAACTATCCTGCAGAGCAGCCGAAGAGGTTCATTCATTCGTTTCTCCACTAGCAAAGTTTGTTCACTTTGGCCAAGAAAATGAGTCGGCCTGTCTTTGATGGTCGCCCGTCTTTGAAGCGCAAAAGAGGGGTCGCGTCTTGCTCGGAATGCTATCGCAGAAAGCAAAAGGTCCCGTACCCCCCTTGCAATACTTTGAGATATTCAGCCTGATGTCCATTAAGTGTGATCACAAAAATCCTTGCAATAATTGCCTGGCCCGAAATGTCCCCACTAAATGCGTTTACGATGCTTCCGTCCCGTGAGTGACTTCATTGTTCATCTCTTCCACACAGCCGTTCTGTCGGACCCAGCCATTTCTGTATGCTTAAATACCATACATAGACCCATACAGGCCAAAGAGCCCGAGCTCCCAACCGCACCTAACCCTGCTGCTGCAAATCCGGTGGACCCGCAAGAATCGGCAGAGAGAACAATTCAGGGCTCGGTTGACCTTGGTTATTCGCTCATTGCTGGAAGCAATACTTTTGTGGGTTTGCAAGATGTAAATACACCATCCGATGCTTGTTTACAACTCGCTGACCGATTTGAGATCCTCGGAAATGAAGAATTCCAAACTATTAAAGCTACTTACAATGACGGTCCTCGACCCTTTAGATCCAAAGGGGACATTGAAGCCCTCATTGCGAAACTACCGCCAAGAAATGACATTGAAGCACTCGTTGAGTTCTTTTTTCGCGAGGTCAACTGGCATTATAGCATTCTTGAGAGAGTTTATTTCGATTCCTTATTTTCGCGCTGGCCTCCTGCCGCGCAGATGGAGGCAGTCAACTATCTGCAAATCGCAGAACTCTCAATGGAACTACGATACTTTCCTTCCCTCCTTTTCCAGGTGATCGCATTAGCGCTACAATTCCTACCGAATGACGGGGGGCCTCTAGCTAGATCATCATTAACGGGCATTGCAACTTCACAAACCTATAGCGACTTAGGCGACGAGCTGTTATCCCGACTGGGTAGACCGGGGTTTGCCCTTGCTGCAGTTCAAGCAGACTTTTTGAGGTCATCGTGGCTCAAGAATTGCGGGCGAGGCATTGAAGCTTGGCATGCAGTTGGACACGCCATCAGGTTCGTATGATGCCCATCCATATCATGGACAATTATTGACATAACTATCAAGGCAAGCCCAGGAACTTGGTTTGCACCGGCAAAAGGAAATATACCAAACAAATCAGATCAACATTGAGAAAACATTGAGTCTGTTTTGGTACGAAGAAAATAGAAAACGTCTATGGATCAATCTGTTTGTATGGGATAGGTAAGGCTGTTTTAAACATCAAAATTTTCTTTGTTTCGATCATCTGACTGGCATAGTTTCATGGCAATGATTCTTGGCCGCCCTCGAATGATACATTTGGAAGACTGTGATGTTAAGCCGCCTTTGGATTGTAATATACCCAATGAGCCTTCCACAGCGATACCAATGGCAGTGCGCCTCGAAGAAAGCCATGGCATCAGCACGGTATCCGCGCTTCTCTTTCGGTACGCACTTGCATGCAAAATGCATAAGATGCGTGCTACGAAAGCAGACAGGCCTCGTCCCAAAGACTACTCCGTTGTCCGCATGCTACATGAGGAAATTACATCCTTACTGTTGGAATTGCCTGGTTTTTTACAGGCAGAGAATTCAGACACCACCTGGGATGTGGAGTACCCGCATCTACCTCAGGTTCGTCAGGAATTAAAAGTTATGGCGAATTTGTTCCTGATGACATTGCACCGGCCACATCTGATCTCTAACGCAGAGAGTCGAAGAGCCGCTTTGCAGGCTGCACTTGAAACGATCGACTGCCAACAGCGTTTCTTTGCACAGGCTGAAAAGCATCACTATCATCTATTTGGTCTCGCATTTTATATTGTTGATGCCTCATTTCTTGTCTCAATAATTACAATCTTGTTTCCACCACAGAGCCAGGAAGGAAAACAGAGGATTGAGCACAACCTCCAGCATGTCATTGAGAGTCTGTCCGATATGGAGGCTTTTAATCCAATAGCAGTATCGGGATTGTACATTCTGCAGCGTTGCTATCACAAGCTCAAGGCTGTTCGTGGTTCAGCCAGCAGTACCTCTGAAACCAGACAGGCCTCATATATGACCCCCGGTGATGGGTTGCACGACCTGATAAGGGATTTAGGCTATGATGATTCCAATTCATTGCCAAATTTGTTACCGGATCATTCTCATTCCAACACACCTTCTTCGCTTGGGGTTTCAAGTCATCCTCCCCAGTCGATCAGAGACAGCTTTGATCAGACATATTGGCTAGATCAATTAAACATGATTTATCCATCTGTTTTTGATCAAGATGTTGGCAACCTATGGGAAAATCTTAGCTTTGATTGAGAGTACCGTTTGACTGGCTTAGGGCGAGTTTCTCCAGTCAAAAGGAATACTTGGAGGAACTGGGCATCGTCTGGCTCCTTGAGAGGGGACCTCTAGCACCTATAAGAAATATTCTCAGAAAAACTTGATGGATGGGAATTTCCACCATACTCTAAGTTTCTAAATTTGTAAAGATTGAGATCAGTGATCTCGGGGTTCAACAGCAAATCTTTTTGTCATATAATTTCATCTGTTGCTGTTCAATCGAGGACACGGTATATCGGGCCTGTACTAAATATTTTCAATTTAAGTAATTACCCAATCATTGACACGACTTCATCCGGATGAACGATCGCGCTTGTCGTATTATTGTACATCAATTCTCTACTGCTCTCAATAAAATAACGTTTGCTGTCCCGAGCTCGATGATGGCGCAATAACGTAATGGATCATATCGGGAAGTCAATATCGACCGAATTCCCTTCGGCCCCGATCGTGATCGGCCGATCGGCCGATCAATGGCGCAGCAGCGACCGTCTATAAGAACCCAACAATTTCCAGCTTTTGATTTGTCCAAACAACACGGCAAACACTTCAACCTCATTTCGTGAAATAAGCCTGCACAATGTCCGAAGTATCCATCAAAAAAGGCACTTTCAGCCTCGCAGGCCTTCTTTACAACCCTGTCGGACAGTCTGGCAAAACACCGGGCCTGGTTATCGTTCATCCCGGCGGCGGTGTCAAAGAGCAAACTGCAGGAACATACGCGAAAAAGCTTTGCGATGCCGGTTTTACGACGATTGTCTACGATGCGGCCTTCCAAGGTGCCAGTGGAGGAGAACCTCATCACCTGGAAGATCCAAACGAACGCGTGAGCGATGTCTATGCTGCCATCGATTTTCTGCAGAATCTTGAATCTGTGGACTCGAATAACATCGGTGTGCTGGGTATCTGCGCCGGAGGTGGCTACGCTGTAGCCGCGGCGAAGGCGGACCACCGACTGAAAGCTGTTGCCACAGTCAGCATGGTAAACATCGGAGACTCCGCGCGACTAGGCTGGGATGGTGATGAGGATGCATCCAAACAAATCGACTCTTTACGTGCAGCGGCAGCCCAGATCACAGCCGAGGCGAAAGGTGCTGAGCGTGCCAGTGCGCCATATGTACCTCCTCAGTCTGACGAGAAGACTCCTCGAGACATGAAGGAGGCTAGTGACTATTATCTTACTCCGCGGGCACAGCATCCCCGTGCTGCAAACAAAATGCTATATCTTAGCTTTCCCCGCGTGCTCACCTTCGACGCTTTCCACCTGGCAGATGTTTTTCTCAAGCAACCTGTTATACTCATCGCCGGTTCGGATGCGGGATCTTTATGGCATACCAATAAGTTGGACAAGCTAATTGGCGGCGCGACCAAGAAGGTCATCGTCCCAAATGGAGCTCATATGGACTTTTATGACAACGAAGCCTATGTGGGACCTGCTGTTAAGGATGTTGCTGAGTTTATGAAAAATCATTTAGCCTAACATGGTGATTATTCTTCGGGCTTGCTCAACATCGTTGCTGTGGGCTAGGACAACAATATAGCTACTCATATATATCTATATATTTTGATGCAAAAGGGTAGTAATAGCTGAATTTGTCTTGTGCGAGAGTCAAGTCCTGAGCTTATTGAAATATTATCATTCCTGTACTACGTATGTTCACACCACTAACCTGCATTGGCCATGAAACGTAGGGTTCTCCTTTTGAATTACTCCACGGGACTGCTTAGTCTTGAAAAGGGCAGTGGAGTTGTCAGAGATTATGTGACTGCCTCTATAGATAGATCACAGCTTCTCCCTCTTCTTCCTTTCTTCTCTCGTCGACAATCACAAAACATACCAAATATTGTTCTGTCTCCTCTTTTCCCTCTAGCGCCACACGCTATCAGAAGTGGTCTCCGAGGCCTATAATCCGAATCATTGTATTTGGTCAACATGTCCCGATCAATCACTACTTAATATTGGATGTGTCGGACATTTGTTAATTCGTGCAATAGATCCTTGATGTAGTTTTTTATCCATAATCTTATTAGCGCTCCAGCGGAGACTTTCCTTCGAATTCATTCGTCGAGATATTTAGCCTAGATTTTTTGGCGTAATTTGTTTTAATCAAGCAATATCCGCTAAGCCGAATAAGGCACGGCGCACCCTAATTTCCGGCCTCTTCCGGGAATGGACCCTCACGCTAGTAGCAATGGATGTTTCAGATGGATTCAATCTCATTTCTCGAGGGACGAGACTTAATTATGGGCTGATCCACCAGCGTGAAGGATCAAGCCATGTGAAGATGTGCAAATTTGCATTTTAATCAGTTGAAACACGGTGAAGCGTCCATACATTACCTTCAATGTTCCGCCGTCTTCCTTCCTTCCCTCTGTAGTTCTTTCCTTCCACCGGTCTGCGACAGTTTCATTCCCTTGCCAGTCTGGGATTTGAAGTCCTGACGTCCATTCATTTCTATCCAAAATTCTTTTTGGCATATCTGCCGCCACACTCTTTTTGAACTTCCCTCGTTTGGCATACAGACAACTTCAACCACGCTGCTAGGTTCATTTCATCCATATAAGACGATAAATAAGAAAATCATCGATATGAAGTACCAGCTTTTCCCCTCGCTTACTGCGATCATTCTCGGGCTCGTTGCGACCGTATCAGCTAGCCCGCTGATGAAGCGCGATGGTTCTTGCCCATCTGGGTACACCCTAAGCGTGTACTACGAGACGGTGACTATCACTGATGTCTCGACACCCACTTCGACGTCTGTAATGACTGCGAGTGCCAGCATTACCAATATTCCTATCGAAACACCCACTACCACATACCACGATGTAGTATCCACTTCTTATGCCCAGGCCTCCTCGTCTGTGGTTTCTATCCCCGAGGCCACCATTGTTCAAAGCCAAGAACATGTTGCTGATGCTGTTGCGTTGACCTCTGATGCTCCTCAGAAGCCAGCCACTTCTACTCCTACTACAGTTGCACCAGTGGAATCTTCTACAACCTCATCTTCCTCTACCACTTCTACTACAATCTCTACTACCGTTTCTACCACCTCTGCTTCATCTTCATCTTCATCTTCATCTTCGTCCAGTGAGACTGCAGGGACGGCAACATACTACGGCGGTAACCTCTCCGGTGGAACCTGCTCCTTTTCTGATTACACGTTGCCCAGTAGTCTCTTTGGTACCGCGCTTTCGATTGACCAATGGGATGATGCCGCCAATTGCGGCGCATGTGTTTCTGTCAAAGGCCCTAATGGCAAAACCATTAAAGCAATGGTAATCACACCACTTCCCGAATCAATTGAAGATCCTCTCTCAAGCTAACACCTCATTCTTTACCAGATTGTTGATGAATGCCCCAGCTGTGCAACAAACCACTTTGATCTATTCGAGGATGCCTTTGGTGAGATAGCAGATATTTCGGCGGGCGTCGTCGATATCGATTGGGAGTTTACTTCCTGTGACCTGGACGGTGCGCTGAAACTGCGGAATAAATCCGGATCATCGCAATACTGGTTTTCCATGCAGGTCGTTAATGCAAATGAGCCAGTTTCCGCTCTGGAGGCCAGTACCGATGGTGGTAGTACTTGGATTGCTACCACCCGCACATCCTACAACTACTTCGAGTACACCTCTGGCTTTGGCACGGATACCGTTGATGTGCGTGTGACAGGCAAGAGTGGAAATTATGTTGTAGTAAAGGACGTCTCTTGTTCTACTACTTCAGACATTACCGCAGACTCAAACCTATAGCCGATTCAAGTTACTACACGGGGACTAGACGCGTATCAGTATGCCATTGATTGATGGCAGAGATATCGTCTCTATCAGAGGCTATATTTGACAAGAAGAGCGGGAACAATGCTTAGACTTCCTTAACTGAACTTTAGATGCACGGAACATTCTATTTGTTATTGATTCATAATTCAATGGAATTACCTTCAATTTAACAACTTAATGCTTTGCTCTGGTGCTGCCATGTCTGACACTATTTTGGACTAAATACGATCATCTTCATCCCAGTTGCCATGGAAATAGCTTGAATGATCTTGTACATTGAATAGTCACTTGATCTCAATCTTCAGTTGTATATTACGATATATGTTATGTAGACCAGTTGCATAAAGCTTGGAGACCCACTGTTGGGTGGATGTAAGAATAGGACGAACTGCTATCGGAGACTTAAAACACATCAACAGCCGTGAAGGTCAGTGCAACATTAGTTACATTCCTAAGTGTGGGAGTGGCTAGAAGTGGTATGCGGGCCCAATTAATCGCCGTCTGTATCTATTAATCCTGATCTATGCTAAATTAGTTGACGCAAAATGTCCGGCTTGGCGATGCCTAACGCACTACCTTTATCCAGTGCTGGCTGCAAATGAGTTGATTTGTTGCTATGGACACGGCAGCCATGGGAGATTACGTGATAGTCATTACCAGGACTACCTCTGACCTGTATTGGATGGCTTCCACATTCGGAGGACTGGTAGCCCACTATAAAGTTGCTCTTAGACTTCACGCGACGATCGATATTCCGGCCAGGGATCACCGCATCTACAGACTATATCACATCATCATACTCGCTCCCCAGGAGTCTTTTACCATATTTTGTCTGGCATCACCAAAAGCTCATTTAGCCAGTCATAAAAAGCCCCCAATTAGGTCGGTACGACAGGTCCGATGTCGGTACACTTGGGCGTGATATGGCCGATGACTCTTGGGTCACTTCTTGGAGTATTATTTGTGGCATCAACGTGTCGAAGATGTGTGGTGCGTAAGAACCGCGCATCGGGCTACCATCCAATATCAATGTTTTGTTCATTCGCTGGGGGAAGTAGGACGCCCATTTTGCGACCAGATAGAACGCAAAGTACGAGTCAATCGCGTTCCACCAGTCTTAATGTGGTCAAAGTACTGGTTATCGTCATAAGATGCCCAGTGCTGGATGGTCATACCTTTAGAGACATTGAAGCCGTCCAACGGTGTGAGCGTGCCCTAGATTCAAGTTTGCTTTCCGGATTCTCGTTTGATAAGCGATGGAAGAGCGCCCACTCATCTGTCATAATCTGCAATAGCTTGGTATTATGCTCGTTAGTGCTAATAAGAACTGTCTTCGAGTGATAATAAGGGAAAAATGTCTTCCAAATTGTCTCTATCGTCGAGGTATAAAGGTGTGAAATATCAGGGAGGGAAGGGTGGCCTTTGAGTGCTAGCTTTGGCTTCCAGACTGTGATTGCTAACGCACTTGAAGGTGCCTCAATCTGGGAAGTAACGGTTACGCCTCTACTTGCGTACTGCCTGTGGGTGTAATCGAATTGATCCCTGATATAAGACTCATATTATTTTGAGTGAGTCCGGCGACGGCGGCATCCTTACTCAATAAGCGGTAGCTTTTGTACAACGCCCACTTTTCCGTGGTCCTGTACGTGTAAAATTGACGAAAATGTTATCACTTAGATGGCTGAAAACCCATTTTGATTTATAAAATGAAAAGTATGAGTAGATCCCGATCAAAAAGCCAGGCGAATAATAGTGGCGACCGTAGTCGAGCTGGTTGACGGTTAGTGATCGCTTTGAATACGCACTATACCGCCTTAAAAACACCAACCGTGGCTATTTGAGTTGGCTAGCCAGGTCTATCACTACCATATCCGTAGTCGCTATCTGTAGTAAAGTCTGAGTGCCCCACTAGGCGCCCAGGGACCAAAATGGCTGCTTTTAGTGTTGCGCGCCGCATCCGATGGAGTACCCTAAAATTGAGTCATTCTCTATAGGCTGAGCTATAGTCCATAAGGCTATCGTCGGGTTTATGCTTTATTTATTCCACAAAATGTCAGATGAAACTCAATTCGCAATCTCCGAGTATTTCAAGAGCTTTAATTGCAGGACTTCGGTTTCTTTCTCCAATGATACGAGACATAAAGACCTTCCTTTCACTCCTAAGAGAAGCAGGTAACTTCTAAGAGTAGCAGGTAATGAATTATGTCTTCTTCATCCGGTCTACAGCTTTGGGTGTATCAGCAGTGTCATGGTCAGTCTAACAAATGGGGAGTAAGTAGTACACAATACTTGAAAGTTTTGAGGCTAAAATACGCTATCCGAGAGTGATTGCAATTCATCTTCATATCTCAGATTCACGCATCAAGGGCAATTTAGCGCCTTTTCTAAAATCTCGGAATCTCCCTTCCCAAATGGATGGGTTTTCTCGAAATTGGCAATCAGCTGTTCATGCGCCTGACTTCGTGGTGTAAACACAGCGTTGAAAGGCACAGGGTGGCTCAAAATGCCAGGTGTGAAATCTACGATCGGATCCACCTCCATGCCATCTTCTCCAATAGGCTTCCTGATGTCGAATAGGGCGAGAGTGTGGGCAATCATTAGGAAAACAGATGTTTCGGCAATTAAGCGTCCTGGACAAACTCTGCGACCGAAGCCAAAGCTCACATCACCTGGATCAAGGGCAGGGGGAGATGTCAGGAATCTCTCGGGCCGGAATTCCCGCGGACTGGGATAAATAACAGGATCATTGTTGAACCACCTAGATACATGTCAGAGGGCACCAACAGATTCAACATGGTGAGTGGCAAAGATACCAAGCATTGGGCAAGATAATTGCATTCTTGGGAATCGCGAAGCCATTTATGAGATCATCTTCGTCCGCTCGGTGGGGAATCGAGAAAGGTGCAATAGTATGCCATCTGAGGGCCTCCTTGACCAGTGCATTGACATAGGGCAGACTTTCTCGGTCAGTTGTTTTCGGTAAAGTCGGCCTGCCAAATACTTTGTCAATTTCCTTTTGAGCCTCGCACTGAACATCCGGGAACATCGTCATTGCTAGGAAGAAGACTTCTAGGACTGCAACGATCTGAATTTGAGCGTAGAATGGTAAATAAGTATTTATAACTGAGGTTGCACATCAATTCAAACATACCGTATCAGACCCTCCGCCATACATGGCCACTGCGGCCCATTTGACTATTTCTTCTTCTTCTCCTTGTTTCAGAAGCGTCGAAACAAAAGACTGCCGGTCCTCGTCACGATTCATCTGGAATTTTGTAAACATGAATGGATTCTCCACGAGTCTTGTGAGGGTTGCAAAATGATCTCGGGCAACTCGCTGGAACCTTGCCCCCGGCATCCACTCTGGAACGTATTTCACTGAACGTTGGTCAGTGATGCGGTCTTGGCGTCACATCTGCCTTCCTCCGACAGATGACTTACATGCCGGAATCATATCGACTAACCATGCCCCTGGCATGGCTGCCTCTGCGAATTGCTCCAATGCGTGATCGGCTAGACACACTAATGGGTCTTCACCATGTGGCTCGATGCTATAGCCATACGTGACATTCAGAATGAAAGCGCCCGCAGCACTGCCACATCCAAGCGATAAGCCAGTCTATCCTGAAATCATCATGTATCCAGGCACTCACGTTCTGTTATGCTCCATGAATCTTCCAGGTGTGCGCAGTACTCGGCATGCAAACCTTCGTGCCTCTAATTCGAGTAGGCTGTCAAACTTGGACGCGGACTCTCGTGTTCCAATAATTCGTCTAATTGCTCGACGATAAGTCCGGAGAAGAGGCGTATTATCCTGGCTTGACATTAGCTTGCCCCATCCAGCCCTATACTCACCCAGTCAGCTTAGAATATGCACTAAAATCTCCTTGACGTTGAGCAGTGTAGGTAACATACAATTCGTCGGCAAATACTAGACGCGGTCGGGAAGAATGTCTTGCGGAATTCTTTTCCAGTATATGAAATGCCAGATCTCTATCGTTTATTATGATCAAGGTTTTTCCTAGGACTGTGATAGAGCTAAGGGGTCCTGTGTGTGGTGCTTAGCATTCTTGTTGCCAGAGATGGATACAAAATATGGATGAAAGATAGAATACCGTAGATATCTTTGTGTTTTAGCCAGTGTTGCCACTCCTGTACTCCCGGCGTGGGTAGGTCGAGTAAATTGCCGATAATGGGCTTGCCTCTCGGCCCAGGGGGTAGATGGGCTCTCTTGCTCCCTGTAAAACCCCGCCACAGAAGTGAAAGCAGGCCTAATGCGACTGCTAAGATCGCTAAGTGAGCTGTCATCGTGGTATCGTAAATTTGACCAGATGAGATGGTCTAAGAAATTGATGCGAATGTTGGCCCCCTTAAAGATTTGTGCTGAGCACCTGACGGGTAAGAATAAATATACGCTGAGTGAATAGAAGTGGGAAACCTGGAATGACCTTTTTTTTGTGAAGTAAAGACGTTATGATTTGGCTTTAGTCAGCCTTGGACGTTACATGCAGTGCACATACTTTCTCTTGCTGCCGTATTTGCGTTCATTATCAGCTGCGGGGTAGCGGGGCAATGCACCTTTTTTGGAACAAAGAAAACACAGTCAGACCATTTACCCTAACGGCAGGCTCCCTCCAATAGCTAGAGTAGTATTTGCAGAGCTCTGCTTTGTCGTCCCTTCTTTTTGCTTAGGTTATCATCGTTCCCAGTTTCCGTCGCGTTCTATGTACATATCTTGCACGCAAACGATATACAGTATAAAATGTATATCACGTTTAGGTACTTTTAAAATGACTTTCATCAATCATATGTGCTTTTCCTTTCATTTTGAACGTTTTAAAGAGCCTGGAGCCTTGTGTTCAGAGCAAGCTTTCGACCGAATAGCTTGAATACTATGCCTCTTCACTTCCCTATTCCAGTGTTCATCTGTTCTCCTCGAGAAGCTCCTTATTCCAAGCATATTTTTGCTCCATAAAGTAGGTACTGAATTTAGGATAGATGCGTCTTCAAGGCAGGGGTCTGGGATGTTTACGAAAATCTCACAACAATAATGCTGCAAATGGTGTGAAGTAGGACGGCAACTCACCAGCTCCCCACAACCGCGATGGACTGCCTCGAGTTCAGGTCGAGCGTTCACGGGTGCAGACCAAAAATGAATTGAAGCAAATCTCGATACAAGAAACATCGCCTGGAATCTGGAGAAGTTATTTCATGACGAGGAAGAGGTTGGAAAACCCAGGCAGGGATAAGGTGTGATAAGTACGGAGGACCCATGACCGAGAAGAGGGATATTTGGAGGAGGCCAGGGTATTCGGAGGTCCTCGGTTGATAAAGTCAGGTAACACCTTTATAGGAGCATCAAAAGAGTAGTATAATCCTTTGTAGTAGCTTGTGGTGTCGTCAGCCCCGAAAGCACTGCTGAAGAATTTTGTAAGGTCCAGGTCCTGTCCAGATGATTGTTCTGTTAAGATGGGGCCAAATGCAGCCTGCGCAAATTGATCCCTTTTGGGGTTGAATGCAGTGAGATTTGATCTCACTGTGCTGATAGAAGAGGATCAATTTCAACTATTTAACTTTCTTAGTATACTCAGCCACCCCCGATTAAAATTTCCAATGATAGGGGCAAAAAAGTGAGTTCCAAGATCAATTCTACAGGGGGAGCCAATTTTGCATTCTTTCAATTTCTACTCTAGTATTAATCAAAAAGCGAACATGGCTTCTTCGCGAAGTCAAAGTTGTTGTTCGAGTATTCAAGATAAAAGTGGTAAAATCCGTTGGATACAGTATGTGAACTAGGTGACCATTGACCATTTGGTCAACGTAGAAGAGCGGTCTACATAACCGAATATAGACAGTTGGGGGCCAACCTCATTGTACTTGCTTGGCATCTACCTACGTCACTACGCTTATTGACCTCCGATACGAAAAGGTCAGCCCAGCAGTGGAGCCAAGAGCTGCCAGCGAGTTTCTCGCCAGGAATAATGAAGCATGCAGCTATAGACCACTAGCTGGAGATTAAAACGAGTATCAGCCCCTGTACGCCTTGCTTGACTGGGGGTAATTTAATATGATGGCCCCCGCTTACTCGTGAATCTACAAGAAGGGTCGAACGCCCCACGAAAGAGTTAAGTAGTTGAACAAATGATAGTCAGCCCCCTTGATACAACCTAGGCATCATTTTGAGCACACCATACCCCACACGTTATGCATTTCACCAAAATGCTACAGTACACTTTTGCTCTCTTCCTTCTTCCGTATGCCTTGGGCTGTACACCCAGATCTGATACCAATGACTCCAGCAACCCTTTCGTTATTGGTGATGATGGCCCTGCACCCACGGCGACACTTGGCTACTCTCTTACCCACTTTGGTCTTCTCACGACGAATCTCACTGGGATGAAGCACTTCTATGGGGATATCTTGGGAATGCGGCTTCTTTTTGATGCCTATCTTACACCTGAGTTTACCGTGACCTATATGGGGTATGCACAAGGCGGACGAAATGGCACCGGGTTCCAAACTGGAGCGGAAATGTTTCGGGATAAGAACAACCTAAACGGCCTCATTGAGCTTATCCAATTCAATGTCTCGGAAGACCACCTTATAGCTACCACCAAGCGCTCCAATACATTTAGCCATATCGGCATTATCGTTCCAAATGTTGAGAAGGCGCAGGATTATCTGGAAGAACAGGGAGTGAAAATTCTCAAAAGGATCACAGAGCCTATCACTGGATTTACGGGTCCAATTCAGAATGCACTTGGAGTTGGCGAATTTGCTGGCGAGTTTATCGCAGCCAAGAAGACTTTGCTGAAGGCCCAGACCCTTATTGGCTGGGAGATGTTCCTTCTGATCGAGGATCCTGACGGAAATTTAGTGGAAATTCAGCAGCAGGAGACTGCAGATTTTGATGATTGATTGACAGACTGTAAGGAATGGAGCTTTGACTACGGAAATTGGTCAATCTTTCAAGTACGTCAAATATATACATAAGTAATTTACAGCCCTGATTTCGCGAGTAATGCAGGTGCTTTCCTGGATGGAATTGGGCATGATTGGGCACCTTATAGCCTTGCCCCGATTCCATGCATGATCTAATTCGGGGTCAGGTTGTATTATTATATATGTCCTCTCGCCTAGTCAATCCCTCTACCCTAGGAGTTGACGAAAGATAAAGAGAATGGGCTGGGCAATGCCCACTCACTTAATTCTACATTCAATCGCCCACAATCGACCCATAAGTTACTGACTCATTTTTATCAGAAGATGTATTTCACCAGCGAGCGACTCACCCGGTCAGTCGGGTCACCCCAAAAACACAGTAAATGCGATTCTATATCTCAGTAATGGACGCATTTCTAATACCAATTCTTTAAGATGATCACAATTCCGCTTCAGGAATTAAGTGTACTTTAAATAATAACTTTGATAATATCCTAGCCATTCAGATTTTCTTTAATCTTTGTTTCTTGGATTTGATTTTGAGAAAAATTTGAAAGAATTCGCGGTTGGAATCATATAGTCTCGACGTACTTAACTTCCAAGGTTTCTAAGGTTGTGTATGAGCTTGTAAGTTTACGGTACAGTTGCCGTCACATGTGGTGGGGCACCACTGCAGGGGCAAATTGAATGTCAAAGCTGAGTGGAAAATGAGAAGAAAAAGATAAAAAAAAAAGAAAATCTCGAAAAAAAAAGAGAATTACAACCCAAAATTTGCGGTGCGATCTACTTCGCCTATAAAGACTTGCTGGTCGAAGCAAACCCCTGTCCTTCGAGAAGTTGACTTCTCTTCCTTTTCCCCAACATTGAACTTCATTTCCCCCACTTGTCACTGCACGCAGCACCACTGCCCGTGCTATTTCCTCATGGCGGCTACCGAAAAGTCTGGTATCAGCCTTATGAGCCAATACAATATCGTTCTACCGAAAAGGCAGGCATTTGACTCTTCCGGCAAACCTATACCTGCATGCGACACCGATCAATGTGCTTGGGCAATAAAGGGGGAGGATGTCCCCGTCGATCTAAGTTCGTTTTGGCACCGGAGAGCAGTCATTCGTGGGATTCGTGATTCGCTTCAATTCGCAACAAGCCCGGCAATTATTGAGCTGTGCTCCGGCGACTATGGCCATCAATTTTCCCGCGCCCGCAATGCTCGCCTGATAATGAGTGATATAATCCCCGATATGCAAGATCCCGCCACTCAGCCGTACTGTATATGGTATCCCGACCTTGCATCAGACGAAACATATCGCGAAGTTGCCCGTCAGTATCCGTCTATGCGGTATCAAGTCGGCCGAGCGTGTGCTGCAGCATGCTATACAGATCTTTACAAAGAATTGGACCTTTTGCCTGATGTTTCTATTGCGGAAGAATCCCGCGAAGTTGACAAAGACAAAGACGCCGAAATCTACAAGATTATCATGTCTGCCCCCCAACGATATGTTGTTATGGAAGATTTCTCTCGATCTGTCCTTGAAACCCCACGAACACCTGCGTTCCTGAATGGTGATATGAAGCCCCGATGGGCTTTAGGGCAGCGAGTTTACCCTGGAAAAAATTTGCCAGAGACAACTGCTGATGATATTGACATCGAGGAAGATGGATTCATCGGCTTGCAAGATATCAGCTTGGAGGACTACGCTAAACTGGGCCCAGGCCAGTCCGATCAATTGTGGATGCCTCTTCCGCCTGATCTCCCATTTCACGAAAAGCGCCTTCAGACACAGATGGCCGCGTGGGAGGGCAATGTGGATCGATACAGTCGACTAATGCATCCACGAAGGCTGAGAACCAAACTTGAATACAATTGTATCCTTCGTGGTATTTATCACAGTACAAGCTTCGCCAGGTGGTGGGCCTATCAGCTGGAAACAAACCCTGGACGGGCTATCCTCCCCGGTAAATTGCTTGGCCAAGGCAATGAACGGGAGTGCAGAGAGATTCGTACTGCGATTCATGCCCGTATGATAATGAACAATGATATCTCTGGTATCGACAATGATTCAGACTGCCTCCCGTGGGTTATATGGGGGCCTGTGAAGCCCTCTGCGAACACTCTAATTGACCTAGTTCGAAAATGTCCGTCCATGGGACATCAAGTTGCGATCACTTGTATAATATGTGATTACGAATCGATATTCCGACTTTTGAAGCCCCCCTACACCGAATCCTTGTATGTGGCTGCCAGGCGAAGTGAAAATCCATTTTACCTACAATACCTTGAGAAAATCATAAAGGAGCGCAACATAATCCCCCCGGATTTCCGCGACTTCGACGACTTTGATCTCATTGCACCAGGCTTACAGACTGATCTGGAGCCTAGAACATCTCACACTGATCACACTGTCACCTACTATGACATGGAGATTCCGTATGGACAATATCAATGTGGAAATCCACACGAAGATACTCCAGGTACATATGGGGGCGGGCTAGCTACTGCGGGAATGGTGGAGAGATACATGTGGCTCTCAACCGAGACTGCACAGAAGTTGGAAGATGAAATTGGCTTCTCCTACCCAGGTGCAGATACTGGTCTTTTGTATGACGATGAGGAACTTCGTGATAAACTTTCACGTGGTATAGAGCCCATGGATTGGTAGTATGTAGGTTTCGATATGTCGAATACAGTCAGTCCCTTTCATTTTCGAGTATTATCTGCCGGATATCCGCTAGCTTAGTTACCGATGGCAATATTAGGATATAGCACGGAAATTAATATCTAAAGGATAATAATCGATGGGAATATGACGCTATTTCATACTATCTATATCACCTAGAAGGTCTAAATAGAAGCTACGTTAGCTATACCCCTATATTAGGAGGAATTCTTATTATGGCATATCTATAAGAAGGCCCGTAGAAGGGTCAAAGAATAGGCGCATAAGGACCTAAGAACACTTCTATATACTATAGTTCCTCTATATAATAGAACTAGCTAGAGAAAGGTTAACCTAGGATCTTAGGTAATCTAATTAGATAAGCTATATATTAAAAGTAGAATTATAGAGAACACCCCTAGAGTTCTCTAGTGATTATATTATTATTAATATTAATCCCTATAGTATACTTATGTTATGGCATATCTATAAGAAGGCCCATAGAAGGGTTAAAGAATAGGCGCATAAGGACCTAAGAACACTTCTACGTGCTATAGTTCCTCTATATAATGGAACTGGCTAGAGAAAGGTTAACCTGGGATCTTGGGTAACCTAATTAGATAAGCCGCATATTAAAAGTAGAATTATAGAGAATACCCCTAGAGTTCTCTAGTAATTATATTATTATTAATATTAATCCCTATAGCATACTTATATACTACTTGTGTTATTACTCTTATCTAATTTAACCCTAAGATAGTAGTCCTAATATTATAATTACTTCTTAACCTAGACTTAACTAGTAATATAAAGAACTTATAAAGAATAAAATATCGTATAATACGTAAAACTGTATAACGCGAAGCGAAGCACTAGATAACCCTATAGAAGAGTAATAAGAGGTAACTAGAGTAGGAGAATACCTCTATTTAGAAGCGTAGGAATCTATAATTAAGGATATAGTCCTAGTAGGAGAACCGCCTAATATAGACCTTAGCCTAATATAGGTAAATCTTAAGGCCGTCTATATCTAAGTAGAACTAATAGAGGACGCTACTATAATAGAGTATAATAAATAAATAAATATATAAGAGGCTATAGAAAACTCTGAGGAGGTTATAGACTAGATCTTAAAGACCACTATAGTAACTAGGAAGCTAGAAGAGGTTAAGATCCTTCTATAGTACTAAAGATAGGTAGTAGAGGTATAGAGAGAGATTAATAACCTTAAAGTAGAGGCTATAGAGTAAGAGAATATATATAATATCTATAAAAGAGGATAATCTCTAGTATAGTATCTTATAACTATACTAATTAGATTAAGAATATCTTCTCTAGTAACTACTACTAATACCCTACTATAGTAAGAGTAGGAGTAGGATAATATACTAATACTAGATATAGAGGAGCTATAGAATAAGCTTAAGGCTATAGACCTAGAGGAGAAGGTACTAATACTACTAAAGTATATTAAATCTTTTACTATTAGTACTATAGAAGAATAGGCCCTATCCTATAGGGGTCCTCTTAGTTAGGCTAACTAAGAGCCTAGCGCGGATTTAATATATAGGAGGAATATTAAGAAAAAAGCTAACTAAGGCTAACTTTGGGAACTAACTAAATATTTAAAAAGCTAACTGATTTATATTAAACTTTATAGAAGTCTAAGTTAACTATTAATCTTTCTTATTCCTAGATCTTAGAGGCTAAAATCTATTTAATAGGGTATGGTAATGGTTTAAAAATAGCGGGTTCTTAAGATCATTTTTTTAGTTTACGACCATAGAAAAATAGGTAGCGATAAGATAAGAAAAGTCTTAATCTTAAAGTACTAATTATCTAGATCTAAACTACCTTATTTAATTTAGTTTAATTTGATTTGATTTAATTCGATTTAATTTGATTTAATTTAATTTAATTTGATTTGATTTAATTCGATTTGATTTGATTCGATTTAATTTGATTTAATTTAATTTAATTTAATCTGATTTGATTTGATTTAATTTGATTTAATTTATTTTGATTTAATTTAATTTAATTTGATTTAAGTTAGTTATATTTAATTTAAGTTAGTTATATTTGATTTAATTCGATTTAATTTAGTTTAACCTTATTTAATTTAATCTTACCTAGTTTAATTTAATTAAATTTTTATCGAATTTTCTAGTAAGGCTTTATAATAATAGTAAAGTCTTTATACTGCCTAGTAGAATCCTACTAGATCCTCCTAAGTACTATCTAGTCCGAACCTAATAGTTCTTCCTAGATAGTATATAATCCTACTTAAATTATATCTAGTAGTATATCTAAAAATATATAATCTACTATAGTTATATAAGATTAGTAAGGTTCCTCCTTATAATAATCTAATCTAATCTAAGAAAAACCCTTATTTTATAAAATTATAAGGAGGTAAGTCTAAATATATCTATTTAAACCCGAACTAGGCTATATAAATAAAAAAGGGGTTAAAATAAAAGGATTATATCCTTAGGAAGTACTAATATACTCCTAAGTAACTAAAAATATTAGAAATCCCCTTTTAAAACCTATCTAAGATAAGTAATAACCTACCTATAGATATAGAGTAGTATAAGGCCTAGGGTCGCCCTTAAATAACCCTAAATATACCTATTCTATAAGGACTCTAAGACTAGTAAGAATAACCTTATCTAATTATAAATAATCTACCCCCTCTAGAAATTATCGCGGCCCTAGTATTACTTAATATATAAACTAGGACCTTATTATATAATATATGGTTCTATTTAGCTAACCCTAACGCCCGCGTACTAGTTATCCTCTATATAGTAAACCTTATAGCTATAGCCCTTAGAACGAACCTATCCTTATTAGTTAAAACCTAGATAAGTACTATTAGCTATAAGAATAGTTAATATTCTATAAATAAAGCCCTCCTAAAGGATATCTACCTAATTAATAAGTATAGTAGAAAGATTCACTAGTTAGTAGCCTAATAGTTCCTACTTAACTATAAATAGTACTTTAAGGAAATCAGCCTATATATTAGATAATAGCTAGATAAGGGTTAGGGTGGTTAGGGTGGTTAGGGTGGTTAGGGTGGTTAGGGTGGTTAGGGTGGTTAGGGTGGTTAGGGTGGTTAGGGTGGTTAGGGTGGTTATTTGTTTATTAATAGGTGCTACAGCTAAAAGTTCACAAGTAGGTTTACATATTTGATTACCTCAAGCTATGGAAGGTCCTACACCTGTATCTGCTTTAATTCACGCTGCAACTATGGTTACAGCCGGTGTTTACTTATTAATGAGATCATCACCATTAATAGAATATAGTTCAACTGTTTTATTATTATGTTTATGATTAGGTGCTATAACTACAGTATTTAGTTCTTTAATAGGTTTATTCCAACAAGATATTAAAAAAGTTATTGCTTATTCAACTATGAGTCAATTAGGTATGATGGTAATAGCTATAGGATTATCAAGTTATAATTTAGCATTATTCCATTTAGTAAATCACGCTTTCTATAAAGCATTATTATTCTTAGGTGCTGGTTCAGTTATACACGCAGTAGCTGATAACCAAGATTTTAGAAAATATGGAGGTTTAAGAGAATTCTTACCTTTAACTTACTCAGTTATGTTAATAGCTTCATTAAGTTTAGTAGCTGTACCGTTTATGACAGGATTCTATTCTAAAGATTTTATCCTAGAGTCTTCTTATGGACAATTCTACTTATCAGGTACTATTATTTACTTTGTAGCTACTATAGGTGCTATGTTTACAACACTTTATTCAGCTAAAGTATTATATTTAACATTCTTAGGTAACCCTAATGGTCCTATATCTAGTATGAGAATAGCTCATGAAGGTGATTTATTCTTAACTATACCTTTAATAGTATTATCAATATTCTCTATATTCTTTGGTTATATAACTAAAGATATATTTATAGGTTTAGGTACTGGTTTCTTTGTAGATAATAGTTTATTTATTCATCCTAGTCATGAAATTATGTTAGATACAGAATTTGCTGTACCTACATTCTTTAAATTATTACCTTTTGTATTTACTGTATCATTAAGTATAATATCTGTATTATTATCTGAATTCTTACCTAAATTACTTATTAATTTTAAATATTCAAAATTTGGATATAATATCTTCAGTTTCTTTAACCAAAGATTCTACATAGAGTTATTCTATAATAAATATATTGTAGAAGGTGTTTTAAAATTAGGTGGTCAAACTACTCAAAGTCTTGATAAAGGTTCTGTTGAAATATTAGGACCTCATGGTTTAGAAAAAGGATTAGTATCTTTAAGTACTAATTTAGGTAAATTAAGTACAGGTGTTATAACTACATATGCTTTATACGTATTAATAGGATTAATGTTCTATATAACATTAGTATATTTCTCATATAATGATAATAATTTACTAATTTTAATAATATTTGCATTATTTGTATTATTAAATAGTAATTTATCTACTAAACAATAATATAATTTATTATATTATTTAACGATTAATTTAAATATATCTTAAAATTGGGTATGCTTTTAACCTCAATATTCTGTTTATTATTATCTAATGCTTTGTCATTTAGACGTGATACAGCTATTCTTTATTCAAGAGTAGGAATAATTATATTATTCTATTGTATCTTTTTATCTTATAATAATTTATTTATAACATATTTAGATAATGGTATTGGGTTATTTGGTGGTTTATTTTATACATCTTCTATAACACAAACATTTCATATATTAATATTTGTTATAAGTTTATTAATATTGAATATGACAGGATTTTATCCTAGAAAATTATTATCTAATGATTACATGAGTTTTAACAAACTAGTATTTACAAAATTACAATTTGTTAAAAACATAGCTGTATCTAATATAATATTAAAAAAAGGAGAACAATATACTATAATAGAATATACATTAATGTTATTATTTATAATTACAGGTAGTATATTCTTAATATCAAGTAGTGATTTAGTTTCTATTTTTTTATCTATAGAATTACAAAGTTATGGTCTATATTTATTATGTTCTATGTATAGAAATTCTGAGTCAGCTACTTCAGCTGGTTTAACTTATTTCTTATTAGGAGGATTAGCATCTTGTTTTATTTTATTAGGTATTGGATTAATATATGCTAATTTAGGTGTTACTTATTTAGATAGTTTCTATGTTATAAATAATTTAGCAGGAATACTTAATGAGCAACAAATAACTACATATATACCTTATAGTTTATTAATATTAACTATAGGATTATTATTTAAAGTATCTGCAGCTCCATTCCATTTCTGATCACCTGATGTTTATGATGGTATACCTACTATAGTTACTACTTTTGTAGCTATAATAGCAAAAATATCAATATTAACTTTATTATTACACTTAGTTCATTATACTAATAGTGTATATATTACAACTGAATATACTTGAACTACTAGTTTATTAGTAAGTTCTTTATTCTCTTTAATAATTGGTACTGTTTTAGGATTAACTCAATTTAGAATTAAAAGATTATTTGCATATAGTACTATCTCACATTTAGGTTTCATGTTATTAGCTATGACTATTAATAGTGTTGAATCAATACAAGCATTTATATTCTATTTAGTACAATATAGTTTATCTAATTTAAATGCATTTATTTTATTAGTAGCTATAGGTTATAGTTTATATGCTTATAATGATAAAAATATAAATCATAATAATCTTATAGATAGAAAAAATTCACCTATACAATTAATAAGCCAGCTTAAAGGATATTTCCATATTAATAGTATATTAGCTTTAAGTTTAGCTATTACTTTATTCTCATTTGCCGGTATTCCACCTTTAATGGGATTCTTTGCAAAACAGATGGTATTCTCAGCTGCTTTACAAGAAGGATTTGTTTTCTTAACTCTTGTAGGAGTATTAACTAGTGTAATAAGTGCTGTATATTACTTATTTATTGTAAAAACAATGTTCTTTGATGGACATTCTTATTCATATTTAAATATACTTAAAGATTTAAAAATACCTGCTCTTGTTTTAAAAAACAACAAAGTAGTTAATAAAGTATATTTTGATTCTAAATTTGCTTTATCTAGTTCTTTATCTATAACTATTTCAATATTAACATTAGTTATACTTTTATTTATGTTTATGCCTAACGAATGATTACATATGTCTAATTTATTAGCTATTGTTTTATTTGTACCTGGTAGTATTTAATAAATAAATTTAATTACCTTTATATATCTCATAATATTATATAGATATATATATCTGTATAATATAAGGGTAGCATATATTTATAAATATATATTATAAAAGTTAATTAAGAGATTAAATTTTAGTGTACTTATTAAAATAAAATAAACTATATTTTTATTTTAATTAGGAGGATGTGGTTAGTAGGTTTTTTATTAAAAATATTACTTTTTAGTAATTTTACAAAAAGGTTGGTATAGATAAAAATTATTTATAGTATTGTTAAATAATACAATATAGGTATGGTATATTATTAGTTTTTAACTAAATATATGGATATTATTTATAAATTTAAGATAAATTTATAGTGGCTTTATGTCATACGTAAGGTGTAAAAATAAATATGTGTTAACATATTTATTAATTAGTAAGTAAAATTAATGTTTTTAATAAACAAAATGAAAAAAATGACAAGAAATGTTTTAATAGCACACCGTGCTTATACAAGTAATCGTAAATATATTACTCCTAAAAGATATATTAATTCTATAGTTAATCATACTGGAACTGTAACTAAATTAGGTCGTTTTACACAATCAAATGGGTTAGATCGTAATCAACAACAATTGAGTTGACAAAATGAAGCTTTAGTTAGTAATAGTGAAGTTTCTAGACTTTTAGATACACAACGTCGTAGTGCAGAGATGAAGATAAAGACTACTCATAATGGACATGAGACTACCGAATTACCGGTAAATAATTTATCACCTGATTTAGATCAATTCAAAGAAAATGTTAATCAATTGAATACTGAAGGTAATTTCTCTACAGGTCCAGTTAAGGCTTTGTATGAGAATTTTTCAAGTGAAGTTTCAAACCATCTTAAGCTTATATGAGCGGATTCTGTTTCAAAGTTGACAGCTATTGATGGATTAGCTGTAGATTTAGGGGCTACAATTAGTATTAGATTAATAACACCTTTATCTAATAGGATCGATATGATTACTAGAAATCATATTATAGACAATTTGTCTATAAATGATAATCTATATGTTTTTACAATAGAAAGGTTTGAAGTTTTTATAACAAATATAACATGACAACCATTTTTTAATGTATTTTTGCCCAAAATACATAATTTAATTATTAATATTAATTCATATGAATTATCTGCTTATGAGTTATATAATACTTCTTTTTGATTACAATATCAATTAGGTACATCCGAAGATTTCAATAATTGATTAAATGTTAAAAATAATTTATTTATGGAAAACTTTTATTCAGATTATAATAATTTAATGGATCTGGTCCTATTTTTAGGTGAAGGAAATATGTTAACATTCTAATTACATATTATAATATATAATTATTAAGGATTAATAAATATAATTTTTTATTAGTAATTATATTAAACAAGCGGATTAATGTAATAGTAACATATGTGGCTCATGTCCACAAGATTTAGGTGCAACTCCTAAGTCCGCTATCAAAAACTATAGCTTAATCGATAAAGCGAACCACTCAAGATGGATATTGTTAAATAATACAATATAGGTATGGTATAATACTAAATATATAAATATTATATATAAATTTTAAATAGATGTAACAAAAATTATAATTAAATACTTATTGTATTTAATTATTTTAGAAAAAATAAAAAAAGTAAATTAAACAAAAAATAAAAATAAAAAAATAAAATGAGAATATTAAAAAAAAATCCTTTATTAAGTATATTAAATTCATATTTAATAGATGCCCCTACTCCAGCTAATATTAGCTATTTATGAAATTTTGGTTCATTATTAGGTTTATGTTTAGGTATACAAATAGTTACTGGAGTAACATTAGCTATGCATTATACACCTAGTGTATTAGAAGCTTTTAATTCAGTAGAACATATAATGAGAGATGTTAACAATGGTTGATTAATACGTTATTTACACGCTAATACAGCTTCAGCATTCTTCTTCTTATTATACCTACACGTAGGTAGAGGTTTATACTATGGATCATACAAATCACCTAGAACATTAACATGAATAATTGGTACAATTATAGTTGTTTTAATGATGGCTACAGCTTTCTTAGGTTATGTATTACCATATGGTCAAATGAGTTTATGAGGTGCTACAGTTATTACTAATTTAATGAGTGCTATACCTTGAATAGGTCAAGATATAGTTGAGTTTATTTGAGGAGGTTTCTCTGTAAATAATGCAACATTAAATAGATTTTTTGCATTACATTTCTTATTACCTTTTGTATTAGCAGCTTTAGTATTAATGCACTTAATAGCTTACCACGATGTTGTAGGATCAGGTAACCCATTAGGTATATCAGCTAATTACGATAGATTACCTTTTGCTCCTTACTTTATATTTAAAGATTTAATAACTATATTTATTTTCTTTATAGTATTATCAGTATTTGTATTCTTTATGCCAAATGCTTTAGGAGATAGTGAAAATTATATTATGGCTAATCCAATGCAAACACCACCTGCTATTGTGCCAGAATGATACTTATTACCTTTCTATGCTATATTAAGATCTATACCTAATAAATTATTAGGAGTTTTAGCTATGTTTGCAGCAATATTAGTATTATTAGTTATGCCTATAAGTGATTTATCTAAATTAAGAGGAGTGCAATTCAGACCTTTAAGTAAAATTGCATTCTTTATATTTGTAGCTAACTTCTTAGTATTAATGCAAATAGGAGCAAAACACGTTGAAGCACCATTCATTGAGTTTGGTCAAATATCAACAGTATTATATTTTGCACATTTCTTTGTAATAGTTCCTGTGTTAAGTATAGTTGAAAATAGTTTAGTAGAATTATCAACTAGAAAATAATTAAATAAATTATTAATTTGTAAATATATATATTAATTTTTAATTAATATATGACCTACAAAAAAATAAGGAGTTTGAGTAGAAGGTTCTGCGTTTCGATTGCAAATCGAAATAAAGGGATTCGAGTTCCCCGAACTCTTATATATTTTAATCTATATTTTATTATATAGGTTAATTATAACCCACATTATAGGTTAGTAGTATAAAATAAAATAAACTATAATCTTAAAAAAGTTACATTACATTATAATATATTATCAGATATAATGTAATTGAAAATATTTGATTAAATATAAATTTATATATGATTAAAAAAAAAATTGCAAATTTATAAAATAAAAAATGATATATTTTATATTTTAGTAAAAAAAAAATAAAAAAAAATGAGAAGTATTATATCAGTAATAGAAGCTTTATTATTAATTGTACCAGCTTTATTAGCAGTTGCTTTTGTAACTGTAGCTGAAAGAAAAACTATGGCAAGTATGCAAAGAAGAGTAGGTCCTAATGCAGTAGGTTATTACGGATTATTACAAGCATTTGCTGATGCTGCAAAATTATTATTTAAAGAATATGTAGCACCAACACAAGCAAATATAATGTTATTTTTCCTTGGTCCTATGATAACTTTAATTTTTGCTTTATTAGGTTTCTTAGTTATTCCTTATGGTTCAGGTTTATTTGTATCTGATTATAGTTTAGGTATGTTATATTTATTAGGTGTTTCATCTTTAGGTACATATGGTATATTATTAGCTGGTTGATCAGCTAATTCTAAATATGCATTTTTAGGTTCATTAAGAAGTACAGCTCAATTAATTAGTTATGAATTAATATTAACATCTATAATATTATTAGTAATATTATTAACAGGTAATTTAAATTTTATAACTATTGTTGAATCACAAAGAGTAGTTGATTTCATATTACCTTTATTTCCTTTATTTATAATATTCTTTATAGGTTCTATAGCAGAAACTAATAGACCTCCTTTTGATTTAGCTGAAGCAGAATCAGAATTAGTTAGTGGATTTATGACAGAACATTCTGCTAGTATTTTTGTTTTCTTTTTCTTAGCTGAATATTCTAGTATTGTGTTAATTTGTATGTTAAATAGTATTTTATTCTTTGGAGGTTATTTATTTATCTTACCTGTAGATTTAATTATAGAAATATTAAATACAGTATTTGGTATAGATAATTCTATATTACAAAGTGTATTCCTTAATGTTTCATCTAGTCCTATAAATTTAGCTATAAAAACTTCATTATTTGTATTCACTTTCATTTGAGCAAGAGCTTCTTTCCCAAGAATACGTTTTGATCAATTAATGTCAGTTTGTTGAACAGTTTTCTTACCTTTAATAGTAGCATATGTTGTATTAATACCATGTGTTATATATGGTTTAGATGCTTTACCAACTCAAATATTATTATAATAAAATATAGTTAAATTTAACTTTAACTTTATAAAAAATAATACAAAATATTTATTTTAATATAAATATTTATTTTAAAAAAAAAAAAAAAAATAAAGTGGCTTTATGTCATACGTAAGGTGTAAATAATAAATATGTGTTAACATATTTATTAATCAGTAAGTAAAATATATAAAAAAATATATATATGTCTTTAATATTATTATTAATACCTTTAATAGGTATAGGTTTTGTAACAATAGAAGCTAATTATGGTTTATCTATAATTAACGAAGTTAAAATAAAATCTATAGCCTTAACTACATCTATTATAAATTTAATAGTTTCATTAGTAATGTTTATACTATTTGATTTTAGTAGTAAACAATTCCAATTTATAGAGGAACACTATCAATTAAGTTATTTTGATATATATTTAGGTGTTGATGGTTTATCTATATACTTTATATTATTAACAACTATAATAATGCCAATAGCAATATTATCAAATTGAAATTCAATACAATCTAAAAATGTATTGTCATTTGTAGTAATAATGTTATTATTAGAATCATTATTATTAGCTGTATTCTTAGTATTAGATATATTATTATTCTATATTTTCTTTGAAAGTATATTACCACCTTTATTTTTATTAATAGGATTATTTGGTTCAAGTAACAAAGTAAGAGCTAGTTTCTATTTATTCTTATATACTTTATTAGGTTCATTATTTATGTTATTATCTATAATAGTAATGTCTTCAATAATGGGTACAACTGATTTTGATGCTTTATCAAAAGCAAACTTTAATTATGTAACACAATTATTTTTATTCTATGGTATATTTATAGCTTTTGCTGTAAAAACACCAGTTATATTCTTAAATACTTGATTATTAAAAGCTCACGTTGAATCACCATTATCAGGAAGTATTATTTTAGCTGGTATAGTATTAAAATTAAGTTTATATGGTATATTTAGATTAATAT
This sequence comes from Penicillium pulvis, assembly GCF_028828015.1. NCBI lineage: Eukaryota > Fungi > Ascomycota > Eurotiomycetes > Eurotiales > Aspergillaceae > Penicillium > Penicillium pulvis. The sequence goes on from NW_026643080.1 coordinate 7,279,338, forward strand.
TACCTTTATTACCTAAAGCTTCTTTAAATTATACATACATAGTATATGTTATAGGTGTAATAACTATAATTTATGCAAGTTTTAGTACATTAAGAACAATAGATATTAAAGAACTTATTGCTTATTCATCTGTATCTCATGCAGCTGTTTATTTAATAGGTGCATTTAGTAATACAATACAAGGTATTGAAGGTGCAATAGTTTTAGGTTTAGCTCACGGTTTTGTATCACCAGGACTATTTATTTGTGCTGGAGGTATTTTATATGATAGATCTTCAACTAGATTAATAACTTACTATAGAGGTATGGCTCAAATGATGCCAGTGTTCTCTATATTATTCTTTATATTATGTTTAGGTAATAGTGGAACACCATTAACATTAAATTTCTTAGGTGAATTTATGTCATTATATGGTGCATTTGAAAGAATGCCTATATTAGGTATCTTAGCTAGTACTTCTATTGTATTATCAGCTGCTTATACTATATTTATGTATAATAGAATAGCTTTCGGTGGTTCATACTCTGTTTATTTTGTAGAAAATATAGGAGATGTAACTAGAAGAGAGTTTACTATGTTATTAGTATTTGTAGTATTCACAGTATTGTTTGGTATATACCCAGCACCAATATTAGATGGTTTACATTACTCAGTTTCTTCTTTAATTTATAGTATATAAATTAATAAAAAAAGTAGATTATATAAAAAATCTATATAAATATATATATCAATATATATACGAATTCTTACTAGCTCAATGGTAGAGCCGAATACTTCTAATATTTTGATCTGAGTTCGAATCTTAGGTAAGAATTTTAATAAAAAGTTAACTTTTTATTACTAAGCCTTTATAGCTCAATGGTAGAGCGGGATACTGTTAATATTTTGATAGATGTTCGATTCATCTTAAGGGCTATATAAATACATAACAAATGTATAAAAAAAATTTATTCCATAACCTAAAAATCTTTTAAAGTCAAGATACATAATAAGAAAGTATCTAAACATAATAAATACATTGATATGCCACAATTAGTACCATTCTTTTTTGTAAATCAAGTAGTATTTGCTTTTGTTATATTAACAGTTTTAATATACGCATTTACTAAATATATTTTACCAAAATTCGTTCGTATCTTTATTTCACGTATTTACATAAACAAATTATAATTAAATATAAAATAAAGAGAGAAATTTTTTAATAATTTATTATTATTTTATCTCAAAATTTGAGTTTTAAAGTTAAAATTTAAATATATTACAAACAAATAATAATATGCGTCATTTAGATTTTGTATTAAGTCCATTAGACCAATTTGAAGTTAGAGATTTATTTTCTATAAATGCTAACTTATTAGGTAATTTACACCTATCATTAACAAATATAGGTTTATATTTATCAATTAGTATTTTTTTAATATTAGTATATAGCTTATTAGCTACAAATAATAATAAAATAGTACCAAATAACTGATCAATAAGTCAAGAAAGTATATATGCTACAGTTCACGGTATTGTAGTAAACCAAATTAACCCAAATAAAGGACAAATGTTCTTCCCATTAATGTATGTATTATTCATGTTTATATTAGTTAATAATTTAATAGGTTTAGTACCTTACAGTTTTGCATCTACATCACATTTTATATTAACATTCTCAATTAGTTTTACTATTGTTTTAGGTGCAACAATATTAGGTTTCCAAAGACATGGGTTAAAATTCTTCTCATTATTTGTACCTTCAGGTTGTCCTTTACCATTATTACCATTATTAGTATTAATTGAGTTTATTTCTTACTTATCTAGAAATGTTTCTTTAGGTTTAAGATTAGCTGCTAATATATTAAGTGGTCACATGCTTTTAAGTATATTAAGTGGATTCACTTATAACATTATGACTAGTGGTATAATATTCTTTATATTAGGATTAATACCTTTAGCATTTATTATTGCATTCTCAGGTTTAGAGTTAGCAATTGCATTTATTCAAGCACAAGTTTTCGTAGTTTTAGCTTGTTCATATATTAAAGATGGATTAGATTTACACTAATTAAACGTAATAAGTGTTTATAATAAATAAAACAAAACAAAAAAAAATAAAATATATTAATATTAATATATAATTAATAATATTTATTTACCTAATATATTAGTATATATAATATAATATAATATATATTAATAGGTTTTCATTAAAAAAAAAATAGATATAATATGTTTTTTAGATATATAAAATATAAAAAGGAAAGTCCAATACTAATTAAGCATAAATATAAATTAAATAATTTATATACATAGAGATATAAGGATTTTAACAGAAACTAATAATTATTTAAATAAAAAAATAATTTCGAACAAGAACCCTATGTTTAGTTTTCATTTAGAAATATATAATTTAAACAGAAACTGGCTTATTTATATCTTTAAAAATAACATTAAAAAAATAATTATATATTAGTAATATAATACAATATAGGTATGGTATATACCGAATAAAAATATAAAGAGTTTGATGATGGCTCTAACTGAACACTGTCCAAGTACTTGACACATGCTAATCGAACGACTAATTATTTATTAATTTATTTAATAATAAGTAGTAGTGGTGTACAGGTGAGTATATGATAAATTGGCTACCTTAAACTAAGGGCAAAATCCCTTATAATAAAAAAAAGGTAATTAAAAATTCCGGTTTAAGATGTAAATTTTTATCTCGGTGAGTAGTAGGAAAGGTAATGACTTTTCTAGCAGTAACCGTAGTCGTAACTGGAAAGTTGATCGACCACATTGGGTCTGAAAAAAACCCAATGCTTTTATGTACAGCAGTGAGGAATATTGGTCAATGGCCGCAAGGCTGAACCAGTAACTTGGAAGAATGTAACTGTATTTGTATAAATACAATAGCGATTAATTCGCATAAAATTCTAAATAGATTGTATATAATGACATAATCTATTTATAAGTCTTGACCAAACTACGTGCCAGCAGTCGCGGTAATACGTAGAAGGCTAGTGTTAGTTATCTTTATTGGGTTTAAAGGGTATGTAGACGGTAAATTAAACTTTAAAAAAGTACTTTTTTACTAGAGTTATATGTGAGAAGGAAGAATTCTTGGAGTAGAGATAGAATTTGTTGATACCAAGAGGACTGTCAACGGCGAAGGCGTCCTTCTATGTAATAACTGACGTTGAGAGACGAAGGCTTGGGTAGCAAACAGGATTAGATACCCTAATAGTCCAAGCAGACAATGATGAATGTCATACATTAGATAATTTTAATGTATAAACGAAAGTGTAAGCATTCCACCTCAAGAGTACTATGGCAACATATAAACTGAAATCATTAGACCGTTTCTGAAACCAGTAGTGAAGTATGTTATTTAATTCGATGATCCGCGAAAAACCTTACCACAGCTTGTATAGCAGTTATAAAAAATTGTTACAAGCGCTGCATGGCTGTCTTTAGTTAATGTCGTGAGATCTGGTTAACTCCTTTAATTAACGAAAACCCTCACTTTATTTATATGTATAAAGTGGTTCGCTACTACATTGGACTTGATAATAGGGATTAAGACAAGTCATTATGGCCTAAATGCTGTGGGCTATAGACGTGCCACATACGCCTTTACAAAGGGATGCTATATTGTGAAATGGAGCTAATCCCCAAAAAAGGAAATATTATGGATTGTAGTCTGTAACTCGACTACATGAAAAAGGAATTACTAGTAATCGTGAATCACCATCGTCACGGTGAAGTTTTTCTCAGTTAGGTACTAACTACTCGTCAGGCGCTGAAAGAAGAAGATGCAGTAAGTTTGACTTCTTCTGTATTTTATTATATATAAATAGGTATATAAAAATACAGGAAAGTTTTCGTATGCAAAACTTTGATTGGTGTTAAGTCGAAATAAGGTTCGTGTAATGGAAATTGCACGGGAAATATAAACTTTAAAAAAAATGGAATTGGAAGATTCCCTAATCTATATTAATATATAGTTATGTCTTTACAAGGTATCTTGGAATTATATCCAACTGGTTCAAATCCAGAAAAAGATTTTTTAAGGAAGGGTCCGTTTGTTGGTTTACGGGTTGAGCTGTAAACTCAATGGCTATAGGCCATCGAAGGTTCGATTCCTTTTCTTCCTAATTAGATTATTTTATCTAATCCTATCTTGATATTATTATAGTTAGTATAATATAATGATAGATCTTATTTTTTTTTTTATGAGTAATATTTTTTTAATAAATGATTATATAACTAATGGGTTTAGAATAGAATTTGTAGATGTTATATATATGCTTTCTATTTTATTAGGTATATTAACTATTATATCTAAAAACCCTATCGTTTCTGTATTATACTTAATAGGTTTATTTGTTAATATAGCAGGTTTATTAGTATTATTAGGATATAATTTTATAGGTTTATCATATATTTTAGTATATGTAGGAGCTGTATCTATTTTATTCCTATTTATATTAATGTTAATAAACATTAGAATATCTGAACTTTTAAGAGAAAATCATAACGATATACCTTTAGCTATTTTAACTGTAATAATTACATACTATATTATAGCACAAGTATTACCTGCAAATTTAACAGATAATACTGTATTTTCACGTTTATCAAATTCATTTACAGAAATATATAATATGAAATTAGATAATGAATTTGTTAATATGTTAGAATTTAAACAAATAGGTTATGCAAGTAGTAAAAGTTGAGATAGTTCATTAATAGAACCAACACATATAGCTAGTATAGGTAATGTTATGTATACTAATTATTCTATGTGATTAATATTAACTTCTATAATATTATTATTAGGTATGGTAGGAGCAATAGTAATAACTTTAAAACAAAAAAAAGCGTAATATTGAAAATTTAACCAAAAAAATATAAAAAATATATATGATTTATAGATCAAAAAGTAATTTTCAAAATCATCCTTTTCATTTAGTTTCACCATCACCATGACCATTATTTACTAGTGTGTCATTATTTATATTAACAACTGCAACAGTTTTATTTATGCACGGATTCCCAGGATTTGAGTATTTAGTACCTGTAGCTGTATTTAATGTAATGTATGTAATGGGTTTATGATTTAGAGATGTAATATCAGAAGGTACATACTTAGGTAATCACACTAACGCAGTACAAAAAGGATTAAACTTAGGAGTAGGATTATTCATAATTTCTGAAGTTTTCTTCTTCTTAGCTATATTCTGAGCATTCTTCCACAGTGCTATTTCACCAAGTGTTGAATTAGGTGCCCAATGACCACCATTAGGTATACAAGCTGTAAATCCTTTTGAATTACCATTATTAAATACTATTTTATTATTATCATCAGGTGTTACAATTACATATGCACACCATTCATTAATACAAGGTAATAGAAAAGGAGCTTTATATGGAACAGTAGTTACAATAATATTAGCTGTAATATTTACTTTCTTCCAAGGAGTTGAATATTCAGTATCTTCTTTCACTATTTCTGATAGTGTTTATGGTTCATGTTTCTACTTTGGAACAGGTTTCCACGGTATACACGTTATGGTAGGAACAGCATTCTTAGCTGTAGGATTATGACGTATGGCAGCATACCATTTAACAGATCACCATCACCTTGGTTACGAATCAGGTATATTATACTGACATTTTGTTGATGTAGTTTGATTATTTTTATATATTTCAGTTTATTACTGAGGTTATTAAATATTAATTATTCTATTATTAATTTTATATTTTAAAATTAATCGATAATATTATATTATTATTAATAATATAAAGAGACTTTAGTTTAATGGTAAAACATGTGACTTTTAATCATTATAATATGGGTTCAAATCCCATAGGTCTTAAAATATTAGTACGATGTACTAATTAATTTAGGAGGAAGGATCTGTTTTTAAATTAAAATAGTAAAACAGAAGTAATAGTATTTACTAATTATTTAATAAGCAAAGCGATAAACATATCGTACTAATTATACAGTATAGATAACGCAATGATTAATTAAATAATATAGATATTATTACAAAAAAAAATAATAATAATATTATGTATTATTACATAATATTATATATACTAGTATATTTTTTTTATATATTAATATATAATGACTATAAGTTAATGGTAGACTGCTTATCTACCACATAAGATGTGCTGATTCGAATTCAGCTAGTCATAATTATATTAATCATAATGGCTATAAGTTAATGGTAGACTGTTTACCTTCCAAGTAAAGTGTGTCGATTCGAATTCGACTAGCCGTATAAAAATACGTAGGGTTAGTAACTTAATTGGTAAAGAGTTTTCTTGTCGAGAAAATAGATGTCGGATCGAGGCCGGCCTAACCCGTATAAAAAGAATACAATATATAAAGGAAAAGTTGCTATTGGTAGGGTAAGATATTTGCTAAATATTGTGTTTTAACACTTAGATGTTCGATTCATCTCTTTTCCGAAGAGCATAGTTTAATAGGCAAAACTGTAAGCTTCAACCTTATATTTCTTAGTTCGAATCTAAGTGCTCTTGCAAATAATAAACACAGTATTGGTTCTTTAACTTAACTGGTAAAGTGTATTCTTGATAAGGATATGTTCAGTGTTCGAGTCACTGAAGAATCAAAAAAAGAGAGTTGGCTGAGTGGTTTAAGGCGGCTAGCTTGAGTCTAGCTAAGTATTTAAGCTTGCATATGTTCGAATCATATACTCTCTGTATCCACAATCCTCAATGAGGGTGTGGATTAAAAAAAAATTAGATATTATAAAAAACAGGTTAGTGTCCGGTGGTTGGTCGCTTCATTTGGGTTGGAGATTGTTTATGTTCGAATCATAATAACCTGAAAAATATTTAAAATATTTAAAATATCCTACAATATAGGTGATATGTATCCCATACATCTTGATAAAATCAAGGTAAGTATAAAAAGAAATTATTATGGATGGTTCGCTATATATTACATGATTAATCTAGCACATAGACTAGAGATCAAAGAGAAATCTTATAATTAGACAAAGTGAATTGAAATATCTTAGTAACTTTAGGAAAAGAAATCAAACGAGATTATTATTTGGTGTCTTCTGAATAATAATAGCCTAATAAATATAAAATATCGAAACTGTATAGTTAGATAGATTAAATAAAAGTAAAACGGAAGAAAATCTGTTTGAATATAGGGGAACCTTCCTCTAAGGCTAAAGAAAATATATAAGCGATAGAGAAAAGTACCGTGAGGGAAAAAACTGAAATAGTAATTTTATAAGCAGCTCGAGTGAAATTTTAAATAAATAGTAAGAGCGTACCTTTTGCATAATGGGTCAGCAAGTTAATTTTAGATGCAAGCAATGAATCTAAAAATTTTGTATATAACAAAAAAATTTAGTAGTATTTGCTTAGATAAACCAATTATGAAAAAATGAAAAAGTATCTAGGATTAGACCCGAAGGCTAGTGATCTTACCATGGTCAGGATTTTAAAAGTCCGAACGGGTTATCGTTGTAAAGATATCCGATGAACTGTGGTAAGTTAGTGAAAGACAAAACTGACTAGTATAGCTGGTTTTCCGCGAAACCTATGTAAGTAGGTAATTTAATTAACATCTTAGCAGGTACAGAACTGTGATCTCGGACAATACAATATGTATTTGTCAACATCGGGGGGTTGTAGTGACTTTACCGGAGAGTATTTGCACTCGGAAGGGCAAAGATGAATGTTAAATAATCGGACATAGTGCGATAAGGTTGTATGTCTAAAGGGAAACAGCCCAGAACAAGAGTTAAGGTTCCAAAATTATTGTTAAGTGAAATAAAGGATGTTTTCTTTTAAAACAATCAGGAAATAGGCTTAGAAGCGGCCATTTTTTGAAGACCTCGTAACAGAGCACTGATTAATTTGTTAGGAGAAAACGCCGAAAATTTAACGGATCTAAAATAATATACCGAAACCTTGTACACATAATATGTGGGGTAGCGGAACATTGGATAATAAACAATTATTTATATTTATAATAAATATAAAAAAAGGGCATAATAATATTATGTTAAGGATCTAATAAAGATCCCTATTGAAAATTCCAAGAGAGAATGCTGACATGAGTAACGAAAAAGGCTTTTATAGCCTCGCCTTAAGCTTATGGCTTCTATATGAAACCGGTATCTAAAAATATTAATCAAAAGATAATTTTGATGATGTATAATATAACCTTATAAATAGAGTAAAAAGCAAAACCTTTATTAAGTAATAAAGGTTCTGGAAAATTTTTTACAAAGTTTATATATTTTATAAATTTTTTATATTTATATAAATTTTTATAAATATATAATCAGAATATATTAGAATTAGACCGTACCTAGAATCTAACCCAAGTAAGCAAGTAGAGTATACACAGGCGTTTGAGTGAACAATCTTTAAGGAACTCGGCAAATTGACTCTGTACCTTCGGAATAAGGAGGGCCATTATTGTTAATTTAACATAATGTAAAAATTATGAAAAATTAAATTAATAATAAGAGGAATCATGAAATAATGTTGTACGACTGTTTAATAAAAACACAGCACTCTGCAAAGATAAAATATCAAAGTATTGAGTGTGATGTCTGCCCGATGTCGGCTGGGTAACGGATTTTCCTTAGTTATTCACTAAGGTTTTGAAGGACACCCCGATTAATGGCGGCCTTACCTATGAGGGTCCTAAGGTAGCGAAATACCTTGGCCGTTAAATGCGGTCCTGCATGAATGACTTAACGATGCAACAGCTGTCTCGAAGATTGTCTCAGTGAAATTGGAATAGCAGTGCAGATACTGTTTACCTCTAGATAGACGAGAAGACCCTATGCAGCTTTACTGTTACTAATTACAAGAGAGTTTTCTTTTAGGATGAATTGTAGTGTATAAGGTAGTTGAATGATAATAATGAAACACCTTTATTCGAATCCTAATTTTTCTCTTGATGATTGGGAGGCAGTTTATGCGGGGCACAGATCCCACAAAAAGTACCTGGGTATATCCAAAGTTCATATTGTAAATTTGTATATTTATATACAAAATTTTTAATTTGTAATAATTATTATTATAATTATACAGTTACTATTAGATTAATTTCTAATTTTATTTTTTATTTTAAGTAAGATTTTAACTATATGGTGAATAGATGTATTTTAAACTTTAATATTTAAAAGTTTTATTGTTATATTATTATGGTATTTGTCCATTTTAATATGATATTTATTTATACTTTAAAAGTTTAATGGCTTAATCTTGCTTTACTGTTTGACCTACGAGTCTATCAGTCGCGTAAGCGGGGCATATGATCACAAGATGCATTAAGGAAAGGTCTTGGATTATAGAAAAAGTTACGCTAGGGATTTATAACTGTGAGTCCTCCAATATTATAAAATATTGGTAATATATTGGGTAAATTTCAAAGACAACTTATTAAGTGTATTTGAAGCGAAACTTATTTTAAGCAAATTTTTATCTTAATGATAAATTAAAATAAGGACGTTCAACGACTAAAAGGTGAGTTATTGCTAACAATAATCCTTTTTTTAACGCCCAACATCTTTATTAACTAAAACTAAAAAAGGATAAAATTATCCTTATTATCTGTATAATAATTATTATTTTAATAATAATGTAATAGACTTGGTTAACCAAGCTTAAATATTATATAATTAATTATTATTATTAATTGTATTAATATTTTAATATAAAAGTAGATATGTTAAATATTATAAAATCAAAATTAAATAGTACATATAAAAAAAATCCATCAAATAATAGTAATATTACTATTTATAAAAAAGATTTAATACCTGCTGTAAGAAATTGAAAAAGTAGTGTATACGCTTATAATAAAAATGCTATAAGTTTAATACCTATTAAAAGTAGATTTGTTATGAAATTAATTAAAGGTTATTTTAATACATACCATTTGTCATTAGAATCTTTATTAAGAAAAGCAAGATTACGTCGTAGATATAGAAAAATATCAACTAATAGAATATTTATTAGTGATGGTGAATTTAAACATACTAATGATAAAGTAAATATAACATTATATGTATATAACAAACAAAAACTTAATTATTTATTAAAACTAAAAAAAAGATATACAAGTTTGTTTTCAAAAGCTAAATTTACAAGAAAATTACAAAAAATAAGTAATGTAGGTTTAAGTATATTAAAACAACAACAAGAAAAAAGTATAATATTAGCTAATGTATTACCTCAATATAATTCAAAGGTAAATACAGTACAAAATATTTACTATAGTAGATTTATAAAAAGAAGTTTAAAAAGATTAAAATTCTATATGTTATACAAACAAATACTTTATATTAACAAAGCTAAATTTGAAAATTCATATTTACAAGGTTTAATAAGTTTAATTAAAAAAATTTTTAATAAAAATGTAGAGTTTAATATAATAAATTTAAAATATTTTTATTTTAATAGTAGTATATATACTCAACCATTAGAATTAAAATTAAAGAAAAAAGAAATGTATTAAGATACCTAAAAGTTTTAATAAGAAAAGCAAAAATTAAAAATGTTAAATTAGTAGAAGATTCAAAAAAATTCTTTACTGTTAATGATTTTGATTTTGATACTAATAATTTAGTAAATGATTTAGTGCAGCAAGATAAAACAAACACAAAATACCTTAAAAAAATTATATTAAACGGTATAAAATATAAAAGAGTATCAGGTGTAAGATTAGAAGCTGCAGGTAGATTAACTAGACGTTTTTCTGCTTCAAGATCTCAAAGTAAAACTAAATATAAAGGAAATTTAGAAAATGCTTATTCTTCAATTAAAGGTTATCCAACACCAGTTTTAAGAGGTAATTTTAAAGCTAATTTACAACAAACAGTAATAAATTCAACATCACGTGTTGGAGCTTTTGGTGTTAAAGGTTGAGTAAGTGGTACTTAATATAAAATTAAGATTAATATCAATATCCCTCCCTAAAAATAGTTAATAAAGATGATGAAATAGTCTGAACCGTTTTGAGAAAAATGGAAATAAAAGTATAATTGGCGCGTCTTAGTAGGCTAATTAAGTCGCCTTTGACGTTGTCCGTATCTTTTATGATAACACAAATTGAACAGGCTAATTTGCGCAAGAGAGTACAAATTGAGTGCGCGGTTTGGCACCTCGATGTCGGCTTAGCTCATCCTCATGCATGCAGAAATCATGAAGGGTTCGACTGTTCGTCGATTAAAGAGCTACATGAGCTGGGTTTAATACGTCGTGAGACAGTATGGTTTCTATCTTCTAGAGGAACTTAAAGTAGATTAAAGATAGCCCCTTCGTACGAAAGGAGTTGGGTATATTGATCTCTGGTTTACCTGTTGTTTATGGTATATTATTATCTAATAATAATATCGAATACTTATACTTAAGTATTTTGATCCCATAGGCATGGCAGGAAGGCTACATCAGTTAAAGATAAGTGTTGAAAGCATCTAAACGCGAAGCAAACTTTATGATACTTTTAAAAACGTAGTAGAACACTACGAGTATAATTAATATAAATTTATTTATATTAATTAATAGGCTTTAGTTGTAAGAATGAAAACATTTTTAGATATAAAGTACTAATTTTAATTATTAATATAATACTAATTATATATCATATCATTTTAATAAAATACGCCTTTTTAGCATAAAAGCAATGCAACCGTTTTGTAATCGGTAGAAGTGAGTGCGATACTTGCATTAGGCTACTACAAAATAAAATATTAATATCATTTTATTTTGTTTATAAAGACCCAATGGTCAAATCTGGTTAAGACATAACATTTTCACTGTTAGTGCGGGAGTTCAAATCTCCCTTGGGTTGAAAGAGATTAGCTCAGTTGGTAGAGCTGTCGCTTTACACGCGAAAGGTCAGGTGTTCAAGTCACCTATCTCTTAATTACAGATTAATATAGTAATATTATAAGCAGATTACTGTAATAGTAATATATGTGGTTCATGTTCACAAAATTTAGGTGCAATCCCTAAGTCTGCTAAAGACTATAGCAAATAAGCGGATTAATGTAATAGTAACATATGTGGCTCATGTCCACAAGATTTAGGTGCAACTCCTAAGTCCGCTACCAAAGACTATAGCTTAATCGGTAAAGCGAACCACTCATGATGGTTTGAGTAAATGTTCAAGTCATTTTAGTCTTATGTAATCCGAGTGCTGGAATTGGTAGACAGTCTTAATTTAAGCTTAAGTGGCGCAAGCCGTAAACGTTCGATTCGTTTCTCGGGTATTAAAAAAAAAAGGGGTTATAGTTTAACTGGTAAAACGACGATTTTGCATATCGTTATTTCAGGATCGAGTCCTGATAACTCCAATAATACTAAATTATAGTATTAAAAAAAGAAAAAAATAATAAAAATAAAATTATTTTTATGTTATAAGCTTGAGAAGCTCAATTGGTAGAGCGAATCACTGAAGCTGATTAGGTTGTAAGTTCAAGTCTTATCTCTAGCAAATTATGGTAACATGGGTGTGCTGAAATTGGTAACCAGGTTCCGCTTAGGACGGAATAGTTTTTTACTTTACAAGTTCAAGTCTTGTTACCCATATATCTATTAATAATATGTTGTCGACTAATCGGTAAGTCATAAATTTTTGGTATTTACTATTGGGTGTTCGAGTCGCCCCAACATAAAAATAATGCATAAATATGTATTATTTGCCAGGATAGTTCAATCGGTAGAACAATAATTTCATGAATTAAGAATGAGAATTCGAATTTCTCTCTTGGCTTTATTATATTACTATAATTTTTTATATAGTAATATAATAAAAAATGTATAATTTTATATTATATAAATATCCAATTTATGCATTTTATAAAAAATTAGGCTATATGTAGCTTTATAAAAATAATATAATATAATATAATATATATATATAATAACATACAATATAGGTACAAAACCGTAGATCTTATTGTAAAGTACTTATTATATATATAAATTAATAAAAATTTAGTACGATATCGTATTTAAAAATAAAAATATAGTATAGTATATAAATATATACTATATTTAGGTGGGTATAGTTCAATGGTAGAATAGCTGTATGTGGAATAGTATATCCTAGTTCGATTCTAGGTACCCTCCCTATCCTGCAAAAAGGTCAGGAATTTAATTCCTCACTATGTAGGCCATATAAAATATATTCAAAGAAGTTATAATAATAAATTTATTTATAATTATAAGCTGTAAGTTGTAGTATAGCTTGTTTAAGCTATTAGGTAACATAAAAAAAAAGTATGTAAGAGAATATTAGATTAAAATTTTTTGTGTAAAAAGTATTTTACTATAAAAATATCGAGTTATATTCAACTATTGAAGAGACTATTCAAATATAATTTTTGACAGCCGTACAAAAAAGAGATTTTTCTAGTGTAAACCCATTAATGGGTTCAGCAGTATTAAAAGAAGAAACTGCTTCGTTGTTATCATGAAAACAACCAACAGAATGACAAGAAAGATGATTCTTATCATCAAATGCTAAAGATATTGGAACTTTATATTTAATGTTCGCATTATTTTCAGGATTAATAGGTACAGCCTTTTCAGTGTTAATAAGATTAGAATTATCTGGACCTGGAGTACAATATATTTCAGATAACCAATTATATAATGCAATAATAACAGCTCATGCTATAATGATGATTTTCTTTATGGTTATGCCAGCTTTAATAGGAGGTTTTGGTAATTTCTTATTACCATTATTAGTAGGTGGTCCCGATATGGCATTCCCTAGATTAAATAATATAAGTTTCTGATTATTAGTGCCAAGTTTAATATTATTTATATTATCTGCAACTATAGAAAATGGAGCAGGAACAGGATGAACATTATACCCACCATTATCAGGTATACAATCTCACAGTGGACCTAGTGTTGATTTAGCTATATTTGGTTTACACTTAAGTGGTATAAGTAGTATGTTAGGTGCTATGAATTTCATAACAACTATATTAAATATGAGAAGTCCTGGTATACGTTTACATAAATTAGCTTTATTTGGTTGAGCTGTAATAATAACAGCAGTGTTATTATTATTATCATTACCTGTATTAGCTGGTGGTATTACTATGATCTTAACTGATAGAAACTTTAATACTTCATTCTTTGAAGTAGCGGGTGGAGGTGATCCAATATTATTCCAACATTTATTCTGATTCTTCGGACATCCTGAAGTTTATATTTTAATTATTCCAGGATTCGGTATAATTAGTACAGTTATATCAGCCGCATCAGGTAAAAACGTTTTTGGTTACTTAGGAATGGTTTATGCTATGTTATCTATTGGTGTTTTAGGTTTCATAGTTTGAAGTCATCACATGTACACAGTTGGTTTAGATGTAGATACAAGAGCTTACTTTACAGCAGCTACTTTAATTATTGCAGTACCTACAGGTATTAAAATATTTAGTTGATTAGCTACATGTTATGGAGGATCTTTACATTTAACACCACCTATGTTATTTGCTTTAGGTTTTGTTGTATTATTCACAATTGGTGGATTAAGTGGAGTTGTTTTAGCTAATGCTTCACTTGACGTAGCTTTCCATGATACTTACTATGTTGTTGCTCACTTCCATTATGTATTATCTATGGGTGCTGTATTTGCCTTATTTAGTGGTTGATACTTCTGAATACCTAAAATATTAGGTTTATCTTATGACCATTTTGCTGCTAAAGTTCACTTCTGAATATTATTTGTTGGTGTTAATTTAACATTCTTCCCACAACATTTCTTAGGTTTACAAGGTATGCCAAGAAGAATAAGTGATTACCCTGATGCTTTCTATGGTTGAAACTTAGTAAGTAGTGTTGGTTCTATCGTTAGTGTTGTAGCTACATGATACTTCTTAACTATTATATACAAACAATTAACAGAAGGTAAAGCTGCATCAAGATATCCTTGATTAACTCCACAATTATTCAGTGATACTTTCCAAGTATATTTCACAAGAAATAATAGTTCTTTAGAGTGATGTTTAACAAGTCCTCCAAAACCTCATGCTTTTGCAAGTTTACCTGTACAATCATAATTTATAAATAATTATGATCATGATGATAAAAATGGATATAAATAGTACCGTTTCTTGACTTATTTAAACATAACAATACACTGAGTTTAATATCAATTCTTGAATAAACTCTATCTATTATGCTTTAATGTATTACTATTATAATAGTATGGTACATATAATAACCAATATAGGTCTTTTAGCATAATATAGTAGATTACTACTATAGATTAATAAAAAAAATATGATTAATAAGGATTAATAATTTAAATTTTTTATTTGTAAATGTATATAATAAAATAAATATTCATTTATTCAATGTTACAAGCAGCTAAAATAATAGGAACAGGTATGGCTACAACCGGATTAATAGGAGCAGGAATAGGTATTGGTGTTGTATTTGGTGCGTTAATACTAGGTGTAGCCAGAAATCCATCATTAAGAGGACAATTGTTTTCTTATGCTATCTTAGGTTTTGCTTTTGCTGAAGCAACAGGATTATTTGCTTTAATGATGGCTTTCTTATTATTATATGTAGCTTAAAAAACTACATATAATAAAATATAATCAGATTTTGTAAATATCTATAGTTTTATATTATTTATAAAATCTTAGGTTATAAATAAAATATTTCGTAAAATAATATAATATTTTATATAAAAGGATATGTAGTTTATATATAAACTATATTGTTTATAAATAAATTATATATGGGAGGGTAGAGGGTTTTTTTATATGTTATATATATATGTATAATATATAAATAGTAAAATAAAAAGTAATATAAATATATTTACTTTATATTTTTTTGTTAATGTTAATCATATAAATTATATATGTTTTTATACTATACTAGGTAAAGAATAAATAAATAAAAAAACTAAAAAAATTTTTTTTAATAAAATATTTCTTAATATTATAAATGACAACTACAACTCTTTTTTTTTTTTTAATTCCAGTATTAGGTATAATATTATTATTAGTTAATTTAATATTATCACCTCATAATTCATATCATGAAAAAGATAGTGCTTTTGAATGTGGTTTCCATTCTTTCTTAGGACAAAATAGAACACAATTCAGTATATCTTTCTTTATTTTTGCTTTATTGTTTTTATTATTTGATTTAGAAATTTTATTAGTATATCCTTACGTAGTAAGTGCTTACACTAATGGTATATATGGATTAGTAATAATGTTAGTATTTTTCTTAGTATTAACATTAGGATTTGCTTTTGAATTAGGTAAAAATGCTTTAAAAATAGAAAGTAGACAAGTATACAATTTCGAGAATAAATCTTGAAAAGGATATTCATTAATATATAAATAATAGTTAATAAATAACTATATATTAAAAATAATGAAATCTACAAATATGATAGGAGTAAGTTATACTATAAATAATATGAAAAATATAGTCACTCGATAATTAATAAATATTTTAATAAAAAAAATAATCTAAATTAATCTTTTTCTTATTATATTAAAATTAAATATAATAAAAATGTAGCTAGGTAACGCTTTAATAAGCGGGGGCGGTTAGGGGTTAATAATTATTTATAGACTAATAATCATATGTATGTTTAAATTAAGTTTATCTAAACTTAATATGTTGCTTATAATAATATAATTTCTGTTGATATTAACATCATAATGATATTTTTTCTATTTAATATAAACCCTAATATTCCTATTATAAATAATTTGAAAAATTCATTATCTATATGTTTATCGATTCTTAGTTTATAAATATATGTTTAAATGGAGAAATTTCAACTTTTAGAATGGATAATGGAAATGTATTCTAATGTTAATAGTTCAATAGATTTAAATCAATGAGTTCAAGATAGACCTGAGCATGCATATGATTTAGCTCCTAAATTTTCAGAACAGAGTAGAGGTTTTACATTCTTTAATCCTGAAACTCAAAGTAATGAATCACTAGCTACAAGTACTAAATATGCAGCTAAAGATAAACTAACTATAGGACAACATTATACACCCTCATATCATAAAAGTATAGATAATAAGCACCCAAATTATAAACAATTAGTTGAAGTTTTCAATAATTATTATAAAGTACGTCACTATATAGGTAATAGAGCACTTATTTTAGATGACCATAGATTTAATTTATTATTAAAAAATTTTATAGAATTAAGAAATGCTAATCCTGATAAATATTTAGAATTAAATAAACTTTTCCAATTATATACAATTTCATTTGACGTTGCTTGATTGGGGGAAAACAGTAGTAAAACATATACTTGTTCAGGTGTAATTAAAAATCTTGAGGTTATATCAGTTGGTGAAAAATATGCTGGTTTAGTAGGTAAGATTAATTTAGAACAATATAAAGTTTATTGTGAAATGTTAGATAAAACTGATGCAGATTATGAAAATCATGTAAAAAATTTTAATGAATCTCAGGATTCATTAAAAAGAGCTATGGGAACTTTAGATAATGAACGTTATCATGTTAGAAAAAAATTTAAAATCTAAAGATAAGTTCATTAACTAAATTTAATAAATGTAGCTAGGTAACACTAAAAATAGTGTGGGGTAGGGTTAGTGGGCAAAAAGTAAAAAAAAAACAAAAAATTTTCATAATAAAAAACAAAAAATTTACAAAAAAAAACAAAAAAAATTATAGATTTTTTAATAAATTAAATACTCAGGAATCTGAGTATAATATGAGATAATAAGTGTAAACTAAACAATATTTTAATTAAATAAACCATGGGAGAATTATCGAAATTTTTCACGGATATGGCTGAATTAGTAGCAACTTTACCTAGAAGTAATGGTGGTTATTATGATACAGATTATTGAGCTTATTCGGATTGAGATCGTAATTTTTATGATGTAAATTATTATATTCCCCCTACAGAATATAATAACAATGATCAAGGTGTGAGAGGTGTGATTTCTAATAATCAAGGTGTTAGTAGTAGTAGTAGTCAAGGTGTTAGTAATAATAACCAAGATACTAATGCTACTAATAGTTATTCTTACTATGATTCTAGTACTAGAACTAATAATTGAGAAGTTAACAAGCCTAAAGGTAAAGGAGGTAGAATACTGGGTAAGGATGTTAAATTAGGTTCTCATTATTCACCTGAATTTGATTATAGAAAAGAGCATCTAAAATTTACAGATCCTGAATATCAAACATTGTGTAATAAATTTAATGAACATTTCATGAAATATAGAACACAAATTGGGTACAAGGCTGTTATTCTTGATGAGAATAGATATCAAATTATGATTTCTATTTTTAGAAATCATAAAATTGATCATCCTTATTTGGATTGAGAAAAATTTGCTCACTTTTTTATAGCTTCATGTGATAATAGTTGATTAGGTGATCGTAGAAATGACGAGTATACTTATCAAAGTATACTTAAATCTATGGTAGTAAAAGATCCTGTTAATGCGGATCCAAAACTACTTGAAAAAAAACGTTTACCTTGACCAACTACTTTAAAAATTCTTGCTAGACAAACTACAGGGCAAGAACTTCTAGCATATAGAAGTATATTAGATGAAGCGGATTTACAATATAAAAATTATACAGACTCTTATAATAGACAAGTTGAATCAAACAATAGACAAGTTGAATCAAACTTATCTAATCCTCAAAGTAAACGTCGTAGAATTAATTAATAATAATCATCAGGTAATTTAAATAATTAATTACTCTAAATAGTTAAAGGTGCTTCTAATTTTAAGCAATCCATTTTTAAGAATATTAAATTCATATTTAATAGATGTACATATTCTATTTTAATAATAAGTAGACATTAATAATATTTAATATTAATATTATTTCTAATTCCATGTATAAAGTAGCACTATAAAAAATGGTGTGAGGATTGGTGGAGGGTAAGGACAAATAAATTAGATACCTATAAATATTAAGATATATATATATATATAAACATTTATGTTTATAGGTGTAAACTAAAAAGGAAAAATTAGCTTTTATATAAACTCATTAAATAAATTCTATTTATTTTCAAATTAAATGAATATAATAATCATATTATAGCAATATAATATAAATTATATCTGAAAATTATAGATTGTTTAATAAATTAAATACTCATATTTGTGAGTATAATATAAGATAACAAGTGTAAACTAAACAAAAAAAAAAAAAAAAAACAAAAATGAGAATTTTAAAAAGTAATCCTTTATTAAGAATATTAAATTCATATTTAATAGACGCACCTACTCCAGCAAATATTAGTTATTTATGGAATTTTGGGTCATTATTAGGTTTATGTTTAGTAATCCAAATAGTTACAGGTGTAACATTAGCTATGCATTATACACCTAGTGTAGCAGAAGCATTTAATTCTGTAGAGCATATAATGAGAGATGTTAACAATGGTTGATTAATACGTTATTTACACGCTAATACAGCATCAGCATTCTTCTTTTTATTATACTTACACATAGGAAGAGGTTTATACTATGGATCATATAAATCACCTAGAACATTAACATGAATTATAGGTACAATTATAGTTGTTTTAATGATGGCAACAGCTTTCTTAGGTTATGTATTACCATATGGTCAAATGAGTTTATGAGGTGCTACAGTTATTACTAACCTTATGAGTGCTATTCCTTGAATAGGTCAAGATATTGTTGAATTTATTTGAGGAGGTTTCTCTGTTAATAATGCAACATTAAATAGATTTTTTGCATTACACTTCGTATTACCTTTTGTATTAGCTGCATTAGTAGTAATGCACTTAATAGCTTACCACGATGTTGTAGGATCAGGTAATCCATTAGGTATATCAGGTAATTATGATAGATTACCTTTTGCACCTTATTTCGTATTTAAAGATTTAATAACAATATTTATTTTCTTTATAGTATTATCTGTATTTGTTTTCTTTATGCCTAACGCGTTAGGAGATAGTGAAAATTATATTATGGCTAACCCAATGCAAACACCACCTGCTATTGTACCAGAGTGATACTTACTACCATTCTATGCAATATTAAGATCTATACCTAATAAATTATTAGGTGTTATAGCTATGTTTGCAGCTATATTAGCTTTAATTGCTATGCCTATTACAGATTTATCTAAATTAAGAGGTGTTCAATTTAGACCATTAAGTAAAATAGCATTCTTTATTTTCGTGGCTAATTTCTTAGTATTAATGCAAATAGGTGCAAAACACGTTGAAACTCCATTTATAGAATTTGGACAAATTTCAACTGTTTTATATTTTGCACATTTCTTTGTGATAGTACCTGCTTTAAGTATTATAGAAAATAGTTTAGTAGAATTATCTACTAGAAAATAATTAATTTTATTTATGTATGAAAAACAAAATATATATTATATATATAAAATATTTTCTTATTATAACTTATGTATATATGTAAATATATATATATAAATATAAATATATATATATATTTATAGGAGTTTGAGTAGAAGGTTCTGCGTTTCGATTGCAAATCGAAATAAAGGGATTCGAGTTCCCCGAACTCAATATCTAATTTAGATATAGGTTAAATATAACAATTATAGTAAGTAATATAACTTTAAATGAAAAATTTACATAATACTAAAATATTTTATATTTTAAGATATTACATGAGTATGTTTATTAAATATAAATAACATATAGTTATAAAAAAAAAAAGTGTAAAATAGTAAATAACAGAATTATATATATTATATTATAATAAAAATTTAATATAAAAATGAAAATTATTATTATTTCAATACTTGAAGGATTATTATTAATTGTACCTGCTTTATTATCAGTTGCATTTGTTACTGTAGCTGAAAGAAAAACTATGGCTAGTATGCAAAGAAGATTAGGACCTAATGCAGTAGGTTATTATGGTTTATTACAAGCCTTTGCTGATGCTTTAAAGTTATTATTAAAAGAGTATGTAGCACCAACACAATCTAATATTTATGTTATTTTTCTTAGGACCTATGCTAACTTTAATTTTTGCATTATTAGGTTATTTAGTTGTTCCTTTTGGATCAGGTATATTTGTATCAGATTTTAGTTTAGGTATACTTTATATGTTAGCAGTTTCTTCTTTAGCTACATATGGTATATTATTAGCAGGATGATCAGCTAATTCTAAATATGCATTCTTAGGTTCATTAAGAAGTACAGCTCAGTTAATTAGTTATGAGTTAATATTAAGTTCTATTATTTTATTAGTTTTATTATTAGCAGGTAATTTAAATTTAATAACTATTGTAGAATCACAAAAAGTAGTTAATTTCTTATTACCTTTATTTCCTTTATTCTTAATATTCTTTGTAGGTTCTATAGCAGAAACTAACAGACCTCCTTTTGATTTAGCTGAAGCCGAATCAGAACTTGTTAGTGGTTTTATGACAGAACATTCTGCTAGTATTTTTGTATTCTTTTTCTTAGCAGAATATGCTAGTATAGTTTTAATTTGTATTTTAAATAGTATTTTATTCTTAGGTGGTTATTTAAGTATTATACCTCTTAATTTAATTATAGACATATTAAATTCTATATTTGGTGTAGATAACTCTATTTTAGAAGCAATATTCACTAACATATCTTCTTCTCCTTTAAATTTAGGATTTAAAACTATTGTATTAGTATTTGTTTTCATTTGAGTTAGAGCTTCTTTCCCTAGAATACGTTTTGATCAATTAATGTCTGTTTGTTGAACTGTTTTCTTACCTTTAATAATAGCATATGTTGTTTTATTACCTTGTGTTATATATGGTTTAGATGCATTACCTACTCAAATAGTATTATAATATAATTAATTAAATTTATATTTGTATACATTTATAATGTAAATATTATATTAAGGATTTATATATATATATGTAATATATAGGTAATTTAAAATTTTACAAATACATATATAGTATTAAATAGTAATATAGTAAACTAAAAATAGTTATTATTTTGTATTACTTAGTTATATAGAACAGCTTTTTTGGCATATCAAAAAGTGTTACAAAATATGTTTATATACATATTTAATAAGTAGTAAATAAAAAATATATATTTATATTTATATGTCATTATTATTATTATTAATACCATTAATAGGAATAAGTATTGTAACAATAGAGGCAAATTATGGTTTATCTTTGATTAATAATATAAGAATAAAATCTATAGCTTTAACTACATCTATAATAAATTTGGTTGTTTCATTAGTAATGTTTATACTATTTGATTTTAGTAGTAAACAATTTCAATTTATTGAAGAACATTATCAAATAAGTTATTTTGATATATATTTAGGTGTAGATGGTTTATCTATATATTTTATATTATTAACAACTATAATAATGCCTATAGCAATATTATCTAATTGAAATTCAATTCAATCTAAAAATGTATTATCGTTTGTAGTAATAATGTTATTATTAGAAACATTATTATTAGCTGTATTCTTAGTACTAGATATACTATTATTCTATATTTTTTTTGAAAGTATATTACCACCTTTATTCTTATTAATAGGATTATTCGGTTCAAGTAATAAAGTAAGAGCTAGTTTCTATTTATTTTTATATACTTTATTAGGTTCATTATTTATGTTATTATCTATTATAGTAATGTCTTCTATAATGGGAACAACTGATTTTGATGCATTATCAAAAGCAAACTTTAATTATGTAACACAATTATTTTTATTCTATGGTATATTTATAGCTTTTGCTGTAAAAACACCAGTTATTTTTTTAAATACTTGATTATTAAAAGCTCACGTTGAATCACCTTTATCTGGAAGTATTATATTAGCAGGTATAGTTTTAAAATTAAGTTTATATGGTATATTTAGATTAATGTTACCTTTATTACCTAAAGCTTCTTTAAATTATACATATATAATATATGTAATAGGTGTAATAACAATAATTTATGCAAGTCTTAGTACATTAAGAACAATAGATATTAAAGAACTTATTGCTTATTCTTCTGTATCTCATGCAGCTGTTTATTTAATAGGTGCGTTTAGTAATACAATACAAGGAATAGAAGGTGCAATAGTTTTAGGTTTAGCTCACGGTTTTGTATCACCAGGATTATTTATTTGTGCTGGAGGTATTTTATACGATAGATCTTCTACTAGATTAATTACATATTATAGAGGTATGGCTCAAATAATGCCTGTATTCTCTATATTATTCTTTATATTATGTTTAGGTAATAGTGGTACACCATTAACATTAAATTTCTTAGGTGAATTTATGTCATTATATGGTGCATTTGAAAGAATGCCTATTTTAGGTATATTAGCTAGTACATCTATTGTATTATCAGCTGCTTATACTATATTTATGTATAATAGAATAGCTTTTGGTGGTTCATACTCTGTTTATTTTGTAGAAAATATAGGTGATGTAACTAGAAGAGAATTTATTATGCTATTAGTATTTGTAGTATTAACAGTATTATTTGGTATATATCCTGCACCAATATTAGATGGTTTACATTACTCAGTTTCTTCTTTAATTTATACTATTAATTAATTATAATAATATATATTAATAAAAAATTTAATTTTAATTATTTATAAATATGTATATACTTATTTATAAATAATATTCTTACTAGCTCAATGGTAGAGCAGAATACTTCTAATATTTTGATCCGAGTTCGATTCTTGGGTAAGAATTATAATAAAAACTATAAATTTTTATTACTTAGCTTTTATAGCTCAATGGTAGAGCGGGATACTGTTAATATTTTGATAGATGTTCGATTCATCTTAAGGGCTATCATTTAGAAAAAATAAAAATATTATTTATTTTTAATCTAAAATATTACTATATAGTTTATGGTAAACTATACTCATTACCTAATAATCTTTTAAAGTCAAGATATAAATTATGAAAATATCAACACAATTAATAAATATATTTATATGCCACAATTAGTACCATTCTTTTTTGTAAATCAAGTAGTATTTACTTTTGTTATATTAACAGTGTTAATATACGCATTTACTAAATACATATTACCAAAATTCGTACGTATTTTTATTTCACGTATTTACATAAATAAATTATAATTAATAGTATTATAAAATATATAATACAGAAAAAAATTAAACTATAATAATTCTTTATTATATAAATCTCAAAATTTGAGTTTTCTATTTAGAAAAAAATAAGTTAATATTTATATCTACTTCAAAATATAATTTTATGCGTCATTTAGATTTTGTATTAAGTCCATTAGACCAATTTGAAGTTAGAGATTTATTTTCTCTAAATGCAAACTTATTAGGTAATATACACCTATCTTTAACAAATATAGGTTTATACTTATCAATAAGTATTTTTTTAATTTTAACATATAGCTTATTAGCTACAAATAATAATAAAATCGTACCTAACAACTGATCAATAAGTCAAGAAAGTATATATGCAACAGTACACGGTATTGTTGTAAATCAAATAAACCCAAATAAAGGACAAATGTTCTTTCCTTTAATGTATGTATTATTCATATTTATTTTAGTAAATAATTTAATAGGTTTAGTACCTTACAGTTTTGCATCTACATCACATTTTATTTTAACATTCTCAATTAGTTTTACTATTGTTTTAGGTGCAACAATATTAGGTTTCCAAAGACATGGATTAAAATTCTTTTCATTATTTGTACCTTCAGGTTGTCCTTTACCATTATTACCATTATTAGTTTTAATTGAATTTATTTCTTACTTATCTAGAAATGTTTCTTTAGGTTTAAGATTAGCTGCTAATATATTAAGTGGTCACATGCTTTTAAGTATTTTAAGTGGATTTACTTATAATATTATGACTAGTGGTATAATATTCTTTATTTTAGGATTAATACCTTTAGCATTTATTATAGCATTCTCAGGTTTAGAATTAGCAATAGCCTTTATTCAAGCACAAGTTTTCGTAGTTTTATCTTGTTCATATATTAAAGATGGATTAGATTTACACTAATGAAACGTAATAAGTGTTTATAATAAATAAAACAAATCAAAAAAAATAAAATATATTAATATTAATATAGAATTTATATTATTTATTTAGTCTAAATATATTAGCCAATATATAATATAATAATAATATTTTTTAATAGTTAATTAATTGTTCAATAAATATAATATAATATGGAATTTTTAGATATAAAAATTTCATGTAAATAGGAAAGTCCAATACTTGTTGATACATATATGTTAATATATTTTATATTTATAGAGATATAAGGATTTTTACAGAAACTAATAATTTATTATTAAATTAATAAATAATTCGAACAATAACCCTATGTTTAGTTTTCATTTAGAATTATTGATAAATTAAACAGAAACTGGCTTATTTATATCTTATAGAAAAATAACAAAAAAAATACATTATAAATGTATATAATACAATATAGGTATGGTATATACCAAATAAAAATTTAGAGAGTTTGATGATGGCTCTAACTGAACACTGTCCAAGTACTTGACACATGCTAATCGAACGACTATTTAGGTTTTAGATTAATTTTAATTTAAAAATAAGTAGTAGTGGTGTACAGGTGAGTATAAGATAAATTGGCTACCTTAAACTAAGGGAAAAAATCCCTTATAATAAAAAAAAGGTAATTAAAAATCCGGTTTAAGATGTTAATTTTTATCTCGGTGAGTAGTAGGAAAGGTAATGACTTTTCTAGCAGTAACCGTAGTCGTAACTGGAAAGTTGATCGACCACATTGGGTCTGAAAAAAACCCAATGCTTTTATGTACAGCAGTGAGGAATATTGGTCAATGGCCGTAAGGCTGAACCAGTAACTTGGAAGAATGTAAGTGTATTTGTATAAATACAATAGCGATTAATTCGCATAAAATTCTAAATAGATATATATATAATGACATAATCTATTTATAAGTCTTGACCAAACTACGTGCCAGCAGTCGCGGTAATACGTAGAAGGCTAGTGTTAGTTATCATTATTGGGTTTAAAGGGTGTGTAGACTGTAAATTAAACTTTAAAAGAGTACTTTTTTACTAGAGTTATATGTGAGAAGGAAGAATTCCTGGAGTAGAGATAAAATTTGTTGATACCAGGAGGACTGTCAACGGCGAAGGCGTCCTTCTATGTAATAACTGACGTTGAGATACGAAGGCTTGGGTAGCAAACAGGATTAGATACCCTAATAGTCCAAGCAGACAATGATGAATGTCATACATTAGAGAATTTTAATGTATAAACGAAAGTGTAAGCATTCCACCTCAAGAGTACTATGGCAACATATAAACTGAAATCATTAGACCGTTTCTGAAACCAGTAGTGAAGTATGTTATTTAATTCGATGATCCGCGAAAAACCTTACCACAGCTTGTATAGCATATTATAAAAAATTGTTACAAGCGCTGCATGGCTGTCTTTAGTTAATGTCGTGAGATTTGGTTAACTCCTTTAATTAACGAAAACCCTCACTTTATTTATATGTATAAAGTGGTTCGCTACTACATTGGACCAGATAATAGGGATTAAGACAAGTCATTATGGCCTAAATGCTGTGGGCTATAGACGTGCCACATACGCCTTTACAAAGGGATGCGATATTGTGAAATGGAGCTAATCCCCAAAAAAGGAAATATTATGGATTGTAGTCTGTAACTCGACTACATGAAAAAGGAATTACTAGTAATCGTGAATCACCATCGTCACGGTGAATTTTTTCTCAGTTAGGTACTAACCACTCGTCAGGCGCTGAAAGAAGAAGATGCAGTAAGTTTGATTTTTTCTGTATTATATTATATATAATTAGGTATATAAATATGCAGGAAAGTTTTCGTATGCAAAACTTTGATTGGTGTTAAGTCGAAATAAGGTTCGTGTAATGGAAATTGCACGGGGAATATAAACTTTAAAAAAAATGGAATTGGAAGATTCCCTAATCTATATTAATATATAGTTATAGTCTTTACAAGGTATCTTGGAATTATATCCAACTGGTTCGAATCCAGAAAAAAGATAAGATTTTTTTTAAGGAAGGGTCCGTTTGTTGGTTTACGGGTTGAGCTGTAAACTCAATGGCTATAGGCCATCGAAGGTTCGATTCCTTTTCTTCCTAATTAGATTATTTTATCTAATCCTATCTTGATATTATTATAGTTAGTATAATATAATGATAGATTATATTTGATTATAATATATGAATAATATTTTTTTATTAAATGATTCTATAACTAATGGGTTTAGTATAGAATTAGTAGATGTTATATATATGCTTTCTATTTTATTAGGTTTATTAACTATTATAAGTAAAAATCCTATTGTATCTGTATTATTTTTAATAGGTTTATTTGTTAATATAGCAGGTTTATTAATATTAGTAGGATATAATTTTATGGGTTTATCTTATATTTTAGTATATGTAGGAGCTGTATCTATTTTATTTCTATTTATATTAATGTTAATTAACATTAGAGTATCTGAACTTTTATAGAGAAAATCATAACGATATACCTTTAGCTATTTTAACTGTAGATATTATTATTTTATATTATAGAAACAAGCATTACCTGGAAATTTAATAGATAATACTGTATTTTCAAATTTATCAAATTCATTTTTTGCAGAAATATATAATATGAAATTAGATAATGAATTTGTTAATATGTTAGAATTTAAACAACAAATAGGTTATGCAAGTAGTAAAGGTTGAGATAGTTCATTAATAGAACCAACACATATAGCTAGTATAGGTAATGTTATGTATACTAGTTATTCTATGTGATTAATATTAACTTCTATAATATTATTATTAGGTATGGTAGGAGCAATAGTAATAACTTTAAAACAAAAATAGTATAAAACATAAAATAATGAAAATTTAAACAATAATAAATATAAAAAATATATATGATTTATAGATCAAAAAGTAATTTTCAAAATCATCCTTTTCATTTAGTGTCACCTTCACCATGACCATTATTTACTAGTGTGTCATTATTTATATTAACAACTGCAACAGTTTTATTTATGCATGGATTCCCAGGATTTGAGTATTTAGTACCTGTAGCTGTATTTAACGTAATGTATGTAATGGGTTTATGATTTAGAGATGTAATTTCAGAAGGTACATACTTAGGTAATCACACTAACGCAGTACAAAAAGGATTAAACTTAGGAGTAGGATTATTCATAATTTCTAGAAGTTTTCTTCTTCTTAGCTATTTTCTGAGCATTCTTCCACAGTGCTATTTCACCAAGTGTTGAATTAGGTGCCCAATGACCACCATTAGGTATACAAGCTGTAAATCCTTTTGAATTACCATTATTAAATACTATTTTATTATTATCATCAGGTGTTACAATTACATATGCACACCATTCATTAATACAAGGTAATAGAAAAGGAGCTTTATATGGAACAGTAGTTACAATAATATTAGCTATAATATTTACTTTCTTCCAAGGTGTTGAATATTCAGTATCTTCTTTCACTATTTCTGATAGTGTTTATGGTTCATGTTTCTACTTTGGAACAGGTTTCCACGGTATACACGTTATGGTAGGAACAGCATTCTTAGCTGTAGGATTATGACGTATGGCAGCATACCATTTAACAGATCACCATCACCTTGGTTACGAATCAGGTATATTATACTGACATTTTGTTGATGTAGTTTGATTATTCTTATATATCTCAGTTTATTACTGAGGTTATTAGAATATTAATTATTCTATTATTAATTTTATATTTTAAAATAGAATCGATAATATTATTATTATTAATAATATAAAGAGACTTTAGTTTAATGGTAAAACATGTGACTTTTAATCATTATAATATGGGTTCAAATCCCATAGGTCTTAAAATATCCAATCTGTTAATTAAATATAAAAAATATTTTAAAATTAATAAAAAATAAATAATAATTAATTAAATAATATAATATTATTAAAAAAATAATAATAATATTATGTATTATTACATAATATTATATATATATATATTTTTATATATTAATATATAATGACTATAAGTTAATGGTAGACTGCTTATCTACCATATAAGATGTGCTGATTCGAATTCAGCTAGTCATAGTATTATATATAATCATAATGGCTATAAGTTAATGGTAGACTATTTACCTTCCAAGTAAAGTGTGTCGATTCGAATTCGACTAGCCGTATAAAAATACGTAGGGTTAGTAACTTAATTGGTAAAGAGTTTTCTTGTCGAGAAAATAGATGTCGGATCGAGGCCGGCCTAACCCGTAAATAAAAAAAATACAATATATAAAGGAAAAGTTGCTATTGGTAGGGTAAGATATTTGCTAAATATTGTGTTTTAACACTTAGATGTTCGATTCATCTCTTTTCCGAAGAGCATAGTTTAATAGGCAAAACTGTAAGCTTCAACCTTATATTTCTTAGTTCGAATCTAAGTGCTCTTGCAAATAATAAACACAGTATTGGTTCTTTAACTTAACTGGTAAAGTGTATTCTTGATAAGGATATGTTCAGTGTTCGAGTCACTGAAGAATCAAAAAAAAGAGAGTTGGCTGAGTGGTTTAAGGCGGCTAGCTTGAGTCTAGCTAAAGGTATTTAAGCTTGCATATGTTCGAATCATATACTCTCTGTATCCACAATCCTCAATGAGGGTGTGGATTAAAAAAAAATTAGATATTATAAAAAACAGGTTAGTGTCCGGTGGTTGGTCGCTTCATTTGGGTTGGAGATTGTTTATGTTCGAATCATAATAACCTGAATATAAATATTTAAAATATTTAAAATATCCTACAATATAGGTGATATGTATCCCATACATCTTGATAAAATCAAGGTAAGTATAAAAAGAAATTATTATGGATGGTTCGCTATATATTACATGATTAATCTAGCAGCATAGACTAGAGATCAAAGAGAAATCTTATAATTAGACAAAGTGAATTGAAATATCTTAGTAACTTTAGGAAAAGAAATCAAACGAGATTATTATTTGGTGTCTTCTGAATAATAATAGCCTAATAAATATAAAATATCGAAACTGTATAGTTAGATAGATTAAATAAAAGTAAAACGGAAGAAAATCTGTTTGAATATAGGGGAACCTTCCTCTAAGGCTAAAGAAAATATATAAGCGATAGAGTAAAAGTACCGTGAGGGAAAAAACTGAAATAGTAATTTTATAAGCAGCTCGAGTGAAATTTTAAATAAATAGTAAGAGCGTACCTTTTGCATAATGGGTCAGCAAGTTAATTTTAGATGCAAGCAATGAATCTAAAAATTTTGATATATAACAAAAAAATTTAGTAGTATTTGCTTAGATAAACCAATTATGAAAAAATGAAAAAGTATCTAGGATTAGACCCGAAGGCTAGTGATCTTACCATGGTCAGGATTTTAAAAGTCCGAACGGGTTATCGTTGTAAAGATATCCGATGAACTGTGGTAAGTTAGTGAAAGACAAAACTGACTAGTATAGCTGGTTTTCCGCGAAACCTATGTAAGTAGGTAATTTAATTAACATCTTAGCAGGTACAGAACTGTGATCTCGGACAATACAATATGTATTTGTCAACATCGGGGGGTTGTAGTGACTTTACCGGAGAGTATTTGCACTCGGAAGGGCAAAGATGAATGTTAAATAATCGGACATAGTGCGATAAGGTTGTATGTCTAAAGGGAAACAGCCCAGAACAAGAGTTAAGGTTCCAAAATTATTGTTAAGTGAAATAAAGGATGTTTTCTTTTAAAACAATCAGGAAATAGGCTTAGAAGCGGCCATTTTTTGAAGACCTCGTAACAGAGCACTGATTAATTTGTTAGGAGAAAACGCCGAAAATTTAACGGATCTAAAATAATATACCGAAACCTTGTACACATAATATGTGGGGTAGCGGAACATTGGATAATAAACAATTATTTATATTTATAATAAATATAAAAAAAGGGCATAATAATATTATGTTAAGGATCTAATAAAGATCCCTATTGAAAATTCCAAGAGAGAATGCTGACATGAGTAACGAAAAAGGCTTTTATAGCCTCGCCTTAAGCTTATGGCTTCTATATGAAACCGGTATCTAAAAATATTAATCAAAAGATAATTTTGATGATGTATAATATAACCTTATAAATAGAGTAAAAAGCAAAACCTTTATTAAGTAATAAAGGTTCTGGAAAATTTTTTACAAAGTTTATATATTTTATAAATTTTTTATATTTATATAAATTTTTATAAATATATAATCAGAATATATTAGAATTAGACCGTACCTAGAATCTAACCCAAGTAAGCAAGTAGAGTATACACAGGCGTTTGAGTGAACAATCTTTAAGGAACTCGGCAAATTGACTCTGTACCTTCGGAATAAGGAGGGCCATTATTGTTAATTTAACATAATGTAAAAATTATGATAAAATTAAATTAATAATAAGAGGAATCATGAAATAATGTTGTACGACTGTTTAATAAAAACACAGCACTCTGCAAAGATAAAATATCAAAGTATTGAGTGTGATGTCTGCCCGATGTCGGCTGGGTAACGGATTTTCCTTAGTTATTCACTAAGGTTTTGAAGGACACCCCGATTAATGGCGGCCTTACCTATGAGGGTCCTAAGGTAGCGAAATACCTTGGCCGTTAAATGCGGTCCTGCATGAATGACTTAACGATGCAACAGCTGTCTCGAAGATTGTCTCAGTGAAATTGGAATAGCAGTGCAGATACTGTTTACCTCTAGATAGACGAGAAGACCCTATGCAGCTTTACTGTTACTAATTAACAAGAGAGTTTTCAATTTTAGGATGAATTGTAGTGTATAAGGTAGTTGAATGATAATAATGAAACACCTTTATTCGAATCCTAATTTTATCTCTTGATGATTGGGAGGCAGTTTATGCGGGGCACAGATCCCACAAAAAGTACCTGGGTATATCCAAAGTTCATATTGTAAATTTGTATATTTATATACAAAATTTTTAATTTGTAATAATTATTATTATAATTATACAGTTACTATTAGATTAATTTCTAATTTTATTTTTTATTTTAAGTAAGATTTTAACTATATGGTGAATAGATGTATTTTAAACTTTAATATTTAAAAGTTTTATTGTTATATTATTATGGTATTTGTCCATTTTAATATGATATTTATTTATACTTTAAAAGTTTAATGGCTTAATCTTGCTTTACTGTTTGACCTACGAGTCTATCAGTCGCGTAAGCGGGGCATATGATCACAAGATGCATTAAGGAAAGGTCTTGGATTATAGAAAAAGTTACGCTAGGGATTTATAACTGTGAGTCCTCCAATATTATAAAATATTGGTAATATATTGGGTAAATTTCAAAGACAACTTAATTAAGTGTATTTGAAGCGAAACTTATTTTAAGCAAATTTTTATCATTAATGATAAATTAAAATAAGGACGTTCAACGACTAAAAGGTGAGTTATTGCTAACAATAATCCTTTTTTTAACGCCCAACATCTTTATTAACTAAAACTAAAAAAGGATAAAATTATCCTTATTATCTGTATAATAATTATTATTTTAATAATAATGTAATAGACTTGGTTAACCAAGCTTAAATATTATATAATTAATTATATATTATTAATTGTATTAATATTTTAATATAAAAGTAGATATGTTAAATATTATAAAATCAAAATTAAATAGTACATATAAAAAAATCCATCAAATAATAGTAATATTACTATTTATAAAAAAGATTTAATACCTGCTGTAAGAAATTGAAAAAGTAGTGTATACGCTTATAATAAAAATGCTATAAGTTTAATACCTATTAAAAGTAGATTTGTTATGAAATTAATTAAAGGTTATTTTAATACATACCATTTGTCATTAGAATCTTTATTAAGAAAAGCAAGATTACGTCGTAGATATAGAAAAATATCAACTAATAGAATATTTATTAGTGATGGTGAATTTAAACATACTAATGATAAAGTAAATATAACATTATATGTATATAACAAACAAAAACTTAATTATTTATTAAAACTAAAAAAAAGATATACAAGTTTGTTTTCAAAAGCTAAATTTACAAGAAAATTACAAAAAATAAGTAATGTAGGTTTAAGTATATTAAAACAACAACAAGAAAAAAGTATAATATTAGCTAATGTATTACCTCAATATAATTCAAAGGTAAATACAGTACAAAATATTTACTATAGTAGATTTATAAAAAGAAGTTTAAAAAGATTAAAATTCTATATGTTATACAAACAAATACTTTATATTAACAAAGCTAAATTTGAAAATTCATATTTACAAGGTTTAATAAGTTTAATTAAAAAAATTTTTAATAAAAATGTAGAGTTTAATATAATAAATTTAAAATATTTTTATTTTAATAGTAGTATATATACTCACAACCATTAGAATTAAAATTAAAGAAAAAAAGAAATGTATTAAGATACCTAAAAGTTTTAATAAGAAAAGCAAAAATTAAAAATGTTAAATTAGTAGAAGATTCAAAAAAATTCTTTACTGTTAATGATTTTGATTTTGATACTAATAATTTAGTAAATGATTTAGTGCAGCAAGATAAAACAAACACAAAATACCTTAAAAAAATTATATTAAACGGTATAAAATATAAAAGAGTATCAGGTGTAAGATTAGAAGCTGCAGGTAGATTAACTAGACGTTTTTCTGCTTCAAGATCTCAAAGTAAAACTAAATATAAAGGAAATTTAGAAAATGCTTATTCTTCAATTAAAGGTTATCCAACACCAGTTTTAAGAGGTAATTTTAAAGCTAATTTACAACAAACAGTAATAAATTCAACATCACGTGTTGGAGCTTTTGGTGTTAAAGGTTGAGTAAGTGGTACTTAATATAAAATTAAGATTAATATCAATATCCCTCCCTAAAAATAGTTAATAAAGATGATGAAATAGTCTGAACCGTTTTGAGAAAAATGGAAATAAAAGTATAATTGGCGCGTCTTAGTAGGCTAATTAAGTCGCCTTTGACGTTGTCCGTATCTTTTATGATAACACAAATTGAACAGGCTAATTTGCGCAAGAGAGTACAAATTGAGTGCGCGGTTTGGCACCTCGATGTCGGCTTAGCTCATCCTCATGCATGCAGAAATCATGAAGGGTTCGACTGTTCGTCGATTAAAGAGCTACATGAGCTGGGTTTAATACGTCGTGAGACAGTATGGTTTCTATCTTCTAGAGGAACTTAAAGTAGATTAAAGATAGCCCCTTCGTACGAAAGGAGTTGGGTATATTGATCTCTGGTTTACCTGTTGTTTATGGTATATTATTATCTAATAATAATATCGAATACTTATACTTAAGTATTTTGATCCCATAGGCATGGCAGGAAGGCTACATCAGTTAAAGATAAGTGTTGAAAGCATCTAAACGCGAAGCAAACTTTATGATACTTTTAAAAACGTAGTAGAACACTACGAGTATAATTAATATAAATTTATTTATATTAATTAATAGGCTTTAGTTGTAAGAATGAAAACATTTTTAGATATAAAGTACTAATTTTAATTATTAATATAATACTAATTATATATCATATCATTTTAATAAAATACGCCTTTTTAGCATAAAAGCAATGCAACCGTTTTGTAATCGGTAGAAGTGAGTGCGATACTTGCATTAGGCTACTACAAAATAAAATATTAATATCATTTTATTTTGTTTATAAAGACCCAATGGTCAAATCTGGTTAAGACATAACATTTTCACTGTTAGTGCGGGAGTTCAAATCTCCCTTGGGTTGAAAGAGATTAGCTCAGTTGGTAGAGCTGTCGCTTTACACGCGAAAGGTCAGGTGTTCAAGTCACCTATCTCTTAATTACAGATTAATATAGTAATATTATAAGCAGATTACTGTAATAGTAATATATGTGGTTCATGTTCACAAAATTTAGGTGCAATCCCTAAGTCTGCTAAAGACTATAGCAAATAAGCGGATTAATGTAATAGTAACATATGTGGCTCATGTCCACAAGATTTAGGTGCAACTCCTAAGTCCGCTACCAAAGACTATAGCTTAATCGGTAAAGCGAACCACTCATGATGGTTTGAGTAAATGTTCAAGTCATTTTAGTCTTATGTAATCCGAGTGCTGGAATTGGTAGACAGTCTTAATTTAAGCTTAAGTGGCGCAAGCCGTAAACGTTCGATTCGTTTCTCGGGTATTAAAAAAAAAGGGGTTATAGTTTAACTGGTAAAACGACGATTTTGCATATCGTTATTTCAGGATCGAGTCCTGATAACTCCAATAATACTAAATTATAGTATTAAAAAAAGAAAAAAATAATAAAAATAATAATTATTTTTATGTTATAAGCTTGAGAAGCTCAATTGGTAGAGCGAATCACTGAAGCTGATTAGGTTGTAAGTTCAAGTCTTATCTCTAGCAAATTATGGTAACATGGGTGTGCTGAAATTGGTAACCAGGTTCCGCTTAGGACGGAATAGTTTTTTACTTTACAAGTTCAAGTCTTGTTACCCATATATCTATTAATAATATGTTGTCGACTAATCGGTAAGTCATAAATTTTTGGTATTTACTATTGGGTGTTCGAGTCGCCCCAACATAAAAATAATGCATAAATATGTATTATTTGCCAGGATAGTTCAATCGGTAGAACAATAATTTCATGAATTAAGAATGAGAATTCGAATTTCTCTCTTGGCTTTATTATATTACTATAATTTTTTATATAGTAATATAATAAAAAATGTATAATTTTATATTATATAAATATCCAATTTATGCATTTTATAAAAAATTAGGCTATATGTAGCTTTATAAAAATAATATAATATAATATAATATATATATATAATAACATACAATATAGGTACAAAACCGTAGATCTTATTGTAAAGTACTTATTATATATATAAATTAATAAAAATTTAGTACGATATCGTATTTAAAAATAAAAATATAGTATAGTATATAAATATATACTATATTTAGGTGGGTATAGTTCAATGGTAGAATAGCTGTATGTGGAATAGTATATCCTAGTTCGATTCTAGGTACCCTCCCTATCCTGCAAAAAGGTCAGGAATTTAATTCCTCACTATGTAGGCCATATAAAATATATTCAAAGAAGTTATAATAATAAATTTATTTATAATTATAAGCTGTAAGTTGTAGTATAGCTTGTTTAAGCTATTAGGTAACATAAAAAAAAGTATGTAAGAGAATATTAGATTAAAATTTTTTGTGTAAAAAGTATTTTACTATAAAAATATCGAGTTATATTCAACTATTGAAGAGACTATTCAAATATAATTTTTGACAGCCGTACAAAAAAGAGATTTTTCTAGTGTAAACCCATTAATGGGTTCAGCAGTATTAAAAGAAGAAACTGCTTCGTTGTTATCATGAAAACAACCAACAGAATGACAAGAAAGATGATTCTTATCATCAAATGCTAAAGATATTGGAACTTTATATTTAATGTTCGCATTATTTTCAGGATTAATAGGTACAGCCTTTTCAGTGTTAATAAGATTAGAATTATCTGGACCTGGAGTACAATATATTTCAGATAACCAATTATATAATGCAATAATAACAGCTCATGCTATAATGATGATTTTCTTTATGGTTATGCCAGCTTTAATAGGAGGTTTTGGTAATTTCTTATTACCATTATTAGTAGGTGGTCCCGATATGGCATTCCCTAGATTAAATAATATAAGTTTCTGATTATTAGTGCCAAGTTTAATATTATTTATATTATCTGCAACTATAGAAAATGGAGCAGGAACAGGATGAACATTATACCCACCATTATCAGGTATACAATCTCACAGTGGACCTAGTGTTGATTTAGCTATATTTGGTTTACACTTAAGTGGTATAAGTAGTATGTTAGGTGCTATGAATTTCATAACAACTATATTAAATATGAGAAGTCCTGGTATACGTTTACATAAATTAGCTTTATTTGGTTGAGCTGTAATAATAACAGCAGTGTTATTATTATTATCATTACCTGTATTAGCTGGTGGTATTACTATGATCTTAACTGATAGAAACTTTAATACTTCATTCTTTGAAGTAGCGGGTGGAGGTGATCCAATATTATTCCAACATTTATTCTGATTCTTCGGACATCCTGAAGTTTATATTTTAATTATTCCAGGATTCGGTATAATTAGTACAGTTATATCAGCCGCATCAGGTAAAAACGTTTTTGGTTACTTAGGAATGGTTTATGCTATGTTATCTATTGGTGTTTTAGGTTTCATAGTTTGAAGTCATCACATGTACACAGTTGGTTTAGATGTAGATACAAGAGCTTACTTTACAGCAGCTACTTTAATTATTGCAGTACCTACAGGTATTAAAATATTTAGTTGATTAGCTACATGTTATGGAGGATCTTTACATTTAACACCACCTATGTTATTTGCTTTAGGTTTTGTTGTATTATTCACAATTGGTGGATTAAGTGGAGTTGTTTTAGCTAATGCTTCACTTGACGTAGCTTTCCATGATACTTACTATGTTGTTGCTCACTTCCATTATGTATTATCTATGGGTGCTGTATTTGCCTTATTTAGTGGTTGATACTTCTGAATACCTAAAATATTAGGTTTATCTTATGACCATTTTGCTGCTAAAGTTCACTTCTGAATATTATTTGTTGGTGTTAATTTAACATTCTTCCCACAACATTTCTTAGGTTTACAAGGTATGCCAAGAAGAATAAGTGATTACCCTGATGCTTTCTATGGTTGAAACTTAGTAAGTAGTGTTGGTTCTATCGTTAGTGTTGTAGCTACATGATACTTCTTAACTATTATATACAAACAATTAACAGAAGGTAAAGCTGCATCAAGATATCCTTGATTAACTCCACAATTATTCAGTGATACTTTCCAAGTATATTTCACAAGAAATAATAGTTCTTTAGAGTGATGTTTAACAAGTCCTCCAAAACCTCATG
Organism: Penicillium pulvis; assembly: GCF_028828015.1. Lineage (NCBI taxonomy): Eukaryota > Fungi > Ascomycota > Eurotiomycetes > Eurotiales > Aspergillaceae > Penicillium > Penicillium pulvis. Next base: position 7,317,379 of record NW_026643080.1, read on the forward strand.
CTTTTGCAAGTTTACCTGTACAATCATAATTTATAAATAATTATGATCATGATGATAAAAATGGATATAAATAGTACCGTTTCTTGACTTATTTAAACATAACAATACACTGAGTTTAATATCAATTCTTGAATAAACTCTATCTATTATGCTTTAATGTATTACTATTATAATAGTATGGTACATATAATAACCAATATAGGTCTTTTAGCATAATATAGTAGATTACTACTATAGATTAATAAAAAAAATATGATTAATAAGGATTAATAATTTAAATTTTTTATTTGTAAATGTATATAATAAAATAAATATTCATTTATTCAATGTTACAAGCAGCTAAAATAATAGGAACAGGTATGGCTACAACCGGATTAATAGGAGCAGGAATAGGTATTGGTGTTGTATTTGGTGCGTTAATACTAGGTGTAGCCAGAAATCCATCATTAAGAGGACAATTGTTTTCTTATGCTATCTTAGGTTTTGCTTTTGCTGAAGCAACAGGATTATTTGCTTTAATGATGGCTTTCTTATTATTATATGTAGCTTAAAAAACTACATATAATAAAATATAATCAGATTTTGTAAATATCTATAGTTTTATATTATTTATAAAATCTTAGGTTATAAATAAAATATTTCGTAAAATAATATAATATTTTATATAAAAGGATATGTAGTTTATATATAAACTATATTGTTTATAAATAAATTATATATGGGAGGGTAGAGGGTTTTTTTATATGTTATATATATATGTATAATATATAAATAGTAAAATAAAAAGTAATATAAATATATTTACTTTATATTTTTTTGTTAATGTTAATCATATAAATTATATATGTTTTTATACTATACTAGGTAAAGAATAAATAAATAAAAAAAAAAAAAAAATTTTTTTTAATAAAATATTTCTTAATATTATAAATGACAACTACAACTTTTTTTTTTTTTTTAATTCCAGTATTAGGTATAATATTATTATTAGTTAATTTAATATTATCACCTCATAATTCATATCATGAAAAAGATAGTGCTTTTGAATGTGGTTTCCATTCTTTCTTAGGACAAAATAGAACACAATTCAGTATATCTTTCTTTATTTTTGCTTTATTGTTTTTATTATTTGATTTAGAAATTTTATTAGTATATCCTTACGTAGTAAGTGCTTACACTAATGGTATATATGGATTAGTAATAATGTTAGTATTTTTCTTAGTATTAACATTAGGATTTGCTTTTGAATTAGGTAAAAATGCTTTAAAAATAGAAAGTAGACAAGTATACAATTTCGAGAATAAATCTTGAAAAGGATATTCATTAATATATAAATAATAGTTAATAAATAACTATATATTAAAAATAATGAAATCTACAAATATGATAGGAGTAAGTTATACTATAAATAATATGAAAAATATAGTCACTCGATAATTAATAAATTATTTAATAATAAAAAATTATTAAATAAATAAACTTATATTTATATATATTAATATATATATATATTATAAGTAGAAAAAGTAATTGTAAAAATTACAAATATAATTAGAATTTATAATTCTAAAAATTAGGTTAGTAAAATTAAAAGTTTGTATTAATAACAACAAATGAATTTAAATTTAATTACATTTATATTAACATTACAAATGGATGCACCTACACCTTGAGGTTTATTTTTCCAAGATAGTGCATCACCTCAAATGGAAGGTATAGAAGAATTACATAATAACATTATGTTCTACTTAGCTATTGTTTTATTTACTGTTACATGAATGATTGTAAATATATTAAAAAATTTCTTAGCTAATAGATCACCAATAGCTCATAAATATATGAATCATGGTACTTTAATAGAGTTAATATGAACAATATCTCCTGCATTTATATTAATATTAATAGCATTCCCATCTTTCAAATTATTATATTTAATGGATGAAGTTATGGATCCATCATTAGTAGTATACGCAGAAGGTCACCAATGATACTGAAGTTACCAATATCCTGATTTCACTAATGAAGATGATGAGTTTATAGAATTTGATTCATATATAGTTCCTGAAAGTGATTTAGAAGAAGGACAATTTAGAATGTTAGAAGTAGATAATAGAGTTATAATACCAGAATTAACACACACAAGATTTGTTATATCAGCTGCAGATGTTATACACTCATACGCTTGCCCATCTTTAGGTATTAAAGCTGATGCATACCCAGGTAGATTAAATCAAGCTTCTGTTTATGTAAACCGTCCAGGAACTTTCTTTGGACAATGTTCTGAAATATGTGGAATATTACACAGTTCTATGCCTATTGCTATCCAATCTGTTTCAATAAGAGATTTCTTATTATGATTAAGAGAGCAAATGGAAGGTTAGTTTATTAATTTTGAGTAATTAAAAAATTAATTTATTAAATTTAATATTATTATTATAATTATTATAGGGTAAGATTTAGAGGTATTAAGGTTAATAAACCTTAATATGGAAATTTAATTTATAGTAATTAAACTAATAAATATAAATTAGTATGAATATTGTTATATAATACAATATAAGTACAGTATAGTACTAAATATTTAGATACTATTTATAAATTAAAAAAAAATTTATAGTGGCTTTATGTCATACATAAGGTGTAAATAATAAATATGTGTTAACATATTTATTAATCAGTAAGTAAATTTATGTTTTTAAAAAATAAAGTAAATGATAAATTTTATAAAAGAAAAAATTAATATTTTTAATAAAATAATAATATCCAAAAAAAACGAAAATCTATTAAAAATAAAAAATTATTTTTATTATTATTATTTAGGTAATTATTCTCCAAAAGTAATAAAAATATTAAATCTATTATTATGTAATATAGTTAGAGCTAATGAAATTGGTTTAGAAGCAGGTAGTCCCTTTTTTAGTCTATTATTTTTAATTGTCTGTGTAAAGACTTGTGAAAATGTAGATATAGACTTATCTAATAGAATTAGTTCTCTTACTGTGGAGGAATTAACAAAAAAATTTGATTTAGTTAAATTTAATTTATATAATTTTCAAAAAAAAGATCTACCTAAAGGTATTCCAGATTTTGAATTTAAATTTGAAAAAGAATTAAGTAATTCAAAAAAAAAATGAGTTTTTACTGAACGGTATCATATAGATATGCAGGATGCAAAATGTTCAAATAACGATTCTTTGAGAGTATATAGGGAAGGTGGTCTTTGATACACTTATCACGGTGAATCTAAAGAGCCAGAAAATCGTTATTGTATTATAACATATCCTGATGGTACTTCTTTAAAAACAAATAATGCAGAAACAGTGTTTAATAATATTAAAATTAATAGAAAAATTGTTCATATAGGAAAATATTCTGTTAAACATAATATTTACTATGCTAGGGATTATATAGATTATTTTTTATCTTTTAAAAGAATAACTATTAATAAATTATTAAATAATGAAAATGAAAATTATGTAAAGCGTGAAAAAATAACTATTAATGATTTATTAAATCCTGTAGAAGTAGAAAAAGAATAATAAAAATTTCTAAAAAAAAATAATATAAATAAATTTTTATATTTTAATTGGATAAACGTGTTAATTCAATGGTAGAATAGCGTGCTACGAACACGTATATATAAGTTCAAGTCTTATACATGTTTAGTATATACATTTTTGTAGTATGGATAAATCAAATATAAATTATATATAAATAATGAATTTTTCAATATTTTTATTTCTTATAGGAATATTAGGATTTGTATTAAATAGAAAAAATATAATATTAATGCTAATATCAATAGAAATTATGTTATTATCAGTAACATTTTTAATATTAATTAGTTCACTAAGTTTTGACGATATTTTAGGTCAAACATTTGCTGTTTATATATTAACAATAGCAGGAGCAGAATCTGCAATAGGTTTAGGAATTTTAGTAGCATATTATAGATTAAGAGGAAGTATATCAATAGAATATAGATAATGTATTTAACATTAATAATTTTACCTTTATTAGGTTCAATAGTTTCAGGTTTTTTTGGTAGAAAAGTTGGAGTTACAGGAGCTCACATTATAACATGTGCTTCAGTAATAACTACAACATTCTTAGCTGTAATAGCTTTTTTTGAAGTAGGTTTTAATAATATACCAGTAACAATAAATATAGCAAGATGAGTAGACGTAGAATCATTATACGTATTATGAAACTTCAGATTTGATTCATTAACTGTTTCTATGTTAATACCAGTATTAATAGTATCTAGTTTAGTTCACATATATTCTATAAGTTATATGAGTCATGATCCACACAATCAAAGATTCTTCAGTTATTTAAGTTTATTCACATTTATGATGATTATCTTAGTAACAGGTAATAACTATTTAATTATGTTTGTAGGTTGAGAAGGTGTTGGTGTTTGTTCATATTTATTAGTAAATTTCTGATTTACTAGAATAGCAGCAAATCAAAGTTCTATATCAGCTTTATTAACTAATAGAGTAGGGGATTGTTTATTAACTGTAGGTATGTTTGCTATATTATGATCTTTTGGTAATATAGATTATAGTACAGTATTTGCATTAGCACCATTTTATAATGAAAATATTATTACTATAATTGGTATTTGTTTATTAATAGGTGCTACAGCTAAAAGTTCACAAGTAGGTTTACATATTTGATTACCTCAAGCTATGGAAGGTCCTACACCTGTATCTGCTTTAATTCACGCTGCAACTATGGTTACAGCCGGTGTTTACTTATTAATGAGATCATCACCATTAATAGAATATAGTTCAACTGTATTATTATTATGTTTATGATTAGGTGCTATAACTACAGTATTTAGTTCTTTAATAGGTTTATTCCAACAAGATATTAAAAAAGTTATTGCTTATTCAACTATGAGTCAATTAGGTATGATGGTAATAGCTATAGGATTATCAAGTTATAATTTAGCATTATTCCATTTAGTAAATCACGCTTTCTATAAAGCATTATTATTCTTAGGTGCTGGTTCAGTTATACACGCAGTAGCTGATAACCAAGATTTTAGAAAATATGGAGGTTTAAGAGAATTCTTACCTTTAACTTACTCAGTTATGTTAATAGCTTCATTAAGTTTAGTAGCTGTACCGTTTATGACAGGATTCTATTCTAAAGATTTTATCCTAGAGTCTTCTTATGGACAATTCTACTTATCAGGTACTATTATTTACTTTGTAGCTACTATAGGTGCTATGTTTACAACACTTTATTCAGCTAAAGTATTATATTTAACATTCTTAGGTAACCCTAATGGTCCTATATCTAGTATGAGAATAGCTCATGAAGGTGATTTATTCTTAACTATACCTTTAATAGTATTATCAATATTCTCTATATTCTTTGGTTATATAACTAAAGATATATTTATAGGTTTAGGTACTGGTTTCTTTGTAGATAATAGTTTATTTATTCATCCTAGTCATGAAATTATGTTAGATACAGAATTTGCTGTACCTACATTCTTTAAATTATTACCTTTTGTATTTACTGTATCATTAAGTATAATATCTGTATTATTATCTGAATTCTTACCTAAATTACTTATTAATTTTAAATATTCAAAATTTGGATATAATATCTTCAGTTTCTTTAACCAAAGATTCTACATAGAGTTATTCTATAATAAATATATTGTAGAAGGTGTTTTAAAATTAGGTGGTCAAACTACTCAAAGTCTTGATAAAGGTTCTGTTGAAATATTAGGACCTCATGGTTTAGAAAAAGGATTAGTATCTTTAAGTACTAATTTAGGTAAATTAAGTACAGGTGTTATAACTACATATGCTTTATACGTATTAATAGGATTAATGTTCTATATAACATTAGTATATTTCTCATATAATGATAATAATTTACTAATTTTAATAATATTTGCATTATTTGTATTATTAAATAGTAATTTATCTACTAAACAATAATATAATTTATTATATTATTTAACGATTAATTTAAATATATCTTAAAATTGGGTATGCTTTTAACCTCAATATTCTGTTTATTATTATCTAATGCTTTGTCATTTAGACGTGATACAGCTATTCTTTATTCAAGAGTAGGAATAATTATATTATTCTATTGTATCTTTTTATCTTATAATAATTTATTTATAACATATTTAGATAATGGTATTGGGTTATTTGGTGGTTTATTTTATACATCTTCTATAACACAAACATTTCATATATTAATATTTGTTATAAGTTTATTAATATTGAATATGACAGGATTTTATCCTAGAAAATTATTATCTAATGATTACATGAGTTTTAACAAACTAGTATTTACAAAATTACAATTTGTTAAAAACATAGCTGTATCTAATATAATATTAAAAAAAGGAGAACAATATACTATAATAGAATATACATTAATGTTATTATTTATAATTACAGGTAGTATATTCTTAATATCAAGTAGTGATTTAGTTTCTATTTTTTTATCTATAGAATTACAAAGTTATGGTCTATATTTATTATGTTCTATGTATAGAAATTCTGAGTCAGCTACTTCAGCTGGTTTAACTTATTTCTTATTAGGAGGATTAGCATCTTGTTTTATTTTATTAGGTATTGGATTAATATATGCTAATTTAGGTGTTACTTATTTAGATAGTTTCTATGTTATAAATAATTTAGCAGGAATACTTAATGAGCAACAAATAACTACATATATACCTTATAGTTTATTAATATTAACTATAGGATTATTATTTAAAGTATCTGCAGCTCCATTCCATTTCTGATCACCTGATGTTTATGATGGTATACCTACTATAGTTACTACTTTTGTAGCTATAATAGCAAAAATATCAATATTAACTTTATTATTACACTTAGTTCATTATACTAATAGTGTATATATTACAACTGAATATACTTGAACTACTAGTTTATTAGTAAGTTCTTTATTCTCTTTAATAATTGGTACTGTTTTAGGATTAACTCAATTTAGAATTAAAAGATTATTTGCATATAGTACTATCTCACATTTAGGTTTCATGTTATTAGCTATGACTATTAATAGTGTTGAATCAATACAAGCATTTATATTCTATTTAGTACAATATAGTTTATCTAATTTAAATGCATTTATTTTATTAGTAGCTATAGGTTATAGTTTATATGCTTATAATGATAAAAATATAAATCATAATAATCTTATAGATAGAAAAAATTCACCTATACAATTAATAAGCCAGCTTAAAGGATATTTCCATATTAATAGTATATTAGCTTTAAGTTTAGCTATTACTTTATTCTCATTTGCCGGTATTCCACCTTTAATGGGATTCTTTGCAAAACAGATGGTATTCTCAGCTGCTTTACAAGAAGGATTTGTTTTCTTAACTCTTGTAGGAGTATTAACTAGTGTAATAAGTGCTGTATATTACTTATTTATTGTAAAAACAATGTTCTTTGATGGACATTCTTATTCATATTTAAATATACTTAAAGATTTAAAAATACCTGCTCTTGTTTTAAAAAACAACAAAGTAGTTAATAAAGTATATTTTGATTCTAAATTTGCTTTATCTAGTTCTTTATCTATAACTATTTCAATATTAACATTAGTTATACTTTTATTTATGTTTATGCCTAACGAATGATTACATATGTCTAATTTATTAGCTATTGTTTTATTTGTACCTGGTAGTATTTAATAAATAAATTTAATTACCTTTATATATCTCATAATATTATATAGATATATATATCTGTATAATATAAGGGTAGCATATATTTATAAATATATATTATAAAAGTTAATTAAGAGATTAAATTTTAGTGTACTTATTAAAATAAAATAAACTATATTTTTATTTTAATTAGGAGGATGTGGTTAGTAGGTTTTTTATTAAAAATATTACTTTTTAGTAATTTTACAAAAAGGTTGGTATAGATAAAAATTATTTATAGTATTGTTAAATAATACAATATAGGTATGGTATATTATTAGTTTTTAACTAAATATATGGATATTATTTATAAATTTAAGATAAATTTATAGTGGCTTTATGTCATACGTAAGGTGTAAAAATAAATATGTGTTAACATATTTATTAATTAGTAAGTAAAATTAATGTTTTTAATAAACAAAATGAAAAAAATGACAAGAAATGTTTTAATAGCACACCGTGCTTATACAAGTAATCGTAAATATATTACTCCTAAAAGATATATTAATTCTATAGTTAATCATACTGGAACTGTAACTAAATTAGGTCGTTTTACACAATCAAATGGGTTAGATCGTAATCAACAACAATTGAGTTGACAAAATGAAGCTTTAGTTAGTAATAGTGAAGTTTCTAGACTTTTAGATACACAACGTCGTAGTGCAGAGATGAAGATAAAGACTACTCATAATGGACATGAGACTACCGAATTACCGGTAAATAATTTATCACCTGATTTAGATCAATTCAAAGAAAATGTTAATCAATTGAATACTGAAGGTAATTTCTCTACAGGTCCAGTTAAGGCTTTGTATGAGAATTTTTCAAGTGAAGTTTCAAACCATCTTAAGCTTATATGAGCGGATTCTGTTTCAAAGTTGACAGCTATTGATGGATTAGCTGTAGATTTAGGGGCTACAATTAGTATTAGATTAATAACACCTTTATCTAATAGGATCGATATGATTACTAGAAATCATATTATAGACAATTTGTCTATAAATGATAATCTATATGTTTTTACAATAGAAAGGTTTGAAGTTTTTATAACAAATATAACATGACAACCATTTTTTAATGTATTTTTGCCCAAAATACATAATTTAATTATTAATATTAATTCATATGAATTATCTGCTTATGAGTTATATAATACTTCTTTTTGATTACAATATCAATTAGGTACATCCGAAGATTTCAATAATTGATTAAATGTTAAAAATAATTTATTTATGGAAAACTTTTATTCAGATTATAATAATTTAATGGATCTGGTCCTATTTTTAGGTGAAGGAAATATGTTAACATTCTAATTACATATTATAATATATAATTATTAAGGATTAATAAATATAATTTTTTATTAGTAATTATATTAAACAAGCGGATTAATGTAATAGTAACATATGTGGCTCATGTCCACAAGATTTAGGTGCAACTCCTAAGTCCGCTATCAAAAACTATAGCTTAATCGATAAAGCGAACCACTCAAGATGGATATTGTTAAATAATACAATATAGGTATGGTATAATACTAAATATATAAATATTATATATAAATTTTAAATAGATGTAACAAAAATTATAATTAAATACTTATTGTATTTAATTATTTTAGAAAAAATAAAAAAAGTAAATTAAACAAAAAATAAAAATAAAAAAATAAAATGAGAATATTAAAAAAAAATCCTTTATTAAGTATATTAAATTCATATTTAATAGATGCCCCTACTCCAGCTAATATTAGCTATTTATGAAATTTTGGTTCATTATTAGGTTTATGTTTAGGTATACAAATAGTTACTGGAGTAACATTAGCTATGCATTATACACCTAGTGTATTAGAAGCTTTTAATTCAGTAGAACATATAATGAGAGATGTTAACAATGGTTGATTAATACGTTATTTACACGCTAATACAGCTTCAGCATTCTTCTTCTTATTATACCTACACGTAGGTAGAGGTTTATACTATGGATCATACAAATCACCTAGAACATTAACATGAATAATTGGTACAATTATAGTTGTTTTAATGATGGCTACAGCTTTCTTAGGTTATGTATTACCATATGGTCAAATGAGTTTATGAGGTGCTACAGTTATTACTAATTTAATGAGTGCTATACCTTGAATAGGTCAAGATATAGTTGAGTTTATTTGAGGAGGTTTCTCTGTAAATAATGCAACATTAAATAGATTTTTTGCATTACATTTCTTATTACCTTTTGTATTAGCAGCTTTAGTATTAATGCACTTAATAGCTTACCACGATGTTGTAGGATCAGGTAACCCATTAGGTATATCAGCTAATTACGATAGATTACCTTTTGCTCCTTACTTTATATTTAAAGATTTAATAACTATATTTATTTTCTTTATAGTATTATCAGTATTTGTATTCTTTATGCCAAATGCTTTAGGAGATAGTGAAAATTATATTATGGCTAATCCAATGCAAACACCACCTGCTATTGTGCCAGAATGATACTTATTACCTTTCTATGCTATATTAAGATCTATACCTAATAAATTATTAGGAGTTTTAGCTATGTTTGCAGCAATATTAGTATTATTAGTTATGCCTATAAGTGATTTATCTAAATTAAGAGGAGTGCAATTCAGACCTTTAAGTAAAATTGCATTCTTTATATTTGTAGCTAACTTCTTAGTATTAATGCAAATAGGAGCAAAACACGTTGAAGCACCATTCATTGAGTTTGGTCAAATATCAACAGTATTATATTTTGCACATTTCTTTGTAATAGTTCCTGTGTTAAGTATAGTTGAAAATAGTTTAGTAGAATTATCAACTAGAAAATAATTAAATAAATTATTAATTTGTAAATATATATATTAATTTTTAATTAATATATGACCTACAAAAAAATAAGGAGTTTGAGTAGAAGGTTCTGCGTTTCGATTGCAAATCGAAATAAAGGGATTCGAGTTCCCCGAACTCTTATATATTTTAATCTATATTTTATTATATAGGTTAATTATAACCCACATTATAGGTTAGTAGTATAAAATAAAATAAACTATAATCTTAAAAAAGTTACATTACATTATAATATATTATCAGATATAATGTAATTGAAAATATTTGATTAAATATAAATTTATATATGATAAAAAAAAAATTGCAAATTTATAAAATAAAAAATGATATATTTTATATTTTAGTTAAAAAAAATAATAAAAAAATGAGAAGTATTATATCAGTAATAGAAGCTTTATTATTAATTGTACCAGCTTTATTAGCAGTTGCTTTTGTAACTGTAGCTGAAAGAAAAACTATGGCAAGTATGCAAAGAAGAGTAGGTCCTAATGCAGTAGGTTATTACGGATTATTACAAGCATTTGCTGATGCTGCAAAATTATTATTTAAAGAATATGTAGCACCAACACAAGCAAATATAATGTTATTTTTCCTTGGTCCTATGATAACTTTAATTTTTGCTTTATTAGGTTTCTTAGTTATTCCTTATGGTTCAGGTTTATTTGTATCTGATTATAGTTTAGGTATGTTATATTTATTAGGTGTTTCATCTTTAGGTACATATGGTATATTATTAGCTGGTTGATCAGCTAATTCTAAATATGCATTTTTAGGTTCATTAAGAAGTACAGCTCAATTAATTAGTTATGAATTAATATTAACATCTATAATATTATTAGTAATATTATTAACAGGTAATTTAAATTTTATAACTATTGTTGAATCACAAAGAGTAGTTGATTTCATATTACCTTTATTTCCTTTATTTATAATATTCTTTATAGGTTCTATAGCAGAAACTAATAGACCTCCTTTTGATTTAGCTGAAGCAGAATCAGAATTAGTTAGTGGATTTATGACAGAACATTCTGCTAGTATTTTTGTTTTCTTTTTCTTAGCTGAATATTCTAGTATTGTGTTAATTTGTATGTTAAATAGTATTTTATTCTTTGGAGGTTATTTATTTATCTTACCTGTAGATTTAATTATAGAAATATTAAATACAGTATTTGGTATAGATAATTCTATATTACAAAGTGTATTCCTTAATGTTTCATCTAGTCCTATAAATTTAGCTATAAAAACTTCATTATTTGTATTCACTTTCATTTGAGCAAGAGCTTCTTTCCCAAGAATACGTTTTGATCAATTAATGTCAGTTTGTTGAACAGTTTTCTTACCTTTAATAGTAGCATATGTTGTATTAATACCATGTGTTATATATGGTTTAGATGCTTTACCAACTCAAATATTATTATAATAAAATATAGTTAAATTTAACTTTAACTTTATAAAAAATAATACAAAATATTTATTTTAATATAAATATTTATTTTAAAAAAAAAAAAAAAAATAAAGTGGCTTTATGTCATACGTAAGGTGTAAATAATAAATATGTGTTAACATATTTATTAATCAGTAAGTAAAATATATAAAAAAATATATATATGTCTTTAATATTATTATTAATACCTTTAATAGGTATAGGTTTTGTAACAATAGAAGCTAATTATGGTTTATCTATAATTAACGAAGTTAAAATAAAATCTATAGCCTTAACTACATCTATTATAAATTTAATAGTTTCATTAGTAATGTTTATACTATTTGATTTTAGTAGTAAACAATTCCAATTTATAGAGGAACACTATCAATTAAGTTATTTTGATATATATTTAGGTGTTGATGGTTTATCTATATACTTTATATTATTAACAACTATAATAATGCCAATAGCAATATTATCAAATTGAAATTCAATACAATCTAAAAATGTATTGTCATTTGTAGTAATAATGTTATTATTAGAATCATTATTATTAGCTGTATTCTTAGTATTAGATATATTATTATTCTATATTTTCTTTGAAAGTATATTACCACCTTTATTTTTATTAATAGGATTATTTGGTTCAAGTAACAAAGTAAGAGCTAGTTTCTATTTATTCTTATATACTTTATTAGGTTCATTATTTATGTTATTATCTATAATAGTAATGTCTTCAATAATGGGTACAACTGATTTTGATGCTTTATCAAAAGCAAACTTTAATTATGTAACACAATTATTTTTATTCTATGGTATATTTATAGCTTTTGCTGTAAAAACACCAGTTATATTCTTAAATACTTGATTATTAAAAGCTCACGTTGAATCACCATTATCAGGAAGTATTATTTTAGCTGGTATAGTATTAAAATTAAGTTTATATGGTATATTTAGATTAATATTACCTTTATTACCTAAAGCTTCTTTAAATTATACATACATAGTATATGTTATAGGTGTAATAACTATAATTTATGCAAGTTTTAGTACATTAAGAACAATAGATATTAAAGAACTTATTGCTTATTCATCTGTATCTCATGCAGCTGTTTATTTAATAGGTGCATTTAGTAATACAATACAAGGTATTGAAGGTGCAATAGTTTTAGGTTTAGCTCACGGTTTTGTATCACCAGGACTATTTATTTGTGCTGGAGGTATTTTATATGATAGATCTTCAACTAGATTAATAACTTACTATAGAGGTATGGCTCAAATGATGCCAGTGTTCTCTATATTATTCTTTATATTATGTTTAGGTAATAGTGGAACACCATTAACATTAAATTTCTTAGGTGAATTTATGTCATTATATGGTGCATTTGAAAGAATGCCTATATTAGGTATCTTAGCTAGTACTTCTATTGTATTATCAGCTGCTTATACTATATTTATGTATAATAGAATAGCTTTCGGTGGTTCATACTCTGTTTATTTTGTAGAAAATATAGGAGATGTAACTAGAAGAGAGTTTACTATGTTATTAGTATTTGTAGTATTCACAGTATTGTTTGGTATATACCCAGCACCAATATTAGATGGTTTACATTACTCAGTTTCTTCTTTAATTTATAGTATATAAATTAATAAAAAAAGTAGATTATATAAAAAATCTATATAAATATATATATCAATATATATACGAATTCTTACTAGCTCAATGGTAGAGCCGAATACTTCTAATATTTTGATCTGAGTTCGAATCTTAGGTAAGAATTTTAATAAAAAGTTAACTTTTTATTACTAAGCCTTTATAGCTCAATGGTAGAGCGGGATACTGTTAATATTTTGATAGATGTTCGATTCATCTTAAGGGCTATATAAATACATAACAAATGTATAAAAAAAATTTATTCCATAACCTAAAAATCTTTTAAAGTCAAGATACATAATAAGAAAGTATCTAAACATAATAAATACATTGATATGCCACAATTAGTACCATTCTTTTTTGTAAATCAAGTAGTATTTGCTTTTGTTATATTAACAGTTTTAATATACGCATTTACTAAATATATTTTACCAAAATTCGTTCGTATCTTTATTTCACGTATTTACATAAACAAATTATAATTAAATATAAAATAAAGAGAGAAATTTTTTAATAATTTATTATTATTTTATCTCAAAATTTGAGTTTTAAAGTTAAAATTTAAATATATTACAAACAAATAATAATATGCGTCATTTAGATTTTGTATTAAGTCCATTAGACCAATTTGAAGTTAGAGATTTATTTTCTATAAATGCTAACTTATTAGGTAATTTACACCTATCATTAACAAATATAGGTTTATATTTATCAATTAGTATTTTTTTAATATTAGTATATAGCTTATTAGCTACAAATAATAATAAAATAGTACCAAATAACTGATCAATAAGTCAAGAAAGTATATATGCTACAGTTCACGGTATTGTAGTAAACCAAATTAACCCAAATAAAGGACAAATGTTCTTCCCATTAATGTATGTATTATTCATGTTTATATTAGTTAATAATTTAATAGGTTTAGTACCTTACAGTTTTGCATCTACATCACATTTTATATTAACATTCTCAATTAGTTTTACTATTGTTTTAGGTGCAACAATATTAGGTTTCCAAAGACATGGGTTAAAATTCTTCTCATTATTTGTACCTTCAGGTTGTCCTTTACCATTATTACCATTATTAGTATTAATTGAGTTTATTTCTTACTTATCTAGAAATGTTTCTTTAGGTTTAAGATTAGCTGCTAATATATTAAGTGGTCACATGCTTTTAAGTATATTAAGTGGATTCACTTATAACATTATGACTAGTGGTATAATATTCTTTATATTAGGATTAATACCTTTAGCATTTATTATTGCATTCTCAGGTTTAGAGTTAGCAATTGCATTTATTCAAGCACAAGTTTTCGTAGTTTTAGCTTGTTCATATATTAAAGATGGATTAGATTTACACTAATTAAACGTAATAAGTGTTTATAATAAATAAAACAAAACAAAAAAAAATAAAATATATTAATATTAATATATAATTAATAATATTTATTTACCTAATATATTAGTATATATAATATAATATAATATATATTAATAGGTTTTCATTAAAAAAAAAATAGATATAATATGTTTTTTAGATATATAAAATATAAAAAGGAAAGTCCAATACTAATTAAGCATAAATATAAATTAAATAATTTATATACATAGAGATATAAGGATTTTAACAGAAACTAATAATTATTTAAATAAAAAAATAATTTCGAACAAGAACCCTATGTTTAGTTTTCATTTAGAAATATATAATTTAAACAGAAACTGGCTTATTTATATCTTTAAAAATAACATTAAAAAAATAATTATATATTAGTAATATAATACAATATAGGTATGGTATATACCGAATAAAAATATAAAGAGTTTGATGATGGCTCTAACTGAACACTGTCCAAGTACTTGACACATGCTAATCGAACGACTAATTATTTATTAATTTATTTAATAATAAGTAGTAGTGGTGTACAGGTGAGTATATGATAAATTGGCTACCTTAAACTAAGGGCAAAATCCCTTATAATAAAAAAAAGGTAATTAAAAATTCCGGTTTAAGATGTAAATTTTTATCTCGGTGAGTAGTAGGAAAGGTAATGACTTTTCTAGCAGTAACCGTAGTCGTAACTGGAAAGTTGATCGACCACATTGGGTCTGAAAAAAACCCAATGCTTTTATGTACAGCAGTGAGGAATATTGGTCAATGGCCGCAAGGCTGAACCAGTAACTTGGAAGAATGTAACTGTATTTGTATAAATACAATAGCGATTAATTCGCATAAAATTCTAAATAGATTGTATATAATGACATAATCTATTTATAAGTCTTGACCAAACTACGTGCCAGCAGTCGCGGTAATACGTAGAAGGCTAGTGTTAGTTATCTTTATTGGGTTTAAAGGGTATGTAGACGGTAAATTAAACTTTAAAAAAGTACTTTTTTACTAGAGTTATATGTGAGAAGGAAGAATTCTTGGAGTAGAGATAGAATTTGTTGATACCAAGAGGACTGTCAACGGCGAAGGCGTCCTTCTATGTAATAACTGACGTTGAGAGACGAAGGCTTGGGTAGCAAACAGGATTAGATACCCTAATAGTCCAAGCAGACAATGATGAATGTCATACATTAGATAATTTTAATGTATAAACGAAAGTGTAAGCATTCCACCTCAAGAGTACTATGGCAACATATAAACTGAAATCATTAGACCGTTTCTGAAACCAGTAGTGAAGTATGTTATTTAATTCGATGATCCGCGAAAAACCTTACCACAGCTTGTATAGCAGTTATAAAAAATTGTTACAAGCGCTGCATGGCTGTCTTTAGTTAATGTCGTGAGATCTGGTTAACTCCTTTAATTAACGAAAACCCTCACTTTATTTATATGTATAAAGTGGTTCGCTACTACATTGGACTTGATAATAGGGATTAAGACAAGTCATTATGGCCTAAATGCTGTGGGCTATAGACGTGCCACATACGCCTTTACAAAGGGATGCTATATTGTGAAATGGAGCTAATCCCCAAAAAAGGAAATATTATGGATTGTAGTCTGTAACTCGACTACATGAAAAAGGAATTACTAGTAATCGTGAATCACCATCGTCACGGTGAAGTTTTTCTCAGTTAGGTACTAACTACTCGTCAGGCGCTGAAAGAAGAAGATGCAGTAAGTTTGACTTCTTCTGTATTTTATTATATATAAATAGGTATATAAAAATACAGGAAAGTTTTCGTATGCAAAACTTTGATTGGTGTTAAGTCGAAATAAGGTTCGTGTAATGGAAATTGCACGGGAAATATAAACTTTAAAAAAAATGGAATTGGAAGATTCCCTAATCTATATTAATATATAGTTATGTCTTTACAAGGTATCTTGGAATTATATCCAACTGGTTCAAATCCAGAAAAAGATTTTTTAAGGAAGGGTCCGTTTGTTGGTTTACGGGTTGAGCTGTAAACTCAATGGCTATAGGCCATCGAAGGTTCGATTCCTTTTCTTCCTAATTAGATTATTTTATCTAATCCTATCTTGATATTATTATAGTTAGTATAATATAATGATAGATCTTATTTTTTTTTTTATGAGTAATATTTTTTTAATAAATGATTATATAACTAATGGGTTTAGAATAGAATTTGTAGATGTTATATATATGCTTTCTATTTTATTAGGTATATTAACTATTATATCTAAAAACCCTATCGTTTCTGTATTATACTTAATAGGTTTATTTGTTAATATAGCAGGTTTATTAGTATTATTAGGATATAATTTTATAGGTTTATCATATATTTTAGTATATGTAGGAGCTGTATCTATTTTATTCCTATTTATATTAATGTTAATAAACATTAGAATATCTGAACTTTTAAGAGAAAATCATAACGATATACCTTTAGCTATTTTAACTGTAATAATTACATACTATATTATAGCACAAGTATTACCTGCAAATTTAACAGATAATACTGTATTTTCACGTTTATCAAATTCATTTACAGAAATATATAATATGAAATTAGATAATGAATTTGTTAATATGTTAGAATTTAAACAAATAGGTTATGCAAGTAGTAAAAGTTGAGATAGTTCATTAATAGAACCAACACATATAGCTAGTATAGGTAATGTTATGTATACTAATTATTCTATGTGATTAATATTAACTTCTATAATATTATTATTAGGTATGGTAGGAGCAATAGTAATAACTTTAAAACAAAAAAAAGCGTAATATTGAAAATTTAACCAAAAAAATATAAAAAATATATATGATTTATAGATCAAAAAGTAATTTTCAAAATCATCCTTTTCATTTAGTTTCACCATCACCATGACCATTATTTACTAGTGTGTCATTATTTATATTAACAACTGCAACAGTTTTATTTATGCACGGATTCCCAGGATTTGAGTATTTAGTACCTGTAGCTGTATTTAATGTAATGTATGTAATGGGTTTATGATTTAGAGATGTAATATCAGAAGGTACATACTTAGGTAATCACACTAACGCAGTACAAAAAGGATTAAACTTAGGAGTAGGATTATTCATAATTTCTGAAGTTTTCTTCTTCTTAGCTATATTCTGAGCATTCTTCCACAGTGCTATTTCACCAAGTGTTGAATTAGGTGCCCAATGACCACCATTAGGTATACAAGCTGTAAATCCTTTTGAATTACCATTATTAAATACTATTTTATTATTATCATCAGGTGTTACAATTACATATGCACACCATTCATTAATACAAGGTAATAGAAAAGGAGCTTTATATGGAACAGTAGTTACAATAATATTAGCTGTAATATTTACTTTCTTCCAAGGAGTTGAATATTCAGTATCTTCTTTCACTATTTCTGATAGTGTTTATGGTTCATGTTTCTACTTTGGAACAGGTTTCCACGGTATACACGTTATGGTAGGAACAGCATTCTTAGCTGTAGGATTATGACGTATGGCAGCATACCATTTAACAGATCACCATCACCTTGGTTACGAATCAGGTATATTATACTGACATTTTGTTGATGTAGTTTGATTATTTTTATATATTTCAGTTTATTACTGAGGTTATTAAATATTAATTATTCTATTATTAATTTTATATTTTAAAATTAATCGATAATATTATATTATTATTAATAATATAAAGAGACTTTAGTTTAATGGTAAAACATGTGACTTTTAATCATTATAATATGGGTTCAAATCCCATAGGTCTTAAAATATTAGTACGATGTACTAATTAATTTAGGAGGAAGGATCTGTTTTTAAATTAAAATAGTAAAACAGAAGTAATAGTATTTACTAATTATTTAATAAGCAAAGCGATAAACATATCGTACTAATTATACAGTATAGATAACGCAATGATTAATTAAATAATATAGATATTATTACAAAAAAAAATAATAATAATATTATGTATTATTACATAATATTATATATACTAGTATATTTTTTTATATATTAATATATAATGACTATAAGTTAATGGTAGACTGCTTATCTACCACATAAGATGTGCTGATTCGAATTCAGCTAGTCATAATTATATTAATCATAATGGCTATAAGTTAATGGTAGACTGTTTACCTTCCAAGTAAAGTGTGTCGATTCGAATTCGACTAGCCGTATAAAAATACGTAGGGTTAGTAACTTAATTGGTAAAGAGTTTTCTTGTCGAGAAAATAGATGTCGGATCGAGGCCGGCCTAACCCGTATAAAAAGAATACAATATATAAAGGAAAAGTTGCTATTGGTAGGGTAAGATATTTGCTAAATATTGTGTTTTAACACTTAGATGTTCGATTCATCTCTTTTCCGAAGAGCATAGTTTAATAGGCAAAACTGTAAGCTTCAACCTTATATTTCTTAGTTCGAATCTAAGTGCTCTTGCAAATAATAAACACAGTATTGGTTCTTTAACTTAACTGGTAAAGTGTATTCTTGATAAGGATATGTTCAGTGTTCGAGTCACTGAAGAATCAAAAAAGAGAGTTGGCTGAGTGGTTTAAGGCGGCTAGCTTGAGTCTAGCTAAGTATTTAAGCTTGCATATGTTCGAATCATATACTCTCTGTATCCACAATCCTCAATGAGGGTGTGGATTAAAAAAAAATTAGATATTATAAAAAACAGGTTAGTGTCCGGTGGTTGGTCGCTTCATTTGGGTTGGAGATTGTTTATGTTCGAATCATAATAACCTGAAAAATATTTAAAATATTTAAAATATCCTACAATATAGGTGATATGTATCCCATACATCTTGATAAAATCAAGGTAAGTATAAAAAGAAATTATTATGGATGGTTCGCTATATATTACATGATTAATCTAGCACATAGACTAGAGATCAAAGAGAAATCTTATAATTAGACAAAGTGAATTGAAATATCTTAGTAACTTTAGGAAAAGAAATCAAACGAGATTATTATTTGGTGTCTTCTGAATAATAATAGCCTAATAAATATAAAATATCGAAACTGTATAGTTAGATAGATTAAATAAAAGTAAAACGGAAGAAAATCTGTTTGAATATAGGGGAACCTTCCTCTAAGGCTAAAGAAAATATATAAGCGATAGAGAAAAGTACCGTGAGGGAAAAAACTGAAATAGTAATTTTATAAGCAGCTCGAGTGAAATTTTAAATAAATAGTAAGAGCGTACCTTTTGCATAATGGGTCAGCAAGTTAATTTTAGATGCAAGCAATGAATCTAAAAATTTTGTATATAACAAAAAAATTTAGTAGTATTTGCTTAGATAAACCAATTATGAAAAAATGAAAAAGTATCTAGGATTAGACCCGAAGGCTAGTGATCTTACCATGGTCAGGATTTTAAAAGTCCGAACGGGTTATCGTTGTAAAGATATCCGATGAACTGTGGTAAGTTAGTGAAAGACAAAACTGACTAGTATAGCTGGTTTTCCGCGAAACCTATGTAAGTAGGTAATTTAATTAACATCTTAGCAGGTACAGAACTGTGATCTCGGACAATACAATATGTATTTGTCAACATCGGGGGGTTGTAGTGACTTTACCGGAGAGTATTTGCACTCGGAAGGGCAAAGATGAATGTTAAATAATCGGACATAGTGCGATAAGGTTGTATGTCTAAAGGGAAACAGCCCAGAACAAGAGTTAAGGTTCCAAAATTATTGTTAAGTGAAATAAAGGATGTTTTCTTTTAAAACAATCAGGAAATAGGCTTAGAAGCGGCCATTTTTTGAAGACCTCGTAACAGAGCACTGATTAATTTGTTAGGAGAAAACGCCGAAAATTTAACGGATCTAAAATAATATACCGAAACCTTGTACACATAATATGTGGGGTAGCGGAACATTGGATAATAAACAATTATTTATATTTATAATAAATATAAAAAAAGGGCATAATAATATTATGTTAAGGATCTAATAAAGATCCCTATTGAAAATTCCAAGAGAGAATGCTGACATGAGTAACGAAAAAGGCTTTTATAGCCTCGCCTTAAGCTTATGGCTTCTATATGAAACCGGTATCTAAAAATATTAATCAAAAGATAATTTTGATGATGTATAATATAACCTTATAAATAGAGTAAAAAGCAAAACCTTTATTAAGTAATAAAGGTTCTGGAAAATTTTTTACAAAGTTTATATATTTTATAAATTTTTTATATTTATATAAATTTTTATAAATATATAATCAGAATATATTAGAATTAGACCGTACCTAGAATCTAACCCAAGTAAGCAAGTAGAGTATACACAGGCGTTTGAGTGAACAATCTTTAAGGAACTCGGCAAATTGACTCTGTACCTTCGGAATAAGGAGGGCCATTATTGTTAATTTAACATAATGTAAAAATTATGAAAAATTAAATTAATAATAAGAGGAATCATGAAATAATGTTGTACGACTGTTTAATAAAAACACAGCACTCTGCAAAGATAAAATATCAAAGTATTGAGTGTGATGTCTGCCCGATGTCGGCTGGGTAACGGATTTTCCTTAGTTATTCACTAAGGTTTTGAAGGACACCCCGATTAATGGCGGCCTTACCTATGAGGGTCCTAAGGTAGCGAAATACCTTGGCCGTTAAATGCGGTCCTGCATGAATGACTTAACGATGCAACAGCTGTCTCGAAGATTGTCTCAGTGAAATTGGAATAGCAGTGCAGATACTGTTTACCTCTAGATAGACGAGAAGACCCTATGCAGCTTTACTGTTACTAATTACAAGAGAGTTTTCTTTTAGGATGAATTGTAGTGTATAAGGTAGTTGAATGATAATAATGAAACACCTTTATTCGAATCCTAATTTTTCTCTTGATGATTGGGAGGCAGTTTATGCGGGGCACAGATCCCACAAAAAGTACCTGGGTATATCCAAAGTTCATATTGTAAATTTGTATATTTATATACAAAATTTTTAATTTGTAATAATTATTATTATAATTATACAGTTACTATTAGATTAATTTCTAATTTTATTTTTTATTTTAAGTAAGATTTTAACTATATGGTGAATAGATGTATTTTAAACTTTAATATTTAAAAGTTTTATTGTTATATTATTATGGTATTTGTCCATTTTAATATGATATTTATTTATACTTTAAAAGTTTAATGGCTTAATCTTGCTTTACTGTTTGACCTACGAGTCTATCAGTCGCGTAAGCGGGGCATATGATCACAAGATGCATTAAGGAAAGGTCTTGGATTATAGAAAAAGTTACGCTAGGGATTTATAACTGTGAGTCCTCCAATATTATAAAATATTGGTAATATATTGGGTAAATTTCAAAGACAACTTATTAAGTGTATTTGAAGCGAAACTTATTTTAAGCAAATTTTTATCTTAATGATAAATTAAAATAAGGACGTTCAACGACTAAAAGGTGAGTTATTGCTAACAATAATCCTTTTTTTAACGCCCAACATCTTTATTAACTAAAACTAAAAAAGGATAAAATTATCCTTATTATCTGTATAATAATTATTATTTTAATAATAATGTAATAGACTTGGTTAACCAAGCTTAAATATTATATAATTAATTATTATTATTAATTGTATTAATATTTTAATATAAAAGTAGATATGTTAAATATTATAAAATCAAAATTAAATAGTACATATAAAAAAAATCCATCAAATAATAGTAATATTACTATTTATAAAAAAGATTTAATACCTGCTGTAAGAAATTGAAAAAGTAGTGTATACGCTTATAATAAAAATGCTATAAGTTTAATACCTATTAAAAGTAGATTTGTTATGAAATTAATTAAAGGTTATTTTAATACATACCATTTGTCATTAGAATCTTTATTAAGAAAAGCAAGATTACGTCGTAGATATAGAAAAATATCAACTAATAGAATATTTATTAGTGATGGTGAATTTAAACATACTAATGATAAAGTAAATATAACATTATATGTATATAACAAACAAAAACTTAATTATTTATTAAAACTAAAAAAAAGATATACAAGTTTGTTTTCAAAAGCTAAATTTACAAGAAAATTACAAAAAATAAGTAATGTAGGTTTAAGTATATTAAAACAACAACAAGAAAAAAGTATAATATTAGCTAATGTATTACCTCAATATAATTCAAAGGTAAATACAGTACAAAATATTTACTATAGTAGATTTATAAAAAGAAGTTTAAAAAGATTAAAATTCTATATGTTATACAAACAAATACTTTATATTAACAAAGCTAAATTTGAAAATTCATATTTACAAGGTTTAATAAGTTTAATTAAAAAAATTTTTAATAAAAATGTAGAGTTTAATATAATAAATTTAAAATATTTTTATTTTAATAGTAGTATATATACTCAACCATTAGAATTAAAATTAAAGAAAAAAAGAAATGTATTAAGATACCTAAAAGTTTTAATAAGAAAAGCAAAAATTAAAAATGTTAAATTAGTAGAAGATTCAAAAAAATTCTTTACTGTTAATGATTTTGATTTTGATACTAATAATTTAGTAAATGATTTAGTGCAGCAAGATAAAACAAACACAAAATACCTTAAAAAAATTATATTAAACGGTATAAAATATAAAAGAGTATCAGGTGTAAGATTAGAAGCTGCAGGTAGATTAACTAGACGTTTTTCTGCTTCAAGATCTCAAAGTAAAACTAAATATAAAGGAAATTTAGAAAATGCTTATTCTTCAATTAAAGGTTATCCAACACCAGTTTTAAGAGGTAATTTTAAAGCTAATTTACAACAAACAGTAATAAATTCAACATCACGTGTTGGAGCTTTTGGTGTTAAAGGTTGAGTAAGTGGTACTTAATATAAAATTAAGATTAATATCAATATCCCTCCCTAAAAATAGTTAATAAAGATGATGAAATAGTCTGAACCGTTTTGAGAAAAATGGAAATAAAAGTATAATTGGCGCGTCTTAGTAGGCTAATTAAGTCGCCTTTGACGTTGTCCGTATCTTTTATGATAACACAAATTGAACAGGCTAATTTGCGCAAGAGAGTACAAATTGAGTGCGCGGTTTGGCACCTCGATGTCGGCTTAGCTCATCCTCATGCATGCAGAAATCATGAAGGGTTCGACTGTTCGTCGATTAAAGAGCTACATGAGCTGGGTTTAATACGTCGTGAGACAGTATGGTTTCTATCTTCTAGAGGAACTTAAAGTAGATTAAAGATAGCCCCTTCGTACGAAAGGAGTTGGGTATATTGATCTCTGGTTTACCTGTTGTTTATGGTATATTATTATCTAATAATAATATCGAATACTTATACTTAAGTATTTTGATCCCATAGGCATGGCAGGAAGGCTACATCAGTTAAAGATAAGTGTTGAAAGCATCTAAACGCGAAGCAAACTTTATGATACTTTTAAAAACGTAGTAGAACACTACGAGTATAATTAATATAAATTTATTTATATTAATTAATAGGCTTTAGTTGTAAGAATGAAAACATTTTTAGATATAAAGTACTAATTTTAATTATTAATATAATACTAATTATATATCATATCATTTTAATAAAATACGCCTTTTTAGCATAAAAGCAATGCAACCGTTTTGTAATCGGTAGAAGTGAGTGCGATACTTGCATTAGGCTACTACAAAATAAAATATTAATATCATTTTATTTTGTTTATAAAGACCCAATGGTCAAATCTGGTTAAGACATAACATTTTCACTGTTAGTGCGGGAGTTCAAATCTCCCTTGGGTTGAAAGAGATTAGCTCAGTTGGTAGAGCTGTCGCTTTACACGCGAAAGGTCAGGTGTTCAAGTCACCTATCTCTTAATTACAGATTAATATAGTAATATTATAAGCAGATTACTGTAATAGTAATATATGTGGTTCATGTTCACAAAATTTAGGTGCAATCCCTAAGTCTGCTAAAGACTATAGCAAATAAGCGGATTAATGTAATAGTAACATATGTGGCTCATGTCCACAAGATTTAGGTGCAACTCCTAAGTCCGCTACCAAAGACTATAGCTTAATCGGTAAAGCGAACCACTCATGATGGTTTGAGTAAATGTTCAAGTCATTTTAGTCTTATGTAATCCGAGTGCTGGAATTGGTAGACAGTCTTAATTTAAGCTTAAGTGGCGCAAGCCGTAAACGTTCGATTCGTTTCTCGGGTATTAAAAAAAAAAGGGGTTATAGTTTAACTGGTAAAACGACGATTTTGCATATCGTTATTTCAGGATCGAGTCCTGATAACTCCAATAATACTAAATTATAGTATTAAAAAAAGAAAAAAATAATAAAAATAAAATTATTTTTATGTTATAAGCTTGAGAAGCTCAATTGGTAGAGCGAATCACTGAAGCTGATTAGGTTGTAAGTTCAAGTCTTATCTCTAGCAAATTATGGTAACATGGGTGTGCTGAAATTGGTAACCAGGTTCCGCTTAGGACGGAATAGTTTTTTACTTTACAAGTTCAAGTCTTGTTACCCATATATCTATTAATAATATGTTGTCGACTAATCGGTAAGTCATAAATTTTTGGTATTTACTATTGGGTGTTCGAGTCGCCCCAACATAAAAATAATGCATAAATATGTATTATTTGCCAGGATAGTTCAATCGGTAGAACAATAATTTCATGAATTAAGAATGAGAATTCGAATTTCTCTCTTGGCTTTATTATATTACTATAATTTTTTATATAGTAATATAATAAAAAATGTATAATTTTATATTATATAAATATCCAATTTATGCATTTTATAAAAAATTAGGCTATATGTAGCTTTATAAAAATAATATAATATAATATAATATATATATATAATAACATACAATATAGGTACAAAACCGTAGATCTTATTGTAAAGTACTTATTATATATATAAATTAATAAAAATTTAGTACGATATCGTATTTAAAAATAAAAATATAGTATAGTATATAAATATATACTATATTTAGGTGGGTATAGTTCAATGGTAGAATAGCTGTATGTGGAATAGTATATCCTAGTTCGATTCTAGGTACCCTCCCTATCCTGCAAAAAGGTCAGGAATTTAATTCCTCACTATGTAGGCCATATAAAATATATTCAAAGAAGTTATAATAATAAATTTATTTATAATTATAAGCTGTAAGTTGTAGTATAGCTTGTTTAAGCTATTAGGTAACATAAAAAAAAGTATGTAAGAGAATATTAGATTAAAATTTTTTGTGTAAAAAGTATTTTACTATAAAAATATCGAGTTATATTCAACTATTGAAGAGACTATTCAAATATAATTTTTGACAGCCGTACAAAAAAGAGATTTTTCTAGTGTAAACCCATTAATGGGTTCAGCAGTATTAAAAGAAGAAACTGCTTCGTTGTTATCATGAAAACAACCAACAGAATGACAAGAAAGATGATTCTTATCATCAAATGCTAAAGATATTGGAACTTTATATTTAATGTTCGCATTATTTTCAGGATTAATAGGTACAGCCTTTTCAGTGTTAATAAGATTAGAATTATCTGGACCTGGAGTACAATATATTTCAGATAACCAATTATATAATGCAATAATAACAGCTCATGCTATAATGATGATTTTCTTTATGGTTATGCCAGCTTTAATAGGAGGTTTTGGTAATTTCTTATTACCATTATTAGTAGGTGGTCCCGATATGGCATTCCCTAGATTAAATAATATAAGTTTCTGATTATTAGTGCCAAGTTTAATATTATTTATATTATCTGCAACTATAGAAAATGGAGCAGGAACAGGATGAACATTATACCCACCATTATCAGGTATACAATCTCACAGTGGACCTAGTGTTGATTTAGCTATATTTGGTTTACACTTAAGTGGTATAAGTAGTATGTTAGGTGCTATGAATTTCATAACAACTATATTAAATATGAGAAGTCCTGGTATACGTTTACATAAATTAGCTTTATTTGGTTGAGCTGTAATAATAACAGCAGTGTTATTATTATTATCATTACCTGTATTAGCTGGTGGTATTACTATGATCTTAACTGATAGAAACTTTAATACTTCATTCTTTGAAGTAGCGGGTGGAGGTGATCCAATATTATTCCAACATTTATTCTGATTCTTCGGACATCCTGAAGTTTATATTTTAATTATTCCAGGATTCGGTATAATTAGTACAGTTATATCAGCCGCATCAGGTAAAAACGTTTTTGGTTACTTAGGAATGGTTTATGCTATGTTATCTATTGGTGTTTTAGGTTTCATAGTTTGAAGTCATCACATGTACACAGTTGGTTTAGATGTAGATACAAGAGCTTACTTTACAGCAGCTACTTTAATTATTGCAGTACCTACAGGTATTAAAATATTTAGTTGATTAGCTACATGTTATGGAGGATCTTTACATTTAACACCACCTATGTTATTTGCTTTAGGTTTTGTTGTATTATTCACAATTGGTGGATTAAGTGGAGTTGTTTTAGCTAATGCTTCACTTGACGTAGCTTTCCATGATACTTACTATGTTGTTGCTCACTTCCATTATGTATTATCTATGGGTGCTGTATTTGCCTTATTTAGTGGTTGATACTTCTGAATACCTAAAATATTAGGTTTATCTTATGACCATTTTGCTGCTAAAGTTCACTTCTGAATATTATTTGTTGGTGTTAATTTAACATTCTTCCCACAACATTTCTTAGGTTTACAAGGTATGCCAAGAAGAATAAGTGATTACCCTGATGCTTTCTATGGTTGAAACTTAGTAAGTAGTGTTGGTTCTATCGTTAGTGTTGTAGCTACATGATACTTCTTAACTATTATATACAAACAATTAACAGAAGGTAAAGCTGCATCAAGATATCCTTGATTAACTCCACAATTATTCAGTGATACTTTCCAAGTATATTTCACAAGAAATAATAGTTCTTTAGAGTGATGTTTAACAAGTCCTCCAAAACCTCATGCTTTTGCAAGTTTACCTGTACAATCATAATTTATAAATAATTATGATCATGATGATAAAAATGGATATAAATAGTACCGTTTCTTGACTTATTTAAACATAACAATACACTGAGTTTAATATCAATTCTTGAATAAACTCTATCTATTATGCTTTAATGTATTACTATTATAATAGTATGGTACATATAATAACCAATATAGGTCTTTTAGCATAATATAGTAGATTACTACTATAGATTAATTAAAAAAAATATGATTAATAAGGATTAATAATTTAAATTTTTTATTTGTAAATGTATATAATAAAATAAATATTCATTTATTCAATGTTACAAGCAGCTAAAATAATAGGAACAGGTATGGCTACAACCGGATTAATAGGAGCAGGAATAGGTATTGGTGTTGTATTTGGTGCGTTAATACTAGGTGTAGCCAGAAATCCATCATTAAGAGGACAATTGTTTTCTTATGCTATCTTAGGTTTTGCTTTTGCTGAAGCAACAGGATTATTTGCTTTAATGATGGCTTTCTTATTATTATATGTAGCTTAAAAAACTACATATAATAAAATATAATCAGATTTTGTAAATATCTATAGTTTTATATTATTTATAAAATCTTAGGTTATAAATAAAATATTTCGTAAAATAATATAATATTTTATATAAAAGGATATGTAGTTTATATATAAACTATATTGTTTATAAATAAATTATATATGGGAGGGTAGAGGGTTTTTTTATATGTTATATATATATGTATAATATATAAATAGTAAAATAAAAAGTAATATAAATATATTTACTTTATATTTTTTTGTTAATGTTAATCATATAAATTATATATGTTTTTATACTATACTAGGTAAAGAATAAATAAATAAAAAAACTAAAAAATTTTTTTTAATAAAATATTTCTTAATATTATAAATGACAACTACAACTTTTTTTTTTTTTTTAATTCCAGTATTAGGTATAATATTATTATTAGTTAATTTAATATTATCACCTCATAATTCATATCATGAAAAAGATAGTGCTTTTGAATGTGGTTTCCATTCTTTCTTAGGACAAAATAGAACACAATTCAGTATATCTTTCTTTATTTTTGCTTTATTGTTTTTATTATTTGATTTAGAAATTTTATTAGTATATCCTTACGTAGTAAGTGCTTACACTAATGGTATATATGGATTAGTAATAATGTTAGTATTTTTCTTAGTATTAACATTAGGATTTGCTTTTGAATTAGGTAAAAATGCTTTAAAAATAGAAAGTAGACAAGTAT